>NC_064921.1:957584862-958834862 GCF_023897955.1 Schistocerca gregaria
GTCCCTTACAGCGCCTAAGAAAACGCTAAATGCGGAAGTATATTAAAACATTTAGCAGCATTGTGTGCAGCGAACAGTAAAGGAACAATTCGGAACGATTTTTGTTGTATGAGCTTGACAATGCGTCCTTTCATAAAGCAGCTTCTGAGAGGCAATTGTCTGTCGACACTAATGTTCCCGAAATGGAATAGAACACTGACTTCGCTCTAGACTCCAGTGTCTTGTATTATCATTTCCTCTTGTGACAGTTCCTAAGGAAGAGTGGGCTGCTGTGGCTTCATGGACATTCACACATGCCAGTGAAAGTGTTCCCATCAGACTTAAGGCCATCACATATCGGAGCAGTTGGTATCCGGATACTCCCGAACATATAGTATATTTTATCTTGAGTGAATAATTTCTACGTCACTAGGGAGTGCTGCGGAGGGCAAAAAACTGTAGGGGACGTCGGAAGTTCCAAATACTCTTCTCGGATTTTTTTGGTTACAGTGTTCAGTCCGAACACTGGTTTACTGTAGCAAGGTACTCTGTCATGTTCAAGGTTCTATATTTCTACGTAACCACAGAAATTAAAATTCATTTCAGTGTGATTACTGTATTCAAGTGACGGTCTCCCTATAACCTCTCCCTGACACCCCCCACCCTGCCCCCCCCCCCCCACTCACACACAACCAAACACAAACAGTCACATTTCTACATTTCTATTACCAAATGGACAAGTTCTTGACTCTTCCGAATTTGTTATATTAACTAACCCCTTGTTTTAATTAAGTTATGAAATGCGTCTCTTTTTATCATCGAGTTCGATTAAGCGCCTCACAATTACTTCTATTTCATTACTCTCTTGACTGTACGTCACCCATGTTTCACTTGCTTACAAGGCTACACAGCAGAAAAATACGTTTAGAAAAGACTTGTAAAAGTCCAGATTAATTTATTAGTTACAAAGAGGTCTACTGCCATTTTTTTTTTACAAACGACAATAATTGGCTGCATTACCAGTTTTAATCTGATTTAGAATATCTATTTATTTTTATCTCTTTCATCACTGTAGAATTTGTTTACAGTTACGGCATATCCTGACAGACAAACAAATTTGGGTTGCCGTAAAAGCGTGTGTTTCATGCGATGCTAAAATGCAGCAGAATTGCTAGACTACAAAACAAGCAACAAAATAAAAAGTTTTTGTCGGTTAGCTGCGACATACCTCAAGAAAGTAATGAGAGCGAGTACAGAAAAGTGGCATGGACTCGGCCAGAACACTGATCGCTCACTCCCCACCTCCCTTCCGGAAAATAAAAACTCTTGCTTTAAGTTTATATTTGAGTATGGTGGCCGTATTGGCACACTCCGTGATCCTAATTGCTAAGCGACCCAGTCTTTGTCTGCTCCACGAAATTTCTTGTCTCGAGAGTCCTCGTCCATTACTTGAAATACAATTCCGGTGTGCATCGGAGCGCTGTAGTGCTCCAAGGAGACGACTGCAGAGGCGCTATCTGGAGAGAGCGAGGAGAGAGAGGTGGAGAGTGCAGTGGTGGAGACTCGGGCGGAGCAGGTGTCGGGAAGCCGAGCAAAGCCTCGGAGCCGCCACCGGCGTTCGCGTGGGGCGGTGTCGGGTGGCGGCGGGCGCGTAACTGGGGCGCCCTAACGAGGGCGGCTCGCCGGACGGCCAAGGTCCCGCGGCCAAGAGCGGCAGAGCGCGGCCAGACCCGACCGCTGCTCGGGAGGAGCGGAGCGTCCCGCGAGATGCGGGCGGCCCTGACCTGCGAGGCCCGAGCAGCGGCGGCAGCCCGGCAGCTCCCGTTGCGTCTTAACGCCGCTACGCAACTGCCGCGTAAAGACGCCTCTCGTTTTCCCTCCTGCGACGTTCGGCGCTGTCATCGGAGCAGTCTTATTTCTCTGAAGATAACGAACAAATTCGACAGCTGTGACGTAAATGTGAGGGCAGTAAGAAAGGCGTCTCCAAAGCCTATTAAAAAAAAAAAGGAGAAGCCATTTTCAAGTTTCCGTGCCTCAATCCGTAAAACCGGAACCATCATGAGATCGCTCTGCGGCGATGCGGTTCTTTCGTTCCCTTTAGCAGATCATCAGTAGGAAAGCCGAGTGAAACCTACTGTACTTCGACGTGAACCAGGTTGCAATTAAAGCCACTAATCTATGTTTCAGGAGAAACACGAAATGAAAGGTTGGAAATTTTGTCCTCAATTAATATATTCTGAAACTTAGGTGAACAAGTATCACTGCCAAGCCCTTGCTAGTATTAACACAGTCACTCATAATCCCTTTCACTTACGTTAGCATTGCTTTTGATTGAGAATGCTCGTCAAATATTACGTCTGTCGGTATCAAATGCAGTCACAGTATTTAGCCACCGACATGCTCAATACGCCACGCGGAATATCTATCTTATCCGGTCACAAAATTCACTTAAAAATTCCGAAATTTCTACACACACATCGGAACTGGTCTTTCTTACATTAGATTAGACTAGATTTACTCTCATTCAATTCATCCGTAGTGCGGAGGTCCTCCAGGATGTAGAACATGGCAGAAAAACAATAATTCATAACAAATATTTACAACTCAAATAAGCTAATGTAGCACTTCCACAGGTCTCAAGTGGAATGATCGTCATTTTTTTATTTTTATGAAACAATCATTTTACAATCACTAATGCACTGAATTTAAAATAAAAGAAGTCCTTTTATGTATGAGGTAATACACACACACACACACACACACACACACACAGTGTGTGTGTGTTACAAAAAGGTACTGCCAAACTTTCAGGAAACATTCCTCACACACAAAGAAAGAAAATATGTTATGTGGACGTGTGTCCGGAAACGCTTACTTTCCATGTTAGAGCTTGTGGCGTCGCAACTAGTGCGAGCGCACAGTTTTCTATCAAACATTTACTGTGAAATGTAGACAGACTGTAAAGTAGCCATCAGATTAGCATATGTGCTGTAGCGGGCAGATTACCGGTGTCCGTTCGTCTGACGTCACGACCATATGGCATGTCTGTACCGTGAGAATGTAAGACCTGTGTGCTAACTAGCCGCGTGTATAACGTGGAACTTTCATCTTTAATAACTTCTAACTGAGGAACCTGAGGAAATTAAAAGTTAATATACTAGTTTCTGTTATGAATAAAAATAAGTCATCCAAATTTGAGCTTTGAAACCTGCATATTTTGGAAATTAGAAAAATCTTACAGAAAACGCAAATTTCTACAATTTTCGAGTCTAAATAAATACCATTATGTATAGATCACCTTCAGTGACCATCCAACTATGAAACAAAATCACCTTCCGTGCTTTTGTATTTATTTTGAGAATTTTACTTTTAGAAATTCACCTATAACTTTGTTAAAACCATAAATGTTTTGAATTTTTGTGAACAGTTATTTTATATGAGTAGGTGAGAGTGAATGAGTGTGCCTGAGTGAATGAAAGAGGGACATTCGCCATTCTTTGCAAGTGTATAAAATCTAGGTTGGAACTCGCAAGTGTTCAGACGATGTAACCGTGGGAACAGAGTCGCCAGTGGTTCCCCATCTTAGTGAATGTCGGATGTCCAAGAGTGTATGGTATTGTACAAGCAGCCAGAACGTTCGCGAGTATTTAAATAATTTCTGGAAATAAAGTAAAGTCTAGTTTTCCTTTCGGTTTGTTAAATTATACAGTAAATTTTGTGTAACAAGAAATCATGACGTAAATGATTCAGAAGTCATGACTGGTGCGTGCTAGATTTTGGCGCGAGGCGCACCCAAAGACTTAATTCTGATTGGCTGTGTGATGTGTGAGCCAATGAGATGCGAGGACGGTTAGCAGACTAGGAGAGTGAGTCGCGAGTGGAAAAGGAGTCGCGAAGGAACTGTGATCGAGAAGAGACATGCTTGATGTGTCCTCGCGAATAATGTGTAAAATGAAGTCATAAAACGGCTTCATCGGTTCGGTACTGTGCGATTTGAGACTGGAAGAGTCCAGTAACGCGTAGTGAGAGTTTGAGCGAGTTGTGACTTTTCGTTCCGCGAAAGACGCGAGTAACTTTAATAATTAAAAGCGTGGCGGTACTTCGTAAACTTTTACTAAGTGCTTATGGCGAGCATTAACGTTAAAAAACGAACTATTATTGAACATCGACTGCAAACGTGTATGTTAGAAAATCGTCTGTGTTGCAGTTAAGTAAATTCCGTAACTTTGAAAGCTAATTCTGGCGGGGTTTGAGTGTGGATAGAATTGTGAACTGAACTTTTCTTCAAACGTAGATTAGCGGGCTGATGATCAGGCTTAAAGACAATAAAGAGCTTAAATAGAATTACCAACTTCGCGTTCTCGTTTGAGTAAACAATTACTACCATTCCAATAACTCAATTTATTTAGGAAGATTGCTCATAGATTGTATTTCAGCAAACATGTATCGCGGCCTCCGGTGAGCGGCTATTAAATTGCAGTTTCTTCAACACTGCTTTTCTGCAATTTTTCCAGTAGCTGCTATCAGGAGAGGCGAGTGCAGCAACTACCTAAGAAACGAGGTAGGTGGATTTTCTTTCAGGGAAAGGAAACAGCGCGATAAGAGCCTGACCCGTCGCAAGTGGTGCATCGGCCGGGAAATAAAAATAGTAAATTCCAGTGAATTTCAAAAAAAGCAGTAGTGACAATTACCGGACAATACAGAAGTGCTCGCTATGTGTAGGAACTGTGTAGCGTACAAATTGATATCGCCACGTGAATAGGAAGGACAGTGAAAGTGTCCGTGAACTGTAATGTGTTGTACGGAACGGAAGAATTTTTCGGTGACTACGCGCCGATTGGAATAGCAGTCTACGACGGCGTCTGGCAGACGACGAGCTACGGAGACTACGCAGAGGCGACGACAGCAGTGGCAGTTGGCAGCGCTGATTCGAGCGGGGGCCCGGAAACTGGTACAGCATTGCAGTGTATGGTGAACGGACCCGCAGTTTCATCTAGCAGCAACGCAGCACGCCGAAGCACAAAGTTAAGTACAGTGCTTTTGAAAACTTTGTGTGTTTGTGGAGTCAAACTGAGAAAAATGGCTGAGTTTCAACCAAGTGACAAAAAGGCGGAACTAAGTTGTGATAGTGGGATGGAGACAGGGGAAAATGACCCTATGAATTTTAGTTTAGACGTGTCTCAACCCAATTTCAGTAGTAGTTTGACTGATTCATCCTATGTTAATTATAGTTTGGAGTCAGATCCAAGTATGTCAGTGCCCAGTGAGTTACAGTTACCCATGCCGGTAGTTAATGTTAATAGGGACATTGTATCAGCAAATGAGGGGGCGAAGGATAATGTCGCCAGTATGCTGATGAATCTATTAACTAAGATGAACGTGTTGGATTCCAATATGTCAAGTAAGATGGATTCCAGTATGTCAAAATTGGAAACTAATATGTCAAGTAAAATGGATTCAAAAATGTCTAAATTAGGATCTGATTTAAGTAATGAGATGACTAAAATGGGCGCTGATTTAGATTCCAAAATATCCGATCTCAGAGACTGTTGGAAGCAAGATTTAGCAGTGCTCAGTAGTAAAGTAAATGTTGAAATACAGCAGGTTAAACTAGAATGTACAGAAAATATTGTTCAAGTGCAAAGTGAATTGACGACACGAATCGAACAGGTTACTGAGGATCAACAGCAATTTAAATCCCATGTTGATGCAGAATTAGATAAAGTATGTGAGCACATAAAAGTGGTAGAGAATTCCAATGAAATTAATCATGCCGCCTTAGAATGTAAAGTAAATGATACCAAAATTCGGTGTGAGAAACTTGGAGAGCAAGTTGTAAATAAGGTCAATAATTTAGAGACTCACATAAGCCATTTCAGTGAAAGTGTGAATGAGCAACTTTGTGGGCATGAATGCAGACTAACCAAAGTAGAACAGTGTGTTTCTAACCATAGTGGTAGTATAATTTCCAGTGGAATAATTGAATCTACCGAGGTTGCGTATGTTACCCACAGACTGTTTTTAAAATTTGACCCAAGTAAGAACATGCACCCCAGAGAATTTTGGAACGATTTTGAAGACGTTTTGCCGAAAGTATGGAGCGATAAACAAAAGATAGGCTTTATCACTTCAAATTTGATGGGAGAGGCCAGAGTATGGGGGAATTTAGCCTCTGAAAAATACGCGAAATTGTCAGAATTTAAATTAGCGTTCTTTGAGGAATACTGGGGAAAGAGAAAGCAGATGGATGTTCTTAATCGGTTCTGGTCGGGAGAGAAGTATGACCCAAAGAGAGAGGGCATCAAACGATTTGTTCAAAGGTGGGTAACAACTCTGTCCTACCTTAGTAATAAGTTAGAAACAGAACAGATCATATTAGGGGTAGAAAATAAGCTACCGTGGAACTGGAAAACTAAGATCATATCTGCGCCCCGAGATAACATTGACAAGTTCGTACAGTATTTAGAAAGGGTTGAATCCGTCCAAAAAGAAGAAGAAAACATGAGGAGGGAGCATCGCCCGCCTGCTAGGCAGAATGACAATCGCGCGGATGTAAACATTAATAGGATGGGTGTTCAGAGAGGTGGCGGATACCGTGGCAGTTCACGTGGTAGAGGAAGAACATATGTTAACAGGTTCAATGAACGCGAGCAGTATGACAGCGGCCGACAGATGTCAGGAGGTGAGGCGGTCAGCTGGAGGCATAGTGATGACGCACCGCGCTCGGAAAACCATTAATTGTCTACGAGTGTGCTGGCGATCGTAGGCAACAGCGTTTAAAGTTAAATCCGCTGGCAAAACCATTCATAAGAAAGCAGCCTGAACGACCACCTAACATAAATGTTGTTGCTACAAAATTTAGGGAGGATAACGTAAAACAGACAGAGATAGTAGCTTTAAGTCAAGTGGAGGTTAATGAACCAATTAACTGTAAGAATAATCATAAGAAGCCACTTATTGAAGAACTAAGTACTAGTTATAAGGGTAATAATCAGAAAGACATTATGCACAGTAAAACTAATGAAGAGCTGTCGGATAGGGGTGAGAACAGTAATAATGGCAGGGTTGTGACTGTGCTTGATAAGATAATTGATGTTGTAGATAGTTACGAAGAAGAGGATAGATTAGAGGAGGAGGTAGAGGTTAATGACGACGCCTTGGATAGGGTCGTAGAAAAGGAGGTTAATGAGAAAGAGGGGGAAACATTGGAAAAATGTTTTGACTTAGCAATAGTGGATAGGCTAATAGGAGCTGCCACTAGAATTGAGGGTGATAATAAGCATGAAATAAACCCTGTAAGTGTGAATGTGATTGCCACCCAAAAGACAGGCTTCGAAAGGAGAGAAATTGTGCAAGATTTATTGGAGGAAGCAGAACCCAAAATAAATAAAGAGTACTTAGGGCAACCGATAGTAGAGCTAAGAGTATTAAATGAACCAGTTAAATGTTTGATAGATACTGGATCGGAAGTCTGTGCAGTATCCCAGAACTTGGTAAATGAACTCCCTAACAGTAAACAGATTGTTAAGATGCCAGTAAGTGGCTTGAACATTGTAGTAGCAACCGGTAAGACTAAGAAGACAGTAAAACAGGAAGTGTTTCTACCCATAGCATTTAAGGAAGTAGAAATAAGACAGAACTTCTTAGTTATAAATGGACTGAGTGTAGACATATTGGTGGGGGCTGACTTTTTGAATAAATATGAAGGATGGGTGAATTTTTCTACCAATGATGTTATGGTAAAAATTAAGGGTAAACTAATTACTATACCTTTCATCGGTAAGCAGCTATGTGAGGATCCTGAGCAGAATGATTTTCCTATATGTATTTGTAAAACAGAGAAATTCTTGGAGGGCTATAATGAGTACGGTGGCAAAAAAGTAGAGGATCCGTCTGAGCTTGTGAGTGTCAGAAATAGGATCGAGGAGAAATTACTAAAGAGAGACGTGGCCAGGAGTGAGTAGATACCTCAGAGAGCTTTGCACTCTTTGCAGAGCTAAGTGCGTGACGAGCACTAGGTCTCGAGTCGTTTGACAATATTTCTTCCACTTTCTTTTCCGTATTGTCAACCTACCTCTTCTTTCATTCAGAACTAAAATTCTATCGTCTTTCCTTCTTCTCTATCGTAGTTTTTAAGTGATAAAGTGTTTAAGTAATGAGTAGGAAAGAACCTCAGTGCAGTATAGGTTAAGCGTAAGGAATGAGTGTAAGAGAAAATCAAAAAGGATTAAGATACCTCAGATAAGTAATAAGTCTCAGTAAAGTAAATGTTTGGCCTAAGGTGTGAGTAATGCCCTTAGAAAGGTAAAATAACTAAGAAATGTAAGAGCCTCAGAAAATATGGTGACGAACATTGAAGCTGTTTGTTAAGTAACAGAACGATATGTTAAGACGTAGCATTAAGCTAATGTTTAGGAAAGGAAATGGAGCAGTACAGCAAAACTGTCTGTTCAATGAAGTCAGAGCCTCAGGAGGTGATTTAGTGGTAAAATGAGTAAAGGTACAGTGCAACAAGGTTGACTGTCAAAGGGGTAAAGGAAGTTAAGTTAAAGGGACAGTGCAGCAGGACTGACTGTCAAATGAAGAGAAATATGTGAGAAAAGGAGAAAGAATGAGCATAGTGTTTGGCTAGCTCGATATTAGGAAAAAGTGAGGCTACGAAGGTGAGTAAATAAAAAGCTTAATGTTGGTAACCAGAGGTGGCGTTTGTTGGTAAACAGAGGAGATGTTTGTAAACAAAAGGAAGTGAGGCTACGAATGTAAACAGAGCTGAGGCGACGTTGGTAACTCAGGAGGTGGATGTATGTTAGAAAGTATGGGTAACGAGGTTTCGCAGATTAGTAGGAAACGCTTTAACAAATACTAACCTGAGTGTGTGAAGTATGAGTATGAGAGTTGTAAATTAAACCCGAATGTGACTAGAGAAAACCTGATGTTGACAAGAAATTGAAGTAACTCCAGATATGTGAGATGAGGAAAGTACCCATGACATCGATTCCATTTTTGACCAGAGACACACAAAGCTCCCCAAGTTTGTCGTAGAGATTAGTATAAGGATTGTAGTGTTGATAAATGAATAAGTAAATATGTATTTTTCAGTGTTTAATTTATGATACAGGACTACAGGAGATTGCCTGGAGACAGAATTGTAATATTGATAATTTTGTGTATATTTTATATTGTTGTGTATTGTACAGGAACTGGAGAGTCACCAGTGCTGGCGGAGATTTATTATGTATTTGTGAACTATTTGTAGGAATTGTTTTTCTTAGTATTTCTTATGTAACCATAACTTGTTTGATTATGAGATGAAGAAGTAATTAAAGAGTAAATGTGCCACTTCGGTACTGCATTAGGAAAGTCAATTCACTTTTCACTAAAAAAAAAAAATAAAAAAAAAAAAAATTTGAAAATTGTACATACTGTAAAGTAAATTTTATCAAAAATATGAGACTTTAGAGTCAAGCAGATAGCGCCATTTATCGCTACTGTAGGTTAAGACGTAGCAGTTAGAAAGGGAACTGAGGCCAGCTGATGTTTCAGGTGCGCCGAAGTAAACAGAGGTGGTAGCACGAGACTTGAAATGGACCTCCCAAGCAGGACCCGGTCGAACTACGAGTGCTATCAAAATCTTAAGTGTAAGTGGTAAAAAAAAAAAGTGACGCTCACCATAGCGATAGTAGTGTTAGTGTGCGTGTGACGTACATCAAGATAGTATTTAGGTTTGTTTTCTCTTTCAGGAATTTGTAAATAGAATTTTGTAATCTGAAAAATTTTTTTTTTGAATGATGATAAAAGTGCATGTTTAGATATAAGATGTTTTGTAGGTCGTCAGCCCTAGGTATAAGTGGGTGATTGATGTACAGGAACTATAAATGTTAAATAGCTGTTTGAGTAAATCTTTAATAGAAATTTTTTTTAGAAAACTAAAAGTTTGTCATGAATGAAAAAATTTAGTTTCCTCAGGAGGTGTGTGGCGTCGCAACTAGTGCGAGCGCACAGTTTTCTATCAAACATTTACTGTGAAATGTAGACAGACTGTAAAGTAGCCATCAGATTAGCATATGTGCTGTAGCGGGCAGATTACCGGTGTCCGTTCGTCTGACGTCACGACCATATGGCATGTCTGTACCGTGAGAATGTAAGACCTGTGTGCTAACTAGCCGCGTGTATAACGTGGAACTTTCATCTTTAATAACTTCTAACTGAGGAACCTGAGGAAATTAAAAGTTAATATACTAGTTTCTGTTATGAATAAAAATAAGTCATCCAAATTTGAGCTTTGAAACCTGCATATTTTGGAAATTAGAAAAATCTTACAGAAAACGCAAATTTCTACAATTTTCGAGTCTAAATAAATACCATTATGTATAGATCACCTTCAGTGACCATCCAACTATGAAACAAAATCACCTTCCGTGCTTTTGTATTTATTTTGAGAATTTTACTTTTAGAAATTCACCTATAACTTTGTTAAAACCATAAATGTTTTGAATTTTTGTGAACAGTTATTTTATATGAGTAGGTGAGAGTGAATGAGTGTGCCTGAGTGAATGAAAGAGGGACATTCGCCATTCTTTGCAAGTGTATAAAATCTAGGTTGGAACTCGCAAGTGTTCAGTCGATGTAACCGTGGGAACAGAGTCGCCAGTGGTTCCCCATCTTAGTGAATGTCGGATGTCCAAGAGTGTATGGTATTGTACAAGCAGCCAGAACGTTCGCGAGTATTTAAATAATTTCTGGAAATAAAGTAAAGTCTAGTTTTCCTTTCGGTTTGTTAAATTATACAGTAAATTTTGTGTAACAAGAAATCATGACGTAAATGATTCAGAAGTCATGACTGGTGCGTGCTAGATTTTGGCGCGAGGCGCACCCAAAGAGTTAATTCTGATTGGCTGTGTGATGTGTGAGCCAATGAGATGCGAGGACGGTTAGCAGACTAGGAGAGTGAGTCGCGAGTGGAAGAGGAGTCGCGAAGGAACTGTGATCGAGAAGAGACATGCTTGATGTGTCCTCGCGAATAATGTGTAAAATGAAGTCATAAAACGGCTTCATCGGTTCGGTACTGTGCGATTTGAGACTGGAAGAGTCCAGTAACGCGTAGTGAGAGTTTGAGCGAGTTGTGACTTTTCGTTCCGCGAAAGACGCGAATAACTTTAATAATTAAAAGCGTGGCGGTACTTCGTAAACTTTTACTAAGTGCTTATGGCGAGCATTAACGTTAAAAAACGAACTATTATTGAACATCGACTGCAAACGTGTATGTTAGAAAATCGTCTGTGTTGCAGTTAAGTAAATTCCGTAACTTTGAAAGCTAATTCTGGCGGGGTTTGAGTGTGGATAGAATTGTGAACTGAACTTTTCTTCAAACGTAGATTAGCGGGCTGATGATCAGGCTTAAAGACAATAAAGAGCTTAAATAGAATTACCAACTTCGCGTTCTCGTTTGAGTAAACAATTACTACCATTCCAATAACTCAATTTATTTAGGAAGATTGCTCATAGATTGTATTTCAGCAAACATGTATCGCGGCCTCCGGTGAGCGGCTATTAAATTGCAGTTTCTTCAACACTGCTTTTCTGCAATTTTTCCAGTAGCTGCTATCAGGAGAGGCGAGTGCAGCAACTACCTAAGAAACGAGGTAGGTGGATTTTCTTTCAGGAAAAGGAAACAGCGCGATAAGAGCCTGACCCGTCGCAAGCTCATTTTATTACTTCTCTTCAAATCACATTAATCATGGAATGGAAACACACAGCAACAGAACGTACCAGCGTGACTTCAAACACTTTGTTACAGGAAATGTTCAAAATGTCCTCCGTTAGCGAGGATACATGCATCCACCCTCCGTCGCATGGAATCCCTGATGCACTGATGCAGCCCTGGAGAATGTCGTATAGTATCACAGCCGTCCACAATACGAGCACGAAGAGTCTCTGCATTTGGTACCAGGGTTGCATAGACAAGAGCTTTCAAATGCTCCCATAAATGAAAGTCAAGAGGGTTGAGGTCAGGAGAGCGTGGATGCTATAAAATTGGTCCACCTCTACCAATCCATCGGTCACCGAATCTGTTGTTGAGAAGCGTACGAACACTTCGACTGAAATGTGCAGGAGCTCCATCGTGCATGAGCTACATGTTGTGTCGTACTTGTAAAGGCAAATGTTCTAGCAGCACAGGTAGAGTATCCCGTATGAGATCATGATAATGTGCTCCATTGAGCGTAGGTGGAAGAACATGGGACCCAGTCAAGACATCACCAACAATGCCTGCCCAAACGTTCACAGAAAAACTGTGTTGATGACGTGATTGCACAATTGCTTGCGGATTCTCGTCAGCCCACACATGTGGCGGTGAATCGAGGAAGGACAGTACATAGTGACGAAACTGAAATGAGCTCCAACATGGAAAATAAGCGTTTCCGGACACATGTTCACATAAGATCTTTTCCTTATTTGTGTGTGAGGAATATTTCCTGAAAGTTTGGCCGTACGTTTTTTTAACACCCTGTATATTAAAGTCCATAGGACTTCGTGTGTGTGTGTGTGTATGTGTGTGTGTGTGTGTGTGTGTGTGTGTGTGTGTGTGTGTGTGTGTGTGTGAAATGTTATGGGACTTAACTGCTATGGCCATCAGTCCCTGAACTTACACATTACTTAACCTAAATTATCCTAAGGTCAAACACACACACCCATGCCCGAGGGAGGACTCGAACCTCTGCCAGGACCAGCCGCACAGTCCATGACTACAGTGCCTTACACCACTCGGCTAATCCCGAAGGGCCCATAGGATTTTGACGGTGTAAAAATTTTAAGCTTGTCATTGTAATCGAAAGAAACCATTTATGTAACATATTTTCATGCCCGAAAATTCACTCATTAAAACCTATAGAGTGCCTTCTGTTGAACTAGAAACCTGAAATTTGGTAAGAAGCAAGGTTTTCACAGAAAACGTACAGGGAAATTGTTAGTTGGTAATTACATTACACAAAAAATATTTCTTTTGTTATTTGTATCCAAATAGTCAGCAACCATTTGCATAAAATAAATTTGATTTCTTATTCGGTTTCGGGCTTAGTGCCCTTGTCCAGAACGTTATACCTACTGCGTTATTTGCCGGTGTCAGCAGTAAGATGCATGAACTAAAATACCGTGGTCATGTTGTTCACAGTGCCTGTATAAAAACGGTGTTTATGAAAATGGCATTACATAATTTTTTTCAGCCAACTCGAACAACTTCCACTAATGCTCTTGGGTCCTTTTTAGTTATGGTCCTAGTATAACTTCCATATGTGGGCAAAAGTAACGACATTACTTTGTAGAATTCGAAAGACAATACAGTGATACTAAGTACAAAAGCACACAGCTCCATGGCGCAAAATAACATAGTCGTTTTTTAACAAGAGCTACTTGTTCCTAAATCATTTTAACACACAAACACACAACCACACATTTGCCGCAGGCACTACTGGTGATTGAATATTTTGATGATGAACGTTTGATCTTGGAAGTGAGAACTCTAAAAAAGTGCACCTGTAGACAGAGAAAGCATTAGTGCGGCTGCATTGGGATGACGGTTATATAACCTCTGCCCACCCCACTATTTCTGCGACAGGCAGTAGGAGTTTAGGAAAAATGACCTACAAGTTAGGACATGTCTGCAGATGAATGCTGGACACATTGTAAGACTTCGCCCTACAAGAAGGTAACTGCCGACGTGCAGCGGTTCCCATCATTTTTGAAAAGCAGAGTGGGGTCTAGAAACCTTTGAGGTAGATCGCTAACGAGATAAACTGTTATGTTTCAGACAAAACGAGGAGTTTCCGCACACACAGGATAGCTGTGTACTTTCCTGGAGTAGCTCTGGCTCCATCAGATGGGGTAGGGGACAATGACATAGTCCTTCCTAAAAGGAGCTGGCTGATAAGTTGTTGTTGTTGTTGTTGTTGTTATGGTCTTCAGTCCTGAAATTGGTTTGATGCAGCTGTCCATGCTACTCTATCCTGTGCAAGCTTCTTCATCTCGCAGTACCTACAGCAACCTACATCATTATGGATCTGCTTAGTGTATTCATTTCTTGGTCTCCCTCTACAATTTTTACCCTCCATCCTGCCCTCCAATACTAAATTGGTGATCCCTCGATGTTTCAGAACATGTCCTACCAACCGCTCCCTTCTTCTAGTCAAGTTGTGCTACATGCTCCTCTTCTCCCCAATTCTGTTCGATACCTCCTCATTAGTTATGTGATCTACCCATCTAACCTTCAGCATTCTTCTGTAGCACCATATTTCGAAAGCTTCCATTCTCTTATTAAGTAAACTATTTATCGTCCACGTTTCACTTCCATACATGGCTACACTCCACACAAATACTTTCAGAAACGACTTCCTGACATTTAAATCTTTACCCGATGTTAACAAATTTTTCTTCTTCAGTGGCGCTTTTCTTGCCATTGACAGTCTACATTTTATATCCTCTTTACTTTGACCATCATCAGTTATTTTGCTCCCCCAATAGCAAAACTCCTTTACTACTTTAAGTGTCTCATTTCCTAATCCAATTCCTTCAGCATCACCCGACTGAATTCGACTACATTCCATTAATCTCGTTTTGCTTTTGTTGATGTTCATCTTATACCCTCCTTTCAGGGCACTGTCCATTCCATTCAACTGCTCTTCCAAGTCCTTTGCTGTCTCTGACACAATTACAATGTTATCCACGAACCTAAAAGTTTTTATTTCTTCTCCATGGATTTTAAACCAACTGCGAACTTTTCTTTTGTTTACTTTATTGCTTGTTCAATATACAGATTGAGTAGCATCGGGGATAGGCTACAACCCTGTCTCACTCCCTTCCCAACCACTGCTTCCCTTTCATACCAATCTACTCTTGTAACTGCCATCTGCTTTCTGTACAAATTATAAATAGCCTTTCGCTCTCTGTATTTTACCCCTACCACCTTCAGAATTTGAAAGAGAGTATTCCAATCAACATTGTCAAAAGCTTTCTCTAAGTCTACAAATGCTAGAAATGTAGGTTTGCCTTTCCTTAATCTTTCTTCTAAGATACGTCGTAGGTTAGTATTGCCTCACGTGTTCCAACGTTTCTACGGAATCCAAACGGATCTTCCCCGAGGTCGGCTTCTATCAGTTTTTCCATTCGTCTGTAAAGTATTCGTGTTAGTATTTTGCAGCTGTGACTTATTAAACTGATAGTTCGGTAATTTTCACATCTGTCAACACCTGCTCTCTTTGGGATTGGAATTATTATATTCTTCTTGAAGTCTGAGGGTATTTCGTCTGTCACATACATTTACCCACCAGATGCTAAAGTTTTGTCAGGACTGGTTCTCCCATGGCAGTCAGTAGTTCTAATGGAATGTTGTCTAATCCGGGGGCCTTGTTTCGCCTCAGGTCTTTCAGAGCTCTGTCAAATTCTTCACGCAGTATCATATATCCCATTTCATCTTCATCTACCTCCTCTTCCATTTCCATAATATTGTCCTCAAGTACATCGGCCTTGTAGACCCTCTATATACTCCTCCCACCTTTCTGCTTTCCCTTCTTTGCTTAGAACTAGGTTTGCATCAAAGCTTTTGATAATCATTAAAATGGTTCTCCTTTCTCCAAAGGTTTCTTAAATTTTGTTGTAGGCAGTATCTATCTTACCCCTAGTGAGATAAGCCCCTACATCCTTACATTTGTCCCTGCTTAGCCATTTTGCATTTCCTGTCGATCTCATTTTTGAGACGTTTGTATTCCTTTTTGCCTGCTTCATTCAAAGCATTTTTATATTTTCTTCTTTCATCAATTAAATTCAATATTTCTTCTGTTACCCAAGTGTTCCTACTAGCCCTCGTCATTTTACCTGTTTGATCCTCTGCTGCCTTCACTATTTCATCCCTCAAAGCTACCCATTCTTCTTCTACTGTACTTCTTTTCAACAGCCATGTCAATTGTTCCCTTATGTTCTCCCTGAAACTTTCTACAACCTCTGGTTCTTTCAGTTTATCCAGGTCCCATCGCCTTAAATTCCCACCTCTTTGCAGTTTTAATCTACAGTTCAGAGCCAGTAGATTGTGGTCAGAGTCCACATCTGCCCCTGGAAATGTCTTACAATTTAAAACCTGGTTTCTAAATCACTGTCTTACCATTATATAATCTATCTGATACCTTTTAGTATCTCCAGGGTTCTTCCATGTATACAACCTTCTTTCATTATTCTTGAACAAAGTGTTGGCGCAAAATTATACCAGACGGCTTCCTCTTTCATTGCTCTCCCCCAATCCGTATTCACCTACTATGTTTTCTTCTCTCCCTTTGCTACTCTCTAATTCCAGTCACCCATGATTATTAAATTTTCGTCTCCCTCCACTACCTAAATAATTTCTTTTATCTCATCATACAGATCAGTATAGTCCTTCATAGTGAAATATTTTACTCTCTACAGGCTCCAGACTCCTGGTATAGTTGAAACATATCTGTAAAACGTGGGAAGGAACAATGATCGCTTGTGGCAGTAGTGGAGAGAGATAGAGGGACTGACAACATGAGGTTCGCAAACATACGTCCAAGCTGTGACAATGGGGCTGTGAGCAGGTAGCAGAGGACAGCGCACAGAAGGAATGAACCATTGGGTTGCGAGCAGGTAGCAGAGGACAGCGCGAGGCAAGGATTATGAGTAGGTATCCCATTATTGACCACCGTGAATGGCTGGATGCTAGTTGAGATAACGGCCGCCAGACCATGCCACAGATCGTGCGCCAGCTGCCTCACCCTGGACGCCAGATAGTAGTGAGCTATGAAGACAGCTGGATCTGGGTGGGCAGCGGAAAATGAGACTCTGCATGTGATTGTTTATTTATTTAAATATGTGATCGCATTCATAGCAGGTCGGTGACGTTGCTGTTGTGTGATTTGCATTAATAGCAGTTTTAACTTCTGGTGTGGAAGCACCACTGATTTATGAAGCCTTTCGTAATGCTTTTATATCTGTTAACCTTCCTAGCAAGGCCAGTTTATGGTTTTGTTTCAGTTGCCGGTTTTAGAACAATTTGCAGGTTTTTTTCATCGATTTTTTTTTCAAGATATGCTGTTTTGTTGGGTGTTATTACCAGACATAGTACAAAGAGTTTTTCTTCGAAGTTTTTCGCTTTGTAGGCCAGTTTATGGGTCTGTTTCAGATAGCGTGTTAAGAACAATTTTCCGAGTGTTTTTCTAATTGTACACCACTCTTTTTTTCATTATTGGTGGGAGTTTTTCTGTTGTCTCGCCAATTTCCAGTACCAAGGTTGTGTGTGGAAACTGTCAGTTCGGTTTTCCTGGCAATAATTTAGCAAATTCTTCAGCGGGATAACACCCCCAAAAATAAATACGGTAAGTAAATGAAGGCACTACCTTATATCCTTCCTCTCCAGCAGCTCAGCACAGACTGAGTCTTTTTCTCACTAATTCACACATGGGACGGGAAGGAAAAATGTGAGAGGGGAAGAGAAGTGGGAAAGGGAGAAGAAGTTGGGGGAAGAGAGAAAGGGGGAGGAGTAGGATGGCATGGCGACGATGTCATGTTGCCACATCTAAACCCCCCCCCCCCCGTGTGAGAGGGTGGAGAGGCAACCATCACCTTCAAGAAATTTGCTAAAAATATAGGCTGTACTAGTTTTGGCTCTGCCCCACTACTGGAAGATGTGGCAAAGTGGAGGGTTACCACGAGAAAATGATTGAATAGCGCTAGTTTTTGCTGGTCTTCTGTAGAAACACCATCAGAAATCAGAGAGTTGGGGGGGGGGCTGTTTGGTCACATGCCCTTTACCATTGGAGAGACTTTGATTGCAGTAGCTGGGTTGTGTGGCAGCTACCTGTGAAATGCTGCAAGAGCTGGAGCCGTCGCTACTCGGTCAAGTAGCTTCTCATTTGGCATCAAAGGGCTGAGTGCACGCCGCTCCAGTCCTGCCGTTAATGAATAATCTTTGGCACTACCGGGAACCGACCCAGGTTCTCGCATGACAAGCATCTGCGCAGTCCGTGCAGACCTGTCAGATGTCGAGTAAAGATCGGAAAAACCGACCAGTTAAAACCGATACCGGTATTTTAGTTCGGAATAATCGATATTTTTCGGTATTTATTTCGTCTCGGTAGTAAGTTGATTTATTTTTTGTTTTTACTAATAACCGATTAAAACATTGAAATAACACTTAGCCATAGAATCAGTGCAACAAATTTCCGTTTCTTAATTAGTCTTTTTTCAAACAAAGGAGCAATTTTTATTCATAAACTTTGGATTCATTTGAAATATTTCTTTATTATAGACAATGGTAAATGTGATCAATGCTATTTTAATAACAACATCGACAAAAACGTGCAAGGATTGCACGTTTGCTGAGAGAATAATGTCCATTTGGCCTGGTGTCCTCACTTAAGTGTAAGTGAAATACTTTACTAATAAGTTACATCTTGAACCTCATCCTAGATACACTTTCCAGTACATCTACTGTGTTACTACTTATCTCATCTAAATTGAAGCTATCTTAAAAACAATCAACGTGAAGTACGAAAGACTTGACTCACCTGGTCTACATTGTCGTTTATTGCTGTCGTCACCAGACATCCGCTGTATTGCAGAATGACACCAACCCTAGTCCGGAAATATTTTTACAAAGTGACGAAGCTCTTCATTTGTTTTACAAAATTAAGAATATATCTGCCATTTCTATGAAAGAATAAAAGAGGAAGGTGATTTGGTAACAGTAATAAATCAGAAACTTAACAACGATTTAATTCATAGTCTATAATAAAAATAGAAAATAACTGGCCCATTGCTTGCGTTTACAAAATATGCCTTTATCTGCTTGGGGCCCCTGAAATCGGACAAATTAACACGAAAAATAGAGCTCTTGGCACCTCAGCTTTAACCCTTTAGTAGTGACTATTCGTCGTTCCCAAATACTGGAATGATCTGGAACGAAGACTTGATTTTTGAGCAGAATTTCAAAAAATCAGAATCAGTAGGAGAGTACTAGTGATTTTTTTTCATTTTTCAACCGTTTATCACTTTCCGAGAAAAGCAGAGACTGGTGAACGGATTAGTTTTCTGTTATTTGGCAATTTAATTTAATAATATTATTCTATGTAACTTGAAAATAAGTCAGTCAAACTTTTTCGATCTCTCTTCAATATCTACGTTTATTACAGTACATAATAGAAGAAGAATCGAAAATTGGTTATTTCAGAAACTGTTATCTGCGCGTTTTAACAGTCAGGATAAACTGGTGTGGGAAAGCCAATACCATCGAAGACAAGTCGTTTCAGCGACAACCGCCGTCCTTACTTTGGAGGCGGACTTCCTTTTCATGTGCTCAGTGTCAATTGTCTGCTGTGATTAGCTCGCAGGGGCAGCCTGAACGAAGTATTTGGAATCTGAAGTCAGTCAATGGCTGCACAGTTAGGTGTTAGAGAATCATGAATAGGACCATATGAAAGTGACATGTAATGAAAACTCAGGAGGCGCAAAGTAACGTTAGCCACCGCATCTTATGCAGCAGTCCTACTCGATGTCTGAAAACGAGTCGACAATAGGCTGACAGGCCTGCAAATGACAATTTTAGAAAGCTTTGTGGGAAGCAAAACACAGATCACCTCTTCTCTGCCATTTCTGGGAGCTCCTCTCGCTGATTGATCGATCTTTATGTTATTAACTGAACGCTGTGGCTGCCGCTACCCAACAGTTTTGTTCATTTCTCCCTACTGTTTGCCCCAGGAAGCTGAATTTTCATCATATTGTTTTTGGTGGTCTCAGTTTGAAGTCTCACCAAATGAATGATCCACACTGCATAACGACCGCTCCCAGCCATCGTACAGCCTGACAAAATTTTTGAAATGGTTTTTCGGAAATATTTCTGGATGGTGAGTTTTCTGTGACATAGTAACCGTCATATCACTCTCAGGTGTTTCTCAATATGGTACTTCTCAGCAATAGCTGCAAGCAGAATTTTGTTGTGAGTACGATTAGTAAGGCTCAGGTGCCAAGAAGGCAGCAACCCAACAACAAACACTTGTTTGCAACGGAAAAATTTTAAGTCTTTGCTTATGTACATGCTCACGTCATTAAAACGCACCAGTCGGGCCAAGTGCAGCTTGCATGGGGCCATTTTTTCCCTGAGTGGTTGGCAGAAAAGTATTACAGTTGTTTTCAGTCCAATATTTCGAAATATCCTAAGGAATTAATGATACTTTTTCCTTCCCACCGTTCAGCCAATCCGAGTTTGGTATCTCGCTCTCTCTCGCGCTTATGATTCTTTCTGTAGTGGAATATTAAACCTTAGTACACTTTAATTCCTTTTCTATTTACATTCCTGCAACTGCTGCATGTACTACTTTTACTACAGAGTCAATTATAATTATTTTTCAATTAATAACTGTTACTAACATTAAGGGGGTTAGGACGTCAAACGGGCAGACTTGGAGCAAGAGAGGCACCACAGCACATTTTAATTTCTACTGTCTATACTTTTACAAATATGTTCATAAAACTTTGTCAGCATGACCAGGAAGGATTGAGGACTCACACTCATAGCAGTGGAAGTTCAAAAACGTAGCAAAATACCTTTTTTTTACATGTGAAATTTCATCATTTTTTCACTTAGTACTGGCAGAGAGATTCTTCGAAGAATTTTGGACAGCATACAAGCAGTACTTACAGGTGTATGAAACTCTAGAATTTTCCAAATCTATTAAAAACTGTGTTAAAAATTGAGATAATTAACTACAAAATTTGAATTTTTTCTGAACAAGAAGTTTAAAATATAACAGTTCATTCATTTTTTCACAAATTAAATAAACTCTAGAGTTTCGTACACATGTAACTATAGTTTGTATGCTGTGCAAAGTTCATCGAAGAATCTCTCTTGCTTAGGAAGAAAAGTGTACCTATAGCAACAAATGCAGCCACTAGTATGTGAAAAAATGATGAAATTTCTCATATAAAAAATTAATTTGTTACGTTTTTGAGCTTCCACTACTGTGAGTATGAATAGCGCAGCCTTCCTGATCATGCCTTCCAAGTTTTATGAATTTATTTTTAAATTATAGACAGTGCAAATTAAAATGTCCTGTGGTGCTTCTCCTGCTCCAAGTCGGCCCGTTTGACGTGCTACCCCTCTTAATAAGCTTCACATTACAGGGGTAATTTTAACATTATATAGTTTTATACACTTATTTAAAGAGGTGAATGTCAATTTCTATTTAATTTTATACTTATCTTGTGCATTGATATTATTTTTTATTTTGTGTTCTTCTTTACTTTTTCCATACGCCGATAAAGTATTTATCATGGTAACCGTGATAAATTTAGTAAATACTGCACACCGCCGCTTGTGTATCGCAGCCAGGACATCGACAGAGCAGACTCTAATAACGGAAACGTCCTATCCCTATCTCTGGAGGCTGCCCCGTCCCCATGGGTGGTGGCCCGGCGTTGTACACGCGATGCCGGCAGCAGGCGGTGGATCCACAGCATTCTAGACGCCACCACCACTACCACCACCACCACCACCTCACTTCCTCCTCGTAGTAGTCATCTTTAGAAAACTCTCGATCATTCAACATTTTCGTGAGTAGGTCGAGCCAGAGCAATCTCATGAAAGTACATCAACTAGTTCCTAGTTCTAAACATTGGCATCAGTATACCAACACATTGTTCCAAATAATCAGAAAAACGACAACAGATGCGTTATTAAAGCATGTAACACGAGCACACTGAGTGAAAAGTTTGCACGCTATTGTCTTAACATATGCTGAGTTAGCACAATCGTGCAGCCTTTGTAGTTGTCAAGAAACAATAACCTAAGAGAGCCCTCAGTCCAACAGCACATGCTGCTTGGAAATCGATCTGTTTGTGACCTTATACTTCTAATTTTGCTCTCGCGTCAGATGCTGTCAACCGTTACTGTTCAGCGCAGCATCAGGTTAAATCACTATATCGTCTTTCCTATGCCCATAGTGTCTGTAATTGCTTTACAATTTCTGAGAGTGTTTTGGCCCCGTCGTTACAACTCACGAAAATGTGTGTTTTTCTCACCAGAATCTGTAATTAAAGATATTTTCAATTTTATTTGTTTCCTAGATCGAATTACAGTTCGTTAACAGCACTAGGATAACTGATACAAGATTTGGTGCAAGATCTAAGGAATAAATCAGAGCATGGGTATACATAACAAATCATTGAGTATCTGCAGACCATCTTAAACAGGAATACCATGGACCAAGCGATACTCAACACCATAATAGTCAGTAAAGCCATACATCCCCTCGTTTTCCAAGATAACTTCCATATATGAAATGCGTTACCACAGAATAAGCAGTTGTTCAATGACCAAATAAATATTGGAAACCAGACGCTTTGTAACATAACTGAAGAAATAGCATAAAAAACAGAACGGACTTTTCTATTCTTCGCCCTCCACGCTAGTCACCTCTATCACACCACTACACACTTACTTTAAGTCAACTTTGCTTCTCTCCACCCTCAACCGACTCACCACAACTCTTTCATTTGTGTTACACAGCATATAGATACACAGTAATATCATTAAAGAGAATTACACACGTATAATGAATTACAGAGGTAGGAGAGAAATGTAGATAAAGAAAAACTAGTGACAATGTTGGAAACATTACAAACCACGATACACACTGACAAATATACAAATAAAAAGTCTACAACAGTGGGTAAAGTTGTGCTGTGTGGAACATCAGAAATGCATAGTTTTGCAAAGCAGCGTAAAATCAGACCAGAATCATCACTTCCTAACGAAGAAAGGAACCAAAAATATGCAAGCAGACAGCATTTCGTAATGCAGACGGAAAGACGATCACAAATTACCGTATTCAGCAACAGAGTAGCAGAGTCCAAGTGCTGACGTACGTAAAGTATGTGGGTCGGCACCCCATTTTGTGGAGGTGAGCTTGCTCATGAGGTTGTTTCTTGTTATAGTTTACTCCTGACATTGTCTACATGATGTCTCTAAGTAAGTGTGCGATCAAGGATAACGCCTAAATGACAAGGAGTGCTGCGGACCGCGATCCGTTGGTTGTTGCACGTGATGTGTAGGTTATGTTTGGCGTCTCGGTTTCGAAGATGGAATAGGCAGGATAATGTTTTTGCTGCGTTCGGGCGTAGGCAGTTGGCTTCGTAGTATGGCGTTAGACCGTTGAGGGCATTCGTAAGGCTAATTTCTATGTCGTTAAAGTTCCGACCCTGCACGGCTATTGCAAGATCGTTCGCGTAACTGGTTGATCATTCACATATATGTTGAAAATAGTGGGTTGGAGGACACTGCCTTGGGGTAGTCCATTTTTCTGGATACGCCATAGGCTTCGCTTCCCTCCTAGCTTTACGATGAACCGTCTGTTGCTGAGAAGAGTTGATACAATTTGTATCAGCCCGAAATCATTAGTCAAAGCGTGTATTTTAGTGAGCAGCAGTTTGTGATTAACAGTGTCGAATGCGGATGAGAGGTCGACAAGTACGGCTCCAGTAATTAGACGGTTCTCGACCCATGCTCTATGAACTGGGTAACATTCAAGACCTGTCCACTGCAAGTTTTCCCAGGGCGAAACCCCGCCTGTTCTGGAATTATCTGATGGTAAATATTAGGCACAAGTCGATTCAACAGCATGCGCCAGAACACCTTGTACAAGGAGCAAAGTAAGCTTACCGGTCTGAAATTTTTTTGCTCGTCCAGTGGTTTGCCGGTTTTGGAATGGCTATAACCTTGCCCTTTCTCCAGATTTTCGGGATGTTGTTTAGCCGGATGCAGGTATTGAAAAGGAGCAGCCAGTTTTTCGTGTACTCGGCAAATTTAAGGATCTGTTCATTCCTAAGGTCGTCTAGCCCTGCTGCTTTGCCTGGTTTCAGAGATTTAAGTGCGGACTCTAGCACTTCGATGGTAAATGGACGGCTGTAGTAGTTCGTGTCACTTTCGCCACTTCTTATTGGGATGATTTTTGCTGGAGTCTTCGTTTTCCCATTAAGAACGAGTTGGTGCGCTATTCGGTTGGCTGTTACTCTTAGTGCTTCCTTTTGCTGTTTAGGGTCATTATTTAGCTACTTAATTGTCTTCCAGGCAATCTGGGTAGAATGTTTCATGTCTAAACTTTCAATTAGATGTTGCCATTCTTCTCGACGCTTCTCGATTAGCTGGTCGGTAAGTGCATTTGCAAGTTCAAGAATTTCTTCAGAGAATGGGTTCTCCTCATACTTTTCCTTATATGCATGGTATAATTGCCGGCTGTCTTTCGTTAGGCCCGGTACAAACGCCGTTCTGCAGCCCCTAGGGATAGAGTTTCTTCATACATTCTGGACGATTTCTATGAACTTATCGTTGTTGGTGGGTGATGATTCTAGAGTTTGCAGCTTTTCGTCGATTCCAATTGCGAAAGCTTCCCAGTTTGCCCTCTTGAAATTAAATCTTCGTCGAAATGGAATCCGTACTGGCACCACTGCTGAAGTAACTGTGAGTTTGATGGGTCTATGTTGGGAGTGTGGAATAGGACCCAGGACATCTTTCACGCACTCAGTTACCAAGTTCTGGCTGACGAAGACGAGGTCAGGGTTGTATCCCCTTTGCCTCCTGCCGCTGTTAAAAGATGGGGGGCAGTTTGGCGTCGTGTATGAGACAGAGTGATTCAGCATCTGCCCATGTATCCACCTTGAGTCCGTCTTCATTAGATTCATTGTATCCCCAGCGTGTATGGTGACTATTGAAGTCACCCATTACAATACTGCCCATGGGAAGGGGATTATTGCGCGGCAGGTCATATTTGAATGGCGTATTTGGAGGCTTATATATTGATGTTATTGTCATATGACTCGTCTCAATTCTGAGAAGTTCAATGTTGTTTTTGTCTGTAAGTTGAAACCCGTCGTAGGCTACTCCCTCACGTATGAAAATTGCACTTGCGTATTGATCGTCAGGCCGTTCGATTGTTAGTTTCATGCCCGCAATTTTAGGTCTATAGCTGTTTGGGCCACATGGAAACATGGAAATAGAAAAGATTGTAACAACTACAGAGGTATCTCTTAAATCAGCGTTGTGGGTAAAATCTTCTCAGGTATTGTTGAAAGGAAAGTGCGAGTATTAGTTGAGGACCAATTGGATGAAAATCAGTGTGGGTTTAGGCCTCTTAGAGGTTGTCAGGACCAGATCTTTAGCTTACGGCAAATAATGAAGAAGTGTTATGAGAGGAACAGGGAACTGTATCTATGCTTTATAGATCTAGAAAAGGCATATGACCGGGTTCCTAGAAGGAAGTTATTGTCTGTTCTACGAGATTATGGAATAGGAAGCAAACTTTTGCAAGCAATTAAAGGGCTTTACATGGATAGTCAGGAAGAAGTTAGAGTTGACGGCAAATTGAGTTCATTGTTCAGACATAGTTTCAGGGGTAAGACAAGGCTGCAACCTATCTCCACTGTTGTTCATATTATTTATGGATCATATGTTGAAAACAATGGACTGGCTGGGTGAGATTAAGATATGTGAACACAAAATAAGCAGTCTTGCATATGCGGATGGCTTAGTTGTGATGGCAGATTCGATTGAAAGTTTGCAAAGTAATATTTCAGAGCTAGATCTGAAATGTAAGGACTATGGTATGAAGATTAGCATCTCCAAAACGAAAGTAATGTCAGTGGGCAAGAAATATAAACGGATTGAGTGCCAAATAGGAGGAACAAAGTTAGAACAGGTGGACGATTTCAAGTACTTAGGATGCATATTCTCACAGGATGGCAACATAGTGAAAGAACTGGAAGCGAGGTGTAGCAAAGCTATTGCAGTGAGCGCTCAGCTACGATCTACTCTCTTCTGCAAGAAAGAAGTCCGTACCAAGACTAAGTTATCTGTGCACCGTTCAATCTTTCGACCAACTTTGTTGTATGGGAGTGAAAGCTGGGTGGATTCAGGTTACCTTATCAACAAGGTTGATGTTAAGGATATGAAAGTAGCTAGGATGATTGCAGGTACTAGTAGATGGGAACAATGGCAGGAGGGTGTCCACAATGAGGAAATCAAAGAAAAACTGGGAATGAACTCTATAGATGTAGCAGTCAGGACGAACAGGCTTAGATGGTGGGGTCATGTTACACGCATGGGAGAAACAAGGTTACCCAAGGTTAGGAGTAGTCGGGTCAGACCAAGGAGAAGGTACCTGGATTCGGTTAGGAATGATTTGGAAGTAATAGATTTAACATCAGAAGAGGCACCAATGTTAGCACTGAGTAGGGGATCGTGGAGGAATTTTATAAGGGGGCTATGCTCCAGACTGAACGCTGAAAGGCATAATCAGTCTTAAATGATGATGATGATGATGATGATGATGCTGTTTGGGCCTCGGTGCGTTTCCTGTAAGCATAGGACGTGACATTCGTTCAATCTGCACAAATCAGCCAGTATATCTTGTTTGGCAGGTGATAATCCCTCCACATTTATGGAGATGATAGTCAAACGTGGTCTTAAGAAGGATCTATTATGAGAGTCGTCATGCATTTTTTTCTTTCTTGTACTGGCTTGGTGGTAGCAGAATCTGCAGGACTACATGTAGTCCTCCCAGGGCAGCGACGTGGACGCTTCTGCTGTGGACCCAGATGATGAACGGGTATTCATTGGACAAATACAGGGCTATTACAAATGATTGAAGTGATTTCATAATTTCACTGTAGCTCCATTCATTGACATATGGTCACGACACAGTACAGATACGTAGAAAAACTCATAAAGTTTTAATCGGCTGAAGCCTCACTTCAGGTTTCTGCCGCCAAAGCGCTCGGAAGTCGACGAATAAAGCAAGCAGGGAGCTAAACGTACCACAGCCGACGTTTTGGAAAATCTTACGGAAAAGGCGAAAGCAGAAACCTTACCTTTTGCAATTGCTACAATTCGTGACACCTGATGACAAAGTCAAACGCTTTGAATTTTCGGCGCGGTTGCAACAGCTCATGGAAGAGGATGCGTTCAGTGCGAAACTTGTTTTCAGTGATGAAGCAACATTTTTTCTTAATGGTGAAGTGAACAGACACAATGTGCGAATCTGGGCGGTAGAGAATCCTCACGCATTCGTGCAGCAAATTCGCAATTCACCAAAAGTTAACGTGTTTTGTGCAATCTCACGGTTTAAAGTTTACGGCCCCTTTTTCTTCTGCGAAAAAAACTATACAGGACACGTGTATCTGGACATGCTGGAAAATTGGCTCATGCCACAACTGGAGACCGACATTACCGACTTCATCTTTCAACAGGATGGTGCTCCACCGCACTTCCATCATGATGTTCGGCATTTCTTAAACAGGAGATTGGAAAACGGATGGATCGGTCGTGGTGGAGATCATGATTAGCAATTCATGTCATGGCCTCCACGCTGCCTCGACTTAACCCCATGCGATTTCTTTCTGTGGGGTTATGTGAAATATTCAGTGTTTAAACCTCCTCTACTAAGCAACGTGCCAGAACTGCGAGCTCGCATCAACGATGCTTTCGAACTCATTGATGGGGACATGCTGCGCCGAGTGTGGGAGGAACTTGATTATCGGCTTGATGTCTGCCGAATCACTAAAGGGGCTCATATCGAACATTTGTGAATGCCTAAAAAAACTTTCTGAGTTTTTGTATGTGTGTGCAAAGCATTGTGAAAATATCTCAAATAATAAAGTTATTGTAGAGCTGTGAAATCGCTTCAATCATTTGTAATAACCCTGTATATTATAGTAGAACTGACATTTGATTACATTTTCACGCAATTTGGGTGCATAGACCCTGAGAAATCAGTACCCAGAACAACCACCTCTGGCCGTAATAACGGCCTTGATACGCCTGGGCATTGAGTCAAACAGAGCGTGGATGGCGTGTATAGGTACAGCTGACCATGCAGCTTCAACACGATACCACAGATCATCAAGAGTAGTTACTGGCGTATTGTGACGAGCCAGTTGCTCGGCCATCATTGATCAGACGTTTTCAGTTGGTGAGAGATCTGGAGAACGTGCTGTCCAGGGCAGCAGTCGAACATTTTCTGTATCCAGACCTGAACATGCGGTCGTGCATTATCCTGCTTAAATGTAGGGTTTCGCAGGGATCGAATGAAGGACAGAGGCACGGGTCGTAACACATCTGAAATGTAACGTCCACTGTTCAAAGTGCCGTCAATGCGAACAAGAGGTGACCGAGACGTGTAACCAATGGCACCCCATACCATTACGCGGGGTGATACGCCAGTATGGCGATGACGAATACACGCTTCTAATGTACGTTCACCGCGATGTCGCCAAACACGGTTGCAACTATCATGATGCTGTAAACAGAACCTGGATTCATCCGAAAAAATTACGTTTTGCCATTCGTGCACCCAGGTTCGTCGTTGAGTACACCATGGCAGGTCCTCCTGTCTGCGATGCAGCGTCAATGGTAACCGCAGCTATGGTCTCCGAGCTGATAGTCCATGCTGCTGCAAACGTCGTCGAACTGTTCGCGCAGATGGATGTTGTCTTGCAAACGTCCCAACTGTTGACTCAGGGATCGAGACGTTACAGCCATGCGTATAAGATGCCTGTCATCTCGACTGCTAGTGATACGAAGCCGTTGGGATCCAGCACGGAGTTTCGTATTACCCTCCTGAACCATCCGATTCCATATTCTGTTAACAGTCATTGGATCTCGACCAACGCGAGTAGCAACGTGGCGATACGATAAACCGCAATCGGGATAGGGTATAATTCGGCCTTTACCAAAGTCGTGATGGTACGCATTTCTCCTCCTTACACGAGGCATCACAACAAAGTTTCAGCAGGCGACGCCGGTCAACTGCTGTTTGTGTATGAGAAATCGCTTGGAAACTTTCCTCATGTCAGCACGTTGTAGGTGTCACCACCGGCGCCAACCTTGTGTGAATGCTCTGAAGAGCTAATCATTTGCATATCACAGCATCTTCTTCCTGTCGGTTAAATTACGCGTCTTTAGCACGCCATTTTCGTGGTGTAGCAATTTTAATGGCCAGTAGTGTATCTTTAACTAAAGAGCACTGATGATGCTTCACTTCAATACAACGAAAAGTGTCTGGTGAGAAAAACACATTTTCATGTAGTTCTCACGACAGAAGAAAAATACCGTCAGAAACTAATCGTTGTATTTTGTTCTTTTTTGTTTCTGTATTTTCTATATCTGTGTTTCTATGAGTGAGACTAACCTATGACATTTGAAACGTGCGTATCAGAGGAAAGTAATGGCTACACCAGCTGTAAAATTTAAATTCTGTTAAATGAAAGCTGCAGTATGAAAACATAACCAGAGGAACATAATTCACAGTTGTCTTCTAATAATGCAGTAGAGACTGATTCAGTGGTATCCTTGGATTATTCGTTGCATCATGCTCTGCTAGCGCGCCTACTGCGTAATAAACCCAGACGCATATTACCTAACGGCCTAATAGGCCATTGTCAATGACTTAGTTGGCCTTCTGCACCACATGACAATGAATGAGGTGGAGTTTGTATAGTAAGTGTATTCCATCGTTCTTGCACATGAGAACAGGCTTTGAAAGTGTATATGCTACAAAAGTTTTACCAAACAAATATCGTGACAATTTTCAAGTCTGAGATGCGAAGGATATTGTGAACTGATACTTGAAGAGTAAATGAAAACGACCCTGAAAGAAACTAACCTTGTAACTCGCCGTTCCGTCTAAGTAACCTCTGAAGAATCTGAGAGACATTGTGTTACAGTTGCGTATTTTCCTATTTTGATACGGAGGACGTGATCGCAAACAATAATTAAAGAGAGATGTACTCACTGCTTTCAAGAGGAGATTGACCTGGGCTGTCGTTCTCAGAACTGTTGAAGAATTCGAAACAAAGTTTTCAACGTGTGATAGTGTAATTAGCTCCAGTATTACTGTTTCTAATATTTACACTATCTGATCTTCACCTATACCTATTAGTGAAGATTGATATGGATTGCGTCCATCCTTCACCTTTATAATAACTTTTCTTGAGACGATCAGCATGGTAGCACGATGCAGAGCATGCATTACAGTCAGTGGTGGTCACACGCTTTATTAAGAGCCATGCCCCTTTTTTTTTATGTCCGGGGAATCATCACGAATCGCCGTGACTTCGCGGTAATTATTGAATTTGAATGAAATGTCATTTCTGTTTTTCGTTTAATTACATACTTCTTTCAGCTACCTTTGTATTATATTGTGAAACTTGTTTGTATGTATGGTCCATATTTCATCGAGCTATATTACTTGTCAGCGGCACATTATGTGAAAGTTACTTTCGTGATCAAGTTTTGCACACCAGCGTAGTTTTCACCAACGAAACATAGTTTCCTTTAAACTATGGTACAGGAGCATATTTCCAATGAGGGCACTGCGTACACAATATTTGAAGAAAATTACCTGAGCACCTTATTTAACGGACTCCGTTTCTGGCTCGGCTGTGAAATCAAGCGATACGTTAAGCCTGATACCTAACTCTGCAGGTGTACACTTGGAGCAAAACTTGAAACACTTGTGGAACTTCTACTCATTAAAATATGAATGAAGGAGTATTTTATGAACTTGTAAATAACAGATTTCAGCTATCAGTCGTCCATTTTAAATTTTATTGGCAGATCTAGATTTCAGCTAGAAACTAGCCATTGTCAATGCTAAGAACACTAAAGGTACATAGTTACATGATGTCATAAAAATGTTGCAATTAATGGCTTAACTCATAAGCTTTGTGTATTACAATACCACTATCACTTTCTTATCAATGCACGTAATACTTGTTGGTCGGGCTTCATCCGCAGTTCATTGAATACTACTATTTGCAGAAGGCGGGCTGTATCTAGAACACATCGGTTGGTTACATGGCGCCATTTCTGTGAGCTAGTTATAAACCTCAAGGTAAGTAAACCACTTCAAATGTAATTACATAAAATGAAACATAAGTAAAATCTTACATTGTCATCCGACTTATTTCATATTTATCATCAAGTAATTAAAGTTCCATGTTCACTCCTTGTGAGTCCGTTGTTATTAGTGAAACATTTAAATTACTTCAGGTGGGTAAAACTTTTTTAAACTTTAAAGCCATTTAAAAAAAAAATATAAAATACTAGAAGACAAGTGCTGTATACACCTATTAGTTGATGTGGTTTAAATATATTTATTTTTATATTATTGTTCATCATATTTACTAAATAGTTGATAGATGGCGCCAGACATCAGTCGGACGCATGGTTATTACAATTTGGCTATTCCTCTATACATATAGAGTGTGCTAACCTCTTTCTCCCTGAAAGCCTATTTTCTTTGTAAATGCATAATAACCAATATACTGAATTGCTGTTAATAATACTGTTTATGCATCTGACCTAACATATCATGGAAGAAGTTCTGTTGGTTCACAATTATACTCATCGTACACGTATAATGTAACGCAATTGGTTGCTACATATTGGCATGACGGCAGGCGTTACCTCTTTCCCCCTGTGTCATATCCTACACTGGTTCCCAGCAACAAGTTCTCGTACGACTCCCAAAACCGTGCATTTTTCACAACAACCTGATCATTAATCAGGTTACTGCCGGTGTTTTGTGATGGCAGAAGATCTCGAGCTCTTTCAGAAGGTCGAGGAAACTGCCCTTCTCACACTTATGCAGTAACTTCATACTGGATGCCAAAGTTGGGCCTTATGTTTTGTTTTACGCAAATGTGCCGCCATAGTCGATTTTTCCATGGTATCCCTTCTTCTCAATGCGACGTGTTCCCCAAACCTGATTTCCAGCCTCTTTCCTGTTTGACCAACATAACAGGTCCTGCAGTCTTTGTGATAAATTATATGAACTCCAGACGCATTAAATATGTTTTTTACGTCTATAGAGTGTTGCAAAATACACCCTAAGCTATTCTTGGTACCAAAAGACACTGTCATATCGTATTTTCTAAGCATAGTTGCAATCCTAGTGCTCATTCTTCCGTATTATGATAAGCTGGTTTTTAGAAGCCACATTATTACTGTTAAGCGTCGTGCTATTTTTGTATTTATTAGCTATGTCCTTATATGTAGCATCTACAGAGTCCCATGGATAGTTATTTACTTTTGCAATATGTCTTATTGTTGCCATTTACTCATCGTTAGTCAGGTAAGCTGACAGACTTACTATGGTTTTTGGAAGCCGTATTATTACTGCAAAGCGTCGTCCTATTTTCTGTATTTATTAGCTATGTTGTTATATGTAGCATCTACAGAGTACCACGGATACTTATTTACTTTTGCAATGTGTCTTATTGTTGCCATTTACTCATCGTGTTCGTCTTTTGACAGGGGAATTTTAAACAACCGATTGATAGTAAAATTGAAAAACGCCTTTTTATGTTGAACTGTGAGGCTTGAAGTAAAATCCACAATGCAATCGGTTCAGGTATCTATACGAAATATACCAAATGTGTTCCTGCCATTTCCATTTCGAACTGATAGATCTAAAAAAGTAATAGACTTATTTATTTCAATCTCAGAATTAAACTTCATTGTTGATGCAAATTATTATATATGGCTACTATTGTGTTGATGACATCATCGTTACCCTGTATTAGCAGCTGTGTGTCATCTACGTACCTAAAGTAGTACACGATTTTGTCCGCTAACACAGGATTTTCAGAATCTAGATAATTAATAAAGATGTATGCCAGCATTCCCGATATTGAGCTTCTCATACTGAGACCATCTTGTTGGGAATAAATGTCCCCCTTAAATTTGAAGTTGTTAAACTTCAAAATTATGGTAAGTAGCCCAATGAATTCATCTACTTCCCTCATAGAAAGCTTGTTTTGTTCTATTAAATTCCGCTGAATTATCTGCACTCTTTTCTAAATAGGTACATTTGTATATAAGTTGACGATATCTAGAGAAACAAATTTCATTTCAACAGTTATTGGTGTATTTCTAATTTTATCGATATGTTCGAGACTATTTATAATGGAAAATTGTTTACAGAATTTATAATGAGTTTTAAGAAACCGCAGGCATTTGCCAGCTGCCTTATAGAAAGACTACTCCTACCATCCACCACTGGGCGTATCGGATAGCCTTGTTTGTGTACCTTTATTTGTGTTATAAGCGTGGGTGACATTGGGTTCATAACCTCTAGCCTCGGTGTCTTCCTTGGTGATATTATCCCGCTACACGGTTTTAAGTGATAGCAATCTGTTCTGAGCTTCGGACGTTACATCCTTATCGAGTTTATTAATCTTATTATCTTCAAAGAATTTTAAAATTTTGGCAATATAGACTTCTTTATCAATGACCAAAATTGTTCCCCCTTAATCTGCCTTAGTTACTATGGCGTCATTTTCCGAAAGCGTCAAATTAATATTTTCAACGATTCGCTTCTCTGTTATAGAATTTGGGACAGGTTTACTAACCTCATTAGTAATAATCTCGTTAATCGCTAAGCAAATCTTCTTCTGATCAAGTTTTGGTATTCTCAATGAGTCAGTCGCATACTTAGCGTGGACTATGGTGTCTTTCATAGCCTTACGATCCACTTCCTTATTTATGTTACACTTCATACCCTTACTAAGCATGTCGGTTTCATTCTGATCAAAAAGAATGTTCGTTAAATTCAGCACTCTTGGGAAGAAGTTAAAATTTTACACACTTTGATTATTACTCGCTGATACCCTATTTTCTAAACTCAGAATCTTATTATGATGTTATTGCTTTACTTTGTATATTACGTTATCCACTGTGTTCCTGACACTATGTAGCACTGAATTGAAAATTAAAGGTGAAAGTACACTAGCGAGTTCAAAATGTAATCCACATAAACTGTCACTGATAACCTGTTTTGCATTTACAAGGAAAATCAGCATTAAGGGAGAAAGAGAGTAGCACACTCTATATCTATAGCGGAATAGCCAAATTGTAATAACCAAGCATCTGAATGATGTCTGGAGCCATCTATCAACTATTTAAGAAATATGATGAACTATATACTTATTATGTTTTAATAAAGGGAGATATAACATAAAAATAAATATATTTAAGCCACATCAACTAATAGGTGTATACAGCACTTGCCTTCTAGTATTATATATGCAATTCTTTAATATCTTTAAAATTAGAAAAAGTTTTGCCCACCTGACGTAATTTGAATGTTTTAATAATAATAACGGACTCACAAGGAGTGAACATGGAAATTTTATTACTTGTGATAAACATGAAATATGTCGGACGACAATGTAAGAATTTTAATTATGTTTCATTTTATGTAATTAAATTTGAAGTTGTTTACTTCCCTTGAGGTTTATAAGTAGTTCACATAGATGGCACTATGTAACCAACTGATGTGTTCTCCATACAGCCCGCCTTCTGCAAACAGTAGTATTCAATGAACTGTGGTTGAAGCCCGACCAACAGGCATTACATGCATTGATAAAAAAAAGATAGTGGTATGTAATATACAAAGCATATGAGTTAAGCCATTAATTGCAACTTTTTATGACATCATGTAACTATGTACCTTTACTAATCTTAGCATTGACAATGACTAGTTTCTAGCTGACATCTAGATCTGCCAATAAAAATTTACAAGTCAATATAACCTTTCAAAATTGCAGAAACAACAAGTTTTGAAGGTATTCTCCATTTACTTCTATATATTTTTGCACGGGTAGCACTAAGGACTGTTGAGTGCTTTAAAACACCCCAGGTCATTTTAAAATGTCTGCAACATGAAGTAGACTAGTAGACTACTAGCTTTAAGTATCTCCAAGGAAAGCCCTCTGACGAATATGTAAGCAACGGCGCCGTAAGCTTTGAACTGTGCTTGTTCATCATACATTGGTTCCATCCGAAAGGACCACTTTTGTGGGTAACTAGAAAATACCTGACGAGAGATCATCAATACCTAATGCAACCTGTTTTCTTTCTCTCGGCCACTTTCATTTATAATATGAGGAATTTCTTATGGGCTATTCCCACTGCAGCCCCTATAGTGTCATTAAGTTCCGGCAGGTGGCGGAGCTATATGTAGCCTTTAAAATGTCGTCTGTATCGGATGTGCATTCCCAGCAGAGAGCTGTCATTGACTTTCTTTTTTGGCGGAAAAACAGAGGAGATCAAAAGCACTGTGAGTCGTTGTGGGAAGTGTCTATCATCGTCGCAACAAGCTGAAGCAAACTTGTTAGTTCTCCCCTCCCGGCTGCACGCAAGTGTGGCTCCTACATTGTGTTCGTCTCCACAAAAATGCAAACGAACCTCTGCACGTCCATGAATACGCCCAATAAAATGATAACAAATGATGTGTGCCACGGAAATCAGCACGTGGATAATAGGGACGTTGCTAATGCAGGAAGACGTTGGCTCCGACATCGCCCATTATCTTGGTGTCATGTGGGCATAGAAGCCCTCCCGGTAAGATGGCGTACAGCAGTCGCATGGAACAGAATTTATGATGAAAAACAGGGTTTTGCAGCCGATAGAGTGGGGAATCATATGGTATATTGTAATCTTGAATAAATCCAAGCTGGCCGGTGTGTCGAGCGGTTCTAGGCGCTATAGGTTCGAATCCTGCCTCGGGCATGGATGTGTGTGATGTCTTTAGGTTAGTTAGGTTTAAGTTGTTCTATGTTCTAGGGGCTGATGACCTCAGAAGTTAAGTCCTATAGTGCTCAGAGCCATTGGAGCCATTTTGAATAAGTTCAAGTGCTTTCAGAAAACAAATTTGTTGTATTACCTACTGGACGCATCTCGTATTATCTGACAAAGCCAAATTTGAAAATAAGCGATCATTTCTGATAAAGTTATGGATTTTGAAAAGCCCTTAAGAGTCACGATTGAAAATGTAGCAATATTGATTACCAGTTTCGGCCTAACTATAAGTCATCTCCAGATGGTAGCAAAATACATTTATTATTATAGAAGTGCCAAACGGCGGGACATATCGTCATAATATATGTAAACAGGACCGTTTCTTGTACAATGCAATGGAAAAACGATTTATGTTATCCCAGAATAAAAGACAGAATGAGACAGTTTTCATATGTAGACACAGTGGTCATGCCTGTCACATTACGCTATTTTGAAGTAATGTTATAAGCAGTGATTCCATACGAAGAGATGCTTGTTCTACTCTCATGTTCATAAATTAAGGATAATGTTCAAAAATGGTCAAACAACGCTCTGGTGGGCCTTTTGCCGGTTTGAATCACCTCATGGTATTACCATGCGGTGCATTTGACCTGCGGTCGTCGCACAGTGCCGCTGGCAGCAGTCCACATATGGAGAGGTGTGCTGGTGCATATCAAGAGTACGTTTCAGCGAGTAAGTGTGCAGACGTGCTAATGGTGACTGTCTGTTGAAAATGGCTCAAAGAACACATATTGATGTTATGGGGGGTAGAGTACTAGGGCGACTGGAGGCTAGTCAAACACAGCAGGTCGTAGCACGGGCCCTCCATGTGCCACAAAGTGTGAATTCAAGATTATGGCACCGATTCCAGCAGACAGGAAACGTGTCCAGGCGCTACAGTACGGGACGTCCACAGTGTATAACTTCACAAGAAGACTGATATCTCACAACCAGTGCACGCAGACGGCCACGGAGTATTGCAGGCTGTCTTGCTCGGGACCACACCATAGCCATCGGAACAGATGTCTCCAGACACACAGTCTACAGACGACTGAACAGACATCGTTTATTCGCCCGGAGACCTGCAAGGTGCATTCCACTTACCACTGGTCACAGGAGAGCCCGTAATGCCAGGTGTCAAGAACACAGTACATGGTCATCGGAACAGTGGTCCCAGGTTATGTTCACGGACGAGTCCAGGTATAGTCTGAACAGTGGTTCTCGCCGGGTTTTCATCTGGCGTGAACCAGGAACTAGATACCAACCCCTAAATGTCCTAGAAAGCGACCTGTATGGATGTCGTGGTTTGATGGTGTGGGGTAGGATTATGATTGGTGCATGTACACCTCTGCATGTCTCTGACAGAGGAACTATAACAAGTCAGCTGTATCTGGACGTCATTTTGTACCAGTATGTCCATCTTTTCAGGGGTGCAGTGGGTCCCACCTTCCCCCTGATGGATGATAAAGCACGACCCCACCGAGCTGCCATCGTGGAAGAGTCCCTTGAAACAGAAGATATCAGGCGAATGGAGTGGTCTGCCTGTTCTCCAGACCTAAACCCCATCGACCACGTCTGGGATGCTCTCGGTCGACGTATCGCTGCACGTATTCAAACCCCCTACGACACTTCAGGAGCTCCGACAGGCACTGGTGCAAGAATTGGAGGCTATACCCTAGCAGCTGCTCGACCACCTGATCCAGAGTATGCCAACCCTTTAGGCGGCCTGTGTACGTGTTCATGGTGATCATATCTCATATAGATGTCGGGGTACATGCGCAGGAAACAGGGGCATTTTGTAGCACATGTGTTTCGGGACGGTTTCTCAACTTATCACCAATACTGTGGACTTACAGATCTGTGTCGTGTGTGTTCTCTATGTGCCTATGCTATTGGCGACAGTTTTTTGGAGTTCCACGTTGTGTGGCACCACATTCTGCAATTATCCTTAATTTATGAGCATGAGCGTACTTACCTACACTCTGTAGATGAGATGCCTGTTGCACACTACTCCAGTGGAATAGGCGTATCGCTCTAGGGAGTCCATGACAGTCGCTATATACGACGTTACGTTAGAATAACGTGATGTGGCAAGCTTGATCTGAGTGTCCATATATGAAGATTTTCTGAATCTGTTACTGTGATTTACATTTGATTACCTTTTATTTTGGGATAATTTACATAATCTTTAACGATTTTAGGAGGTTTGGTATTGGTATCGAGAGGGATGCGAAACAGTTTGACCATTAATTACCATTTCTTTATTTCCTTCAAACAGTCAAGCCGGAAAATACATGATTGGAGGACGCGATTTCATAGAGGTATGGTCGACACGGTCGAATGCCTGAAGTCAAGCTATGCTAATGCGCCAGGTAAATGTTGCGACCGCGCTAGGGCGATCATGTCCCTGTAAAGGCAAAGGGCCGTATGGATGTTGTTGTCACCGCCCAGCGAAGTCTGATCAAGGGAGGTGACGTATCTTGCCGCCTTCTTGAGTCGTGAGGCCAACAAACGGATCAAAAATTTATATGTCACTGTTGAGCCGAATGATGGGCCGGTAATCACAGATCCGTGATCGCCAATGTGGCTTAGGGAGCAGGATGATGGACCCCATCAAGGAAGGTGGCTGGGATGGTCGCTGTGAGTGACATCAGTTATTGTTGACAGCTCCCACCTTGATAGCAACTAGGACTTCATCGGAGATCATTTGTTCCTGAGGTTCTTGAGCCACATCCTCTGACACAGTGTTGACAGTCAGTACTGCTACCTCCTCAATTCAGGTCGAGGGATGTTGGACGGCAGCGTACAGCTGGCGGAAATGAGAAAAGAAAGCGTGACCAATGGCTCATTGCGTACTTTATCGTTGTCCCTCTGCATCGGTAATGTCGCGGATGAGGCCTCGACGACAACGTCGGCGTTCTGTGAGGAGGTGGTACATCGATGACGTTTCGCGATGGATGGTGTCATGGGTGCATGGGTCCCTTCCAAGCGTCGTCGCATTAGTGAAGTGATCTGCTATTTAGCCCCATGCACGATTGTCTGATGGACAGGAGGGAATGCCATCGAAGTGCAGTAACTAAGCTCCGCATAATAAATGTCCATGGTGCTCACATGCCAAGCTTTGAAGTCTTTTCCATATCCTATCAATGCCCTACGAAGTCTTGGTTTCGCGCAGGTAGCAAGCAGGATAAGGTGGATGTGTATGCTGGGCGACGTCGACAACAGAGGGCCCAAGCGCCCTCAACGATCTGTCCCAATCGGGGACAGTCATCTGGGAAACGTTCAATTTGCACAGGCCACGGCTGCGCCACAACTGTTCGTGGGTGAGGACGACATTGCAGATGTAGGCGTCGTGGTCAGACAAAGCCAGAGGCCACACTCCGGCATGTCGAGTGTCGACACCAAGAGAACGTATGAGGCATATACAGTCGAGGCGACTGGACGAATGAGACATATAGTATGTGAAACCTGTGTGGATGACATGAACCTTTGTCCATGTGTCATCTGTCGACGATGACGAAGAGTGCCGCACACGGGGAATGACGTGGAATTTGGTCATCAGGATCTTGTGTGGAGTTGAAATCGTCACCAAGGACCATTTCATCTAGGGGACCCTCAAAAAGTAGCGTTACCTCGTCAGCAGAGAAGGTGTGTCGGTCACGACATCGACTGGAGCCGGACGGCGCATATACATTGAGGATGCGGACGCCGCAAAACTTGAGAGCCCCACCTCTAGCATTAGGAAGGTACCAAGATCTTCTGCGGGGAGTCAAGAACGGAGGAGAATGGCGACTACGGTCGTCAGAAGCATGGGAGATGTGTGCCGTGTAGCCGGTGGGGTCGTAGAAATCAGTGACGATCACTTCTTGGAGGAGGGCAATGTCGACATCAGCAGCATAAATGGTCTCTCGGAACATTGCCAGTTTGTGGGAAGCCCGAATGGTGGCCAGATTCATCGTCGTGATGCTGTAGTGTTGCGGGCGTGCTCCCGCCGTTGGCACAGATGTTCTGGCAGAGATGTCCGTGTAACGTCCGACGCACGCGCTATAGCCGCAATCACTGGGTGGAGGGTGGGTCACGTGCCTCGAAGGGGTAATGCCTGACGGGAGGGCCACGATCTCGATGCGCTCCATCTTCGACACCATCAGCCCAGGAGACTGGAACAGGTGGCAAGCGACTGTCGCTACGGTCGCAAATTCGAATCCTGCCTCGGTCATGGATGTGTGTAATGTCCTTAGGTTAGTTAGGTTTAAGTAGTTCCAAGCTCTAGGGGACTGATGACCTCAGAAGTTAAGTCCCATAGTGCTCAGAGCCATTTGAACCAAACGACTGTCGCACTCATAGAGGGCGAGTTGTGGTGACACTGCTGTAGCGTGGTCCGGGGACTCTTCGTCCATCGCATCCATCGTCGACAGATGGGATCGTTTGTCAGATGAGACATCAGGAGCGGCCACTCCTGTCATCAGGGTTCTCCAAGGGAGATCACTGTCTTGCATCCGCTCCACTGCCTGTGATGCCACATGAAAAAGAGTGTCGTAGTATGGCGTTTGACTTCTCTTCTGCCGTTCTCGGGGCGACCGCTGGTTTCGGAGCTGCTGTTCTGTATCAGAATGTGGACGTTCAATGTCTGAGGTCGCGCTCGTCTGAAGAAAAGCAGAGTTAGGCACCGCACTCACGTCGATGTCAATCGCAATAGGCTTGTCATCGAGCTCTAGAGAGTTGGTGGTCTCGTAGTCTTCGGAGGAGATGATGCCGTGGCAGCACCGTCTTTTCCACTGGGGAGCGCCGGTGAGGGTGAACTGGCGCTGCCTGAAGTGGCGCATCGTGGATGCGTACGTTTGATTAACAAGTGACCGTAGATTTGGGAGCTGAGTCACTGGTTGGGACCTGGAGGAAATTTCGGCGGAGGCAGTCTGACGGAACATGGCCCTCTTGTCCGCAACCAGCACACGTCCGCGGCTGGCCATCATACATAACGATGGCTCGCACGCCACGTATCAGCAGATAGGATGGTACATGTTTGGAGACTTCGATTTTGATTTGGCGGACGCCATTCAACACATGGTGTTCGTGAACGTCTGCCATTTTTCCGCGATGTGGCATGCAACACTGCCTTATGGTCGGAAAGCCTCAACGACCACGTCTTGTGGTAATTCGAAAGGGAGCTCAAAGACCCGAATTGTTTGAAGACCGAAACCGCTGTTGTTTTCTATCTACATGAATGATCTTTTGGATAGGGTAGATAGAGATATGCGGCTGTTTGCTGATGGTGCTGTGGTGTACGGGAAGGTGTCGTCGTTGAGTGACAAGATGACTTGGACAGGATTTGTGATTGGTGTAAAGAATGGCAGCTAATTCTAAAATAGATAAATGTAAATTAATGCAGATGAATAGGAAAACGAATCCGGCAATGTTTGAATACTCCATTATTAGTGCAGCGCTTGACACAGTCACTTCGATTAAATATTTGGGCGTAACATTGCAGCGCGATATTAAGTGGGACAAGCATGTAATGGCAGTTGTGGGGAAGGCGGATAGTCGTCTTCGGTTCATTGGTAGGATTTTGGGAAGATGTGGTTCATCTGTAAATGAGACCGCTTATAAAACAATAATACGACCTATTCTTGATTACTGCTCGAGCGTTTGGGATCCCTATCACGTCGGATTGTGGGAGGACATAGAGAGAATTCAGAGGCGGGCTGCTAGATTTGTTACTGGTAGGTTTGATCATCACGCGAGTCTTACGGAAATGCTTCAGGAACTCGGGTGGAAGTCTCTGGAGGAAAGGAAGCGTTCTTTCCGTGAATCGCTCCTGAGGAAATTTAGACAAACAGCATTTGAGGCTGACTGCAGTACAATTTTACTGCCGCCAACTTACATTTTGCGGTAAGACCACAAAGATAAGTTAAGACAGATTAGGGCTCGTACAGAGGCATATAGGCAGCCATTTTTCCCTCATTCTATTTGGGAGTGGAACAGGGAGAGAAGATGCTAGTTGTGGCATGAGGTACCCTCCGCCACGCACCGTATGGTGGATTGCGGAGTATGTATATACGTAGATGTAGATGTAGATCTACCGTTACCTCTTCAATATGCCCCTCAGAATGCTTGAACATGAGTCCGTTTGCGTTTCGTCGGACTATCTCAGCACACGCCTCTTCCGTCGTCATTTTAATATAGACGATACTTCCAGTGATAGACAAGTGAATACCAATCACTTCCTTGGGTACCAGACGTACCTCTTCGCGAATGAATTGTTCAACTCCATAAGCGTGTGGTAGTGCCTATTCGGCTTGGAATGTTTCTTTCAGTGTCGCTCGGCGCTAACAGTGCGCCATGAGGTGCAGTACTAATGGACGTTAGACAACACGAAAATACCGCGACGCCGAAGTAAATAACTGCGGTGCGCTGTCCGGCGCGCGGAGCCGGTTCCCACGCGCCCACCACCGAATGGCGACTGACGCGTGGGGCCTCTCGCCATCGGAACCCGGCGTTTAGCCAGATGTGGCCGCATCGTCATCTCATTCGAGCGAGATGGCGAAGTTTATTGGTGAACAGGACAAGTTCTTCAGTCTGCCGGAAGTTCAGTGCTGGTCCTCCGGTGCGGGAAGCGTACTCGTAGCACCTGCCAACACCGCTCCCGTAGCGAAATCTGCGCGTGCACTCCGCACTGGATTGGCTGTTGTAACGGAACCTATTAAAGGCTTTACTTTACCGAAGTATGCGATACCCTCCAAAAGCAACCAGTTTAACGAGTATTTATGATTATAGAAAAGTTATTGTTTATTTAGACAATGATTACATAACATGTCTCCATAAACAGTCAACCCAGTAAATTATACCGAATAACTGACCCACACAAAAGTTAATATCACTTGATAACTGATACAGCAAATGTCATCATGCAAAAACACTAAGTTCATCTTACATAATTAATGTGAAGTACGAAAAATAGTGGCCAAATCATGTATCTTGAATCTCCTTAAATAAAAGTCACCCAGTGAAACCTATTTGTTCACTAGGACCGTTTTCACTCAGTATTCACGTAAACACTCTTATTTTAGACGAAAACTAATGTACTTCTTAATAATTCATGTTATTTACTTATTTATGCAAATTAGAGAAGTCAATTGACAAACTTCTAAAAAACAGCCAGCCTCTTTGTAACAAGGAATTATTCTGTCAAGTCAAAAAATCTATCTGTCATTTTAATAACCTGTTAAATTATGTCACTTGATATAAATTAATAACTTTTCTGCACAAATTACACTAACAGATGTACATGTGACTTATAAACTATATCTCTTTTTAGTAGTTCTTCGAGAAGGTTATAAATACAAGCAGCAAGAAGGGTCGGGGCGCCGTCGGAATGTCACTTTGGTAAAGTGTGTATGTGTGTTATTGTTCGAGGTGGACAAACAATGCAAAGAACATGTGAAAGAAGTACAACTTTGTGTTGGGTCATTGACTTTGGTGGAAGGTGGAATTAAGATGGCCACCAAAATAATAAATATTTGAAGTTTAAATATTTGTTGGTTTCGCTCATTATTTATCATCAAAAGCACATCAAAAACACGGGACCTCATCTTTTTATCCCTAGACAACCAGATTTAGAGCCAGCATCATCATCGAGACACAGCAGCGATCCTGCAAGCAGCAGCGATTACCGCAGTGCATTTTAATGGCACCAACCTAACATCAAGTGCTAACAAGCACCGTAAATAGGAGTGAAATAGTGCGATTATAGCAATATGTAAGACTAGGCGACCATTACACTGTGCAAGAATTCATATCCGAGAGTATACAATGCATCCGGCGTATAGCAAGGGCAAATAAAAGCGAATACTACCGCAGAATCAGCTTCGTTGGTAACCAAGTTTCTGAAAAAAAATAGGAATACGACCCACCACGAAGGAATTGCCTGATTACCCATCTCAGAAACAATGAAGCTAGTTCACTGTCTGTGCGCTGATCTTCTGAGAATCTATGAAAAATGTTTGAATAACAATGAAACCAAGATCGGAAGCTTTCCTGCTCAATAAAGTGGAAGGGGCAATTATCTGCTGAAGGTACAAGTGTTTCAGAGCACACCAAACAGCACACACTGTTCAACACGGGCCTCTCTGCAGCATACCTACATATTCGCATGTCAATCTAATGACACAGTCAATTACTACTGCAGTTTGCATGGCATCATCGAGATTAGACTGTGGAGCAATGGAAATGAGTCACCCAGTCAGACAACACCCCGTTGACAGTCCAGTCCGGACATCTCACTGTCGAGGCGAATGGCCCCTCGAAACCTGCAGCGCTCCGCCGGTGCGGGCCGGGGCAGTGGTACTGCGGTACGAGTGACTCACCTGAGCTTCCACAGGACCTGTGGTAGTAATCGTAGGAACCGTGACAGCTGTGGACTGCGTGAATATTATTGCGGACCACCTGCATCCCTTCACACTCGACTTCTTCCCTACGGCCATGGCATCTTCTAACATGGTGATAACTCTCCATGTCACAAGACCAGAATCATGTACAAGGGTTTGAAGAGCATAGTATTTGACTCGCACTGATGTCTTGGCCACAAAATTCACCTGATGGAACACGTCGCACAACCTACCTGTTGATAATTTATTGACATCGTGAGATATATGCATAGATATCTACAGGGTGTTACAAAAAGGTACGGCCAAACTTTCAGGAAACATTCCTCACACAGAAAGAAAGAAAATGTGTTATGTGGACATATGTCCGGAAACGCTTACTTTCCATGTTAGAGCTCATTTTATTACTTCTCTTCAAATCACATTAATCATGGAATGGAAACACACAGCAACAGAACGTACCAGCGTGACTGCAAAAACTTCATTACAGGAAACGTTCAAAATGTCCTCCGTTAGCGAGGATACACTCATCCACCCTCCGTCGCATGGAATCCCTGATGCGCTGATGCAGCCCTGGAGAACTGCGTATTGTATCACAGCCGTCCACAATACGAGCACGAAGAGTCTCTACCTTTGGTACCGGCGTTGCGTTGAGAAGAGCTTTCAAATGCCCTCATAAATGAAAGTCAAGAAGGTTGAGGTCAGGAGAGCGTGGAGGCCACGGAATTGGTCCGCCTCTACCAATCCATCGGTCACCGAAGCTGTTGTTGAGAAGCGTACGAACACTTCGACTGAAATGTGCAGGAGCTCCATCGTGCATGAGCCACATGTTGTGTCGTACTTGTAAAGGCAAATGTTCTAGCAGCACAGGTAGAATATCCCGTATGAAATCATGATAACGTGCACCATTGAGCGTAGGTGGAAGAACATGGAGCCCAATCAAGACATCACCAAGAACGCCAGCCCAAACGTTCACAGAAATTTTCCGTCGATATCTGTATTAATATCAGCTTGTGAAAAATACAGTTCTTAGTACTCCTTAATAGTGAGACGTTTTCTTTTTTTTTCTCTTTGATCTCTGCGGTTATTTCATGCAGTGTTCCTTTTCTGTTACTGAGAATCTCTTTCATTAAGTGAAGGCCGTCGGCCACTGCGTTGTCCATGGTGATTTCTTTTTCTCGGCACTCTCATGACACTTTGGATCTCGGAATATTGAATTCCGTAGTGATTTACGAAATGGAATGTCAGTCTGTTAATTTCCGTTGTGCGGCCATTATCACTTCGGAGTACTAACGACAGCTCCAACAAGCCCCACCAATGCACTGCCCTTTCATACATTGTGTGAGCGACACTGCCACCATCTGTACATGTGCATATCGCTATCCCGCCACTTTTGTTGCCTCAGTGTTTAAGAAAGTAATGAAGATTAACAAAAAAGAAATTAGTGATAAACTTGTCAGAGTTGGGGACTCCGAAGTGAAGGAACTCTGCTACTTTGGAAATGAACAAATCAAGGAGAATATCAGAAGAAAACGTGCACAGGAAATGTAGGTATAGCTTGATAAATAAAAATATATTACCACCAAACAAAAGCCCTGTTTTGAAAAAGAAATTTCTGATAATGTACGTTTGGACCACAGCTTTGTGTGGAAAAATCAGAAGTCATTAGAAGCGAAATAAGAAATGTCGAGGTAGTACTTAAATCGGCAACGAAACGAATACATGGAAAACACTGACAGATGTTAGGCTATGTGTTAAAAGCAAAGAACTTCTAAGGTATTTCGGGAAACCGAATTAGAAAATTACACGGAAAACCAGGGATTGTGTGGCTTTTCAGTGTATGATCCTAAAGCTCATTACTTGAGTGAGAGACCAAGTGATGGATGGCTTGAGTGTACTTTTAAAACGGTCTCTCTCGATTATGAGACTGGCGTACTGTTCCTTTCGCCAACTCGTTCAGAACATAAAGGAGCAGCGAGGAATGCTCTGAGACGAAAGGATAACAACGATCGAACTCAATCAATAGTTTAATTTGTTTAGTGATCATCGACCAACGCCATGTAGCGAGCGAGGCATGGACTTTCGAGAATTCCAAATGATGATTCTGCTGCAAACTATTAATACTAGTATGTCTCCGTATTTTTAAATGACTATTGAAAGTAAACGTACCACAGTTTTTCCGTTTGTGATTAGATGCCATTTTAGAGGTATTGTGTTGTATTTGTCTCTGTCTGTTATATGTTCTTTCTGTGCTACAGAGACATTTCGTAGTATTTTGATCAAGAATACGGTAATGGTTTTTTCAGCTTGAATACCAGGTACGGTATGTATGTAGATACGAAAATTTGCATCACGTAAGATGTATTTCACGAATCCTATGGAGAGGAGTCAGTGGGATCTGGAAAATAGTCATGAACGTACATCATCTTAAAGTACACTAGCGTTAAATGACGTGGATATACTAACATATTTTTGTGCACTGAGCTGACAAAAGCTATGGGATACCCCTAATATAGTGCAGGATCTCTTCTTGTCTGGCATAGTGAAATAACTCGATGTGGCATGAACTCAACAAAAAGATGGGAGTCCACTGCAGAAATACTGAACCACGCTACCTCTATAGCCGTCCATAACTGAGAAGTGTTCCCGGTACAGGATGTTGTATAAGAACTGACCTCTCCATTATCTCCATTAAGTGTTCAACGGAATTTAGGTCGGGTGTCTGGGTGGCCAAACCATTCGCTCGAATAGTCACGAAAGTTCTTCAACAGTCGAGAACAACTCTAGGTCGGTGACATGGCGAATTGTCATCCATAAAGATTCTATAGTTGTTTGGGAACATGACGTCCAGGAATAGCAACAAATGGTATCAAAGTAGCTGAATATAAACAATTTCAGTCAATGATCTGTTCAGCTGGACATGAGGACCCAGTCCCTTCCGTATCAACACAGCTCACACCATTATGTCGTGATGTTAGGAATGGCAATCGCATCGGTCGTCTGCTGCCATAACCAAAATGTTCAAATATGTGTGAAATCTTATGGGACTTAACTGCTAAGGTCATCAGTCCCTAAGCTTACTCACTACTTAACCTAAATTATCCTAAGGACAAACACACACACCCATGCCCGGGGGAGGACTCGAACCTCCGCCGGGACAAGGGGCGCAGTTCATGACTCCAGCGCCCCAGACCGCTCGGCTAATCCAGCGCGGCTGCCAAAGCCCATTTCGCCGCACTGTCGTAACGGATACGTTCGTGGTACGTGCCTAATTGATCTCTGGAGTTATTTCACGCCGTATTCTGCATCTACGTCTACATTTATACTCCGCAAGCCACCCAACGATGTGTGGCGGAGCGCACTTTATATGCCACTGTCATTACCTACCTCTCCTGTTCTAGTCGCGTATGGTTCATCTACATCTACATCTACATCCGTACTCCGCAAGCCACCTGACGGTGTGTGGCGGAGGGTACCCTGAGTACCTCTATCGGTTCTCCCTTCTATTCCAGTCTCGCATTGTACGTGGAAAGAAGGATTGTCGGTATGCTTCTGTGTGGGCTCTAATCTCTCTGATTTTATCCTCATGGTCTCTTCGCGAGATATACGTAGGAGGGAGCAATATACTGCTTGACTCTTCGGTGAAGGTATGTTCTCGAAACTTTAACAAAAGCCCGTACCGAGCTACTGAGCGTCTCTCCTGCAGAGTCTTCCACTGGAGTTTATCTATCATCTCCGTAACGCTTTCGCAATTACTAAATGATTCTGTAACGAAGCGCGCTGCTCTCCGTTGGATCTTCTCTATCTCTTCTATCAACCCTACCTGGTGCGGATCCCACACTGCTGAGCAGTATTCAAGCATTGGGCGAACAAGCGTACTGTAACCTACTTCCTTTGTTGTCGGATTGCATTTCCTTAGGATTCTTCCAATGAATCTCAGTCTGGCATCTGCTTTACCGACGATCAACTTTATATGATCATTCCATTTTAAATCACTCCTAATGCGTACTCCCAGATAATTTATGGAACTAACTGCTTCCAGTTGCTGACCTGCTATTTTGCAGCTAAATGATAAGGGACCTACCTTTCTATGTATTCGCATCACATTACACTTCGCTACATTGAGATTCAATTGCCATTCCGTGCACCAAGCGTCAATTCGCTGCAGATCCTCCTGCATTTCAGTACAATTTTTCATTGTTGCAACCTCTCGATACACCACAGCATCATCTGCAAAAAGCCTCAGTGAACTTCCGATGTCATCCACCAGGTCATTTATGTATATTGTGAATAGCAACGGTCCTATGACACGCCCCTGCGGCACACCTGAAATCACTCTTACTTCGGAAGACTTCTCTCCATTGAGAATGACGTGCTGCGTTCTGTTATCTAGGAACTCCTCAATCCAATCACACAATTGATCTGATAGTCCGTATGCTCTTACTTTGTTCATTAAACGACTGTGGGGAACTGTGTCAAACGCCTTGCGGAAGTCAAGAAACACGGCATCTACCTGTGAACCCGTGTCTAAGGCCCTCTGAGTCTCGTGGATGAATAGCGCGAGCTGGGTTTCAGACGATCGTCTTTTTCGAAACCCATGCTGATTCCTACAGAGTAGATTTCTAGTCTCCTGAAAAGACATTACACTCGAACATAATACGTGTTCCAAAATTCTACAACTGATCGACGTTAGAGATATAGGTCTATAGTTCTGCACATCTGTTCGACATCCCTTCTTGAGAACGGGGATGACCTGTGCCCTTTTCCAATCCTTTGGAACGCTTCGCTCTTCTAGAGACCTACGGTACACCGCTGCAAGAAGGGGGGCAAGTTCCTTCGCGTACTCTGTGTAAAATCGAGCTGGTATCCCATCAGGACCAGCGGGAAGAACGACTGCCAGAAACCCTCTTTCCGCGCTCGAATCTCTCTAATTTTAAATTCGTGATCTCCTCTGGAGGTATAAGTAGGGGGATACCTCATCCAGAAACGCACCCTCTCGAAACCTGGACAGCAAGCTACAACGCTATGCAGAGCGCCCCTCTTGCAGATTCTGCCACCTGAGTTTGCTAAACATCTCCGTAACACTATCACGCTTGCCAAATAACTCTGTGACGAAACGCGCCACTCTTCTTTGGATCTTCTCTGTCTCCTCCGTCAATCCGACCTGGTATGGATCACACGCTGATGAGCAATACTCAAGTATAAGTCGAACGAGTGTTTTGTAAGCCACGTTATTTGTTGATGGAATACATTTTCCAAGGACTCTCCGAATGAATCTCAACCTGGCACCCGCCTTACCAACAATTAATTTTATATGATCATTCCACATCAAATCGTTTCGTACGCATACTCCCAGATATTTTACAGCAGTAACTGCTAACAGTGTTTGTTCCGCTACCATATAATCATACAATAAAGGATCCTTCTTTCTATGTATGTGTTGCTTCTTTGCTATCAATGGCGTCTCCACGCAAACGACGTTGATCTCGGTAGTTAAATGGAGGTTACAACGTCGTCCTTGATAAGAGGTGACGCCAGAAATTTTATATTTTCGACCTACTCTTCACTCCGTACACCGCAGAGTACTGAATTCCCTAACGAGAACCGAAACGGAATCTCCTATGCGTCTAGCTCCAACTACCATTTCGCTCTGAGAGTCTGTTAATTTCCGTCGTGCTGCCATAATCAAGTCGGGAAACCGTTTAAATTAATAGCCTGAGTACAAATGACAACTCGATCATTGCTCTGCGCTTTTGTATCTTGTGTACGCGACATTACCGTCGTCTGTGAATGAGAATATAATTATTCCATGACTTTTGTCACTTTAGTGTATAATAAACTAATAAACCGATTATAACGCTTACTGTTAAGATGCCTGTTATTACAGAAGAAGGCACAACCCCGCAGAAAATTCTTTAATTTATCCTTGAACTACACCACTTAATCACAAGAATATGATTCACTTTGACAGCGTGTTGAGCACGTGTTGGTAGTTATATCTGGTCCTTTAACCCCCAAAAAATCTTTACGAACAAGATTTTTGATGCTATTGCTACATTCAAAATTTTAAGAAAAAGATAAATATTCGAGCTACAGATGACGTTTATGGATATATGTCCCCTAAAACAGTTGTCCAAACTGTTGTTGTGAAGAGGTTCAAAAGGTTCAGATGACTACGCACTATGGGACTTAACATCTGATGTCATCAATTCCTTATAGTTAGAACTACTTAAACCTAACTAACCTAAGAACATCACACACATCCATGCCCGAGGCAGGATTCGAACCGGTGAGCGTAGCAACAGCACGGCTCCGGACTGAAACGCCTAGAACCTTTCGGACACAGGGGCCGGCTGTGAAGAGTTCTCTGCACGATGTTCAACTACACCACCATATATAGTTGTCATAATGACTACACCTGTAGGTTACGTTTTCTCAAAAGTTGTTCCATAACTTATTGGACAATAGAATTGCGAAACAAAAATTATTTTTCTTTTATTCGAAAGTCACCTGGTACCATAAATGCAGCTATACAAATGTGGAGCGCCGCCCGTTGTGGTCGAGCGGTTCTAGGCGCTTCATTCTGGAACCGCGCGACCGCTACGGGTGCAGGTCCGAAACCAGCCTCGGACATGGATGTGTGTAATGTGCTTAGGTTTAAGTAGTTCTAAGTTCTAGGGGACTGGTGACCTCAGATGTTAAGTCTCGTAGTGCTCAGAGCCATTTGAACGATTACTAAGATGGTGTGATAATTCTAATTTGCGGAACAAGTTTAGTAACAGATAGAAAGTGATGAGGAACGAAAGAAAACCGATAGAAATCCGGACGAATGGTGAAGGAGTTGGTAATAACTTCAAAGTGTGCTAAAGATGTAATCTGGAATTTCGACAATTGGCAGTGCCACGCACAGCAGTATCTTCTCGCTCGATCCCCAACCTACTGTTATACCGTCTTGGTGTACAACAGGTCGCTGAGACAGCTGCTAACTGTCATAAGATTCAAATCCGCGGAACCAGCGGTAATCGATTCTCACCCGGGGATTAACGGATGTAATTGAGAAAGGGGTGCGTTTCCCCGTAATCGGAGACAGTGAGACCTAGAAGCAGGTGGTGCGTAGGAGGCAGCGACTTGGGGTAATGTAGGCCAGATACGGAGGCGGGTGATTAATGCAGGGCGCCACGCCGGTCGCTAATGGACGTCACACGGGAACCGGGTCGCCGGTTCACTTCCGGGTCCCGAGCGAGGCACGCCTATCCAAAGAAATGGCGCTCCGCTGCAGCTTGCAGTATTGGGGGCGCATCTCACTGCTACACGCCCAGAGGCACTCTGGGGTGTTACACCCTTCTGTCTTATGTGTCGGATTACAATAGGTTGGTTGGCTTGTGGGATTAAAGGGACCAGACTGCTATGGTCAGCGGTCGCTTTTCCAAAACTTAAAAACATCCACGTACAATAAAAACGAAAAACGGTAAAGACGACAGACGACACAGGACAAGAAAGACACGGACACAGATCAGACAAAACGATTTAAGATCAGACAGAGTGTGACAGTGGTTTGACGACCATAGAGACAAAAAATGAAAAGCCAACCACCGAGAACACATTAAAAACGCAGTCTAAAATCGTAGGCCAAAGGCCAGAATCAAAACAAAAAGTACATAATAAACAGATTAAATGATAAAAAAACCTGCCCGAATAAAACGCAAAACTAAGTCCACTATGGCAGACTCATCTGTTAAAAGGGCAGAGAGCGTGTCAGGCAGTGCGGACGTCTGCCTGAGCACAGCTCAAAGTGGACACTCCAACAAAATGTGGACCACCGTCAAAACGGATCCGCAGCGACATAAGGGTGGGTCCTCACGTCGCAATAGGAGGCATTGCGTCATCCATGTGTGAGACCAGCAAGAAGGTGCGCCACACACTGGTAGCCTCCTTGATGGCCCGAAGCTTGCTTCGTGAAGGCAGGACGCGCCATTCAGTGTCCCAAAGTTCGAAAATTTTGCGGCGTAAGATCGCTCGCAAATCAGTCTCCAGAGATGGTTTACTGGTGGCCTCTTTCGCCAGGCGGTCTACATGTTCATTGCCGGGTATCCCAACACGGCCTGGGGTCCACAAAAAGACCATAGAGCGGCCGCAACGGGCAAGAATATGCAGGGACTCCTGGATAGCCGTTACCAGACGAGAGCGAGGGAAACTCTGGTCGACAGCTCGTAAACTGCTCAGGGAGTCGCTACAGATAACGAACGATTCACCTGAGCAGGAGCGGATGTACTCTAGGGCACGAAAGATGGCGACCAGGTCAGCAGTAGAAACGCTGCAGCCAGCTCGCAATGAATGTTGTTCATAGTGGTCTCCTAGAGTCATAGCATAACCGACACGACCAGCAACAAACTAGCCGTCAGTGTAAACAACGCCAGAGCCCTGATACGTTGCGAGAATGGAAAGAAAGTTGCGGCGGTAGGCCTCTAGAGGGATTTAGTCCTTCGGGCCCTGTGTCAATTCCAGCTGAAGAGAAGGACGAGGCACACACCACGGGGGTGTACCCAGAGGTGCCCGGAAAGGAGGCGGAAGAGGTAAAACCCCAAGCCCAGAGAGAAGCTCTCTGACGCGGACTGCGATCGTACAACCCGACCAGGGCCGACGTTCTGGGAGATGGACGTGCGACTGTGGGAATAATAGACATGCATAGAATAAGCTGCCACCAAACGTTGGCACCGTAATCGCAGTGGAGGGACACCCACCTTCACAAGTAAGCTGCCCACAGGGCTGGTCTGGAAGGCACCAGTGGCAAGTCGTATCCCACTGTATATGATTGGGTCCAGCACCCGCAACGCAAATGGGGATGCTGAGCCATAAGCCAGGCTCCCAAAAATCAGACGGGACTGGATTAACGGCTGGTAGAGCCGTAAGAGGGTAGATCGGTCGGCGCCCCAGCTGGTGTGGCTCAAGCATCGCAGAGCATTTAGATGCTGCCAACACATCTGTTTAAGCTGCCGAATATGAGGCAACCAAGTCAACCAGGCATCAAAGACCACATCCATAAACCTATGTGACTCCACCACTGCAAGAAGTTCGCCATCGAGGTAAAGCCGCGGCTCCGGATGAACAGTGCGTCGCCGGTAGAAATGCATAACGCAGGTCTTGGCTGCCGAAAACTGAAAGCCATGCGCTACAGCCCAAGACTGCGCCTTGCGGATAGCTCCCTGCAGCTGACGTTCAGCAACTGCAATGCCATTAGAGCTATAGTGCAGGCACAAGTCGTCAGCATATAAGGATGCTGTGACAGACGTTCCTACCGCCGCGGCGAGCCCGTTAATTGCTATTAAACACAGACAGACACTTAAAACAGATCCCTCTGGCACCCTGTTCTCCTGGACTCGGGAGGAACTATGAGAGACCGCGACTTGCACGCGGAAGGTAGGATACGCCAGAAAATTGCGTATGAAAATCGGCAGTGGACACCGAAAACCCCAATCATGAAGTGTAGAGAAGACGTGATGGCGCCATGTAGTATCGTACGCCTTCCGCATGTCGAAAAAGACAGCGACCAGGTGCTGACGGCGGGCAAAGGCCGTACAGATGGCTGACTCCAGGCTCACCAGATTGTCGGCGACAGAGCGGCCTTTTACGGAACCCACCCTGAGTCGGAGCCAAGAGGCCCCGTGACTCGAGTACCCAACTCAATCGCCGGCTCACCATCCGTTCGAGCAATTTGCAAAGAACATTGGTGAAGCTAATGGGGCGGTAGCTGTCCACCTCCAAAGGGTTCTTGCCAGGTTTCAAAACGGAGATAACAATACATTCCCGTCATTGCGATGGAAACTCGCCCGCGACCCAGAGGCGGTTCTAAAGGTCGAGGAACCGTCGCTGGCAGTCCACTGAAAGATGTTTCAGCATCTGACAGTGGATGCGATCTGGCCCACGAGCAGTATCAGGGCAAGCGGCTAGGGCACTGTGAAATTGCCACTCACTGAATGGAACATTGTAGGATTCAGGATGGTGGGTGCGAAATGAAAGGCTCTAACGTTCCATCCGCTCGTTAATGGAGCGGAAGGCCAGTGGGTAGTTCGCAGTAGCGGAACTCAGAGCAAAATGCTCTGCCAAGCAGTTTGCAATTACGTCGGAGTTTGTACAAACTGCTCCATTCAGTGAGAGCGCAGGGACGCTGAAAGGGGATCGATAGCCATATAGGCGTCAAATCTTGGCCCAGACCTGCGATGGAGCGACATGGATGCCAATGTTGGACACATACCGCTCCCATTACTCCTGCTTGAGTTGGCGAATGACGTGGCGGGCCCGCGCACGGAGCCGTTTGAAGGCGATGAGGTGTTCTATGGAGGAATGTCGCTTGTGACGCTGCAGTTCCCGCCGGCGACCTAGGGACCAATGATCTCAGCAGTTTGGTGCCATACGAACTTACTACAAATTTCGAAATTTTTCTGTTTGTGTTTGAAGTATGATTTGTGGTCAGGTGGGACCTGAATTACTGATTAGTAGACTTTCTGGCTGCGTAGTCAAATGCCCACGCTAAGGCCGATCTACGACAGACTTTGTTCTTGTATGTTTCGCTCTTAAGGATTGTTTCGTACCGGCAAGGGTGACATTTATTGATTAACAAGATTTCGTGGGCGGGGGTGATAATTTGTGGCTTACGTGTAACGTGGAAGGAACTGTAGTAGTGATTTCTTCGTTTGGTGCCAGTTATTGGTGTACATTGACTGTATCGGAAGGTATACGAGTTTTGTCCGTATCGTACTACCAGTTGGCTGATAGCAGTCCCAGAGGTAACTGAGACGTGCCACTTATTTTGCGGTGAATTGAGTGGTTTTGTGGTGCTCGAGTGAGGTATTGTATCGAGTGCGTATTTTGGGATGTATAGGCACTAGCAGATTGCGAAAGGAATTTCTCAGCTTGTTATTAATGATTTTGCCCGCAATCATTGAAACAATCGTACACTTGACAGATGTTTAATGTAAAATCCAATAAGGAGGATCCATTGAACAAACAGCACGTAGTGAAACTGAAACTTTAATTATTATTGAAGACGAGTGTTCAATTTCCATTAAAGAAACTGTAGGGGATAAGGAATCACCAACTCCTGAAGAGGCATAGTTTTGTTGAATTGCATAGCTTTCAGGAACCAAAATGGGGCTGGAAATTAATGGTTCAAATGGCTCTGAGCACTATGGGACTCAACTGCTGTGGTCATCAGTCCCCTAGAACTTAGAACTACTTAAACCTAAATAACCTAAGGACATCACACACATCCATGCCCGAGGCAGGATTCGAACCTGCGACCGTAGCAGTCGCACGGTTCCGGACTGCGCGCCTAGAACCGCGAGACCACCGCGGCCGGCTGGAAATTAATATTTTTGTTTCTTTTTATTTTGTATCATTACTGTTTGTTGCTAGTATTATTAGTTTTGTTGCTGGTACTCATACAGGGCTACGTTTGATGTTATTGCAGTATCTAAAGTTGAAAACTACAGAAACTACGGGCGTTAGGAAAAGTATGAACCACAATAAATAGTTTGTGTTGATTTTTAATTTCAGTAGATAGACATATTTCTGATCTTAGAACGAAACATTTCGATTCTGTGGTCTAGTTAAACGTAATTTTGCTAAAAGAAAACACGTTTACAAATTTCACTCTTGCCTATATAAGCTAAAGCCGTCAATGCCGATGAATAAGTTCACTCAAAGTCGTAAAACCTACAAGTAAAGCCAATAACTAAAATTCTAAAGCAAAAGTAAAGGGCATCCAGTTGGTCGTATCTTTCGTTATAAACAAACTAAAGTGGGGAAGGACAGTTTAATTACACAATGACTAGCTAAGGGAAAAGGTAGTCAAAGGAAAGGAAATGAAATCATTCTAAATCAGTATTTGGCTTTTGTGTAGGAAGATTATTGATGGGTTACTAATTCATTTCCGTAGTTGCGTGTGATCGCAGATAAGAGATGTATCTCTTTGGTTGTGATGCATTAGACCAACTAACAAATCTGCAGATATTCTGAACTAAGGAAATCCATTTCCACATTTTGATAATAAAAGAAAATATTTCCTAGGATTGCAACAACAACGTATTATTCAGAAAGAGATATCAGTTTTACATATATCAATATTAAGAGAAATATTCTTCACCAGATTAATCGCTGGTACTCGTCGAGTATTATCTCAGACTAAGTGCACAAAGATATCATTGTTTGCCACCATTTACCGTATTAAACAAAACAGAGGAATTTCAAATACTATTACTCGCTTGAACAAAGTTGATTCTCGGCGCGGTGGCTGATGGGAGAGACTGTAAATAGGAAATGCCTTTACGGTCGCTCCCATCAGCACTGCTCCGAGTGTCAACTTCGTTTGTGCGTGTAATACACTAGGCAGAGTTTCGTAGTTTTTGCTCGTACGTAAACGTTCGCCTTTAAAGATTGTGATTCCTAATATTATTTTGAGCTCAGCTTATTGGTTAATTGGTTATTAATCTCGAGTAGGATCTGAGAGGATTGAAGTGCAGACATAAGGCGTTTACGTCTGCGTTACGTATTGCAAAGTACAGTGAATTTACATCTTTTGCGACCCTAAATTTCCCTACTATCCACGCAGAATTATATATATAGAATGTAGGATTGTGGTAATTATTGGGTTTACTTACACCACAACTTTTATGGAGAAACTATTAGGATCTCAACAAACCTGGAATCTAACGTGATGAGCTAGGTAAGGCACATAACAATATAATCTCTTATGATCACTTTATGTATAATTAAATTTCTACTGTGCCGGACGGCAGGTATACCTGAGTGAAAGAGCAACGGGAAGCTACCTAAGCAGAGCGTGACATTTTTTACAGAGGCTCACGATGGTGTAACGTCTCAGTCGTAAATAGGACTCTGGTTTACAAGACGCCACAGTGCAATATCCTCCTCTTACCTTTATGTGTCCATTTCCCCCTCCCCCACTGTCTGTTCATCTCCTCCTGCCCCCTCTCTCTGTATACCTCTTCCCTCAGTCTTTGTCCATCTCCTACTTCTTCCTCTCTCTGGCCCTTTCCCTCTTCCCATTCTCTGTGTCCATCTCTTCCTCCTCCCCTTACCTATGCCCATATCCTCTTTCTCCCTCGCTGTGTGTCTGTCTGCCCTAACCCCCTTCTCTCTCCATGTTATCACGCTCATGCCAATAGGAGGCTGATGGTTTTCACTCCCCACAATATTTATTTACGACTGATATGTGTACCGAATTTGGCTGAAATTGTTCCAGGGGCTTAGAATCAGCTTTCTACTCGTGGATTTTCCCAAGTACAAATATGTGAAATGTATTTCAATAACATTTAATGTATTTCACATATATTTTTAGACCCTCACCAGTATCTCCAGCGAATTTCACCCCACAATTTCATTTATACAACTTCATTTTCATTATCTCCTGAACCATGTGCTGTACAATAGCATGGTGGTACACTATGTGATCAAAAGTATACGGACACCCCCAGAAATATACGTTTTTCATATTAGGTGCATTATGCTGCCACCTACTGCCAGGTACTCCACGTCAGTAACCTCAGTATTCATTATACATAGTGAGAGAGCAGAATGGGGCGCTCCGCGTAACTTCCGGACTCTGTACGCGTGATTTCCACACTCCTAAAAATCCCTAGGTCCACTTTTTCCAACGTTGTAGTGAAGTGGAAACTTGAAGGGACACGTACAGCACGAAAGTGTAGAGGCTGATGTCATCTGTTGACTGACAGAGACCGCCGACACGTTGAAGAGGGTCGTAATATGTAATAGGCAGACATCTATCCAGACCATCACACATGAATTCCAAACTGCATTAGAATCCACTGCGAGTACTATGACAGTTGGGTGGGAGGTGAGTAAAGTTGGATGTCGAGCGGCTGCTGATAAGCCACATATCACACCGGTAAATGCCAAACGACGCCTCGCTTGGCGTAAGGAGCATAAACATTGGACGCTTGAACAGTGAAAAACGTTGTGTGGAGTGACGAATCACTGTACACAATGTGGTGATCGAATGGCAGCGTGTGGGTATGGCGAATGTCCGGTGAACGTCATCTGCCAGTGTATGTAGTAAAATTCAGAGGCTGTGGGGTTATGGTGTTGTCGTGTTTTCATGAAGGGGCCTTGCACCTCTTGTTGTTTTGCGTGGCACTACCACAGCACCGGCCTACATTGACGTTTTAAGCATCTTCTTGCTTCTCACTGTAGAAGAGCAATTCGGAGATGGCGATTGTATCTTTTAACACAATCGAGCACGTGTTCATAATGCACGGCCTTTGGCGTAGTGGTTACACGACAATAACGTGCCTGTAATCTACTGGCCTGCACAGAGTCCTGACCTGAATCCTATATAACACCTCTGGGATGTTTTGGAACACCGATTTCGTGCCGGGCCTCACCGGCCGACACCGATACCTCTCCTCAGTGCAGCACTCCATGAAGAATGGGTTGCCATACCCCAAGAAACCTTCGAGCACTTGACTGAACGTATGCTTGAGAGAGCTGAAGCTACCATCAAGGCTAAGGGTGGGGCAACAGCATATTGAATTCCAGCATTACCGATGGATGGCGCCACGATCTTGTAAGTCATTTCCAGCCAGGTATCCGGATACTTTTGATCATATAGTGTGTATGTGGCTACTGTCTACAAATGTGTTGTGAGTAGAGTTGCTAGTAAATAAGCTCTAAATTAAAACATGATGCGTGATGCGACAGTTTTTCATCCATCTCACTTTTCGTTGTCGTATTACTTAAACTGTGTGGGGTACAATGGTGTGTTTTTTTGGGTACATTCAGCGGCAGACGTGTATACATGTGAGCAAAAAGTGTTGCAAACACGTTTAGCAAACGAAGTAATAAATTCAAACGTATTCCATAATGCGGCAGTTTTCCCGCAGTTCGGTGTCTATGACGCCATATCTCCTGAACTATATATTCTACCATGAAATATTCAGTAATATACCAGAATACTGTCTGAAAATGCGTTAAAATACAGGTAGAGGTAAAGAGGTAATAAATTAAAATGGTATGCTTCATGCAGCAGTTTTACCAGATGACTAGCGGAAATGTATTAACCGACCAAGTTTTTTTCCTTTCCTCATTTTCTGGGAGTTATCAGCTAGAAAAAGTTCCGTAGAGGTTTGAAATTACTTGCAAACTTGCAAACTTGGATGACTAAAGTACGGGTATTAGCGCGTCGTGGCATAGACTGCTTTTTCACTACCCACTGCAACTCCTCTGATGGTAGGAGATCCTTACACTCACAGCGATCATTTGCAGACCTTAAGTGATATGTGCATCAAGTTGGTAGAAATTGGTCCTGTGGTGTAGGATGTGATGTGGAATCTGGAAGTGTTAACTTTCTCTATAGGTTCGTTTTCCAATATTACTCCACATCTTAACGACTGTGAGCCTTGGGGAACAGTTTGGACCCGTTTTACCAATCTACATGTTTAAACTATGTTGCTTTCTTGTTATATACGGTTCGTTTAGGGCTCTCTGCAAGTCATGTTCGCTATCCGCAACTAGAACCTGGTCGTCAGCAAACACAAGAGTTTTGATAAAATTTCTGGCTTTGAGGTTGTCCTCTGTATTAATTTTCATAATCCGTGGGTCCAATTCCATCACAGAAGGCGTCTAAATACAATTAAAAATGCCTATTTCTCATCCCTATATGAATATTTTCTTGTGCGATATTTCCAGACTTTATCTTTACATTTGTAAGTGTTCTTCTATATATACTATGGATAACTGTTACCTGATGTTGATGTATTCATTTTTTTCTCATAATATTCCACAGTTTTCATCTATTAACGTTATCACGAGCTTTAATATTCTCAATAAAAATTACATTCGTTTCTCTGTTGTATTCTCTTTTTTCTATTATTTGTTTTCATGATAAAATGTTATTTGTGTAGAACCTTCCTTTCCGAAAACGGTTTTGTTCTCATAGTAATATCCTGTCTACGATGTGTCTCATTCTAGTTACTAATGATTTCGCACTTATTCCGTATGCGGTATTTGAGAGATTTATGCCTCTGTAATTTCCACAGTCTGTTCTTTACACTGTTTTGAAAATGGGTGTTACTGTTGCTTTCTTCTATTCCACCGATATTTTCCTTTGTTGCCAGTGCTGGTTCAATACATCTGGTAGGTATTTGAAACGTCCTGTATTTAGATTTTCTGATCCTGTTTCAGCTTTATACTGAGTCTTGAAGTTCCTTAATTTCTATGTTATCAATTTGCAAAAGATATCAGTTTCTTCTACTTCCTCATTCTCCTTTCCTTTCTCTTCTTGTGACCAGCATTCCAGTCTTCTCTCTTTAGAACATCTAAATTTGCCGCATGTCTCTGCTTCTCGACAGTATCCTACACATAATCCTTTTCTCGCTGCTTTTGCAAAGAACGTTCTCATTTATTACCTTATCAGTCAATTTAACTTTCAGCAACATTCTGTAACACCAAATTTCCGATGCTTCGATTCTCGTTTTTCGATTTTTTGTAATCATTAATTGCATTGTCAGCTGAAGCTGCTCTGAAATTAGCATCACGTAGTTGGAAAAGTTGTCATCTTGCTCCAGACAATTTGCGACATCCAGGTATGTTAAAAGTATTTAATTTTTTGAGCAGAATTAGCAATAGTATCTCATAAATAAATTGTGTCAGTGATATCCGTATTTTCTAAGGCAATCTGTTGTAGCAAAAAATAACGATAGACCTTACTAGAAAATTCATCATGAGCTAATACTGTTGTTGTTATTGTTGTCTTCAGTCCTGAGACTGGTTTGATGCAGCTCTCCATGCTACTCTATCCTGTGCAAGCTGCTTCATCTCCCAGTACCTACTGCAACTATTCGTCTTGAAATCCAGGCTTCAAGACTTTGTAACTAAAAATGCAATTAGCCAAATTAGCCAACCTTGCCTAGGGTATTCAAGGGGTCACGGCTGGCGGATCTACATCTACATGACTACTCTGCAATTCACATTTAAGTGCTTGGCAGAGGGTTCATCGAACCACAATCATACTATCTCTCTACTATTCCACTCCCGAACAGCGAGCGGGAAAAACGAACACCTAAACCTTTCTGTTCGAGCTCTGATTTCTCTTATTTTATTTTGATGATAATTCCTACCTATGTAGTGAATGTTTCATGAGATATGGTGGACGACTGCGAATACAAAAGAAGCAGTCCCGGACCAAGGCAAAACCAAACAAAACCAAATCCACTTTGCATATGTATTATAGCAAACGGCGAAGTGGTCAGCGTCTGTTCACCTGTGGTGCGTCTGAGATTCATATTCTGGAACTAACCCTTCCAGTCTTAACATTCTGAGTTCTCTCAATGAGTCTACTCAACTCCACCTGATTCCAGGTACAATCATCATGGAGCATTTTGATAATCACAATATTAGCCCAGGTGGTCAGTCCACCGCCAGTATTAATGGCGCTACTGCTCTTTCGCATTCTGGGGCGGCCAGATTGAAATGTAGCGTGATTCAGCAGAGGAAGTAGGAGTCCTCTGGCCAACTTTGAATCGAAACAAATACATTTTTTGCAACACTTAACATACAAACACTTTTGCAACGAGGTAACTTCATAATTTGAGAGTACATTAAAAGAACATGAGGTTCAAATTTTGGCACTTCAAGAAACCCGAGTCATTGATAATAACACCATGGATTTCGGAAATTATCGTCTTTTTAAAAGTAAAACTAGTAAAAGAATACTTAATAATGCACCACATCTGGGAGTTGCTTTTGCATTCTCGACAAATATTTTCAACTTACTAAAGAAGGTAAAACCCATTAATAATACACTAATGACGATTTCTCTTAAATGTGCAAATAAATCACACACTTTAATTAATACCCATATGCCAGTCAATTATTAAAACCGTAAAAACCCTGATGAAGTTAATGAAGCTTGGGAAACATTAGAAAGCATCATCTCTAAAATTCCCTCAAATCATACTAAAATTATAATAGGTGACTTTAATGCTCAACTGGGTAAAGAGGAAAAAAAATGTAAGAAAACGGTAGGTGGATTTCTTACTAATAAATGGGCAAACCAAAATGGCCATTCTTGAAACACGCAAAAATTTCAATCTTAAAATCCTGTCAACATATTTTATAAAGAACCCTTTTAAACAAAAACCTGGCGGGCATCCAATACATTTATTAGGGAATGTCAAATCGATTATGCATCAACTTCATGCCCTAACTGCAAATAAATTTTAAATATCCAAATTAGGGAATGGGCTAATGTTGATTCTGTCATTTATTTAACGCGAACAAAAGTAAAACTTCAGCCTCAGAAACTCTTCAAAACAAAAAGTGTGCCAAAATTTACAGGTGTAAAATAACCCCTAGTCTAACAAGTGAACATGACAAAAAACAACCCAACAATTGGCAAAGCCTAAAAGAAACGTTCATGAAAACAGAACAAAATTTAATTCCACTAAGAAAAGAACGAAAACACCCCTGGTGGAACACAGATTGTGAAACAGCACTTAAGTCTAGGCATGAGGCATTCAAAAATTGGAATAGTACCAAAATTGGAAAAAGCACAACACATTTCTCACTGTGAGAAAAGAAAAATCTAAATTAATCCGACAGACTAAAAGAAACTTCGCAAATGCGCGTTTTTCTAAATCGAAAAACATTTCCAAAAGAGCAATAGAAGAAACTTTTATAAAACATTCAAAACAAACCTAACTGGTTACCTACCTCAATGGCTTTGCTTAAAAAATGAACGTGGCTGTTTGGCTCCTAACAAATAGGAAAATTGTAAGGTGCCTGCTAATTATTTCGAAAAACTATTGAACTTTCCAGAACCAACGAATAAATTCCAACCACAGCAAACTAATATCACCAACCCTAACTCTAAAGCACCTGACGAAATCAAAATAACTAAGAGACTTAAAAACAATAAATCGTCCGGAGAAGACGGTATAACTGCAGAATAACTAAAAATCCGCTGGCCCTAACACTATAAAAGAGATCACTCTTCTAATAGGACATATCTGGCAAACTGAGAAAATACCTGAGATCTGGAAAACTCCCCTAATTCATCCATTGCATAAAAAAGGGGATAGAACCGATGTTAATAATTACTGAGGAATCTCTCTTCTCCCAGTCACCTACAAAATTCCCTCACAATGGTTACTTGATCGAGCCCAAGAACAGCTAGAACCTAAAAGTGGTGAATACCAAGCAGGCTTTAGACCATACACATCCTGTCCGGAACAAATTCTTGCTTTAAAACTAATCCTCAGATACCGAAGGATTTCTAATAACAATATTGTGTGTACATTTGTGGATGTTAAAAAGGCTTACGACTCAGTAGATCGTGAATCTATTTTCCAAATTTTAAAGGAACAAGGGCCAGATAATAAAACTCTCACACTGGTTAAGGAAACGTTAACCGACACTAGTTCTAATGTTAAATTCGTGGGAGAGATTTCTGAACCATTTGAAATAAAGAATGTTGTTAGACAGGGAGATAGATTCTCTCCATTACTGTTTAACTGCGTTTTAAAAAGGTAATTACAGAATGGCGAGAGCAAAAGTCGATTCAAAATATAGACCAATCAATCAAGTTACGTAGAAGTGATAATAGAGTAGATCCCCTCACCTTGGCAGATGATCTGGCAATTTTAACTAGGGATGTTACCGCAGCTCAAAAGAAAATTGAAATTCTTAAAGAAGTCTCGGAAAAGGTATGACTACAAATATCATTCGAAAAAACTGAATACATGACACGCAACAAACAAGCACCAAAGTTTTTGAACACGAAATATGGCAAAATACGAAGAGTACTCAGTTTAAATACTTGGTGGAAATCAAACAAGAAAACGATCTGGGAAAAGCTGCAAATGAAGTTCGCTGTCAAACGATGGCAACTGCATTCACATTAACACAAAATATTTATAATAAAAACCACATTCTAAATTCAGTAAACTTAGACATTACAGCACTGTAATAAATCCTGAATGTTTTTATGGAGCAGAAACTTTAATTTTAAATAGGAAGAGGGATATTAAAGAAATTCTAAAGAAAGAAAGAAAGATTATTGGAAAAATATTACGCCCCAAAATTACTGATGGAGAGACTTATAGGCTGAGAAGTAATAAGGATATAGAAGAATGCACAGACATACATGGTGACATGAGAAAACGAAAACTTAAATTTTATGGGGTCATTAAAAGAATGACATCCACTAGGTTGACAAAACAAATAGTAGAAGCCTACGAAAATAGAAGTAAGGGCAAAACTGAGCCAATGAAATGGGCTGCTGCGATTAAGAAGGATGTTAAAGCAGCCAGTATAGCTCAGGCGGGCCTTACAGACAGTTAAAAATTCACATAAAAGATGTTTGATTTGTAAGTTGGTCAGAGGGGAATTATAAAACGGACTGGAACACCGTGGTCTGATGAAAGAAAGAGATTTCATTCTGGAAGGGTCCAACACATTTGGGCACAAAGAAAGGCCACCCATCAAACGTGACATTGATGGACTGTACCTTGCGTGGTCCTACTGGGCTCATACGTGAATGATAATGTCTTGAAAATTATGAAAGGCTTGCAGTGTACATGCTTATTATCGGACTGAATTGATGGTAGCAACTTCATTGAGCGAATTTTTAGTAGCCTACCATATAACGCTTTGGTAGTATCAGTATGGTGATACTACATGCATAAATGAACTTAAATTATATGATCATCTTAGGGTTGAAGCTTTTTTTCATGTTTGCTTTAACAATACATATGTTTTTGGATAGGGCCCGCCTTTAGCAAAACACAATTTTGTTTTTTAACCCAAACATGTTTCAATGCAGTTGCAGCATCTTCAGTGAGTTTTTTTTTATGGCTCTTAAAGATAATGAACGTTCTTTACTGTTTGTATACATGTAACTATTAGTTTTTAAATCATAATTACAGATATTTGAAAAAAACACATAAAATTATGAATTCATACCATTTTTCCTCCTTGTGGTTTTTCTGATGTATTGTGTTTCTACCATGTTTTGTTTCACAGTTTGTTATCTGCCACCACTTGTACCATGAAGCAGGTAAATGTTGAAGCCAAAATTACGATTCGAACATTGTTATTTCTGTGTCTGAAAATAATTAATTCTGTCTGTGTGTGTGTGTGTGTGTGTGTGCGTGTGTGTGTGTGTGTGTGTGTGTGTGTGTGTGTGTGTGTGTGTGTGTGTGTGTGTGCATGTGTCTATTTACATTATGTTTCACTTACGTTTTCTTTTTCCTCATCTTTTTCACTTTAAAACACTATATATTGGGCTGTCACTGTCACTTCCAGTGTCACTGTTTCACTGTTTACCAGTGTAAAAACAAACAGTGGAACAGTTGAAGATGTAAAATCAAGTTGGCTGATGGTGGAACAGTTAAAGGTGTAAAATCAAGATGGCTGACGGTGAAACAGTTGAAGGTGTTCCTCGCCGTTGTTCGGAATCTTTCAGAGGTGTCTGTGCATTTTGTGTGTGTGCGTGTGTGTTTGTGTGTGTCTGTGTGTGTAAGAGTGAAATATGTTTGGGTTAAAAATCAAATTGTGTTTTACTAAAGACGGACCAATCCAAAAACATATGTATGAAATTACATGATTTGTTACCTAACCCCTCTAATCAACTTCTGCTTCTGCCCTGTAACCTTATGGAGTGGACGTTTTCATGAATGTAAATTATGTCCACTGATCAAAAAGGAATTGCTTGTACGACGTATAATACATTGTTATATCCGAGTCTGGCAAATCAGCTGGAAATATATATTCTCATTTCACTTTCGGATCGAAGAGAGGAATATTTTATATACGTTAAATATAAATCGTAGAATCGAATCACTTGTATATCAGCAACCTCTACAAGCCATTCCCACTTCCACATCACAACTAGTTTAAACCCAGTTTACTCTACAGTTCATAATACATTGCCGGAAGTAAGGAAATAGTTGGTGTAACTCAGTAACAGATTCTATGTAACCCCAAATTCTTCTAGGAAGCGTAGGCTATGCAGGCTATACGTATAATTTCTCTCGAGATCTTTTTCCTCCCCCACCGACAGTTGTGTTGATGTAACATGGCATTCTTGGAAGAATCGTGCTGACGATATCCGCTACCTTAGAGCGCCACAGTTGGCTACGCTGCTGTGACGCCTTGCTGCAGACCTGACTCTATTGTCACGCGCTTCCCGGAACTGACGGCTACTCTGCTACTGACGGCCAGTGGCCGGCAAGCAATCACGTGCGCTTAGCGCGCGCGTGATCCGCAGGTCGCGTGATGCGTCGCACGTGCACACGTGTCGACAGTCGATCGGAGGCTTCTGGACATGTCACTGATGGGGCGCCGGAAGCGTATGTAACGTGAAACTGACAACTAGAGCCATCACCTGCTCCAACGGCGATATTGCCATTTCAACCGCGCGAGTGGAAATTCAATCAATGCCAAGATAACATCTTTCTTCGCATCCAGTAATTAACTAGGCACCGGCTATCATTCGGCGCCGCCGCTCTTCTTCATTTCCATAATGGAATACTTTCAACATACGGTGTATATAGCAAGCAGCAAAAGCTGACCCCATCTTTTCCGTTCGAAACAATCGTATCGAGATAAAAAAACATTGTTGTATTAATTTTCTGTAACTGAATAAATTTCAGTTACTGTGAATGTTTCAACAAACTCTTTTCAAGTACTTAGATTGCTGAAGCGAAGAAACTCTCCTTTCATTCACATTCTCCTATTGCTCTTCTCTTTTTGTAGTTGTGTAACGTGCTCAGAGACACAAACAAATCGTTACTCTCCCTCTTTTCCATCCTCTTATTTATCACCTGATTTCTCTTTACTCATCCTGTACAAAGGTTTTGGGAATAGGTCATTCCACATAACATTCCAGCTATCAAATGCAATCGCATAAATATCGCACATGATCTTTGCGCAGTGTGTAGGTACTACATTATTAACAGAGCGAAGAAAAATTAATCATCTACACCAGGTATCATTGCCATATCTTGTCGTTGTTTCTTTCTTTTCTTTTCTTTTTTCTTTTTTTTGCGTGACGTCTCGCAACTGAGAAGACGTCTGTATTAATACCGCTATGATGCAAAAGTGAGTCCATTTTTGTCGTGTTCGACTGAAATCCTACAAAGAACGAAGCTTATGCTCCAAAAGAACAGAGGCGGTTGTCTGGACTTCATTGTGGCGACCGATGAACCTGAAAAGCGTTATCTATAAATTTGTCACACACTTTAACAAAGAATTTTCCCTCCGAACACATCTAACACAGACAGCGACAATTTCTTGTAGACTTTTTTCTTGGGTACCTAATATCAGCACCAGCGTGTACTGTGGCATGTCAGAAATAAATGACCGCAGGCCTTTCACAAGAAATGCCGGGGAATTCTGTTGAGAGTTAACTATTAATTGGGCAGTGCACATTATAATACTGCTACTGTAAAACCTCTCTACTTTGTGACAGTTTTAGAACTTTTGTCAGATTACCTTGTACAGCCATGTACTGGGGCATTTAATTTCCATAAATTTGGAGCTTTATAATCTGTATCCTTCAGTTCCAGTAGCAATTAAGTTCACTGTCTCCAAGTTGGCCGCTATTAGTTTAAAACAGAGAAAGTAGAATTCATGTGTTAGAAATATCCTAATACCTCACCAGAAATTAATAAGTACAGACCTTCCGCGAACCGCTGCCTCCTATTCTGCTTGATGGTATTCCAATAACATATCAGAAAACAGTTAAGAACTTGGCTGTAACTTTGAATGAGGATCTCAGCTGGACAGGGAATGCAGTTGCAGTGTGCCGGAAGACGTCGGCTTGTCTCTGTGGTCTCAAAAACGTGCCGAACGTATTTCCACAGGACGTGAAACGCCAGCTCTTGCAAGCACTCGTTCTACTGAACCTCCACTATTGTGATGGCATGAGTGTGAAAAAGAAAGACGGTTACAACTAACCATGAGTGCCTGTGTGCGTTACATCTTCAAAATTCGCCGATACGATTATGTTAGTTCGTCATACTCCCAGGTGGGGTTGCTGCGCCCGGGCAAATCACGTGACTACCACACTTTATGTCTATTTCATCGGTTCGTCATTGCGGAAGCACCCCAGTACTTTGCTTCAGATTAAACAACTCTCTTGCCCTCATAATCTAAATATGAGGTCACTTTAATTTGGTATCCTAACTGTGCCCACTTACAAGAAAGAAACATTTGGAAACTCCTTCTCTGTAGCCTCTGCCCGCCTCTGGAACAAACTGCCCCTTACTTTGCACAAAATTCAATCTCCTGCTGCTTTTAAGAAGTTGAAGCATTTCCTACTACCATAGTCATAACGTTTTATTCAAAATTAATGTACAAGGCTAATCCTCCACTCGGTCATATATCAAAGCCTCCTATCTTGCTCCTTTCTCTTTTCCTCCTCTTCTATCTCCACTAGCCACGCAATATTCTTTTCCCTTATATTTTCTTAACTATGTTTCATCACGTCCTTATTCATCCCCTCCCTTTACCATCAGTTTCTCACATACCCACTTCTGCTAGCACTCCTATACAAAATCTGTATTTATCATAATGTCTAGTGATTGCAGTACCAATCACCTACGAATATAAACTGTATGTGTATGTATTTTTGCAAGTGTACGTTTCCAATTGTTTATTTAATTTTTTTTCGAGATGAAGTTTAACGTGCTTACTAAAACATATGAAAGCCAAATATGTAGAATGCCTGGTCGGATGTAAGAAAGGCCCGATGGCTCTAATCTTTCCAGGTTACATAAATAAATAAGTAAGGTGGGCTGAGCTAGTATTTCTTTGACACATTCTTACAAACATTTGCCGAAAAGTTTGCAGTTTCATAAGATTTTTCTTTCTAATTTTTTAAAAATCTGGATAAATGAGAATAAAAAAAGCAGATACTGTACTTCATTACCCAATGTAATTACATAAAACTGTTACATATTTGTTTAAGCATCTGTTCAGTGGAGTCGTAAGAGAAAAAATACATCATAATATCCCATAAGCAAGGTAATTAGTCCAATTTGCTACAGACTTACTTACAAGTTGAATGGTACGAGAACAAACAAAGTCATGATACACTTAATAAAACGTTCTGAGCAACCAAATGTTTCACTTAGAAAGAGCGATACAATACAAAGTAAAACTTCGTTTCTTTTACTAAACCATTCACATGTGTTCCTAATTTCGTTAATGAGACCTGTTTTCCATAATTTCAATGGTTAAGCATGCTTTTGCAAATATCTGTGCCGTCACAAAACTGCCAATATGATCTACGGAAATAACCATTTCGCTTCCAGAGGCTGAAGAAAGTGTTTGTAAAATTTCACTTGTATACGGAATTTTCATTTAGAAACGAAATTCCTCCAGCTGGAGGAATTTCGTTTTTAATAAAAATTATACCAGCTGTGTCCCACCTTCATCCAGTTTAAATATGGATGTACGAAGATTGTATTCGGACTGGTCTGCACGTATAACCTATTTCTGTGAGCTTGTCTCAAGCCGGTCATTTGTTCAAAGTTATGGGCAGTGGCAGAACATCTCAAAGAAATCTACAAATATGTTTCGCCAGCTACAAACCAAATGGCTTTGTCAGTACCTCAGGTGGAATGCGCGTACTTGTGGCTTTCATCAATAATGGAAGCACTATGCAAGAACACACTGCAGCAGACCTATTCATCCGAGTTAGAGCATTTGAGAATAAAATAACTAGATCGCACTATTGTCACAAACTAATACCTCAGTCACAAAGCTGTACTCTTCTGCGGTAGTGGCAAAAGCAACTGTTGAAGGTTTATAGATTTTCAGTTCCAATGCCTCCATCGAAATTACGCACTATGTGATCGTCACTTCTGGCCGAACGCATAAAGATACTTCCGTAGAATCGATATACTAATGAAAACAGCATGTCATTTTTCCTACTAGATGACTCGTGGCTGCAATGAATACTCCACTGGAAAGTGAAGACAACAATTAGCAACACGAAATTAAGAAATATTAATCCACGATAACACTTGTGTAGTGTTAACACGTTACGCAAAAACCGTAAGTGCATCCTAATTCATGTCTTTCAATAATAATGTGCACGGTTAGAAGAATCGTTCAGATTATTAGATCATTTTTTCTGCTTCATAGCTAACAATTTTTAGTTTCTAGTATGATTTCTCTAACGCTGGTGTAGGATAAAGCATCTTACTTAACAGATTGAATACAGTGTTTGTAAATACACTAATTTAATAACTTCATGATGGTTCTAGACCCACGCGCAGATAAAAATGCTTTCATATTATATCTTCATCAATAGAGACAGACCAACATAAATGATGTGTAGAGAATAGCTTATATTATTTAAGAGAACAGTTTCAAATTGTTACCAGAATGTGATCATAAAAATTGTATCTTGCATTCATAACTTTATAAAATTCATCGTTAGCTATCCCCGTCCGCTTCCAAGAGAAACACATAAGTGCATGGAGCTGAAAATAATAACTACCCACATGTAATTCATTTGTTGTAGATGAATTAGTGATTTAAATAAATTGGAATAGCTTTCAGATAATACAGTGCAACTGCAGACGGCACTACATGAAATATTCTCCTCTCACTGCTTTCGAAATTGGCAGCCTCATCAAGGCGACCTGAAGCTACGGGACGAAGGAATTAAATATTTATGATTTAATCATAATGTATACAACGATCCATTGTAAAATATTTGATGAATTCAGAACAAACATTTATCGCTTTTTTTCCTTTATGGACAATTTCGTAAGAACATTACCATACGTCTCTGTCTTCCTAATCTAATAAACAAAAACAAATTTGGTTCATGTGTAAATGTAATAGATATTCTAGTGCAATGAGTACGGGAGACCTTGGGACAGTGATGAAATTCTTCTTAAGAAAGGCTTTTGGTTGAATTTAGAGTAGTTCTGTTCCATAATGTAAATTATGCGAAATAAATGGTGAAAATATGTCTGCAGTGATATACAGATACTCTGATTTTATCTTTCAGTCATGTATGACTTTATTTATATTACCTCTACTTTTGCTCGGCTCTGTTATTTTAAATGGATTGCGTCATTATGTAGTAGAGTGGATGTACCACGTTCGCATGTCACTTCAGGCAGAGGTGTGAGCCTTCACTGTACATTGACTATAGTGGCGAAATTAATATATAGAAATAAGTAGACACTTTTTCTCCAGTTACGTAAGATGAAAACTTCAACTGAACTCAGTCATTGACACCTGACAATCGGCGGGGAATAGAGACTACATACAAACAGAGCGTTTGTTACATCATCACACTGTACAAGACTAAGTTTAATAAAAATCAGAATTACCTGCAGTTTATTTTCTACATATTCATAACGCATGTAACACGGAATGAAATATTACTTCCAGTTATTCAAATAATGAGACTGCAGTTGCATGAGTGGAGGGACATGAAAGGGAAGAACTGGATGAGAAGGGAATGAATAGTGTTGTAGTTTTAGACGTTTTTCAATGTGACACTAAGCGAGCAGTTAAGAGCACTAAGAAGATGGGATTTGTTATATGGAAATCAGTATAACTGACTGCGATCGAATTAGAGATGACATAAAAGGCAATCAGCCTATATACAAGAAACGTATTTCTGAAAAAGAAGGATTTATTAATATGTAATATAAATTTATGTGCTAGGAAACATTTCCTGAAAGTATTTGTTTGGCGTATAGCCCTAAGTATGGGAGTGACACGTGGATGATATGTAGTTCTGACAAGGAATGAATGGAAGCTTTCTTAATATGATGGTACAGAATAATACTGAAGGTTTGATAGAATAACCAACGAAATACTGAGTAGAATCGGGGAAAAATATGTTTATGGCAGAAGCTAACCCTTTGGTGTGACGTCATAAGCGCGTGACTGCGTGTGAGATCGCTCTCCATGTTTTTATTTATTTTTAGGTTTCAGATATATATTTTAACGGTTTTTTGTGACAATATTTACTATATAAGTGACTTATTAGTTGTTTCTTCATTCACCTTTGCCTTTCTTGTGTTGTGACTTGATATTTGTGAGTGTTTCGTATCGAGCAACTTAACCTCTTACCCGTGTTTACATTCCGCGATGACCAGTTGCAGGTGTAGCGGCGCCTCGAAAGCTAAGTACTAATTAATTCTTTGTGTATAATAGTTTATTTAGGAACTTTGGGAGTCTTCAACCTGTGTTCTTAGTGTTTTCTGGTGAAATAACTTCGGAAGAAATTTTTGCGAACTGCTTTCAGTTTCGTTACTGTGTCACTAGACGTTTGATTTTCTTTCTGTGTTAGTATTTTGTTATATTTTCATTTGTTGTTGATTAATACTGTCAGTAATAGTAGTTACTTCCCTTGTAGATCAAGTTTGTGATTATTGTAGTAAGTTTTTAACATCTTCTCATTGTAGTAGCGGAACTTAGATAAAGTTGTTTTCTTGTTTCAATAACTGTAAAACGGCTTTGCCGCAGGTTCGTGAGTAGTGGATTGCGGTGTGAGACTTGTTCGAAGTATTTTCACTGGGGGGAATGTAGTGGGGAAGACAGTGGGCATTCTGTTGAGATCCTCTCGCGGAACTGCAGGTTATGTAGCAAGAGTAACTTGATAGAGGAGCAGGAGCGTAAGATCTGTGCCCTTCAGGTGCAGTTGAAAAACGCACAGGAGGAGCTAGATAGGATGAGGAGGGAGAAGGGGGTTGGGGAATGGGAGCTGGCTGTTGGCAAGAGATCTGCTAGGAGAAGGAGATTTTGAGATAGTTTTACTATTGCTGTTTGTAATAGATATGACCAACTGTCAGAGTCTAGTGGAGACGAATCTCTAGTGGCTGTAGATGTAGGAAGAATGCAGCACACCTCAGCAATTACGGTGGCTAGGACAGTTGCAAAGTCTAAGAGAAAGAAGAAGGTTCTGCTGTTAGGTAATTATCATGGTAGAAGTGTAGGCCAGCAGTTATAGGAAGTTTTGGGGAGTGAGTACCAGGTCACCAGCATTGTGAAGCCTAATGCAGGACTGGCTCAGGTGACTGTTAACATAGGGGGGTTATGTAGGGATTTTACTAAAGAGGGTCAGGTAGTGATTGTGGGTGGGGCTGGTAATAGTATTGATAGGGATGGGGAGTATGACGTAGATGGTGACCTGGAAGAGATAGCCACTCAGACTGGCAACACGAATGTGCATTTCGTGGAACTGTTTCAGCGTCACGATCGGCCTCATCTTAATACAGCCGTCAGGCGTAATAACATGAGACTTGGGGGTGCGCTGATGACAGAAGGCATCAGTCACATTTCAGTGGTGTCGGTGGAGTCTATCAGCAGGACGGGTTTCACTAGACACGGCCTGCACATCAACAGGTATGGAAAGGGGAGGTTGGCAAATCTTATAGGTGACAGCATAGGTGGGGGTGGTGGGATCACTCATCGGAAAATTCCGGTAGTTGTGGGTGTTAGAGCTGTACCTTTTTTAGATTGAAGCCAGCTGATAGGTATTCCTGCTTAAGTGAAGTCTCTCCAACAAAGAAACCACTTTCGACAAAGCTTAGGTATCCCAGTAATGAGGGAATTAGTATATTTCATCAAAATATACAGTGTATTAGAGATAAAGTCAGTGAACTGCTTATAGATGTTGACTCTGAAATTATTGGTGCATCTGAACACTTCTTAAATAAGGAGATAATTCAGAGGCTTCCTTTACCAGGACACAGGTTGGCTGGCAGCTTTTCTAGGAGCTCTTTGCGGTGTGGGGGAGTAACAATGTATGTGAAAAACGGTGTCCCATTTGAGTCAATTGATGTTTCAAAGTACTGCACTGAAAAGGTGTTTGAATGTTGTGCAGGTGTGGTTAAATTTTGTGGAGCTAAACTTCTTACTGTTGTTATTTATAGATCCCCGGACTCAGAGTTCACAACATTTTTGCTAAAGCTAGAGGAGGAACTACAAAAAGTTAGTTATATGGTGACTTCAATATTAATTGTACAAGTGATTGCGCAAGGAAAAGGATGCTGGTAGAACTCCTTAATTCATATAATCTTATGCAAACCGTTTTCTTTCCAACGAGGGTGCAAGGGAACAGTAGAACAACCATAGACAATATTTTTGTTCATTCCTCATTACTGGAAGCGCATTCTGTTAGCAAAAAGGTGAATGGCCTTCCAGATCATGATGCACAAATTTTAACTCTAAAAGATTTTTGTGCTGCATCACGTGTTAAATATAGTCATCAGCTGTTCAGGAAAGCAGATTCAATTGCTGTAGAGACATTTGTAAACCTCATCAAGGAACAAGATTGGTAAGATGTTTATAGCGCTGATACAGTAGACGATAAATATAATGATTTTCTCAAGACTTTTCTAATGCTCTTTGAAAGCTGCTTTCCGTTAGAACGTTCAAAACAGGGTACTAGCACAAACAGGCAGCCTGGGTCGCTGACTAGAGGGATAAGAATATCTTGTAGAACAAAGTGGCAATTATATCAAAACGTTAGAAATCTAAATGCAGCAGCCCATTACAAACAGTATTGTAAGGTGCTTAAAAAAGTTATTAGGAAGGCAAAAAGTATGTGGTATGCAGACAGAATAGCTAAGTCTCAGGATAAAATTAAAACCATATGGTCAGTCGTAAAGGAAGTGGCTGGTCTGCAGTGACAGGCCGAGGATATAGAATCAGTGCGTAGTGGGAATGACCGTGTTACTGATAAGTCGCATATATGTACAGTATTTAATAATCACTTTCTGAATATAGCAGGTGAACTAAATAGAAACGTTGTCCCAACAGGGAATCATATAGCGCTCGTAGAAAAAAGTGTTCCGAGACTGTTACCTGAAATGCTCCTCCATGATACTGACAAGGGGGAGATTGAGTTAATAATCAAATCACTAAAGACCAAGAACTCTCATGGATATGACGGGGTATCTAGCAGAATACTGAAGTATTGTTCTGTGTATGTTAGCCCAGTACTTAGCCTATCTGTAACTTTTCCTTTAGGAGTGGTCGGTTTTCTGGCCGATTAAAGTACTCGGTAGTGAAGCCACTTTATAAAAAGGGAGACAGGGATAATATTGACAATTATAGACCTATTTCTATGCCATCGGTGTTTGCTAAAGTTATCGAGAAGGTTGTATGTACAAGGTTATCGGAGCATTTAAATTCACATAATTTGCTGTCAAACGTACAGTTTGGTTTTAGAAATGGCTTAACAACTGAAAATGCTATATTCTCTTTTCTCTGTGAGGTTTTGGACGGATTAAATAAAAGGTTGCGAACGTTAGGTGTTTTCTTTGATTTAACGAAGGCTTTGGACTGTGTTGACCACAAAATACTACTGCAAAAGCTGGACCAATATGAAGTAAGGGGAGTAGCTTACAAATGGTTCTCCTCTTACTTTAAGAACAGAAAGATTTTGTTTGTCAACTAGGTTTTGTCTTCTATTGCGGCCGCTGTAGCTGAGCGGTTCTAGGCGCTTCAATCCGGATCCGTGCAGATGCTACGGTCGCACGTTCGAATCTTGCCTCGGGCATGGAGATGTGTGATGTCCTTAGGTTAGTTACGTTTGAGTAGTTCTACGTCTAGGGGACTGATGACCTCAGATGTTAAGTCGCATAATACTTCGAGCCATTTGAACCATTTCTTTGTCTTCTGTTTAATCTGTGATGAAAGTCTCTTTGCTTAGGTAGTAGTTTTCTAACACGGCCATTACACCGTGATGGGTGATTGCCATTCCCACAGATATTCCTAGTAACATACTTGCCTAAAGAATATTGAACGATTTATCTGAATTTTTTCCATTTGTGCTTTACATGTTCGTCCTCAGCAATGAATATTTGATGTTGGCTACTGGGATGCTATTCAGTTTGTATCCTGTCGCTGTTGCTAAGCAATAATATTTTCCTAGTTTTCTTAACGTTACTTGTAATAGCTGTAGTCGTATACGCTACCATAGCCTTACGATCACTGATTTCTACCTCTGCTTTAATTGATTCGATAGGTTCAGGTCTGATTGTTGTCAGGAGGTCTAAGACGTTACCTTCCTATGTTGACTCTTTATCCGCTAGAAGTAATATTCGGACAACACATTCGGAATAATCTCACATGTACCCATGATCATCAAAATCCGTAAGTGAACAGAAAACTAGGGAAGACAAAATGGTTTTTGAATCTCTAAATATCCTGCCAGCCGTTGAGATAGGGATCGTAAATTGTGTCAATAACGCCTAAACTCCATCTGAATGGTCATCAATGTAATTCCATTTACTATTACAATCATAGAAAGTATGTGGCGTATTTCTCGTAATAGAATGGTTCCAATTAACAAAAGAATACGAACTTCAAAGCCTAGGTAATTTTAAGAATGCGAACACAACAGGGTCACTGAATCACAGAAAGGCCTAAGACAGAGTACAGTCAGCTTGGAGGCTGACGTTATCGACTATACGTCAGAACTTTGTTTTCGCGGCGAGTAAACAGGCCTTTGAGCAATTTACGCTATGGAAACTCATAATTTTGCTATTTAATTAGAGCAACTGGTTTCCCTATGTTAGTGACCCAGGGATGCAATTTTGAGTCAAAAGCCTTTTGTCATCATTCTCCATTTATATTTCCCCATCAGAAGTAGTCGTTTATTTACTATCGTTTGGTTTAAGAGACAATTACTTACTTTTGTACTAAGCTCTTTATTTCCGTGTTCCACTAACCTCAACTTCCACACAAATTTGTTAGATACTTTCCCACTTCTGTCTTCATCCACAGTTTTTGCTCTCTACGGTTTCCTATAGCACATTGAAGTAATTCCTTCATGTCGCTACACATGCACTATCATTCTGTATTTGTTCTGGTCAGGTTTCTCCGTATTTTAGTTTCCTTGCCCATTCTTCAGAGAATCTCCTCTCTTTCATCAGTCAATTAAAGTTAAGCACCGATCACAAACGCTTAGAATTTCTTCTTCTCCAAGTGTTAAAGAGCGCATGGTTCTCTTCCATACAATTCTCTGCCGCAAATGTAGATTCTCAGCTGTTTATCCATGAAATTGAGGCTGGTGTTTTATACTAACGGAATTCTACTGAGCAGAAACTCCTAAACCACTGCTGGTTTGCTTTGTATCTCCGCCATGCTACGTCAGTCATGCTTTTTTAGGGTTCTCAATTCTGGTTTTAAGCTTATTGCTAATCTAATTTCTGGTCTCAATACTTTCATCTTTCTGCAGTTTGTCAATTCGTAACGTCTGTTCAATAGACTGTTCATTCCATTAAACAGATCCTTACCGCTTTTTATGACTTTTACTGAGGGTAGGAATTTCATCAGCGAATCTAAGCATCGATATCATTTTGCCCCGAGTTTGTAGTGATACAAAATTTGGGCCTTACTGCTGTGGATCTTTCCGTCTCCAAGATACCTTTTGGCCCACATATGTATCGATCATATTATTAACTGATGCTCTACAGAAATTACTATGTTATGTGCTCCCAGTAGATTAGCTATAGTATGGACGCCATAAACTGCCCGCCAGTCCTCACCTACACATCGTTAAAAGTCTACACCACTGGGAACACTTCGTGCCGACTATTCTCTCTTTTAGACTGCTGCCACCCTTAGCGATCCCAGAGTTGATACACTGTAATTGCCTGACGAAGTGTTATTGTTTTGTCTGTGTGAAAAAATGGTTCAAATGGCTCTGAGCACTATGGGACTTAACAGCTGAGGTCATCAGTCCCCTAGAACTTAGAACTACTTAAACCTAACTAACCTAAGGACATCACACACATCCATGCCCGAGGCAGGATTCGAACCTGCGACCGTAGCATCTGCGCGAATCAGGACTGAAGGGCCTAGAACCGCTAGACCACCGCGACCGGCTTTATCTGTGTGACCAGCTGGTTAATTCATTGACACCTCGACAGCCGCCCCCGTAAACAGAACAGTTTCTTAGAATTACGCCCATTTTTATGATTTTTCAACATTTTTAAAATTAAGAAGACTATCCAACATGTAACTGTGATTCTAACCTTTTACGGGTGCCTAAAGCTACTCCGTCTGCATTACATATATAAATTATTACATATTTCTTTCATATGGTATAATTTTTATGTGGTACACTTAACTTCTTTCACTTGACTGTTTTGAATTCGGTGCACAGGTGTGTAGTACCATTTTTCACAGTGTTTCATCGTTCAAAAAATGAACAAATACCAAAAAAAAGGCAATTCAAACGAGACACACTCACTTGGGGTTTGATACATTTCTTCTCCCATAAATTCAGGACCCTCATCTGAGTCGTCGATATAGTCATATGAACATAATCTTCCTCCAATTCAAGCAAAATTTCTTCGTCCGTAAGACATGTGAAACCATGCCTTTCGTTTCCTTTACGTACTGAACGAACAGTTGCCGGCCTCCAGCAGCCTCATTTCGCATAAAAAACGGCTGATTGGAAATTTTATGTCCATCGCAACATAATGAAGCCGATCGAGCCCATCAGCATACGTGATTACGTATCTAAGAGCGGGAGAAATTGCATCGCGTCACATGTCGTGATAGGCAATCTAAAAAGAAAATCGCATACCGTCAGTTCACGGGGCTGGCAGTCAAAGTGCTAATATCAGTAACTAGACTTACATTTAAGCCCATTATGCAAATTATTAAATGTTTGGAGTGCCATCTTTCTTCTACTCATTGCGTGGTATTACAACAAACTTAACTTCATATTCGTCGCTAGGAATACATGCGGCATTTGAAGAAGACTGTCTCTATTATGCGCATTTAGGAATCCATTTATTTCTGCTTTAAATGCGGTACGAGACACATAAGCCAATGGCCTGTCAGCACTGTACGACATACAAGAAATCATTCACCCTCTCACACGCTCTAAACCCATGAGGTAAGTGGTCAACTTTACGTAATTCACTGCCGACTTCACCAACGTCAATTATGATTAAAGACATCTTAACAGTACTTTGTCTGTAATTGTTTTTATTCGTTGCCGAGCAGGAAAACTACAGTCTTCAAAAACGCCTCACGTTGGTTGAAATTTTTGGATTAGGCTGTTTGGTCCTAAAAGCGTGTTATTGAAAACTACGGCCGAGAACCGCGTAACTTGGACGTCGGGCGGTCCCCTGGTCGCAGTTTGACGAGTACTGCTATACAATGTATTATACAGAGTGACCTAGGAGAAGGATCAGTGTTCAAGGGTATAAAGGGCACGGCCATTCGAATCAGAAAAGTCGAGTAAACATGGCCTTTAAAATCTGTACATTAAGAGCTATGAGTACTTCTTTATCTTAGATACTACGAAACAAATCTGTGCTATTACAAGCTCTTTGCTTTCCATAGATTACAATGAAGTCAAATATAAGATTACAAAGCATTTATTTTGTTTTATATTTGTTCAATGAGCGTCCCTGTGACAGGGGGTGAGCTGACGGCTGTGCGTTGCACGGCACGAAGATGCTGTCTACTGTAAGAAGAAGTCCAGAGTCGTGCTAGATCTCCTACGACAATTATTGCTAATACTGAAACAAATTCAATCTGAAAAATTATGACGTTGCGTGTTACCAGTTTTGTTCTGGCCGCGCCTGAATTAATGAAAGGTTTGCATATGAGACACTATGATGTATTCCTTGGTGTTTAATAAACTAAGTTAAGAGATGTAGAAGGTAAAATGTAGTAACTGAGTTTTTCATATTTTATTGTTGGCATGTGAAGATTTTTATTTCTTGTAATATGTTTCTATAAAAATCTTAGCAATTCCCGATGCGTACATTGAAAGAACGATTTCTGTAGTGAACAATACAAAAGTGTGACCAAAACAATGGTGTCTGTTTCGAAATAGATTGATGAAATGTATTTAAACTCAGCTGAATGTTCTACAAAACAGAGTAATCTACTTTTGGAATGGGAATGAAAAATATTTAATTTCATTTGACTGAAAATAACTACGAAGTCTGTTATAAATGAACGTTTTTTACCTATGAATGACAGCATACAAATTGTAAGGTCCGGTATATTTAGCACAGTTCAGGAGGGCTAACGAAGCAACGCGGCATTCAACAACTATACAACGATGACTTCCATACAAAATTTTGATAAGAAGTCGTTATCCCTTCTCGCTCATATTCTTTCATAAGACGGAGTAACCTGAAAACTCAGAATCATACCGAAGTGGTGGTATACAGGTAGCTGTACATGGTTAAATAATACAAGCACAGTGAAATATCAGTCACAATAAAATGCGATACTGCCCGTAATATTGTACAAATTTTAATCACTGTCCTCAACCTTCCTGTTATTTACAATTCCTTCTTCCACGTTAGTTTGAACAACAAGGGAGACGGACTGCATTCCTGCCCAGAACCTTTTTTTAAACTTGGAGCTGCTTTCTAGATTTTGCTTTATTATCAGTTCCTTATTTTTTTTAAAAAAGTTGTATATCCTATGTAAAATAAGCCAGTGAGACTGCTTAAACCATGGAAGATTGCCTAAAACGAAACTGTCGTTCTCTCATAAGCCATTTACCTGCAGGCAGCGGTATACGATCTGTATTTTAAATCACCTGCGACAATTAATAGATAACCCGAGTGAAAACGAAGTATTTGCGCGTTTCTCTCAAAAAATCTACTCAGGCTAACTTTACATATTATAGTTGATGCGAAGTTTGGAAGATTCTGTCGCTAGTGTGTCTCGACACAGACAAATCTGTAAGGACGCCTAAAAGAAGCCCAAGAGACAAAACAGTATGGAAGTTAGGTTCTTATGTCTACCTCTGTACTCCATGATCTGCTATAAAATGTATGGCAGAGGGTACTTCAAGAATGGATTGTGAAAAGACTAATCTTTTACAATTTTTCAAGTGCCGCGTGTTTGGTTCATCCGACTTAACACAAGTGGGGCTGGTGCTATAAAGAAACTGACGTGGTGATCCAGTACTTTAACTGAATACACACCTCTGTCAAGTTTCGGAGAAGGTATTCCGAAAAGTCGTTGATTCAAGCACCGTAAATACCTATCTTTCTGTGCTCACTGGTCTTCATTTGGCGTCCTTGTACAAAATTTGCGATTATTGATTGGTTTTCAGTTGTAGATTCCCTCTCCTTTATTATGTACACATTTAAATACCTATCATAACGCGTAGTTCACAGTTTACAACCCTCAATGATATCTGTGCCCCTCCTCTGATGACGTAAATGCCGACAGTACGTTAAACTCATCCTGTGTAGTCATAAAACACGCACTCGTCACCAAGAATACTTAGTTGACACTTACGTGCTAACTTTTCTGATTCATTTATCAGGTTCGCCGTATTTTCTCTTCAAAATGGGTCAAAAAAAAAATTGTTCAAATGGCTCGCAGCACTATGGGACTTAACTACTGAGGTCATCAGTCCCCTAGAACGCAGAACTACTTAAACCTAACCAACCTAAGGACATCACACACCGCCGGCCGGTGTAGCCGAGTGGTTCTAGGCGCTTCAGTCTCGAACAGCTCGACCACTCCGGTCGCAGGTTCGAATCCTGCCTCGGGCATGGATGTGTGTGATGTCCTTAAGTTAATTAGGTTTAAGTAGTTCTAAGTTCTAGTGGGCTGATAACCTCAGATGTTAAGTGCCATAGTACTCAAAGCCATTTGACATCACACACATCCATGCCCGAGGCAGGATTCGAACCTGCGACCGTAGCGGTCGCGCGGTTCGAGACTGAAGTGCCTAGAACCGCTCGGCCACATCGGCCGGCACTTTCTTCGAACTGTGCTCTCAGAAACTAGTTGAGACGTGCAAAAGCAGAAAGATATGTTGTACCTCAGACCGTTTGACATCTGATAGAGTTGACACTCGTCAAATGTCCTTGTCCCACAGAATATTTTCACACATACTTCTCTTCCACCGTGTGAAATTGCACAGAGTCATGCACCATTCCTTGTAGATACCTTGAACAGTCAATGTCGATACACCGAGAAATTGAGCTAGTTCGTTCACGTCCATACAAGATAGCGCTCTTTGCCATTCTGTGACGCTCCACGTCGACCCCTCTTACCTCGCTAATTTCATAAAATCAACAAGTATTTACATGTACCTTCACTGCCAAAGCTTATAGATAGTAGCGGACAGTCACATGACAGCTGTATACCAGGGCTACAGATAGTCACGAAGTAAGAGACTCATCAGGCTTGTCAGGAATTTGGGTTCTGAGACTTATTTACGAGCGACAGGGTGTAAATGGTTAAATGGAGCGTACTTTTCACATCAGAGAAACTGAAGGTCATACAAACGCAACCGAAAGAGACAGCTGTTTCGAAATGGCAAAGGTAAAGAGCAACATTGTAGGTACCAAGAAGAAGATATCAAGCATAAGAACGCAGCTGTTGAATAGATACCTGAGTTTTTCAAAGAAAACTTGCAGCTTACAAGAACACAGCGACATTTTAAAAAAATTATAAATTCATTATAGAAAGGTAAATGTCGTGTGACGAGGGCCTCCCGTCGGGTTGACAGTTCGCCGGATGCAAGGCTTTCGATTTGACGCCACTTTGGTGACCTGCACATCGATGGGGATGAAATGATGATGGTTAGGAGAACACAACACCTTGTCCCTGTGCGAAGGAAATCTCTGACCCAACAGGGATCTGAACCCGGGCCATTAGGACAGACATTTTTTCGCTGTGACCACTCAGCTACCGGGGGCGGACATTCTAGAAGTAATTGGCTCGTTTTACTCATTGTTGTATACGTGAACGTGTGGGCTGTTCGTTACAGTACTTTTTGTTGTGAGACGATATTGTACTTCTTGCCTCCTGGAGCAGACACTTGTGCTTTAAAAATCCGTGATAGTGAACTTTATTTACCGCGAAAAATTCCGCTACGAGCTATAAAGCGTCAAAAACTAATAATGAGGAACTTTCTTCACAAAAATATTAGGACAAATATTAATTAAATCTATCGTGACCCACAAAGGACTGCCATATGGTAATTTAATATCTATGAACAACGTCATTCTTAGAACTAATGCTTTGATGATTTTTTTGTTCTCACTTCTCCGATTTCTCAAGTTGTATCTCGAGCACGCTGGAGGCTAGACATGATTGCTGTAAACGTCATTTTCTAATTTCAAGCAACAGATGAAATTTTACCTAATTTTGTACTCTCTTATTGTAGTATTTGCTAACCACAGCAGCCTACGCGTTAGAAAGTCTCTGTGGATATTTTAAACAATGTGCGAGAGGTGCAGATGCTATTCGTGTTACTGTCGATCATCTCAAGACCGATAAGTGGCTACAACGGACCCTTAAGAGTCGGGTACGTCCGAAATGGCTGTAATTCACAGCGGCACGTGAAGCTGTCCATGTTCGTTGAGCCAAACAACACAGAGACTGGGCTCGAAATGATGACCCACAATTTCGACTCTTTCCAACTTATGTCATTCGTCGAGCGCCCGACGTCACAAAGAGGCGTTTTGCCGGCAGTGTGTGGAGGTTGTAGCTCAGACCGAACGTGGTTCTGTGATGTTTTCAGGGCGGCTTCCTGGCCATGGCTTGGGCCCATTCCCTCACACTACCGTGAACACGATCCAGGACGTTTATCTCTACGTATTCGATTACAAAGTTCTACCCTTTCTTCTACACCTTCATGAAGAGTGCGCTTTTGACACTACCGTCCCCAAAGACTATAGCAGCCGAGTTCACAGGGCTGATCTCACGCGTTCCTGATCCAAGGAACACTCAGGCACCTTATGGCCCCTCTACTGTCGCTACATTACCTGTTCTAAATACGTACATATCGAAAAGGTCTGCGACAGTTTAGAAGAGCGGATGAACTATATCAATCGGCATCCCTGCAATTAAGTAGCTCTGCCGCAGCTAAGCACCAAAGAGTCTATTCATCTGGGAATGGTCCACCTCAAGAATCTTGGGGACACTCTTCCCCGTTGAAGTGAGACCATCATCCAGGCTAGAGGTGGTGTTAAACGATCCATGAAGACTTTACCTTGTGTGCAAACATTTTAGGTTAGGCATTACCATGACTGTTGATGACATTAATTAAAACAACAAGTACACTGTTACCAGTCACTGTTTATTTATCTCCACGACGCGTTTCAAAGGTCATGCAATTTCGTACTAACAAATGTAAATCCACTTGTCGATGGAGGTTTACACTTTTGAAACGCGTCATGGAGATAAACAGTGACTAGTAACAGTAAACTTGTTTTATTTAATACCTTTTGTGTATTAAAAACTGTATAGCCTGCTGTGCTAGGGTGGTGGTACACTGGCTAGCACATTGGACTCGCATTCGCGAAGAGTGCGGTTCAATGCCACGGCCGGCCATCCTGATTTAGGTTTTCCGTGATTTCCCTAAATTGCTTCAGGCAAGTGCCGGGACGGTTCCTTTGAAAGAGCACGTCCGACTTCTTTCCTCATCCTTCCCTAATCCGATTACACTGATGACCTCGCTGCCTGGTCGCCTCCTCCAAACAAGAAATGACAGCCTGAATATCCTTGGATTCACTCTCGTCGGTTCATTTACAGCTCATATAATAAGAAGCTTTCATCCCACTTTCTCGTACAAGTGCCTTCAAAAGACAGATTTAACTGTGCTGCTTTTTGCTGCCAGTAATGTGTAATCGTTCATACTTACAGTTGCGCTTCAACAAAACTACGGTTCTTTAGTTTTGGTGTAGTGCACAAATGTCGTAGTAAATCTTAAGATTGCCAATAGTACCGGTAGCACTGACAGGGAAAGAAACATAAATGACAGGAACTGGGAGCTGACAACTTCTCTTTGTTTCTTGTTTGTTCGTTTTCCACACAATTTGTACCGCACATCGGTCACTGTTACACAATTCTGTATTTTGTATCCTTAGGAAATATGAATTGCTTTTTGTAAGTAATAAAAATTACTTGACCTCATACCTTCTGCGCTTTTATGTACCCAAAACAATTCCTTTTGGTGCAATTGGAGTTTACATGCACAAATATATAAAATCAGTATAATTATTGTTGTTTTTCTGTACTCACTAGGATGTTATTCATTGTGATCAAAGGCAAGAGTTTTCCTGTTATTATTGACAAATGCGAAAGTAGCTTATGGAAAACAGATACATGTTTTACATAAGCAAGACGAAGTAGTGAAGCAATGTTTGATGTATGTTTGCTGTCGTTTATTTATTTTTTAAAATTTTTCCCTTTTGTGAGGAAATTGCATTATATAATGCTTTATGGTAAATCGGCATTTTATTGTTTTTGCATTTAACATACCCCTGTGTAACGTTAAAAGTCAGCAGTCTTAGAATAAAATCTTAATTAACATTCATCAGATCAACTTTGCAATGAATACTGTTTATTTTTAAGTAACAGACAGGAGGATAACCGTGTAGAGAAAAAGTGTTATGTATGATGTAGATTAATTGGCCCTTTATATATCCTCACTAAGTTTCTAGATGGTTCATTGCTTCCGGTTTCTAGCTGAACGATGCTGGTGGCATACGCAACGAAAGCGATTGAATTAAAATAACCCCTGACATACAGGTAACGAGATTGCGATCTTAACTGAATAAAACTACAAGTAAAACTACCATAGCACAATATTACTTAAGACAGTGTACCTCAGCATACAGTAATTTTACAACTCTATTCATTCAATAAACACGTAAGTTGTTAGAGATTCTACAAAATTCACATGGTAAGATTAAATTAGAAACAACAAGTACAAAGAAATATGCAAAATGAACAAACAAACATTGGATGACACGATTGTTTCGCCGTCACTCCAGCTTTATGACATGCTTTAGGAAAGAAGAACGGAAGTTTACTGATTTGTCTATCTGCAAGGGTTGGAAGAACAAAGGAAGTGAAAAACAGAACTGATTCCTTTAAGAAGCCTTTTATTTTGTTGTTTTTTCACCCTTTCAGTTTAAATTGTCTTCAATTGGCGCACAAAAATTTTTAAGACTCTCTCTTGTGCCCACGGCTTAAATTCATTACATGATGTACACAAGTGAATATCCTGGGTTTTATTAACATTGTGTGAGAGATTTCTTTGTAGAAATCCAGTGAATAATTTGCCTACACACACTACTTACAGTTTCCTCTGTTGCTGTATATATATATATATATATATATATATATATATATATATATATATATATATATATCTATAGGGATTGATTAGAATACGTTTTCCATTTGCCAAAAGAAGGAATATTGGTGATACAATTTTCCACAGCCGTCCATTTCATGAGTGTTAAGGAGCGAACTGAACGGCTTTTCTGCTTCTATTAAATGACATATAAACCGATTATATGGCCAAGTAGACCTTCTATAAATGACTTAATCGACGGTTTTTCTGTCAACAAAGCGCTACTCAGATTTCTAAGCTTCCGCGGAACTTTGATACAAACTCAGCTTTTCGTTGCGTAACACGGATTACGTCACACTTCCCTGGCGATTTCCCTCTTCGCCTGGAGTATTTTGTCAGCCGTATTTTCGCGTTTATAGCCGCCCTGCTTGTTGTGAAGGGGCTTGTCGTATCCGGCCGGGGTGTAACTGCTAACTGGGCTAATGATTAATTTATTAAGGCCTGTTCAGAGTTGCCGGCTGGGTGGGTGTCGCAGCCGGGCGACCCATTTTTGGAGGGTCGCATCGATCGTCACGTAGGTCAGGTCAAGGCTACTCAGTTTCCGCAGGGACGGAAGGAAGGAGGCAAGCACATCTGCTGTATTCTCTATAAACACCTCTCTCTGTATAGACTCTTAAGTCTTCATACCACGTATGAAGAAAGGGAAGAGTTTTTGCCACTTTTCGTTGTAAGGTGCAGAGTGGTGAATAACGCGTTAAGCGTCGTTCAGACACTGTTTCTTAACTAATGATTTTCTTCCTCTAACTAATTAGTGAGCTAGTTACATGCTCGGTGGGTCAACTTACACGACAGGCCTGTATCGTAATGGCATTAAAAAAGTCAGTTCACATAAATCAGCAATTTTTCTATTGAAATATAGCTGAAGGTTGATCACTGGCAAATGAGTTCAAATAACAGAAACAATATATTGTTTCATAACACAAGTAGAGCTGTGATACTTTTGTACCAAATAACCTCAAGTTCCTAAAAAAATCCTTTATCAAACAGAAATTATTTTCAAGAAAGAACTTTTTCAGCTGACTTTTAAACTCAGTCTTATTTTTTCTCATTTCTTCTAGCACTTTTCCTTGTAAACTGTAATGCGGTATTTACAGAAATATTGGAGAAATGAAATACGTGTTTTTAAGCTCTATTGAAAATACAAAGGTGCTTAAACGTTTGTCTACAAGACGATCGAGGGTCAGCCCAACATATTATATTTTACGGCATACTTTTGTTAAATGTCGACATTATTTGTTCAAGATAAACTATTTACAGTTTGCTCTGTTGCTGCACTTTGCTATTGGGATTGATTACAATACGTTTTCCATTTGCCAAAAGAGTTACTGCTGCTTATTCAGAACGAAAAGGGAGCAATATTGAACCTTGAAGTCCATTAACGATTTTCTTGAAAACAGGAAAATATCTCCTGACCACAATCGATGAATTGTGAAGTACAACTTTATCTATTATTTTGATTAAGTATGACATGAGCTTATTTTTAGATATGCCTATGATGGTCGAAGTAGTGCGGATGTAAAGTTTAGACTGGCAATGGTAAGAAAAGCGTTTCCTAAGAAGAGAAATTGACTAACAACGTATATAGTCGTAAAAGTTAGGGTGTCTTTTTTGAAGGTATTTGACTGGAGAATAGTTACGTGTGGAAGTGAAACATCGGCAATGAACAGTTTAGATATGAAGAGAATTTAAGCTTTTGAAATTTGGTGCTACGGAAGAACTCTGAAGATTAGTAGGGCAGCTCAAGTAACTAACGGGGACGTACTGAATAGAATTTTAGAGAGAAGAAATTTTTGCCATAACTGGACTAAAAGAAGATATCGGATGATAGGACACACTCTAAGACGTCAGTGTATCACGAATTTAGTATATCAGGGAAGCGTGGAGGGTAAAAATCATGGAGGGAGACATTAAGCAGATACAGCTGAATGTAGGTTGCAGTACTTATTCAGAGATGAAGATGCTTGCACAGAATAGTGTAGATGAAGAGCTGCATGAAACTAGTCTTCGGACTGAAGACCATAAGAACAACAAAAACCGATGATCTCATGAGCACTCCCTTTGTGTAGCTCAGTTTGTGATGTGGGTGTGTAATATGTCCTATGCTTCTGCGAACATGTCTATTTTTATACATATTTATACTGAATACCCCACTGTTGTACAGTTTCGGTGATTGAAATGTTACCACAGGAAGAAATTATTGACAAAGGTATATGCATATGACTCTCGGTGTAGCCTATATGATATTTATTTCCCTATTTGACTAAGGTAAAAGTGTCAGGAAGTCGTTTCTGAAAGTATTTGTATGGTTGTAGCCATGTATGGAAGTGAAACATGGACGATAAATAGTTTGGACAAGAAGAGAATAGAAGCTTACGAAATGTCTTGCCACAGAAGAATGCTGAAGATCAGATGGGTAGATTACGTAAGTAATGAGGAGGTACTGAACAGAAATGGGGAGAAGAGAAATTGGTGGCACAACTTGACTAGAAGAAGGGATCGATTGGTAGGACATGTTCTGAGGCATCAACGGATCACCAATTTAGTATTGGAGGGCAGCCAGCATGGAGAGTAAAAACCATAGAGGGAGACCAAGAGATGAATAAACTAAGCAGATTCAGAAGGATGTAGGTTGCAGTAAGTAGCAAGGAGAGCTGCATCAAACCAGTCTCTAGACTGAAGACCACAACAAAAACAAAACTTGAGCACCTACTTTTAGAAATCCCTCCAAGTCCTGTCGACGATGATATTGTTAAAGGCTGAGCTCGCTTTGAGGAAGGATGGGGAAGTAATTCAGCTGTATCTTTTTGTAGACTCAACACCGCTATTTGCAGTATACGACACAGTGAAACTAAGGAACAACTTAATATGGACGCTGGACGGGGATTTGAGCTGCCGTCTTGTCAAGTAAGAGTTCAGTGTATTAAACACTGAGTAAACAGTGTTCTGTGAGATGTTTGGAGTGTTATCTACCCGGACAATAGTTCTCATTACCACATCGACTTTCTGCATTGCAAATGAGAATCATGAATGTGCGTTGGTTTGATGAAGATACACTTATTTGTGTCAAATTTGTTTTCATATATGTCTCCAGTTCTGAAGTAGTTTTCTTACTCATTTTACCATCATTTTTAAACTGTGGAAATTGGATTTAACTAATTTCTCGTCAGATAATTTCGAAGAGTTATGATTTTATTTCACCTCAGTTTTTTGAAGCTTCTTATTGTGTACAACTAGAACTGTTATTAATCCCAAAACAGTGTTTTATTCTTTTCATACAGGGCTATTTGTAAAGTAAGGACCGATTGGTCACGAGATGGGAACCACAGGAAAAATCCAATGAAGCTTTCCACAGATGGGTTGGGGGAGTGTTTCTAGTATGCCCGTATATAGCGTCACGTCCCTCTTCCTGTTCTGAGTGGACAGTGGGCCCGTAAAGATTACTACAGAATAGTGTCTTCCGACGAGTATGGGGGCCTGCCGAGAGGTTTCACCTGATTTCACGTAACCCCGAATAACGTAACTATAATGTATTCTTTTCTTCATGACAGATCTTGGCTGCACACTGCAGGGGTAATATGGACGCCACTGAATTCTCTTCGATGGGAACTGTTTGATCACGCACCATAGAGCCCGGACTTGGCTACCTCTGGTTTTTCATCTCTGCTCATATGAACCGCTGGCTACGAAGACAACATTTTAGCGGAGACAACGAGCTGCACTACAGCGTAGAAAATTGTTAGTTAGCTTAGGAGGCTACCTTCTGTGACGAGCATATTGGATAGTTACAACAACGCTACAACAGGTTTCTAAATTGGAGCGACGACTAGACAGAAAATAAGGTGGAAGGTGTAGCTAACTATTGCAAATAAAACATTTTTATTTATCACTGTGGTTTCTATTTCGCGACTGCTCGTTCCTTACTTTCTGAACACTCCTTGCAATTTTTTGTTTTATACAGGATCTTCAGGAAAGTGTCCAATACTTTTAGATGCAGGAGTACCAACCGAAACAAGAAATGTAAGTGTAGCTAACTATTGTAAATAAAACATTTTTATTTGTCACTGTGGTTTCTATTTCGCGACTGATCGTTTCTTACTTTCTGACCACTACTTGCAATTTTTGGTTTTATACAGGATCTTCAGGAAATTGTCAAATACTTTTAGATGCAGGAGTACCAACCGAAACAAGAAATGTAAGTCCAATAAACATGGTTCCGGAAATGCATAATTTCTGCGATAAATACGTGTGTTAAGGAGTTGGTCATCGATGCGTCTATTCATGACAACGCTCCCCTCGGCCCTCCGGCGTAAGGAATGACGCAGCATTTGAAATATACCAAATTGTTGTTGTACCTACTGGCACGCATTGAAGGCGCGAGTCTGTATTTGACGGGCGCCCGGTAGACCAATTCCTTCAAGTGTTCCCATTACCAAAGGTGTCGGGGATTGAGGTCTGGGGAACGTGCAGGCCAAAATGTGCGTCAGATATTCGCGCACATTGTGACGGTAGAGAGCTGGTGTGCCATCATGCATGAACCACATCCGTATTCGCTGGTGCAATGGTACAGCTTCCAGAAAGATAGGCAATTCGTTAATGAGAAAGCCCAGATAATACGCCCCAATTAACCTTTGTGGTAGCACGTATTGTTCTATTAATCTACCGCCAAGTACGTATGCCCATATGTTGATTGAGAATCGGTGTTGATGCCCTCTTTCCTGGATTGCTTGGGGATTTACATCTGCCCATATATGCTGGTTAAGGAAATCCACAATACCATCTCTTGTGAACCCTGTCTCATCGGTAAATAAAATGTTGGATGTGAACATTGGATCTGCAGCACACTTCTGCAACAGCCATCGACAGAACCGCCGTCTGCCATGATGATCCTGTGGCCTTAGGGCGTGAATGCGCTGTAGATTATATGAATACACCGTTTCTTCATGAAGTACCCACCAGAGAAGAGAGTTAAACACGCCTTCTGCTGCTGCTAATCGTTGCATACTGGTCCCAGGCGTATTTTTCACCGCCCGTAGCACACTCTCTTCCTTGTCAGGCATAAGGACTATGTGAGGACATTCACTGTCAACCTTCCTAGGTGCAAGGGAACCTGGTCCCTCAGACGCTGGAAAAGTACACCGAAATGCTTATCAGAGGGCACTCTGCACTGTGGATATTAGCGTAAAGGGCATGGGCTCGCAGGCTACGTCCATTTGCTAAACCATAGCAGAATGTCATAACCGCCGTTTCATTTGTCCAGTAGTCGGCTTCCATTGTTAACAAGCGAGGGAGCGCCAATGCAACGATTGTGCTTGTCTCCCCAAGCAAGCGTCTCACCGCCCTCCCTATAAACAGGCGTTTATCTCGGAAAGTATGCTTTTCCGGACCCATGTTTATTAGATTTATTATTCTTGTTTCGATGTGTACTACCACCTCTGAAAGTATTCAACACTTTTTTCAGCACCCTGAATAAGTTTACACACATTAGTTACAAGCTGTCTGCAAATAACTCTCCGATCATGATTGATACATAATAACGTGTACACACTGCTTGAGAGGAGAAGAAAAAGAAACGCTGTTTTTAAATACGATGACTATCCAGAAAGTAACAGTCGTTCAGCTGCTCTGCGGCGGTGGACGAGGCTTCAGCCTCCATCTTGGTGCCATATGTTCCTGTACCCAGTAGCATCCAGCGGTTATAGCGTGTGGTCTGTGTCTCTGCTACTTTGTTTTCCGTGTCTCGTTAAAATGTGCACTGCAACAGAATATCCCGCCACTTGTGAGGTACATTCTGTGATTAGCTACCGAACGAGGTGGCGCAGTGGTTAGCACACTGAACTCGCATTCGGGAGGATGACAGTTCAATCCCGTCTCCAGCCATCCTGATTTAGGTTTTCCGTGATTCCCCTAAATCGTTTCAGGCAAATTCCGGGATGGTTCCTTTGAGAGGGCACGGCCGATTTCATTCCGAATCCTTACCTAACCCGAGCTTGCGCTCCGTCTCTAATGACCTCGTTGTCGACGGGACGTTAAACACTAACCACCACCACTACAAATATGATTAGCTATTTGTTGGTAAAAAGCTGCAAACAAATAGAAATTTATATTGACCTTTGTGATGAGTTCAGAAAAGGAATAACGAGTGAGAGCCGAGTGAGGCAATGGTGCACTGATTTTAAAAATGCCCGTACCAGTGTTGTCGACGAGGACCGTAGAGGTAGGCCTAGCCTTCCTAGCTTTGTCTCCGACAAACTGGTGATGAAACGCAACAACAAAACGAGCCAAAACCGTCATTCGTGGCTACGGAACTTGAGCGACAATTTCCTTAATTTCACGGTGTTTTGCACATGAAAGTGGGGAGGAGAAAATTGATTACCACAAATTTTGTGCTAGGCGGGTGCCCAAAATCTTAACGGAAGAACACAAAAATACAGAGACTAGTTTCAGCGCTGACCTTCCTCGAAGATCACGAGAAAAATGGTAAGAAAGCTATGATCGTATGGTAACTGGGGACGAGACTTCGGTTAAACCTGTCAGTTGTGAAACGAATAGACAGTCGATAGAATTGGGACACACAAACTGTCTCAAGAAACCAAGGCAGTGTTGCAAACGCTGTCAGCAAAAAGTTCATGGCTACTCTGTTTTGAGACTCGTTGGTTTCCATGAACTAATGAACGACATTTAACTCAAAGGTGTTGTCAGACTCTCACAAACTTAAGATAGACCATACAAAACAAGCATTGGGGAGAAATGATCGCAAAAGTTTTGTTTTTTTCACGACAATGTATGCTCACATATGACCAGCCATACTTGATATCTCCTGTGGGGTTATGGATCATGTGTGTTCGGTCATCCACCACACAGTCCACATTTGGTGCCAAGTGAGTACTATTTCTTTCCAGTAATGATGAAATTAGTAGGAGCACAAAGCGGGTTCTGAGCCATTTGTGTTGTGGGAGTTGCATGTCCATTTACGACTCCTGGAGAATATGCATTCTACAGAGAAACCATCATACTCCCCTCTTCCCATCCTCCCTCCCTCCTCTCTGGGAAAACCCAAAACCTACCCCCTCGCCCATACTAGAACACTTTCGATATCAAATCAATTCACTAATTAATTAATTTTATCAATAAATTTCCACTCCCCTCCTGGTAAATCCTCCAGCCATCACCTCCACCTTCTCACCCATCTGGAAATTGGAATGGAAAAGTCTCGGTCTGTGCTGAGCTGCTGGAGAGGAAGGCCATAGTGTGGTTTATTATCTTTATTTTGGGTGCTACCCTGTTGGAAATAACTGGGAAAAGCACACTCTCTCCCATCCCCCCCTCTACCTTCCCTCCCCACCTGGAGAAATAATGCAAAATGCTCAGTCTGTGCTGAGCTAATGGGTGGGATGGTGCAGAATTACCCTGTCTACTTCTACATACATAGTCCATAAATTGCGGTACAGTGAGTGGCGGAGAGTACCTTGTACCACAATTAGTTATTTCCTTTCCTCTTCCAGTCACAGATAGAGCGAGAGAAAAGTGACTCTCTATATGCCTCCATATGAGCCCTAATTTCTCGTATCTTATCTTCATGGACACTACATGAAATGTAGGTTGGCGGAAGTAGGATCGTTCTGCTGTCAGCTTCAAATGCCACTTCTCTAAATTTTCTCAGTACTGTTCTTCGAAATGCATGTTATATTCAGTCCATGGATTCCCACTTGATCAATTTGCAAGTGTTATGGATATGATTTGGAGAGCATATCCATAACACTTGCATGCTGATCGATCCTACCAATAACAAATCTAGTAGCTCGCCTCTGAATTGCTTCGATGTTTTCTAACTGTTTAACTTGGTGCGGATCCCAAATACTCATCAGTACTCAAGAGTAGGTCCTGCAACTACATGTCCTAATTATATAATTACGCTGATACTGATGCAGATTGGAGGTGTTCTCTTGCTGGAAAATTTTCGTGTGTATGCTCACCTTAACATGCATGGAATGTCTGAGTTAATGCAGAGTCACCACCAGAGGCACCCCTTGCCCTACCCCTCAACTCCTCTCTCCGTGCCCTCCCAGAAAAACTGATGAGAAAATCATTGACTCTGTTCAAATGGTTCAAATGGCTCTGAGCACTATGGGACTCAACTGCTGTGGTCATCAGTCCCCTAGAACTTAGAACTACTTAAACCTAACTAACCTAAGGACATCACACACATCCATGCCCGAGGCAGGATTCGAACCTGCGACCGTAGCAGTCGCACGGATCCGGACTGCGCGCCTAGAACCGCGAGACCACCGTGGCCGGCATTGACTCTGTGTTGACCTGGTGGAATGAAAGGACCACATGCAGGAAATTCAATTTCATGGCGTAGGGCATAAAATATATTGTAAAATTCGACTTCAATACCAATTTGCAGGGGTTATTGGATCTCTTTACTTGGTGGGAAAGGCTCATTATTCTCTGCTGTTTATTTAATTTCGAAAGATGGAGATCTTGTAAAATACATCGTAGGAAGTAATTAAATACTTATAGAGATCGCTTTTTTTCAATCAGGCAATGAATACCATTATGAAACCAGCAAAAAACAATCAACACACGTAAACATTTGTCATTTTCTTCTGTGAAGAAAACACTTGTACTGCAGGTGTGGAATAAGACCAGAAATGCCCTGCTTCCCTTGCAGTAGCAACACCACCAGCAAGACCATACTACATCATGAGCATCAAAACCCTGGTTGATGATTGTACTGACCAGCAAACAGCACTGACGGGGCCTTCCCGCCACAGCCATGAGCTGGCCTCACAACAATGGATGGAGGCCCAAAAACCGCAGCATGTGCCAGACCTAGCTAATCTCCAGGATAAAGGCATCAGGTGGCAGTTTCACTTTGACAACAGACTCACTATCTGCCTGTCGCTGGCTCTCTTTCTGCTCTCCTTTCTTTCTGTTTCTTTGTCAAGTGGCTACTTCTTGACCAGCGAGAATCTGTCATATCCCACTAAAAATTATAGTACCCCTCTTTTGTCCTAAACAAAGAAGCACATACCTGGTAAACCACTCTATCAAACTGATTCACTAATTAACTAAATCGATGTTCTCTGTGTGGGACAGTTCCACCATGCATCCTACTGGTGTATACTAGAACCGTATATCTGGTGGGGAATTCTGTGGCTATTTGGGTTTTGATCTCACAAATGCTCAGTTTCCAAACCTTACTGTTACCCCTTCCAGATTTTTTCGCTACCTCCTATTGTTGAATACTGATACAGTTAGGTAGTTTGGCAGGAAATGCATTATGCTGGTGATAGTTGAGAATGTAAAATTTCAGATCAGTTGAGACATGTTCTTAAACTATTTGTGCAAGGGGTTGTGCTCACAAAACCCCCATGAGACACAACAAACTGATTAATCGGGAATTCGACATCTCAGCTGGAAGTGGTGCTGTGCAAAACGACACTTGTAATTTCATATTTAGGCTGGAAACAATGCCATCATGATATTGAAGTGCCTGACCACTACAGATCTGCTAAGTGTTTGTTTTTCTTTTTAGAGGATTTGTAGAATTTTAAAGTTGCTTTTCGCCGGATAGGTTATAGGAGGTGGACGAAGAGTCTACTGCATGATAAGGTAATAACAACACACATGCCACTGTAAGATAGAGTCCATGGGGCTGGAATGAGGAGCACTAAACATATGCACTTAAACCATGATCCATTCCATAGTGGCAGCCTCAGTTAGATTTTGGATACTGCAGAAATTTCCTTAAGCCACCGCAGATCATCAGCTACGGCAATAGCTGCATGATCATGCATGTACATCCATTCAACAACGGTTCCAGATGTTGAGAGATCAGAGAGAGTGCCGCCGTGACCGCCCAGCCGTCAGACGTTCAATTTACATGGGTATGGGGGAGGGAGGGGGAATCATCAAGGGAAAATGCTAACCATATTGAAAATCTTCTGACATTTCCACAACAATTGGAGAATACACTCACCACACGTGATTGTGGAGGCTTTCCAACGAATACTGAGTATTGTTTCGCTATTCAGTCGCCCAGAGGGCGCTATGAACGTGGATGGAAGCTATATTATTTTGTGGCTGCACGCCCGCCAAGTCTCCCTACAGCCACACGGCGCCACAGACCTCAAACCAGAAGTCGTGCCAATCCTCAAACAAAGCATCAGCCACCAGCTACCCCTGACACACACCAAGAAGAGTCGTTCTAGGTAACCAGTCATGTATTTATCAGTGTATGTATCAGGAGTTCACTACACTCAGCTGGCGGCTACACGGGTAGCGGAGGCTGCGTGGCGTGGACTGGGCGGTTTTTTAGGTTAGAAGGACTCGGGAAAGTGCGGGATGGGCTGCAATGTCAAAGGGTGCTTGGCAATTACAGGACGTGCTTGGATCAAGGAACAGTCGGAATTATAGTTGTAAATTGTTGTAGTTGCGCTGGAAAAGTCCCTGAGCTTCACGCGCTAATAGAAAGCACAGAAGCTGATATCGTTATAGGTACAGAAAGCTGGCTAAAGCCTGAAATAAGTTCTGCAGAAATTTTTACGAAGTCTCAGACGGTGTTCAGGAAAGATAGATTAGGCAGAATTGGTGGTGGAGTGTTTGTGTCTGTCAGTAGTGGTTTATCTTGTAGTGAAGTCGAAGTAGATACTCCGTGCGAATTGGTGTGGGTGGAGGTTATACTTAACAGCCGAATTAAGTTAATAATTGGCTCCTTCTACCGACCCCCAGACTCCGATGATACAGTTGCAGAACAGTTCAGAGAAAGTTTGAGTCTCGTAACAAATAAATACCCCACTCATACGGTTATAGTTGGTGGGGACTTCAACCTACCCTCGGTATGTTGGCAAAAATACTTGTTCAAAACCGGTGGTAGGCAGAAAACGTCTTCCGAGATTGTCCTAAATGCATTCTCCGAAAATTATTTCGAGCAGTTAGTCCACGAACCCACGCGAATTGTAAATGGTTGCGAAAACACACTTGACCTCTTGGCCACAAACAATCCAGAGCTGATAGAGAGCATCATGACTGATACAGGGATTAGTGATCACAAGGCCATTGTAGCTAGGCTCAATACCATTTCTTCCAAACCCATCAGAAACAAACGCAAAATAATTTTATTTAAAAAAGCGGATAAAGTGCCTCTAGAAGCCTTCCTAAAAGACAATTTCCACTCCTTCCGAACTGACTATGCGAATGTAGACGAGATGTGGCTCAAATTCAAAGATATAGTAGCAACAGCAATTGAGAGATTCATACCTCATAAATTGGTAAGAGATGGAACGGATCCCCCGTGGTACACAAAAAAGGTCCGAACGCTGTTGCAGAGGCAACGGAAAAAGCATGCGAAGTTCATAAGAACGCGAAATCCCGAACATGGGCTAAAATTTACAGACGCGCGAAATTTGGCACGTACTTCGATGCGAGATGTCTTTAATAGGTTCCACAACGAAACATTGTCTCGAAATTTGGTAGAAAATCCGAAGAAATTCTGGTCGTATGTAAAGTACACAAGCGGCAAGACGCAGTCAATACCTTCGCTGCGCAGTGCCGATGGTACTGTTATCGACGACTGTGCCGCTAAAGCGGAGTTATTGAACGCAGTTTTCCGAAATTCCTTCACCAGGGAAGACGAATGGAATATTCCAGAATTTGAAACACGAACATCCGCTAGCATGAGTTTCTTAGAAGTAGATACCTTAGGGGTTGCGAAGCAACTCAAATCGCTTGACACGGGCAAGTCTTCAGGTCCAGATTGTATACCGATTAGGTTCCTTTCAGATTACGCTGATACTATAGCTCCCTACTTAGCACTCATATACAACCGCTCGCTCACCGATAGATCTGTACCTACAGATTGGAAAATTGCGCAGGTCGCACCAGTGTTCAAGAAGGGTAGTAGGAGTAATCCATTTAACTACAGACCTATATCATTGACGTCGGTTTGCAGTAGGGTTTTTGAGCAAATACTGTATTCAAACATTATGAACCACCTCGAAGGGAACGATCTATTGACACGTAATCAGCATGGCTTCAGAAAACATCGCTCTTGTGCAACGCAGCTAGCTCTTTATTCGCACGAAGTAATGGCCGCTATCGACAGGGGATCTCAAGTTGATTCCGTATTTCTAGATTTCCGGAAAGCTTTTGACACCGTTCCTCACAAGCGACTTCTAATCAAGCTGCAGAGCTATGGGGTATCGTCTCAGTTGTGCGACTGGATTCGTGATTTCCTGTCAGGAAGGTCGCAGTTCGTAGTAATAGACGACAAATCATCGAGTAAAACTGAAGTGATATCAGGTGTTCCCCAGGGAAGCGTCCTGGGACCTCTACTGTTCCTGATCTATATAAATGACCTGGGTGACAATCTGAGCAGTTCTCTTAGGTTGTTCGCAGATGATGCTGTAATTTACCGTCTAGTAAGGTCATCCGAAGACCAGTATCAGCTGCAAAGCGATTTAGAAAAGATTGCTGTATGGTGTGGCAGGTGGCAGTTGACGCTAAATAACGAAAAGTGTGAGATGATCCACATGAGTTCCAAAAGAAATCCGTTGGAATTCGATTACTCGATAAATAGTACAATTCTCAAGGCTGTCAATTCAACTAAGTACCTGGGTGTTAAAATTACGAACAACTTCAGTTGGAAGGACCACATAGATGATATTGTCGGGAAGGCGAGCCAAAGGTTGCGTTTCATTGGCAGGACACTTAGCAGATGCAACAAGTCCACTAAAGAGACAGCTTACACAACACTCGTTCGTCCTCTGTTAGAATACTGCTGCGCGGTGTGGGATCCTTACCAGGTGCAATTGACGGAGGACATCGAAAGGGCGCAAAAAAGGGCAGCTCGTTTTGTATTATCGCGTTATAGGGGAGAGAGTGTGGCAGATATGATACACGAGTTGGGATGGAAGTCATTACAGCATAGACGTTTTTTGTCGCGGCGAGACCTTTTTACGAAATTTCAGTCACCAACTTTCTCTTCCGAATGCGAAAATATTTTGTTGAGCCCAACCTACATAGGTAGGAATGATCATCAAAATAAAATAAGAGAAATCAGATCTCGAACAGAAAGGTTTAGGTGTTCGTTTTTCCCGCTCGCTGTTCGGGAGTGGAATAGTAGAGAGATAGTATGATTGTGGTTCGATGAACCCTCTGCCAAGCACTTAAATGTGAATTGCAGATTAGTCATGTAGATGTAGATGTAATTATAACATAATATTACGATTTCAGCCGTGTGACAACAGGAGAGTACTGAAAATGCCTCCTCGTGGCGAATGTGGCTCTGCAAATATCAGTCTCCCATGTAAATTTATATTTCTTTATCACCGCACATAATTTTCATGTAAAATCTGTCATATACCTTGTGGCTGTCGATACGTCGAAATCGCAATGTTCGACGTCAAACACATAACTCCCTTATGACCAGACCCCACCCATGTACTTTATCTTACGGAAAACTTTATGCTTCAAAAGTGTGACATTTCCGGTTGTCATTTGTATGTGTATAGCGTTCGAAAATAATGGTATGTTCACACTCACACACACTGGTTAGGTCTCTCGATTCTCATCGGTTCTAGGAAATTATTTAACATTCAGGTCATTTAGCTAATCACATTTAAGAGCAGAATGCAGGTATTTTGACTCAGCGGTTTCAGATAGAGCTGCTTCCCACCAAAACTCTCTCAAACAAGTGTTGTAAAGCACAGGGGCCCAGCAATATGTGATAATCAATAGTGCTACCACGGAAGAGATAGATGGAAAGCCATCACCGATATCCACTAGTGTACTGTAATAAACATCACAATAGAGCGACAAAGATCATGAGAAGATCTACTTAGGGAGCGAATGAGAGGACGACGGACTGTGTATTCATGACGTTACAGCCAAACTGCCTGCCCTGTTTTTACGCAACAGCTGATCCAATTAAATTCTTGCATTGGTGTATTGTGCAGGTGTTTATGAAAACCCCTTACATCGGATATAGTCGGCAATGCACCGAAATCACAATTACCAACTTCAATGCACTCCTCCCCTTTATGAATATACATAAGTAAATTTTTTTACGAATAGTAGCCTCATCACTTCACACATACATCTGGTGATATGTCGGAAGACTACCTGCAGTAACGTTACGTTGTAAAAGCATAACATTCCCGATAAGTAGCTTGATTATCATATATAGGTGTATAACGTTCGAAGAGTTATGGTATGTCCACGCTCACAACAGCTGTGCGTCATTTCTCATGCCTTCCATAGCTCCTCTTCAAGTTCCAACAGCACTGTTCCTTAGTTGTAAGGCTGTCTAGTCAGCAACCCGTCTCTGACTACATTAATGACTAACGCAATGAGAGAAATAGCTCACTAACCTATGGGAGGAAAACTCACAGCCATGCAGAGCTTACATAGGCTGCGCAAAGAAATTCAGGAGCATAACACCTACAATTCATATATATCGTTAATTTTGTAACATACTACAGAGTAAAGCTACAGACTATAAAACTTTGCTAATGTTAACTGATAGAGAACTCAATAAGATTTTACCGCATCTCTGTCTCTCTCTCTCTCTCTCTCTCTCTCTCTCTCTCTCTCTCTCTCTCTCTCTCTGCAGATACACCAGAAACAAATACCATCTGTGTGGTGCCATAAACCATATGTGCAATCCATTTAAATATTCACGTACTTGTCCACTGGAGCAGGTGGCCAGTGATCGAATTCGCTTCCATGGACCTGTGTAAAGTTTTGTCACCTGTACTGGGGGAAGACCATATCCCACATATTATCAGGTACAATTGAGGGTTCTCGTGCTGTTTCGTAAGCAGCCTGATACACTGTTTTCTGCAGTAACACATGAAAGCAGTGTATGACTACAGCTGTGTACACAGCCAAACATTTTATTTTTCTATCGTGACTTTGAGCTCTGAGGCAGGTGCTAAGCCGACATTAACATAGTTCGATCCATTGGCTTTCACAGAAAGCTGTACACTGCATGGTGGAAACTAAGTTGCCTCCACAACACACAGGGCCGTTGAATTAAAAGACAGAGGTGGTATTTCTTATTGATAAATATGTGGAAGACATCGCAATATATTGAAACTGGAAGAGTTTGCTACACTGGTGTTGGTGGTAAGTTCCTATAGGACCAAGCATCTGCGGTCATTGGTCAATAGGCTTAAACACTAATTAATCTAACTTAAACTAACTTACGCTAAGGACAACATATACACCCAGTATCAGGGTGGACTCGAACCTCCAATTAGGGGAGATGGGCAAACTATGGCAATGCACCTGAGATCATGCAGGTCCCCCGCATGACATGCTGCATTGTGGAGCATTTCCAAATAGCTATCTAAAGTTGATGACCTCTACATTTAACCTCATCTTACACATCGACAGGGTAGCAGATGTTACAGTGTTCCGTTTTCAAAGCGACTAAGAGCATCTATTCTCCATATTGTCGGTGAATATTGGACCCAGGTATACGATCACTGCTCTGGAGTCCTAGCTGGTAGTCATCCAGACCTCCAAATCTCTGGGCACAGTGTTTTTAATTTTTATGACTTACAATGCATAACCACATGTGGAACTAGGGGTTTCTGCTGGACTTAAGCCTATAGTGTACGAATAATGTGCACCATCAGTTGTCACTCCCACTGGTGGAGGAGTGGAATGATTTTTCATACTCCTGGTGATCATGTAAGTTCACTCATCCCTCCATATTTTTGCCATATTTTCAACTCTTTTAAGTGTTTTCCATCAAATTTCGTAACATTACCAGTTTTTCCAAACTTTTAATGCGTTCTAGCCAGTTGCATGAGGGCCAAACTACCATTCTCGACTAGTTTTCACGTGATTAAAATGTCTCATAATGTCGATCTCCTGATGCTATCAGCCAATGAAATTGCACGATGATTCTCAATTTCTATATCATTGTTGAACCCCTTCCATCCATTACTCTGCAAGTGATGTATATGAATACATGTGGACGTATCACAAACCATGTTACACTGCCTGCATCACATCACACAAACACTGATTCTTAGTTTAGGAAACGGCCATCAGCGGAGCCGAGGTGCTGGAACTACTTTCCTTAGCTGAAACATTTTATAAATTCTGTAAGATATTTTTCGATTTGCCATCTCCCCCTGTGTGGATGAGTGTCATGAAGTATTCTTGCATTCACAGGAGAAAGCTGGATATTGAAAGATCTCACTAACACATTTGATAATTATCATCCCAACAAACGAATAAAAACCATAATAGCACCCTGTCCTCTATTTAGAAAAAAGCTACCCGTGCAATCTCCAGATTTCGCTATGAGTGCTGCATAATACACAATCCCTTTAGATGCATCCGTGCTTCGTTTTGGTGTATGGTAGACACAGGTCCAATGCATTTGAGTTGTGGTGATAGAACAGACAATTAAGAAGAAGAAGAAGAACAACAACAACAACAACAACAAGAACGCAAGATGGAAGGAGTTTAAAACGTTTACATAAATGACTTGTGCTATCATTTCTGCAGTATTGTTGTAGTGTTTAGGTTCCATACCAAAAAGGTACTCTGAAAACAGAAATCGATCATAGAAAATAAACACACCCTCCTAGGACTACATGGTTCTGCACTTAAGTATGCTATAATGTTTAAGCAGAGTTGTTTCGATGGATCAGTCACGTGAAGTGAAATGCTGTTAATACACCAATGCAGCAAAAATATTTCCAACACCAGAAATGCACTGGCCCTGCAAGTTTTCCGTCCCACTCACTACGGTAAGAAACTTCAAGATGATAAAACTAGACCCACTGGCACATCCAAATATTGTTCAGATATTGTGCTATGATTGCGTCAGTCCTATGAAACGGTCATTAGCAACAGAAAATGTATGATACAAAGGCATGTTATGAGGAAATAGGCAAACGTATAGCAGTGATGTTTGACATCTGAAATTACACTCCATTCTGCTCTAAATCTGTTAACAGAACACAATCTCTTCCACACACAACATCTATCAAGCAAATGTATACTCAGGGATTGCAGTACATCACAAACTCCTGTCACTAACCTAGTGACAGCTATGAAACTGAAGACTCGATTTATGTCCAAGATGTGGTGGGGAGATGGAGTACTTTGCATACATCTTCATTCATCTAGAGAGGGTGCCAAATCAGAATTTCCATCACTTTGGTAGGCATGATTCACCACACATGTGTTAGAAGCCCTCTGCTGACTGTGTTATGGAGAGATTTGCAGTTAACAACTGCGAGTAGCTAGTGCTCTACGTCACACAGAATATGCAATTGCATATGAGTTGACAGCAGTTTATACCACGCAATTGATACAGACCAACAGAACAATGAAAAGTTAAATGTGTGATAAATGACATGCTACCACATCTTCCTCTCTCCTCAGTCTACCATTATACCACACCTCGTTATATAGCTCTCAACCATTTACTCCATCTACTTTCTTTCATCCTTTAATGCAGATCCAAGTCAGTTTAGAGGCAGATGTTTCTGTTTTCTATGAAAACAACCAGGACAGCAGTCAACTTGTATGTAACCCTATTAACTCAGTAGATGTGTAGCCGCAACTGCTCTGTAAGGTATTTGCTAGCTGCCCCTGCATGTTTGTTTGGTAGAGAGTACATATAAGCACATTGTAAATACCGTTTGTTAGAGTTGAAAACATGTAAACATTCTTTGATAGGATCAAATAGGGAACCATGCCATAGCTGTATATCACAGTTCCCAAATGTTAATACCGTGTTATTTAGCTAAGGACACTTCATAGAAATCTATAAAGTGGAAGCAAATAACTTTACATCACATATTTTGATCTGACATATATAAAGTTTTTACTCTGTATTTGGTGGTCATCCACATCAAACAATCTCTTCCAGCCGTCTTATTGCTGTCCCTGGTCCTGGTGCTTCCATGTCAACTTCTTCTCATATTCCTATATACAAGACTTTTGCTCCACCAAGCACATATGTAAGTACTACCTCATTCTCTCTCAATTTTCCTCAACTTATACACATTTTCCCGTCAATTTTCGTAATTTTACTGATTTTATGTCACTTCTGGTAGTGTGATCATGACATCAGTTCTGGCCATGTATGCTAAAATTGGTTTAAAATGTAGTATAGTTTCGACACATAGCCAATTGTTATATTTTTAGTTATGTTTGTGTCGATGTGTTGATTTACATTGATAAATATGTGAATGGTTTCCTAGGACGACTCCTCTTGTTGTCTGGGTGTGTGGCAAGGTAGCTGGTGGTTGATGTTTTGTGAGGGGAGTCGCAAGTCTTCCAGTGTGTGGTTGGTGCCGCCCTGCGGCTGTAGGGTGACTTGGCGACCACAAATGATGTAGCTTGCGTCTGCACTCATGGCGCCCTCTGGACAGGTGAATAGCGAACTAATAATCATTATGCATTGGGCGCCTAATCTGATCGTGTGTGTTGGAGGTACCTGAGATTCTTATGTGGAAATTTGAGAAGGTTCACTATGGCGAATGTTTGTGCTGAACGATTATCTCTGCCCATGGAAATTGATCTCTTGACGGCTGGGCGGTCACGGCGGTACTCTCTCTGGCCTCTGAGTGCCTGGAACCATCGGCATGTGGGTGCCAGGAGATGAGCATACAGCTACCAGCATGGCCAATGTGCGGCAGTGGGCTACAGAAATTTTTGTGATCTCTGACATCTGTGACAGCTACTATAGAATAGATCGTGGTCTGTGTGTGTTTAATGATTCTCAGTACATCCCAGTGGACTCTGTCTTTTGGCAGTGTTTGTGATGTTGCTACACTATCATGCAGCAGACCCTTCCTTCTCCTCCTCCTTCTTCTCCACAGAGAACCAACTAAGTAGCACTACAGTTCTCTAAAAGAAATAGAAAAGGAAAACTTAGCAGATTTGTAGTGAGCAGGAATTCCACAAACATGACATCATAAATTCCAGTCTAAATTTGATATTACAACTATCATTTTATATAGCACCACTTCCAAATGAGATACCAAATTCCTGACTGATAAGTTTATTGTTTCTGGTAGTGGTAATGTGAGAACACATCTGTCCAACACCTCTTGCCGATTGATTAAGGACAAGGCGCTATTGAGCTGAAATTTTACATTCTCAGATACCTCCTATGTAATGCATTCCCTGCCAGATGATCTAACTGTGCCAGTATCCACGAACAGGGGTAAGGAAATAGGACTTGGGAACTGGAGGGTTTTGGGATCGATTCCTGGATAACCCTAGAATTTCTCATTAAATGTACAAGTACTATTATCCATCAATAGGATGCATTGAGAGACTATCCCACACACAGAGTATGGATTTATTTAATTATTCAATTAATTTTATAAAGAGGGGGACCTATATCCAAGACATCCACTGCTGTGGGTTTATCAGATATCTTCTACTTTTTTCAAAAGAAAAGGTGGGTTGCTGTGGTTTCCAATGGCATGTTCAGAAGCTCACTGGCCAGGAAGTAGCCACTTGAGAGAGAAAGGGAGAGATGGCGTGAGGAACTGAGAGAGAGGAAGGGGTAGAGAGAGGCAAGAAGTGAGTCTTTTATCTGAGGGACACTGGCCCCTGGCCATTTTGGTCAGGGTATTAGGAATGTGTGGAAGCTGCTGCGGAGGTCGGATCCTGGCTGGTTACATGAGCCCATTCGCACAGGTCCAGTGGCTAGGCCTTGTCAGAAGTTTCAATGCGTGGCCCAGTCTCCGACGGTGGTTTCATTTCATGTGGTACAGTATGGCACCACTGGTGCTGCAGATACTACATATGAAGCAGGATGCTCCTGGTCTTATGAGGCAGCTGCGGGGAAGTACTTTTTCGTGGAAAAAAAGTCACCAGTGTAATTATGTGTGATGAGTGTTTTTCGCTAATTTCATGGCGATATTCCTTGCAGTATCACGAAAGAGCCATCTATTTACATATTTAATAATTTCTTTTCTATGTATTTCACAAGGACTGCATTTTTCAAAATTAAGTAAATAGCAGGGAATGATGAGCTTTCTCTGCCAAATAAAGAGATCTAACTACTGAAAATTGGTTTGAAAATTAAATTTCATAAATAAACAATGCATTATTACACCCTATGCAATGCAGTTGAATTTCCTGTCATTTGGTCCTTCCAGTCCAAGAGCTCTGCACAGACTGAGAAATTTTTCCCGGTCATTTTTTCTGGGAAGGGCAGGGGCGAGGGTATGAAGGGCAGGGCTTGGAATGTCCTATGTTCATGGATTGGAGCACTAGCTCAGTCGATCCCTACATATCAAGGTGAGCATACACACACCAACTTTGCCACAAGATGTCACCTTCAATCCGCATCAGTGTAATTACGTAATTAGAGCCTATATCTGCTGTGGAAGATAATACTTGCACCTACATTTCCAAACACTGAGTACAGACTGAGCGTTTCCCATTATTTCCCTATCTGGATGTGAGTGGAGTTGAGTGGATGGGAGATGCTGAGTTTTCCTGCCAATTTTCAGCTGAGTAGCACCGAGAGCAAAGAAAATGAAGTACCTTAATTACTTCCTCTCCAACAGCTCAGCCCAGACTGCCTTCTTTTCCCACCATTTTTCAGATGGGGAGTGGGTGGGGTGGAGGAGGACAGATAATTAACTGACCAATTTAATTAATTAGTAAATTAATTTGATATCTGTACTTGTCTCAGTGAGGGTGAGGATGGGGAAGGTTGGGGATTTCCTATAGGGGTTGGAGGGATGAGGGTAAGTTGGAGAGGTGGAGGGTTTCTGAGAAAGGTTAATTATCCACATGGTCCTGGTGGAGGTTCGAGTCCTCCCTCAGGCATGGGTGTGTGTTTGTCCTTAGGATAATTTAGGTTAAGTAGTGTGTAAGCGTAGGGACTGATGACCTTAACATTTAAGTCCCAGCCGATTTCACACACACACAGTTATCCACAGGCCGGCCGCGGTGGTCTCGCGGTTCTAGGCGCGCTGTCCGGAACCGTGCGACTGTTACGGTCGCAGGTTCGAATCCTGCCTCGGGCATGGATGTGTGTGATGTCCTTAGGTTAGTTAGGTTTAAGTAGTTCTAAGTTCTAGGGGACTAATGACTACAGCAGTTGAGTCCCATAGTGCTCAGAGCCATTTGAACCATTTGAATTATCCACAGGGGATTATCAATCAACAGCTAGAGAGTCATAAATCAAGTATCATAACAACAGATGTGCCCCTGAATTTATGCTTCCCTTTAATGTATGCAACTTCCAGCAACAAAATGGTTCTGAACCCACTTTGCCGTGCTACTGGCAAGGCTCACTATAGACCAAGATCCCTGGGCCGCCAGACGTTACTTATTTTCTGAGTAAGGAAATGTGTCGTACAGAGTAGTTTTAGTATATACCCTGAAGTCATAAATACCTGTTACCTTTGGTCACAGAGACAAGTTTACGTTTACTAGGTGGGAAACGTACATAAGCTGTTGCTCAGTTTTTTTAAAGTATGATAAGTGACTTTATATAATATCATTAAAATTAGTAATCAATATTGCCAGACGCTCTCCGTAAGTGGTATTTGCCACCAGACGCTTTCAAGTTCTCGAGAAAATAGCGTAAGTTAAGCTACATCGTGAATGTTGATTTTTATGTATTATACTTAGGGAACTATTTAAATTCTATCTGTAAATCGTAGGGGACAAACATTCCTCACACAATTTTAAAGCATGAGAACGTGCTTGATAATCAGGCGGCTTTATAACACAGCCCCAATAAACTTACGTAACAATACATGCAGGGTGTGGCACATGAAATGAACCCAGTTAACCCTCTAAATAAAGCGTGTGTCAGAGCCTCATGACATATAGCGCGCAGACCTGGGTGCCACGTTTCCAAATGGTAGCAACCGTACATTTTTGTATGTATTATTATTTGTATAATGCCTCTAAAATGTAAGGACATTAAGTGTTACAGAAAAATAATATTTATTTTAACTTCGCTTCCAGTTTAGGGGATAAAGGTAAATGAGTAAGTAACTATGCTTTATGCAAGAATAGCAATACTTTTGCTTTCAATAATGTATAATATTGAATAATTGCTGTATAAATCATATACAAGTTTTTCTCATATTAACTGAAAAGATGTTACAAATTACAACATACATAAATACGAAAACACTAAATATCAGTCGCTCTGCACTATCATTTCCCCATCTTCCACGACAGCAATCACAGACTTCTTGGCGTGGTGAGTGATTCTTACATACAAAATATCTGAATTTCCAACAACGCACAGTAGTCTTGTTACTCTTGTGTGGGGCACATTCCTGCCACCACTTTTTCATTCGATTACCTCATCGATTCGGTATTATTTGGTTCTCGGTAGTGACCAATATATATTTGCAAATTCTAAAATTTCGCACGGTCTTTGTAGTGTTCTTTCAGAAGCACGTTCAGGAACTCCTGTCCAATGTCTACTACGTGTTTCGTCTATATCATTCCACGTCCACACTTTGCGTGACTTTATTTCTGCCACGTCCAAAAATCTGAAGAATATTGCCAGTGGCCACATTTTCGTTTTTCTTTAAGTCGAACAAAGCGAACACTTTTGGTCAATCAACGCCCCTATCTTGGAAAGTTTATAGTCCGTTATTGGAGGAGATTTTTCCGTTTCTGTGTCTGTCTTCTTGCAATCTTACATCGTTGAAAACAGGACAGTTTTTTTCTTCTTTAGCATATAGAATACCGGGGTGCAATCGTCCTGGAATCGAAATAGCCGAGAACCCCTTTCTCGGGATTTCAGATCCAGAAAGTCCCGGGAATTCCTTTTTTATTCTTTTAGTGGTGCCAAGAAAAGATACACAGTTCTCCAGAAGAAACTATGCCAATGGATAGCTATTGTTGTAGTTGTCGATTGTCACATTTCTCTGGGAGCCTAGGATGGGCCGAACCAGTCGCTTGGCTACGCCGAGCCGTTTGTTCGATGCTCTTGGTGGCCTGGCACCCATATATTGCATGACAGTACACCGACCTCGGAAAGGAAGCAGCATTTCATCAATGTTCACAAATTCTGATAGGGAGTAATTGTTTTTACAGTTACCTTAAAAGTCCCTGTAATGGGTGCTAATTTATCATAGTTTTATCTTTTACCCCTGGTTGCCCTCTCATCAAACGTGATGCCTCTCAGTAGGAACATAAATCTGCTATAGGGAAACGGAGCTGGGAAAGACACCATCCCTGTAGAATTAAGTTTCCAAGCTCGTCGGGTTCTGACACAGATATTTTTATTGAGAACAATCAAGGCAAGAACTCCACAAAAGCTTTCATTTCCGAAGAAGAAATAAACATAGACTCTCTTTTCCTTGTTTACTGAATTGTACATCTCCGTTCTGAAATATAAAGGTTTCTGTAACCTACAATTTTGTCATTCATATTAAAAGGAATTGTTCTCATAAACGCGTCCAATTCCGAGGAAATAATTCTGCAAATGCGGGTTGGGCTTGTCAATACTTTAAGAATGTTTTTTTTTTATATTTCGTTTTATTCGACAGAGGTAAGGAATTGCTTATCCAAAGTGTTTCCCAGAATTTTCCTACTCAAAAACGGTAATCATTTCCTTGAATACCATCTAAGGGATGGGAATGTTCGTGCCCGGATTGTTCTGAGTCGCTACTGTGGCAGTCGACGTTCCCACTTTACTCCTCACATTCACTTTGAAATGTGAAATATCTTGGAGGCCCTATCTCTTCATCTTCGCCCTCAGACAGACCACGAAGCATCTGAAGTATAACTTCATCATGTATATTGTCCGTACTGATAGAAAAGCAAAAGGGAACAAAGGAGTAATTACTTGCATTGCACTTATCGCAATATACAGCGACGGTTAGCAAGAACAACGGTAAAAGCAAAAGGATATACCACAAAGGCCGAGCGGAGTGGCCACGCGGTTAGAGGCGCCATGTCACGAATCGGGCGGCCACTGCCGCCAGATGCTCGAGTCATATCTCGGGCATGGGTGTGTGTCTTGCCTCTAGCGTAAGTTAGTTTAAGTAGTGTGTTAGTCTACGGACCGATGGCCTCAGCAGTTTGGTCCCTTAGGAATTCACACACATTTGAACATGCCACAAAGTAAACATGTACTTGGCCGCGCGTGGTATGAGGTGTCGCCTCTACGATGTTTTCGGTTTAACGGGTAGTTTCTCACTAACTACACAAGGAAACAGAAGACAGCTACAATACTCGGGAGGTGCGCGAACTTGGGATTTCCTATAAACAGAAACTCGATAGACTAAGGCTGCCGGGCGTGTGGCCGAGCGGTTATAGGCGCTTCAGTCCGGAACCGCAGTGCTGCTATGGTCGCAGGTTCGAATCCTGCCTCGGACATAGATGTGTGTGATGTCCTCAGGTTAGTTAGGTAAACCTAACTACGTTCTAAGTCTAGGGAACTAATGATCTCAGATGTTAAGTCCGATAGTGCTTAGAGCCATTTGGACCATTTTTGACTAAGGACTAACATACGCTTCTGTGAATACTGGGATTGCCCCACACTCTGCCGCCGCAGGATATTTAGATAGTTAATATATAAATGCGTCCCGCCACAGGTCCGACGCCTTACATCAAATAATGCTCAGAAACAAATTCAGTAGTTTTATAGTAGTGCACACACAACTTTCCTGCCTAGAGACAAAAGCGGGGTTGATACTCAGAGGTATGATACGGAACTGGACGTGAACCTCGAACAAACAACCATAAAAACTAAACAGACACAGTGTTGGTACAAGAAATAGCTATTATATTTATGTTTATTGCCGATGTTGGGCTCCGTTACGTCCGATAAACCAAATCGCTAGCTCACCAGACATATCCGTACAGCGATCCAGGAAGTGCAGCGTGGAGCCGACACACAACTTCAACACAGCGGCGCTCCGCTTCCCAGTATGGTCGGTCGCACTACACGCTCCTTCCGTCGGTACGCGCCACACGTCCAAATGTTTGCAAAAAAAACTTGTGTCAAATCTTATGGGACTTAACTGCTAAGGTCATCAGTCCCTAAGCTTACACACAACCTATCTTATCCTAAGGGTAAACACATACACCCATGTCCGAGGGAGGATTCGAACCTCCGCTGGGGCCAGCAGCACAGAAATGTTTGCAGCCGGCAGCAACTGAGGTAATAGTCTTCGAACCTGCTTGAGGGTCCCTTCCTGGTATTGCTAGGAGCCGATGACTGCTAACTCGGCAGTCAGCAACAATCAACTGCCGGCACACTGATCGCCCCGTCGCCAAATCCCATCTTGGCCGCCTCACCCCGAGTGAACTGTTTTCACGTCCCCGGTGCCACTGTCGCTGCCCTCGCACCTCCTATCCGATCTCTCCGTGAACCACGTCTTCCTAACGCACGATGTTCTGCTGGAGACCATGGGTCACACAACGGTTAAGGAGGCACAGTCAGTAACTAATTTACAATTACTGAGGAACATAATAACTCACAGGTTGAATTATTTTGTATCAATGACGTGTTCTCGACACATTTCGTAGTTTATATGAATGAGAATCTGAAACGCTACTACAGCGTTAAAATCAGTTAATACACACGTCCTTCAAGCAAGTTTTGGAACATACACGAGTGTTTCTCAACTTGGTAGCAGTCCCTTGCTTAGTGTGGCACAGAAACGACTGCCATCTCTACTTCTGCGACTTCTAGCAGTCTAAGATGCACTATTACATATTTCTGGGTCGTGTCTGGACGACGGCCACGGCGTGCAACTTCTATGATGCTAGCGTCAGCCGAAACGGCCGTTATGTCTCTCCTTAGCCAGATCAAGCGGATGATATCTCGCTGTCTGCCACCGCCGTACCGCATCTCATCCACACACGATGGCCACCTTCCACTTCTGGCAACCTCCAGGACGCTTGTATCACAAAGGTGCCTTGCACCAGTTTGCTGCACCCAGAAAGAAACATTTTTATTGCCAGTCATTCTCCTCTCTCGTTGCCTTAGTACTTAAAACCCTTTTGTGGTTCGCAGCTTAAAATAATTAGTAATTATTCCCTTTGCCTAAAACAGACCTTTGTTGTGGTATATAGTGGTAAGTACAATAACCCGGAAGAGTAGCCGAGAGCGCTAATACTCTGCTTCCTGGACTCGGGTAGGCGCGCCGGCCTCGGATCGAATCCGCCCGGCTGATTAACGACGAGGGCCGGTGTGCCAGCCAGCCTGGATATGATTTGTAGACGGTTTTCCACATCCCACTAAGTCAATACCGGGCTGGTCCCCAATTCCTCCTCAGTAACAAGACTCGCAGACATCTGAGCATGGGTGCACTATTCCATGGCTTACACTAGATGCAGGCAGTTGGTATACGCTATTCCTTCTCGGGGGGGTATGGGGTGGCGACATGAAAGGCATCCGGCCACCCCTTAAAATTAACATGCCACATCAGATTAACCAGAAGAGCCCACTAGTCGGTATTAGTGCTAGGAAAGAGGGAGATTGCTAAATACAATGGCAGCAAGAATGGCAACACCAAAAAATAATTAATGTAAACTAATGAGATTTCGGTGCTCAACATTGAAATATCACAGGTTAACAAAAGTAGTATAAATATGAAATTCTGGTAAATTAATAACCGGCTAACAGCCACAACGTTTAATGCAAGCATGAAAACGTGCCTGCATTGTGTTGTTCAGGTAAGAGATGTTAGTTTGTGATATGGAGCACCATGCCTATTGCAGCTGGATGGTCAATATAGCGATTGTTAAGACTGGTTGTGGATGACGCTGGAGTTAAATTCTGATGATGATCCGTAGGTACTCGATAGGAGAAATATCTGGTGATCGTGCAGGCAAAGGCAACGTGTCGATTTTCTGAAGAGCATGTTTCACAACTACAGATATATGTAGGCGTGCGTTATCATTTTGGAAAACACCCCTTGCAATGCTGTTCATGAATGGCAGTATAACAAGTCGAATCACTAGGATGACGTACAAATTTGCACTCAGGATGAGTGTGGTAATCACGTGTGTGCTCCTGATGTGATACGAAATCGCTCCCCAGGCGATAACTCCCGGTGTAGGTCCTGAGTGCTTGCAGGCCCCCATCTGGTCTCCTTCCAACCAACACACATCCATAACTGACACAGAGGCAGAACTAGCTTTCATCATAAAATACAACAGACCTCCAACCTGACTAAGATGAGCTCTCGCTTGTCGCCAATGTAGTCGTAAATGGCGGTGGTCTGTGGTCAGTTGATTGCACGCTATACTACATCTGGCACGGAGCGATCTTTGAGGCAACAAGTTTGTAAGAGTTCATTGTGCCACTGTCGTGTCAACTGCTGCTCAGGTTGCTGCTCCAGATTCAGTACGATGCACTAGAGCCATACGCCGAACACAATGATCTTAACTCTCAGTAGCGCCACGTGGCCGTCTGCTGCGAGCATCATTTACCACGGCTACATTCCTGGCAAGATTTTCTGCGGTATAGCAGAACCAACATCCAACATCTCGTGACTCTATAGCGAGACCTCGGTCAAACTCTGTGACGTACTGATAATGGTGTTTTTGTCGCCTTACAGGCGATGTGATAGATGACGATCAGTTTGACTTTAGAAAAGGTAAAGGCCCCCTAGAGGCAATTCTGACGTTGCGGCAGCAAGACTAAAGAAATATCAAGACACGTTCGTAGTATCTGGCGCCCTGGAAAGAGGGTAGGAAAATTTAAAATGTTGCAAGATGTACGAAATTCTGAGAAAAATACATGTACTGTGTAGTGGGACATAGGTAATACACAATATGTACAAGCGCCGTGAGCGAATAATAAGAGTGGACGACCAAGAAAGAAGCGCTCGGATTGAAAAGGGTATAAAACTGGGTATGGTCTTTTCCCCCTACTGTTCAATATGAACACCAAAGAATCAATAATGGATATAAAAGAAAGCAATGATGGAAATAAAAGAAAGGTTCACGAGTGGAATTAAAATTCTAGGTGAAAGTATATCATTGATACGATCTGCTGATGACATTGCCAGCTTGAGTGTAAGCGAAGAAGAATGACATGATATGCTGAATGGAATGAAGAGCCTACTGAGTAGAGAATATGGATTGCGAGTAAATCGAAGAAAGGCGAAAGTAATGAGAAGTAGCAGAAATGAGAACAGCGACAAAATTAACATAGGGATTGACGGTCAAGAAGTAGATGAAGTTAAGGAATTCTCCTACCTGGGCAGCAAAATAACCAATGACGGACGGAGCAAGGGGGACGTAAAAAGCAGACTAGCACTGGAAAAAAAGGGCATTACGGGCAAAGATAAGTCTTCTAGTATCAAACACAGAGCTTAATTTGAGAAAGCACAGCACCGTATGGTAGTGAAACATGGACCGTGAGAAGGCCGGTACAGAAGAGAATAGAAGCACTGAGATGTGGTGCTATAGGCGAATGCTTAAAATTAGGTGCATTGATGAGGTAGGGAATGAGGACGTTCCGCGCAGAATCGGAGAGGAAAGCAATATGTGGAAAACAATGACAAGAAGAAGAGACAGGATGACACGACACCTGTTAAGACTTCACAGAATGACTTCCATTATACTAGAGGGAGACGTTGAGGCCAAAAACGGTAGAGGAAATCAGGGATTGGAACAAATCCAGCAAATAATGGAGGACGTAGGTCGCACGTGCTACTCTGAGATGAAGAGGTTGGCACAGGAGAGGAATTCGTGGCGGGCAACATCAAACCAGTCAGAAGACTCATGACACCACGCCCCCTCTCCCCAAAAAAAGAAGGGCTTCTCGACTAACATCAACTCACCACGAGCAGTCTCAAAGGTAACTAGCGGTGGTGGTGGTGGTGGTGGTGGTTAGTGTTTAACGTCCCGTCGACAACGAGGTCGTTAGAGACGGAGCGCAAGCTCGGGTTAGGGAAGGATTGGGAAGGAAATCAGCCGTGCCCTTTCAAAGGAACCATCCCGACATTTGCCTGAAGCGATTTAGGGAAATCACGGTAACTAGCGCTTGCAACCGTTGCAGCTTGTATTTGAAGCAAACTTGACTTACATCCTCATAGCGGCGCTACTGGGCATTTGATTTAACTTTGATTGTCTTCTGAAGTACTTTAGTAATGAGAGGCTTCTTATGTAATCTTAAACACTCTGTTTCCACAGTTTCTTTGTGTGCTGTGTAAAAGACTTCTAGGCCTCCAGCTTTGTACCCCTAAACAACAATGCACAGTGTTTAATAAATTCTGATAAACCGTATTATATGAAAATTTGCCAGAGCCCAGGAGCCTTTATACTAAGAGAAAACTATTTAAATATATTTACATAGTGGACAGACGAGAGAGACAGAAGTCGCAACAGGAAATTTCGTTGAAACTGTCACTGTTTGATAACAAAGTTCCACGGAGTTCACATTCTGTGTAAGCTCCTGTTCAAAATGCTGTGGAGGCACGTTGCGCCGAAATACAACGAACTATTAAACCTCCTGACAGATTAAAACTGTTTGCTGGACCGAAACTATAGAGGACAATTGTTTTGCCAACTGAGCTACCCAAGAGCGACTCACGACCCCTCCTCACAGTTTCAGTTCCGGCAGTACCTCGCCTCCTACCTTCCAAACTTCACAGAAGCTCTTCTGCGAAGTTTGGAAGGTAGGGGGTGAGGTACTGGCAAAACTAAAGCTGTGAGGAGCGGTTGCGACGCCCTATGGGTTAGCTCATTTGGCTTGGCAGTTGCGACGCGATTTCCTGTTGCGACTGCCCTCTCTTGTCTGTCGCCGGCACGGTAGCTCGGCGTGTTCGGTCAGAGGGTTCGCTGTTCTCTGTAAAAAAAAAAAGAAAAAAAACACAGAGTTAATGGATTACTGATGAACTTGAACAATCGTTATGGGACGTCCGCCCCGAACATACAGAACGAATAGTACCGAACAAAATGAGATAAAAAAAAATGATTAGAGTACTTGCCCGCGAAAGACGAAAGTCCCGAGTTCGAGTCTCGTTTCGCCATAAAGTTTTAATCTGCTAGGAAGTTTCATATCAGAGCACACTCCGCTGCATATTGAAAATCTTATTCTACAACGAACTACTGCTTAATGATTCTCAGTTTGATTGTGTAGTGATATTTTGTGCGCTACCTATATTCATTCACACTACCGTCTGTTTTTAACGTACCCTGATAACACAGAACATTATGACCACTGGCCACCATGACGTTTGGATGCCTCTAGGTGAGGTTGGGGGAACTTGCCGCGGTAACAAAAGTATGTAAGCGGAGCAGACAAGGACACGGGATCATCCTATCTAAGATAAGGGCTGCAAGTGTGGAAATCCATTGAGATAAGCGATTTTGACAAAGGGCAGATTATTATTACGCACAGCCTGTAAACGAGTATCTGGAAAATAGCGAAGTTGATCGAATGTTCACACACTACTGACGTGAGCATTTACGGAAAGATCGTGAGCTTTTACCTAAAGACATAGGACAGTTGAACCACCACTAGACGCTAAATAGTTGGACGCCCACGTCTCTTTACACAACCTGGGGTTAGGAGGCTTCTCTGCTCTGTAAAACATGGTAGATTGTAATCTGTGGCATTTCTGCCGAAAGGGCACAATTCTGGTGCACGCGTAAGTGTTTCGGCGCACACCGTCCATCGTATGTTATTGAACATGGAGCTCCGTGGCAGATCACTCTTACGTGTTCACGTCTTGACCCAACGATGTCGTCATTTACGATTGCAGTGGGCACTGGGTGATACGGATTCGACCGTCGATCAATGGAAAATGTCGCTCTTTTGGTGAATCACATTTGTGCCACACCTGGTCGCTGGTCGTCTCCACAAACGACGTCATCGAGATGTACAGCGACAGCAGCGCGTCATAGACGCAAGCTGGTGAGAGCAATATTATGCTGTGGGAGACATTATCTTGCGCTTAAGTGGGACCTGTGGTAGTAATCGAATACACGCTGACAGCTGCGAACCAGCTGCATTGCGTCATGCTTGTTGTCTTCCCCGACGGCGATGTGATCTTTCAACAGTTTAATTGACGGTGTCTCGGAGGCAGTACAGTGCCACAGTTGCTGGAAGAGCATTATAGTGAACTTACGTTGGTGTCTCGTCGAAAAATTCGCCTGATGCAAATCCTGTGGAACCCACATAGGTCGCTATCGGGCACCATCACCGCGTACGCAAATCAGCGAGCTATTATTTAGGCGAATTACATGACTTGTGCTTGGACATCTAATGCCACAAACCTTCACAAACCTGCCAAATATGTCGTATCCCTGATACGCAAAATCAATGCTGCATTTCGCTCCAAAGCCGGGTAAAAAGCTATTATGCAGGTAGTCATAATGTTTTGGCTCGTCATTTTGGTCAACTTGAAAATGGTCGTGGAACCGAAACTAGACAGTGAGATATTAAATCATTCCACTATTTTAATTGAACAAATATAAGAAAATTAGTTAGTTTCGGCCGCGGTATGTATTATTATTGTGTTTGCTTACGTTGCTCCAAAATGTGAACAAGAATGTAAGACAGCGTTGAAACGAACAGAGAATATGGTAAATTACAATCTAATTGTTTGTGTATACCCTTTTGATTTTCTCCCGATGCTGAAAATGTTTTAGTGGGCCTCTCTCTAACAATAATTGCAAAATTAAGCAAATTTGTCGTCGCAATAGATTACCAACTAAGGGAATGTAGGTTCGTAAGTGCACGCCAAAGTTTCTTGGCAAGTAACACTAAATTTCGCAATAACTGACAGCGGAACAACGTTTACTCATTCTCCCAAACCGTCTCTGCTTGCGACGCAGCAGATACTCGCTACACGTGCCGTAAAGTTTAGTCTAGTCAGTTGACGCAGACAGGCAGGCGGTAAGAGGTCTGCTCACTCCTTCTGTTGACGTCGCGAGTCCATCACATATGGAAGCAGCTGAGGATCACTTACTCCTGAAAGTAATTACACTTAATATTAGCTTTGCACTTATAGGCAGATGCCCAAGTTTATTTAGTCTTTCACATGCTCTGAACTTTTTTATCTACTTAGGTATTACATCCTGCATCCTACGTCCTCTGCAGTCTCATTCCATACCGTAATGTTAGCCTACACCTTCAAATTTTCCCTTTTGGGCTATCCCTTACACTGCCAATTTAGCTACTTGTGGATTGCTCTTGACATTTCCAACTAACATGAGTTTTCGTATGATAAGTGCTTCTCCTAGAGTTCATTACCATTATTCGTATTAGAAATTTTTAGAACATTTCTAGTGGAGAACAGTGGCTTTACTTAGTGCTTCATAATGAACATAAACAGTCTGAACCGCAAGAAAACTTATTTCTTTGTTTACCGGTTTCAGTCGGTCACTGACCATCTTCAGACTTCATACCATAACGTAGGTGGCGGCAGAGAACGGAGCAGTGTAACGGTTCTCTTTTAATAGTCTATATTAGTTTTATGCTTTTTGATACTACGTAAGATAAGAGGTTAGATTAACTATTTTCTTTTCGTAGGTGAGACAGACAGAAGCAGAGTATCTTATAGCAGGTTAAATTAAATGTTTGTATTCAGTTTAAATGAGCACCAGGCTCCCTACAAGATTATCATGACTGGTTTTCATCTAAATACGGTCGATGCCAAAGCTGACAGATCTATGACAAATGGTATCTCTGAATGTATTTGAACTCTCGCAAAATCAACTCATGCAACTATTCAGATTTAAACTGAATAATGTTTTAAAATGATTTTATCACATCTGCTCTTGTGGAAAGCTGTAAGGAAAGTTAATATTAAGTCCGCATGGAAATGGAGGCCATTTGTTGCCTGTCAGCGATCACTGATTTCGTCTTCTTGGTAGCTGTAATATACTAATTATTCTCTCCTTTCAGATAAAACATTGTGATTGGTGGCTGGCATGGTATTGAAACAATACAATGAACTCAATTTTACACATATATTTTCATCAATAACCTGACACAGACCTTTTTCATCGTCTAGTTGAAAGAACAAAAAGCACATGTGCTTCCGTTCAATGCTACACACAATATCTATCTAACAATAGTAACATTAGAGCCGGCCGTTGGTGGCCGACCGGTTCTAGCGCTGCAGTCTGGAACCGTGCGACCACTACGGTCGCAGGTTCGAATCCTGCCTCGGGCATGGATGTGTGTGTTGTCCTCGGGTTAGTTAGGATTAAGTAGTTCTAAGTCCTACGGGACTTACGACCTCAGCAGTTGAGTCCCATAGTGCTCAGAGCCATTTGAACTATTTTTTTAGTAACGTTAGAAACAGAAACAGCAGAAGAGCAAGTACTAACTTATATTTTCCACCTTCTATAGGCATACAAGGATACAGATGTTTTATTTCTCCATATTCTTTACTGCGATATTGTTTATCATCGTTATTTTGTTTCTCTACCGTAGTATAGACGCTATATTTTTTTGTAAATAATTTTATATTTTCTTCACAACTGACTTTCAGTCTGCTCTGTTTGGACTTATTCCATATTTTTATACACACTTCACACGCATTAACCGTAAACATCGCAAAAGGGACAATACAGCAGGCATTACCAGCGTCAACTGCTTTGAGCAGTTTTGGTGCTGCTTTCAGCAGTCGACGTTTGTGGATTCGCAACGCTGGCTCCGTTCTCTGCCGCTGCGTACCATTATTGTGTGAGGTCTGCAGATGGTCAGTGACCGATCGAAACCGGTAACCACAAAAATAAAGGTTTTTTGCCGTCGGTACTGTTTACGTTCCATTTAAACTCTCCGTACTCCCTGAGCAACTCATCCCTTCATGACGTGAGCGTCTAGTAGCTTGGAAGACCTGTCAGACTTTCGGCTTTCTACATTTACATCTCCCTATATACTCCGCAAACCACCGTTGCGAGGGGTACCCTGTACCACTACCGGCCATTTCCTTTTTCTGTTCCACAGCCCCCTATGAGCCCTAATCCCAGCGCCGTACAGTCATTCTGCAGCTAGTCTCAAAAGCCGGTTCTCTAAATTTTCTCAACAGCGCTCCTCGAACAGAACGTCACCTTCCCTCCAGGGATAGGCATTTGAGTTCCCAAAGTATCTCCGTAATACTTCTGTGATATTCGAACCTACCTGTAACAAATGTAACAGCACACCCCTGAAATGATTCGAGGTCCACCTTTAATTAGAGCTGGTGCGGAACCCAGGAACTCCAACAGTACTCAGTAATGGGTCCTATACAGGGTGAGTCACCTGACGTTACCGCTGGATATATTTCGTAAACCACATCAAATACTGACGAACCGATTCCACAGACCGAACTTGAGGAGAGGGGCTAGTATAACTGTTTAATACAAACCATACAAATCCACGGAAGTATGTTTTTTAACACAAACCTACGTTTTTTAAAATGGAACCACGTTAGTTTTGTTGGCATATCTGAACATATAATCAAATACGTAATCAGTGCCGTTTGTTGCATTGTAAAATGTTAATTACATCCGGAGGTATTGTAACCTAAAATTGACGCTTGAAACCTGGGACGTTCAGTTGCGTGTTGTAACAAACACGGGCCACGGTCGGCGAGCAGCATCTGCAGGGACATGTTTACGATGACGACCGTACATCTATTGGCCTGACATGTCGGGACACACTCTATTCCACTCCGTAATTGAAAACGGAAACCATGTGTGTACGTGTACCTCACCCCTCATGGTAATGTACATGTGCGTCAGGAAAAAGACCAATAAATAGGTGTTAGCATGTGGACGTACTGTGATGTTCCAGTCTCTTCTGTACCTAAGGTCCATCACCGTTCCCTTTGGATCCCTACGTAATTCGGTGCTCTCCGATACACACGATCGAACAGCGGAGGAATGGTACTCAAGCGTCAACTGTAGGTTACAATATCTCCGGATTTAATTAACATTTTACAATGCAACAAATGGCACTGATTACGTATTTGTTTCTTTGTTCAGATGTGCTAACAAAACTAACGGGGTTCCATTTAAAAAAACGTAGGTTTGTGTTACAAAAACATACTTCCGTGCATTTTTTTATGGTTTTAATTAACCAATTACACTAGCCCATCTCCTCTTGTTCGGTCTGTGGAATCGATTCGTCAGTATTTGATGTGGTTTACGAAATATATCCAGCTGGTAATGTTAGGCGACTTACCCTGTATACGGCCTTCAATACAATAATACGAACTTTCATAAAATTTTACCACTAAACCGAGGACGACCATTCACTTTCCCTACTACAGTCGTTACATGCTCATTCTATTTCATATTGCTCTGCAACGTTATGCCAAGACATTTAATATGCGTGACTGTGCCAAGCGGCACACTTATAATACTGGGTTTGTTTTTCCTACTCATCTGTGTTAACTTACGTTTTCTTACATTTAGAGCTATCTGCCATTCAGAATTTCAACTATAAATGTTGTCTAAAACATGTCGTATCCTCATACAGACACTCAACGACACCTTCCCATAAACCACAGCATCAACAGCCAACAGTCGCAGACTACTGCTTATTTTCTATACAGAAATAATAGCGGTCCTATCATACTTCCCTTCGGGCACACCTGACGATACCGTGGTCTCTGAAGAGCACTCACTGTCGAGGAGAACGTGCTGGATACTGTTACTTACGAAGTCTTCGAGGCACTCACATACTTGCGAACTTGTTCCCTATGCTTAACAGTTGGCAATCGGGCACCACGTCAAATCCTTTACGGAAATTTAGCAATATGGAATCCGCTTGCTGCCCTTCATCCAAGGGTCTCACTTGTAAAAAAGGGAAGCTGAGTTTCTCAGAAGTGAAGTTTTCTACCAACGTGCTGCTTTGTGGACAGTCCTGTAACAGAAAATCGATGTAATTTCTTATTCCATTTCTATGATGGCACTCATTTGTTGTGTGTTGCAGTCTTTTTCTGAAATTACAAAAATTTACTTCTAAGAGAAACGTGAAAAAAAAAATGTTCCAGGGTACAACATGGTCATGTACGTAGGAACAGATGTTATTTTAAAGTTTAAGACTTTTTGAGCAGACAACAACAATCACTAAGAGACGAGGAATTAAGTAGAATTACTATGGAGTTTCAAATTATTTACATATTGAAATAGAAGTTGCAGGAAAGTAACTAAAATTTTCTTTTCAAACAGTCAAAATTGTTAAGAGATTAAGGAAACACAGTTCACTTGCAATTATCACACGTTCCATTGTCAAAGATCTTATTCCATTTCAAGGTATAGCACGGTGCACGACCTGCCAAGTACGGCTTAACAGTCCACATGTCATAGTACTTGTCTTGAAAATATGTTGAATTTTAATTTCCATAAATTTCTGTAACTGAAAATGGCAGTGTTTACCTAATAGTTTTGATATATCATACAGCATTTAGATGTGTGGATCCCTGAAATTTAGAAATGCTGCGCAAAACGCTGCCTCATGTCTCACCGTAACAGAAGTAGCAGAAATGCGGCTTATGGTGACCTTTAGTACGCATTCCTTCAAGTGATTCAAAAGTCGCTTACTAGACTGAAACACTGACCAGGAAGCATAATCGCTTCGTGGGTACTCCATCTTCCAGGAATAACACTCCGCCCCTACAGTAAGTTTTTATTATCTTACATCACGCCGTAATAGAAACTCTTCCCGTTCCTTCTCCACCTATTTATCCATTTTTCACGCAGTAACTTCATGTAGTTCAATGCCCCAGAGATATCAGTTCAAGACCTTCATCGTTAATTCTACTACCAGTAATCTTTGGTCCCCCAGATCTCTGAAGAATCAAACTCCTATTAACGTAAGAGTTTCAAATGACCAGTTAGGTTACAAATGAATTAAGATGTTAGATGTTTGACATCAAGCTTGTGAAGTGTGAATGGCTGAATATGCCACTATTTATATTTGGTTGATGAGTTTCGGAAAGACTCATACGTAACCCTAGGTCATATATGGCAGGCTCATATAAGCACTACCTTCCAACACAGTTTTATGGCTGCTTCAGCTCTATACCGGTCCTGAGAGCTATTTGCACTTTTCTGAAAAGCTAATTTTTCTCCTAAAGTGCATTTTTCGTACAATTATATAATTCTGCAAGTACATATAGTAATATACGTGGATGCACTGTGCAAAACTGGTAGTGAGTAGAGTCAGTAATAAGAATTATAAGGTTAAATGTCCTGCTTATACTGAAGGTTTACTCCACTAACAACTAAAACGTAATAAGTGATACACTGTTTTCCCTTTCATTATCTTTTAGGCTACGTCAGCGAGAATAAGTTTCGAAGAGATTTGAAAATATGTGTGAAGTTTGTTGTAAGTACTTAAGTGCTCTCATTCTGGCATACTTGTGCGCGTGCGTTACACTGCTTCAGGTCATGCACAAAGTTTCTAATTTTAATATTTACCTTATTCTGTTAAGTCTTCAACGCAAGTGTAATCCTCTTAATGAGCAGATTTTGAAAGCATTAGAAATTTTTAAAATTATCCATCAATGATATGAAATTTGAAAAGCACAGTTTTTTTGCTCCTGAAAGCTATCCGAAAGGCAACCTGCAGCCGGAACAGAGGGACAAGCTGACCATGAGACTGTCTGAAACTTTTAGAATTACAGACAACTGATACCAGTACATTTTGATTGACACTGTTTTGTACCAATCAGTACTAATCCTTTTGTTTCTATATTCGTTTGGTCCATATTGCCCTAACAGTTTTATTCTGGACGTTGCCTCGATGCTTCAAATGTGGCTATGATATTTCATTCCCAAATATAAGATTATGTACATTATCTGATTAAAAGTGTCGGACATAAACTAGTGGAAAATAATACGGGTAGCGTACACCTTTCGCAATTATGTCTGCTTAAAATCTGCTGCGGGCACTTTCAGAGGGGTGTTTTAAGGTCTGTGGTGCAATGAATAAAAGTTCCCGGTTCGCCTGCCGCATCAAATCAGATTAAATGTCCAATCATTCGAGACACTATCCTTCAACGACTTCAGGGACTAAAACTGTCGCAGCCAATATTCCCACTTTTATAACCACAAGACGGCATCCTGTTGGCTGGATTACGTCATGACGGCGCGCACAGATGTGGCGCCCTCTACGTCCACAGCTGTTGCTTGCGCACCTTCTATCGCATCAGGCTGTAAGTACTGTACTCCTGTTCCATTTATATAAATTCTACAACCTTTTGCTGTGATTATGATGTTCTCGTAATATTATTCTTTTCATAGACCTGTAAAAATTTTCGACTATGCTGTTTATTGAACGAGATTATAACTCTGCAGCGGAGTGTGCGCGGATATGAAATTTCCTGACAAATTAAAACTGTGTGCCGGACCGACACTCGAACTCGGGACCTTTACCTTTCGCGGGCAAGTGCTACCCAAGTTGTTGTTTATGAATGATAGTTTGAATTGTTGACTGAAAATGAAATTATTGTGTCTGACTGTTGTTTATAGGGCAAAGTCATAGATATTCTATTACAACTTTTAATCTGTTCTGTGTCCCTGTCTTCTACATGTCTAGAGAGAACATGCGGAGCAGGAATTTGAAAAACATTATCAGTCGTACTGTGTATTGACTTTTGATAGGGTGTAATCCACATTCAGAAGCTATCTCAACTACGCAACTTTTTTTTTTTTTTTTTTTTTTTTTTTTTAACTGGAACAAATTCTTACACAGATTCGTCCCCAAATTACGCATTCACGGGATTTAAATTTTTGTCTGTCTGAGAAAATGTCTAATGTTAAAATATACATAACGTCGACTTTGATCAAAATATCAAATTCCCCATTTTACAATGGTACTTTACGTGCACAGTTCAACAACTCACTGTTCAACAACCTTCTGGCTTCTGTGATTAAACATTATCTTTCTTACTTCTATGAAGGTGGCATTGTGCGGACTTACTGGCTGACTGACTCAGTCATTTACTGATCACCATTGCCCAGCCCAAACCACTAACAGTAGAAACCTGAACTTTGCGGAGGGTGTTGATATTATACTGCAGGCGTCGTTTAAGAAGGGATTTTCCGAAACCCAACTCTTAATCGGATGAAAAAGGGGACAGCATTTCTTTAATTTGTGTCGTCGCTAACGCAATTTTAAAGCTGAACTTACAAAAGTAATTTCTATTTCATTTCTCGGTCAGAAACAAAGGAATATGTGTTTCAGAATTTTGTGAATTTTACTCCTATTGGGTGAAATAGTGGGTAATATTTCTTTAAATATATCATTTTGAAAGTACTACTAAATTAGTATTAAAGCTACATCTAAGAAAATTGGTACTTGACCTCTCGGTTACAAATCAAACAACACTTCTTTCAGTGTTTTTGGATATCCAAACCATAAGGGATGAAATATGGGACGAAATGTTTTATGAAGTATTTCATTATGAAAACATTTGAAGCTAAATCTATGAAAATTTGAATTTATATTGTTGGAAATAAAAAGATATATGTTTCACTGCTTTTGGAAATTCAACCCTTATTGGGGTTAAAGAGGGGATGAAAGTTTTTATGGAAATATTTATTTATGGAAAAAATTTTGAAACCAAATTTTTGAAAATTGGTATTACACTTCTACTCTACAAGTAAGAAAGAACACATTACACTGTTTGTGGAAATCCTGCAGCTCAGAGGGTGAAATCCGTTCTGCACACATTTCATTGTAAATACATTTTTGAAGCTAGACCTATGGTAATTGGCATTTGGCTTCGGTTCGAAATGAAAAAAATACATGTTTCTCTGTATTTAGAGATTAAAACACTAAGATGGTGAAAAGGGGATGGAATTTTTAAGAAAATATTTGATTATATTACAACATTTTTAAAGCTAATGTATGAGAACTGGTATTTCAAAAAAATGGTTCAAATGGCTCTGAGCACTATGGGACTGAACTGCTATGGTCATTAGTCCCCTAGAACTTAGAACTACTTAAACCTAACTAACCTAAGGACATCACACACATCCATGCCCGAGGCAGGATTCGAACCTGCGACCGTAACAGTCGCACGGTTCCGGACTGCGCGCCTAGAACCGCGAGACCACCGCGGCCGGCAACTGGTATTTCACTTTTCCATTAGATATAAAGAAATATGAGTTAGGGAATGAAAGTTTCTATGGAAATATCACCACAAATGATTAACAAAAACTTTGGTTTCCAGCTACCATAATCGCTTTTTGGTCAGATGTACATTCAGAAAAGACCATGCTTCTATGGCTTTCATTAGCGTGAAAAGTTTGGAGGGGGTTGCAGTTTGTGAATAACAAAAATTCGATTAATGAAACCAAAATAAATATCTGTCCAGATCATATACTTGTCGCAAAACTAAGCAGTGGGACCTAACTAGTTACATATACACTGCTGACCTTACAATTGCTACACCAAGAAGAAATGCAGATGACATACTGGTATTCATTGGACAAATACATTATACTAGAACTGACATGTGATTACATTTTCACGCAGTTTGGGTGCATAGATCCAGAGACATCAGTAACCAGAACAACCAACTCTGGCCGTAATAACGGCCTTGAAACGCCTGGGCATTGAGTCAAACAAGCTTGGATGATGTGTACAGGTACAGCTGCCCATGCACCTTCAATACGATACCACAGCTCATTAAGAGTAGTGACTGGCGTATTGTGACGAGCCAGTTGCTCGGCCACCATTGACCAGACCTTTTCAATTGGTGAGAGATCTGGAGAATGTGCTGGTCAGGGCAGCAGTCGAACATTGTCTGTATCCAGAAAGGCCCGTACAGGACCTGCAACATGCGGTCGTGCATTATCCTGCTGAACTGTGGGGTTTCGCAGGGATCGAATGAAGGGTAGTGGCACGGGTCGTAACACACATTAATTGTAACGTCCACTGTTGAAAGTGCCGTAATGCGAACAAGAGGTGTGCGAGACTTGTAACCAATGACATCCCATACCATGACGCCGGGTGATACGACAGTATGGCGATGACGAATACAAGCTTCCAATGTGCGTTTAACGTGATATCGACAAACACGGATGCAACCATCAAGATGTTGTAAACAAAACCTGGATTCATTCGAAAACATGACGTTTTGCCATTCGTGCACCCATGTTCGTCACTGTGAAGACAATAGCAGGAACTCCTGTCTGCGATGCAGCGTCAAGGGTAACCGCAGCCATGGTCTCCGAGCTGATAGTCCATGCTGCTGCAAACGTCGTCGAACTGTTCGTGCAGATGGCTGTTGTCTTTCAAACGTCTCTATCTGTTGACTCATGGATCGAGATGTGGCTGCACGATCCGTTACAGCCATGTGGATAAGATGCCTACCATCTCGACTGCTAGTGCTACGAGGCCGTTGTGATCCAGCACGGCGTTTCGTATTACCCTCCTGAACCCACCGATTCTATATTCTTCTAACAGTCATTGGATCACAACCAACGCGAGCAGCAATGTCGCGATACGATAAACCGCAATCGCGATGGGCTACAATCCGGTCTTTATCAAAGTCGGAAACGTGATGGTACGCATTTCTCCTCCTTACAAGAGGCATCACAACAACGTTTCACCAGGCAACGCCGGTCAACTTCTGTTTGTGTATGAGAAATCGGTTGGAAACTTCCCTCGTGTCAGCACGTTGTAGGTGTCGCCACCGGCGCCAACTTTGTGTGAATGCTCTGAAAAGCTCATAATTTGCAAATCACAGCATCTTCTTCCTGTCGGTTAATTTTCGCGTCTGTAGCACGTCATCTTGGTGGTGTTGCAATTGTAATGGCCATTGATGTCTGTCCTGCTCCTTCCTCCTCAGTTATGAATGATATTCAACTGTAACTAGTTTTTCTTGACAGGAAAAGTTTTTTTCGTATATTCGTTATTTCAATCTTAAGCAGACATATACATATACTACTGGATAGCATATTTCCTCATTACATACGCAACACTCTGACAAATTACTTCTCTAACAGGCTTGTCTTCCAAATTGTTAAGTCCGTTTCAAATTTCTTCTTGTTGATTGTCTGAAAACTATTTCCTTTATGTCTCATTGCTGCGATTTTACAGGGTAAAGAGAGTGCATTTATGGCACCTGGTCTTTTGTAAGTTTTTTAATCGAAAGAAGTGTTACGTTTTCTTTTCGGTTTACTACTTTTTGCTTTGTTTCGCTGATGCGCAGCCTGATCCGCTAGACTGCAACTTGTGCCTGGACGTTTTCAGGACGGTCTGTGGACGCCCCCCCCCCTTCCCCACTACGCTGTAGCATTAGCCACGTTCCTGGAGAGCAGCCGTCGCCGTCATTGCGGACCTGCGATTGGCCACGTGCCGCCTCCACGAGCTGGCGCGGCTGCGCCGACACGTCCTTGGCACACGTGGGCCGGCCTCACAATTATCTCATTAGGAGCGACGAGGTAGCTCGCTTTCTCCACGGAAAGGGAAAGTCTGCGGCTGCCAAATTAGGACGCTGAAACATTCTGCGAGTTCTTATTAAAGTCGTGTCACATATCGTACACCGGTGTAACGGAGATTTCTCAGACAGAGCGACGATGAAAGCTTAACAAGGGCTCCACTTAGCTTGACACGTGTGCCCCTAATTCACGATATCCTGGCACACCAAAGTGTTACTTCATAACTTAGAATGCAGTTTTTTTTAACCTAGCAAATTTCCTTTGCCTCGAATTCGTTGGTCACTTCTATAACGAGACAATCTCCAGAATATAGCATTCATTAAACAATGTCCACTTTTTCATTTCAGATTAATTAGGATGCCGTAGCTCAGTCGGTAAAAATGGAATAGTAATATTGTCACTTTGTTGTCCCTGTATTCGACTTTCTGGCCGACTGCTGAGAAGCCTGTTTCTCGGCAATAGGTAGTAGACGTGTGAAGTTGGAATTCATGTGACATCATAAGGTGTATGGTCCCTTGGCGATGTAAAAAATTTGTTTCTACGACGAGGCTATGTACATCACATATTTTAAAACTCCTAAACACACTCATCAAATCTCAAAGAGTACTTCCCGCTGACCTACAATCATGAAGTTTGGCATAATGCAAGGTTCTCACAGTATAAATAAAGGATCCGAGAAGAGTGGGCTTTTAAATATATCACAATTTTTTTCTAATTTTTTGTATTACTGTCTGTCTGACTGTCTGTCTGTCTGTCCGTCTGTTCAGACGAATTTTTCTCGGAAACAGGTATACCTTCAGGGTTGAACACTACGCCACATACTAAATTCTACGGCCCCTTGGGGCTACAGAAACGTTAAGCTTCTACCAATTCAGTCGAAAGATACAGCCATTTATGTCACAAATGTAAATATTTGCCAGTATCGATATCGATAACAGGCAAAAGTCGTCAAAATTCTAGATTCACAGAAGGCATCCACTGCCTGTATACATAATTAAGTCTACGCGGAATCCTCGGTCAGCGAGTCCTACACATTTTTACAGCAACTTTTTTTTGTTAACAGCGCTTTATTAAAATTGGGCCACATGGGAAAATTACAACTGTCTCAACTACGGAAACATTAATGAATATTTTTCACCTTCCTACTCTGCTCCAATTTACTTCGAGTGTGCTGTATGGATAGCAATGACCCGGTCAGATAAAATGAGGTACCTGCTGTAAAATAAATTTCTAAATATTCGCGTACTGAACAAACTGGAGGTTTAGTCATCGGCTCTGTTCTCAGCTCCATACTATTTTTTTACTAATAATAGTAATGTAGTATTAGCTTAATATAATTGATTCATATTGTAGCACAGTATGACGGCAAAGACATATATATAGTTCCAATACTATATTGCTATCTCCTTGCTGCAATCTGGACACAAATAGATGGTGTATTACAAATACCAGTTACCATTTACGCACAAGTTCGTGTTATTGTCTTTGCTGAATGAGCATAACATCCGTTTTAGATTTTTTCTAGTTTTTTGTACTGCTGGACTGGAATGGTGTTTCCAGGTTGTGGTATTTCTTAAAATTCACAATGATTTATCGATCTCAGAAGATATATTCTTGATGGAATTAGTTGCTTCATGGATATTTTCTTTTAGTTTTACTTGGAATAATGTTTTTGTTATCAGTTTGTTTCCATTTCAGCTAGAGACAACTAAACTGCACAAAACAACCAATCTATGTAGAAACGTCTAAAATGCTGTAGAAAACTGTCACTCCCATCGATCAGTTACAGGTATGGGTACTGATCACTTGATCAGCAACCCCTCCACTTCTGATTTAACTAAAGATTAATTTTGAGCTTTTGTCATTTATATTGATGAGTTGGCTACCATGATGCATAGCACTCATAAAAGTATTGTTTATTTTCCTTTTATATTTAATTCAGTACTACAGACTTCCCTTCTGGTTACTTGCTGCAGAATTTTGGGCTTGTTTTAGTCTGTGGTTTGTAATAAGGCTACTTTTTTAGCATATACTGTCAAAAATCGAAGCCACAGAGGATTTGTCATGTGCTACATTTGGAACTCTTAGTTAGCTAGTGACATCAGACACACTTTATTTTTATTTCACTTCTTATCATCAGCCTAATTTCATTTGCAACTACAGTAATAAATATTCATTCAAACGAACATTTTCTGCCAATTGTTCCGGTGGCAGCATAACTTGTGGTTCCAGGTGAGTTCATAATGGTACTGGCTGCACAAAGATCGCTGTGATGCAGAAGAGGCAGTCCCTGTGTTCCTATAGAGTCATTTGTCGAAGGAAAAGTTTATACCATGCTGCGGAAACGTTGGATTTAGAAGACATAATCATTGCTGGATCGCAGGAATAATTCACACACACATCCAACACGTGTAGTGAAACAACCTTGGTATAAGCGCACACACAAACACACACATAAAATAATGAAGGGGTGGAGTACCGCCGAAGGCAAAAACCTAATTGTTGTACATATTTGTGTGCTTCTGTCATCTTTCAACCTGTCAACGAGAAGCTCAGAAACTCTCTCTCTCTGATGGTGTTGATCTCCTCTAGTTCGTTCACTGCAACAATAGGCGTTTCAGTGACTCATAGTGTCCATCGATCGTAGCATAGACCTTCTGCGTGGCTGACATTCATCCTAAACCTGACATAATATCTGTTCTGCATAGATTATATACATGCAAACGTGATAATGACGATAATATAAACAAAGTTTTTATATGAGGGTAATAGACAGGTATTTAGTGAGCCAGTTTTGAAGAAGTTGTGGATATACTTTTTTTACCAAAAATGTGTACCAAATGTGACACATCGGCCAGTGACTGACTCTATATTTTGCATTAAAACCCATACCCTTCATCACCTATGACAAATGCGATCAACAATCTTCGGCAAGCTCTGACATACCCGCCCATCTACAACCGAACTTACAGCTGCAACAATGTTTATAACTATGGGGGATTGTTTTAGAGCAGTAGGTTTGAACAGGTGGACTATGTAGCCTTAAAAAAATACTTAGCTGTTGTAGATCGCACTTCTCATAGGTGAGCAAGAGGTATGGGTGTTAATGCAAAATATGGAGTCAATTACGAGCTGATGCCTCACATTTTGTACACATTTTTGGTAAAAAAGCACATCATTTTCCAAAGCTGTTGTAGAACGCACTTCTCATAGGTGAGTAAGAGGTATGGGTGTTAATGCAAAATATGGAGTCAATTACGAGCTGATGCCTCACATTTTGTACACATTTTTGGTAAAAAAGCACATCTACAACTTCTTCAAGACTGGCTCACAAAATGTCCTGTCTATGAACCTTATATAAAAACTTTGTTTGTATTATCGTCTTTATCACATTTGTATGTATATAAGAAGAATTAGATATTCACAAGATTTTTAGTGTTTCGGCAAGTTCACTACAAAAATTTAAGAAACTGAAATAATTTCACGTGTTGAATATTATTTCCTCCTGTACAAAACTTAGTAAACTTTTATGTATATACAATCCTTTTCGAAATATGCAGAGTATAAGTAAAATTTATAAGCATTTCAGTCGACATCACTTTCAAACATTCCAATGTCGAGGTAATATTAATTCCTAAATAAGTGTGTCTTGAAAATCATGCTAACGTGGTGAGTGTTCGTAATGTTCATATTCTGAACGAGAGACTATGTTGTTTTACATTGTTTTGTCGAGATTTCTGTAGGATTTATTGACAGATTGTCTTACATTAACAAATTTGTATTCCTAGGTTTGAAACTACTGTATGGCTAAACTGAAGTATGTACATACTGTGATGTTATCAAGCTAAATACATAGTGTGCAATCTGTCCTGGTCGGTATCGTTCATTTATTATGTAAATAAAAGAGAAATTTGGAAGAAAAAAATCTTCCACATTTTAAAAATATTTTCCATAGGTGTTTGCACAAACTGTTGCAATATTTACTATTTCCATGTCAATATATGTAAGACTATATGAACAACTTGTCGAATATGAATATAAGCTATTAAAATCTTCGGGTTGCATTCATACTATCTCTGTTCCTTTTGCTCTGACTTGGCAGGAAGAGCTGTTGTAGAATGGAGTCTTGTGAAACTTTCTGCGAGAACTAGAGATTTCTTACCGTATTAACTTCATATCTCACATATTTTGGGAACCAGTAATTTGATTAATTAACAATTCAGAATATATAATGATTAGATGAGATTAGATTAGATTAGTACTTGTTCCATAGATCATGAATATGATACTTTGGAATGATGTGGAACATGTCAGGTTAATAAAAGCAGTCTGTACAACATAATACATTAGAAAAATATTACATGACACTCAATATTATTAATTTTGTTAAAAAAAATTGTGGGTTTGGGAGATTACCCACTTATTATACCCAAAAATTCATCTACTGAGTAGAAGGATTTGTCATTACGAAATTCCTTTAATTTCCTTTTAAATGCTATTTGGCCATCTGTCAGACTTTTAATGCTATTAGGTAAGTTACCAAAAACTTTCGTGGCAGCATAATTTACCCTTTCTGAGCCAAAATGCGATTTAACCTTGAGTTGTGAAGATCATCCTTTCTCCTAATGTGGCAGCCATGTACATTCCCATTACATCTGAATTCATTCAGCATTGTTAATAGCAAATTTCATAAGTGAATATATATATATATATATATATATATATATATATATATATATATATATTGAGGCTACAGTGAAGATCCCTAGCTCTTTAAATAGATGTCTGCAGCATGATCTTGGATGAGCTCCCGCAATTATTCTGATTACACGCTTTTGTGCAATGAACACTCTTTTACTCAATGATGACTAACCCCAGAATATGATCCCATATGAAAGCAGAAAATTCAAATAAGTGTGGTAATCTAATTTACTGAGATGTATATCGCCAAAATTTGCAATGACCCTAATATCGTAAGTAGCTGAACTCAAACGTTTGAGCAGATCCTCAGTGTGTTTTTTACAGTTCCGCTTCTCATCAATGCATACACCTAGAAATTTTGAATATTCTACCTTAGCTACCGATTAGCTGACCGAAGTCTATATTTATTAATGGTGTTATTCCATTTACTGTGTGGAACTGTATATGCTGTGTTTTGTCAAAGTTTAATGAGAGCCCATTTGCAGAGAACCACTTAATGATTTTCTGAAAAACATCGTTTGCAATTTCATCAGTTAATTCATGTCTGTTGGGTGTGATAGCTATACTTGTATCATCGGCAAAAAGTACCAGTTTTGCATCTTTGCGAATATAGAATGACAAGTCATTAATATATATTAAGAACAGCAGTGGACCCAAGACTGAACCCTGCACAGAATGAAAGAAGAATTTTTATTTGGTAAATAGTGAATCCTCGAATTTAAGAATTCTGAAATATGCCTTTTTAATGGTCGTTCTATGGATAAGTTACTGTACAGACGTTATTGAAAAAGCCATGATATAACCTGAAGTTTAGTATATGACATGAAATGATGATCTTTGTCGTCCAAGAGTCTTTCAATTATGTTAAATGTATGGCTCAACCAGTAATATGTGTGTAAGTATGAAAGAGAATCGCAAACGTATGTCAGTTTAGTAAAAATACGTTGTGTCTAATATGCAAGTATTCAAATGTGTATTGCATACACCTGTATAAACCTGGTATCGATATATCATTAAATGGTTCTCGGAACATGACAGTTACATCTCGAAGCACAACAGACAATTTCTCATCACAGTAATCAATATCCACCGTTCGAAAATATACTGCAGTCCTACGCACTGTTGATCTCTGTTACTTTGTCGCCAGTCTTTATATCTGCTGATAGCGAAAAAACAAATATGGAAACACAATGAGCTGGCAGACAGTCACTGCATTTCTATCATTTACCACTAGTTTCGTTCATTAGTGACGAGCGGATTCAGACATTTGTTACACAGATGGCAATAGTTCAAATGTTTAAATCTCTGCTTCTCACCATTATCAACACAAAGTGGTCTACAAGTAATTTACATCAATCTGTGTTGACGATTTTGTTGAGCTGAATATTAGTCCTTTTTTTCTGTAAGGGTAAAGAATATCTGAAGATGCTCACATTCAATGAGCGAAACTATTAATGAATAATAGGTGACCGGTGGGGATTCACCTGTAGGTTTATTTCAGATTGTTACATTCTTTTTAGGCCTCCCTTGCGTTTGCTGATAAGAAAACAATCAGATTTGGATGCAGTGCAGTCAGTTGTTCACGTCTGAAACTAGGACATACGCTTGAATTTATCATACTAACATTAACGAACAGTTTCTGTTAGACTTATGTTGTAAACGATGTTCTTTTTTGTACTGGATGTATTTCAAGACATCTATTTCAGTCGTGTCAAATGGACATCTTATAATGCGTTCCTCATGTTTGACGTTCAGTGTTGATCCACGTATACGTCCGTACTCTTACCATGTGAACCGACGACCACATGTGACACAGATGTAGCCATATAATCAAAATGACTGAATCTGCGACTTTCATGGTGCCCTGAATGATGAGAATTTAAGCTCATATATATCAGTTTCACATTACTTATGAAGGTTTGCTTAGCTGTACATATATACATGCATTATTCCTTGTTCCATAGATCATGAATAGGACATTTCTTAATGATTTTGAACATATCATTTTAAAATAAGTTTTCTTTACAAAAAATTATTAATTTTTTTACAGTTACCATATCTTATCCATGAATAGGACATTTTGTAATGCTTTTGAATGTATCATTTTAAAATAATTTTTGTTTACAAAAAATTATTTTTTTTACAGCTACTATATCTTATCCAAGAATTCATCTTTCATCTGTTGAGTAGAAGGAGTTGTCATTCAGAAATTCTTTTAATTTGCTTTTAAATGTTGGTTGGCTATCTGGCAGACTTTTAATAGTATTTGGCAGATTAACAAAGATTTTTGTGGCAGCGTAATACACCCTTTTCTGTGCCAAAGTGAGATTTAATCCAGAATAGTGAAGACAATCCTTCCTTCTAGTGTTGTAGCTATGCACTTCTCTGTTATTTTTGAATTGGCATGGGTTACTAATGACATATTTCATAGGCGAATATAGGTATTGCGGAGGTACTGTGAATATCCCGAGTTTCTTAAATAAATGTCTGTAAGTTGATCTTGTTTGGGCTTCCACTATTATTCTGATTACATGCTTTCTCTCTTAATGACGTATTGCCCCAAAAAAGGCATAGTAGGCTTATTTACTGATATGCTTATCACCAAAATTTGCAATACCCCTAATAGAGTAAGTAGCTGAAACTAACCATTTCAGCAGATAATCAATGTGTTTCTTCCAATTGAATTTCTCATCAGTACACACATCCAGAAATTTTGAGTGTTCTGCCTTAGCAACAGACTTCTGTTCATAGTTTACATTTATCAATGGAAGAAGCTGAAGACAGGGAACAGTGAATCAGAAATTATCCATATGATGACATGGACCTGCCACTAGGTAGAATACTACATAATAATAATGCCATTTACAGTACAATTATTTGCTTTCCTGTGCCTGACAAAACGCACAAGAAAGAATCCATGTTTCTCAAAAATAGTTGAAAATTTGCCAATTGGGGCCTATACATGGCTACAATTATAAAAGTGTCATTATTTAGTTTAAGCTCACATGCACACTATGACAGATTTTCGCATATATGGCAACACCTCTCTCCATAGTGTCTCTACTTACATGTTGTAATATCCATCACAGTATGTTCTAGCCACAAGATGTTAAAATGAAGTAAGTGCACAAACATTAACAAATATTATCGATACTACATATTGTGTAAAAATGATGTATTTCATTATTTTTGTAATAATTTAATTTCTGTGTCAATTGTAACTATTATCAGAGAACATATATTCATAGACAACGTCAATTACAATCTTTTTTTTATCTTTAATAACTGTAGTTAAGTTGTTCTTCCTGTGCTAGCTGATGAACTGTTTGGACATGAGACGTGTGAGGTCTACAATTAGGAGTGCAACCATTAGCGCTAGTAACTTACAGCGGAGTTTAGTAGTAGCTGGTATAAAAAATACGAAACCTTTCCATTGAGAATAATTTTAAATGCTAAGAGTAGAGAACAAAAGGCTTAAAGACTTTTATCTAAATATATTAACTTGATATAAAAGGAATCGAGAATAACAATAGTCAAACTGACTATCGTCTGTCTGCCGCCAAAAATATCTCTGCGACAGTTTTGAATCGAGAATTTTAACAAACATAAATGTTGTTAGATATAAATGAATGGAAATAAATGTGCACTGGTGGTCTCAAATCTAGTTTAAAAGACAGAATTCAACTCAAATTGAATCTTTAAAATTTTTGCTCCCAGCACATTATGTAATCTCAATTTCTTATTTACTGATGTATGAAGCATAATCATTTCAGACAATTTATATGAGATATTTTAATAGGAGACATATGTCAGTGTCCTGTCCAGGTAGTATTTTGTGACTAAATGTTTCTTTTGCTGGAGAAAAGTCCTTCCATCTTAAGTAACAGTTGTGTACAATCTGATAAATGATATGCAATTTAGTGCCACGCACACGACCTTACAGACAACATTTCTACACAGAGTCAAGTAGAGATTTCTTTAGCAAAGTAACAAATATTAGCCAGGATAATCATTTTTGAAATCGAACGAATTCTTACACTGACAATAGGTAACAGGTTTTATATTATTTTGCTCCACCTGAAATATCATTTATAAGTAATTAAAGTCACGAAATACTATAAACCTGTTCCAACACAATGTGCTGAAAGCTTATATCCACCTACATTTACCATTTCCATACGTGTGACTATATGACGTTCAGACAGGCATAGCCGCAGTGTAACCTATAACAACAAAATCGCATAATAACCTTGAAAACATGTGGTCACAGCATTGTGACTTAACTTGATGTCATAATGTTGTAACCTCCATGTATTAATATCAAAAAGAAAAAACCGCTTCCTGATGTTATGCAAAATTACTGGCTGTCGGCTTCTCAGGCGCTCTTCCAGTGACAAAAGAATATTTAAAACACAGATAAACATGACGTACGACTTACACAGATATCATTTTTACAGAAGGGACAAAAATGCGAGAATGTTTCATGAGAAAATATTACAAGAATTACGTTAACTAAAAAAGGGGTAAACGAAACCATTATGTGGAGACACAAATATCAAATGATGAGCAACAAAATGAATTCACTGTTTGAATCTAGTGTTTGTAACTAAAACTTTATTTAACAAACGGCAGATGGAAAGTGAGTCCGATTATTTAATGCTAGGCTGGCATTTTTTGTCATGTGTTTTCTGATTTCCATTGCCTCCAACGGAAAGACTGGAAATCATAAAATGTGTGACATAAACAGCTAGACTAGTATTTAATGATCATACTCAATTTCTATTTTCCCCTTTATTAAATTTTCGTTCAAATACTAGATTCAAACTGAAAAATTCAATTTATTTCTTTTCATTTGTTATACATATCTCCACACAGAAACTTTGTCCCATTTTTTGGTTAATATAGTTATTGTGAAGTTTTCCTATGTAAAACCTTCGTCACTTTTGTATCTTCTGTGCAAATAATATCTGTGTAGATAGCGCTGAATATTTGTCTGTTTTTGCGACATTCATTTGTCACCTGAAGAAACCTAACCGAAAGCCGGTTAGTGACCAAATAAACATAATTTTGCATAATAGTGTTTCTCCCTTCATTTATTATTATCATGCCCTATCAAACACCGACGTAAAATTCAATTAATGTCACCATGTATTAGTTTTTTCACTTAAACCGGTAAGCGATTGTATAAAAGCCATATATACAAAGCCACAGGCGTACACGTGTCGGGTGTCGTTTATTATTGACAGATACTGCAGACGATAAGCGAAAGACGTATTACGCCATTACGTCAGGACATAAGAATGGTGTTTTAATTTGTGTGTTCAGATAAAGCGTATGATTTTACCTACGAAAGAGCTGTTCACTAATTAGAGCGGAGCAGCTATTAACAGACTACACTGAAACAAATCACTTCATTATAGAATGTTATTCACGTGAGCATTCCGTTGTCAGCACATTGAGGAACACGGGTCATATCTTTGGACGACTGTCCAGACGTGTTAACTATAAAATACTCAAATGGACACTTATTGTTGCTTCCAGTTTTAATAATTGCGTTTTGACACTCGTGACTGAACTTCCGTGGCGATAACATTGACAAGCAAATTTTCGTTCTGTGTCCTAGTCAGTACAAACTAATATTTTACTTGACAAGTAAGTTTCTTAGAAGGAAAGGTAGAGACGCACCTCAAATATTCCAAAAGCTACAAATAAGAATAAGATAACTCTGTCAGTGAATGATTTCACATAGAGAACAAGGAAGGGGGAAAGATGGATGTGGAACAACACTGTAGCACAAGTTAGAACTGGTCAAGGACGAGGAATGATACCGGCAGTGTCCTTTTGAAACTAATCATCTTTGTTTTCATCTAAAGCAATTGAAGGAAAAAGTCCCACTGACGACTAGAGCACTAGATACGGAACACAAAGTCGAAATGATGAGAAGGAAATCGGTCTTGGTCTCTTCTAACAAAGTAGTCAATAATACAGAGTCAGACACGGTCGACGAGACTAACTTTTGATAATGAAAGTTGAGCACGTGGCGTAAACTGAATCATGCCAGACAGATCGACGAGAGTAGGCTTCGAGTATGAAAAATGGGTTAAAATGAGCTATGATCGTTTCATGTATTTCAAGCAGAAGCTTACACAATACATAGCAACTGAAGCTGAATGTAATGAGTGTCCCCTGTCACAAGAAAGAAGAAAAACATGGCGCCCCTAATCTGGACATAATTTCTCATAAAGGAATTATTTACATTTATAAATATACTGGCAAAAATATAAAAAACTACGCACCACGAACCAATTATCCGAATAGGACGGAAATCGTAGGTATGGTTTACATGTACAGACAAACAAATCATTACAATTTCAGAAAATATGGACGACTTATTAAAGGCACAAAGCTTCACAAACTGAGAAAATTAATAACTTGCTGACCATCCTCTGGCTCTTATGAAAGCAGTTATCCGTCTCAGCATCCATTGATTGAGTTGTTCGATGTCATTAGGAATATCGAGCTAACTTCTGTCCAACTGGAGCACTGCTTCGTCAAATTCCAGAGGAATTGGTCACAAGTGACACATACCTGACCACGTTCGAAGTCCGTGAGCGTCCCTTTCTGCTCTATCACGATGTCTAACGACTCCTAAAATCGCTGATATGGAGTACCTGGCGGTAGGTGGCAGCACAATGTACCTAAAATGAAAAACATATGTTTTTGAGGGTACCTTTGATCACATAATTCTTGCACTTGTCTGCTCTTGCAGTCCTTGGAATAGTGTCGATGATAATTTTCCGAAAGTCATATGGTATGTCGTCGGACTCGTACATCCTACACACCGATGTGAATAGTCGTTTTGTTGTCACTCCCCCCTATGATTTTATTCTGATGGAATGTTATTAATCTTTTCTGGCTTATTTGATCTTAAGTCTTCTAAAGCTGTATTAAATTCTGATTCTAATTCTGGATCCCCTATTTCTTCTAAATCGGGTCGTGTTTCTTCTTGTATCACATCAGGCAAATCTTCCCCCTAATAGAGTCCTTCAGTGTACTCTTTCCACCTATTAGCTCTTTCCTCTGCATTTAACGGTAGAATTCCCGTTGCACTCTTAATGTTACCACCCTTGCTCCTAATTTCATCGTAAGTTGTTTGAAGTTTCTTGTGTGCTGAGGCAGTCCTTTCACCAACCATTTCTTTTTCGATTTTTTCACGTTCTTCATGCAGCCATTTCGTCTTAGCTTCCCTGCGCTTCCAACGTATTTCATTCCTCAGTGACTTGTATTTCTTTATTCCTTAATTTCCCTGAACATTTTTGTTCCTTCTTCCATCGGTCGACTTAAGTATTTCTTCTATTATCCACGGTTTCTTCGCAGTTACCCTCTTCGTACCTATGTTTTTTTTTCCAACTTCTGTGATTGCTCTTTTTACACATGTCCATTTCCCTCAAACTGTACTGGCTACTGAGCTATTCCTTAAAGCTGTACATATAAAAAAGAACTTCAACCTATCTCGTCATTCCTTAGTACTTCTGCATTCCATTTCTAAACGTGTTGATTCTTCCTGAATAATCTTTTAGCCTACTCTTCATCACTAGAAAATGTGATCTGAGTCTATATCTGCCTCTGGATACGCCTTACTATCCAGAATATGATTTCGTAATCTGTGCCTGACTCTTATGTAATCTGACTCAAATCTTCCCGTATTACCCGGCGTTTACAAATTATACTTGCTCCTCTTGTGATTCCTGAACACAGTATTCGCTATTACTAGACTCAATTTAGTGAAGAACTCAATTAGTTTTTCTCCTCTCACATTCCTCGTCCCAAGCCCATATTCCTCTGTAAGCTTTTCTTCTTGTTCTTCCCCTACAACTGCATTCCAGTCCGCCAAGAGTATTAGAGTTTCATCTCCCTTTACGTACTGTATTACTCTTTCAATATCTTCGTATACTTTCTCTATCTTTTTATCTTCAGCTAGCGATGTCGTCATGGGTTGGGTTGTTTTGGGGAAGGAGAACAGAAAAAAATGTTCAAATGTGTGTGAAATCTTAGGCCCTTAACTGCTAAGGTCATCAGTCCCTAAGCTAATACACTACTTAACCTAAATTATCCTAAGGACAAACACACACCCATGCCCCAGGGAGGACTCTAACCTCCGCCGGGACCAGCCACACAGTCCGTAACTGCAGCGCTCTAGACGGCTCGGCTAATCCTACGCGGCAGGAGACGAGACAGCGAGGTCATCGTCCTCATCGGATTAGGCAAGGACGGGGAAGGAAGTCAGCCGTGCCCTTTCAAAGGAACCATCCCGGCATTTGCCTGGAGAGATTCAGGGAAATCACGAAAAATCTAAATCAGGATGGACGGACGCGGAATTGAACCTTCGTCCTCACGAATGCGAGTCCAGTGTACTAGCCACAGCGTCACCTCACTCGGTCCTCGTCGGCATGTATAACTGAACTATCGTTGTCATTGTTGGTTTCTGTCGATTCTGGTAAGAACAACCCATCAGTCAACTTTTCACTGTGACGCACCCTCTGCCCTACCTTCCTATTCATAACGTACTCTACTCCCGTCATTCCATTTTCTGCAGCTGTTGATATTACCCTATACTGCTCTGACCAGAAATTCATGTCTTCCTTACACTTCACTGACCCCTACTATATATAGGTTGAGGAATTGCATTTCCCTTTAAATTTTTTCTAATTTCTCTGCCACATTCAATCTTCTGACATTCCACGCCCCGACTCGTAGAACGTTACCCTTCATTTGATTATTCTATCTTTTTCTTATGGTAACCTCAATCTTGGCAGTCCCCTCCCGGATATCCGAAAGGGGGACTATTCCGAAACCTCTGCCAATGGAGAGATCATCATGAAAATTTTTCAGTTACAGGCCACACGTCCTGTGGATACACATTGTGTGTCCCTAATGCAGTTATTTCCATTACCTTCTGCATCCTCATACCATTTATCACTGCTAATTCTTCTGCCTTTAGGCGCAGTTTCCCATCCCAAGAACAAGAGAGTGCGCTGAACCTGTATCTGCACTTCCGCCTTTGACAAGAGTGTTAACAGAATGAGGGTGACTTTTATGTCGGAAGTCTTCGTTCGCCAATGCTGATTATTAATCAACATTTAAGTAGTAGCTAGTTTCTAACCTGGGACCGAGAATATTTTGGTTACTAATCAAAGTCTCTAACTTCATTTTTCTTTTTTCGTCAATGTTCCTTGCATTTGTTCGGTACGGACATACTATGAAACCCAAGTTCGTCGTTTTTTTTTTACTTGAGGAGTTAACCCTGAGCTATCACGCCGGCAACCCCTAGACCACGGGTACAAGAAGGTCTTCTATCACAAAACCACATTTTTCAATGTAATCACCGTTCTATGTGACGGCCAGTATGCCCGCGTGGTATTACTCTTCTGGGGTGATCCATACAAAAATGATACTTGCGGGCTGAAGTATGTTCCAGTCTTTCTAGAGTACTTTATGAAACTTTTTGGTCATTACCTGTAAACGACACATCGGAGTTTCATCCAAATTTTCATTGCAAAACGAGAAGTGGGAAATGATTAAATTTTGTTCCACATTGACCAGTGTGAAGTCTAATTTAATAAAAAAGGAAAAAATACGAGTATTTAATTACTCGAAATCAGTCTGGATAGTTAAAAAAAATTTGTGTCTTGAGTCAAAATTCTTGTTTAAATTATCATAGCCAAACGAAGAATGAGAATTGGACAAATTGGGTATTAAGTTGATCAGTGTGGAGCCTAATTTTGCGAAAAACGTTGTAATTGCCTGAAAGTATTTAGTGCAAATAATAAAAATTAATAGTGACTTGAAGAAAAATTCTTGTCTGAATTTTCATAACCAAAGAAAGAGCGGAAAATGGAAATTCATTTCTGGAACGAGCAGCGTGAGCTCAAGATTTGTAAAAACATACTTCATTGCTAGAAAGTAATCGGAGTAGTTGAGAAAACTTGTCTTTTGATTTGAAGTAAAACTCAAATATTTAATGAGCAGTTGCTGTTAGGTATACAAAACATTCGTGCCTCCAAGGACTAGATATTTTAGGGACAGTGCCGATTGAGAATTTTAAGTTCAATGATTAACTTACAATTTTAAAGAATTCTAGAGGATATATGTCTGTCGGATTATCTAAAGTGTGTGTGCTGTTGTGGCGCCATGACACATCTCTGATGTCTACAACCGAACCTGTAAAGAGTTCGGTCTCAAAATTTTTTCAAAAACAGTTATTTAGTCCAGGAAAGGGAATGCGCATTCTGAAGTGACACCTCATTTGTTCTGCATATTTCAATAATTTTCCAAAGACGCGTGAAAGGTATGTCTAATCTATTTTTTACGTTTAGAGAAATCATTTCACAAAACATTTGACTGACTTCTTTTCAATTATTTTTGGTATGTAGGCTTTCGCGAGATACTTTGTGTCTATTATGAAGCATTTTCGTATTCAGGTGTTTCAGTATTTACATAATGTTTCCCCGTAGGCCAAAACAACGTTTGGTCCCTCACGCTTCAGCAGTATGTTAGGAGGGAATGAACAAGTTTTTTGTCAGCAGTCTCCTTCGCAGACCTTTCGCCCAGTATCCTTCCAAAGACCGTAAGCTCCACCAGCCTGTCTGCCCATTTCGAATCCACACAAACAGTTACACCATGCGTGAATCTTTGTAAAACTTTTAAAGCTTTTAAAGATCTGCTGGAAAATTAATGCTGATTTCTCCAGATATGACTTCACTACACGCTGTGGTGATATGAGTCATAGGATATCCCTAATACCGAGCAGCATCTCGACGTGACATGTAGTAAACAAGTGATTGGAAGTCCTCTGCAGAAATATTCAACCATGCTGTGGTCGCTCATAATTAAGAGGGTATTGCAGGTGCCTGATTTTATGAAAAAAATGTCATCCCGATTATGTCCCATAAGCGTTCAATGGAATTTATGCTGTGCGTTCTATGTGGCCAAATCATTCGCTCGAATTGTCCAGAATGTTCTTCAAACCAATCTTGAATGACTGTGCATCGCCATTCCATCCCAAAAGGGCTGCAAATTGTCACCAGGTAGCCGAACATAACTATTTATAGTGAAGTATCTGTTCAGTTTGACCATAGGACGCAGAGTCCATGGTATGTAAACTCAGACCACACCGTTATGGAGCAACCACCAGCTTGCAGAGTGTCTTGTTGACAACTTCGGTCCATGGCTTCGTGGGATCTGCGCTACACTCGAATCCTGGCATCAGCTCTTACAAACTGAAATTTGAACTCGTGTGACCTTTCCAAGGTTTTCTAGTCGTCTAGGGTCCAACCAATAAGGTCACGAGCTGAGGAGAGGAGCTAAAGGCGATGTCGTGTTGTTAGCAAAGTTATTCGCATTAGTCGTCTGCTGCCATAGCCCATTAACGCCAGATTTCGCTGCACTGTCCTAACGGATACGTTCGTCGTACATCCCACATTGATGTCTGTAGTTATTTCACGCAGTGCACCTTTTCTGTTAGAACTGATAGCTGTACGCAATGGCCGCTGCTCTGAGACGTTAAGCCAAGGTCGCCGCCGACTGCATTGTCGTTGGTGAGAGGTATTTACTGCCATTTAAGGTTCTCGACACACTCTTCGCACGGAGGATATCGAAGTATAGAATTCCATTGCGATTTCCGAAATGGAATATCCAAAGCGTTTAGCTCCAAGCACCATTCCGAGTTCAGAGTCTGTTAATTCACGTCGTGCGGTCATAGTCACGTCGGACAGCTTTTCATACGAACCTCCTGAGCAAAAACGATAGCTCCACCAGTGAATTGCCCTTTTATAGCTTTTGTACGTGATACTACCACCATCTGTATATATTCGTATGCGTATCCCATGACTTTTCTCACCTAAGTGTAGATAACTGCGCCATCCATAAAGGTCTGAGAGTGTTGTTGCTATTGTTTGCCTGGTCTTTAATTTAGGATGTAATCATTACCATACAACATAAGCAGTATTGGTCTTAGTACACTTCACTGAAAATGCCTGAAGTTACATGTACTTCTATCAATGACACTCCACCAAACAACATGCTGTACTCTCTCTGTTTAAATATCCTCAGTCCAGTCGCAGATTTTGTCTGGTACTCCATATGATCGTATCTGTTATAAAAAACGTTCGTGTGGTACCGAGCCAAAGCGTTTGTGGGAGATGTAACCTCTTGATGGTTTTCAGGATGTCACGCGGCCAAAGCGGGCTTTTGACTTTGCACGAAAGATATTATCAAAATAGAGCAGATAATTTAGTTCAGATCCTTAAAATTCCGGAAGACATACCTAATGTTGTCACATTAGCAGAGACGCGTTGATAAATTTACAAGTTGGACCTTTTTAAATAAAATAAAAACAAACTGTTAAATATATTGGATAAAAATCAAATAAAAAAGAGTGAATAAGTATAGTTGACTTTTTATTACAGTTACCTCTGCACAATCACTCCTACATCTACATCTACATGGCTACTCTGCAATTCACATTTAAGTGCTTGGCAGAGGGTTCATCGAACCACAATCATACTATCTCTCTACTATTCCACTCCCGAACAGCGAGCGGGAAAAACGAACACCTAAACCTTTCTGTTCGAGCTCTGATTTCTCTTATTTTATTTTGATGATCATTCCTACCTATGTAGGTTGGGCTCAACAAAATATTTTCGCATTCGGAAGAGAAAGTTGGTGACTGAAATTTCGTAAAAAGGTCTCGCCGCGACGAAAAACGTCTATGCTGTAATGACTTCCATCCCAACTTGTGTATCATATCTGCCACTCTCTCTCCCCTATAACGCGATAATACAAAACGAGCTGCCCTTGCACCCTTTCGATGTCCTCCGTCAATCCCACCTGGTAAGGATCCCACACCGCGCAGCAATATTCTAACAGAGGACGAACGAGTGTAGTGTAAGCTGTCTCTCTGGTGGACTTGTTGCATCTTCTAAGTGTCCTGCCAATGAAACGCAACCTTTGGCTCGCCTTCCCGACAATATTATCTATGTGGCCCTTCCAACTGAAGTTGTTCGTAATTTTAACACCCAGGTACTTAGTTGAATTGACAGCCTTGAGAATTGTACTATTTATCGAGTAATCGAATTCCAACGGATTTCTTTTGGAACTCATGTGGATCATCTCACACTTTTCGTTATTTAGCATCAACTGCCACCTGACACACCATACAGCAATCTTTTCTAAATCGCTTTGCAACTGATACTGGTCTTCGGATGACCTTACTAGACGGTAAATTACAACATCATCTGCGAACAGTCTAAGAGAACTGCTCAGATTGTCACCCAGGTCATTTATATAGATCAGGAACAGTAGAGGTCCCAGGACGCTTCCCTGGGGAACACCTGATATCACTTCAGTTTTACTCGTACAACAAAACTTGCAAATGTCACATCAGGAGGCGTGCATTGTACTTAACAAACCGTTGCTTGCAATTCAGAAAAGTAGCTGAGGGCTAAAAAAAGAAACTGGAACCATTTTGATATTGTCGAGTAGTCATCGGCAATGGAAAGCATTGCAACAGTGGCGCAACAGCTTAGGGTTAAGCCGTAGATGAGTCATAGAAACCGATGCTGTTGTACTTTTTACAACAGCGCGCCTGCTGGAGGATTAACTCCTCCTTTAAGGGGGGTAGGACGTCAAACGGGCCCACTTGGAGCAGGAGAGGCAGCATAGGACATTTTATTTTCTACTGTCTGTACTTTTACAAATAAATTCATAAAACTTTGTCAGAATGACCAGGAAGGATTCATGATTTACTCGCATTGCACTGGAAGTGCAAAAACATAAAAAAATTTTTTATATGAAATTTCATCATTTTTTTCACTTACTGTTGGTTGCATTTGTTGCTAAAGGTACATTTTTCTCCACAAGTAAGAGAGATTCTTCGATGAATTTCGCACAGCATACAAACCATACTTACAGGTGTATGAAACTCTAGAATTTTCCAAATCTATTTAAAACTGTGGTAAAAATTGAGATAATTAACTACAAAATTTCATTTTTTTCTAAACATTAAGTTTAAAACGTAACAGCTCACTCATTTTTTCATAAATTACATAGATTCTAGAGTTTCAGACACCTGTAAGTATGGTTTTTATGCCGTGCAAAATTTATCGAACAGTCTCTCTTACTTATGAAGGAAAGTGTACCTATAGCCACAAATGCCCCCAACAGTAAGTGAAAAAATGATGAAATTTCACATGAAAAAAATTATTTTGTTAGGTTTTTGAATTTCCGCTGCTACAGGTGTGAATCCTGCATCCTTCCTGGTCATGCTGACAAAGTTTTGTGTATTTACTTGTAAAAGTACAGACAGTGGAAGTTAAAATGTCCTGTGGTGCCTCTCCTGCTCCAAGTCGGCCCGTTTGACGTCCTGTCCCTCTTAAGCACTGCGTCATACACTTACCCACTGCCGTGCATATATCCAGAAAGACTTGCGCCAGCGGCAGCAACACGAAGAATTTGTTTCTGATGTGGAAACTCACTCGCTCACAACAGTGAATGTGCTTCGGCGCTGGTGTTGTGACAGCGGCCCGCAGTATACAAACAGATGGGTAGCAGACTTAGGCGGCGCGTGCAACAGACAGCCGCAGAGCCGCGCGTCAGCAGATGCGGACAGTGATCCCCAGCCTAAGTGACCACAGCTAATTATACGGGCTGACGTAAGCTGGACGGGCATGCGTCACACACAGGGAAATTGTTCTGAAATATCCGAACAGCGGCTGCAGCGATTCTGATCTGCACGCTGATGAGGCGCCGTCTCCAGTGACCACTTAGCGGTTGTCATCTCGTTCCAGAGCGAGCTTTACACGCCGTGAATCTTCTCAATCTCCGTTTTAATTTTTCATTCAACTTGGAACAGGTAGTGTGTGTGTGTGTGTGTGTGTGTGTGTGTGTGTGTGTGTGTGTGTGTGTCTACTCGTGCGGGCGTTACGTGCCTATAGCGTCTGTACCATTTATTGGTTTCATATCATAAGATTAGGGCCTGCATAAATTTTCTTATAAGTAAACAGACATCCTCAGTGAGTTAACAAAGTAGCATGTGTAGTAAATCCATACCTCCATAATAATAATGTAAGTAGGCTAGGCTGTTTAGGTTTTTATGTTGGTAACGTCACCTAGCTCTCTGTATGAAAATCATTGGCTGTGCTGTGTGCAGTCTGTGTCTGGTTTGCATTTTTGAAAAAAATTCTATTGTAGTGGGCATTTGGATGTGAACAGCGACTAGCGTTGCCCTGTTGGAGGTAAGCCTCCAGCAGTGGTGGATGTTGGGAGAGAGATGGCGGAGATTTGAGAGCGGATTATCTGGACGTGTGTCCATCAGAGACCGTAGATTTTTAAGACTGGATGTCATGGACTGCTATATATATGATGACTTTTGAACACTATTAAGGTAAATACATTGTTTGTTCTCTATCAAAATCTTTCATTTGCTAACTATGCCTATCAGTAGTTAGTGCCTTCAGTAGTTTGAATCTTTTATTTAGCTGGCAGTATTGGCGCTAGCTGTATTGCAGTAGTTACAGTAATTAAGATTTCTGAGAGGTAAGTGATTCATGAAAGGTATAGGTTATTGTTAGTCAGGGCCATTCTTTTGTAGGGATTATTAAAAGTCAAATTGCGTTGTGTTAAAAATATTGTGTGTCAGTTTAGTGTTGATCAGAATAAGTGCGTTCAGTTTTGCTCAGCTGTTTGAAAATCAATAACGTAAGAGGTTTACCAGCACAGTAATTCACTAATTTTTCTAAGGGGACGTTCCAGTAGTAATCATTACAATATGCTTAATACATTATTAATGCATAATAATGATAATAATAATAATTATTATTATTAATAATATTATAACAATAATAAATGTAGTAATGAATGTATGACTTTCGGAAATCAGTCTAAAAATAGTTCAAATGGCTCTGACCACTAGGGAACTTAACATCTGAGGTCATCAGTCCTGTAGAACTTAGAACTACTTAAACCTAACTAACCTAAGGACATCACGCACATCCATGCCCGAGGCAGAATTGGAACCTGCGACAATAGCAATACACAATGGAGGTAGATTAGCTGGGGAGTTGGAAGAAAGAATGAGCAGAATCAGTAAACCTTGTATTGTATAGTAAGGAACTGGGGACCTAGAGACGACGGAGAGGCTTCGTCCCCGCTGTAGCCCGCAGTGGTACACTACCCCACAACAGGCTTCAGCAGTCCACCCACTCCACCGCCGCCCCACACCGAACCCAGAGTTATTGTTCAGTCCGTCCGGCAGGGGACACCCCCTCTTCACCCTGACCCTCCCCCTCCCGCTGCCCACCCCCCTCCCCCACTCACACACAGGGAACGTCTCATACCAGACGAGTGTAACCACAATGTTTGCGCGATAGAGTAATTATGGTGTACCTGTAGGTGGAGAAAGTGTTTGCGCAGCAATCGCCGACATAGTGTAACTGAGCCGGAATAAGGGGAACCAGCCCACACTCGCCGAGGCAGATGGAAAACGGCCTTAATAACGATCCGCAGACTGGCCGGCACATCGGTCCTCGACACTAATCCGCCGGGCGATTTCGTTCCGCCTTCTCGCCCAGAAAGCAGTGCGTTAGACCGAACGGCTAACCGGGAGGGCTCACCAAGGATCGTATTCACAGTGTGCCTAGCATAATTGTTCACCATCAGACACCAGAAGGGTAGTCGCAGTTTTCCGAGACGGAAGCTACGTCGCTGTTGACAGATAATATTCTACCGTGTGCAGATTGGTCTTTAATAAGGTGCTCGTTACTGAGTAGTATCTTCAAAAGTCGTATCGCTGTAACAGATAAGCACATGGGGAATCAGTGTTGTGCACAGTTTGATAAATGCCATATGCCCCCTCCCACCACTCTCTTACTTGTTTCTCAGATGGACAGAAAGACAGACAGACACACACACACACACACACACACACGTGAGTATGTGTGTGTGTGTACATTCACAAATATTTATCGCTGATGGAACTTTCCAAATTACTCGACAATAACCTACATAAATTCTAAATTCCATGCTCAGCTGTTCAAGAATCATTAAAATTCATACTTAGTAACCAGGCCGGCCGCGGAGGTCTAGTGGTTCTAGGCGCGCAGTCCGGAACCGTGGGACTGCTACGGTCGCAGGTTCGAATCCTGCCTCGGGCATGGATGTGTGTGAAGTCCTTAGGTTAGTTAGGTTTAAGTAGTTCTAAGTTCTAGGGGACTGATGACCACAGAAGTTAAGTCCCATAGTGCTCAGAGCCATTTGAACTTAGTAACCAGTGTACCCTTACTAACATTCTCCTCTTTTCCTGTCCCTTGCGTAAGAGAGCAAGGTAAATGTCTCTAAGCACAATGGGACTTAACATCTGAGGTCATCAGTCCCGTAGACTTAGAACTGCTAAACCTAACTAACCTAAGGACATCACACACACCCATGCCCGAGGCAAAATTCAAACCTGCGACCGTAGCGGTCGCGCGGTTCCAGACTGAAGCGCCTAGAACCGCTCGGCCACAACCGGCTGGCAGCGCAAGGTAATTGTGACTATCAAGGAAGTTGTTAGTGTTTTACTGTGTACTACTTTTTCCACACCAAAACTTACCGGGTGCTTAATTGAAATGATTGTGTTCCGTAATCACCAAAGCACTGTCGAGGATAGAGGTTACCTAGTGTGTTAGCAAATAAATCCACCTACGCAGCCGAGAGACAAAAGCCGTTGTTCAGTGTTATATATCTCCTGACGTCATCATAACAACGATGCTTGAAAATAAATGTTGTCACCTAAATCGCTCAACAACCCGTTCTCATCAAAATACGTCCACTAATTTTTTCTATGTTCTGTGTTTCTTCCTAGCGATGTTTTCCTTCCAAATGTCAGAAAAATTTATGTGAGGAAAACTACCAGTAAACTCACTTTTACAGAGTGCCGTAAGCACTTGGAGAGCAGTCTCAGTTGTTTTATACTTCCAGAAATGTGTTTGCATTCAGGTATGTCGTTTGCCATAAATTATAGCTCTCATTTCATTACCAGCTTTGACATTTGTATTCTTATGTTGGAAAACTGCATTAGGTGGAACGAAACGAAAACGAATTGGTTTTTTGTACGTTCCACATTGTGCTGCCATAGCTGTGAAACACTATCTCTGCGGCCGTTAAGGAATGCTTTAATTTCCAGTACCCGTTACTTTCGCTGAATATCTTGAGGTGGACTGCATTATAAAGTAACAGAGATGTTTATTAGCAAAAGTAGCTGCAGAGAATTGAACATTGAACAAATTGTTACACGGGAATTCTCATGGGTGTCTATGACCTTGCTGCATAGTTGCCACACACGAAATAGTTTCAGTAGCAGAGCTTTCACGCCACTGTTACATTGTATACGGAAACACGTAGACGCTTGTTTTTTATTTTCTTTTGTAATTATGAACCCCATGCAGCCTAAAAACACACCCGTTGTTCTCTGCAGTGATATGTGTGACGAATAACAGCCACCGGTTTCATGCACGACACATCTGAATTACCCGAAGAGACAAGAAACTTCAACTGAAAATGATGTAAAAGAGCCCGAACATGTTTAGTCGCAAAAAAGACATATTACCCTTGCAATGTTCCTCATTAATTAGATACTACGGAGAGATAGCTGTGCTGGTATACTTTCTGTAGTGGATGGTACATGGTCTGCAGATTTGGCGAATATCGTGTTGCACACCAATAGTTTCTGTGAAGAACGTCCTGTAGTTTGCACTTCTACCAGTCATCATCAGTCGCAGTATTTTTCTGTCTCACTCAACAGAATATCGAAACATTAACTGTAAGACATGGGTAGACATTAAACATTCTTTAGACGATTCATTATATCATTAACATAGAATACGTACGGAGACCCCAAAACGTTTCGAATACCATCTCTGTTATCTGTCTTAAGCACGACCCAAAGTGGTTCAGATGTCTAGCAAGATTTTATTCAATCTAATTAACGTCTCCATATGTTGGATACAGTATACTAAAAGGTTACGTGGTTATTAATTTTTCGTTTTCTTATGCAGAAGCAAAGACCTCAATCAATCACAGAGGCTGTAAGTATTTCATTTTTAAATCTACTGTAATTAAATTTCATTTCTACTATGAATCTATAACATTCTTCTCGCACTGTTTACTTGGCTTAACAGCAGGCTTTCGGGATAACAGGGCATACCTCCGTATGCAGTTTTCGTATGTTCTTAGCTAGTCTTCTCTACTCATTGACCCTTCTCATTCACATAGTCACTTTAAAACTATCTAGGAAACACGTTTGTGGTACATATGGATGATATGTTGTACGTCTACAGCCAACCAGACATCAATGTTAAACGTAAACCAAGGTCGCAGTTACAGAGATACAGAAAGATTTAGCCACCTGATGGAAAAAGAGAAAAACTGTGACAGAAGAGAACTCAACTGATCAAAATTCGGCCCCCAACATTCGGATACAGCTCTCAATTTGAATAGACATACTCAAACTGTAGTGCAACCACTCTGTATGCGAACTGTGTAGGATATAGCCGTCTTGATGGACATTCAGTGTACCAGTCTGCTATTTTTTTTATGAATTGTTCTTTTCAGTAGGCTGGCAAGAGAGGGGCTCCCCAAAAGATGGAATTGGCTGTTGAGAGGTCCAGGCGATTACACACTGTTGGTCAGTTCAGCCAAACATCATGTGAGCTGAAACTTCCTGGCAGACTAAAACTGTGTGCCGGACCGAGACTCGAACTAGGGACCTTTGCCTCTCTGGAGAGCTTCTGTAAAGTTTGGAAGGTAGGAGACGAGGTACTGGCAGAAGTAAAGCTGTGAGGAGAGGTCGTGAGTCGTGCCTGGATAGCTCAGTTGGTAGGCAAAGGCAAAGGTCCCCAGTTCGAGTCTCGGTCTGGTACACAGTTTTAATCTGCCAAGAAGTTTCATATCAGCGCACACTCCGCTGAAGAGTGAAAATCTCATCATGTGAATTGATTGTGAAGCAGTAGGAATCCTTGATGAGAATTTTTGGGACAGATTTGCAGCTCCACCGTATACCTTACATTCAATGGAAACTTCTCTAATTAAAATATTCCTGACAAGAAATATTGAATCCTTGACAGAGTAAGTGTATCTGTTTGTGTGAACACAGTTGTAACAAAGTGATGAAATATAGTGTCATTTTCAGGAAGATATGTAGTGCACATATACTTGAACTTACACAATCCTTCACAGGGCTTCTTGCCGTTACCGTCATAAAAATGGTGTAGTAGTACATCGTCCACTTCGTGGATGGCAAGTACTAACTACGTCTCGAATTGTGCACTAGAATCATTTTTTTCTTTGTGAGTTGAAGATGCGCTGCCGTGGGGGCCAGGAAACCGGCTGCGACAGATTCTGGTACTAAAATCCTCGAATGACGTCGTGGGGAAAGCTTCTGACGCAAACCGGATGACCGTGTGCGTTGCAGGCCTGTAATAATAATCAACCAGTGCATGACAACATCGTGATAGAATTTGTGTTTCAGAGTACGGTTAGCTTTGGGTCAACAAAATCATCTACTTGTTCGCGCAGTTAATCACTGACTTTTGAATGTACTGCACTGATGTTACGGCCTAAGGAAGAATCAGTTCGATTGTAGCTATGTATTGCTTCTAGGTCTTTATAGTACTGAAAATAGTTAATACTGTGTTCAAGACAGTAAAGCGAATTTTATCATACAAATACATTAACTACGCGAAAATAAATAGAACAGAACAAACACAATTTTCTATACAGTGTGTATAACCTGATGATACTAAACATGGCTGAGGTAATCAATATATATTCTTTTCTGAATAACCTTTATAATTATTATTTATTATTCATTTTTATTATTTTTCGTGATGTACATTCTCAGATATACAGAACTGAACCACAAGTACGCATTCAGGAGGTGATTCCTCACAAGAAAAGCAACGATGTGTTGTTCAACTTTCTACACATATACAGTAAACACTAATAAAACCGATAACGTGCAGGGACGAATTCCTGACGAGAAATGGGGCAAAATTGGTCCTATGAACATGTATCAGGAAATGGACGGTGTGCATGTGACGACACCCGGAACACAATAGCGAGGCTGCGTCGCATCAGCCTTACAACAGATGTTCAAATTGGCCCACATGGGATTCAACGCACGCGTTCACGCATAGCGTCATGGATTGCCGCACTCTTCCGCGCGTTCCGGCCTCTCTCCGAATAGCGTCACAAGCGTCTTGAACACGCTACTTAACAGGCTACACATCAGGAAGTGGTTCAACATAAACAGCGCTTTTGAAATGCCCCTAGACATAAAACTACAGGGGTTTAGGTCATGCTACAGGGCGTCCCCTTCCTATCCAACGTCCAGGGAAGTTGTTCCTGAGGTTCAGCGAATTTTAGTGCGGAAGTGGGGTGGTGATCCACCACTCAGAATCCACGGAACCTGCCGTATTGCCAACGACAAATTCTCAAGCGGCCTAGGAAAAAGATCCCGTGGAAAGCTAGGTACGTTCCTCTGTCGGGGCTTTGTGGAATAATAACACAGGTCTGCAAAACATAAAATTTGAAAGTTGTTTGAAATTTGATAACTCACTTTCATTTACTTTTCAGCACAGACTTTGAAAAAGTAATACCTTTTTTTTCTATTACATCAGAGTTTCTCAGAAAAAAGGGAAGTAGTTTTGGGTTTAATAACAAAATTTGAGCAATTTATCACATTTTCTCCAACGTTATAAAATTTTATTTCATTTATAAATCATGTTCTATACTTCCATTTCCAGTACACTTCCATTTCTCTTTAAGCTCCTAAGTCCTTATAACAGCGCTTTCGCTTTCTGTCGAGGCTTCTTTTATTGCTTTTCCGGCTGTGGACGCGTTGAGGGTCATGTCTTTTTATCATCCAGCAGCAGTCGGCAATAATGTTGACGTTCCATCTTCTTTGATATGTTCTTTCAATTTCTTTGATGTCTTGGTGGAATATATAGCCCTGCTCTTCACATACATCACTAAGGTTTGCAGGGAATTAGTCAAAATGTAAGTGGAGAAAATGAACTTTAACGCTCATGTTACAGCCCAGCTTCTTAAAGTTGTTGAGCATGTCCGCGAGGATTGTCTTGCAGTTTCTTAGGAAACCGGTAACAACTAATTTAAAATATGTCCATGGTGCCTTTTCTTTGGTTCCATTTTGTCCACAAAATTGGAATCTGTCAATAGTTTTCCAATGTCTGGTCCGACAAAGGTTTCTTCCTTTAGCTTTGCCTCGGATAAACCAGGAAACTGTCCACAAAGATATCTGCAACACACCCCTTCTTTTGGCAAAGGCCTTAACAAAATGTTTCAACAGCCCCAACTGAATGTCAAAAGGTGGAAGTAGCACCTTCTTGCGATCCACAAGGCTTTTCCTCTCAGCATTTTTAACCCCTACCTGTAAGGTTTTTCTCAAGGGCAAAGCTTTTTTTATGTCGTGTTGCTTTCTTTCTTTCCTGTCCCACTTATACAGAAAGCAAGGGAACTTTGTATTGCCACTTTGTTGACCAAGTAGCATTGAAATAACTTCTAAATTACCACGTAGTGTCCATTTGTGGTCTGAATAGAGTTTTCTTAAAACCAGTTCAAGGTTTTAAGTGAACCGAGTGTCCAACTGGTATAGAAGCATACTTATTGCCATTGTGTAGAAGTACTACTTTAAGGCTTCTTTTTGAAGAATAAATAGAAAGTCCCTTCATGAGCAGCATATTCTATTTTTAAATGTGCCATAAGTCCAGGAACAACACCGCAAAACACCAGGTCACCTTCTTGGGAGAAGACAGTTACAAATTCCTTTTCCCTCGATCGATACCCAGAAAAGGATGTATCCGGAGCTATGTCTATCTTTCAATCTAGACCCTGAAACTTCTGCCGATTCTTTAGAAAGGCCATGGTCTCTAACTACATCGTTCAGTTCAGATTGTGAGGATGGAATGGGAGCGGTTGTGCCAGAATCGTAGCAATGTCTGTCTTCTTCATTATGACCTTGCTGAGCCAATGGCTCGTGACCGAGCGAGGTGGCGCAGTGGTTAGCACACTGGACTCGCATTCGGGAGGACGACGGTTCAATCCCATCTCCAGCCATCCTGATTTAGGTTTTCCGTGATTTCCCTAAATCTTTTCAGGCAAATGCCGGGATGGTTCATTTGAAAGGGCACGGCCGATTTCCTTCCCAATCTTTCCCTAACACATGCTTGCGCTCCGTCTCTAATGACCTCGTTGTCGACGGGACGTTAAACACTAACCACCACCAATGGCTCGTGATCATCTATCTCATCCAAAAAACTGGAGGAGAAGGTATTGGTACTTCAGGTCCATGAGGAACAGGGCAAATGGCTGATTGAAATTTTATACCACAATAGGAGAAATATACTTTTTCAACAAAATCGGAAATGTTTCTTTGTTCCTTTTTAACGGTATAGTTACCACAAATGTAGCAAAAGCAATCTGGCGGATTTATGTAGCCATTGTCCATTAAGCAACTTCACAACACAAGAAAACAGTCACTACTTTAAGCACTAGTAACAACAACAAGTGAACAGCAGAGAGTGAAGAGGTACTGTGAACTGAAGGACAATAGCAGAAGCTCACTGCTTGGTGATGGGATGGCGGGGGAAGGGGCAGCGCAACAGACAGGCACTGACATGAAAATACTGCTGGTTTCTCCTAATTACTCTTTATTTCACACATATCTAGTATAAAAACGGCAAAATAACAGTTTATGGAGAGCCTAAAAACCAAAATTCAAACTCACTAGCGATCTGAAATATCGAAAATAGCTGAAAGTAGACAAGCAGTTTGTGAAATAGCTGAACGTGGTGGAATTTTTTCAACATTTTTCCCGATATCAGAGTTGAAAACACTGTAAAAATCACTTAATAAATTTGAAATAATTTTATGTCAGAGGCCTGTGTAATAGGTCCGCCGGCCGGAGTGGCCGAACGGTTCTAGGTGCTACAGTCTGGAACCGCGCGACTGCTACGGCTGCAGGTTCGAATCCGGTCTCGGGCATGGATGTGTGTGATGCACTTAGGTTAGTTAGATTTAATTAGTTCTAAGTTCTAGGCGTCTGATGACCTGAGCAGTTAAGTCCCATAGTGTTCAGAGCCATTTTTTGTAATCGGTCCAAGCATGTGGTCGCCAAGAATCCATGCCCACAAGTTGATGCTGAACCTATGCTGATGAAAGGCCTCAACCATTCCTCGAGGATGCTCTGTAGTCCACAGATGACGATAATGCGCGCTGACGATGCCATTTCTGGTAAAGGCTGCTTCGTCGGCAAAGAAGACTGATGCCAGAAATCCCATAATTGTGATGTTATCGTCCAATAGCAATCGACAAAGGACTTCCCGTAGAGAGAAATACACCACTGACAATCCTTGCAATCGTTGCAGGTGATAGGGATAGTAGACGTTGTCATACAGAATACACATTACTGTACTTTGGCTTACGTCATGTTGGCGAGCCACTTCTCTGGAAATTGCACTAGGATGCGTCTCAGTATCCTGTAGAACCTGATCCTCCAGATCTAGGGTACGCACAGTCCGCCGCCTAACAGCAAGTTCGTCTGCGTAAAAGGATCCATTATCACATAAATGACCAAAAAGTGCTTGGAGTGTAGAGTGATGTGGTTGGTGTTTTCGAAGGTATTTCTTTTGGCATAGCGGTGTGGCCTCTCCACCGTTTCCACCTGCCGGGTCGTACACAAACCATTTCGGCTTGTTCCCGACAGGAATACCGGACAACTCTGCTGCTTACAGTAAACTATGTCATTACACAGTGTGTAACATACAAAAAAAAAGGTTCAAATGGCTCTAAGCACTATGGGACTCAACATCTGAGGTCATCAGTCCACTAGCATTAGAACTACTTAAACCTGACTAACCTAAGGACATCAGACACATCCATGCCCGAGGCAGGATTCGAACCTGCGACCATAGCAATAGCGCGTTTCCGGACTGGAGCGCCCAGAACCGCTCGGCGACAACGGCCGGCGTACAACATACAAGGAACACACGGCACACGCTCACATGCACTTTCATTCGTCAGCGCTACCTACCGTTTCCACTCAGGAATCCGTCTTTCCAGTTCGTCGTTTTTATTAATGTTCACTTTGTATAAGGAAATGTCTACACTGCTTGACTGACTCAACATCGCCCACCCGAAACTGTTAACGGCAGGCACTTGAATTCAGAGAGCGTGTTGATAATACACTCTAGTAACCGTTTAAGAAATTATTTTTAGTAATTCTTGCCCTAAGAGGTGGAAACAGAGGATAAAAAGTTTTTTGAAATTACGTCGTTTCTCGGTTGGAAATAAAAACATACGTTTTTCCCAATTTTTTAGAATTTCAATTTCTAAGGGGTTGCCATAGTGGTTGAAAAACTGTTTTTGAAGATAACTAATCATTAAAGAACCAGTAAAGCGTTGCTTGTACCTACATGTACACTACTGGTCATCAAAATTACTACACCAAGAAGAAATGCAGATGATAAACGGATATTCATTGGACAAATGTATTATACTAGAACTGACATGTGATTACATTTTCACGCAACTTGTGTGCATAAAATCCTGAGAAATCAGTACCCAGAACAACCGTAATAACGGCCTTGTTACGCCTGGGCATTGAGTCAAAGCTTGGATGGCGTGTACAAGTACAGCTGCCCATGCAGCTTCAACACGATACCACAGTTCATCAAGATCTGTGACTGGCGGATTGCGACGAGCCAGTTGCTCGGCCACCATTGACCAGGCGGTTTCAAATTGGTGAGAGATCTGGAGAATGTGCTGGCCAGGGCAGAAGTCCAACATTTTCTGAATCCAAAAAGGCCCGTACAGGACCTCCAACATTCGGTGGTGCATTATCCTCCTGAAATGAAGGGTTTCGCAGGGATCCGATGAAGGGTAGAGCCACAGGTCGTAACACATCTGAAATGCACCGCCCACTATTCAAAGTGACGACAATCCGAACAAGAGGTGACCGAGACGTGTTACCAATGGCACCTCATACCATCATGCCGGGTGATACGCCAATATGGCGATGACGAATACACATTTCCAATGTGCGTTCACCGCGATGTCGCCAAACACAGATGCTACCATCATGATGCTGTAAACAGAACCTGGATTCATCCAAAAAAAATTACGTTTTGCCATTCGTGCAACCAGGTTCGTCGTTGAGTACACCATCGCAGGCGCTCTTGTCTGTGATGCAGCGTCCAGGGTAACCTGAGCCATGGTCTTCGAGCTGATAGTCCAAGCTGCTGCGAACGTCGTCGAACTGTTCGTACAGATGGTTGTTGTCTTGCAAACGTCCCCATCTGTTTATTCATGGATCGAGACGTGGCAGCACGATCCGTTACAGCCATGTGGATAAGATGCCTGTCATCTCGACTGCTAGTGATACGTGGCCGGTGGGATCCAGCACGGCGTTCCGTATTACCCTCCTAAACCCAGCGATTCCATATTGTGCTAACAGTCATTAGATCTCGACCAACGCGAGCACCAATATCACGATACGATAAACCGCAATCGCGATAGGCTACAATCCGACTTTTATCAAAGTAGCAAACGTGATGGTACGCAACTGTCCTCCTTACACAACAACGTTTAACCAGGCAACGCCGGTCAACTGCTGTTTGTGTATGAGAAATCGGTTGGAAACTTTCCTCATGTCAGCACATTGTAGGTGTCGCCACAGGCGCCAGCCTTGTGTTAATGCTCTGAAAAGCTAGTCATTTGCATATCACAGCATCTTCTTCCTGTCGGTTAAATTTCGCATCTGTAGCACGTCATCTTCGTCGTGTAGTGATTTTAATGGCCCGTAGTGTATGAAAATTGGTATTATACTTTTAGGTTAGCAGTGAAACAATATGTGTTTCAATGTTATTTAAAAATTAACGCGTAAGGGGGTGCAAAATTCTAACGCGAATTCTTTACAGACGAATAGAAAAACTGGTAGATGCGGACCTCGGGGAGGATCAGTTTGGAATCCGTAGAAATGTTGGAACACGTGAGGCAATACTGACCTTACGACTTATCTTAGAAGAAAGATTAAGAAAAGGCAAACCTACGTTTCTAGCATTTGTAGACTTAGAGAAAGCTTTTGACAATGTTGCCTAGAATACTCTCTTTCAAATTCTGAATGTGGCAGGGGTTAAATACAGGGAGCGAAAGGCTATTTACAATGTGTACAGAAACCAGATGGCAGTTATAAGAGTCGAGGGACATGAAAGGGAAGCAGTTGTTGGGAAGGGAGTAAGACAGGGTTGTAGTCTCACCCCGATGTTATTCAATCTCTATATTGAGCAAGCAGTAAAGAAAACAAAAGAAAAATTTGGAGTAGGTATTAAAATTCATGGAGAAGAAGTAAAAACTTTGAGGTTCGGCGATGGCATTGTAATTCTGTCAGAGACGGCAAAGGACTTGGAAGAGCAGTTGAACGGAACGTACAGTGTCTTGAAAGGAGGATATAAGATTAACATAAACAAAAGCAAAACGAGGATAATGGAATGTAGTCAAATTAAATCGGGTGATGCTGAGGAAATTAGATTAGTAAAAGAGACATTTAAAGTAGTAAATGAGTTTTGCTATTTAGGAAGTGAAATAACTGATGATGGTCGAAGTAGAGAGGATATAAAATGTAGACTGGCACTGGAAAGGAAAGCGTTTCTGAAGAAGAGAAATTTGTTAACATCGAATATAGATTTATGTATCAGGAAGTCGTTTCTGAAAGTATTTGTTTGGAGTGTAGCCATGTATGGAAGTGAAACATGGGCGATAACTAGTTTGGACAAGAAGAGAATAGAAGCTTTCGAAATGTGGTGCTCCAGAAGAATGCTGGAGATAAGGTGGACAGATCACGTAACTAATGAGGAGGCATTGAATAGGATTGGGGAGAAGAGAAGTTTGTGGCACAACTTGACTAGGAGAAGGGATCGGTTAGTAGGACATGTTTTGAGATATCAAGGGATCACAAATTTAGCATTGGAGGGCAGCGTGGAGGGTAAAAATCGTAGAGGGAGACCAAGAGATGAATACACAAAGCAGATTCAGAAGGATGTAGGTTGCAGTAGGTACTGGGAGATGAAGAAGCTTGCACAAGATAGAGTACCACTTTGTGAAACAACGGCAGAAATCAAGGTGGGACTTACGATGGACGTATCCGATAGGAGAGTGCTGCGAAATCTGGCGTTAATGGGCTACGGCAGCAGACGAGAGACGCAAGTGCCTTGGCTAACAGCATGACATCGCCTGCAGCGCCTTTCCTGGGACAGCGAGCTGCCTCATTTGCATTTTAGTCGACTGGAAAAACGTGGTATGGTCAGCTAAGCCCCGATTTCAGTTGCTGAGAACTGATGGTAGGCTTCGAGTGTGACGCAGACCCCACAAACCCATGTGCCCAACCTCCATAATGGTGTGGGCTGTATTTACATGTAAAGGACTTGGTTCTCTCTATGTTCGGCTACTATGAATCCCACAAAGTACTTCTGAGATGTAATAGAGAGGTCGGTTCGTGCACATAATCCTGCACCGGCAACAATTTCGCAGTTATGAAAAGCTGTAGAGGCAGCATTGCTCAATATTTTTGCTAGGAATTTCCTACGAGTTGTTGATTCCATACCATGTCGCGTTGCTGTACTTGATCGGGCAAAAGGAAGTCCAGCAAGTTTTTAGGATATATCCAATGTCAACACAGTTTATAGCCGGAAATAGACAGTCAGCCACCAGTAAAGGTATTTGTACTGGGACCTTACATTACACATCACATGGTATTAATTTCTTCCAGGGTGGAAAACTTCTCAAGGTAGATGATACTGAAAGCGATGGAAGTGTTTACGTGTCGCATTACGGATTGCCTCAATCTTTTGAATGTTCTACACTGTAGCTGAATGGAGTCGTAGATTACAATGAAACGCTGTTGGAGGGTCTGCACATCAGCAGTTGGTTCAGCACATGTAAGAGGTTTGAGATAATCCTATAAGTTAAACAATTGCGAGATCTACGTAGGTGAAAAAAACGGACAATCACAGAGGAATCATAGTCCTATTCGTGCGGAATTGGAATGGTGCTCCATTACACATCAGCCTCATTAACTGTTATATGGATAAAAGAACTGTAACGCCATCGTTAATTTTGGAAGTTACTGCAAAAAAAGCTGTTGAATTGCAGCAATATGTGAGACGAGCACGCATGAACAGAGGCAATTTCATAACGAGCTTGTCGCGCGGGATTAGCCGAGCGGTCTCAGGCGCTGCACTCATGGACTGTGCGGCTGGTCCCGGCGGGGGTTTGAGTCCTCCCTTGAGCATAGGTGTGTGTGTTTGTCCTTAGGATAATTTATCGTAAGTAGTGTGTAAGCTTAGGGACTGATGACCTTAGCAGCTAAGTCCCATAAGATTTCACACACATTTTTGAACATAACGAGCTTGGCCAGGTCCAACCGCACGATCATGGCGATGTTTCTGAAAAGTACTTCAACTAAAAACTGGTTTGAGAAGAGTTTCCACATCACTGTGCTACGTAGGTGTTGATTTGTACATGCCTGGAAGCAACAGATCGGTAGCGCAGTGATGCGCAGTCTGGCAGCACCTTTTGCAACGCTGAGATCAAGCAACTCCACACCGCGCATTGGGCCAGGGAGCAGCTGACACTGGGCTGCCATCTTCAGAAGACGAGATCACCAGTTTATGTCCGCAATCGTGGACATGGAGAAGTACAACCGTCTGAAGGCTCTTCAGCAGGAGAAGGTCTTTTGCTTGTGAGAGCATTGGTTCCTAACCAGTACAGTACCACAGCCATCTACACGCAACTCTTCTTATACCAGTGGATCTCTGAAGGAATCCGGACAGAAGGTGGCGTAGGTGGCAGTCCTCGCTCCCGACCGCGCAGTGTGAAGTGAGACATGCGCTGCTGAGTGAGCAATCAGTGGAAGCAAATTGGTAACCAGATGTCATCCGCACAGCACGCCGGCACGGCCATCAGCAGCTGACAGAGCCGTCAACAAAGAACGCTGCGGGAAGGGGACAGTCCGTGGCATCAAAAAACTTCGATCGTTGTAACGCTAGATAGAATAAAAGGTGTTTCACCTTGCATACGAGTTTCCCTAGCCACCAGTGGCCTCCACTATAGCCTTGGCACCCCGCCACTACGTCACCTGTACACTTTAGTGGCTAAAATACAATTTAACAAAATAGACAGACTATTTTGAAAGGATTCGAAATTCGTATACACGTTAAGGCATTGTGGCAAAACATGTAGACCAAGTAGGTGGTAGCCAATAACACCTTCCTGAATCGTTGCTATGCAAGAAATCAAACATTCCTCGATGATTTTCTGTAGACCACTCATAACGATTGTGTCGCATCATCAGTGCAGAATAGTGATGAAATAAATTCGATTGTGATGATGATTGGTTGCTATTGTTTTAGTCATCAGTCTTATGATTTGATGCAGCCATCCACAAGTTATCTCTGAGCAAATCTCTTCAACTCGGAGTAGCACCAGCACCCATCATCCTCAAGTATTTTTGAGACGTATTCCATACTCTATCTTCCCCTCTAGACTTTACCCACTTCATGTCCATCATGTCGTATGGAAGTTATGACACTAACTAGCCATGAAACCAGCTCATGTTACCCTCTGAGACGATTTCGAATTATGATCATGCGTGTATCTAATGCTTGTATCGGACTATAATTTTGAATATGGTGAAACTAAATAAAAAAAACAAGAAACAACTAAACTGAGTTTAAACTTGGGAGATAATGAAAGCTGTAAAAATCATATGTGAATGAAAAAATTAACGGTCACCAGCCCAATTAGACAAAATAATTTAAAATATTGTTGTTGTTGTCTTCAGTCCAGAGACTGGTTTGATGCAGCTCTCCATGCTGCTCTATCCTGTGCAAGCTTCCTTATCTCCCAGTACCTGCTGCAACCTACATCCTTCTGAATCTGCTTAGCATGTTCATCTCTTGGTCTCCTTTTACGATTTTCACCCTCCACGCTGCCCTCCAATACTAAATTGGTGATCCCTTGATGCCTCAGAATGTGTCCTACCAACCGATCCCTTCTTCTAGTCAAATTGTGCCACAAATTTCTTTTCTTCACAATTATATTCAATACATCCTCATTAGTTATGTGATCTACCCATCTAATCTTCAGCATTCTTCTGTAGCACCACATTTCTAAAGCTTCTATTCTCATCTTGTCCAAACTATTTATCGTCAATGTTTCACTTCCATACATGGTTACTCTCCATACAAATACTTTCGGAAACGACTTTCTGACACTTAAATCTATACTCGAGGTCAACAAATTTCTCTTCTTCAGAAACGCTTTCCTTGCCATTGCCAGTCAACATTTTATATCCTCTCTACTTCGACCATCATCAGTTATTTTGCTCCCAAAATAGCAAAACTCCTTTACTACTTTATGTGTCTCGTTTCTTAATCTAATCCCCTCAGCATCGCCCGACTTAATTCGGCTACATTTCATTATCCTCGTTTGGCTTTTGTGATTTTCATCTTTAATCCTCCTTTCAAGACACTGTCCATTCCGTTCAACTGCTCTTCTAGGTCCTTTGAGGTTCGCCGATGACATTGTAATTCTGTCAGAGACATCAAAGTTATTATTTCTTCTCAAAGGATTTAAATACCTAATCCGAATTTTTCTTTTGTTCCCTTTACTTTGAAATACATGTTTAAGAAAATTGGACATTGATTATAAAAGTTGGTATTTCGCTTTGAACATCGCACATGATACAAACTGACACAGGGCACTCTGAACTGTGTGTAGCAGCAGTTACCAATATCGCACACACCAGTAATTACGGGAAGCAAAATTGCAACAAAGTCATACTAAAAACAGCTACACTCAAGGTCAGTACGTAAACCAATACTGAAATGTAACTGCATGAAGTGCAGAACTAAATTAGGGTACAAGGGGCTTCTATCTTAACTGACATAAAAAACATAAATAAAGATAAATGATATCATAAATACGCTGTTTAAACTCCTCTACATATATCAGACTGCCTTAGCATCAGTAGTATTCTTTCTAATATGTGGAGAATATGATGGGGACCCATAAATTAGTATAGTGTCACTAGTCAAGCTCTATGATTATCTCAGTCGAAAAGTCTAATTCAAAAAAAGCTAATCCTTCACTTCCCTTGGAGTAGTTCATAACTTGCTTTGCAAAACAAAAAATTTATCACTGAGCTCAGTCAACTTCGAAAAAGGAAACATTCATGATAGACATCAAAACACCACTATTTTTAAACTGAATTTCACTTATTTGTCTTTTTTACTGTCAAGCAGGTATTTCAGACAGTAACATTTACACAATCTGGCACTGTATTCCTGAACAGCTCTACTTTGCAATAAACTAAGAGTATCATCCCATCTAACTTCACTTTTATGGTTTTAACTTTAACTTTTCGTCCCCTTTTACATTTCCAAACAGAAAAACCATTTTGAAACACTTGAATGTAATAATTATTTATTGAAAACAGTTCATTTACAACTCGGTTATAGCAGCATTTAGGAATGGACCCTGCTTAGGTTCTGAACAAAGATTTATAGCATTTGGATTATCATTGAAACCACTCACGCAAATTAACTGGTATATGCCATATACATATCTGGATGTATACAGTTAGCGAAGAAGTGGCGAAGTTTAGGTGGCAAGCGATATGGCGGCTAACTGTAGTGAAGGCTCTTGATGTTCCAATGCTCGGATTTTCCTTTTTTTTAGAGAGTACCAAATAATAGCCAGATACACATCCAATCCAAAAATCCTTTGCACAGCAGCTTCTAACTGCCTCTCTTGGCACCATCGAAGTGTACCGTACTACGGCTAGCCACATACTGCGTGCTGTTCACACCCAGCAGCCGCTCGGTTCGACCACCAAAACAACCTTTTACGTCGAGCCATGCCACTTCCGTTGCGGAGGGACTTCCCTTCATCTTCTATATATTACAAATAAAAGTGCCTTAAGCATGAAGAAGCTTTCAACAAACATGGTCTTTTTTATAATCACACACATGTAGTAATAATTTATCCCGTAACAATTCATTTTGCTTTTTTCATACATGCAATACAAAACTCTAAATTTCCTGTCGCAAATCAATGACTTTAACTATCAAAGAATACACGCTCATTAACTGCATGCACACAGTTACAAAATACAAACCTTCTAATCGATATAAGTGTTGCAGATGTTCTTCCCCTCACCGGTTCTCCTTTTCTTATTATTCGTGTTGATCATTGAAGCTGAAGTCCACAAGAAGGTTCATTAAGACAACTTCAGTGTTGCAAACAAGAGAAACTACAGGAAGGAAATAACTGTTTACTTCTCGATTTGAGGGCAAATTGACCTGGCGATCCCCTTTGGAAACACTCCCAACTAGGTACGAACACAACTCAATCATTTGGTGGTCAGTTTGTCATCTTTAATCTGGAGCTATAAAATACAGGAATAGCATCGAGAAATGCCACTTCGCTGTAGATACCGCCAACTGTGAATGTGGAGAAGAAAATACTGTGGAAGAGATAGTGGTCTGTCAGTTTCGGCCTGCATCTTGCACAGAAGACGTTCTACGCGTAACATGGTAATGACTTGGGGGTCTTGCTCGGTTCTTTCTGTTCGACATCTGTCATTAATTTTCCTACTCGGGTAGCAAAGGACACTTTTCTAGACCAAGATATATTTAAAAACATAAATTCTTATCCTGTTGAGAATGGCCTTTCTGATCATGGTGCTCAGCTAGTTAAAGTAGCTCCATTCAGCAATTCAAAACTACCCTCCAAAGTTGTACATTCAATTAATGACTCAACAATTAGGAATTTCAGAGAAAATCTTCATCAGTTAGACTGGGATGAGGTGTACAAGGAACCTGATGCTAATTTAATATGTAACTTATTTCATGATACACTTGTAAGAGAATTTGAAAATTGTTTCCTCAAGAAAGTAGTTCAATCTAATTATAAGAAACCATGCAAAAAACCTTGACTTACTAAAGGAATAAAAATGTCTTGTAACTACAAAAGGCATCTAACAGCAAGAAAGAGCAATGACCCAGATACAGCCAAATATTATAAAAACTAATGTGCTACATTACATCTACATCTACATCCATACTCCGCAAGCCACCTGACGGGGTGTGGCGGAGGGTACCCTGAGTACCTCTATCGGTTCTGCCTTCTATTCCAGTCTCGTACTGTACGTGGAAAGAAGGATTGTCGGTATGCTTCTGTGTGGGCTATAATCTCTCTGATTTTATCCTCATGGTCTCTTCGCGAGATATACGTAGGAGGGAGCAATATACTGCTTGTTCTCGAAACTTTAACAAAAGCCCGTACCGAGCTACTGAGCGTCTCTCCTGCAGAGTCTTCCACTGGAGTTTATCTATCATCTCCGTAACGCTTTCGCAATTACTAAATGATCCTGTAACGAAGCGCGCTGCTCTCCGTTGGATCTTCTGTATCTCTTCTATCAACCCTACCTGGTGCGGATCCCACACTGCTGAGCAGTATTCAAGCATTGGGCGAACAAGCGTACTGTAACCTATTTCCTTTGTTGTCGGATTGCATTTCCTTAGGATTCTTCCAATGAATCTCAGTCTGGCATCTGCTTTACTGACGATCAACTTTATATGATCATTCCATTTTAAATCACTCCTAATGAGTACTCCCAGATAATTTATGGAATTAACTGCTTCCAGTTGCTGACCTGCTATTTTGTAGCTAAATGATAAGGGACCTATCTTTCTATGTATTTGCATTTCATTACACTTGTCTACATTGAGATTCAATTGCAATTCCGTGCACCATGCGTCAATTCGCTGCAGATCTTCCTGCATTTCAGTACAATTTCCCATTGTTGCAACCTCTCGATACACCACAGCATCATCTGCAAAAAGCCTCAGTGAACTTCCGATGTCATCCACCAGGTCATTTATGTATATTGTGAATAGCAACGGTCCTATGACACTCCCCTGCGGCACACCTGAAATCACTCTTACTTCGGAAGACTTCTCTCCTTTGAGAATAACATGCTGCGTTCTGTTATCTAGGAACTCCTCAATCCAATCACACAATTGATCTGCTAGTCCGTATGCTCTTACTTTGTTCATTAAACGACTGTGGGGAACTGTGTCAAACGCTTTGCGGAACTCAAGAAACACGGCATCTACCTGTGAACCCGTGTCTAAGGCCCTCTGAGTCTCGTGGACGAATAGCGCGAGCTGGGTTTCACACGACCGTCTTTCTCGAAACCCATGCTGATTCCTACAGAGTAGATTTCTAGTCTCCAGAAAAGACATTATACTCGAACATAATACGTGTTCCAAAATTCTACAACTGATCGACGTTAGAGATATAGGTCTATAGTTCTGCATATCTGTTCGACGTCCCTTCTTGAAAACGGGGATGACCTGTGCCCTTTTCCAATCCTTTGGAACGCTTCGCTCTTCTAGAGACCTACGGTACACCGCTGCAAGAAGGGGGGCAAGTTCCTTCGCGTACTCTGTGTAAAATCGAACTGGTATTCCATCAGGACCAGCGGCCTTTCCTCTTTTGAGCGATTTTAATTGTTTCTCTGTCCCTCTGTCGTCTACTTCGATATCTACCATTTTGTCAACTGTGCGACAATCTAGAGAAGGAAGCACAGTGCAGTCTTCCTCTGTGAAACAGCTTTGGAAGAAGACATTTAGTAATTCGGCCTTTAGTCTGTCATCCTCTGTTTCAGTACCATTTTGGTCACAGAGTGTCTGGACATTTTGTTTTGATCCACCTACCGCTTTGACATAGGACCATAATTTCTTAGGATTTTCTGCCAAGTCAGTACATAGAACTTTACTTTCGAATTCATTGAAAGCCTCTCGCATAGCCCTCCTCACACTGCATTTCGCTTCACGTAATTTTTGTTTGTCTGCAAGGCTTTGGCTATGTTTATGTTTGCTGTGAAGTTCCCTTTGCTTCCGCAGCAGTTTTCTAACTCGGTTGTTGTACCACGGTGGCTCTTTCCCATCTCTACGATCTTGCTTGGCACATACTCATCTAACGCATATTGTACCATGGTTTTGAACTTTGTCCACTGATCCTCAACACTGTCTGTACTTGAGACAAAACTTTTGTGTTGAGCCACCAAGTACTCTGAAATCTGCTTTTTGTCACTTTTGCTAAACAGAAAAATCTTCCTACCTTTTTTAATATTTCTATTTACGGCTGAAATCATCGATGCAGTAACCGCTTTATGATCGCTGATTCCCTGTTCTGCATTAACTGATTCAAATAGTTCGGGTCTGTTTGTCACCAGAAGGTTATTATAAATTCCAGGAGCATGTGCATCATGTCTGAGATTAATACCTCTGATAACAAAATCAAAACAATTTTGAATATTATTACAAGAGAGACAGGGCAACCATGAGTTCAGGATACCGGTATTACCATAAAAGCGAATGGAAACTTGACAAACAACTAGCTGGAAGTCGAAAACATTTTGAATAATCTTCTTTTAAATGTTGTACAGAAAATAGGATCTATATTTTCATTAGAAGAAGCAATGTAGTTAATGGAAGAGGCCTTACCCACGCCATTTGATACAATTGAAATTCCACCTACTTCTCATTGTGAAATTAGAAAGATAATAAACTCTCTCAAGAATAAAAGCTCACATGGAATTGATGAGATTTCCAGCAGGATAATAAAAGCATGTTCCCAAGAGATAAGTGGGATTCTTAGCCATATATGTAATAGTTCTATGAAGCAGGGTATTTTCCCAGATAGACTGAAGTATGCCATTGTTAAACCACTGCATAAAAAAGGGGATACGTCTGATGTCAACAACTACTGCCCAGTCTCCTTTCTGACTGTCATATCCAAGATTCTTGAAAAAGATATGTATTGTAGAGTAGCTTCACACCTTTGTAAAAATAAAGTTTTAACAAAATGTCAGTTTGGTTCCCAGAAAGGTTTTTCAACGGAAAATGCTACATATACTTTCACTAATGAAATATTAAATGCTCTAAGTAATCGAAAGACACCTGTTGGGATTTTTTGTGATCTCTGAAAAGCTTTTGATTGTGTAAATCATGGAATACTTCTAGATAAGCTCAATTACAATGGTATCAGTGGGATAGCGCTCAAATGGTTCAAATCATACCTAACTGGAAGAATGCTGAATGTTGAAATAAGCAGTTCACATAATATTCAAAAAATTCGTGATTTCTCAAAATGGAGAACAATCAAGAATGGGGTCCCGCAAGGTTCGGTCTTGAATCATCTACTGTTCTTAATATATATTAATGACTTGGCAATCTATACTCACGAAGATGCAAAGCTGGTACTTTTTGCCGATCATACAAGTATAGCTAGCGCACCCAACAGACAAGACTTGACTGGCGAAATTGTAAGCGATGTTTTTCAGAAAATCATTAAGTGGTTCTCTGCAAATGGGCTCTCCTTAAACTTTGACAAAACACAGTACATACAGTTACACACAGTAAATGGAATGACATCATTAATAAGTATAGACTTCGATCAGAAATCGGTAGCTAAGGTAGAATATTCGAAATTTCTAGGTGTATGCATTGATGAGGGGTTTAACTGGAAAAAAATACACTGAAGATCTGCTGAAAAGTTTTAGTTCAGCTACTTATGCTATTAGGGTCATTGCAAATTTTGGCGATGTATTTCTCAGTAAATTATCTTACCACCCCTATTTCCATTCTCTGCTTTTGTATGGCATCATATTCTGGGGTAATTTATCATTGAGTAAAAGAGTGTTCATTGCACAAAAGAGTGTAATTACAATAATTGTTGGAGCTCATCCAAGATCATCTGGCAGACACTTATTTAAAGCGCTAGACATCTTCACTGTAGCCTCACAATATATATATTCACTTATGAAATTTGTTATTAAAAATCTGAACGAATTCAAAAGTAATAGCCGTATACATGACTGCAACACTAGGAGAAAGGATGATCTTCACTACTCAAGGTTAAATCTAACTTTGTCTCAGAAGGGGGTAAATATGCTGCCACAAAAGTCTTTGGTCACTTACATAATAGGATCAAAAGCCTGACAGATAGCCATACAGCATTTAAAAGGAAATTAAAAGAATTTCTCAATGGCAACTCCTTCTACTCATTCGATGAATTTTTTGATATAGTAAGTGGGCAATTTCCTCAACCCCCACAAGAAATTAATTTGTGTAATGTAATATCTTGTATAGACACCTTTTATTAACCTGACACATTCCACATGATTACGAAGTGTCGTATTCATGATCTATGGAACAAATACTCATCTAATCTAATCTAATGTACTCCGAGCGCCATTGATGTTGTAAGCCTTTCTGCAACAGCAATACATCTCAATAATTCTTTCTATCTTTTGTTTTTAATGGTACTGATACTTCGGAGAACCTTCTAATTTCTTATCCGTTCTCCTTACTTCCATCATTTTTCCATAGCATTACTGCTCAAACGCTTTGATTTCCTTCATTATATATTCCTACAATTCATTATTTACTTCCATTCTACACTGTGCTCCAAACCTGCATTCTCAGAAACTTTCTCATCAAATCAGGCCGATGTTAGTTACTAGTAGGCTTTTCTTGGACAGAATGTGCTGATCTGCCTTTTATGTCCTCCATCTTGCGTTATTCTACTTCCTTAACTTCGCCTGCTCTGTGAATATCTCATTTGTGACACTCCTCCTTACTTTCGTTTTTCTTCAGTTTACTTACAATTCGCATCCTTTACTCATTAGATAGTTCGCCATCTAACAGATCAAACTGTTCTTCCCTACTTTACAGTCAATGAATTTTAACATAGATACCTTTTCACTGCGAATTATAATCCCATTCATGACCATTTCTTTTATTTCCGTCGTTGATTCTTGGTGTGTAGACTGAACACTAGTGGCGAACAACTACGATAGTGTTTTTATCATTTGTGATAGAAATAATTCGTCCTTAGCGTTCCATCCTTACTGTTGCCTCTTGTTTCTTGTACATGTTATACATTATGATTTTTCCTGAGAATTTCGAATATCTTATGCCCTATTGCATTGAGGAACGCTTTCATTATTTCGACAAATGCTATGAATGTGTCTTTATTTTTCTTAAGTCTTGCCTCCAACTTTATCGTCACCTAATAGAATTTCAGTTTTCTTTTCCATTAGTGTGCATTACTTGTCAGCAACATGGAGACAAGAGATGAGACAGTTCTCAGTCTTATCTGCCCTTGCTATCTTGGTTTGTGTGAATAATGTTTTTCAGCAGGTCTCGATGGTATTTCTCTTGACGCTTGAATTTCCGTTTAGCTGCCAATTCCTGGAATTATCTTAGAAATTTATAAGGATTGTTAGCTATGCTTTCCACCTTAATTGATCTTATGGGATCCAAAATCCTGTCCTATGTCTTCTTTTATCACGTCATCTGGGTATTAGACACTTTTGCAGACGTTAATTGTGATTCTAGTAGTATAGATTCTTCAGGATATAGCACTCTTGGCTTAATCCATGCTCGCTGGCCAGTTGCCTATAGCAGGCAATGGGTTGGTCTCCATATCGAACAGAATATGTTCCTGGACTGGTGTTCGAACAACAAACGATCATCCACGTTGGTTATCGTTTGTTATCCCTCCGGACAGGCACATACTTAAAATTGCACGCAGACGTTTTGTGAGTAGGGTGGTGCTTTCTCTCAGATAAATGGCTTGTTAAATCTGTTCGGCCTCTCAACTTTCCCACGTGCTTATCCGTAGATGAAGACAACCTTATATGATTTCTGGAATTAATAGTGGGACATTCTGCATCCTCTTAACTAATATTGCTCAACATGCCATATAGGAGAGTAATGTTGTTCACCGTGATATGCATTTCGCCAAAAATGTATGAATGCAATAGTAAATTAAATGAATATCATGTTATGTATAATGTAAAATGCTAGTTACCTTACCACAGAGTCAAATGGCTCTGAGCACTATGGGACTCAACATCGGAAGTCATCAGTCCCCTATAACTTAGAACTACTTAAACCTAACTAACCTAAGGCATCACACACATCCATGCCCGAGGCAGGATTCGAATCTGCGACCGTAGCGGTCGTGCGATTCCAGACTGAAGCGCCTAAAACCGGTCGTCCACACCGGCCGGCTATTACAGTCGCCGACCATTTTCTGACATATATCGATATGGACATTCTTGCTCCTTTTTCATGTCAGGAAACACATCCTGAAGTTAGTGTTCTTACTTAATATTCCCTCAGTACAACTTGAGCCATTTCACGATATACCACTCATCTCATATTTTGTGCTCTCCTGGTGACTGTCATTCGACGAAGGCTATGACAAATTTTGGGAAACGCAATTTGTCCACTGAGCTTTTATCAGCAAAATTTTGCTTCATTTTTATAAAAAACTATGACTGTACAGACAACAAGAAATAGTGGTAAACAAAATGTAAATCATATAATGTTCTCCGATAAACTTCGGACAAACTTCTGTTGAGCGTCATATCTGGACACTTCATAAATTCAGGACGTACTCACGGCATCTGATCAGTCTTTCAAGAAGAAAGGAAGTTCAGTGTTTGACATACGATCTGCAACATGGTCATCAGATTGAAAGTAAAGTATCCATCACAGGTGATCAAGAAAACATAATGAATCAGAAATTTATTGAGACACAATTAACATAATGGTCTCCGGTTGTGGCGAGCTCGTAACCAATAATTAAAGACAACAAAATCTTTTGAAATAAGACTAAACAGTTACTATGGCTCAAGGACAGTGTTCTCTCAAGTTACTAAGCAAAGTTCACAACAGAAGTTGTCGCACAAAAGGAGCGGGAAGTAGAGTCCAGTAGGTACTACCACAGTCTCAGTCCAAAACTAAGTTCGTCACAGCCGGTAACAACGAAGAGTGAAGATAAATATAACCCGAGGGTAGAAGGCTTCTAGAAGGAAATAAACACCGTTTTGAAAGGTTACTGGTTAGTAAGCACACAAAGCCTCCACTAGATAAAGTTCAGGTCCCAACAGGACAGATCCAAGGTTACGTGTTGAAGACTCTGACTCAATCACAGTTACAATCCCCAAAGGAAGTACAATATTACAGCTCAGTTAGACTAAAAGATATTCAAGTCCACCGTATGACGTATGACTGCAAAGCCCAGTGTCCTTACAAGTTCGCTCTCAGAAATACTGACATGAAGCTCGGCGTCATGGCTGCGCTGGCTGCTTTGTGACTTCCTAATGGAAGGAACGCGACTACATCTGGCTCCCAGCCCAGGAAGCCCACTCGGAGTCAACTGTCATTCAGAGCCCTCGCTTTGGCTTGAATACGGCTGTGGTTCCCGGATACGGCTGGTTCTCTTCCCAAACACATGGTCTGTGTAAGAAACCGGTTAATGGGCCCAGTGAACTCTGGCCGGGCTTTGGTTTTGTACTGGTGGCTGTGTGGAGCACTGCAGCCTTTATGTATAGTCTGCTGGGAAGGCGACTGTCCTTGTAACTCCGCTGTAACGTGGGTTGTAGGTAGACTAGGAGTAGTCTTCCGATACAGCAGGAAGCATTAGCGAACTGAATGAATGTGAGAAAATAAATTGGATTTCCAGGGGACTTGGCTAGGTGTTTCGATGGAGGTGTTGAAGGTCGGTAGTTTCGTATATAAGTTCACAACTACGTTCAGTGAACTAACTTGATGAACATTAGAATGTCTAAACAATTTTCCGTAGCTGAAACGTATGCAAACCTTACACCAGGCGCATGACAACACCCAACTCAATACAGAGGAGGCCTGGGTGCATTGATTAACAAAATGGGACAACATTCATTTCAAAAGTTATTAAATACAAGATTTTTGGAGGTGCATGTTTAACGATATACACGCAAAAGAATTAAACCCAGTACACCATTAACTCTACATTTCAGTTAGTATATCCTCAAGATCAAAATCTCTTACTTTTTCTGTATTATTTATGAACAAAAACACACAAACTTCTTATATTGTGAAGGCATTTCACTGACAAAGTTTGTAAGTATCGATGTTACTCGAATAAAATACAGCTGTAATACTTCATTAGCGGCACTGAGCTTACCACCACTTACTTTTCTGCATCAAAACCTTTTCAGGTTTTCTATCTTCAAACTTCAGACGTTCCATGCTTAGAATGGTTGAATGTTATCTCGCCGTCGGTTATTCATCTCTCTCTTGGCAGAGCACTCCCGGAGATCAGAATAGGGGACTAGTCCGAAAATTTATCCAGTGGAGATATCATCATGACACTTTTTCATTTGCAGGCCACATACCCTGTGAATACAAATTATGTACCTTTAATTTAGTGGTTTCCGTTGCCTTCTGCATTCCAGTGATGTTGATCTCTGCTGATTCTCCCGCCTTTTCGGGGAAGTTTACATCCCAAGGGATGCTACCTGCTCCTCCACTCTCTTTGACAAGGCCGCTGACAGGAAGAGGGTGACTTTGTATACTGAAAATCTTCAGCTGCCATTCCAGATGATTTTCTTTTCAAACTTTAAGCGTGGTTGGGTTCGAACCCGGGACGAAGGAAATTTTTGACTGCTAGCCAGGTACACTTCTCCTAGACCAGGGACACGCCATATGACTGACAAATTGGTTTCGCGACCAATAATCAGCGTATAACACCTCTCGGGTAATACAGCTGAAAGACAGATTTGCAGTCCATCGCTGTAATATTCCGCTGGACACCACAGATAGGCAGACATCTGGTTGCCGAGTAACTGTTACATGATAAGTACGTGTAACACTGGGTTCGGAACGGATTATGGCATTGATTCGCTTGGCAACATAGACAGCAATTACATAAACGATTAGTTGCGGCTCTCCATGAGCAATTACGCAATCTGATAATTCTGCAACACAGGGTCCCAAAATGTAACTGGCAAGAGGGCCCTCGTAATAAAGTACAACTATTCTTAACAGCCTTCTCTTTTTAAATCGGAGTGTGTAGATTTGTGAAATATCATTTATTATAAAAATTATAAACCGGACCAGGACTCATGCCCCGGTTGTCGACTTTCGCCGAAATTTCTCTTATCTAAAGAGGTAATCAGGCTCGAATCACGAACTGCTATCAAAACTCTTATTCTTCCACTGGCTTCCGCACAGTCGTAGAACTATAAAATCTGTCTCTTGTATCTTGCTTGACTAGTATTTCTGAGACAAAGGATATTGCAGAGAACCTTGTTGGATTAGTGTTTCTGAGAGAAAGAGCATTGCAGAGAATGATTTAGTTGCTACCAGTATTTTCAGAATGAATCACACGATCTGAAACTACGTGTGAACTGATGTGCACCTCCCTAACAGATTATTAGTGTATTGCAGGCCGAAACTCGAATCCGAAGATTATTTGGATTGTGAATCACGCGAAGAGAAGTTTATTTTGTAGAGCATTAGCCATGGAAGAAAAGGATTCGTAACTCGTTCTAGGACACAATTTTCATGTGAAAGGCAGAACCGCGTGCACGCAACTGATTACTAAAGTACTGTGCTGCACTTGGCCATATTTGTATTTTTTTCTTTAGTAATATTCACTTTCCTGAATGGTTAAAGGTATCAATAGTAAAGTCGTTTATAAAAAGGGAGAAAGTGGTAATGTAGACAATTATAGATCTATTTCTATGCTAGCAGTGTATGCTAAAGTTATTGAAATGTACAGCTCCGTTTCAGAAGTGGGTTAACAGTTGAAAGTGCTATATTCTCTTTCCTCTGTGAGGCACTGGATGGATTAAACAAAAGGTTTCAAAAGCTAGGCTTATTTTTTGATTTAACTAATGTGTTTCATTTGTTGATTACAAAACATTACTCCAGGTGGTCGACCATTATGTAACATGGGGAGTAGCTCACAACTGGTTCACCTCTTACTTCAAGAATAGACGGCAGAAAGTCAATTTCCAAGAATGTCTATGATGTGGATCCCGAGAGGAGCACGATTGAATTGGAGATGCCCCAGGGATATGTATGGGGTCGCTCCTGTTCCTTATTTATATAAATGATATGCCTTCGGTATTACAAATGATTCTAAAATACTTCTGTTTGCTGATGACACTGGCTTGGTAGCAAAGGATGATGTGTGCTATGGATTTTGCGTGCACCATTGACACTGTTTCAAATAGTGTAGTTCAAGACATAAATTCATGGCTTGTAGAAGATAAACTAAAGTTAAATCACATACGTCTCAGTTCTTACAGTTTCTGACACACAATTCAACAAAACCAGACGTTTTAATTACACATAATGTGAATCTGATTAGTGAGACTGAACAGTTCAGATTTGTAAGTAGTCTGATGCATAGTAAACTGTTGTTAAAATACAATCTTTAGGATCTTTTTCAAAGACTTAATGCTGCCATTCTTACTATTAGAACAGTATCTGAAGTAAGTGATAATCCGACACGAAAATTAATCTACTTTGCTTCTTTTAGTTCACTTATGACTTATGGCATTATATTGTGGGGTAACGCTTCCCATTCACAAAGGGTATTTTTGGCTCAGAAATGGGCGTCCCGGGCAATAAGTGAAGTAAACTCCTGAATTTCTTGTCGATCCCTGTTCATTAGTCTGGGTGTTCTGACACTGGGCTCTCAATGTATACAGTGTGAATCACTAACTATTGCCACCAAGAATAACTCCGAAAGTATGATAGGAGCTCAAAATTTTTGGAACAAAAGTTGCGTGTGACAACGGGGGCCATAATATGACGTCGGTTTTTTTGTTGCCAGGTGGCGTCGCGTCAGCGATATTTTTTTAATATGGGATACTATAGTTTGTTACTTATTTTCTGATATCGGCTATCCAGACGAATCCAGTGATGTGTAACAGTAAGGTCTTTGAAGGTCAATGAAGATTACAATGGTGGTATGAACGCCCAATTACAGAAGGCGACCGAATTGATCACCATTGGTATCAATGCAGTGCTGCAATCTTCTTATTATGGACTGAGTGGTATTCCTTACCACACCAGCACTTATCGAAGCAGATGCTATGACAATTCTCTCTAACATATCTTCAAGTGTAGTTGGAACGTCTTTATAAACAATGTCTTATACGAATCCCCACAAGAAAAAATCCAGAGGTGTCAAGTCTAGCGAACGAGCCGACCACGACACGTTTCCTCCGTATCCAATCCAACGATTTGGGAATTGTCCCTGCAACTCATTTCTAGCCATCAGCGAAAAATATGCCGGACATCTATCGTGTTGATACCATATTCTGTTCCTTGTTCCTAAAGGTATTTCTTCCAATAACAGACTTAATGTTTCTTGCAGGAATGTGATGTACTTGCTACCATTACGATTTCCTTCGATTAAAGAGGGGCCTATAATTCTGTCCTCCAGAATCCCTCACCATATGTTCACCGACCACGGCTTTTGGTGTGTAACTTGCCGCACCCAGCATGGGTTTTAAGTTGCCCACTAATGTATGCTATGCAAATTAACATTGCCAGGTTTCGTGAATGTAGCCACGTCAGTAAATAAAATCAAACTGTTAACTGTGCCATCACTCTGAATCTGAAGTTGGGCCCATCGGCAGAACTCAATGCGACACATACAATTTGTGCCAGTTAATTCTTGGTGGAGACTGATACGAGTATGCTCATGCCAGATTCCTTTGCGATTTGACGCGAACTAACCCAAGGATCTTGAACCACGGTGACAGGAGTACCAATTTCCGTTTCCTTGTTAGTAAGCTTCCTTTGCCGGGTATGTTCAGGTGCATTAAAGAACCAGTTGTTCTCAATTTATCATACACACATTTAAATGTACGACTTGTTGGGTGAGTACTTTGAGGATATCTTTCAGTTGAGGATATTTTTCAGAGTGTGTCTCTAGCTCTCACTGAATTTCTTTATTCGCTTGCTTCGACTAGTCTTACCATTCGTATTAGTGTTGTATTGCGAAACCATCGAATGGTGTTTACATGTGAATGGCACGTTAGATGGATACGCCGTATTCGGCGAATATTTACCATCTGCACGGTATACGAGAGAGAATTGTCAGAGCATGTGCTTCCATAAGTGCCGAAGTGTTAAGGAATACCACTCAATCCATGATAAGAACATTTCAGCATTGCATTGATACCAATGGTCATCACTTCGAATACCTTCTGCAAATGAAATTAATGCCACCTTTGTGACCTTCGTTGACCTTCAAAGACCTTACTGTTGCACATCACTGGATTCGTATCGTTAGCCGCTGTCAGAAAATAAGTACAAAACTATAGCATCCTTCATATGTCTGATGCGACCTCATCTAGCAACAACAAACCAACGTCATATTATGGCCCCCGTTGTGCCATGCAACTTTTGTCCCACAAACGTTTCAGCTACTATCATAGTTTTGGAGTTATTCTATGTGGCGAACGTTAGTGACTCACCATGTATATTCCGTACTATCATTTCTTGTTAACAATATCAGCTTATTCACAAGAATTATCAACTTTCACTCAGTTAATACCGAGCATAAATCCAATCTGCTTTCGGATCTCACCTTCTTAACTCTTGCGCAGAAAGGCGTGCAGTGTTGTGCTGCATCCATTTTCAATAAGCTACCACAAGAATTTAAAAATCCTGTTAGTACACCATGTGCTTACAAATCCAAACTGAAGAGTTCCCTCATGGATCGCTCCTTCTATTCTGTCTAGGAGTTTATTGAAACATTAAGCTGTTCCTGTATTATATTGCTGGCTGCGTTTACGTAAACTTATGGCTTGACGTCTTTTTAGTTTTTATGAATATTTTATTTTGTCTATTATTACATTTGTTGTAATATTATGTGCTTACACGTTCCATGACCATGAGAATTTGTTCATCAAATTGCTCTTACGGATCTAGACATGTAAAATAAAAAACAATTCTACCAATTTTCTTCTAGGAATAAATTCCTTTCTGTCGCTAAGCAGTTCAACTCAAGAAACTTTCTATTAGGAATCATAATCTAGCAGCATATGCTGGAAGAATTCTACAAAGTTTGTAAAGTAGGAGGTAGGTGTTCTACGTCACATTATTTTACTAAAAGCGAATTGGTCTAGATGTCATCCCCTGAACCTCACTTTACTCCAAAGGGTTGTTCCTGATGAACAGTGACTACAATAGCCACAATCCAGAGCCTATCACCCTGTGGCTGACTGGGCAATGATGTCAGACGTCTTGACAGATGAAGGTGACTGACCGAATCACCAAATGAAATCTTTACTATTCGCCGTCATTCTTCTATTGACTAGTGCATACAGACATTTATGATTTATTTCTATAGCTCTCTCAGTGTCTGTCCCCCATATTCGAAAATTCACAAAATCTCTCGTGCAGACGCTAGATGCCTATTATTAGGAAAAGTAACATTTTCGTTCAGAAATAGTCTAGTCTCAGGATACGTGTTTCTTTTGTAGAATTATACATTTACTAACAGTTTTAATCTACCAGGAAGTTTCATATCAGCGCACACTCCGCTGCAGAGTGAAAATCTCATTCTATAATATTATTAATATGGGTGAGGGTAAATCGAAGAAAGACGAAAGTAATGAGAAGTAGCAGCAATGAGAACAGCGACAAATTTAAGGTCGTAGTTGGTGATCATGAAGTAGATGAAGCTAAGGAATTCTGTTGCCTAGGAAGCAAAATAACGCAAGACTGATAGAGCAAAGAGGACATAAAAAGCATCCTAGGCCTGGCTTAAAGGGCACTCCAGGCCAAAAGAAGTCTACAAGTATCAGTCACAGGGGATAATCTCAGAAAGCACTTTCTGAGGATATACGTTTGGGGCACTGTAGCGTAAGGGAGTGACACTGACTGTGGGAAAACCAGAAAAGCAGGGAATAGAACATCTGAGATGTGGTAACAAAGAAGAACGTTGAAAGTCAGGTGAACTGATAAGGTAAGGTAAGAGGAGGTTCTCAGCAGCATCGGGAGGAAAGGAACGTTTGGGAAACTCTGAGAAGAAGAAGGACCAGGATGATAGGACATCTGTTAAGACCCTAGGTATTAGCTTCCATGCTACCAGAGGCAGCGGTAGGGGCAAAATCTGTAGAGGAAGACAGGCTGGAATACATCCAGCAGATAGTTGAGGACGTAGTGCTACTCTGAGATGAAGAGGAACTCATGGCGAGCCGCTCAAACAACTCGGAAGACAGAGTACTAAAAATATAGTTTTTAACACAGAAGGTGCTCCGTATTCCAACGTTTTCAGTAAGAAAATCTGCTGGTTTACCGTAAGTTCAAACTCGACAGCTTGAGAAACAGAATTTTGAGGCTCACCAAGAAAAAACATGGCATAATGACAGCATTCTGCAGCGTACAGTAGAGTGTGTAGTTGATAGGACATTCATCACATTTGTGTTGCGAACTGTTTTGCAATCATGCATCTAGGTTTCTTCCAACGTCTTCAATTATTTGTCGAATATATTCGAATTTGTATCTTCTCCCGCAGTTTTTACCCTCTACTGCTCAATGAAATATGTTATCCCTTGAATCTTTAAAAACGTCTCCTGTCATTCTACGTAACCCTTTTAATTGCTGTTTTCTGTCTGTTGCGCTCCAACCCGATTCTGCAGAGAATTTCATTCCTTCCCCTATCAGTCCACCTAATTTTCAACATCCTTCTATAGCACCAAACTTCAAATGCATCGATTCGTTTCTTTTTCGGGTTTCCCACAGTCCATCGATTAACGTCCACGCAAACCTGAGCTCGAAATGTACGTTCTCAGAAATTTCTTCCGCAGATTATGGCCGATCTTTTATTAGACTTCTTTTGGGCAGTAAAGCTCTGTTTTACCTTATTAGTTTGCTTTCCATGCGTTTCTTACTTCATCTGCCACGTGCAATTTTGCTCTCAATTTTTTTGTTAAAGTCTACACTTTTCTTATTTCTGTTACTCTTTTGGCTTCTTTCAGCTTTCTCTCAATCTATACTGTGTGCTTTCTAGACTGTCCATTCTGTTCAGCAAATCTTGCAATGCTTTCTCCCGCTGAGGACAGCAATGTTACCAGCGCATTCCATCACTAATATCGCTTTACTTCTAACCCTAATCCAGCCCCTAAACCTTCATTTTCGTTCCTGTTTATTGCTTACATATACTTGAAAACAGGGCCGAATGACTGCTCCCCTGCCTGACTCCTTTTTCAGTTCTAGCCCATCGTTCTCTGTTTTCGATTCTTATTTTCCCCTATCTGATATTGGAAATTTGGGAATTTATGGTAAGTTCCTATAGGACCAAACTGCTGAGGTCAACGGTCTCTATGCTTACACACTACTTAATCTAACTTTAACTAATTTACGCTAAGGACAACACACTCAGCCATGCCCGAGGGAGGACTCGAGCCTCCAACGGGGGGAGCCACGCGAACCGTTACGAGGCGCCTGAGACCGTGCGGCTACCCCGCGCGGCCTCTTTGTACTTTTACATACTGTATGTTACTCATTTTTCCCTAATGCTTTCACATATTTTTTTCAGAATTTAGAACATCTAGTAAGCATTTGTAATACTTTTCTTACCTCGTTTACACGTTTTCTAGTTCTGTAAATTCTATGATTGCCTCGTGATTTTACTTGCGTCTTCTTCTAATTATCAAGCGCAGCACCAGAAATGGCTCTCTGATTCCTCTTCCTTTCCAAGAACCAACTAACTGCTATCTAATAGATCCTGAGGTTTCTCTCCCATTCTTCTGCACGTTATTCTTGTAACAATTTTGGATTCATGGGATGTCAAGCCTAATGTGCGAGAATTCTACGTCTTATTTGCCCTTTCTGCATTCGAGATTGTGTCGATGATATTTTTCCGAAACTTCGATGATACACCTATGGACTCAATGACTCTTCAATACAACATGAATAGCCGTTTGATTTTCCACTTCCTTCAATTACTTTAGATATTCACAAGGAATGTTACATATGCCTTCCGCCTTATTGTATTTCCGATGCACTGAACCTGGAATGCCGAACGATTTGATTAGTATTCAAAAACTCTACCACTAGAGGAGACTATAGGAACACTCAAACACAAAAGCACACTGAACAAAATTTATCTGATTCGCAAAGATATGACACAGCATTATTTTCTTAGAGCTATTGATTAAGTCAGCAGGAAAGACCCGTGGTGAATTTTTTGAAGAACGTAAGAATTTGTAACTTCTGTAGCTGCCAGAATATGTCACCGATTTTTTTAATTTTTGGAATATACCTCACAGTATCAGGAAGCGGATAAACCCATCTTACATAGGAGGTCTATTCGGAAAGTGAGCAACGATCGGTCGGGCAATGAAAACCACTATGAAAATCCGACTAGGCTTTTCACAAACGTTTTGCGCAGTGTCTCTAGTATGCCCGTCGATCACATCAAGACGCTAATTTCAGTTGTGAGCGCACTGTGAACGACTATAGGTGCTTAGAACAATAACGTCTCAGGCCAAGTAGGGGAGGTCCGCTGACAGGTTTCGCCTTAATCAATGCAGCCCACCTAACGCAACTGCCACGCACTTCCTTCTCCAGAGCAATTCTCAGCCGCACTCTGCAGGGGCAGTGAAGACGCTCCTGCAGCCTTTTCGATGGGAAATGTTCGATCACCCACAACACAGCCCTAATTGGCTAGTCCTGAATATCATCTCTGTTCACATGAAGGGATACGCGCTGTATACCAGTGTGGAGAATTATCGGAAACCACAGGCGGCTGCCTTCTATGACGATGGTGTTGGAAATTTGGTACCACGCTCCGACCAATGTCTAAGTCGGAGTGGCGACTATGTAAAGAAGTACCTGGAAGGTGTAGCTAAATGTGCTAAGCAAACCGTTTTGATTTTCACTCTGGTTTCCATTTCTCGACCGCTCGTTCGTTACTTTCCAGACAACCCTCGTATCTTCAGAAAATTTTGAAAATATTTTCATTATCTACATCGCAAACTATATACAAAATTTAATTTGATAACTAGTTTCGATTGTTCATACACTCTTCCTCATATGAGTGTTGGTAAAGAAACTGTGTCAACGTATACGGTAAGGTTATTCTGCATCGTCTACATATTTTGGTACATTCATATATAAGATATAACTTCAGCAAACTGATGGCTGCATCTTGTTGGTACAGTCAGGGCGTTATTGAAGTTGTCTCTTATATGAGATGTTGCGGTCTTACCACACCGTACACGTCGACGCATTATCTATACAATGGTTCTTCTGAGGACGGTTGTGCGAGCAACCGAAACTAGTTACCAAATTTAATGTTGTATGTTGTTTATGACCTAGATAATTAAAAGATTTGGTTTGAAAATTACATGAGATTTGTATTTTTTGCATATCTCTGCAATAAGCCTGTAAAATAAGCAAAACGACGTTACATGTGTGGTACTTGGTCACATAGTAACGAGATAAAATCTCCGAAAACCAATGTTCCACTGTCGGGAGACAGACACGGCGCAGGTACGGTGCGCGTTGTTATTTCTGTGCTTCAAGTCAATCAGTCTGTTGTAGCGATGAGACAACTAAATGGTTCAAATGGCTCTGAGCACTACGGGACTCAACTGCTGTGGTCATTAGTCCCCTAAAACTTAGAACTACTTAAACCTAACTAACCTAAGGACATCACACACATCTATGCCCGAGGCAGGATTCGAACCTGCGACCGTAGCAGTCGCACGGTTCCAGACTGCGCACCTAGAACCGCGAGACCACCGCGGCCGGCTGATGAGACAACTTCCTCACGAATATTTTCAGAGTTTCACAGTGTATACGGCAGTCGGAAACGAGGGTATGGTTGTCATGTATACCGAATGTCACTAACTGTTAGAGCAGGGGAGTCGCTGTATACTGAAAGTTATCCGGATCTGTCGATCTGCGTATGCGAACGTTAAATACTAAGTAATAAACCGGAAAACCGAAGGAACAAAACAATTGCTAAAAGAAATGCAAGTAGCACATTAGCAGCGTCAACGCAAAAGTCACATTTCACTAAGAGGTAATCTGGTCGAGCACGGTCAGCGATCGTTTCACGTTTCACATTTTATTCCATCTGCCCCATCAGAATCGGATGCAGTTATCCGAGCTTCGTCTACGAACCCTGCAAACTGATTTCGCTTTTCTAAGCAGCATTACCTTAAGGATAGAACACCATTTAACAATCATGGATAAATCACTATTCACAATACACCCAAGAAGTACTGGATATTTACGTTGGCTCAGAGAATTGGGTAATCCACGGTCTTGTTCTGGCAAGTTATGGTGCGGACTTTTGAAGTATCACATAACTGACCCATGTTTCACTGATAGGGCTTTGAATATATACAAGTATCTGGAGTTCCTAATACGTTGCTGCCGCAACCATTTCAATGGGAACTAGGCAAACTTGTGCCCACTGGAATGTCTGCGGCAGCTTATTTGTTAGGAACCCTAGACACTATGTGCTACCAGGATAACAGATGTCCGGAAACTCCGCACAGATAATTAGAGACAGTCTTTATAGAACAATTGGAGATCATTTCATCGGTCACCTTAAAAACACAAAATTACGTGAACGTTCGCCAGATTAAACATCTCAGGATTCTTATCTTTTGCAGAATATTAAAGAAGTCTGCTGGGAAGTACCGAGTACTTTCCGAAGACGTAAAGTACAAGATAAAACGGGCTTGTCCAGATGAACTTAAACCTGCGTCATTGCATGTCTACATCTACATCTACATGATTACTCTGCAATTCACATTTAAGTGCTTAGCAGAGAGTTAATCGAACTACAATCATACTATCTCTCTACCATTCCACTCCCGAACAGCGCACGGGAAAAACGAATACCTAAACCTTTCTGTTAGAGCACTCATTACTCTTATTTTATTTTGATTATGATTCCTACCTATGTAGGTTGGGCTCAACAAAATATTTTCGCATATGGAAGAGAAAGTTGGTGACCGAAATTTCGTAAATAGATCTCGCCGCGACGAAAAACGTCTTTGCTTTAATGACTTCCATCCCAACTCGCGTATCACATCTGCCACATTCTCTCCCCTATTACGTGATAATACAAAACGAGCTGCCCTTTTTTGCACCCTTTCGATGTCCTCCGTCAACCCTACCTGGTAAGGAACCCACACCGTGCAGCAATATTCTAACAGAGGACGAACGAGAGGAGTGTAAGCTGTCTCTTTAGTGGACTTGTTGCATCGTGCCAATGAAACGCAGCCTCTGGCTCACCTTCCCCACAATATTATCTACGTGGTCTTTCCAACTGAAGTTGTCCGTAATTTTAACACCCAGGTACGTAGTTGAATTGACAGCCTTGAGAATTGTACTTTTTATCGAGTAATCGAATTGTAACAAATTTCTTTTGTAACTCATATGGATCACCTGTGTACCCGTGGTCTAGGGGTAGCGTCTTTGATACATAATCAAAACGTCTTCGGTCCCGCCACTGCCTAAATTTTGATACATAATCAGCATTGGCGGCCGAAGACTTCCGGCATAAGAAGTCAGCCTCATTCTGCTAACGGCCTTGTGAAAGAGGGTGGAGGAGCGGATAGAGGTTCAGGGCACTCTCTTGTCCTAAGGGTGGGAAATTGCCCCTAAAGGCGGAAGAATCAGCAACGATCAACGACTTGAGGATGCAGAAGGCAATGGAAACCACTGCATTTAAGACACGTAACGTGTATCCGCGGGACATGTGGCCTGTAGTTGAAGAAGAGTCATGATGATCTTTCCATTGGCAAAAGATTCCGGAATAGTCCCCCATTCGGATCTCCGGGAGGGGACTGCCAAGGGGGAGTTTACCATAACAAAAAGATTGAATAATCAACGAAAGGATAATGTTCCACGAATCGGGGCGTGGAATGTCAGAAGCTTGAACGAGGTAGGAAAACTATAAAATCTGAAAAGGGAAACGCAAAGGCTCAATCTAGATATAGTAGGGGTCAGTGAAGTGAAGTGGAAGGAAGACAAGGATTTCTGGTCAGATGAGTATCGAGTAATATCAATAGCAGCAGAAAATGTTATAACAGGTGTAGGATTCGTTATGAATAAGAAGGTAGGGCAGAGGGTGTGTTACTGTGAACAGTTCAGTGACCGGGTTGTTCTAATCAGAATTGACAGCAGACCAACACCAACAACAATAGTTCAGCAAGCTGAAGATGAACAGATAGAGAAAGTGTATGAGGATATTGAAAGGGTAATGCAGTATATAAAGGGGGACGAAAATCTAATAGTCATGTTCGACTTGAATGCAGTTGTAGGGGAAAGAGTAGAAGAAAAGGTTACAGGAGAGTATGGGCTTGGGACAAGGAATGAAAGAGGAGAAAGACTAACTGAGTTCTGTAACAAGTTTTAGCTAGTAACAGCGAATACCCTGTTCAAGAATCACAAGAGGAGGAGGTATACTTGGAAAAGGCCGGGAGATACGGGAAGATTTCAATTAGATTACATCATGGTCAGACAGAGATTCCGAAATCAGATACTGGATTGTAAAGAGTACCCACGAGGAGATATAGACTCAGATCACAATATAGTAGTGATGAAGAGTAGGCTGAAGTTCAAGACATTAGTCAGGAAGAATCAATACGCAAAGAAGTGGGACACGGAAGTTCTAAGGAATGACGAGATACGTTTGAAGTTCTCTAACTCTATAGATACAGCAATAAGGATTAGCGCAGTAGGCAGCACAGTTGAAGAGGAATGGACATCTCTAAATAGGGCCATCACATAAGTTGGGAAGGAAAACATAGGTACAAAGAAGGTAGCTGTGAAGAAACCATGGGTAACAGAAGAAATATTTCACTTGGTTAATGAAAGGAGAAAGTACAAAAATCATTAGGGGAAGTGGCAACAAAACGACTATTCACGTCGGTGTGTAGAATATATGAGTCTGGCGACATACCATCTGACTTTCGGAAAAGCATCATCCACACAATTCCGAAGACGGCAAGAGCTGACAAGTGCGCGAATTATCGCACAATCAGCTTAACAGCTCATGCATCGAAGCTGCTTACAAGAATAATATACAGAAGAATGGAAAAGAAAATTGAGAATGCGCTAGGTGACGTTCAGTTTGGCTTTAGGAAAAGTAAAGGCACGAGAGAGGCAATTCTGACGTTACGGCTAATAATGGAAGCAAGGCAGAGAAAAATCAAGACACGTTCATAGTATTTGTCGATCTGGAAAAAAAGTTCGACAATATAAATGGTGTAAGCTGTTCGAGATTCTGAAAAAAGTAGGGGTAAGCTATAGGGAGAGACGGGTCATATACAATATGTACAACAACCAAGAGGGAATAATAAGAGTGGACGATCAAGAACGAAGTGCTCGTATTAAGAAGGATGTAAGACAAGGCTGGAGCCTTTCGCCCCTACTCTTCAATCTGTACATCGAGGAAGCAATGATGGTGAAAGGATATCAATGATACGATTTGCTGATGACATTACTATCCTGAGTGAAAGTGAAGAAGAATTAAATGATCTGCTGAACGGAATGAACAGTGTAATGAGTACACAGTATGGTTTGATAGTAAATCGGAGAAAGACGAAGGTAATGAGAAGTAGTAGAAATGAGAACAGCGAGAAACTTAACATCAGGATTGATGGTCACGAAGTCAATGAAGTTAAGGAATTCTGCTACCTAGGCAGTAAAATAACCAATGACGAACTGAGCAAGGAGGACATTAAAAGAAGACTCGCTATGGCAAAAAAGGCATTTCTGGCCATGAGAAGTCTACTAATATCAAATACCGACCTTAATTTGAGGAATAAATTTCTGAGGATGTACGTCTAGAGTACAGCATTGTATGGTAGTGAAACGTGGACTGTGGGAAAACCGGAACAGAAGAAGATCGAAGCATTTGAGATGTGGTGCTATGCACGAATGTTGAAAATTAGGTGGACTGATAAGGTAAGGAATGAGGAGGTTCTACGCAGAATCGGAGAGGAAAGGAATATGTGGAAAATAGTGATAAGGAGAAGGGACAGGATGATAGGACATCTGCTAAGAGATGAGGGAATGACTTCCATGGTACTAGAGGGAGCTGTAGAGGGCAAAAACTGTAGAGGAAGACAGAGATTGGAATACGTCAAGCAAATAATTGACGACGTAGGTTGCAAGTGCTACTCTGAAATGAAGAGGTTAGCACAGGAAAGGAATTCGTGGCGGGCCGCATCAAACCAGTCAGTAGACTGATGACCCCCCCACCCCCAAAAATTGGATCACCGGACACTTTTCGTTATTTAGCGTCGACTGCCACCTGCCACACGTTGTAATGTCCAGCTGCTTGAAAGATGTCGGTAAGACATACCGTCAAGTGCGAGTAATGTGCTATGGTTCGCTTCCCACTAGCGGAAGGAATAACACCTACAGAAATTTTTTCACGATTCAGAATGGTTTACGACAGAGGTTTTATGAACAGAAAGAGTGTGTTTAAATGGTGTAGGGAGTTAAGTGGAGGCAGAACAAATGTTCATAACGTACAGAGAAGTGGAAGACCTTCCATTTTGACTGTTGAGATATGCAAAATATCAAAGAAACTGTTCGGAAAGAGCGCCGTTTGACAGTGGATAAAATTTCTGCAACGTTTCCGCAACTCTGCAGAACTCTCTCTTGTGCGGGACACTCACAGAAACGTTGGAATATCGTAAACTGTGCGCAAGATGCGTCACAAAACAGCAGCTCCAGCGAGTTTCTTGAATTGTTTGAATTGGAAGATGAGGATTTTTGAGCTCTGTTGTGACTCGATATGAGACACGTTTGAGACAAAAAGACAGACGTCACAATTACCCAACTGTTAAAAAATTCCAAACCACAATTTAGGGCAAAAAATCAAGGGCGTAGTGTGTTGGGACCGGAAAGGCATCGTTTAGTTCGAATTTCAGCCACAATGGGACACTTTCAGTGAACAACAATAATGTGAGGGCCTAAAAAATAAATCAAAAGTAACAAATAAAAGAAGGAGGAGGACTTCTGACAAAAGGAGTGTGTTTGTTGCACGACAACGTCCGCCTTTACGCCGTCTCAGTGACCTAGGAGCTCTTGGACTCATTTGGTTGCTTGTATATAAGTCCATCGGAAGAACAGACACGACGCGGAATCCGCAGCTGTAATACATATCATGTAAATTGAAGATAGAGGAGGGACAAAGAAGAGGAAAGGGAAGGAACTAATGACATCAGCTGCATCGGGACATTATGCAGAATTGCAGCGCCTAATGGAGATATTTGCCACAATGGTACTCGAAGGCATGATCTGCATATTAGGCAGCTGCGTTAACCTCTGCCGCACCTGGACAGTGTTTATCGCAACTGAACAAACTACCTCTGCTCACTCTCCAGCCGACTCACATTCCCGCCTTTTGCCACCTGTCTGCGTTCCCCATCTATGTTTTCCAAGCTCGTCCCTCCGGATGCAGGTCGAACGTACATGTCCTTCTGCATTGGAGGTGTGAGCATGGAGAACATGAACAGGGATTGCGGATAGGTGGCGATATGTGGGAATGTCAGTTGGTCGGTCAGCCTGTCGAAATAGTTCGAGCAATTTTTTTTTATAAACACTGCGTCCGGGTGGCTCAGTGGTTGATTCAATTGCCTACGAAGCACCTGATCCAGAGTTCGAGTTTCAGATTGGCTCACTTTTTTATTCATCGCTGCTGATTCCTCATAAAGTCCTGATACTTCTGATGTTAGTAGAGCCTTCCCTTTCCTTTCTCGTCCGCCCCAATAGCTGAGTGGTCGCCGGCACGGTAGCTGAGCGTGTTAGGTCAGAGGGGTAGCTACCCTCTCTGTAACAAAAAAAAAAAAGATAAAAAGAAACTGGGTTAATGAACCAACGTAGAACCTAAGCGAGTGTCATCGGACGTCAGCCGCGAACAAATTCAACGAACAATATAGATCAAATTGAGATTAAAGGAAAAGGAAAAATGTGGTCAGCGCGGCGCTCTGTCACGCCAAAGGGCCCGGGCTCGATTCATAGCTAGGTCGGAGATTTTCTCCGCTCAGGGACTGGGTGTTGTGTTGTCCCTATTATCATTTCATCATCATCAGTGGAAGGCAACGGGGAAACCCACGCCTGTTTACAATATTTGTTTCGGATGTTTTGAACCAACCCGCGTGTTCGCCATACTTGGCGACTTCAGATTATTGTCTTTTCACCTCCCTGAAGGCAGACATGAGAGGAATTAAATTTTCGGCCGTCGAGCAAGTGCAGAAGGAAGTTGTAAAGTGCTGGAAGGTTGGGAGGAGCTGGAAGGTGAGTTCTTCGAAAAGGTCATAAAGAAGCTTGTGCCACATCTCGCTACACGCATTGAACGGGATGGTGATAAGTGGACAAATAGTCAACAGGTGCATAAAAATATCGTTCAAGTTTTTTAAATGCACTTTTTCTAAAAAATATAAACATCTAGCACACTTTCTTTGTTGGCATGTCTCGTATTTGGTATAGTAAGCTGGACCTTAGTTGGATTTAGACTCCCGATGGTGGGACCGTGGTTTGTTGCGCTTTTATCTAGTTACTGTTTGAATCTCTGGAAAAGCAAAAATCATCAAAATCTAAATTTACGAGGGTGAGTCAAATGAAAACCTTAATTTAGCAATAGCAATACGAAATTTCGCGCTGCTATCCTGTAAGTTGGTAAGCGTGCTACAAGCAGCGTGCATAATGGCCTGTAGGTGGCAGCATAGTGCAGATGCTTACTGTATCAGTAAGAAAGTGGCCGCGCCACTTGCGACTTGCATCAAGGAAGAACAGGGTTCTGTTATTCGGTTTTTGCTTAGTGAAGGTGTGAAACATATTGAAATTCATCGACGAATGAATTTTCAGTACGGTGATGCATGTTTGACACAGCAGCAAATCTACGAATGGAGTAGGAAGTTCGTAAATGGTGTGAATTCTGTGGAAGATGCTCCTCGTCCAGGTCAGGCACAACGAGTTGTGACTCCACAAAACATTGAAGCAGTTGAAGCCATAGTGGCCTGCCGCTGTGGCCGAGCGGTTCTAGGCGCTTATGTCCGCAACAACGCTACTGCTACGGTCACAGGTTCGAATCGTGCCTCGAGCAAGGATGTGTGTGATGTCCTTAGGTTAGTTAGGTTTGAGTAGTTCTAAGTCTAGGGGACAGATGACCTCAAATGTTAAGTCCCATAGTGCTTAGAGCCATTTGAACCATTTTTTTTGAAGCCATAGTGAAGGAAAATCGCCGAGTGACACTGAATGAGATTGCAGCATGTTTACAGATTAGTCATGGGTCAGCACACCACAATGTGCATGACGTGTTCCAGTTTCACAAAGTGTGTGCAAGATGGGTGCAACTGACTTCTAAAATGAGAGAACGACGTGTTGATGCTTGTGCACAACTTCTTCGGCTCTTTCAACGAGAAGGTGATGACTTGCTTGCAAGAATCGTTACTGGAGACGAAACCTGGGCTCACTTCCACCAACCGGAATCGAAGAGAGCGAGGAAGAAATGACGTTATTCCTTATCACCAAAACCAAAGAAGTTTCTAACAGAACCATAAACAGGGAAGATTATACTGACTCTCTTTTGGGACGAAAAAGGCGCCATTTTGGAACGTTACATTCCTAGCGGGATCACTGTAACCAGTGTATCATACACAGATCTCCTAAAAATGATCTGCGGCCTGCAATCAAATTAAAGCTACGTGGATTGCTGTGATCAGGTGCCCTTTGGAACATTACAGTCCAAGGCCCCACACTGCCCGTACAACACTTTCAACAATCTCAGACCTGCATTGTGAGTATCTCTCCCATCCAACATAATCACCAGACCTTGCCCCAAGTGATTTTCATATGTTTTGACCACTCAAAGACGCAATGGCAGGAAAGAAGTTCCGTTCTGATGAAGAGGTACGCCACGCGGTGCATGAGTGGTCCGCGGGCTACCAAAATATTTTTTTTCTGAAGGTATTTATTCACTTTGTAAGCGCTGGAGGACTTGCATTGAGCGTGGGGGAGATTATGTTAAAAAGTGATACAGCTTAGTACCACTTCTGCACAATGAACAATATTTAAAAAATATTTAAGGTTTTCATTTGTGTCACCCTCGTATTATCCTACTTTCAAGGAAAAAAGTATCACTATGGAACACCTAATGGCATACTTCCCTACATTCGCTCTTCTTTGGTTCTTTCTGTTCCAGAAATGTCAAGCTATAGCTGCGATCACATCACAGGGCACAAAACCAGCTGCAGGCCACTTCATCCCCTCACCTCCTCCTTTGTAATGCCCCTCGGCGGGCTCCACATCGGCCACGGCGACATCAAAGTTTCAGCTTCCTGAAGCAAGCCGCCTCTCATTAATTCTAAGCTCGCTTTCGAGAGCACGCGAAATGAGGTTAATTCCATGAGACCAGGAAGCTAGGTGTTCGCTTTCGCGCCCCCGATGCAGCCTATCGCCGCAGCTGCCTTGGGGAGTGGGAACTAATTAATGAGGCGGCAAATATTTTCCGTGTCGCGCTGTGAGTGACGCCGCCGATGGAGGTACAGCCCGAGCGACACGGCGCCAGCAATCTGGGTCGCGGGACAACACAGGCGGCGCTGAGCTGTGCCAGCGGCCAGCGCTACCACCAATGGCACCTGCAGTTATCGACAGTCTCGTCGGTCATTAGTCATGAAAAAAGACTAAAATACTCTCAATGGTGCTCAAAGCGCTATCTTAATAACTGTTCTCGTAATAATGCTCTCTGCCGAGACGGGCCACGTGGTCGCACCTCTTTGATTTGTATGTATTTAAACACTACTGACCACTAAAATTGGAAGGTCAAGCTTTATAGAATCGTTGGTCTTACAAGCAACTGATTTAAATCGTACTAAATAAATACGATGCGAGATTTTTTGGAAACAGCGGTCATGATATACAACAGGTTCTAGGTACCGGCTCCCAGGTTGATGCCATATTTTTCGACTTTCGAAAGGCGTTCGGCTCAGTACCGCACAGGCGCGTGCTCCAAAAAGTGCGCGCTTACGCTCTATCCAATAGCATATGCGGTTGGATAGAAAGTTTTCTAAAAGACAGGGAGCAGTATGTCGTCCTGAATGGGGTGACTTCAACACAAACAAGCATAACTTCGAATGTGCCCCAGGGCAGCGTAATAGGTCCTCTGCTTTTTATGGTTTACATAAACGATCTCGATGGTGGTATTGACAGCGACATTAGACTGTTTTGGCCGATGATGCTGTAGTCTAGAGGAAAGTAGTACCACACGAAAGCTGTGAACAAATTAGTGACGGTTTGCAGAAAATAAATGTGTGGCATAATGACTGGCAGTTATCTGTCAATATTAGTATGTGTAACCTACTGCGCGTAACAAGGCTAAAATTCTCATTAATGTATAAGTACAAAATAAATACTCATTCTTTGGAAGCGGTAATATCCGTCAAGTATCTGGGTGTGACTATTCGAAATGATATCAAATGGAATTATCAGATTACACAAGTAACGGGTAAAGAAAACTCTAGATTGCGGCCGGCCGCTGTGGCCGCGCGGTTCTAGGCGCTTCAGTCCGGAACCGCGCTGCTGCTACGGTCGCAGGTTCGAATCCCGCCTCGGACGTGGATGTGTGTCATGTCCTTAGGTTAGTTATCTTTAAGTAGTTCTAAGTTCTAGGGGGCTGATGACCACACATGTTAAGTCTCATAGTAGAGGTCAGTGAAATGAAGTGGAAGGAAGACAAGGATTTCTGGTCAGATGAGTATCGTGTAATATCAACAGCAGCAGAAAATGGTATAACAGGTGTAGGATTCGTTATGAATAGGAAGGTAGGGCAGAGAGTGTGTTACCGTGAACAGTTCAGTGACCGGATTGTTCCAATCAGAATCGACAGCAGACCAACACCGACAACGATAGTTCAGATATACATGCCGACGTCGCAAGCTGAAGATGAACAGATAGAAAAAGTGTATGAGGATATTGAAAGGGTAATGAAGTATGTAAAGGAGGACGAAAATCTAATAGTCATAGGCGACTGGAATGCAGTTGTAGGGGAAGGAGTAGAAGAAAAGGTTACAGGAGAATATGGGCTTGGGACATGGAATGAAAGAGGAGAAATACTAATTGAGCTATGTAACAAGTTACAGCTAGTAATAGCGAATACCCTGTTCAAGAATCACAAGAGGAGGAGGTATACTTGGAAAAGGGTGGGAGACACGGGAAGATTTCAATTAGATTACAGTATGGTCAGACAGAGATTCCGAAACTAGATACTGGTTTGTAAGGCGTACCCAGGAGCAGATATAGACTCAGATCACAATATAGTAGTGATGAAGAGTAGGCTGAAGTTCAAGACATTAGTCAGGTAGAATCAATACGCAAAGAAGCGGGATACGAAAGTTGTAAGGAATGACGAGATACGTTTGAAGTTCTCTAACGCTATAGATACAGCAATAAGGAATAGCGCAGTAGGCAGTACAGTCGAAGAGGTATGGACATCTCTAAAAAGGGCCATCACATAAGTTGGGAAGGAAAACATAGGTATAAAGAAGGTAGCTGCGAAGAAACTATGGGTAACAGAAGAAATGCTTCAGTCGATTGATGAAAGGAGGAAGTACAAACATGTTCCGGGAAAATTAGGAATACAGAAATACATGTCGCTAAGGAATGAAATAAATAGGAAGTGCAGGAAAGCTAAGACGAAATGGCTGCAGGAGACATGTGAAGACAGACTCCGCATACAGGAAAGTCAAAACAACCTTTGGTGACATTAAAAACAACGGTGGTAACATTAAGAGTGATACGAGAATTCCACTGTTAAATGCTGAGGAGAGAGCAGATAGGTGGAAAGAATGCATTGAATGCCTCTATGAGGGTGTAGATTTGTCTGATGTGATAGAAGAAGAAACAGGAGTCGATTTAGAAGAGATAGGGGATCCAGTATTAGAATCGGAATTTAAAAGAGCTTTGGAGGACTTACGGTCAAATAAGGTATAAGGGATAGATAACATTCCATCAGAATTTCTAAAATCATTAGGGGAAGTGGCAACAAAACGACTATTCACGTTGGTGTGTAGAATATATGAGTCTGGCGACACACCATCTGACTTTCGGAAAAGCATCATCCACACAATTCCGAAGACGGCAAGAGCTGACAAGTGCGAGAATTATCGCACTATCAGCTTAACAGCTCATGCATCGAAGCTGCTTACGAGAATAATATACAGCAGAATGGTAAAAAAAAAAAAAATGAGAGTGCGCTAGGTGACGATCAGTTTGGCTTTAGGAAAAGTAAAGGCACGAGAGAGGCAATGCTGACGTTACGGCTAATAATGGAAGCAAGGCTGAAGAAAAATCAAGACAAGTTCGTAGGATTTGTCGATCTGGAAAAAGCGTTCGACAATATAAAATCGTGCAAGCTCTTCGAGATACTGAAAAAAGTAGGGGTAAGCTTTAGGGAGAGACGGGTCATATACAATATGTACAACAACCAAGAGGGAATAATAAGAGTAGACGATCAAGAACGAAGTGCTCATATTAAGAATGGTGTAAGACAAGGCTGTAGCCTTTTGCCCCTATTCTTCAAGCTTTACATCGAGAAAGCAATGATGAAAATAAAAGAAAGGTTCAGGAGTGGAATTAAAATACAAGGTGAAAAGGATATCAATGATACGAGTCGCTGATGACATTGCTATCCTGAGTGAAAGTGATGAAGAATTAAATGATCTGCTGAACGGAATGAACAGTCTAATGAGTACACAGTATGGTTTGAGAGTACATCGGAGAAAGACGAAGGTAATGAGAAGTAGTAGAAATGAGAACAGCGAGAAACTTAACATCAGGAATGATGGTCACGAAGTCAATGAAGTTAAGGAATTCTGCTACCTAGGCAGTAAAATAACCAATGACGGACGGAGCAAGGAGGACATCAAAAGCAGACTCGCTATGGCAAAAAAGGCATTTCTGGCCAAGAGAAGTCTACTAATATCAAATACCGACCTTAATTTGAGGAATAAATTTCTGAGGATGTACGTCTAGAGTACATCATTGTGTGGTAGTGAAACATGGACTGTGGGAAAACCGGAACAGAAGAGAATCGAAATATTTGAGATGTAGTGCTATAGATGAATGTTGGAAATTAGGTGGACTGATAAGGTAAGGAATGAGGAGGTTCCACGCAGAATCGGAGAGGAAAGGAATATGTGGAAAACACTGATAAGGAGAAGGGACAGGATGATAGGACATCTGCTAAGACATGAGGGAATGACTTCCATGGTACTAGAGGGAGCTGTAGAGGGCAAAAACTGTAGAGGAAGACAGAGATTGGAATACGTCAAGCAAATAATTGGGGACGTGGGTTGCAAGTGCTACTCTGACATGAAGAGGTTAGCACAGGAAAGGAATTCGTGGCGGGCCGCATCAAACCAGTCAGTAGACTGATGAAAAAAAAATAATAATTCTAATTTACTGATGACCACAGATGTTAAGTCTAATAGTGCTCAGAGCCATTTGAACCATTTTTGATCTAAATTGCCGTTTATTGGTGGAATGCTGAAACGATGCAGTCTTTCAACAAAGGTAATAGCTTATAATACGTTAGTTCGTTCAGTTTTGGAGCATTGTTCGTCTATATGGGACCCCTACCAGTTGGGTCTGATTCAAGAGATTGAGAAGGTCCAAAGAAGAGCTGCAAGATTCGTTAGTGGTACATATAGCCATCGCGAGAGCTTCACAAATCGCATAGAAAGTTTGAAGTGAGACACACTTGCAGATAGACGGCGTGGTAAACGGAAGGGGCTGCTTAAATAAGAGCTCGTACTGCGGTGTTCAGACAGTCGTTTTTCCCTCAAGTGATCCGCGAGTGGAACAGAGGGGGGGGGGGGGGGGGTGAATATGACTTTCACGCGTATTTTGTCCTCCGCCACGCACCGCTTGGGCGGAGTATAAATGTAGATGTAGACAATGTTCTGAATGCTTCTAACATACTAGAAATTTAGAAAAGTTTGGAGAGAAATCACGAAGTGAGTCCCAAAGGCTTAATTCTGGACCCACTCTCATTCCTCGCACAGAGTGTTACAACTGCCCTTACTATGAGGTTTATTCAAGCCACACCACCTTCAACTACCACATGAAAATTTTCATATTCTCTCAGTGCAACAGGAAATTTCATGAGACAGAAAAACAGGAAGGGAAAGTTTTGTAGGAAATTTAATATAATTAAATTTTGTAGCAGGTTGTGTTTTCACTATAGGACGTAATTTTTCAATTATTCAAGGAAAACGTACGTACGGAAGTTACCTTCAAATTCGTTATTTTTAACTACATTAAATTTTCTACAAAACTATCTTGTTCATTTTCTTCTGTAGAACTAATAGTTTGCATGTAGCAAGCAAGTGGATATGAAAATATTGCGTGTGGTTTTTGTAGGTGCTGCAGGTTGCATAAAATCAGTACCTGTGGGCAGCTGTCTTGTGCTGTATGTGTGAATGGCCTTCCATTTAATGTTCATCAAGCACAACTGGTACTTATTATGGAGGATACTAACGTTATATTAAACCCCATTACGTCTACATCTACGTGACAAATGTGCAGTTCACAGAGAAGTGCCTGGCAGATATTTCATCTTCAGATTATTTTTCTACCATTCCACTCTCTAACAGTGCGTGGAAAAAGTTAACATCTAAATATTTCTGTACGTGGTCTGATAACAATAATCATTTCTCCCTATCTCGCTTTGCGACAGTAAAATGTTTATTTCTGACGGAAATTTCTTGAAAAGCTCTCACCAGAACGAAAAACGCCTTTGTTGTAATGATTGCTACCCCAACTCGCGTGTTATAACCGTGACATTCTCTCCTCTTATTCACCTCATTACAAAAAGAGCTGCTCTTCTTTGGACTGTTGCGACGCCCTCCGTTAATCCTACCTTGTAAGGAAAACATACTGCAAACCAGTGCTCTAACAGAGGACGGACAAGCATAGTGTAGGCAGTCTCAGTCACTTTAGTACACCTGTTGCATATTCCAGGCGTCCTGTCGATGAAACACAGTCTTTCGTTTCCCTTTCCCACAGCATTATCTATGTAATCTTTCCAACTTAAGTTGTACCTAATTGTAATTTCTAAGCATTTAGCCGAAATGACAACCTTTAAATTTGTGTGATTCACCGTAATCGAAATTTAAAGGTTTTATTCTAGTACTCATGTGAATGACCTCACAGTTTTCCTTATTTAAGCAATTGCCAGTTTTCATACTATACTCAGACATTTTTCAATTTTTCTTATCTTCTGACGACTTTAGCAGACAATAAATTACAGAATCAATTGCAAACGGTCTCAGAGGGTTGCTCAAATTGTCTCCTAAATATAAATTTGAAACAGCAGAAGGGCCGTAACACTTAGTTGGGGAACGCCAAATATCAGTTCTGTTTTACTCGATGATTTTCCATACTGTGGCTTTTCTGATAGGAAATTACGAATATAGTCGCACACCTGAAGCGATACTCCATAGAAATGCATTTTGATTAGAAGTCTCGAGTTAAGGACAAGGTCACAAGCTTTCTGGATATGAAGAAATATGGAAACATTTTGAGATCCCCTGTAGACAGCACGTATCACTTCGTGGGATGTTTGACAAGAACAATACTTTTTGAATCCGTGGGTACTAAGTGTTAGAAGACTGTTACATTCGAGGTCACTCGTAGTATTCAATAATGGTTTATGTTCCCAAATTCTATTGCAAATTGACGTCAGTGATTAGAGAGAAGGTTGTAAGGCATCCAGATTTTACAGACCTTACATGATCATGATCCATAACGATAGGCCAATACAGTATGAGAAGCTCGGAAAGCAATAATGATATTATAACAACAAAAGGCAATTCCAGTTAGTCTCATGTACTGGAAAGTAACAAAACAATATGGACAATGGCATGGAACAAACAAGTTAAAGCGAAACGCATTTTGGAGACAAACCGAGCAGGTGGTTAGTGATATCGTAAAACTCCCATTTACCAAGAGAACGGCGAGCTTCAGAACGGGAATAGCCCAGAACAGTACATTATTCATATTACCCTAAAGAAGACAAAGACCGAGGGTAAGTGCTGCACGTCATTAACAGGGCTAAGTTCTCACCTAGCAAGAAAAATAAAAATGTATTCACCTCTAGAAAGATGGTGATTGGCTGAAGCCATACTTGGCGATCAGACGTGACACAGTGGGACAGTGGGTAGATCCCCATATATAAAAACATTATGAGATCTTAAGGCTCTCTCTCTCTCTCTCTCTCTCTCTCTCTCTCTCTCTCTCATGTCACGGTGGACTGCACAAGTGTGTGAAAATAAGAGATGGCGTTGAGATCTTTGCTTTCTGTGAAGTGAGGACGATAAGCTTCACGAATCGTGGCGACAGATAGCAAAGCAGTAGTCAATTATTCCTGCGGGAATTTTTGTGGGCAAAGAAATTTTGCACATCGCTCCAACCCATAGCGAGTGTGCAATAACCTTTAACGTTGTACACAACGAAGGAAAGTTGTGATTGAGTGAATGCAGTCAAGGCCAGAGTAGGGAATTAGCATTTCAGATCCAGCATAGAGACAACGCCGTTGCTGATGCCACTTGGTAAGGTACCACCGGGGATAAGGCCACAGTAAACATTGAGTCTAGATTATGCTTACTCCACGTTGTGTACACTTTGACCATTGAATATTAAAAGCTAGGATACTAACTTACCCTCACATTGAGTACATCAGAGTTTTTTCATTGCTTCAAAAAGTAAATTTATTCTCCACCAACTCAGTGCATTGACCAGCTATGCCAATGTAGATTTAAATGAGCTGACGAGGATTTCTAATAATCATTCTTTCCTGTGAAAAAAAAATTCATGTGTAGAGATAAAGATTTTAATAATGGTCATTTCAATATGTCAACGAATTAATATTTGGTTATTGACTGTCAAAGGTAATTGACCGTGATTGTTGTTTATCACCTGACCCCTAAAAGCAACAGTTGATAAATTATATGTAGAATAAAAAAGGGAATAGCTGTGTTGTCTTTCTAGAATAGACCCCAGACTTTCACTTTTATTAATTCATGCATTCTAGGTACGTGACAGCAGCATTTCTAATAATTTTGTTACGATCTGCATCCGATATTAGCTGTCTTACAAGGCCAGGGCCATATTTATTTAGAATGTCTGTTTGTCATGCTGGGATTGAGAAGACAGTTCAGATGTTTTGTCCATTTGCCCACTAAGTGGTAAGCTAGGCTTGCACACTTTAGTATACTCACTGTGAACATACAAGGGTCGGACATACTACAAAATGGGGACCCTCGCCAGGATGCGAATTCACAGCAGTCTGATAGATTGAGGGTTTGCTTTTGATAGGTACATATCACATAAACCTTCCAAACAATAAGCTGACGCAAAGTGGAGCAAAAAAAAAAAATTAAAATGTAAATGTGACTGAACTGTTTAGTAAGTGTATATAGAATTTTATTCAGGTATTCACCACATCCTTGAACTGGGTTGTGTTGAGTTCTGACTCAACTACAGTAACCGAAAGGCTATATAAAAGATGAGGAAACAGGCTCGAATAGTGAATACACGACCTTGGATGATATTTTAGGGTAGAATGAAGTCTTATGATCAGATGTTAACGTGTAGTCAAATTAGAAAATTCATGTACAGAAACGCTTAGTGGATGCTCAAAAATGACAGAAAATAATCGCTTAAGACAAAGAGAAATCTTGGAAGACCTTGATTGGATCAAGTTGGTCACCCAAGAGGTAGATCAGCGTGAACAACACGACACAGAATAAGTAAAAATACCGAATGAGAGCGAAAATGGTGTTCAACATGGTCTGAAGAACGCCCATGAGGACGGCATTAATAATCAATCAGACGCTCTGTAGATAGTGATTTACAGTATATTGAACCAAACGTAATCCTATTGAATCAGTCAGGCTTGCAATTGTATGAAAGAAAGAGTGTTAGTGCTCCTACACTATGTTCAGAGGTGAAGGAAACGGTTCACGTAAAACGAGATAGGGAACAAATGGTTCAAATGGCTCTGAGCACTATGGGTCTTAACTGCTGAGATCATCAGTCCCCTAGAACTTAGAACTACTTAAACCTAACTAACCTAAGGACATCACACACATTCATGTCCGAGGTAGGATTCGAACCTACGACCGTAGCGAGATAGGGAACAGTTGCATCAGATTGCAACTGGCGAAAATGGTGTAGATGAAAACGCCAATGTATGTGGAATGTTGCAGCGTTTATTGCAATGATCTCAGGAACCAGAAAAGAGTATAGAGGGGCGCATAACACTTCAAACAACACAGTTTAAAGAATCAGAAAAGCTTATAGAAGGGCGCATAACGCAAGGGCAAAAAGATGTGTAGATGTGTAGTTGAAAACGCCAACATATTTGGAATGGTGTAGCGTTTATTACAACAGCCTCAGGAAGCAGAAAGTCGTATAGAGGGGCGCATAACACATCAAACAACACAGTTTCAAGAATCAGAAAAGGGTATAGAAGGGCGCATAACATAAGAGCAAAAAGAATAAGAAGGACGCATAGCACTGGGGCTAAAAGAAACTAACAAGAAAATATAAAAAAAACGCGTGATAATATTGATGGACAATTAGATCAAATGCGAACTGAAGCTAAGGAAGTGCAAATCGTTACGAGGCACAAAAAAACTGAGAACAGACATTGACACTGTCCAAAGAGACATGGCTACGTTGCGTGAAGATACGCAACAAAGTGTCAAAAAGGTTAAACAACAGGTCGAAGCTTTTACCATCAAAGCAGCGACGAAGGCGAAACATGTTATTGGTGAGACGACGTCTCACAAAAGAACGACAAAAGCAGCATTAAAGAAATTCGATGCTCGTATTTTAAAAATACACGAGAAAAACTAACACCAGTTTCAACTGCTGAGATCTGAAGTTTTACGTTCGTTCGAAGGTCGTGGTGACGTAGAAAGGGTTAGTGAGGAGTCGCAGACGTCGACAGTATCCACTTTAGTGTCGGTAGATACTACTGTGAATACTGCAAAGTCAACAGTTGCCGATAATACGACAGATATGGTATTCGAAATTACGTGTGACGTAAGACGGGAAGGCACATGTGGATGACAGTCCGAAAACGCAAACCGCGAACGGGAAATTAGTCCAAAACAGTTTGGATTGCGACCACTTGTCCAAGAACGAAGAACAGGTCAATCTGGAATACAAGAGCTCGGTTTGCAGCAAGGTTCAGTTCGTAAAGTGCAAAGCATGATATTCACTAATCAAACTATAGAGACGCGTTATGCAACGGCCAGAACCTGAAGGACGAATTCCGACGGTTACAGTACGGCGTCTAACGTGCCAGAACTGCTTACACGTCAAGATACAGAGCCGGTAGCAGGCGTTATGCAGGTATATTGCGCAATGAGACCTGATTCTACGTCACAAATGTCACAGAGTGAACCAAATTACATACGTTTGCGTAGATTTGACGCAAAGGAGGACAGAATTCAAGTCTTCAAAAGCCAGCAGATACATCACAGAGAGAATGGAGAGGTTTTAATGATAACCACTTTCGTAAAGTGAGGAAATACCAGCACTATAAGGAAGATGCAAATACTTTCCAACCTCGCGCATTTATTGTCCAATTTAAAGTAGGACTACCGACACACTGACCATTGTAACGTTAGTTAGATTTTATTTGCCCACATATGGTGAGAACTGTTGCTCAAACTATGCAGAAGATAGCAAACACTTACCATTCGTATGATTCTTATAGAGCTGCCTTTATAGCAAGATATTGGTCTCCTGAGGCTCAGATGAGAACAAAGTATGGATTATTACAAAATGTCTCATTCGGAAATTCGCGTGTGAAAACAGCAGTCAGATTCCTTGAGAATATAGCTAAAAGGAACCAATACTAATATAACCCATACAGTGACAGAGAATTGATGTAAATATGCAAAATGGAAGTGCCAAAGAAGTATCAACAAGCCTTGATAGGACGTGGGGTGATAATTTAGAAACCTTCAAAAAGTACAATTCATCTATGAAAACGACTCCCAAAGACGTCGCGATTCAGGATGGAGTAATTCTGAAAGAACACGTATTACTAAAGACAATAACAATAATGGTAGCGGTGGTAGTCCAGCATTGGGATAGAATTTTGGATGAAATGGGAATAGTTACGGAAATGGGTTTAGTGGTAACACCAGACCACAGCGTAATGGATGTGGTTTTAATAGTGTTTGGAACAGGCGGAATACAGGCGAAATCGGGAATGGGAACAGGAGAACTCCGGATAACCGACAGACTGACTTTAATCAGCGATCTTCAGGTCCATGGAGATAAACAAGATGGGGAGGTGGTGCGAGAACGCAGCCACAGGCAAATACTTCTGGTAATTACCGGAGAAATGAGCCACTGTTGGAGGTTGAATTACGACCCCAAAACCTGGGAAACGTGGGGACTGACTGACGTTAGGTATCGCAGGATTTCAAGCAGATAACACATTTTCTGTAGAAATGGTTGACAAAGCGTCAGCAGCAATAAGTAGGTGAAGGTGTGGCGTACAAGGGTCGGAAGTACTGTCACACTTAAAGAATACTTGCCACGCTCTAAAATCCTAATTAAACACTATTACACCGATGTGTAACGAGGAGATAAAGGAAGTAGCAAGGTATGAAAATTAGGATTTAAAATCTAGAATGGTTACTTTAGAAGTTGGTCTAGAAGCAGCGAGATCAGTTGGAAAATTCAAAACGGGAAGTACTTCTCCCCTAAATCTCGATGAAGACCAAATTGAAATATATTACGTAAAAGGAGTTCCTTTTGAAAACAGCTTTCTCAGACATTTCAAATGAACAGAACAAAGACCCGTAGGTGTTAAGGGTCAAACAAAAGTGGAAAGGCAAGAACTCGGTTGACATTTGTCAGCATTACTTGTTGAAGAACGACGTGCTGTTCTACAGACGAGGCCCAAGTACAAGTTTATGTGTTCCTGATAAATTCGAAAACAAATATATATGGTACACTCACTTATGTGTTGGGCAATTTGGGGAGCAGAAATGTTGTATGAAACGTACAGAGCCTGCACATTTCCCCAACATGGAAAGACATATTCGGCAAGTACACAAAAAATGTAAGGATTGACCACGTGCCAAACACGTTACTTTTCTGACTAGACCACCATTGTCACCCATAATATAGAAAAAGTTGAAACATCTAGCTGGAACAGATTTGATGGGGACGTTACCAAGAACAAGGAATGGGAACATGCTTATCTTTGTAGTTTTAGAGTTAACATCAAAGTATGTCACTTTGACATCTTGAAAGGTGCAACTCGTGTTGCGATCAATAAGGCACGACAACGTGAATTCCTCAAGCACGTAGAAAGGTTAATTTCAGATAATGGGCCCCAATATAGATCTAAACCTTGGTTGGCGCCTTTAAAAAACGTAAAATTAGACCCATCTTCATATCCAGGCATTAACCAAACACTAATTGTCCAGAACGAACGATGAAGGGTATTGGGACATGGTGTCGTCTGTACTATAGTTCACGGCATACCACATGGTATGCCAATATACATCATTTACAGACTATTATTAACGAAATGCCGCACAGTACTACACGCTTACCGCCAGTCACAGTGCTAAAAAATAAAAGACCAGTGGGTAGAGTAAGAGAAGTTATACAGTTCCCCCCCCCCCCCTCCTCTACAGAAGACCATCACACCAGCAGATAATAAAATTAGCACTCGAGAACATTGAACGAGAAGCTTCAAAAAGGAAGCTCAGAGCAGACAGGGGGGGGGGGTCCACATGGATATTCACAGTGGGACAGTTGGTTCTTGTTAGAAGCCATTAACTACGTAATAAAGGAAAACAGGTTTGCCATAAATTTCATCTGATTTATAAGGGACCAACTTCAATTAGTAAAGGGGTTCATGGAAATGTGGTAGAATTGGTGAACCCAAGAATGGGAAAAAATGTAGGTCTACATCACATCAGCCACCTTCAGGCTTATAATGAATTATTATTCTTATAGTGGTCATATGGCAATTATCCAAGAATACTAAAATATAAATGGTCCACAGATGATAGAGCAGAAGAATGTAGATATGTTTCAGGTGGCAGCAGATCACAAGTGGCAGACAGGATGAACTACAAACATGTAAATATTCAAAAACGGGTACAATAACACTAATCATTTAAATCATCCAAGTAGATTAGAAAGAAATAAAAGAAAACTAATTGCATGATGTACTAATTAACTAACCTACACATCATCAATCCATACTCATTCAAGAAGTAAAGGGATTACAAAATGAAGTAACTTAATGTGTCTGAGATATATTTTCATTTCTTATGTAAAGTGCTGAAAAAAAACAATTTAACTGTTCATTTAGTATTATTCACGCAAATAAAAATGTACAACTCATAGTAAATTTAGATAAAGAAACTTGTAAGTAGTGACACTAAACAAAAGTCATTGTAAAACAAATGAAACAAAGAAGGCACACAACACAACGTTACTGCAATCGTCTGAGGAAGGGAACCAAGCTGACCACAGAAAGAGAAAGTCGACAGTTAGCTACGGTCTGAGTGTGAGAGTTTATACAATTGCACAATATGGCATTCGCGACAAACCGAAGACAGAAGTAAGGAATTTACTGTCTCAAGCTTGACGTTAGAACGGAGACGGAGCCAGGTGTATTGTGAACAATATCGTCCCACGCTTTGCTCCAATAATGACAGGACGGGAAAACACAGTAGCAGCAAAGGACACAAAGGCCACAAAATTGTGAGGAAGGCCAAGCAAACCTATTAGTAGCGCTCACAATAGCAAACTGTCTGGAACAGTTCATTAGTACAATCGCCTGGAAAAATAAACTCAGAAAATTCCTCTCAATATTCCAGAAGGAGAAGCCAATAACAGAAAACAGAGGTATCACTTCCGAAATTATCAATTCAGACTTGACCGAATTTCATAACAACATTACTGGTAGTCTTTCCGAATTCTTTCGCTGCATAACATATTCTATCCTTATACCCAAGAAGTTGCAAGTTCCAAGGAAGAAGATATGAAGTCACATCCAGTAACGAAGAGAAGAAAGGGTCCCAAGATGAGGGTAGAAAATAGCAAGATTCCTTTCTAAATCCTATACCTTAAAACATTATGAGATTTGGGAGAATCAACAGAAAGCAATAATGAACAAAACCATGGCAGTTATTTAATTCTAAGTATAAAACCAACTAAACGTGGTCAAACCATCAGACAGAGTATGCATATAGTGGACATCAAATTGCAGCAACCATTGAGGGGCTACACACATCAACCTCAATGTTAAGCACACCAATAAAGGACTATGCCCTGGACAAGCAGTTTGTCATTAAAACAATACTTCTACTACTACTACTACTACTACTACTACTACTACTACGTGATCAGGCCCAGTGGACCGCACGCATCTACAAGTTTCCTCCTCCACTGTATTCTGTCCATTGCTTATATCCGCCATTCGTCCGCATCTATTGACATTTGCTTTAAATCTTCATGAAGTCCATCCCTCCAACGCTTCTTCGGTCTCCCTGGCGGTCTCTTTCCTGTAGGTGTGAAATCCAGGAGCTTCCTAGGCAATCTGTGATCCTCCATCCGGGCTACATGGCCGGCCCTCTGCATTCGATTGGCTTTCACAGCTCCTGCTATGTTGGGCTGCTGGTATAGTTCCTCAAGCTCTTGGTTGTATCTGATCCTCCATTCCCCTGTATCTGCGTCCAGAACCGGACCGAAGATCTTCCGAAGCACTTTTCTCTCAAAGACAAGGAGCTTATAGAAGTCCTGTTTCCGGATACTCCATGTCTCACAGCCATATAGAAAAACATGCTGTATCAGGGTTTTGTACAGTCGAAACTTGAACTGTCTGGAGAGAGATTTGGACCGAAGCAGTTGTCCTAGGCTGTGGTAAGATCGGTTTCCTGCTTGTATTCTGGCATTGATCTCTGCTGCACATGAGGAGTTCTCAGTGAAAAGTGCCCCTAGGTATTTGAATTCTTGCACTTTCTTGTAGGAATGGTCCCCAACCTGCAGTGATTGTAGATGATCAGCAGTCTGACAATGACCACGTCTCATAACGAGGTACTCTGTCTTAGCTTCGTTTATGTTTAGCCCAAATTTGCTAGCAGCCTCCTTTAGTGCTTTGGTTATTTGCTCCAACTCCTCTTCCGACCTAGACAGTAAACAGATGTCATTTGCATAGGCTAAGTATGCCAGTCTCTTTCCTTCGATTTCAATCCCTTCGTTCTCTTGGAAGGTCTCGCGTACGATCTTCTTGAGGGCAAAATTGAACAGGATAGGGGACAACCCATCTCCTTGCCTGTGTCCTGCCACAATTTGAAATTCCTCAGTTACGCGATTTCCCATCTTCACCTTTGCATGTGTTTCGTTCAGACAGATCTTTATCAGATTGATGAGTTTCTCTGCTATGCCAAACTCCCTTAAACAGTTGAGCAGGCTCTAGCGATGTATGCAATCATAGGCCTTCTTAAAATCAACGTATAAAATATGCAAATATTTATTCACCCAATTTCTCAGTGAGCTGCCGGAGACTGAAGATGTGATCTACTGTTGACCGTCCTGGCCAGAAGCCTTCCTGGTACTCCCCAATCACCGACTCTGCCACTGGCTGAATTCTATGTAAGAGGCAATTGGTCAGTATCTTATAGCAGACGTTAAGCAGGGCGATTCCTCGATAGTTGTCACGTTTCAGTTTGTCGCCCTTCTTATGTATTGGACAAATCAGAGCTGTTTTCCATTCTCCTGGTAGTTTTTCTTTGGTCCATATTGCCTATATCAGTCGGTGTATTTTTCTGCAAGTTTCTTTCCTCCTGCCAGGATCATTTCAGCCTGTATTCCATCTTCACCTGGACTGTTATTCTTTTTAAGGTGTCTGATTCTGGTTTTTATCTCATCCAGGGTAGGTGGGGGATATTCCTCATCGGCTGTAATTGGGTACTGGAAATCAAACTGCAGTTCGGGTTCATCACAATTTAGCAGCTGTCAAAAGTACTCTTTCCATCTCTCAGCTATGTCCCTATCGTTCGTCAGGATCTTATGACGAGAATCTTTGACAAATTTCTGCTTGGCATGGTGACCTTTGCAGAAGTACTTCACCCTCAGAAACATTTCCCTCGTCTTTTGTCCTCTGAAGTCTGTTTCTGCTTCAGTGATCATATTCCTTATGTATTTCCTCTTTGCTCTTCTCAGAATTGCTTGTGTAGTCTTTCGGACTTCCTCAAATTGTGCTTTGGCTTGTGCCAGATTTGTCCCCTTCAGCTTTTTGTTCCTGGCTTCCTTTCTCCTTTCCAGGGCATCTGCACGTTCCTTTCCAAACCAGATCTTTTTGCCCACTGGGTTTCCCATGACTGTTTCCTTTGCTGTATCCCTAACTGAGCTCTGGAAGTTTCCCCACATTAGTTCGAGGTCCTGATTCGCGTCCACTTCACTGAGTGCTTCAAAGCGGTTACTAAGTTGCAACCGGTAACTGGCCTTCGTTGCCTCATCTTTCAATTTCTCCATATAGTACCTTTCCACTCTTTTTAATTTAGGCCCCGTTCTTCCTTTACACTGTATGTTTAAACGGCCTCTGATCAAGAAATGATCACTCCCACCTTCGGCACCCCGCACTTTCTTAATGTCATTAAAACAATGCAACATGGAATCAACGATGTAATGGCATTCTTGCTCGATCACTGAGAACTGTAAATGTCGATAATCATCATCAACATCGTGCGTAGTCTACAGCTGACTAGCAGCATCAACCACCACTGATCGACAGCAGCATCGAGGAGCAAACTGAAGCTAAATTTTAAAGTATAAAGAGCGTTAAGAAAGAAAGTTATGTGTGTGACAAATTCATTGTAATATTTTAAAGAGGTCACAAGATAATCCCTTCAGCAAGGAGTTGAGATGCCTGTAAATATTCAGTTGCAACTGTACCACTGAGAATATGTGCTTTGTGTTCCATTGGTATTCTGTACTTCGATTTGTAAATTGTTACAGTACGTTCATAAATGTGCCATGTTTTATATTTTGTATTTCATGTGTAATTTGTAAATGTCCATTCAATTTCAATATATGTTAATTAGAATTTGCATATTGTAGATACTTTGGAAATATGTTTTAATATCAAATAATGTCATTGAATATAAAATTTGTGTTAATGTGTATGGAAATATGGAAATATGTGAACTATTTTAAATATATGGTCTCCACATAAGTACATAAAGGTCTGGTAATGATGACAATTTTGAACAGTGATGTAGCACTTAAGTATTGAGAGTAAACGAACACTTCCTTAACTGCACTCATCTTTCACAGTTATCATTATTGTGAATGTCTCAGAATTGTGGCATGCCTGAAGTTATTGTAAAGAGAGAATCAAAGAGGTGAATGAACCATTTTCATAGAAGTTAACCACAAGTACTAGAGAAATATGTTGTAAGATCAGTCAAACAACTATCTATAAAGGACTGTAAAGCCACATAATAACTATCTAAATGGAAAATTCAGTGTAACGCAATACATTTCAGATCAACCTACAATGTTAAAACGACATCATTTAGCATAAGATAGACAATGAGCAAATTATTTGAATTTACAATTTTGCACTGCAGTGAGCAATGCCTCAACCACTGGTCACAGAAGCACAAAATTAATTTGGAAGGGATGGCATGAGTAAGGCATCCAGATTTTCCAGACCTTACATGATCTTGATCCACAATGACAGGGAAATACAGTATGAGATCCTCAGAAAATAATAATTACATTATATCAACAAAAGGCAAGTGCAGTTAATCTCATATACTGCAAACTAAAACATTCAGTACCAATATGAACAATGGCATGGAACAAACAAGTTCAAGTTAACAGTATTTTGGAGACGAACCGAGCAGGTCGTTAATGATATCGTAAAACTCCCATTTAGCAAGAGAATGGCGAGATTCAGCACAGAAAGGGATATGGTCACAACAATACATTATTCTTTTTAATGTATATAAGGTGGGAACCAAGGGTAAGTGGCTGCATGTCATTAACAGGGCTAGGCACCGACTCAGCAAGAAAAATAAAAACCTAATCCCCCTCTAGCGAGATGGTGTTGGCTGAAGCCAAACTTGGCGATACTAATGTAACAAAGTGGGGAGATCCTCATATATAAAAGCATTTTGAGACGTTAAGGCTCTCTCTCTCTCTCTCTCTCTCTCTCTCTCTCTCTCTCTCTCTCTCTCTCTCTCTCTCTTCTCTCTCTCTCTCTCATCTCGCAGTGGACCACAAAGGTGTGTGGAAATAAGCGAAGGCGATGAGAGCTCTGTATTCTGTGAAGTGAGGAGGTTCGCTTCACATATCATGGCAACAGATAGAATACCGGCAGTCAATTATTCCTACGGGAATTTTTGCAGGAAAAGAAATTGTACACATCGCTCCAACCCTTAGAAGTGTGCAGTAGCCTTTATTTCGACTACGGAAAGATTAACATTGTATGGAATGCAGGAGAGTTGCGACTGAGTGAATTCAGTCAAGGCCAGAGGTACGAATTAGCATTTCAGATCCAGCACAGATAGAACCCTTGGAAAGGTACGATCGTGCATAAGGCCACAGCAATTGTTTAGTCTAGATTTTGCTCACTCCAATTTGCGTATGATTTGACCATTGAATATCAAAAGCTAGGATGCTAACTTACCCTCACACTGAGTACATCAAAGTTTTTTCACTGGTTCAAGAAGTAAATTTATTCTCCACCAATTCAGTGAACTGACCAGCTATGACAGTGTAGATTTAAATGAGCTGATGAGGATTTTTAACAATTATTCTTTCCTGCGAAAAAAATTTCATGTGTAGAGATAACGATTTTAATAACCGTCGTTTCAATATGTCCAAGAATTAAGTATTTTGGTATCAGTGTCAAAAGTATTTGAACATGATTGTTGTTTATCACTTGACCCCTGAAAGCATATATAGAATAAAAAAGGGGACAGCTGTGTTGTCTTTCTAGAATAGACGCCAAACTTTCACTTTTATTAATTCATGCATTCTAGGTACGTGACAGCTGCAATTCTAATGATTTTGTTTTGATCGTCACCTGATATTAGCTGCCTTGCACATTCAGGGCCATATCTATTTAGAATGTCTGTTTGTCACCCTGGGATTGTGCACTAAGTAAGAAGCTAAGTTTTCACACACTTGTACACTCACTGTGCAGATACAAGGATGGGATGTACGACAAAGTAAGGGAAGGAATTCCCTAAAGAATCAATGTAGAAAGTGGTCGCGTACTAAGTAAGAAGCTAAGTTTTCACACACTTGTACACTCACTGTGCAGATACAAGGATGGGATGTACGATAAAGTAAGGTAAGAAATTCCCTTGTTCAAAAAGTTGTTATGTGATTCTCAAAAAATGGTTGCCCCCTCAATTATAAGAAAGGACACTGGATTCAGTTCATCTCAACAAACAGAAATCGTACTAATAATTGATTTAGCACCTGGACAAGAGTCACTGAACATCGTAGAATCGTTCACATAGATGTTGATGAACACCTGAACTGGAAGAAGCATGGTACTGATGAATTCAAACAACTATGTTTGATTTTGTTCTTCTTATAAAATCAGTCTCAGAAAAAAAGCCTCCTAATATAATTTCAATACTTCCACTCACATTAGCTAATAAAATTCGTCGTAAACAGTCCATAACAATCTGAGAAGAATGGTTATATATACGTCTCCAACACTGGAAGAGAAGAACGAGCTTTATTCCTAATGAGAGCGATTAGTTAATTAATTTAAATGCACAGTACTAATTAGCTAATTCAGATTGAGAGAAAAAGCTTTCACTGTCAAAGCGAATAGAAGAAAGTGATGTCACGCGTTAGACTAGCTTTCTCCGTGACGAGACGTATTATAATTAACGTGAACCTCGTTAGACTTGCCATGTAGATTGACAAAATTAACTGTAAAACTGGGTCGTTGGGTTTTTGAATTTTGGTCGTAGGGAAGAGAAGCGTAGGGCCGTTACAAAATGATCTATGGGACACATCACTAAGTAACTAAGTTAGACGTTGGAACGCAATATATTGCATGCTAGTATTTGCTAATGACTAGCATTTCCTTGCAACTGCTGGTACTAGATAGGAGTAACGTCATATATGTTTTGTTAAGAAAATTCTCCTAAAGAATCAATGTAGAAAGTGGTCGCGTACTAAATCACTGAGGAGCGATGATATGTGTTTGTAGCTCTGAAAGGCTGTAGATGCTGCGGTACTCAACAGTGCAGTGAATATCAATCACAGAACTTGGACAGACACGAAAAGCAACAGCGAGGAAAGACTGAGAAAGAAAAGATAGTGCGCATCAATTGATCGACGAAAGAAAGAAGCACAGAAACTTTCTGGAAAAAGAAAGGGTTACAGCAGTATTAATTACGTAGGGCTTGAATAAATGGCGAGTGCATATAAGAGAGTTGGAAGACACGGGGTCAAGTAAGGCGGAAAGTACAGACAACATTCGTTCGCAATTTCTACAATCAGTGGGGAATTAGCAGCCAAACGACAATCAAGGTAGTTTGTAGAATGTATGAGTCTGTATACATGCCATCAGCCTTTTCGGTAAAACGTCATGCATGCACTCACGAAGCTAGCAAATACAGTTAAGTGAAAGAAACGTCGTAAATCAGCGTAACAGTTCCCCAAGCTGCGACATCATCGTTGGAACAGTGACCCGAAAATGTAGACTCTCTATGGTCTATGGTCACAAATCTCTTTTGTGTCAGTCATTGATTCTTCGCTGTATAGATTGGCCAGTTTGTGGAAATGCTGCAACTCTGTCTTTTTAATCCAAGCACTCAGTTCTTGCTGTATTATTCTTATTATTTCCTCTTGGCTTACAGGTAGCTGAAATAAAAAGGACTAGCAAGAAACTTTAGAAAATACTGAATTCTGCACTACACAGTCTTAGCTTGGGATCTGTAGACTGCCAAAACTTCTTAAAAAGTGAACCATGTTCTCGTTGTGTTCTGAAATAGACAGCAGATTCCCTCTTACACATATGGTTCTTCCCTCTCGTCATAATTGAAAAGGTATTCAAATGTGAAGCTTTTGTTCAAGATCTTTTTCCGTACAGAATTAAATGACAAAACTTCAAAAGGGAAATACAAATCGCCTGGGTTCAAGCCTGAGTTTCATACATTCTTAGTTTTATTTGGACTCTTCACTACAGGGCACACCGAGTTTCAGTATCAAAAATACATTTTGTAGTCTCTCTGTTCACTGTATAAGACAAATTATACCTGTTTTAGGCGGTACAGTCCCCAAATTAGTAATCCTGCTGTATCACAGCAGAGTCGCTGAGGAATTTGAAAGCAATATAGTGGAACCAATAGGAAGCTTCATTGTCAGCACTGTAAAACTTGCAGTTAATGAGTTGTCATCCCTGCTTCAAAGCTGCTTTCACGCAGATATGTTATTTGCACGCGGTGAATAACATAAAAATGTTTCCAGAAGAGTAAGAGATCTCAAAGATACATATTCCGACTGCTATGCGCTTGCATTAATTATTAGATCACAAGAACAAATACAGTTCCATTTACAAAAATCGTTTCTGCCACTGTATCTATAGCATACAAAGTAGCTGCTAGTCTCTTCGACACTTCGTTGCGCTCGTCTTGTGTCTTCTTTTGAGGTAATCAAAAACTCGTTTCTCCGGCCGCGGTGGTCTCGCGGTTCTAGGCGCGCAGTCCGGAACCGTGCGACTGCTACGGTCGCAGGTTCGAATCCTGCCTCTGGCATGGATGTGTGTGATGTCCTTATGTTAGTTAGGTTTAAGTAGTTGTAAGTTCTAGGGGACTAATGACCACAGCAGTTGAGTCCCATAGTGCTCAGAGCCATTTGAACCATTTGAAACTCGTTTCAAAGCAGGTATTTTCAAGATTTATTTCGTTTCGTGAGCGTCCGCGCTATCAGCAGAATTTACGTAACAGAAATTTACGTTACAGAAGACTAAATTTCCTTCAAAATACAATTTTTGCCAGTGTGTAATGTCACTTATTAATGTGAGTCTACTTTTTTATATAATTTAATTTGCCTTATGAACTTTTTTCTTAGCAAATGTCAAATAATAGTCATGTGCAAATAATAGTCATGTGTTTGTCTAACTATGTGACATTTTTACTCTGTGTATTAATTTTGTATTTTCTGCACATGTCAAATGCAATGTGTTTAACGTAAAAAGATATTAGTTCAGTTGTTTGTTTCAGAGAGTGTAGGATTTAAATTCAGATTGTTATTTGTGTTAACGGAATTTTTATCACACGAATCTGCTGTAGCACTGAAGATTTCTGAGAATATTGGTAGATTTTTCATTTTCTGTTTTTGTGTTTTTCTGTTCGTTCAAATTGTGAAAATGTTTGGTCAAATATGTGAAAATTTCTCTTGATTCCAAAGTATTTAGCAGTTCAGAAGGGTGTACGACTGATACGCATTGAGTTACGCCACTGGCTCTTCAAGGCAAGTATGTCAATCTTTTGTGAACTGCTGTTGGTCCATTACAAGACTGAAGGTGAATGCCTTGACGTAAGACTGAGGAATTAAACTATGAACTTAAGATGTGATCTGTTATTCTGCCTCTATCGAAGTTGCTAGAATTAGATTTCTTGTTTGTTGATATAATTTTTTTGTGGTGGAAACTACAGCCCATCCGAAATTGGTGAAATCTTGTTTTACTGGTAATGCAATTAGGTACACGAATACAGACCTTCAGCACAATTTCAATGCAGTTTCTTCCTTAACGGCATTCTTTTTTTTTTTTTTTAGTTTCATCAGTCTCCTGACTGCTTTGATGCGGCCTGCCACGAAATCCTTTCCTGTGCCAAACTTTTCAGTGTAATCCAATGTCTGGCTTCCCCTAAAAATTTTTCACTCTTCAGTTCCCTCTAGTACCATGGAAGTCATTCCCTGATGTCTCAACAGATGTTTTGTCATCCTGTTCCTTTCCCTAGTCAGTCTTTTCCACACATTCATTTCCTCCGATTCTACGCTGAACGTCCTCATTGTATACGATATCTATCCACCTAACTTCCAACATCCGTCTGTTGCGCCACATCTCAAATGCTTCGATTCTCTTCAGTTCCGGTTTTCCCATAGTCCATGTTTCACTACCATACAGTGATGTGCTCCAAACGTACGTTCTCAGAAATTTCTTCCTCAAATTAAGGCCTATTTTGGATACTAGTAGACTTGACCAGGAATGCTCTTCTTACCAGTGCTAGTCTGCTTTTGATGTCCTTGCTCCGTCCATTGCTGGTTATTTTATTGCCTAGATTGCTCAATACCATAACTTCATCTTTTCCGTGCCCACCAGTCCTGATGTTAAGTTTTTCGTTGACGTCATTTCTGCTACTTCTCACTACGTTAGTTTTTCTTCGATTTACTGTCACTTCTGTACTCATTAGTCTGTTCATTTCATTAACCAGATCATGTAATTCTTCTTCACTTTTACTCAGGATATCAACGTCATCAGCAAATGTCATTGATGTTCTTTCACATTGAATTTCAATTCCACTACTGAAGCTTCCTTTTATTTCTATGATTCCATTCATCTTCGAGGTACAGATTGAACAGTTGGGGGGGGGGGGGGGGGGGGGGGGAAGACTACATCCCTACCTTGCATGCGTTTCAATCCGAGCACTTCGTTCTTGGTCGTCCACTCTTATCATTCCCTCTTGGCTCATGTACATATTGAATATTACCCATCTCTCCCTAAATATTATCCCTATCTTTCTCAGAATTTCTAGCATCTTTTGCTAGTTGACATTCTCGAACGATTTTGCCAAGTCGACATATCCTATGATCGTGTCTTCATTGGTCTTGCTCCCATTATCAACTGCAAAATCAGAATTGCCTCTGGTGTCTACCTTTCGTGTAGCCAATTGATCGTCATCCAACACATTCTCAATTTTATTTTCTATTTTTCTATGTACTCATTTTATTTTTGTGAGTAAATTAGATGCATGAGCTGTTAAACTGATTGTGCGCTAGTTCTCGCACTTGTCAGCTCTTGCAGTCTTCGGAATAGTGTGTACGATATTTTTTCTAAATGCATATGGTATTTCAGTCGACTTATACATTCTGAATACCGTAGGCGGTCTAAGAATGGATGCATTTGTTGGATGAAACTCTCACTTCAGCTATATCTCTTTTTTTTATTAAATTGTTCAGATATCGACTTCATTATTACAAACATTTATAAAACACAACATTTTTTGATGCTCCACTTCCTAACTTTTCTTAAATCACGTATTTCTACTGCCGTTTTCACCAGAAAAATTCGAGCATGTCATGAAGATGAAGTAAGTGACGCGGCAATATGTTGGAATGATGTGTCCTATACCTGCTTGAAAGTGTATGACGTTATTTAAGCGAGTTACACGAATTGCTAGACAATAGCAGCCTCTTGCATCAGCCGCTGATGTTATGGACGCATACCGAACAGAAATTACAGCACTCCTCTTGGCTGATGCAATAGCGCCGTTCACACCTGTTGCATTGTGACAGTAATTGTTATGGACTAGAATCTAGTGAGCAGTGTTGCATTACAGATACAGCCAGCAAACAGTGATAGCACCCGATTTCGATTTCGGGTGTCCCCTCGAAAGATATTCTCTATCAATACTGTCGTGATTACACAACATAATCTCATTGCAATTAGTGCTTATCACACCTGGTCACCACAGATCGGATTCTGTACTACGTCACATTATTTCACATAACGACGTGCTGTAATACATCCGGTTGTTACTAGATGTAATTAAACGCGTCATGAGCAAAGCTTCTACGACAGAATACTACTACTTACGTTTGATGAGCCTCTGATCTAAGCAACGAAGCATCACAACATCATACAATATTTGAATTGAGTTTTAAAATTTAGATCGAACACATAGAGATTTGTAGAACATTAGAGACACATATTTGGAGTGAACCTAGACACAATGTATATATACTTCAACTCAATGAACTACTTTAGACAGCTGGTAATTAAAAGCTGATGTGTAAATGACGGAAAATTAAGAAGATCCATTACGTATATCATTGAGTCCGTGGCTGTATAAAATTGAAATATAACTACATGTAGCTGCGACCAGTCCTTTACGTAACTTTATTTCCACAAACTAGTTTTATTTCCATTTTGGCTCATATTCAAACAGCAAGTGTTGACAGGGGTAGAAATTACCTAACTATTAGTTTAATAAGTTACGCTCGCAAAATACGAATACGAAGTCATTACAGACAAATGGAAAAAAGCTGGTAAAAGTCGACATCGGGGGAGATTAGAATGGATTCCTTAGAAATGTTGGAACGCACGAGGCAATACTGACCCTAAGACTTATCTAAGAAGATAGATTAAGATAAGACAAACCTAGGTTTATAGCATTTGTAGACTTAGAGAAATCGTTTGACAATGTTGACTGGAATACTCTCATTCAAATTCTGAAGGTGGCAGGGGTAAAATACAGGTAGCGAAACGCTCTATACTATTTGAACAGAAACCAGGTGGCAACTGTAAGAGTCGACGGGCATAAAGGGAAGCAGAGAGGAGGGAGAAATGGTTGTAGACTATCCTCAATGTTATTCAATCCGTATATTGAGCAAAACAAAAACAAAAATTTGTAGTAGGAATTAAAATCCATGGAGGAGAAATAAAAACTTTGAGGTTGGCCAACGAAATTGCAATTCTGTCAGAGGCAGCAAAGGACCTGGAAGAGGAGTTGAACGGAATGGACAGAATCTTGAAAGCATGACATAAAACTATCAAAAGCAAAACGAGGATGACGGAATGTAGTCGAATTAAATCAGATGATGATGTGGTGCTACAGAAGAATGCTGAAGATTAGATGGGTAGACCTAGTATCCAATGAGGGAGTACTAAATAGAATTGAGGAGGAGAGGGAATTGTGGCACAGCTTGACTACAAGATGGGATCGGTTGCTAGGACACGTTCTGAGGCATCAAGGAATCACCAATTTAGTACTGGAGAGAAGCGTGGAGGGTAAAAATCGTAGACGAAGACCAAGAGATGCATACACGAAACAGATTTAGTGGACCTAGGTTGCAGTAGTTACTCCTAAATGAAAAATCTTGCGCAGCATAGAGGAGCATGGATAGCTCTATCAAAGGAGTCTCTGGACTAAAGATCACAACAACAACAACATTCAGAGACAGATGTAGAAGTTTACATGTTTAAACTTACAGAACTATGTTGAGCGGTGGAGTTTACTGCGCTACGACATCATCATAAAGCATGGAATGGAGACTTCCTACAATTTCACAAGAAATATAAAAACAAATCATTTTATTATCTTCGTTAATGGGTTGATAACAGCTGTTAGCTACAAGGTAAATACTTACAATAACCTTTTTGCGCGACATGTATATTTTGAACAGGTGTTTGGTGTTGAAACGTAGGGGGAGCCTGGTCAACTACAGTATAATTAATTTGTTTTTAGTTAATAACCATTTACGGCAAAAAATTTTGTAATTTAATTGTTGAAGATAAGGTTTCTTTGAAATTCTACGTCATATTTACATATATACATAAAACATTTATGAGTAACATTTGTCCTCAGGTCTGGGTAAATGCAATATCTACCCTAATGATTGGTCACTAATATTTATAATGTTAGCACCTCTTAAAGAAATAGGTAATATTAAATTATTTGCACAAGGGAAAATAATGATACAAATGTTGTAACATTAAAGTATAAAAACACAATAGTAAGAGAAGCAGGTAATAAACATGGATTCTACATTATGGAGCAGCAGAAGTAGTGACTGACAGGGGTAGATAAGTTCTCTCACCCTCGTCTTGCCTTCGTTTCCAAGTGACGGTGAAAAGCGTGTGGCCTAGTCCAGCTTGGTCCGGGACTCTAAGCTCGCATTATTACTAAAGTGTCTTTTTCAACATGTAGCATCGTCATTTAGTATCATAATAAGCAACGACTACCCAGCGAACACTGCTCGTTAACCGGGTTTCTGCGACCACTCTGCGGTTGGTTCATGCTTTTGCTGGTACTATGTTGTTGCTACCCACTTTCCAGGACTCGCTTTGTGGGCTGCGTGGAAGCATATGCCTGCGACGAGAACAGCGATTTTCACCTCTAGTACTGATATTTTTGTTTGAGAGTTAATATGACTGAGTTTCAAGAGACACAGCCACCAATAAAAAGGTTGTACGCAAGGTATACGAATTTTTTTGCCATCTTAACGACAATGTCAGACGAGACGAAATATTATCGGCGGCACAGATTGCAACAGCAAAGGTGTGTAGTGTTTCACTGCTAACCGTACACATAATATTTGCAGAAGCAAGGACAATGAAAACCTGTAACCAAGAAATGATGTTTCAGTCTCTGAGAAAAGGTGTTAGCGGAAGAACAACTGTCACTGATTTAGACGAGGCAAAAGGTAGTTGATGTTTTAAACGATAAGATTATTTTCACACGTTACCACCATTCGAGTGGGAGAATTCTGATATCTTTGGGAGTTGGTTACCGAAGAAGCAACGATGGAAGACGTATTCTGCCGGAAAGACGCGATACTGTAGTAGCTAGGGCCACTCGTCCGAAAAAAAAAAAAAAAAAAAAAAAATGCGCAAGAGCAGGAACGAAAACCGTCCTCTCCGTATTATTTATCTCAGTGAGATCTGGGTCGATCATCTACATGATGTCTACATCTACATGACTACTCTGCAATTCACATTTAAGTGCTTGGCAGAGGGTTCATCGAACCACAATCATACTATCTCTCTACTATTCCACTCCCGAACAGCGAGCGGGAAAAACGAACACCTAAACCTTTCTGTTCGCGCTCTGATTTCTCTTATTTTATTTTGATGATCATTCCTACCTATGTAGGTTGGGCTCAACAAAATATTTTCGCATTCGGAAGAGAAAGTTGGTGACTGAAATTTCGTAAAAAGGTCTCGCCGCGACGAAAAACGTCTATGCTGTAATGACTTCCATCCCAATTCGTGTATCATATCTGCCACACTCTCTCCCCTATAACGTGATAATACAAAACGAGCTGCCCTTTTTTGCACCCTTTCGATGTCCTCCGTCAATCCCACCTGGTAAGGATCCCACACCGCGCAGCAATATTCTAACAGAGGACGAACGAGTGCAGTGTAAGCTGTCTCTTTAGTGGACTTGTTGCATCTTCTAAGTGTCCTGCCAATGAAACGCAACCTTTGGCTCGCCTTCCTGACAATATTATCTATGTGGTCCTTCCAACTGAAGTTGTTCGTAATTTTAACGCCCAGGTACTCAGTTGAATTGACAGCCTTGAGAATTGTACTATTTATCGAGTAATCGAATTCCAACGGATTTCTTTTGGAACTCATGTGGATCATCTCACACATTACGTTATTTAGCGTCAACTGCCACCTGACACACCATACAGAAATCTTTTCTAAATCGCTTTGCAACTGATACTGGTCTTCGGATGACCTTACTAGACGGTAAATTACAGCATCATCTGCGAACAGTCTAAGAGAACTGCTCAGATTGTCACCCATGTCATTTATATAGATCATAACAGTAGAGGTCCCAGGACGCTTCCCTGAGGAACACCTGATATCACTTCAGTTTTACTCGATGATTTGCCATCTATTACTACGAACTGAGACCTTCCTGACAGGAAATCACGAATCCAGTCGCACAACTGAGACGATACCCCATAGCTCCGCAGCTTGATTAGAAGTCGCTTATGAGGAACGGTGTCAAAAGCTTTCCGGAAATCTAGAAATACGGAATCAACTTGAGATCCCCTGTCGATAGCGGCCATTACTTCGTGCGAATAAAGAGCTAGCTGCGTTGCACAAGAGCGATGTTTTCTGAAGCCATGCTGATTACGTGTCAATAGATCGTTCCCTTCGAGGTGATTCATAATGTTTGAATACAGTATATGCTCCAAAACCCTACTGCAAACCGACGTCAATGATATAGGTCTGTAGTTAAATGGATTACTCCTACTACCCTTCTTGAACACTGGTGCGACCTGCGCAATTTTCCAATCTGTAGGTACAGATTTATCGGTGAGCGAGCGGTTGTATATGAGTGCTAAGTAGGGAGCTATAGTATCAGCGTAATATGAAAGGAACCTAATCGGCATACAATCTGGACCTGAAGACTTGCCCATATCAAGCGATTTGAGTTGCTTCGCAACCCCTAAGGTATCTACCTCTAAGAAACTCATGCTAGCAGATGTTCGTGTTTCAAATTGTGAAATATTCCATCAGCATCACGTCATAAAGCACCTTCCGCCAGACTATAAATGCAGTGGGGAGTTGAAAGCACCAACTGCCGGACGAAACAAACTTATTGTCTGTTACACAGGACCATCTGAATATGGATTTACAAGAAATTCAAAGCTAATATTTACATCCCGAAAATGCAGTGATTATCATAAATAAATAGGTATTCGTATATTTAAACTCTGGCTTTTGGACCTGATACATGATTGAGAAGATGCTTATGTGCTTGTTAAGTACAACACTTGTTGGTCTTTGAGAAGACAATTCGTAACTACCAGCAAAGGAGTAATTGCTGATTGGCTTGAAGATAAAAGTATATCATTTTCAGGGAGCTACGCAAAAGTGGAGATGTAGGAATTCAGGCGTCACAAGCACCTTAACAATTGGTACGAACTAGATAGCTTAGATCAGATGTTGTGAAGCTGCCTCGCTTAACACTGTCAATACAAACTCACAAAAATTGTGTCGGCCTTAGTGAAAGGTAAGGGTAGCACACAGAAACTGCACATTCAGAATGAAAGAAGTCCATAATTTCCTAAGGAAGCGATGGTGATGTCATGCCAAAAGACGGAATTAAGTATTTACACCAAGATGAAACTCTGCAAGAAACTGGTTTTCTGGAGGAAGGCACCCCATAAAAGTTCTTTGAAAGAATTTTAATTGCTTCAAATTGTTATGATGACGACGAGCGAATCGTCGCCAGTGTGCATGACTGGTGGCCAACGCTAAATAGAAATATACAAATCTCTTCTTTCCATATGCAGCGGGTTTGGCAGTGCAGTTGAAAAGGAGCTGGCTGTATGGTCTGGGTCTACAACGACTAAAATAATTAGAGGTCATTGGTAGAAAATAATACACTCCTGGAAATGGAAAAAAGAACACATTGACACCGGTGTGTCAGACCCACCATACTTGCTCCGGACACTGCGAGAGGGCTGTACAAGCAATGATCACACGCACGGCACAGCGGACACACCAGGAACCGCGGTGTTGGCCGTCGAATGGCGATAGGTGCGCAGCATTTCTGCACCGCTGCCGTCAGTGTCAGCCAGTTTGCCGTGGCATACGGAGCTCCATCGCAGTCTTTAACACTGGTAGCATGCCGCGACAGCGTGGACGTGAGCCGTATGTGCTGTTGACGGACTTTGAGCGAGGGCGTATAGTGGGCATGCGGGAGGCCGGGTGGACGTACCGCCGAATTGCTCAACACGTGGGGCGTGAGGTCTCCACAGTACATCGATGTTGTCGCCAGTGGTCGGCGGAAGGTGGACGTGCCCGTCGACCTGGTACCGGACCTCAGCGACGCACGGATGCACGCCAAGACCGTAGGGTCCTACGCAGTGCCGTAGGGGACCGCACCGCCACTTCCCAGCAAATTAGGGACACTGTTGCTCCTGGGGTATCGGCGAGGACCATTCGCAAGCGTCTCCATGAAGCTGGGCTACGGTCCCGCACACCGTTAGGCCGTCTTCCGCTCACGCCCCAACATCGTGCAGCCCGCCTCCAGTGGTGTCGCGACAGGCGTGAATGGAGGGACGAATGGAGACGTGTCGTCTTCAGCGATGAGAGTCGCTTCTGCCTTGGTGCCAATGATGGTCGTATGCGTGTTTGGCGCCGTGCAGGTGAGCGCCACAATCAGGACTGCATACGACCGAGGCACACAGGGCCTACACCCGGCATCATGGTGTGGGGAGCGATCTCCTACACTGGCCGTACACCTCTGGTGATCGTCGAGGGGACGCTGAATAGTGCACGGTACATCCAAACCGTCGTCGAACCCATCGTTCTACCATTCCTAGACCGGCAAGGGAACTTGCTGTTCCAACAGAACAATGCACGTCCGCTTGTATCCCGTTCCACCCAACGTGCTCTAGAAGGAGTAAGTCAACTACCCTGGCCAGCAAGATCTCCGGATCTCTCCCCCATTGAGCATGTTTGGGACTGGATGAAGCGTCGTCTCACGCGGTCTGAACGTCCAGCACGAACGCTGGTCCAACTGAGGCGCCAGGTGGAAATGGCATGGCAAGCCGTTCCACAGGACTACATCCAGCATCTCTACGATCGTCTTCATGGGAGAATAGCAGCCTGCATTGCTGCGAAAGGTGGATATATACTGTACTAGTGCCGACATTGTGCATGCTCTGTTGCCTGTGTCTAGGTGCCTGTGGTTCTGTCAGTGTGATCATGTGATGTATCTGACCCCAGGAATGTATCAATAAAGTTTCCCCTTCCTGGGACAATGAATTCACGGTGTTCTTATTTCAATTTCCAGGAGTGTATATGGTGCTTAACTGGTGATACAGGAGTCTTCATAGTGAGGAGGAATATAATTACAAACAGAGAGCTATGGAGACATCACATAGGCCATACTTTAACTAAACCCCTTGTTGGAGGTTGGTTCCTATCAGCTGAAGGCTATACTACTTTCCTAGTTGACTTCCCGAGCAAGAGTGGCCAAGCGCTAGAGACTTGTTGCAAGCCGCAGAGCGGCGCTAGTCTCGACTCACGGGTCCAGTGATAGTAGTATGGACTGCGGTCGATAACTGCAAACCCTTAACAAGAGTGGTATCGAACGTTGATACCACACAAATGATTCCTCGAATACTGAGTCTTCAATAAAGAATAATTAAATGGTAATAAATTGCGTTAAATAGTGTGATTGTTGCACCTTCCCCAGCCCAAAGCTGTGAAAGCTGTTCCCTCTCTGCTATCGTCACTCCCCCGTAAATTTGTCAACACGAATCACAATACAGGCGCACACAGCCTGTGCTGGAATGTTTGTCGGTTTTACTTGTGGACAGCAGAGAGCCCATGATTTCTGCTTTGTTCTGACGTTAAAACTAACACGCAAAACAAAATTGCTTTTTAATTAGCACATGAGCAGCAATAATATATTGGTTGTCATGTACCTTCAAAACACACTAGAAATGATATGGAGAGACTACTGTTTCGCTAGCTTACGATTCTGAAATTATTACAGCAATGTGCTAACTGCTGATTTGCAGTATCACACCTTTTTCAAGTGGCCACACGTAGGCGCTGAGCGCACGCACAACGTTCTATGATGGTAAAGTTTACTGGGCTCTCCTCAACACACGCAGGTCGAAGGCTTCGAACGTGTGCCGACTGAGGCGTGTGGCGAGAACACGAATGGGGGAAGCGAGAAAAAGTTGGAAGTTGTGCCTTCTACACTTATCCCTCCAGCCGCCACTGCCGCTACACGGTGCTGTAGTCAACATTGAGGGCATTCGCGATGTTTACTCCTTTTGTGCATCCAACATAAACCCATTTTGAAAATGTTATGCACTTCTTCGATTCCTTTTGTTTCCTGGTGTTTTTACTATTTTCCGTAGGAAAAATGCAGAAATATCTTCGTTGTCCTAAAACTGACGTTGTATGAAAGGTGGGTTCTTCCCCGTCGTTTTGGAACGTTTTCGTCAGCAGAGATGCTAATTTTTGGAAGTATTGGTAACAATTGAACTTCTTTCCTTGCTTCTTTTTGGATGTTTTGTGGAAGTCTCCTTCAAGCCAGCTGTAGACGAAGGGGGAGCACCACAGGCGACAAAGCTGCAGCCGCAGTTCCCTTCTGCGACGTTACACTGTTGGTCGAGGATTTTTGCCTTTGGGACTGGCATGTTATGAAACCCTACTCTTGAAAAATTTTATCATCGTACGGCCAAATGCCAGTTCCAGCTTCCTTGGTTGAAACTTCATCTACGAAGCTTTTACAAGATTTACGTAAATTTAAAGAGCTTATAAACTCTCCCTTCAAGGTCCACTTTAAGACATGTGAGCAGTGAGGCTGTAATGAAAAAAGAACTACACCAGTCTCTCTACTCTCTACAGAATTCAAAGTTCACAGCTGGTGGTTCCAGAAAAATTTGTGCGATTCCTTTTCTTGTGACAAATTCATTTATGACAGGGGAAGACTACTTGGATTTAACTAGTTTCGGGAAGTTTCGACTACTCTAAGTACATACGAACTGGCCATGGAAAATGCCCTGACACTCTCCGCAAGGGGGGCAAATCTTCATTACCATTTTGTCGCAGTGGTGCCAAGTCACAGACAGTTGCTCATGTTGTACCAACATACTCCGCACGTGCCTCCAACGGTCCAATGGTGTGAGACCTGTGTTGTAGTCTTTGACATTCAGTGGTTTCGTAATCTTCACATGTGTATACATATTCCTGTGTTTAGAAACTGTTTATGTATGCTATTAGTTAAATAAATAAAATACATATTTTTATGCAGAAACAAAATTTTGTCTACAACGGAAGATTTTACAAGATTTTCAAAGTATTTCTGGGCGTCAAAAATTCAGACCCTACAGTCATCCAGGACCATTGGAAACTCCAATACAAACTATAGGACCACTTCATAGAGAATAATCCTGGAAGATTTTGCGAGGGAACAGCAACATTGAAGGCTATCAGTTTTCTGTACCATTTTCGACTGTTCAAAACAAGATTTCCACTTTCCGTCGGAGCTACTGCTGCAACTTGTTTCTTTACGTTCTCTTCCAATATTTTTATTGGAGCCTGTACGATAATGGCACTGGTCCCACATAACAGATATTCTGGTACTGAAACTTGTGATCACCTTATATTTTTGAAAGGTTCTTAAAGACACCTCATTTCGCTTATTCTCTTCTCGGACGAGACGTTTTTGACGACGAAGCGGTAACGAACAATTCCGTTTGAGAAAGCGATTCAACTCATACACTCCAGACTCTTTTCGGGGAACGTAAGTCCTTATTGTACAGTACACTGACAGGTCAACTTTTCTCCTGTGGATAAGTGATACCGCAGATCGGCTGAATATTTGCTGTAGATTGGTAGTTTCTTCTTGTGATCGACACTGAGCACACAACTATAGGGACTGTAGTCTGATTTGGGAATATCGTTCTTCTTAATGTTTTGGCAAAATCTATGCAGTGACATGTTACGCGTGCCAGACTCTCTTGCCACATTCCCCACTGTATCTCTTAAATTTAAAACATACGTAGCACCAGCTTACATAGTTTCCTGAGACAGCTGTACCTCTTTATTGTGCTGCTGTGATTCTTTGGCTTGCTATAAAAGAGCTTCATATAGATCAATTTAATACATATGCCTTTACAGTTTATTTAACGAAGCTAAATTATTCTTTTCCCTGCTGAAGGTTAATGCTACTCTAAAATGGAGAGATCGAGAACCGTGGGATGAATAGAAACTGAACTTCCACAACCATTATATGTTAAAGTGTCGGTAAATAAATGGGCTTATCATTCAAAGATTTACTTGTGTATGTTGGTAGTGAACCAGTCTAACAGGAGAATTATGAATTTCAAAACTGATGACACCTTCAATCGATGTTTTGTTTCCTCTACTATAAAAATGGGACGTGTTGCTGAATTTGCGTTCTTCGACATTAATTTGTATGTAACAACCTAGATTGTGTTGCTTTAATTCTAACATGCGGTAGGAAATTTGCAATCCCGTTTCACTAAACAAAATTTCCGTTTCTAAGAGCTCTTTAATGTGACTTACATTTTGGTGAAATGAAAACTTTGGGCTCCGTTTTCGAAATTTGTGAGTAGATAGAAACAGTAATTGTCAGTGTTTCTTCAGAAGAAAACAAAGAATTTGACGGCGAAGAACCAGCTGAAAGTTTTGACAACCCTGGAGTTCATGCTGTGATTAAAGTATATAGAAAAAGTAGAACATGATTTGCATTGCAGGGATGTAAACTTTCTAATTTGGAAGACAAAAGTTGTGTTAATGTTGTCTTGAAAAAAAATAGAGGCCAATAAAAAACACCTATTTTTAACAGAACGGGGGTCATATTGTAAACAAGAAGATTTGACCGAAAGCTCAAAATATAGTGTTTAACATATGAAGCATATGAATGAAATGGAGAGAGATTCTGCAAACTTTAATACACTAACAGACAAACAATGAGTTCTTCATTACAGAAATTTATTGTATGAGGAAGGTAGGAAAGGAAGTTATTCTATACAAACTGATAGTAAATCCATCAGTCAAATAGACGTAAAAAATTAGAAACAGCATCAAATGTAATTTAAAAAAATGGAAAAGCTACTGGCCTAGATGGCATTAATGGTGAAATAATCAAATATGAAGAAACCATTTTAGAATTTTTCTCCTCCATTTTTAAAATATTTGTTGAAAGAACTGTTCTGTACCTGAAGAATGGAACACGGCAACAGTTACTTCTATGTTTCAGAAAGGCAACAGGAAAGACAACGGAAATTATTGCGAAATAAGTTTACTAATAGCCAGATACAAAATATATGGGAAAATTCTTAATAAAAAGCTACAAGCTGATGCAGTAATCCCAGGAGAAAAATAAGGCTTCGGAAACATACATTCAAGTAATGATAACATATCTATAATAATACAGATTATTGAAAGCATTGGAAATTTGGTTCAGAAACTAATGCAGCATTAACTGATTTTGAGATACCCTTTGACAATGTAAAACGATGAATTTTGAGGATAATATTGGAAATAACAGGTTTTCCAGAACATCTTATAAATACAATAAAGTGTCTGCATCTGAATACTAAAATACTTGTACGTTCATGTCTGAAAGCGTCCGATGAAATTTTAGGAAATCGCGGTATTCGCAAGGATGCAGTCTGTCACTTGCTTCATGTTATATATTGACCAGCTAGTTATGAAATCGAGAGGTGAAATACTCTAAATGCGAACATTTTAGGTTAGGCTTTACTGTTACTGTTATTGACATTAAGTGAAACAACCAGTTTACTGTTACTGGTCACTGTTTATTATGTCCACAACGCGTTTCTAAGGTTTGAACCTCCATCATCAGGTTAGGCTTTACCATGACTGTTGGTGAGATTAAATGAAACAACAAGTTTACTGTTAGCAGTCATTGCTTATTTATGTCCACGACGTGTTTCAGTGGTTTAAACCTCCATCATCAGGAGGACTTACATTTGTTAGTGTGGCATACCTGTGTGTGTTGCGTTAAAATTTTTTGGAGGAATTTGTGGCACTGTCTAGTGGAGAAACAAAACACTATTTCAGAACATGGGTTTGGGTTTCTTTTCACAGAAAAGTAAATGTATATCTACCGATATAAATGAAATAAGTAAAATAGAGTACATCCAGTGATCACATGTTCGTTTCATTGTTGTAACACTTCACATGATACTATCGTTTTTACAAACAAATATGGCAACTGGGAACTGTTAGGTGCTAGGATCATATAGCAGAAGAGAGACATTATCACAAAGTACAAAGAATATATATCGTAACAACATTATTACAGAATGAATTTTAAAGGATTTTAAAGATCTTAGTTTTAAAGTGTTGAATACATGCATTGGAATAAATATTTCAGGTCATATATAAAACCGATTTTGCCAAGTTAATATAGCTTAAACTTCATACTCGTTTATGTAATTGAGTGACATGTTACAAACTATAAGTACAATAATTATATTGATTACAGTGGTAAAATTATACACAAATAACAATGTTAGTTGGGATTCACAGAGAGAAATGAAAGGCTGGAGGCAGAGGGAGAGGAAGATAAAGAAAAAGTGAGAGGGACGGAGAGGATGGAAGGAGTGATTGGATGAGAGCAAACTTTCCAAAGCAGGGTTTCTTAAGGTTGTACCCATTACATGTAATAACTGCCTAAAGGTTGGGGTAATACATTAGTTAATGCTTTAAAATACGCAGATGGATGTACAGTTTGTGCCATTAGTTGACTCACATATAGTTTCAAGCTGACAGGGGATACAAGCTGTTGATGTGATCATATAAATGAGGTCAATCCCTTGTACATTTGGGGGATGCCATGGTAACGTTTAACTAAATATTTATGGTAAACATTAAAGTGTGTGTGCATGTGTGTGTGCGTGCGTGTGTGTGTGCGTGTGTGTGTGTGTGTTTGTGTGTGTGTGTGTGTGTGTGTGTGCGTTTGTATGTGCGCGCGCCCGTTGCCGTTACTAAACACCTTCAATGACAATATTTACAATAGTATCATCTTTTTTTCAGCAGCTGCCGACGTTAATAAATTTGCAATACACACACACACACATACACACGCACACACACACACACACACACACACACACACACACACACACACACACACACACACTCTTACACACACCCATACCCACACATACGCACACAGGTCGACAAATCCTATGAACGCGTCTAGAGTTTTTATTTAGTCTTGTTACATTATCAACTGCAAAGTCTCTAGTGCTTTTACATTTCCTAAATCCAAACTGAACACCATCTAACACATCCTCAATTTTATTTTCCATTCTTCTGTGTATTATCCTTGTCAGCAATTTGAATGCATTAGATGTTAAGCTTATTGTGTGATAATTCTCGAACTTATTAGCTCCTGCAGTCTTCGGAATTGAGTGGATGATATTTTTCCGAAAGTCAGGTGGTATGTCGCTAGACCCATACATTCTACACACCAACGTGATAAGTCGTTTTGTTGCAATTCACCCTAATGATTTTAGATATTTTGATGGAGTGTTATCTATTCCTTGTGCCTTATTTGATCTTAAGCCCTCCAAAGCTCTTTTAAATTCTGATTGTAAGACTGGATCCCCTATCTCTTCTAAATCGACACCTGTTTTTTCTTCTGTCACATCGGACAAAGCTTCCCCCTCATAGAGGCTTTCAATGTACTCTTTGCACCCATCCGCTCTCCCCCCTGCACTTAAAAGTCGAATTCCAGTTGCACTCTTAATGCTACCACCTTTGCTTTTAATTTCACAGAAGGTTGTTTTGACTTACCTACATGCTGAGTCAGTCCTCCCGACAATCATTTCTTTTTCGTTATCTCCACAATTTTCATGCAGCCATTCCGCCTTAAGTTTCCTGCACTTCCTGTTTATTTCATTCCTCAGCGACTTGTATTTCTGTATTCCTGAATTTCCCTCAACAAGTTCGTGCTTCCTTCTTTCATCGATTTCTTCTGCTACCCATGGTTTCTTCGCAGTTACACTTTTCCTTCGTATCCAGTTATGCTGGCCACTGATGCGATATACAGAGGGATCGTGTCAACCCGTTGCGCATCAACTACAGCCTAAAGATTGTGCATTGAAGCGCCGGAACTGTTTGCAACAAAATAAATAAAATCATAAGACGGCTGCAGGCGTTTTATTTTCTCGCAAGTATTTAGATCGCCGCCGCGGACCGCAGGGCTCAGTCAGTCAGTCACAGTGTAAGTCTCTCAGTCACTAGCTCAGCCACCGAGAGAGGTGGATCAGTGGTTAACACACTGGACTCGCATTCGGGAGGACGACGGTCCAACCCCGCGTCCGGCCATCCTCATTTAGGCTTTTCGTGATTTCCCTAAATCGATCCAGGCAAATGCTAGGATGGTTCCTTTGAAAGGGTACGGCCGACTTCCCTAATCCGATGAGACCGATGACCTCGCTGTTTGGTCTCTTCCCACAAACAACCCAACCGCTCAGTCACCGGCGCACTATCTCTCACTCCAAGCTGGTGTTTGTCAGCATATTGTGACCAGAATAGTGTACATAGAGCGGCTTGTACCTCAACAGCAGTGAGGCTAAAGTGGACTATTACAGAAGAGCTGGTACCACAACACGTGGACGCTACGAAGTTAAGTAACAGCTGTCTAAGTAAATAAAGGGCCCCGTTGATACAGGTGCGCAGATGTTTTGTAGAAAGGGGATAAGGGCCACCAAACACACGAAACAACATTCTCTCCCTTGCTTCCCCTGGGACTCTAAAGTGGCAACGATGACACAAAAGTTTTCGTGCTTCAGTAGTTTCAAAGACCATAAGGAAGTGTCAGTTGAAGCTAACGGACGCAGTTTCTGAACCTACAAGTGGTTCTGGATATGTTCACTCGAAGTTCTCAGAAATCACAAAGAGATCTCGCAAAATTGGTTTAACCTGACACACACTCCCAGCTGTTCTGAAAGACACTAAATTTTCGTCCACAGAAAGAACATTACTGCCAGGAATCGTAGCCAGAAGACTGTGATCATCGGTTGGAATAAGTGCAGATGACGCTTGCTTGCTGCAAAGACTGGTCTGATATTTTTGGTAATATCCTGTGGACACAGGAAGCCGTGTTTCATGTCATGGATTTATTAGCCGATGCAGATATACGACTATCGAGCAACTAACAAAAAAAAAAAATCTTGAAGTATGACACATAAAGAAACCCTCTTGTTAAACTAAGACGTTCCAAATCATTATGAAATGTGGTGTTTGTAATCTACGGAACAAGTATGAAGTTAATGTATTCTAATACAATGTAGTGCACGGGACCAGTATGTTCCAAAGCGCTACACTTGAAAATGCGATTTTTTAGGCGACCATATCTCTTCTTTTGATCAAAGAGGTAAGGGTTGTCGCTGGCTTGGTGGCCACTTGTATAACTATGGGAAGAACGGGCATGCCGCAGCTATTCTGCAGTAACAATTCGCTTTTTATATGTGTCCAACTACGTAAATCTGTCTAAGTGTATAAATAAACTGTCAAAACTTTACTGACTTACAGGATTCGGTTTATATAAACAGCATACTGTGCTGTAACTGGGAAATGAATGGAACCAGCTAAGAAATGTCCCTATCAGAACACAAAAAAGGTATGCTCATCTTTAAAAGATTCTAACAAGAAAGTGGGGAACCAACTGCCTCAGACATCATTCCGCCCCTTCTTCACCAAAAATTTTGGCATGTGACCATACTCGAGCTCTTAGAGCTGAAAGAGACCAGCAGAGAGTCAGCGACGGCGAAAGAGAGTGGAAAGTGGAAGAGAGAGGAGACAGGGTCAGTACAAGAGACAGAAAGTGGCTGTGAAAGAGAAAGCAGGTGGATGAAGACAATAGCAACAGGAGTCAAAGAGACAGGAGACTGTAATGGTGAGTGAAAAGACAGGGAAAGTGGAAAAGAAAGAGAGTTGGATGGAGAAAGTATCATTGGGAGAAAAAGAGAGGTGATACAGCTGAAATCAAAAGAGAGATGAGTGGAGACCATACATAGACTTCGGTGGTCAGGACAACCCCCTCCCGACTGACGAAGTGTTACACGAAAAAGTTTGATCACTTTTCCGCATCCCCTTTACCCACGTGTTAAAGTTTCCCTTCCTACGGATCAAAACCCAGCGCAAAGCACCCCCAACCACACGTGTGGCTAAAGAGGAAGACAGTAGACTATAAAAACTATAGAAGAAGAATGAAGCAAAGACAATAGCAGTGGGATAGAGACACAGTAAAGTGGAAGAGAAGGAGACAATTGAATATCTGCTTATCTTACGAACAGAACGTGTAAGTACAATAATTCGCCCGTCTTGTCTGGTGTTGGCAGTTAATATTCATGGAAATCTCTATGTTCAGCAATACTGCGACCCTGGCTATAGGACTACATTCAGAAAATTTGAAATGCTTGCTTAACTTTGTCACTAATTATTACGGAATTACCGGAATTCACAGCAGACAACATAATAAACAATATCTACTTCAATACTTTTCTACTAATGAGAGAAGTATTTCAGTCATACAGTAATGAAAATTTCAGTATCCGATAAATGATCCATCAATATTCCCGTCAGTTACAAGGGAGGTTTACGGTCCACTGCAACGCAACTAGAAATTACGTAACATTACATTTATAACAGAGCTCAATTTACATCACACGTTCAACGAAGAGCATCATTTCAAGAGTGAGTAGTATTTTATCATACAGATTCCGTCTTACAAATGTCAACCGAATACAAACAGTTAACACAGGGTCACGGCTACATGTTTCACGACTTATAGTCGTATGTGGCAAACATCGCAATTGCTGCAGAGAGTGTGTAAAAAAAAAAAAAGGATGGCATTTCCTCACAACAAGGCAAGAGTCACTATACAGTACAGAGGAAGGGTGAGAGAAGGGATGGGGACAGTGAGAGGAGAAAGTGGCAATGGGTGAAAAAGAAGACAGTGACAGAGAGAGAGAGAGATATGACTGTGGAGACGGTGAGAATGAGATGCGGAGTATGAAGACTTTATAGGGAGACTGGGTGAAAGGGTTTAGAATCGTCTGTGTTAAAAGAGTGCGGATACATTCGCATACCAAAATGTTTGGTGAGGGAGTCGTAATGAGGAATGAGACAGCTCGTTTCCCACTTTTCTGTCAGTCTTTATAGAGGGGTATATTGGATTGTTTGTCCTCGTGCGGCGACAGGAAAACTTTTCAGCTGGTTGATTTATGCTCAAAGAATGTGAAACGTCCCCTTTGAACAATTCTACACGAATGTGCTTAAACTGACACACAATATTTTTAGCGCAACGCAATCTGAATTTCAAAAATCCCTACAAAAAAATGGCCCTGACTAGCATTAACCTATACGTTTCACAAATCACTTACCCCGCAAAAATCTTCGTTACTCCAACTAATGCAATGCAGCGAGTGCCACTACTGCCAGCTAACTAAAAGATTCGAACTACGGAAGGCACTAACTACTAATAGGCATAATTAGCGAATGAAAGATTTTAGTAGGGAACAAACAATGTATTTTACCATTATATATATATATATATATATATATATATATATATATATATATATATATATCAGTTCATGACATCCATTCTTACAAATTTGAAAACTCCACCATTTCTCTCCTCACATCCACCACTGCTGGCGGCTCGCCTCCAACTGCGCAACGCTACGTGCTGTTAACATCCAGCTGCCCAACACTACAATGGCAGACTACAATGCTAACCAGCCACAGAATGCACACAGCACAACCAGTGATTTTCATACAGAGCGCTACGTGGCGTTACCAATAGGAAAACCTAAACAGCCTACTTACAAATGTACAGATCAAAAATGGTGTACAAGTGAGTATTGTCACAGACTACGATGTTATATGGACAATATAACTTGTGAATGATGTTGTCCAATCCCAGATGTTCTTACACGTTAACGTCGTTTTAAAAAAAAAAATGGTTACGTCTTTTCATCGACGACACAAGAGCATATGTGGAATTGTGGTGAAGTACCCATATGCTCTTGGACTTGAGAACGAACTAAAACTTGTTCCCTGTGGAAATATTCATTAAAAAAATAATGGACGTTTATAATTAGAGAGTGATTTCTCACCCACCGTGTACATGTAGCATGGGAGCCCATTTGTTGCCTGTGATGTGTTGCCTTCTGAGGAGGATGAAGACTTGCTATTATCTTCTGCCTCTTCCTTCTACTAAGAACGAATGTTATCAAGTAGATAGGTCTTTAATGCGATTTCTTTGAGTAGTTTTTATTCACATTCACTTTCGAAATTTAGTTTTATTGGAGGTTTTCACAGCAGACGGTTTACCCATTGACTGGTATGCTATATGTCTGTGTGTTACAGGATGTTGGGAATTGCCTGATAAATGAAAATGAGCGTATGGCATCTCCCAGGAGGCCCCATCCGGGGAAATTCACCCGCCAAGTGCCAGTCTTAATTCATTCGACGCCACATTAGGCAACTTGCGCGACGGTGACGAGGATGAAATGTTGATAAGGACAACACAACACCCAGTCCCCCAGCGGAGAATCGAACCCGGTCCCTCTTGCATGGGAGGCGAGCACGTTACCACCTAGCTAAGCAGGCGCACATTGGCAGGTATTACTGTGTCTATAGAATTTACTTTCCGGTATATCTTGAAAACTGTCCTTGGTTGTTAAGGTCAATGGTTGGGTGTGATACGTTGATTGAGACTCCTCCCAACTCCACTGCAAACTTAATATTACATCCGTGCGAATTAAAGTGCTGGAAAATTTGTTTCGTCGTGTGGTGGTACCTGTCCAAAACCACAGTTTATCATCCACATTCCTGGTCCAGTGGTGTTTTGGAAGTTCCAGGTAATTAATACAAAATGGTTTGTTCAAAGTTACCAATAAACAAGTCAGCTAATAAGGGGCTCAGAGGGGACTCCATTGCTAATCGATCTGGTTGACTGGTTCTAATGGCTCTGAGCTCTATGGGACTTAACATCTGAGGTCATCGGTCCCCTAAAACTTACAACTACTTCAAAATAACTAACCTAAAGACATCACACACAACCATGCTGGAGGCAGGATTCGATCCTGCGACTGTAGCAGTCGTGCGGTTCCGGACTGAAGCGCCTAGAACCACTCGGCCATCGCGGCCGGCCTGGTTGACTGATTACAGTATGATGAAACCGGAAATAATGTTTCTTTAAGCGTGTTTCCGCTGTCTACTAAGGCTTTATCACCAGTGTTACTCCCTGTTAACGTACGCTGGTTTGTAAGTGAGATCATAATGAAATTTAGCACTTTCAGAACTGATTTAGCGGCGGCTCCCATGATGTACACGTGTCCTAATTGGCGCCGGTAACTGCCGTAGCGACAGCGCATCATCGCTAATGGCCGTCAGAAGGGGGAAGTGAGCGGCGGAAAGTTTCGGCAGCAATCCCCTTAAGAGCGGCCTGTCCCACGTGCAGCGCTCCGAGCTCCTGTGGGCCACTCGGTGGACAGGACCGGCAACCAGCAGTGGGTGACAAGTGTGGGCGGCGCGGGTTTCTCGCTCATTTGGCGGACCGCGCCACTCTCCTCTGCTACTATCTCCACCCACCCTCCCAGCGGGCTTCTCCTAATGGGAGTTGTTGCTGACTGCGGCGTTGCGTCATTCGCGGCTTAGGGCTAGTGGGCTGTGTAAACGGCAGCTACTGCCTTATAATAAATGATTGGCACTGAATGTTCCGTAATACATAAACCCATGTACGTAGTTATCAGCGAGAAAATAGTGAAGTCGTATGTCTGGGAATAAACCACGGACAACAGAAGAAAAAATTTAATTGATGAAAGGAACAAGTACAGAGATGTTCAGGGAAAATCAGGAATAAACAAATACAAGTAACTTTGGAATGAAATAAACAGGAAGTGCAGGGTACCTAAGAAGAAACAGATACATGAAAAATGTGAAGAATTCGGAAAAGAATTTGTTGGCGGAAGGACTGAAAGTCAAAACAATCTTCGGAGAAGTAAAAAGCAAGGGTAGTAATATTAAGGAGAATTCCAATGTTAAATGCAGAGGAGAGAGCAAATAGTTGGATGGAGTACATTGAAGGGGAGGATTTGCCTGATGACGTGACAGATGAAGAACAGGAGTCGATGGAAATGGATAGAGGATCTGCTAGTGAAATCAGAATTTAAAACGGCGATGGAAGTCTTAAGGGGGGTAGGACGTCAAACGGGCCGACTTGGAGCAGGAGAGACACCACAGGACATTTCAATTTCCATTGTCTATTCTTTTGACAAATAAATTCATAAAACTTTGTCAGCATGACCAGGAAGGATTCAGAATTCACACTCATAGCAGTGGAAGTTTTAAAACATAACGAGGTAATTTTTTTTACTTGTTTAATTTCATCGTTTTTTTCACTTACTAATGGCAGCATTTGTTGCTATAGGTACACTTTTCTTCATAAGTAAGAGAGATTCTTCGATGAATTTTGCATAGCATAGAAACCATACACAAAGATATATGAAACTCTAGAATTTTCCAAATCTATTAAAAACTGTGCTAAAATTGAGGTAATTAACTATAAAATTTGTGTTTTTACTAAACAAGAAAGTTTAAAATATAACATTTCATTCGTCTTTTCATAAATTCCATAAATTCTACCGTTTCATACACCTGTGAGTATGGTATGTATGTTGTGCAGAATTCATCGAAGAATCTTCCTAGCTTTTGAAGAAAAGTGTGCCTATAGCAACAAATGCAGCCATTAGTAAGTGAAAAAATTATGAAATTTCGCAAGTAAAATTTTTTATTTTGTTATGTTTTCGAACTTCCACTGCAGTGGGTATGAATCCTGAATCCTTCCTGGTGATCCTGACAAAGTTTTATTAATTTATTTGTAAAAATATAGACACTGGAAATTAAAATGTCCTGATATGCCTCTCCTGCTCCAAGTCGGCCCGTTTGACGTCCTACCCCCTTGAAGATCAAATAAGGCACTCCATCGGAATTTCTAAAATCATTCGAGGAAGTGCCATGTTGGTGTGCAGAATGTATGAGACGCGTGATAAACCATCAGACCTTCGGAAAAACATGATCTACGTTCCCAATATTACATGAGCCGAAAAGTGCGAGAATTATCGGACAGTGAGCCTAACACCTCATGCATCCAAGCCGCTGACAACAATAGCATACAGAAGAATGGAAAAGAGAATTGAGGACCTGCTGATGGCCATCAGTTTGGTTTTAAAAATGGGAAAGTCACCAGAGAGGCAGTTATGATGTTGCGTTTGATAACAGAAGCAAGACTGAAGAAAAATCAAGACACGTTCATAGGATTGATTGTACTCGAGATGGCTTTCGACAGTGTAAAATTGTACAAGATGTTCAAATCCTGAGTAACGTAGCGGTAAGTTTTAGGAAAAAGCGGGGAATATAACATATGAACGAGAACCAAGACGGAATAATATGAATGGAAGATCCAGAACGGAGTGTAAGAATTAAAAAGAGTGTCAGACAGGGATGTAATGTTCGCCCCGTTGTTTAGTCTATGAGTCCATGAAGCAATGACGGAAATAAAAGAAAGATGCAAGAGAGGGATCAAAATTCAAAGTGAAAGGATATCAATGGAAAGATTAGCTGTTCATATATCTGTCCTAAATGGAAATGAAGAAGGCTTACAGAACATACTGAGAGGAATGAACAGTCTAAATAGTCAAAAGAGTATAGGATATGGATGGAGAGGAAATGGAAGAAAGACAAATGCAATGAGAAGTAGCTCAAATGAGAACAGCAAGAAACTTAAATCATAAAGAGTGATCACGAAGCAGATGAAATTAAGGAATTCTCCTGCCTAGGCAGGAATATAACACATGATGAACGGAGTAAGGAGGACATAAAAACAGAGTAGCATCAACAGAAAGGACATTCTTGCCCAAGATAAGTCTGCTAGTATCATTCATAGAAAAGAAATCTGAGGAAGAATTGTACGTCAGTGTCAGTGCGGAAACCGGAACAGAAGAAAATGGAAGCATTTGAGATGATGTGCTACAGAAGAATGTGAAAATTAGGTGGCCTGATACTGGAACGAATGTCAGAATCGTAGAGGAAAGGGATATATGGAAAACACTGATAAAAGAAGTGACAGGATGATAGACATGTGTTAAGGCATCAGTGAATAATTTCTTTAGTACTGCAGGGACCTGTAGAGGGTAAAAACGGTAGAGGAAGATAGACATCGGGATACATCCAGGAAATAACTGGTGATGTTACGGAGTTCTCCCCTTCTTTCTACTGCTGCTGAAATTAACGCTCTACGTCGAAGCGTAATTTTCGGTCAATAATTTAGATTTTGTACCTTTGGTGCCTTTAAATCTCACTAAAACCACATGAATCTTTACAAATAAAAATACTGCACTCTAATGTGTACTAAATGCAACATATGTTGATCCGTTTACGCTTTTTGTATACTTGTAGCAGTAGTTAATGCTAATTGTAACGACAATATTCCTGGAGACTAAAGAAAAATATGTTTGACAGTGGCATGCGTCAGGTGTTAGTAACTATAATCACTAATCACTGTTAAAAAATTGTTAAAACTAACAGGACTGTTTTTCCAAAGAAAACTGCGCACTGGCTGTATGAATGATTTTTCTTAAATCTGCGACGGTTTCGCACCACTTATCGGTGAATCCTCAGGCAATATACGCTATTTATAACATAGTAACGTTGAACATTGCCCTGTAGTCACTCCCCACCATTCACGTCCAATATACCATCATCTGGTGAAAGCGGTAGCTAAAATATAAAAATCTTTATTTTTTATTTTTTTGATGATGGGAGTGGCAATGACCGTGTAAGCTGAGAGGAGCCGCTTTCACCAGATGACGGTATACTGGACATGAATGGTGGGGAGTGGCTACAGGGCAATGTTCAACGTTACTATGTTATAAATAGCGTATATAGCGTGAGGATGCACCGATAAGTTGTGCGAAATCGGTCGCAGACTTAATAAAAGTCATTCATACAGCCATTGCGGAATATTCCTCAGAAAAATGTCGAAGTTTGGCTGTGGTTAATCGCCCTACAAAACAAAAAATTGTTCTTATTATTATTATTATTATTATTGTCGTGGTCATTATTGTTATGTTATTGTTTACGATTATCCAAGTAACAGTATTGTTGATATGATTACGATTATATTTGTCATTGCTATTATTATTACGTTATTTCTTACGATTATCCGTTATTGTGTCGCATCACGCCCTAGTATTACACTGAATAATGTAGTATGCCCTCTGTTAAGGAATAAGGGCTAACCTTGTAAAGATTAGGCCTGCTGTGCGATACTGGATATCTGTTATTGCATCTACATGAATAGGGATGATGTTAATATTTATGGCACTCACAATTTTATTTATATTTGAAGTCAGTTCCGGTATCCTCCTTGTCGAAAACATTTGTAACGGAGTCGAAGAATGACACATGTTATTCCACTGATTTGAGCAATCGTTTTTCAATGGCCAACAAGGCAAGGTGAGAAAACGTAGTTTACGACTGTGTATTTCGAACGTAAGTATCCATACTTTCTGCCGACTCGCTGGTTACAGGAGTGGTTAAAATGACTTTCATGACTTTTGATGCTTCAGGTGATGCTTCGCTCAGACCACAGGACCTGAGATATTGACTTTGTCTAAATATGAAACACAGGAGCAACAGTAAAATATTTTGTTTCTTTACAGCCAAATAGCCATTTGTGGGAGGTGTGCCAATATTCTTGAAAACGGATGACATAATTTTCCTTTACTGAGTTTGAGTGTGAAAGATTTGGTGTACGTCGTCCTTTTTTTATCACGTCGCTTTCCCCCTCAAAACTAAGTCCTCTGGATGTATTTTTGCACATACTTTCGAGCACACATTAACCATCATATATGTCTATATCTTTTAAGAGGCCTGCTGCTTCATCCATGATCCATGATATTCAGTAGAGCTATTTCACACTTATGCAAAAACTAAATTAAATTCATTAAAAATAACTTTTAACTAAAACTATAATGAATAAATAATAATATGTAGTACAACACTATAAAACGTGAAAATATATACCCTGATTTATATCTGAACACTTTCAGCAGTGTACCGAGCTAAAGATTAGCATACGTGTCTTTAGAAGTGCAGTGGAATCGTAGGTGCTACGCGATTATCGACTCCCTTTTATAGCTGCACAATCGTCCTCATTTTTCTCAAGTGGAAGCGAGAGAGAGGTGGTCCTTGCAAGAGGATGAGTCGCTGTTGCTGGGTGGTTACAGGAGTGCAGCATGTAGTTGACCTGCCGCTGTGATCTTCCCAACCCTCGCCTGTCACACTGGCAGCTGTTAATATCTTAAATGGTCGCGGGCTAAAGGAGCGTTTTACAAGAATGAAGTAAGCAGTCCGCTTAAATTGTAGGAAAAATATATACCAAGATTGTTGAGATGTACCCCCCCCTAAAAAAAATGCATGTTATCTGTAACTGTAATCGGCGATTACTGCTGTTACTAGCACGCCTCGCCCCTAATGTTTCAAAAAGCTACGGACATATTAATTACGATGGAGCTTGCCAAGTGCAATCCCAAATATCTCTCTGCTCTGACTATTCATTGAGGTTTCGAACTTACTGACAGAGGACGTTAACATCTTGTCACGGTATTTCGGATGGCAAAGGTTCAGCCAGCTTTAGGTGAGTGTAAAATACATCTGAAAACGGCTGAACGGTTGTGAGCCGAAACATCGAGGAAAGACGTCAACGTCAATGGGCTGCAAGCCCAAAGCCTCTTGGAAAGATATCAGTGTGAATAGTCTGCAAGTCCAAAGCTTCATGCAGTAGTCATTACGTTGTAAAACTTCTAGACCACATCTATCTGGCTATTGTAATTTCGCTGATGTGCATGCTTTCTTCTTCTCCCTAAATCTCTTGTATTTTCACTGTGGTTTCTCTTTCGTTCAGCTGTCCATGTTGTTTTGGAAGTAACACTTGGTTTAGCTTTAAACTAATGCTTGTCAATGCATCTTTCCTTTGCAGAGTTTTGTTTCTAATGCCTGCTTCCTAAAGATTTGTCCACAGCTCGTGGTCGTGCGGTAGCGTTCTCGCTTCCCGCGCCCGGGTTCCCGGGTTCGATTCCAGGAGGAGTCAGGGATTTTCTCTGCCTCGTGATGACTGGGTGTTGTGTGCTGTCCTTAGGTTAGTTAGGTTTAAGTAGTTCTAAGTACTAGGGGACTGATGACCATCGATGCTAAGTCCCATACTGCTCAGAGCCATTTCAACCATTTCCTAAAGATCTTTTCAGACTAAAGAATCTAGTGGTTTTTAACACACATAGAGAGCCTTAGGTAGAGAATCCCTTTATTCTTCTGTCGTTATTTCTGAGATAGTGGCCGGAGATTTTCTACAAATTTTTATATAACTCGTTACACTTCCGTCTCATCTAGATTCTCTCAGTACAAACGGACGGAAAATATTCCTTAGCATTTTATTTTCTTCTTTTTCTGTGTGTCTAGTTAACAATTCACCTGCAGTGATTACAGTCTGCGATGCACATAACCTTTCAGGCTTGATTACCGTGATGTAACGTTTTCATTTTGCATTACGAGATATAGATTTTTATTTTATATATGCGATGTAGTTCTACAAGTGTTTTGAAGTTTGATAATTCTCTCTTCGCTTCACGGTTTAAACAAGAGGATGGTATGTATTTTTATTTGGATACTTGAGGGATTTCACCAAACAGTGGAAATATTGGCTGTCTATCCAGGTAACAAGGAGAACCTATGTATTATTTCTTTGTTTTTCACAATACGTTTTCAGTCCACCTTTAGCTCCTTTTCAAGGTAATTAATCGCCTGTTCTTTATTGTTTGAAAAGGTCGCTAGGTCTTCTGCGTAAGCTGAACATAGTAAATGAATTTCAGTTGCGCGTAGTCTGCCAATGATTATTTTTTTGTTTCTTTTTCTCAGGTCCTATTTTACATTTGCTAGTTCTGAAGTTTAACTGTTATTAATATACATATAAACCGTACTTGATTGAACTGTAGTTTTCCGCAGCTATTGATTTGTCTGAACTTATGTATATCTCATTAATTTTGGCTTGGGATTGCTTCCCAGAGGGGTCTTGGCTATTAAATATCTAATAAGGTTTGCTTTCTGTGTCGTTACCCTTACTGTATGGACTGCCGATCTTCGTCAGCTAAAGCGATCGTTAGTTTTCTCACTGTCGGCTCGTGGTCTAGTGGCAAGGCGCTTGCCTAGAAACGGAAAGGTCACTGAACCTCAAGTCCGTTTTTAATCTAGCCTCACCTTTTAAGGAAGTGAACGCTCGACAAGAGCGACACGCAGTTCTGACTCCACACTAAACTGTATGTCCCCTCACATCGACAGGATTGCTGGGTAGCCTTGGGACACGGAAGCAGCGAAAGTGGCGTCCAATTGGAAGACTTGCACCCGGCCATTGAACTGCACTGAGTTATTGTTATTAGCGGCTACCACCCACGACGTGGAATTAGCTGCCTCATGCCAGTTATTCGTAACCGTATAGCCCCGCCTACCTGGTATATGAACGGCGAAGCCGCGCCTTCAGTCAGCTGTTTGTTCGTTCTTGTTACCCTCCTCTCTATGCAGGTCTGTTTACGCCTGTCGCAACGCGCCGTGCCACTCTCGTCCGCTTACAGTCATGTCGCTGCTCCGTGTGGGAGAATTCCTCGTGTCACAACTTCTGTTACAACATTCATAATTAAATTTACTTTCCTCAGGAAATTACTGCTTAGGACATACTTAAATAAGATTAAACAAAATAGATATGGTAACACATTCCTCCCCACATATTTTTGGAAGTGCACAATGTGAAATAAATCGTACAACTAGGAATATCAAGAAGCTACAGAAAACATGTTCTCGTATAAATTACCTTCATTGTAAAAACGCATTGGTCAGAATAATCCTGAGTTACTAACGACTTAATATGAATTAAAAGTGTCATTAGTAGTGAAGAATTTGATAAGCAGAACTGAGTATGAATTATAGGGCCCTTTTTGTTAAGGAGAATTTGTATTATTCCGGTGCTACTTTTCACTCTGGCTGTACATTCGTTAGTTGATTAAGCCACACATACCTTCATATCGCTAATATGTCATCCAGCTGATTAATTTAACGTCGTGTCAGACTAGGGCCTCCCGTCGTGTAGCCTGATCGCCTGGTGCAAGTCTTTCGATTTGACGCCACTTCGGCGACTTGCGCGTCGATGGGGATGAAATGATGATGATTAGAACAACACAACACCCAGTCCCTGAGTGGAGAAAATCTCCGAGCCAGCTGGGAATCGAACCCGGGTCCATAGGATTGACAATCCGTCGCACCGACCACTCAGCTACAGGGGGCGGACATCCAGCCGATTATACACTGAAAGACAAAAACAGGCGCACCAAGAAGTAATTACCCGAATGGGATGGAAATCGGTAGGTGTGATGCACCGGAACATGTACAGTTTCAGAGAAAATGTATGATTTATTCAAGACATAGAATTTCACAGTTTGAGGAAGATATTAATGCGTTGGTTCACATTTGGCTCTTTTGCAAGCCGGACGGCTAGGCGTTGGTTGACAGAGTTGTTGTATGTGGGATGTCGTGTGATTTACGTCATTTTGAAGCTTCAGATTTTCAAAATCCTGTACTGATTACAGGGGCCTTCTCAAAACGTTAAATTTGTCAGGTATCCAGCGACATCGCTGGCCGTCGTTTGGTTTGGAAAGCACGAAGGCAGTAGGAAATCTTACCGAGGGCGAGTGGGCATTCCTTACGTAATTGAAATATGAGCGCAGGATGGATTGCCATGAAGGATGTAGGTTACCGACGACGCACAGCCGTGCTGCAAGAATGCCACGAATGACAAATAACAATCAAAGGGGTTCTACTATGAAAAGAAGCAGGCCTCATCAGTGAAGAAAACTATGCTCCAGTGGGCCAAAGATATGTTTCGCGGCGTCTGGGCAGCTGTGGGATACAAACCATTCGTCTGCAACAGTGCCCGACAAGCCGGATAGATGGTGTGGTGTGCTGTTTCTTTACACAGCATGACCCGTTTGGTTGTCATTGATGGCATCGTTACAGCACGGGAGTACGCCAACGATATTGTACTCCCCATTTCGTTGCCCTTCTTGGCGAACCATCCTAGGCTTATATTTCAGCAAGATAATGCCCTCCGCAGAGGACGACAATATCTACTGCTTTTCTTTGAGCTAACGAAATCCTGCTTTGGCCAGAAACATCTCCCTCTAATTTAGACCCTTTGGAGCATTATGGTCAGGGCCTTCGTACCATCTCGGGATTCTGATGATCCAACGGGCCATTTGGACAGAATTAGGTATGATATACCCCTGGAGAGTGTCCCACAACTCTATAAATCAATGCCAAGCCCAATTTCTGCTTGCCTAAGGGCCAGAGACGGACCAACGCGTCAATTTGCGAAGCTTTTGCTCTTTCATAAAACAATTACTTTTTCTTAACTGTAATCGTTTCTTTGTCTGCACTAGTAAATCGCATCTATCGATTTCCGCCACATTCGGATAATTGCTTCATGGTGCGTCCTTTTTTTGCGTTAGAGTATATTTCTGGAACAGCAATTCTTCGGCTGGATTGAAATGAAAAGAGATTGCTGCGGTCGCAGGTTCGAATCCTGCCTCGGGCATGGATGTGTGTGATGTCCTTAGGTTAGTTAGGTTTAAGTAGTTCTAAGTTCTAGGGGACTAATGACCACAGCAGTTGAGTCCCATAGTGCTCAGAGCCATTTTTTTGAAATGAAAATGTTGATAGCCGCGTGAGTGGAGTGAGAACGAGAAAAGCGCAGTTCCGCAAGAGAAGGCTGAAGAGAGTTTCTGTTAACAGACTGGATAATGAGTGAGAGATAGCGTATTGTATTAACCAAACAAGTCTGACTCACAATAGGTTCAAATGGTTAAAATGGCTCTAAGCACTGTGGGGCTTAACATCTGAGGCCATCAGTCCCCTAGACTTAGAACTACTGAAACCTAACTAACCTAAGGACATCACACATATCCATGTCCGAGACGGGATTCAAACCTGAGACCGTAGCTGCAGCGCGATTCCTGGCTGAAGTGCCTAGAATCGCTCGGCCACAGCGGTCGGCCTCCCAATAATGAAAGTGGCAAGATGTGGACGGCCTACGAGGTGCTTTCATTAAATAATGTAACACATTTTCTTCTCGGCCAATTGGTGGTAGATAAAAACCGGATTTTATGTGGAATATTCGTGCTTCAGCTTCTATAGCTTCATTGCGTGTGCAACGGAGGTGCGTTGCAAGTAGAAAGTTGTCATTGAGTTTCTTCTGTCGGAAAACTAGAGCATCGCAGATATTCATGGGCACTTGGAGAATGTCTACGGGGACACAGCAGAGAACAAAAGCACGGTGAGTCGTCTGGTGGTCTGTCTGTCATCGTCCCAAGAAGCTCGCGCCGGCCGGCCTTGCACAGCCGAGAATCCTGCAGTGTCAGAAACTATTGACACTCTCAACAATTAATTAAAATAATGTTCAAGATAAATACTCAGTGTGAAGGTTAGGCTTGGCACTGTAGTACATTGTGTGAACCTAGACTCAGTGATAACTAATCTAATAGTTCTGTCTGGACCACTGCTGAACAATTTATAGTTGAGGATCAGTTTATGATAGACATCGTTGAATGTCTGGTGGTCAGTATTTGATAGCTACTGCACTACAGCCGCGGAAACATTAGTTAACTGGAACTGGTCGGCGACTGTATGTAACTGGCCGAGTGAAGGTGGCCGCTGGTATCTGCGACCGACAGGTCACTGCTGCCAGCGCCTTAGCAGACATATTCATTGGTTACTAGAGAGGACGATAATGTCTTGTGCCACAAACGTAATAGGTTTTCTGTCATGTGCTACATTTCTGTGGGGACTGATTGGAACTATGTGATTGGAGAATGTCTGGCTAGTGGCGTCCACCTGGTTACAGTGTGTGACTGTGTACTCATCATAGAGAAAAAGAGGAACATTCGAGAGAAAGAGACGAATGGAGGGAGGGAGGGAGAGAGAGGGAGTGAGGAAGAGAGAGAGGGAGAGGGAGAGAGAGAGAAAGCTGTGTGGCCGCTAATTCACATCAAACTACTTAACATCACACTAAAAGTTCGTTTTCGTAAGTGTTATCCACAAACAGGAAAGGCAACTGAACCCTTATTGAAATATTCGAAGCATCTGACTTCCATCGGCGATATTGCCAGCTAGTGTGATATATTGAACTCAGTGATGGTGACAAATGACAGTTGCCGGGACTGAGGTTTCAGAGCAGTCTAGGTATGGTGTACTGGAAATCATACTTAAAAAAAAATGTAATCCAAATAATTTGTACTGAGAAAAATTAAAGCATTTGCATAACTTAAATAATGCAGAATGGTTACGTCACTAGAGCTGACGCGACAGAAGATCGATTAATAGTCGTAAGTAGCGACGGATCTGGTTGAATAGATTCGTAGGTACAGTGAACATAGTAACGCTATAGTAGTAGTAGTATTACCTGTGACACGAGTAGCTGATTGTGAAGGAACTGAATGAGCACTTACATTCATGGATATGTGTCACACACAAACAGAACAATAGAATCAACACAAAAATAAAGAATTTTTTGTGATAACATTCGCATGGGTTTGGAAGAATAATTGAAGTGGAATTGTAATCGTGTTATTTGTCATTATAGTACACGTTACAAAACCTTGTACGTCTCATGTGAAAGTACGACTGCCAACTGTAGCCGTAGGTGACGTCTTGTAGCAGGCTGATACAAACCCTGGACTTCGGATACATACAGACTGCTCGTGCGCCAAAGTCCAAGTCAAATGAAGGATGGAATACTGCTATGTCTTTGTCGTTAGCTGTAATAAAGAATTACTACTCAAGCGTTGTAACCTACTGTACTAGTGTTTTAAATGTAACACTACGATTAAGATAATTTCTGAGGAATTTCCAAGGTAAAGCGATGGTTACTGTTTTAACATTCGGCGAGGTAAAAGCATAACAAACATTGCATTTACAACCTCTACGTGTAAACTAAATTCATTTCTACTGGACATTTCCTTCCATTCTATGTTCCAATTTATAATTAAAGACTGGGAGACTGCAAAAAACGGTAGTTTTAAAGTGCAGATGCTTGGGTGTGATCAAAAACTAATGCTTTCATTAAAGTAACCTAAAATTAAGTAAATAATATTGTAAATTTATTCGTTCCACTTCATTTCGCTAAAAGGTTCGTTCAAATGTTCCATGGTAAATATAGCTTGCAAATTAACTAACATAATTATATATATATATATATATATATATATATATATATATATATATATATATATATATATATATATATATTTCGCATGTGCCAGAGGTAAATTCTACTCATTGCGTCCCCTTTTCTACTACACCACACATCATACGGTTGATAATGCAGGAGTGGTTGGAAGATAACGTATAATCTGTTAACATGAAGATCCACCTTGTGGTATTATAAGACAACTAACAGTGAAAGATGGTACTACTGATTGGTGGGGCTCAATATTCAAACTGTCGGAAATTTTGTGTAGCATCTCATATCACTTCATACAGTACGGAACAGCTTTAAACCATTGTAACCCCTAACATCCAAGTGTAACGTTGCATTTTAAACCAGCGGTGAAAGTTTCACAGGAGGGTGACATAAACATCTGGGTGTTGGGGCACTGAAAAGCTGCAAAAAGGACACAAAAATCCCCCTATTCAATGATTTGACGTGTAAACAACTTATGAATCTGTGAAATAAGTCAAAGTAACTTGAGGTAAAAAAGTACTTGTAGCTCTAATTGCAGCTAAACTCCTCAAACAACTCAGTACTATCTGCGAACGTATACTGGCTCAAGTTCTTTGGGAGTATGGAGCGGAAACATAAACGTTTTCAAACTAAAATCACGTGAAAATAACATTAGATACAGGGTAACATTCAACAAATCTGTGTTTCTCCACCTCATCCTTGATTATTGTTGGCATGTTATCGATAGGACGGTCGGGACGTTGCTACTCAGATATATGCTACCCTCCTACGGTGGCTCTCCTAAGCCGTCCAGTTTGTAAAGATGGTTCCTGCTACTTCTTACTGCGTATGGCAGCTGGTCCCAAACAAGCAATGTCACGTTGATATCAGCTTATTCCGCATCACATTAAATAGACTCGACTCCTACCTCATGGAGGGGAGCGAGCTCTTCACGTGCTTTGTCGTCTTAAAAGACTCACCATGGCCCAAATGTTGAGTATAGACCAAGGCAATAGGTTGGAGGTTTCTGTGCGAATACTACACAGACGTCAAGATATCTTCAATAGCAATGAAAAGCTCTTCTCATCCTTACATGGCACAGAGTTCATATTTTTATGCATAAAGTAATATCACGAAGTGGTAAAAGCCATATTTTACATTTCTCCGCACCAGCTACACATGGTAACAGAAATGACCTATTCTGCATTTTTTACTAGCTATTTGGCATAAAATTGATATCTTGTTCTGTTTTTTTTTTCTATTTGGTTGTCACCTGGCTAGATATGTGTATCCGGAGCCATCTGAAGCCAAAACGCAGACGACAATGTGACGCGAGTCTGCGATCATGAGAAGCTCGACATTGGCTGGCTGCGTCATCAGTGGAAATTTTTCCAACGACGAAAAAGTAAGAATCATTTTTGTGATTCAAATGCAATACGTCAACTGGTATGGAGTCACTGTTAAGATTACCCCAAAACAACATTTACAACTGCACTCTGTACAAGTTTGCGTGAAGTATGTTTTATGACGATATAGTTATTGCAAGAAAGCTAAGCAAAGTTCTACCGCTCTGGCCACAGACGGGCAAATCGAGACTAACCGACCGCCATGTCACTCTTAGCCAATGGCGCCATTTGCATGAGGTCAGCACAACGTTCTCCCGGCCGTTGTCGACTGTGCAGAAATAAGAGCCACTGCTTCTCATTCACACAGCTTCTAAATTGGTATCACGAGGCTGAGTGGATGCTGGTACAGTCCTCCCACCAACGAAAAATCCCTGGCAATACCGGGAACTGAACCCGCGTTCTCTTCTGCATAGCAGTCAGCAGCGCTGAGAACTCAGCTACGGAGACGGACGTAGTTATTACAAAGTAACCTTTTTGTTTACTCAGATTGACGTGAGAAAAAGATTTATTTGTGTGTATCGAGGGAACTGAATATGTTCAAAAATTGTTCAAATGGCTCTGAGCACTATGGGACTTAACTTCTGAGGTCATCAGTCCCCTAGAACTACTTAAACGTAACTAACCTAAGGACATCACACACACCCATGCTGGAGGCAGGATTCGAACCTGTGACCTTAGCGGTCGCGCGGTTCCAGACTGTAGATCCTAGAACCGCTCGGCCGCCCTGGCCGGCTGAATTGGTGTGAAAAGCGTATTTTATTGCGTTCATAAAACATATCGTTAGTTGGAAATTTTTACGGCAGCGATACTGATACTCATCAAATAAATTCGCAACTGCTTCTCATTCACGCGGCTCCTAAATTCTCATCACGAGGCGAACTCTGGAATGGAACGAAGGCAATGTAAATTTGTGCAACACCAAGATTCGAACGCGGAATTTCCGCTTATCTCAAGCGGTCGCCTTACCATTTGGCTATCTGTGCACGACTCACGGCCCGAAATAAACTACCATATGTCGTCAGCCATGTATGGTTGGGTCTGGCCGTGAGCCGTGCACGGAGAGCAAAATGGTAAGGCGACCGCTAACACTAAGCGGAAAATCCGGTTTCGAGTCCAGGTCTGGCACAAATTTCCAGTGCTATCACTCCATTCTCCAGCTGCTGATTCGCAATTGAGAACTCAGTTCATGTTTTTCGTAACGGCTGTGGTCGCCACAGTGCCTGTAGCTTTTGACATGCATGCATGTCCATAGGAACTGCCGGCTGGGGTGGCCGAGCGGTTCTAGGCGCTTCAGTCTGGAACCGCACGACCGCTACGGTCGAAGGTTTGAATCCTGCCTCGGGCTTGGATGTGTGTGATATCCTTAGGTTAGTTAGGTTTAAGTAGTATTAAGTTCTAGGTGCTGATGACCTCAGAAGTTCAGTCCCACAGTACTCAGAGCCATTTGAACCATTGACAATGGAACTTGCCATCGTAATAAGAATAGCGCAGGAAGTGCAATATCGTATCGAGATACTGATAGGTTGGTTTGGTTGTACCACGTTGACAACTTATCTGAGTGTAGAGGTATTGGTTTATCAAAAATCTCGACATCTTCTCTGAGTGAGTACTCAGAACGAACCTCACTAGAACAGCTAAATAATTCTGAAGGATTATTAAAATGAAATACTGCAGAAGTATACAAGTATATTTCGACACATCAGTGTACCTAGGCTCTCTAATGTAGGCAATATCATTTCTCACTTTTAGAAACTTTTTCCATAAACCGCAGCGTGGCACTCATTTTGCAAGACTTTCTGAGAACGCGACCTCATTTTGAAGTCAGCCGCAATATTGGCAACCGTAGGAACTGCTATCGACTTTCGCCAGCGTTCGATAGGGGTCTCTGACAACACTTCATGCTCGCGTATCGGAGATTTATAAAAACCACCTCATTCTTGGTACGGGTTAATTATAAAAATTGTTATAATGAAATGTCACATCAACATTTATCGAGGATTAATGCTTTCATTTAAGACTACCCTCTCAGGAGTGATTTGTTATCGTCATTAATTTAAAAAAAATAAGCGTGAAACACGATAGTATTTATAACTCGCATGAGGGTATTTTTGATCCGTCATTGCAACTACAAAAATAGGTGATTTTTTCACCAGAAGCGTTTCGCTTTATTGTGATAAAGCGTCATCAGTGGCCTATAATTAAGTTATTTACATTTTGATTAGCTTTTTAGATAGAAAAACAGTTCGTTAAGAATAGGTGGATCTGCAGTTACGGTGATTTTTCGGATGATTTCTCGCTTACATCGTGAAATTTCGTCTGCTAGCACATTATTATTTTTCTATGTTACCCCCCCCCCCCCCAGAACATCTAAAAATTAAACCAAAGTTGTTAGGGTCTACTACAGAAAAACAACTACTTGCTAGCAGACGGCATTTACCGATGTAAGCGAGAAATCAGCCGAAAAATCACCGTAACTACAAATTGATATATTCTTAACGAACTGTTTTTCGATCTAAAAAGCTAATTGAAATGAAAATAATTACAGACCACTGAAGATGCTTTACCTCAGAAAGCGAAACTTGTCTGGTGAAAAAATCACGCCTTTTAGTAGATGCAAAGACCAACCAAAAACACCCTCATGAATTATGAAGCAACTACGGGCACTATGGCCATATAAATGAAGAATTTATAACTTGCAGTATGCCATTTTGTTGTAACGGTGCATTGAAAATTTATCAAAGAACAATTTATCTCATAAAACCTCAGTTAACAATGTATGAACGGTAGATGTCGTCGAGACATGCTATCATGTCCAACACAGGAGAATGATACCGCATGATGAACTGCTTGTACAGGGTGTTCAAAACGTCTCTTCGCAGTGCCGTATGATTGTTAGCTGCGAGTGCCGTATGATGTTCGCCTACCTTGGTTTTTCAACGAAACAATAACCGCACAACGTCACTGCAGTGATATTCAGTACCGATTCATAGGAGAAATTGTGTTAAGTGAAATACTGAACGGTTATTTTCAACAAGATGGTGGTTGTTGTTGTTGTTGTCTTCAGTCCTGAGACTGGTTTGATGCAGCTCTCCATGCTACTCTATCCTGTGCAAGCTGCTTCATCCCCCAGTACCTACTGCAACCTACATCCTTCTGAATCTGCTTAGTGTACTCATCTCTCGGTCTCCCTCTACGATTTTTACCCTCCACGCTGCCCTCCAATGCTAAATTTGTGATCCCTTGATGCCTCAAAACATGTCCTACCAACCGATCCCTTCTTCTAGTCAAGCTGTGCCACAAACTTCTCTTCTCCCCAATCCTATTCAATACCTCCTCATTAGTTACGTGATCTATCCACCTTATCTTCAGTATTCTTCTGTAGCACCACATTTCGAAAGCTTCTATTCTTTTCTTGTCCAAACTAGTTATCGTCCATGTTTCACTTCCATACATGGCTACACTCCAAACAAATACTTTCAGAAACGACTTCCTGATACATAAATCTATATTCGATGTTAACAAATTTCTCTTCTTCAGAAACGCTTTCCTTGCCATTGCCAGTCTACATTTTATATCCTCTCTACTTCGACCATCATCAGTTATTTTACTTCCTAAATAGCAAAACTCCTTTACTACTTTAAGTGTCTCATTTCCTAATCTAATTCCCTCAGCATCACCCGATTTAATTTGACTACATTCCATTATCCTCGTTTTGCTTTTGTTAATGTTCATCTTATATCCTCCTTTCAAGACACTGTCCATTCCGTTCAACTGCTCTTCCAAGTCCTTTGCTGTCTCTGACAGAATTACAATGTCATCGGCGAACCTCAAGGTTTTTACTTCGTCTCCATGAATTTTAATACCTACTCCAAATTTTTCTTTTGTTTCCTTTACTGCTTGCTCAATATACAGATTGAATAACATCGGGGAGAGGCTACAACCCTGTCTCACTCCTTTCCCAACCACTGCTTCCCTTTCATGCCCCTCGACTCTTATTACTGCCATCTGGTTTCTGTACAAATTATAAATAGCCTTTCGCTCCCTGTATTTTACCCCTGCCACCTTTAGAATTTGAAAAAGAGTATTCCAATCAACATTGTCAAAAGCTTTCTCTAAGTCTACAAATGCTAGAAACGTAGGTTTGCCTTTTCTTAATCTTTCTTCTAAGATAAGTCGTAAGGTCAGTATTGCCTCACGTGTTCCAACATTTCGACGGAATCCAAACTGATCCTCCCCGAGGTCTGCATCTACCAGTTTTTCCATTCGTCTGTAAAGAATTCGCGTTAGTATTTTGCAGCCGTGGCTTATTAAACTGATAGTTCGGTAATTTTCACATCTGTCAGCACCTGCTTTCTTTGGGATTGGAATTATTATATTCTTCTTGAAGTCTGAGGGTATTTCGCCTGTCTCATACATCTTGCTCACCAGCTGGTAGAGTTTTGTCATGACTGGCTCTCCCAAGGCTGTCAGTAGTTCTAATGGAATGTTGTCTACTCCGGGGGCCTTGTTTCGACTCAGGTCTTTCAGTGCTCTGTCAAACTCTTCACGCAGTATCGTATCTCCCATTTCGTCTTCATCTACATCCTCTTCTATTTCCATAATATTGTCCTCAAGTACATCGCCCTTGTATAAACCTTCTATATACTCCTTCCACCTTTCTGCCTTCCCTTCTTTGCTTAGAACTGGGCTGCCATCTGAGCTCTTGATATTCATACACGTGGTTCTCTTCTCTCCAAAGGTCTCTTTAATTTTCCTGTAGGCAGTATCTATCTTACCCCTAGTGAGATAAGCTTCTACATCCTTACATTTGTCCTCTAGCCATCCCTGTTTAGCCATTTTGCACTTCCTGTCGATCTCATTTTTGAGACGTTTGTATTCCTTTTTGCCTGCTTCATTTACTGCATTTTTATATTTTCTCCTTTCATCAATTAAATTCAATATTTCTTCTGTTACCCAAGGATTTCTAGCAGCCCTCGTCTTTGTACCTACTTTATCCTCTGCTGCCTTCACTACTAGATCCCTCAGAGCTACCCATTCTTCTTCTACTGTATTTCTTTCCCCTATTCCTGTCAATTGTTCCCTTATGCTCTCTCTGAAACTCTGTACAACCTCTGGTTCTTTCAGTTTATCCAGGTCCCATCTCCTTAATTTCCCACATTTTTGCAGTTTCTTCAGTTTTAATCTACAGGTCATAACCAATAGATTGTGGTCAGAGTCCACATCTGCCCCTGGAAATGTCTTACAACTTAAAACCTGGTTCCTAAATCTCTGTCTTACCATTATATAATCTATCTGATACCTTTTAGTATCTCCAGGGTTCTTCCACGTATACAACCTTCTTTTATGATTCTTGAACCAAGTGTTAGCTATGGTTAAGTTGTGCTCTGTGCAAAATTCTACCAGGCGGCTTCCTCTTTCATTTCTTAGCCCCAATCCATATTCACCTACTATGTTTCCTTCTCTCCCTTTTCCTACACTCGAATTCCAGTCACCCATTACTATTAAATTTTCGTCTCCCTTCACTATCTGAATAATTTCTTTTATTTCATCGTAGATGAAGGACAGCTTAAATTCCTGCGAATGAAACGAGGATTGATGACACTCATATTCCTCTTGTCCGAAGCTCTATAGCAATTTCTGCAATTGTCGATGTTGAGTGTGACGTCAAAATGACGTCACGTTTAGAGTAAGTGTTATGAAATTGGTGTTACTCCAAACAGTTGTGTAAACTCTGAGGTATTAATAAGACGCACGACGATGGTGGTAGCGCGCATAAAGCTCGCGTTTCAGTATCACTGCTTGCTCATGTTTTTGGTGAGCTCATAATTTCACAGGCCTCCACGAACGCCTGACCTAACGCCACCTGACATTTTTTCTGGAGTGCAGCGCAAGCAGCTGCCTATAAAAATCCGTCCAAAATCCATCGATGAATTGAAAAATGCAACATCCACATTCACTGCTTCTGTTACAGAAGAAATGTTATAGCTTGTGTGTGGAAACATGATTAACGAACTGAAATGTGTATTCAACAACAAGGGGGGACACTTTAAACATTTACTGTGAAAATTTGTAAGTAAAAATGAATATTAAATAAAGTAATAACTTGTTTTTCACTGAGTTTCATATCGATATATTCACTGAGGCATACGCCACTAGCGGCTAACAATCATACGGCACTGTGGAGACATATTTTGAGCACTCCATATAATGGATAATGTCGTGGATTATACAGAAGAAGGATATAGATTCGCGTATTGCTACATGCAAATATTTTCCTTCTTCTTGTCGTAGATAACACATTCTGGGAGTTTTTTTATGACAGTAATACAAATACGTTCTGCAATGTTCAATGTTATTTACATTTCCGCCTGATTAGAGAAAGAAGGGCAAAATAAATATTTAACAGCCTGCGAGTGTGTGTTTCCGTATGAATCTAAGAGAACGGCTTAAATTGATGGTGACTGAAGCGAGCAGCAATAAAATCTATAATCTTTCTTGTCATAAACGTTCTTCTGTTTATTTCGCTATATGTGGCGATTTCAGAGAAGGTCGTTAGGCAGGAACCAACGAGGAGAGCTTTAATTGCTGCGACGGAAACGAGCAGCAATAAAATTTATATTCTTCCTTTTCCCAAATATTTGGCTCGTTATTTCCGAATATGTGGCGATTTCCAAGTGTGCGATCAGGCAGGAACCCGAGAGGACAGCTTAAATTCCTGCGAATGAAACGAGGATTGATGACACTCATATTCCTCTTGTCCGAAGCTCTATAGCAATTTCTGCAATTGTCGATGTTGAGTGTGACGTCAAAATGACGTCACGTTTAGAGTAAGTGTTATGAAATTGGTGTTACTCCAAACAGTTGTGTAAACTCTGAGGTATTAATAAGACGCACGACTGAATGAAGATTTTCATTTTATTACGCTGATATATTTACTGATAATAACGACAGTTTTTAAAATCTATCAGAAAAATTATCTGACTGTTACAAGCATAAAGCGGTGTCGTATTAGTGTGGAATGGAAGCATCTATGAATTAACAAACAACAAACCATGAAATGCGGGCTACGACAGCATGATAGAGTTGACACTTTGATGTATTGTGGAATTTAAGTATAATACTAGCACAGCAAATATATAACAGCATAACATCACAAAGGTCTTTTTAAAACATTACATATTACAACGAGATATAACTTTCACAGGCTGTTTCCAAGCAAAACCCTTTGAAAGTGACATCTGAAAACGCATAGATCCGGTGTAAAGAAAGAGGTCATGAACAATTTTATTCAAAGAACGTTTGATACAGACCAGATATGTTAGAACCTTGCTTGATATAAGAAGCTCAGAGAGCCTGGTAAACAACTTTCACAGATGTATTGAGCCTCCACTTGCCGCATAATGGAAACTTTCGCGGAGAACAAACATTTCAAGCTGTCTAAGAGTTTATACGCCACTGAAGGACAGTTTTGTAAGTAGAAGCTTGGAAACCAATGGGCCCGCAAGTGATGTTCTGCAGCTTTCAGTTCGCATTACCACTAAGCTGAATGGACAGTTCTGAGGCTGAAAGTATATATAGGCCACACAGCTGACCGTAGCTAAATATCGCAGGAAACCTAACACAGTTTTTTAATTAATTTCATCTAATTTTAGTAATTACACAAGTATATTTCAGAATAAGACTGTTTAATTTCGATTGACTAGTTTCGGGATTTGACCATTTTCACAAGCCTCATATCTGTATTTAAGATATGTTTAGTGTGGGCAGATCTGTTTATGCCATTGCACATAAATATAAATCGGGGCTTCATTATCCATGATGTGATCCCCATGACAACTATATTTTATAGAGAATGGAGAATTTATTGTTATTGTATTGCACTGTGTGCCACGTTGACTTACTTATCGCACGTTTTATCGTAAATTTTACAAGTTTTTTGCTTTTCCACGAAGCTTATTTCAGGTACTTGAAACTGACATCTGTTCGAAATTAACCAGTCGCGGGATTGAAATAAAGTACTTTACATTACAGTCGCCAAAGGACAATTTTTTTCTTTTGTAAAGTGTTTAGAGGCTGTGGATCGTCAGAGAAACCACATTTTAGTGACTATGCCTAGTGTGGCATAGGATAATGTCATGAAATACCACCTCATTTGGATAAAGATTTTGAAGTTGAATTAACGTATGCAGTCCAACAGGAAGTGCTTTCAGAAGAAGGTGATACCAAGCTACGTAAATATAGATATAAAGTGCAAGTCAATGGTAGCTCTGCGTATGAAAGCCTTTAGTGAAAAACTATGGATAAGATCCGAGTTACAATGTAGATAAATGCAGAGAGACAAGTCTAATCATAGTCAATTACTTAAGATATATAAAAAGGTGTGAGATTTTAGCACATTTAGAGTTCGATGGCATTTATGTCACGTTTCGGAACTATGTGTGTTACACAAGTGACAAAATTAGAGCGAAGCAAAGTAATAAGCTAAAAAACTTGGGTCAGAAGAATAGAACTGGGATTAAGAACACTGAGAAGCTCAGATGTTCTGAATGTGAGAGAAGCTAATTTATCGAGTATAGCGTTCTCAAATGAAGAGTTGTAAGTTTTACGTACGGAGTTAAAGATGAATGTCAGATCAAAGTTACGTAGTAATGAAATTAAAAATATTATTGCTAATACTAAAGTGGTACTACATATGGCTCAGTTGTCAGCGCATGAGTGTAGCAGTATCGCTTGTAGTGTAGAGAAAATTACTGGAAACAAACGGTGCAAGACAAAACTGACCGGGGTTCTGATGCATCTGACGCAAAGGTGTAGATGAACTAATAATATATTAAAATATAATAGAACAATTGTAGTTAAGGTGGACAAGGTAGATACTTCCGTATTTCTGATTATTATAACATAAAAGTAGAGGAATTTTTAGTAACAATAACACCAAAAAACTACACTAACGGCCATTAAAATTACTACACCAAGACCAAATGCAGATGATAAAAGGCTATCCATTGGAAAAATATATTATACTAGAACTGATATGTGATTACATTTTCACGTGATTTGGGTGCATAGGTCCAGAGAAATCACTACCCATAACAACCACCTCTGGCCATAATAACGGCCTTGATACTCCTGGACATTGAGTCAAACAGAGCTTGGATAGCTTGTACAGATACAGCTGCCCATGCAGCTTCAACACAATACCACAGTTCATCAAGAGTAGTGTCTGGCGTATTGTGACGAGCCAGTTGCTCGGTCACCATTGACCAGACGTTTTCAGTTTGTGAGAGATCTGGAGAATGTGCTGGCCGGAAAGGCCCGTACAGGACATGCAACATGCGGTCGTGCATTATCCTACTGAAATGTAGGGTTTCGCAGGGATCGAATGAAGGGTAGAGCCACGGGTTGTAACTCATCTGAAATGTAACGTCTACTGTTCAAAGTGCCGTCAATACGAACAAGAGGTGACCGAGACGTGTCACCAATGGCACCCCATACCATCATGCTGGGTGGTACGCCAGTAGGGCGATGACGAATAAACGCTTCCAATGTGCGTTCACCACGATTTCGCCAAAGACGGATACAACCATCACGATGCAGTAAACTGAACCTGGATTCATCCGAAAAAATGACGTTCTGCCATTCGTGCACTCAGGTTCGTCGGTGAGTACACCATCGCAGGCGCTCCTGTCTGTGATGCACCGTCAAGGGTAACCGCAGCCATGGTCTCCGAGCTCATAGTCCATGCTGCTGGAATCATCGTCAAACTGTTCGTGCAGATGGTTGTTGTCTGTTGACTCAGGGATCGAGACGTGGCTGCTCGATCCGTTACAGCCATGCGGGTAAGATGCATGTCATCTCGACTGATAGTGATACGAGGACGTTGGGATCTAGCACGGCGTTCCGTATTACCCTGCTGAATCCACCGATCCCATATTCTGCTAACAGTCATTGGATCTCGACCAACGCGAGCAGCAATGTCGCGATACGATAAACCGCAATCGCGATAGGCTACAATCCGACCTTTATCAAAGTCGGAAACGTGATGGTACGCATTTCTCCTCCTTACACGAGACATCACAACAACATTTCACGAGGCAACGCCGGTCAACTGCTGGTTGTGTATGAGAAATCGGTTGGAAACTTTCCTGATGTCAGCACGTTGTAGGTGTAGCCAGCGGCGCCAACCTTGTGTGAATGCTGTGAAACACTAATCATTTTCTTATCACAGCATCTTCTTCCTGTCGGTTAAATTTCGCGTCTGTAGCACGTCATCTTCGTGGTGAAGCAATTTGAATGGCCAGTAGTGTATATTGCCATGTCTCTAATAAATTCAATGATTTGATTAAAATGGAAGATAAACGACGGAATTTCACAATGCCTGATACAGAGAGAAAAAAGTGATCCATGTGTAAGCCAAGGGTCTAAGGATTAGACCTCATCGAAGGCTATTTATTGACAGCCTGGTTTACAATTTAAGCAAGCCATTAGATTCCCTTGTTACAGAATATTACATGCTTGAGACTAATCATAAAGTACAGAATTGTATGGAAGTTGCAGAACACACTAAAGACATACAGATCTCATTGGAGGGGGGGGGGGGGGGGGACTGTTTCAATTGATATAATTAACGTGTAGACTAGGCCATCCGAGGTATAGGAGTAGCGTCTTTGATAGTCAAAACGTCCTCGGTCCACAGTCGAACCACGCCTCTGCATAAGCGTCAGCAATGACAGCCGAAGAACTCCCGATATAAGAAGTCACCCACATTCTGCCAACACCCTTGTCAACGAGGGCGGAGGTGCGGACGCACATTCAGGGTATTCTCTTGCCGTTGGAGCGGAAAACTGTCACAAAGCGGAAGAATCAGCAACGTTCAACGGCATGAGGGTGCAATAGAAACCATAGCATTAAAGACATATCACGTTGATCCACAGGATATGTGGCCTATAATTGGCAAAGGATTTCGGATTAGCCCCCCATTTGGATCATCGGGAGTGGATTGCCAACGAGAAGATGACCACGAGGAAAAGATTGAATGACCAACGAAAAGACAACGTTCTACGAGTCGGGGCGTAGAATGTCAGAAATTTTTACGTGGTAGGGAGGCTAGAAAATGTGAAAACGCAATTGCTAATGGTCAATACTATTTACAATGGAGCTCAGTGGCGTGAAATGGAAAGAAGACAGAGATTTCTGGTCTGATGAGTATAGAGTAATTTCAACAGCAGAAAAAACCTTATAACAGGAGTAGGATTCATTATGAATAGGAAGGTAGGGCAGAGAGTGTGTTACTGTGAGCATCTCAGTGATAGGGTTGTTCTTATCAGAATCGACAGCAAACCAACAAGGACAACAATATTTCAGGTATATATGCAGACGTCGCAAGTAAAAGATGAAGAGAGAGAGAGAGTACATACAGATTCTGAGTAGGTAATTCAGTATGTAAAGGGAGATGAAAATCTAATAGCCTTGGGGGATTGGACTGCGGTTTCAGGGGAAGAAGTGAAAGAATAGCTGAGAGATACTAAATACTTGGTACCAGGAATGAGAGAGGAGACAGACTAATTGAGTTCTGCAATAAATTTTATATGGTAATAGCGAATACTCTGTTCAGCAATTACAAGAGGGAAGAATGTATGCTTAGGGAAGGACAGGGAAGCCGGGAATTTATCAATTAGATTACGTCACGGTCTGACAGCATCAGATATTGGATTGTAAGGACTACCCAGAGACTGATATAGCCTTGAATCACAATTCAGTAATGAAGAAAAGTAGGCTCAAGTTCACGAAAAGAGGAATCAATAGCAGTCAAGTGGGATAAGAAAGTACTAAGGAATAAAGAGATGTGCTTAAAGTTCGCTAAGGAAAAAGATATTGTGGTAAAGAATAGCTCAATTGGCAATTCAGTTGAAGAGAAATGGACATTTCTAAAAGGGCTATCACAAAAGTTAGAAGAAAGAGTTGGGAATATGAATGTAACTGCAAAGAAACCATGGGTAACAGGAAAAAAAACTTCAGTTGATCGATGAAGGAAAGAAGTACAAAAATCCTGAGGAAAATTCAGGAATACACAAATACAAATTACTTAAGAATGAAATAAATAGGAAATTCAGGGAAGCCGAGGTGAAATGGCTACATGAAAAAGTGAAGAAATGGAAAAGGAGATGATTGTCGGAAGGATTAACTCGGCATATGGATAATTCAAAAGAACATTCGATGAAATGAAACGCAAGGTCTGTAACGTTAATAGTGCAGAGGAGGGAGTGGATAGGGGGAAACAGAACACTGAGATCTTCTTTGTGGGTGGGACGAAACAGGAGTCGATATGGAGGAGATAGTGGGTTCTGTGTTAAAATCACGGTATAGAAGAGCTTTCCATGATTTAAAATCAAATCAAGCAGAGTGTATACATAATTTTACAACGGAGTTTCTAAAATCACTGGGGAAGTGGCAACGAAACGGTTATTCACGTTGCTATGTAAAATGTATTAGATAGGCGATATACAATCATATGCTCGGGAAAACGTTATGCACACAATTTCATAGATTGAAAGAGCCCACTAGAGCGAGAATTTTCGCACAATCAGCTTAACAGCTCTTGCATAAAAGTTGATAACAAGAGTAGTGTACCGACGAATAGAAAGGGAATCTGAATATCTGTTAGATAACGATAACTTTGGATTAAGGAAACGGAAGGTGCCACAGAAATAGGTCTGACGTTGCGGTCGATATTGGAAGGAAGACTAAAGAAAAATCTCGACATGCTCATAGGATTTGTCGACTTGGAAAAAGCGCCTGAAGCGTCAAATGGTGCAAGATATTCTAAATCCTTAGAAAAGTAGAGGTAAGGTATAGGGAAAGACGAGTAATATACAACACGTACAAGAGAACGGTGCGAGTGGAACACCAAGAGAGAAGTGCACGGATTAATATGGGGGTAATACAGGGATACAGTCTTGATCCCCTACAGTTCTATCTGTACTTCGAAGAATAATTGATGGAAATAAAAGAGAGGTTCAAGGATGGGATTAAAACTCAACCGCAAGGGATATCAGTGTTAAGATTCGCTAATGACATTGCTGTCCTCAGTGAAAAAGAATAAGTATTACAAGATGTGTTGAAAGGAAGGAACTGTCTAATGAGTACAGAGTATGGACTGAGAGGAAATCTAAGTAAGATGAATGTAACGAGAAGTAGCAGAATGGAGAATAGCAAGAAAGTTAACATCAGAACTGGACATCATGAAGTAGGTGATGTTAAGGAATTCTGCTACTTTGGCGGCATAATAATCCAGGAGGCCATAAAAAGCACAGGTAAAAATCGTATTGTTGACCATACAAAGTCTACTGGTATCAAACATAAGAGTTAATACAAGGAATAAATTTCTGCGGAAGTGCGGTTTGAGTACAGCATTGTATGGTATAGAAACATGGACTGTGGGTAAGTCGGAAAATAATATAATAGAAGCATTTGAGAGGTGGTGGTACAGAAGAATATTGAAAATTAGGTTTATTGATAAGGTATTGTATTGTAACTGGGGACCTAGAAACGGTGGAGAGGCGCAGTCCCCGCCGCATACAACCCCACGACGACTACCGCAGTCCACTTCCGCGGTAATCGCCGACATAGTGTAACTGAGGCGGAATAAGGGGAACCAGCCTGCATTCGCCGAGGCAGATGGAAAACCGCCTAAAAACCATCCACAGACTGACCGGTTTACCGGACCTCGACACAAATCGGCCTTCCCACTCGAAAATCCGTGCGTTAAACCACACGGCCAACCGGGCGGCTTTGATAAGGTATGGAATGAGGAGATCCGACACAGAGTCGGTGAGGAAAGGAATATACGAAAAACACTGAGAAGAAGAATGGGCAGGGTATTTTACGACATTACGGAATAACTTCCACGTTACTATAGGTGGCTGTAGAGTGTAAAAACTGTAGAGAATGGCAGAGATTGGAATACATCCAGCAAATAAATGAGGACGGTAGTTGCAAGGGCTACTCTGCGACGATGTGGTTGGCACAGGGAAAGAATTCGTGGCGGGCTGCATCAGTCAGAAGGCTGACACTAAAAACTAAAATATAATTTAAAATTTGCCTTTCGTTTACATAACAAATAGATTACATTTTAGTACGAAAAAATGGTTCAGATGGCTCTGAGCACTATGGGACTTAACTTCTGAGGTCATCAGACCCCTAGGACGTAGAACTACTTAAACTTAACTAACCTAATGACATCACACACATCCATGCCTGTGGCAGGATTCGAACCTGCGACCGTAGTGGTCACGCGGTTCCAGACCGTAGCGCCTAGAACATTTCAGTACGGACTGAAACAAAGACTATTTCATCTGCGGAGGAAGCAGCTATTCTACTGCTTTTCAATAGAATAGGTGTACTAGAATCTGGCCACAAGTGTGATTTTTGAATTTACTAGCAATGAACCTAAATGAGTTCCTACATCTTCTCGATGTAAGCTTATCACTGACTTTGTCAGTTCTGTGAAGCAATGGTAGGATATATCAGCTGCACAGTACTGCCTCCGGACGCGCGTTCCTGCTGGATTTTCTTCGTGCTGAGACGACGGTGAGCTGCAGGGAAGCCGCCTCCGAGGCGTTCTTTGCGGTGGCGGCTCAGCTGGAGACCCCACGTGCGTCCACTGCCGCCTCCTGACCTCGGTCAGCATTCGCTGGGTCGCCGCCGCTGCCTCGAGTAAACACCCGCTAACTATAGCTGCCACTCTGCCCCAGTTCTCGACACACAGCACTTGGCCTGACCTCCCTCAATGGCGTTTTTTCGTTCCAACTACACTTCACGAAATCACTGATGACGGAGCAAATGCCAACGTAACTTTTCAAATCATTATTAGCAATATATTGGCAGTCCTAAATGTGTTTGAATGGTTACAGGTGCACAATGTTGCCCTGTAATGGATTAAAGGGCATCGGTGCTGACTCTCTTTTATGGTGTGCTTCCACGTGTTCAGCGAGCTGTAGTTTTGTGGAACATTGCAGCTCTGTCCATACAACATAAAAATCACTATGGAACGTGGAAAAGAAGGCCAGCTATATTCACTCAACGTGTTAACCAAGAGAAGACAGGACGGATCTCTGGGTGTCAGTGTACTGGGTGATTAAAAAGTCAGTATAAATTAGAAAATTGAATAAATCACGGAATAATGTCGATAGAGAGGTATAAATTGACACACATGCTTGGAATGACATGGGGTTTTATTAGAACCAAAAAAAATACAAAAGTTCAAAAAATGTCCGACAGATGGCTCTTCACCCGATCAGAATAGCAGTAATTAGCATAACAAAGTAATACAAAGCAAAGATGATATTCTTTACAGGAAATGCTCAATATGTCCATCATTCCTCAACAATAGCTGTAGTCGAGGAATAATGTTGTGAACATCATTGTAAAACATATCCGGAGTTATGGTGAGGCATTGGCGTCGGATGTTGTCTTTCAGCATCCCTAGAGATGTCGGTCAATCACGATACACCCAAAGCAAATAATCGCACGGATTGAGGTCTGGGGACCTGGGAGGCCAAGCATGACGAAAGTGGCGGCTGAGGACACGATCATCACCAAACGACGCGCGCAAGAGATCTTTCACGCTTCTAGCAATATGGGGTGGAGAGCCATCCTGCATAAACATCGTACATTCCAGCAGGTGTTTATCAGCCAGGTTGAGGATGATGCGATTCTGTAACCTATCGGCGTACCTCTAACCCTTCCCGGTAGCAGTTACAAAACAAGAATCACGCATTTCCTTGAAAAAAAAAAGGCCCTATAACGGTTGTTGTTGTTGTTATTGTTGTTGTGGTTTGATGCAGCTCTCCATTCTAATCTATCCTGTGCAAGCTTCTTCATCTCCCAGTACCTACTGCAACCTACATCCTTCTGAATCTGCTTAGTGTATTCATATATTTATTCCTCTACGATTTTTACCGTCCACGCTGCCCTCATGTGGTAAATCCTACCAATATTGTGATTTTCTGGTCTTGCAATGGAGTTTCGACGACAGTTCTAGTATTTTCGGTAGCCCAAATTCTGCAGTTATGGACGCTGACAGACTCTCGCAGCGTGAAATGAGCTTCGTCGGTCCACAACACGATACTCAACCAATCGTTACCTTCCGGCATCTTTTGAAACGCCCACACCGCAAATGCCCTCCGCTTCACTAAATAGTCAGGTAACAGTTCATGATGCCGATGGACTTTGTACGGATAGCATCGGAGGGTACGCCAAAGTGCCAACCAAACAGTAGTGTATGGAATGCCGGTGCGACGTGCGACTGCACGAGTGCTCACTTCCCCGTGCACAGACGAAGTCGCTATAGTCTCCATTTCTTCCTGAACAGTCTCAGCAGCATTACGCCTTGTGCTCGGTCGGCCACTACGGGGTCTATCGTCTAAACAACCTGTGGCTTCGAACTTCGAAATCATTCTCGCCATAGCTTCATTTGTTAACGGACTTTTACCCGTTTGAATCCCCTTCCTATGGCGATAGGATCGTGACGCTTAACTAGCACATTCCCCATTCTAATAATACAGACTTACTAAAAGCGCCTTTTCAGATAACGTCAACATGCTGCGACTGCTGGCGCATCTGATTCTCTCTCTCATTACAGCTCCTTTTATACACGATTGTCATGCGCAGTCACTGACGTTTTGCTGTCCAGCACCATCAGTCGGACATTTTGTAAAGTTTTTTTGTTCTACTCAAACCCCACGTCGTCCCCGCCATGAACCATGGACCTTGCCGTTGGTGAGAAGCTTGCGTGCCTCAGCGATACAGATAGCCGTACCGTAGCTACAACCACAACGGAGGGGTATCTGTTGAGAGGCCAGACAAACGTGTGGTTCCTGAAGAGGGGCAGCACCCTTTTCGGTAGCTGCAAGGGCAACAGTCTGGATGATTGACTAATCTGGCCTTGTAACAATAACCAAAACGGCCTTGCTGTCCTGGTACTGCGAACGGCTGAAAGCAAGGAGAAACTACGGCCGTAATATTTCCAGAGGGCATGCAGCTTTACTTTATGATTAAATGATGATGGTGTCCTCTTGGGTAAAATATTCCGGAGGTAAAATAGTCCCCCATTCGGATCTCCGGGAGGGGACTACTCAAGAAGATGTCGTTATCAGGAGAAAGAAAACTGGCGGTCTACGGATCGCAGCATGGAATGTCAGATCCCTTAATCGGGCAGGTAGGTTAGAAAATTTAAAAAGGGAAATGGACAGGTTAAAGTTAGATATAGTGGGAATTAGTGAAGTTCGGTGGCAGGAGGAACAACACCTCTGGTCAGGTGACCAGAGGGTTATAAACACAATATCTAATAGGGGTAATGCAGGAGTAGGTTTAATAATGAATAGGAAAATAGGAATGCGGGTAAGCTACTACAAACAGCATAGTGAAATCATTGTTGTGGCCAAGATAGATACGAAGCCCACACCTACTACAGTATTACAAGTTTTTATGCCAACGAGCTCTGCAATTGACGAAGAAACTGAAGAAATGTACGAGGAAATAAAATAAATTATTCAGATAGTGAAGGGAGATGAAAATTTAATAGTCATGGGTGACTGGAATTCGAGTGTACGAAAAGGGAGAGAAGGAAACGTAGTAGGTGGATATGGATTGGGCTAAGAAATGAAAGAGGAAGCCGTCTGGTAGAATTTTGCACAGAGCGCAACTTAGTCATAGCTAACACTTGGTTTAAGAATCATGAAAGAAGGTTGTATACATGGAAGAACCCCGGAGATACTGAAAGGTATCAGATAGATTATATAATGGTAAGACAGAGATTTAAGAACCAGGTTTTAAATTGTAAGACATTTCCAGGGGCAGATTTGGACTCTGACCACAATCTATTGGTTATGACCTGTAGATTAAAACTGAAGAAACTGCAAAAAGGTGGGAATTTAAGGAGATGGGACCTGGAAGAACCAGAGGTTGTACAGAGCTTCAGGGAGAGCATAAGGGAACAATTGTCAGAAATGGGGGAAAGAAATACAGTAGAAGAAGAATGGGTACCTTTGAGGGATGAAGTAGTGAAGGCACCACAGGATCAAGTAGGAAAAAAGACAAGGGCTAGTAGAAAGCCTTGGGTAACAGAAGAAATATTGAATTTAATTGATGAAAAAAGAAAATATAACAATGCAGTAAATGAAGCAAGCAAAAAGGAATACAGACGTCTCAAAAAATGAGATCGACAGGAAGTGCAAAATGGCAAAGCAGGGATGGCTAGAGGACAAATGTAAGGATGTAGAGGCTTATCTCACTAGGGGTAAAATAGATACTGTCTACAGGAAAATTAAAGAGACCTTTGGAGATAAGAGAACCACTTGTATGAACATCAAGAACACAGATGGAAACCCAGTTCTAAGCAAAGAAGGGAAAGCAGAAAGGTGGAAGGAGTATATAGAGGGTCTATACAAGGGCGATGTACTTGAGGACAATATTATGGAAATGGAAGAGGATGTAGGTGAAGATGAAATGGGAGATACGATACTGCGTGAAGAGTTTGACAGAGCACTGAAAGACCTGAGTCGAAACAAGGCCCCAGGAGTAGACAACATTCCATTGGAACTACTGACGGCCTTGGGAGAGCCAGTCCTGACAAAACTCTACCATCTGGTGAGCAAGATTATGAGACAGGCGAAATACCCTCAGACTTCAAGAAGAATATAATAATTCCAATCCCAAAGAAAGCAGGTGTTGACAGATGTGAAAATTACCGAACAATCAGTTTAATAAGCCATAGCTGCAAAATACTAACACGAATTCTTTACAGACGAATGGAAAAACTAGTAGAAGCCGACATCGGGGAAGATCAGTTTTGATTCCGTAGAAATACTGGAACACGTGAGGCAATACTGACCTTACGACTTATCTTAGAAGAAAGATTAAAGAAAGGCAAACCTACGTTTCTAGCATTTGTAGACTTAGAGAAAGCTTTTGACAATGTTGACTGGAATACTCTCTTTCAAATTCTAAAGGTGGCATGGGTTAAATAATGGGAGCGAAAGGCTATTTACAATTTGTACAGAAACAGGATGGCAGTTATAAGAGTCGATGGACATGAAAGGAAAGCAGTGGATGGGAAGGGAGTAAGACAGGGGTGTAGCCTCTCCCCGATGTTATTGAATCTGTATATATTGAACAAGCAGTATAGGAAACAAAAGAAAAATTTGGAGTAGGTATTAAAATCCATGGAGAAGAAATAAAAACTTTGAGGTTCGCCGATGACATTGTAATTCTGTCAGAGACAGCAAAGGACTTGGAAGAGCAGTTGAATGGAATGGACAGTGTCTTGAGAGGAGTATATAAGATAAACATCAACAAAAGCAAAACGAGGATAATGGAATGTAGTCGAATTAAGTCGGGTGATGCTGAGGGAATTAGATTAGGAAATGAGACACATAACGCAGTAAAGGAGTTTTGCTATTTGTGGTGCAATATAACTGATGTTGGTCGAAGTAGAGAGGATATTAAATGTAGACTGGCAATGGCAAGGAAACCGTTTCTGAAGAAGAGATATTTGTTAACATCGAGTATAGATTTAAGTGTCAGGAAGTCATTTCTGAAAGTATTTGCATGGGGTGTAGCCATGTATGGAAGTGAAACATGGACGATAAATAGTTTGTACAAGAAGTGTACAGAAGCTTTCGAAATGTGGTGCTACAGAAGAATGCTGAAGATTAGATGGGTAGATCACATAACTAATGAGGGAGTATTGAATAGGATTGGGGAGAAGAGAAGTTTGTGGCACAACCTGACCAGAAGAAGGGATCGGTTGGTAGGACATGTTCTGAGGCATCAAGGGATCACCAATTTAGTATTGGAGGGCAGCGTGGAGGGTAAAAATCTTCGAGGGATACCAAGAGATGAATACACTAAGCAGATTCAGAAGGATGTAGGTTGCAGTAGGTACTGGGAGATGTAGAAGCTTGCACAGGATAGAGTAACATGGAGAGTTGCATCAAACCAGTCTCGGGACTGAAGACCATAACAACAACAAACCCCACGTCATTCCAATCATGTGTGTCATTTTTTACCTCTCTATCTACATTATTCCGTTTTATTAAGTTTTCAAATTTATACTGTCTTGTTGATCACCCGGTACATAAGGAACCTATGCAAACGGTCTCGATGAGCCGAGCTGTCACCATACGTCACAAAGGAATACTGTGCTTGAGACTGGATCTCAGACCTCGAAAACATTCAGACAAGAGTTCCCCACCGAAGAATTACGACACCAACGATTAGCATTCCAAAGAAATGGGTACTCATCAGGTCAAATTTGAGCGGTAGTAGCAGTCAAAGTCAAGAACGGCTGAGAAGCAGATTCGGACTGAGATAGCAAAATAGAAGCTCAGAATCGCTTGTTTATGCTGGTTAAGTATACGGAAAAATGGTCGATATTACGAGAAAATGACATCCAAAATTTTCACATCTGTCAACAGAGATGAAAAGCGTTCTTTGTTCGTTGGAGACGATCAAAGTCTCTTGCACACGAGATAAAAAGTGTTCTTTGTTCACTGAAGACGATCAAAGTCTCTTATGTGGGACAGACTATTAGAAAAGTTGAAGAAATATATGAGTAACAACACCAGTTCCTGTGTGAAACATCCAAGCTAATCAACTGCCGTAAGCTACTGATTCGAGCACACCTCAAAAGTATCTGGAGACCTAGTAGTCGCTATTTATATGGTTTGACTTCTGCTGGAGAGACTGTCTGTGGAACAATGTAGACCATTCTTCCTGTAGAGCCAAAATCACTCGGTTCTGGACGAAGCCGACGTTGTAAATCTCCCGAACAGTTGGGTTCAGATCGGCACTCTAAGCAGGCCAATACATTTCTCTCACAAAATGTTCAAATCTGTGTAAATTCCTAAGGCTCTGAGCATTATGGGACTTAACGTCTGAGGTCATCAGTCCCCTAGAACGTAGAACTACTTAAACCTAACTAATCTAAGGACATTACATACATCCATGCACGAGACAGGATTCGAACCTGCGACCGTAGCGGTCGCGCAGTTCTAGACTGTAGCGTCTAGAAACGCTCGGCCACCCCGGCCGGCGACAATTCCTAAGGGTCTCTAGACTTAAACACTACTTAAACTAACTTATGGTAAGAACGACATTCATATCCTTGCCCTAGGGAGGACTCGAACCTCCTGCGGGAGGTGCCCAACAATCCGTGACGTTACGCCCTACACCACCCAGGCGGCCACTCCGTGCGGGCATTGTCTCACAGATGCTGCTTTATGACAGGGTGCATTGTCACGCTAATACAGTCAACATCTCTGAACTGTTCCTCTATTGTAAGCAGTACACTTTTCTGTAAAAGGAATTCATATCCTTCGGCATCTAGCGTTTTCTCAATCGCAATAACACTACAATACCCTAACCCTGGAAAACGTCCCCATACCGTAATACCTGCTTCCTAGTAGAGCGAAAGGGAAATTTTATCCAAAGTCAATGAAGGCGCAGTTGGACGATGGAATCTGGGGTCGATGGCAGAGTGTGGTAACAGTTGGACGCCTGCCGGCCAGGCAATGTAAACATGGCACTCGCGGGCGTGGAGGTGCGACGGCCGTATTGCACGCACGATTTGTTTTGGGTGGTGCAACAACGAGGCGGGAAACCGAAGCGTTGCTTCAAGTTATTGCGATGTATGAGGCGGGGCACTAGGCCAGCGCCAGGAGGGCGATTTGTAAGTGCCTGACATGTGGGAATTTATCCCTGCCATAGTTTCTGTCTCTCTATGACAGCATGTCAGAAGCGAGGGGAAAGCTAGTATAAATAGACAGGCAATTTTAGCTTGGGACAGAGTGTGCCAGGTCAATAGAGCGTTGGGACGGACCTGTGCTCGTCTGCACTTATAGGGGCGAGTCTGGCAGCAATGTTATGTCGGCATATACTCGTACTTTTTTTCTATGTACTTGTTCGGGCTATATTCCGCCTCTGGCGACACAACACCGGGGCAGGACGGAACGGCAGTCTGGAACTTGGAGATCGCAAAGTTTGCCTGAAAGAGGGCAGTGACAGCGGTCTGTAGTGGGTACAGAAGGAGCTCAGTGCCATTTCACTCTACGGGCCATGTTCGCTTCCCACCTGGTGTATTAGGGTCGGGGCGCCAGAGACAGTGGCGGGTGTTGCAATTCGGCACCACTAGCGGCAAATTGCGGCACAGCATCCAGGAGGGCGCGGGTTCGAGTCCGGTCCTGTCCTGGGAACAGCGGCGGTCCAAGGACCACGGGTGACCGGTACATCACCTTCGTCTCATGGTCGGACAGAGCAGGCCAAATGGGGCAGAAGGCGGTGAGAACCAGCGGCAGTAGCAGTCTTCGGAATCGCGAGCAGGATGGCGCAAGACGCATCGGCTGGCGGCGAGAGGTGAGTGCACGGCTGACTTCCAGCTGAGCGGCCTTGATGAAGGAGCAGCGGGGTCGGCATACCCAGGAGTTGCTGAGCCAGCTGTACTCGCGGGGAGGGGGGAGGGGGGGGGGGGAGGCAGTGCTGCGGGCGGCAGGCCGCCACCGCGCTGCATCCATCGACTACTGTAAATTAGCTGAACAAAGTAATGCAACCGTATACCGCTGTATCACTAGGCACTGCCCCTTGACGCTCTTGAACTTGCTTGGCCTCCTGACGAAATACGGCGCGGTGGGTCCCAGCTTTAGCTCAGCCATCTAGAGTCCCAGGTTCGAACCCCGAACGCGCAACATACCACTTCTCCCTACTTCACAGTCGTCACTACACGTGACGGCATGTACGACAAATTCAGAAATTTTCCCGGCGTGTTTGTTTTTCTAATTATTTCCGGGTATGCAGCCGGATCCCGTCGACATTCTGCAGAATGTCGACGGGATCCGGCTGCATACCCGGAAATTATTAGAACGACAAATCCAGACTGGTACATCGGATTTACACAGGATACAACGTCATTCAGTCGCTGAATTTCAGTTAGCCACAGGATAGTAGCGTCACCTCAAGGGTCGCTCAATGCACTGACATAAGCAGTCGCCTGGACACCGGTCAGCAAAGATGAAGCGAAGATCGATTAGTAGGCGATGGATCAAGCGTGCCTATCACGAGAGAGGCTAGAGCACACCCACAACCAACAGGCCGCCAACGCCTTCTCGACAGCATGTATTTAGGCTCCCGCCGCTGACCGGTGGCGCACTCATTGACTCACTCTTCCAGTTTGGCGCCTGACAGTACATTCGCAGAGTGGAGTCAGTTCACCTCATAGGCTACAACTGTACAATGCAACCAGATTAGTGACTATAGCGTAACTTTTACTTTTCCAGCAGTGAGACTAAAGCTTGTAATAGCAAGACTATAGCGTAGTGACTATAGCGTAACTTTTACTTTTCCAGCAGTGAGACTAAAGCTTGTAATTTCAAGATTACCTATACTGTCTGCAACAGGACTATTACTAATGAGCTTGTAGCACAACACATGGACTCCAGTTAATTTTCACCTGAATAAAGAACCGCATCAATCCACGTGTGCTCTTGTGCTGTAGAAAGAGGATACTGGCCACCCGTAACATCCTTTCCCATGCATCCTTGCGGTAAGAGACTCGACCGTTGATCCCTATTCTTTTCAGAACCCTACCCACAGTCATTGTGCTAACAGGACTGCAGATAGCACTTCGGAAGTCACCAGTGATTCCTTCAACTGATTTCACACTATTTTTACACCATTTTCCCCAGTGCTTGACGGTCACTGTACGTCAGTACAAGAGGTGTGACAAGTAGTGGTTAAGCTGTAGGTTGTTGCTGCGCGTTTCCACTCCACAATCACGTCACCAATAGTTACTTTCCACAAATTTTGAAACAGTGTGGTGTCCGTAATGGATCTGTTACTGAGGTGATATTCAATGACTAGTCCACTTTCGAAGTCATGAAGCCCTCTTCACCTACTCTTTCTCCTTTTTCTCCTCTTACTGCTTTTCTAGCGACTACACAATACTCCACACCACCTTGTTTACTGACATGTCCATCTCTGACGACATACATTGGTCGGTTCCGCATTACGTATGGGTTTCCGGACTTTTTTTATCACATAGTAAGTAATCATGAAACGAAGTTCTATGAGACCAGTGTCGTGGTGCGGACTTCCATTGCTGGGAAGATACGTTAAGGAGTCTGTCGAAACAAAGATGATTGAGAACTTAACAATCCGAGCGGGACGCTTCAATACAAACATGGCTAGGGGTCGCGCTGACCACCCTGTGTGCCAGACCTGGCAAGCACGCTGAGGGAATACGCATTTCAATGCATACCAGAGCAAGTTCTCAAAAACAGGAAGGCTTATCGGACATCGTGTGTCGAACTCGGCTATAAAAAGCGCAGTGGGTTCACAGTCTGGTAGTAATCCAGGCAGCGACCACACGTGACAACACAGATCACAGCATCCAAAGAAGACGACTGGGTAGGTCGTCGAGATACTGCATAGAATAACAAACAACAACTCGGTTGAACGCCTTGAAACACACCATTCATCAACCTGAGAGATTACAACTCTCCTAACTATTAGGTACCAACCTCATAGCAAGAGTCTGGAAGGTCTACCGATCACGTGAAACTGAGTTCAGAGGGTACGAGTGTTCGCCAATAGTGTTAACATTACAGAAATACCTCCTAGGACTCCCATACGTTTCGCTCTGCGGGTCCAAATTGAAACAAAGTGTTTTTATTTTGTAATGCAGGCCCATTTTCATGTATACCACTTCTACCATTTTCTCCAGAAATATTCGTTTTTGTAAGTTTATCCTTTCAGCGTAGTCTATACGGCGAACATTTGTTGAGTCCCACAAAATTCTGCACATACTATTTTCGACAGCTGAAATCAACTTCATGGGGTAGGGTCATAATTTCCCACCAACAAATTTCACTGGTGCCAGATTTGTGATGTAAAATGCTTTTATGATAACGGCGTAGGAGCTATTTTTACTTTTACTATTTTTATTATTTCTTGTTATGCTTAGGGGAACACTTGCTCAAAACGTCAAACCTAACCTAATGAAATTACAGTGGTTACCAGATGTTTGCTGCCACATAAAGTTTACAAAAACAAGCCACAGAAAGAAACAAACTACGAGCTACTTATAAATTAGATTCGCATCATCTACGGAATTTTCTATCGATACTGTAAGTCTGCTAAACAGTTACACGCAAACTGTTGTGGATTGGCTATCTCATGGCTTCTAGGGACAATCACATCTTATATTCAGAATTTCAAAGAATTATTTACTGAATTTAAAAATTTAAAATGCTTTCAAAATCCACCCGTTATCGGGACATTGTGTGTCCTGTGCCACTAATGTTAAATTATCTTGGAAGCTTTTCAAGACCACAAATTACAATTTTCCATAATTATCGAAATCACCTTTCTAGATACACTGAAGTAGAATTATTACTAAAATTGTATTGTGGGGCATGTTATCTTTTCAAACACTGAATTTTTTGACAGAATTTTGTAAGTAAATTAACATAAAAACAAAACAATTCAGAATATTTCAATTATTCTAGTTCGATATGTTTTGAATCTCACACTTGGGATGCTGTGAAAGTTTTATGTCTTTAACATCAGTACTTTTTCAGAAAAAGGGTAATTTATTGCAAAAAATGTATTTCAGTGATATAGAGGTTTAAAACTTTTTTATTACTCATTTTTATACTGACTTACATTTCTGCTTCTTTTATGTACTAGAATTGCCCTGGCCCATAGTCTGTGTCTACTTCAGTGTAGCATCAGCCCAGTACTTGCCTCCTTTTCGTTCTTGCTTCTTTTGTCATTTGCTGAGCAGCTAACTATGCTTCACCTACACGCAGCAGTCCTTTAGCTGTGTTCGTCCAAATCTTACCCCTAACTTCTCCAGAATATTGTCTTTCATAGTTCCCACAGTTAAAAGTTATTACAGCGTCAGACACTGCTAACTTTAGAGCTATAAGGGCAACAAATACATTTTTAGGCATACGGCACCACACAACATTGTTGAAGGACTCATTCACATTCTAGGTCCTCCCATGTAAACACTTCTTTAGTAGCTCAGGATTTGCCAAATCTCTGGAAATAGTTTTGATTGCTTCCATTACCGACAAAGGAAGAGAATGTTTATATGTAAATGCATGAAGTGTACAAGACAATTCAGGCTGCCTATACTTATACCAGGTGCACACAAAGCATGACATGACTTTTCATCGGTTGATATTCGATGAAAGAAAGTGCTCCACACAGCTCTATGCATCTTGTATAAATTGTCACAGTTATTTCTAATGGCCTTCCCATAATATTCCTGTAATTCATCAATTACTTTGTCCATTAGTCTTCCAGCACATTTCATTGTCTTGCCATCAGACAGTTTTGTGTTACCCAGCTTGGTTTTTGGATTACGCAGACGTGTTCCTATCCTTTTCTTGACATGTCCTACAAACTCAAGTTTTTGTATAGGAACATCATATGGTTTACTGTTTTGTGCTGCAATGAAACCCTTGCTGTCTCTATCACCTAAGTAATTCACATATCTGACACCTCTCTCCCTCTGTGAACGCTGGGAAAACGTTAACTGCTCCTTTTACCTCCATTCTTCCACTTTTGCCTTCATAGTTTTTATACGCTGCTGCTTATGAAGTTTCTTGAAGTTACTTTTACGCTTAGTCTTTTTATTTACGTATAAAAAGCAATAGAAGGTAGCTTACTACAGAAATAGTCGATAATCACACTACATTCAACGAAAACTAGTACCAGAAGCAAAGGACTAATTTCTTTGTTCGTAATGCCAACTTCTGACGCGTAGCAGTAGGCACAAAACAAAGCAATTCACAGCCTTCTGGAATGTGTAATTCCCAAGATATGAGTGCTCAAGTATGGCAGTATACGCGCAGCCACAAAATTTGACAGTTACATGTCAACATTCAAAATATTGTTTCAAGGTCTCACAATCGTCTGATTTTAATGAATTATCGACCAACATGTTAAGGGAAGTCCAGAGTACATTATGGAGTATAAAAAAGAAAACGTCAAATTTCAATGAAATTCACGTACAGTGTCCCCTTAAGAGGTACACTAAGGTGAGGCAAGTCATGGGAAAGCAATGTCCAAACGTACATATGGCGGTAGTATCGCATACACAAAGGGTCAAAGGGAACTGCTTTCGCGAAGCTGTCATTTTTGTTCAGGGTATTCATATGAAAAGGTTTCCGAAGTGATTATGGTCATAGGATGGTAAGTAACTGTCTTTGAAGACAGAATGATAGTTGGAGCTGGATGGTACAATGCATTTCAGTCAGCGTTTGTGAATTCAATATCACGCGATCGAGAGCGTCAAGAGTGTGCTGAGAGTATCAAATTTCGGGCACTACCTCTCACCATGAAGGACGTAGTAGCCATCGGCTTTCACTTAACGACAGGGAGCAGCGAAGTTGTGTAGGGTTGTCAACGCTGACAGACATCAGCACTGCATGAAATAACAACAGAAATCAATGTGGAACGTACGACTAACGTATCCATTAGGACAGTGCAGCGAAAGTTGGAATTAATAGACTATGGCAGCAGACGGTGGAGGAGGAGATTACTGTTTAACGTCCCGTCGACAAAGAGGTCATTAGGGACGGAGCACAAGCTCGGATTAGGGAAGGATGGGGAAGGAAATCGGCCGTGCCCTTTCTAATGAACGATTCCCGGCATTTGCCTGAAGCGATTTAGGGAAACCACGGAAAACTTAAATCAGGATGGCCGGACGCAGGATTGAACCGTCGTCCTCCCGATTGCGAGTCCAGTGTCTAACCACTGCGCCACCTCACTCGGTGTGGCTGCAGACGACAGACGCGAGTGCCTTTGCTAATAGCACGATATGGCCTGTAGCGTCTCTCCAGGGCTCCTGACTATATTGGTTGGCTTCTAGGCCACTGCAAAACCGTGGCCTGGTCAGAAAAGTTTCGAGTTCTGTTGGTAAGAGCTGATAGTAGGGTTCGAGTGTGGTGCACTGCCCACGAAGCCATGGAACCGATTGCGGCAAGCGCCGACACTTCAGTCGGGAACGAGTGAGCAGAGAGGGCTGTAAAGAAGACGTGAGCCAATTGGACGCTGATCGACCCCTCTCCAAGATGACAACGCGACACCAGCGGCCTGTGTGCGAGGATCATAAGCGTCGGGCCCGACTGGCCGCGGCCCAGTTCTACAGCAGCGCCAAGACTAGCAACTGGTACAGAAGCGTCAACACTCGTTACTTTGCCTGTACATCCTACGTAGCTCAGACTTGAAATTGTTATACTGAAGGACAATGATCACTTTGTCTGTAGCCCTTTGCTTGCAACACGTCTCTATATTTCACAAACTATGAACTGTGATTTATCTTACTGTAATAAAAATTCATTAATACGATTTACTTGAATTTTTGTCTAGCGATCCAATATAGCAGGCTTCTTAGACACCCCATATTTGATGACTAGGCAGGGTTCAACAGAACCAAGTTGTCAACAAGGCACTGTACAAGGTGGTGGTGGTTACTTGATGATGTGAGCTGTATTTGCGTAGAACGGGCTGGATCCTCTAGTCCATCTGGACAGATCATTTACTGGATATGGTATCTTCTGCTATTTGGAGCCGTCTGCTGTGACGGAGCGGTTCTAGGCGCTTCAGTCCGGAACTGCGCTGCTGCTACAGTAGCAGGTTCGAATCCTGTCTGTGATGTCCTTAGGTTAGTTACGTTTAAGTAGTTCTAAATCTTGAGGACTGATGATCTCAGATGTTACGTCCCATAGTGCCATACAGCCATTTGAAGCATTTTGCTATTTGGAGACCATTTGCAGTCATTCATAGACTTCATGTCCCCAAACACTGATGGAATTTTTATGGATGACGAAGCGTTGTGTAACCAGGTCACATTCATTTGCGAATGGTTTGAAAAACATTGTGGTCAAATTGAAGGAATTAATTGGACGCCCAGATCGCCCGAAGGGAATCTCATCGAACATCTATGGGATATGATCGAAAGGTCACTTCGTGGACTAAAGTCTACACCGGCTAGACTTTCCCAGTTATGGACGCCTGCACAGCCAGCATGCATCAGTATTTCTGCAGGGGACTTCCAGTGACGTGTGAGGTACATGCCACAGCCAGCTGATGCACTACGCTGTGCAAAACGGGGTTAGACACGATATTAGGAAGTATCCCGTGACTTTTCTCATCTCAGTGCTTAATTTAAAGTTCAATGTTTAACACAATAAACCAAGTACAAAGTCAGAAACATCGTATATTTCTTAAGGCAGCGTAAATAAGGGGTGCATGTTACACAGACTATATTAATCCAGTATTTGAGAATGACGGATGTTAGGGATTCTCAAGAAACTTTACACATAATTTCAAACCATTTCGAAACTTTTCGTCACTGACGCACCTCACAATAAAATGAAGGGAAAATAGTTTATTGCTTGTTACATTTTATCTGTTCATGCATAAAAACTTCAGATTCAGTCATGTTTTAATTACTACTTCATTTGCAACACATTTTGAAGTCACTATCCATGACTATCTATGTACCGGGTGATCAAAAAGTCAGTATAAATTTGGAAACTGAATAAATCACGGAATAATGTAGATAGAGAGGTACAAATTGATACACATGCTTGAAGTGACATGGGGTTTTATTAGAACCAAAATATACAAACATTCAAAAAATGTCCGACAGATGGCGCTTTATCTGATCAGAATAGCAATAATTAGCATAACAAAGTAAGACAAAACAAAGACGATGTTCTTTACTGGAAATGCTCAATATGTCCACCATCATTCCTCAAAAATAGCTGTAGTCGAGGAATAATGTTGTGAACAGAACTGTAAAGCATTTCCGGAGTTATGGTGAGGCATTGACGTCCGATGTTGTCCTTCAGCATCTCTAGAGATGTCGGTCGATCACGATACATTTGCGACTTCATTAACGCGAAAGCCAATAATAAGCCAATAATCCGACGAACTGAGGTCGGGGGACTTGGGAGGCCAAGCATGACGAATGTGGCGGCTGAGCACACGATCATCACCAAATGACGCGCGAAAGAGGTCTTTCACGCGTCTAGCAATATAGGGTGTTTTTTTTGTTCTAATAAAAACCCATGTCATTCCAAGCATGTGTGTCTATTTTTACCTCTCTATCTACATTATTCCGTGGTTTATCAAGTTTTCAAATTTATAATGACTTTTTGATCACCCGGTATTTAACTGAATTATCCTGAAAAATTGTACCATTGTGCGACATATTCAAGACATATGACACCACAAACACTGAGGTGCGTAAAAAGCTAGCTTTTTCTTAAAAAAAAGAACTGTCAATTAAGAAGCCTATACTCATCCAGAGACCAAAAATAATAACAACAACTTGGGGTACTTAGTCAACATAAATTTTGTGTTCTGAACATGAACTATTTAACACATGAACTCATTTGTTAAGTAATGAGCCGTATAAGCTGTTTTATTCAAGGGAGTCTGATTCTCCAAGGATCTGGGATTGTCAGGGCGTGGTGTTTATATATTCTACTATGAAGTGAGCTCTAAAAATTTAGAGCATGCCGGTCATATGGGGTGAACTTTAACAAAACCAAAAAACTGCAGGGACGGATTTCTGACTGAAAAAATGGGGGAGGAAAGGTCCTATGAACATGTGTCCCAAAATAAATGCGTCTTTACCACGGTAGATGGCGCTGACGAATGAAAGTTCCTCTGATCATGTGCCGTGTGTTCCTTGTGTGTTGCAGGGTGGGTGATTGAGGCAGCATACTGTAAGGAGCAGAATCCCGCCAGGGTAGCCGAGAGAGCTAACGGCCCCGGATCTAAGCCGCCTGGCGGATTAACGACGAGGGCCGATGTTCCAGCCAGCCTGAATGTGGTTTTCAGGCGGTTTTCCACATCCCGCTAACTGAATACCGGGCTGGTCCCCATGTTCCAACTCAGTTACACGGCTCGCAGACATCTTCACAATTTATCACTATTTCATGGGTTACACTCGACGCAGACAGTTGGGGTACACTAATTCTGTTCCGGGGGTACGGGGTGGCGGCAGGAAGGGCATCCGGCAACCCCTTCAACATTAACATGCCAAATACGATAAACGATGGCTGACCCTGCGTAACTACGGGACAAGGCTCAAGCAATAGAAAACTGTAAGCAGCAGAATGGCCCGATATTCATGTCGGAAACAAGCCGAGATTCTATTTATACACGACTCAGCAAACAGAAACAGTCAGGAGACAGTACGATTGAACCAAAACAAATACCCTCACAAATACCAACCACATCACCTAATATTTAAAGTCCTTTTTTGGGGTTTCGTGATCATGGGTCCTTTCAGACAGACGAACATGCAGGGAGGTGGCGGATAGTGCGACCATACTACTGCTTACAGTACGCTGCGTCAATCACGCAGCCTGAAACACAAGGAACACAGGGCACATGGTCAGAAGAACTTTCATTAGTCAGCACCATCAACCGTGGCAAGGATGCATTTCCGGATACATGTTCATAGGAACTTTTTACTGTATCCCCAGTCAGGACTACCAACATACATGGTCTTGGCACAGACATTTACGAGGGTGAGTCAAATGAAAACCTTAAATATTTTCTTAAATATTATTTATTGTGCAGAAGTGGTACAAATCTGTATCAATTTTCAACATAATCTCCCCCACGCTCAATGCAAGTCCTCCAGCGCTTACGAAGTGCATAAATTGCTTTAGAAAAAAAAAATTTTGCTAGTCCGCGCAACCACTCACGCACGCGAGGCGTACCTCTTCGTCAGAACGTAACTTGTTTCCTTCCATTGCCTCTTTGAGTGGTCCAAACATGTGGAAATCACTTGGGGAAAGATCTGGTGAGTATGGTGGATGAGGAAGACACTCAAAATGCAGGTCTGTGATTATTGCAACTGTTGTACGGGCAGTGTGGGGCCTTACATTGTCATGTTGTTAAAGGACACCTGCTGACAGCAATCCACGTAGCTTTGATTTGATTGCAGGCCGCAGATGACTTTTAGGAGATCGGTGTATGATGCACTGGTGACAGTAGTCCTTCTAGGCACGTAATGCTCCAAAATGACGCCTTTTGCGTCCCAAAAAATAGTCATCATACCCTTCCCTGCTGATGGTTCTGTTCGAAACTTCTTCGGTTTTGCTGATGAGGAAAGGCGCCATTCCTTGCTCGCTCTCTTCGTTTCCGGGTGGTGGAACTGAACGCAGGTTTCGTCCCCAGTAACGATTCTGGCAAGGAAGCCATCATCTTCTCGTTCAAAGCGCCGAATAAATTCTTCATAAACATCAACCCGTCGTTCTCTCATCTTGCAGACAATTTGTGAATCTGGAGCACATCATGCACAATGTGTTGTGCTGACCCATGACTAATCTGTAAACATGCTGCGATGTCATTCAGTGTCACTCGGCGGTTTTCCTTCACTATGACTTCTACTGCTGCACTGTTCTGTGGAGTCACAACTCGTTGTGTCTGACCTGGACGAGGAGCATCTTCCACTGAAGTCACATCATTTGCGAACTTCCTACTCCAATCATAGACTTGATGCTGTGACAGACATGCATCACCGAACTGAACCTTTATTCGTCGATGAATTTCGATAGGTTTCACACCTGCACTACGCAAAAACTGAATAACAGAAAGCTGTTCTTCCCTGGAGCAGGTCTCAAGTGGGGCGGCCATCTTCATGGCCGATACTGCGACGGTATGTGTCCATGTGCACTATGCTGCCACCTACAGGCCATTCTGCACGCTGTTTGTAGGACGCTTACCAACTTACAGGATAACGGCAAGAAATTTCGATTTGTTATTACAAATTTAAGGTTTTCATTTGACACACTCTCGTAAATACAGGGACTGCGTCGTTAGAGAGGCTACCGAAATTCGTACCACGGACTGACTCACCAACTCAGATTGCTGCTATAGCCTCAGCAAGGAATGCGAACCAGCACCGAGTTAATTAAAATGACGCTTAGCAAAGAAAACGAAAGAGCGATCAGGGTGGACGAGGCGATTACACCAACGCCACCACAGACGCCGTTGCCGACGCCGGCGTCTCAGCGACCGCTGACGCGTGGCCCCTGGCGCGGACCGCGGAGAGAACGCCACGCAGGGGAGAGGATTTAAGACGGCCGCCCGCCCTCAGGAGCTAAGTTCGTCAGGCACCTGACGATGGCGACATGTCTGATCGGCGAAATATTGTGCCCGTTGGACACAATGGTCTGGCAGTACAGCCGCGGGCTATTGGAGCAAGAAATACGTAGGGGGAAACTGAAGAATCACATAAAATATCTTATCTTATTTTTTATTATTTCTCTTCTTTATTGAGAAACGCTACAGGCAGGAAGCTGGCCGGGGAGAGGAACATTCTGTGTCAACAAATACACTATATTTAGACAACAATTTATTAAATACAGAGAAAGTTTTTACATTGCGAAAAGTAGTTCATCAAGATACTGTCAGTAAGCAAAAAATATATTCTATGAGAAAAACAAGTCTCAGCACCAAGAAATTATCCGGCTGGGACGGAAATCGGTGGATTTGACGTACAAGTACCGATATACACATCATTACAATTTAAGAAAAATTCTATGATTTATTCATAAGAAAGAGCTTCACAAACTGTACAGGTCAAACAAGGCCTAATGTAAACAGTTTCTCGGCTTGGTATTGATTGATAGAGTTATTTGATATCCTCCTGAGGGATATCGTGTCAAAGTTTGTCCCACCGGCGGTACAGATCGTCAAAACGTCAAAATCCAGAGATCGTTGGAGAGCCTTAATCATAATTCTCCATGGAAAAAGATCAGTTGCCTTACGGGTCAAGGTAGGATTTGGCAAGCGTAAAGATGAGCATTAAAACACTCACTGTGTGCGGGTAAGGCGTTGTGCTGCTGAAATTGTCATGAAGGGTACCGAGGCTCGGTTCGAAAAGGGTCTTATCAGTGAAGCCAATTCTACTCCAGTGAATGGGATTCCTGGCCGAAGACGTGTCTGGAGACGCGCAGGGTAGCGGTACAGCAATCTGACTGTCTTCGGTCGTACGACCTGACAACCAGGAGTGATGGTCTGTACTTGTAAGTCAAATCCACAGATTTCTGTCCCTACGTCACTTATGGACGGGGTTCGGGTTTGGCAAGCATGAATAAAATTCTTTCCGCCTGCGGGTGAACATTATCTTGTTGAAATGTAAGCTCGGGATGACTTGCGATGAAAGGCAAGAAAACATAGCGTAGAATATCGTCGTCGTACTTTTGTGCTGTAAGGGCTCCATGGATGACAAGCAAAGGGGTCTTGCTATATAATGAAAAGGCCTCACTCTTGGTTCTCGGACCTTATAGTGGTTAGTATCTCAACAGTTTCAGGGGTGTCTCCAGACATGTGGTCGCCAGTCAGTGGGGTTCAATTGGAAGAGGGAATCATCACTGAAAACAATACTACTCCAGTTAATGACATTCCAAGTACTGATGAACAGCGAAGACGTCTGGAGATCCCAAGACAGCGGTGGGATGCCAACCTACATAACCCTCCGCACGGCCCGACGACCTGGAATGATGGTCTGCGCTGCTGTTTCCTTTCTTAGCAGCGGTACGTCGAAGATATTCTGCGCCCCGTTTTGCCCCCCATCATGGCAAGCAATATTGAGCTTCTGTTTCACCAAGATAACTGGCACCCGCACACGGCGAGAATTTATACTGCTTATTATACTGAAACAAATAAGCCCTAGGTCACAAATATAGAGTGAAAATTGACCTGGTTTCGACGCTACTACGAGCGTCGTCTTCAGATTTAGACTAACTGTACTAAAACATTAGGTATATAATGCATTAATAAAACTAGAGTTTGTACTGACTCCAAAAGATGCAGTACTTACAAGTCACATATTAAAAAAGATCTCAGCCGGAAAGGCGACGTCATGAACACTTGTCAGCTGGCGAGCCGCTAAGGGCTGCTCTGGAGATCCAATGACATTGCTCGTACTGTGGACAAGGGTTGAACAATTGCTTATCGTCATGCCTATCAAACCCTATTTTGGCCAGTATGGTCGTCGGATCTCTACCGAATTGAAAATGTTTGGAGCATTTCGGGCAGGGCCCTCGAACCAGCGCGAGATTTTGATAATCTAACGCGCGAATTGTACAAATTTGTGCACGATATCCATCAGGAGGATTATTCTGAAATTGTAATCATTTGTTGGCTGTGCGCATGTACGTCCAGCATCTACCGATTTTCATCGCATTCGGATAATTTCGTCGTGGTGCTTCTTTTTTGTTTTTCTTGTCTTAGTTTTAAACACGTACAGCGCGAGATCGAGAACTAAAATATAAAACTGCTTAATGCCATATGACATAGTACTTGCACGATGATGTAATAATAATAATTTAAAAAATCCTCAGTTGCTGTAGTACAAGTGGCAAACAATGACTTACAAATCAATAAAGTCACAGCTGACCAATAACTTAAGTATTCAGTGGCTGTTGCTAAATAGCCCTAAAGGCTTTTATCATGAACAGAAAATGTAAGAAAATCAAATAACAAACTTACCAACAGCAAAATTGTTCAATGCCTAATAAAACATATTATCAGTTGCTAAACCAAAATAATTTAAGTTACAGTACAGTGTAGAAGTATCAGCGCAAGGCTAATCCAGAATTATTCTTCGCAACGGCGGTAACAGCTTAAGGCCCAATGATAAAAGAACGTACAACAATAAGGTAAACAGTTGGCGTGAGTATTTTTAAAAAACAATTACATATTAAGTGCATTAATTCTGAAACCAATAATTATATTTGAGAATTTCACCCATAAGACCTATTAATAACGAGGAATCTAAAACAAAATTTCAAAGGTAGTTCAGATTTTACGTATACGAGGTTTAAATAATATTCACACAAATAAGAACGTGTACAATTTAACTGATTTAAAAACTAGTGGAATGGAATGGACATCTAGGTGAGTAAAGGCTCGACACATCATACCACCCATTCAGTTGGTTCAAAAAAGGAATAAAATGACCAGTAGTAAGGACTTGGTGCAATAAGAGGTCCAAAGGCGGTCACCTACCTTACCAAATACCATTTTACAATCATGTTGCGAAACTGTTTGACTGACATCACCAGATCTATTAAAGCATTCAGCTAAGTCCTTGGCAAACAATTAATTAAGTAGTGACTAATCTGTTCTTCAATACACGTTATAGACAGAGTTAAACATTACTCTACTTTAACATAAGCCAACATACAAGCTTCAACAGACCGAAATATGAAGTCAAATAGGCCAGCACAAATGGCTGAGTAGTATTTGAATGAAATGCGAAGACGAGAAGACGCTGACAACATTAACGTAACGCTATTTTCATTAAAACGCAAGACATTAAGAAATAGATAATAAAATATAATGCACCTTAAAGACAACTAGCAAGCGTGACGTAAATGATCACCGCAATAAATTTCCAGACTGACATTAAGTTAAGCACAATGCACCATCCATGTCGTTCAGTAACATGGTGAGTTGGCAACAAACAAGATGCACGTTCGCCGTAATTCGCTAAAACGTGCCTTACATCGAAAACACAACCAAGCGGCTTTGGCCCACAACACCCGTCCAGAGTAATAAAACTGTGAAGTAGGCACGAAAGAAACCAGGATACACATACTGAGCACAGAATTAATGCCTGTTTTCAATATATCTTGCTATGGTTCACAATGTGGGTAGGCAACATTTTCAATGTGCAGACTTGCTTCCTTCAAAGGTCGAGTTAAATTCTCAAAGAGCGTTATATATCCGAAAACACTCCACATGCGCCGGTCATTGTAGCCGAGCGGTTCTAGGCTCTTCAGTCTGGAACCGCACGACCGCTACGGTCGCAGGTTCGAATCCTGCCTCGGGCATGGATGTGTGTGATGTCCTTAAGTTAGTTCTGTTTCAGTAGTTCTAAGTTCTAGGGGACTGATGACCTCAGATGTTCAGTCCCGTAGTGCTCAGAGCCAATTTTTTTTTTTTCTTTCTTTTTACAAGCTAGGCTACCGCCTACCACCAAAATACGGCTGAAACGGAGTGCTAGCACGTCGCTGATAAACACGGGCCTTCAGCCATCACTGCTGCCACCCAATGACTTCCATGCGGCTAGTCAAGTACGGGCATATACCACGTCTGGGACTGCTTAAGAAGCCACTCAGCGGCCAAGCGTCAAATGGTTTACTAGCAATGGGCCAGAGACAATCTTAGCGCAAATACAGCCTATACTAGAAAGACGTCATCCGCGGATGGCACAAAAACATAACAGAGACCTCGAAGATAGGACAAAGAAATGTGAGCACTACATTCCCTGTTACTCTCTATGCCTACCAGAAATGGTAGTGTTTTCTACCGAAAGGCTTATAATATCGTCATTGCCCATTCTGGCTTGTATGACTATTATAAATGCGGTTTGGCTACGTTCCCTTGTTGGAGGCTCTACCACATTGCTGCTGCACTAAGAACAGAGACTGTATTGAAAATACGACGGGTTGACACTATTTTCAAACGAAACCGTGCTCTTTGGGTGGCTTCTATGATTACTGATAAAAACGTCCTCCGTCATGGGTCCGAAACCCACCACCGCTTAAATTTTGATTAATAAACAGACCCCTAGCACAAGAAAACACACTCATTCCGCCAACGGCCTTGTCAAAAAGGGAGGAGGAGCGGACAGAGGTTCAGGGCAGTCTCTTGCCCTTTGGGTCAGAAACTGCCCCTAAAGGCGGAAGAATCAGTAATTATCAATGGCATGACAACGCAGAAGACAGTGGAAACCATTGCATTAAAGATGTATAACATGTATCCATAGGACATGTGGCTTGTAAATGGAAATGTTTTATGATTTTTCTCTCCACTGGCAAAAGATTTCGGAATAGTCCCCCATCTGGATCTTCGGAAGGGGGCAACCACTGCGGAGATGACCATAAGAAAGTGGTTGAATAACCATCGAAAAAATAACGTTGTACGAGTTGGGGAGTGGAATGTCAGAAGCTTGTACGTGGTAGAACAGCTAGAAAATCTGAAAAGGGAAATGAAAAGGTTCAGTGTACGTATAGTAGGCGTCAGCGAACAGAAATTCTTAAAGGTTATAGATACAGTAATAAGGATTAGCTCATTAGGCAGTACAATTGAAGAGGAATGGACATCTCTAAGAAGGACAGTCACAGAAGTTCAAAAGAAAACATAGGTACAAAGAAAGTAACTGCGAAGAAACCATAGATAACAGAAGATACATTTAAGATGATCGATGAAGGAAAGAAGCAAAAAAATTCGGAATTACAGAAATACAAGTCGTTGAGGAATGAAATAAATAGGAATTGCAGGGAAGCTGAATGAAAATTGTGAAGAAATGGAAAAAGAGATGATAGTCGGAAGGACCGAATCAGCATATAGGAAAGTCAAAACAGCCTTCGGTGAAATTAAAAGCAAGGGTGGTAACATTAACAGCGCAATCGCAATCCCTTTATTAAATGAAGAGGAGAGTGCGGATAGGTGGAAAGAGTACATTGAAGGCCTCTTTGGGGATATTTGTCTGATATGATAGAAGAAGAAACAAGAGTCGATTTAGAAGAGACTGAGAATCCATAAATAGAATCAGAATATAAAAGAGCTGAGGAGGACTTAAGACCAAATAAAGCAGAAGGGATCGATAACATTGCATCAGAATCAGCTTGAACTGGTGTCATGGGGCGTCCGCTCCGTAAAAATGCAACGAACAACAAGAAACAAAATGTGAATAGAAAGGGGGTAGTGTCTCTGATTAATAATCAAAAGCTTCTCGGCCTCGGATAAGATTCCCGCCACCGCTTAAATTTTGATTAATAATCTGAACTGGAGGTTGAAGTTTTCCGGCATAAGAAGAAAGCCTTATTCTGCCAACAGCCTTGTCAAAGATGGCGTAAGGGAGGACAGAGATTCAGGGCACTCTCTTGTCCTAGGGGTGGGAAACTACCACTAAAGTCGGAAGCATTAGCAAGGATCAACAGCCTAAAGTTGCAGAAGGCAATGGAATCTACTGCATTCAAAGCACGTAACATGTATCCACAGGACATGTGGACTGTAATGGTCTCTCCATTGGCAAAAGATTTCGGAATAATCCCCTTTGGAATCTCCGGGAGGGGACTGCCAAGGGGGGGGGGGGGTTATCATTAGAAAAAGGTTCAATAATCAACGAAAGAATAACGTTCTATGAGTCGGGGCGTTGGATATCAGAAGCTTGAATATGTTAGGAAAGCTAGAAAATCTGGAAAGGGAAATAAAAAGGCTCCACCTAGATATAGTAGGGGTCAGGGACTTGAAATGTAAAAAGGACAAGGATTTCTGATCAGATAAGTGTAGGGAAGTATCAACAGCAGCAGAAAATGGTGTAACGGGCGTAGGATTCTTTATTAGTCGGAATATAGGGCAGAGAGAGTGTTACTGTGAACAGTTCAGTGACGGGATTTGAATCAACAGCAAACCAACAGCGACAACGATAGGTCAGGTATACATGCCGACGTTGCAGGTTGAAGATAAAAGAATAGAAAAAGTATATATGAGGATATTGCAAATGTAGTACAGTACGTAAAGGGAAATGAAAATTAATAGTCCTGGGGGACTGTAATGTAGTTGTTGGGCAAAGAGCAGAAGAAAAGGTTACAGGAGAATATGGACGTGGGACAGGGACTCAGAGAGGAGAAAGACCAATTGAATGCTCTATCAGCTATTAATAGCGAGTACTCTGTTCAAGAATCACAAGAGGAGGAGGTATACTTGGAAAAGGTCAGGTGATACGGTAAGATTTCGGTTACGCTACATCGTCACACAGAGATTCCGAAATCAGATACTGAATTGTAAGTTGTGCCCAGGAGCAGACTCAGATCACAAAGTAATTGCGATGAAGAGTTGGCTGAAGTTTAAGAGATTAGTCAGGAAGAATTAATACGCAAGAAGTGGGATACGGTAGTACTAAGGAATGACGATCTATGCTTGAAGATCTGTAAGGCTATAGCTACAGAAGTAAGGAGAAGCTCAGAAGGCAGTACAGTTGACGAGGAATGGACATCTCTAAGAAGGGCCATCACAAAAATTGGACAGAAAAACATAGTTACAAAGAAGTTAACTACGACGAAACCATGGGTAACAGAAGAAATACTTCAGTTGTTCGATGAAAGGAAGAACTACAAAAGTGTTGAAGGAAACTCAGGAATACAGGTATACAAGTCCCTGAGGGAAACAAAGACGAAATGGCTGCGTGAAAAATTTGAAGAAATTGAAAAAGATATGATAGTCGGAAGCAATGAGTCAGCATATAGGAAAGTCAAAACAGCCTCAACGAATCGACGATTCCAGTCGCACGAGAATGTGCACCAGGCAGTTATGGACTTAACCAAGTAGTAGGTCATGTTTTACCACACGGTTATCTTCACCCTGGCGCATCGGTGGTTTGACTGTCTCAATGCTCACGGCGATTTTGCCTGATTGGCATACCGATTGTGGACTGTATGGCATTGTAACGGAAACTTTTGTGTGACAGACCCGAATATTCCGCTTATCGTGAGTGCTCATGTTAACCACTTCGGCATCCGAGCACACCTCCAGGACCGACCTAAACTTCCACGTGTCCTAATGCCTCGTCTCATACTGCACGCACATTACGGGGTTCCAACGTTGGGAGAGACAATGTTTTGCTCATCAGTTGGCCTTTGCTTTGGAAAGAATTAAAGTTATTAGAGTGTCTGTATTCTATAGTGCCTGTGTAGTTCGATGCAAATGACCTTCAGTCATGAATACATGTAACTACACATACACTGTAAACTATAGACAACGGCTCAGTGGCGTAGTTTTCTTTAGTGAACTACATTTCCAGTACCTACAACTGAGGTAGTAACAATTGTCGCCGGCCGCGGTGGTCTCGCGGTTCTAGGCGCGCAGTCCGGAACCGTGCGACTGCTACGGTCGCAGGTTCGAATCCTGCCTCGGGCATGGATGTGTGTGATGTCCTTAGGTTAGTTAGGTTTAAGTAGTTCTAAGTTCTAGGGGACTGATGACCACAGCAGTTGAGTCCCATAGTGCTCAGAGCCACTTTTGAACCAATTGTCTCGTTGGCTCATTAGTCCATGATTTAATAAAACAGCAATAAAAGCTAAATATCATTTATGTTTCGTCGTTTTAAAAGCAAAAGTGTTCAAAGGAAATTAGTTTTTCATTATGAAGTTTAATTAGGCGCTGATAGTGATGCTGGGAAGAGAGGATACTATCTAATATCTGATCGTACCTAGGGGTAATGGTCTCAGAAAGCAACATCGTTACCTAGGCTTTGGTACCATTGACTCTCTCTATGGCTTTAACTATACCTGAATTCCTTATAATGTTGAAGCCATAACAACTAAATTACATTTCCATTGGCATTTTTCCTTGCACCACAATTATTAGATTGATGCTTAAGTTCGGGGCGTTTTCCCGTAAGTTTAATAAACGCAACAGATATAACATAGACTGTAGTCATCAACAATTTATTATCCTTTACTACGAGGCGTGTTTTTTACTAAAGTCCGTTTAGTTGTAGACACTAGTAGTTCGCGCACATACCACAACGAGTGCGTGCGTCGTGTACCGGCATGCCTCGGAAACAACTGTGCTGAGTTTCAACTCTGCAGCTGACCTGTACGGTTCTGTTCTGTGCTTTCAAAATGTTTATCAACTCGCCCGCCGCATGTGAGGTTCGCTCAGTGATACGGTTTTTGTCAGCAAGGAACCTCTCTGCTGTAGAAATTCATCGGCAGATTTGCGAAATGTACGGTGATACTGTTACGAGTGAAAGCAAAGTGCGTAAGTGGGTACGAGAATTCAAAGATGGCCGTGACAACGTCCATGATGAGGAGAGCTCCGGTCTCCGTTCTTTGATTACAGGCGATTTGGTGGCTTCAGTTGAAGAGAGGATTCGAGAGAACAGGTGTTTCACAATAACAGGTCTCTCAAACGGATTTCCTATTGTGTCGAGATCAGTGCTTTACAGCATTGTTTCTGAACACTTAAAATTTAGGAAACTGTGCGTCCGTTGGGTTTCGAAAATCCTAACAGAGGACCACAAAAACGAATGATTTGAATGTGCGATGAAGCTCTTGACTCGTTATCACGAAAAAGGTGATGGCTTCTTGAATCATAGTGTAACTGGAGACGAAACATAGGTTTCGATAATCACAGCAGAATCGAAGCAACAGAGCATGGAATGGAGACACACGCACTCGCCTGTATAGGTGAAGGCCAAACAGGCTCTGTCCCAGCGCAAAATCATGGCTCCGTTTTTTTTTTTTTTTTTTTTTGGGCTAGGCATGGTGTTTTGTTGGTCGACTTCATGCAACGAGGAACCACTATCAATGCAGAAGCATACTGCCAAAACCTGAGAAAGCTACGCAGAGCGATTCAAAACAAAAGACGCGGGATGCTGACAAAGGGAATTGTCCTTCTTCATGACAATGCAAGACGTCACACTGCAAGTCAGACCGTTTGTTGGACAGTTTTGGCTGGGAAGTTTTAGACCACCCACCCTACAGCCTAATCTTGCGCCGAGGGATTACCATCTATTCCTCCACCTCAAACAACACCCCTGTGGTAGCCGTTACAATGACGACGACGACGTGAAAACGGCAGTGAACTCTTGGTTATCGTAGCAGTTTTTATGAAGAGGGTAACATAAAATTGGTGGAGACGTATGATACGTGTTTGAACAAACTTGGCAACTTTATCGAAAAATTTCTGAAAATAAGTTTACTTTTTTGAAATATCCTTTCGTTGTGTACTTATGTTCAAACAGAACTTACTTATAAAACACGCGTCGTGTTTATAACCATCAGCCAACGCTGGGGTAACTTTTCGATTTCGCGACTGTAGAAATCACAAGGATTTGAAGCGATGAACTCGTCGAGTCATGTCCGAAACGCTTTTTCATCCGGAAAGGAAGATCTTTGAAAGCTGTTCGACAGAGCGGAAAAGGTGAAAATCTGTGGGTGCAAGATCTACATCTACATCCATACTCCGCTAGCCACCCAACGGTGTGTGGCGGAGGGCACTTTACGTGCCACTGTCATTACCTCCCTTTTCTGTTCCAGTCGCGTATGGTTCGCGGGAAGAACGACTGGCCGAAAGCCTCCGTGCGTGCTCGAATCTCTCTAATTTTACATTCGTGATCTCCACGGGAGGTACAAGTAGGGGGAAAGCAGTATATTCGATACCTCATCCAGAAACGCACCCTCTCGAAACCTGGCGAGCAAGCTACACCGCGATGCAGAGCGCCTCTCTTGCAGAGTCTGCCACTTGAGTTTGCTAAACATCTCCGTAACGCTATCACGGTTACCAAATAACCCTGTGACGAAACGCGCCGCTCTTCTTTGGATCTTCTCTATCTCCTCCGTCAACCCGATCTGGTACGGATCTCACACTGATGAGCAATACTCAAGTATAGGTCGAACGAGTGTTTTGTAAGCCACCTCCTTTGTTGATGGACTACATTTTCTAAGGACTCTCCCAATGAATCTCAACCTGGTACCCGCCTTACCAACAATTAATTTTTGGTCATTCCATTTCAAATCGTTCCGCACGCATACTTCTGTTTAACAGAAGTAACTGCTACCAGTGTTTGTTCCGCTATCATATAATCATACAATAAAGGATCCTTCTTTCTATGTATTTGCAATACACTACATTTGTCTATGTCAAGGGTCAGTTGCCACTTCCTACACCAAGTGCCTATCCGCTGCAGATCTTCCTGCATTTCGCTACAATTTTCTAATGCTGCAACTTCTCTTTATATTACAGCATCATCCGCGAAAAGCCGCATGGAACTTCCGACACTATCTACTAGGTCATTTATATATATTGTGAAAAGCAATGGTCCCATAACACTCCCCTGTGCCACGCCAGAGGTTACTTTAACGTCTGTAGACGTCTCTCCATTGATAACAACATGCTGTGTTCTGTTTGCTAAAAACTCTTCAATCTAGCCGCACAGCTGGTCTGATATTCCGTAGGCTCTTACTTTGTTTATCAGGCGACAGTGCGGAACTGTATGGAACGCCTTCCTGAAGTCTAGGAAAATAGCATCAACCTGGGAGCCTGTATCTAATAATTTCTGGGTCTCATGAACAAATAAAGCGAGTTGGGTCTCACACGATCGCTGTTTCCGGAATCCATGTTGATTCCTACAGAGTAGATTCTGGGTTTCCAAAAACGACATCATACTCGACAAAAAACATGTTCTAAAATTCTACAACAGATCGACGTCAGAGATATAGGTCTATAGTTTTGCGCATCTGCTCGAAGACCCTTTTTGAAGACTGGGACTACCTGTACCCTTTTCCAATCATTTGGAACCTTCCGTTCCTCTAGAGACTTGCGGTACACGGCTGTTAGAAGGGGGGCAAGTTCTTTCGCGTACTCTGTGTAGAATCGAATTGGTATTCCGTCAGTTCCAGGGGACTTTTCTCTGTTGAGTGATTTCAGTTGCTTTTCTATTCCATGGACACTTATTTCGATGTCAGCCATTTTTTCGTTTGTGCGAGGATTTAGAGAAGGAACTGCAGTGCGGTTTTCCTCTGTGAAACAGCTTTGAAAAATGGTGTTTAGTGTTTCACCTTTACGCGTGTCATCCTCTGTTTCAAAGCCATCATCATCCCGGAGTGTCTGGATATGCTGTTTCGAGCCACTTACTGATTTAACGTAAGACCAGAACTTCCTAGGATATTCTGTCAAGTCGGTACATAGAATTTTACTTCCGAATTCACTGAACGCTTCATGCATAGCCCTCCTTACGCTAACTTTGACATCGTTTAGGTTCTGTTTGTCTGAGAGGTTTTGGCTGCGTTTAAACTTGGAGTGAAGCTCTCTTTGCTTCCGCAGTAGTATCCTAACTTTGTTGTTGAACCACGGTGTGTTTTTCCCGTCCCTCACAGTTTTACTCGGCACGTACCTGACTAAAACGAATTTTACAATTGCCTTAAACTTTTTCCATAAACACACAACATCGTCAGTGTCGGAACAGAAATTTTCGTTTTGATCTGTTAGGTAGTCTGAAATCTGCCTTCTATTACTCTTGCTAAACAGATAAACCACCCTCCCTTTTTTTTATATTCCTATTACCTTCCATATTCAGGGATGCTGCAACGGCCTTATGATCACTGATTCCCTGTTCTGCACTTACAGAGTCGAAAAGTTCGGGTCTGTATGTTATCAGTAGGTCCAAGATGTGATCTCCACGAGTCGGTTCTCTGTTTAATTGCTCGAGGTAATTTTCGGATAGTACACTTAGTATAATGTCACTTGATGCTCTGTCCCTACCACCTGTCCTAAACATCTGAGTATCAAAGTCTGTACCTAGTAAGTTGAAATCTCCACCTAAGACTATAATATGCTGAGAAAACTTATGTGAAATGTATTCCCAATTTTCTCGCAACTGTTCTGTCACTAATGCTGCTGAGTAGGGAGGTCGGTAAAAGGAGCCCATTATTAACCTAGCTCGGTTGTTGAGTGTAACCTCCACCCATAATATTTCACAGGAACTATCCACTTCTACTGCACTACAGGATAATCTACTACTAACAGTGACAAACACGCCACCAGCGGTTGCATGCAATCTATCCTTTCTAAACATTGTCTGTGCCATTGTAAAAATTTCGCCTGAATTTATCTCCGGCTTCAGCCAGCATTCTGTACCTATAACGACTTCAGCTTCGGTGCTTTCTATCAGCGCTTGAAGTTCCGATACTTTACCAATGCAGCTTCGACAGTTTACAATTACTATACCGATTGCTGCTTGGTCCCCGCATGTCCTGACTTTGCCCCGCATCCTTTGAGGCTGTTGCCCTTTCTGTACTTGCCCGAGGCAATCTGACCTAAAAAAACCGCCCAGTCCACGCCACACAGCCCCTGCTACCCGTGTAGCCGCTTGCTGCGTGCAGTGGTCCCCTGACCTATCCAGCGGAACCCGAAACACCACCACACTATGGCGCAAGTCGAGGAATCTGCAGCCCACACGGTCGCAGAATCGTCTCAGCCTCTGATTCAGACCTTCCACTCGGCTCTGTACCAAGGGTCCGCAGTCAGTCCTGTTGACGATGCTGCAGATGGTGACCTCTGCTTTCATCCCGCTAGCGAGACTGGCAGTCTTCACCAAATCAGATAGCCGCCGAAGCCAGAGAGGGTTTCCTCCGATCCATAGCGACACACATCATTGGTGCCGACATGAGCGGCCACCTGCAGATGGGTGCACCCTGTACCCTTTATGGCATCTGGAAGGACCCTTTCCACATCAGAAATGACTCCCCCCCGGCATGCACACGGAGTGCACATTGGTTTTCTTCCCCTCTCTTGCTGCAATATCCGTAAGGGGGCCCCATTACGCGCCTGACGTTGGAGCTCCCATCTATCAGTAAGCCCACCCTCTGCGACTGCCCGGATCTTGCAGACTGGGGGGGGCAACCTCTGGAACAGGACAAGCAGCCATGTCCGGCCGAAGATCAGTATCAGGCTGAGACAGAGCCTGAAACCTGTTCGTCAGACAAACTGGAGAGGCCTTCCGTTCAGCCCTCCGGAATGTCTTTCGCCCCCTGCCACAGCTCGAGACGACCTCCCACTCCACCACAGGTGAGGGAACAGCCTCAATGTGGGCAGTATCCCGGGTTGCCACAGTCGTAGTCCGATAGGGGGATGCGTGGGACGAGCTGGCCGTCCCCGACAAACCCCCATCCGAACCCCCACAGTGATGCCCATTGGCAACAGCCTCAAGCTGTGTGACCGAAGCCAACACTGCCTCAAGCTGGGAACGAAGGGATGCCAACTCAGCCTGCATCCGAACACAGCAGTGCAGTCCCTATCCATGCTAAAAACTGTTGAGCAAAGAACGTCTGAATTAATCTACAGAGAGCAAAAACAATTCGACACAAAATTTAAACGGTTATTAAAATACAAGAGTGCCTAGTAAATGCAGTAATGCTGCTACTTGCGCACTTCTGACACACTGCTTGGCGGCGGAAGGCGACTACGCGATTTTACACTATTCAGGTACTAAAAACGCGATGCTACAACTCTCAAGTACTATTATACGCCCGAAATTTATGAATTAAACAATGTAAGTACCAAAAACATGCAAAGAAATTAAGAATTAACCTATGTAACAAATGAGTGAGCTAGGAGTATACGACTTGCTGCTGCAGCTGCTTATCCAACGGCGGCAGGGAAATGAGTAAGGTACGTGTAGAATGACTTAACAACCCAACTCCAGTATAGTGCTTTCTATCAGTGGAGCAGAAAGCGGCAGGGCGGTGTGAAGAGTAGCATCACTCCATGCAGTCTTCCCGGTCGCTGTTCTTGGATTGCATCTGCAGGACATTTCATATTTGACAGTAAACGTCAAAAAGAAAAAAGTTCAAATGGCTCTGAGCACTATGAGACTTAACTTGTGAGGTCAGCAGTCCCCTAGAACTTGGAACTACTTAAACCTAACTAACATTAAGGACTTCTCACACACAACCATGCCCGAGGCAGGATTCGAACTTGCGACCAAAGCTCTGTCACACCGGCTGGCAGTAAACGTCAGGAGTGATGAATACACCTCGAGGAAGCAATTCGTAGTACACATCATCGCTGTTGCACCAGCTACATAACATTATTTTTTTGTGAATGTATGCAAGTCCTTGTAAGGGGAGTTTGTTCCGACTCAACCAGTCTTAACTTTTCCTTATGTTAGCATAATGGCACCATTTCGCGTCACCATTAACGATACAGTGTAATAATGGCCAGTGTTATTCACGAGCCAGTTGATGACGAGGAAGCAAAGATGCACATATGGCCACCCGCTAATTGCTGTGGTTTTCGCTTGGTGCATGCAGTACTCATATACTAGGTGTTTCAGACTTCCCCGTTGCATGCAAATGTCACAAGATGGCGGAACGATCACAGTTCATCACCTTTTCCAGTTCTCGAGTACACTGACGAGAATTATTGTGAATTAACACTTTTAAACGTCCGCCCCCGGTGGTTGAATGGGCAGCGTCAAGGCTTGACAATCCTCTGGGCCCGGGTTCGATTCCCGGCTTGGTCGGGGAATTTTCTCCGCCTAGGGACTGGGTGTTGTGCTGTCCTCATCATCATCCCATCATCATCATCGACTGCAGGTCGCCGAAATGGCGTCAAATGGAAAGACCGGCACCCAGCGATCAGCTTTCCAGACGAGGGCGCCCTAGCCATACGATTAAATAAAAAATAAACACTTTTAAATAATCTTCATCTAACCTCGAATGTATTCGTGAACGTCGAGGGTCACGAAAGTCAAAATGATGCTACTTAAGAGGAGAAAACCATATTATTGCCATGATCTGTCCAGTGCCATTATCCCCGTGTGTTTTGTTGTTGTTGCCGCTGTTGTGGTCTTCAGTCCAAAGACTGGTTTGATGCAGCTCTCCATGCCACTGTATCCTGTGCAAGCCTGTTCATGTCCGAGTAACTAGTGCAACCAACATCCCTCTGAATCTGTTTACTGTATTATTCTTTTGGTCTCCCTCTAAAATTTTTACGCCACACGCTTGCCTCCAGCACTAAATTAGTGATGCCTGAGGAAGTGTCCTACCAAACGATCCCTTCTTTTGGTCAGGTTGGACCAGAAATTTCTCTTCTCCCCAATTCCACTCAGTACCTCCTCATTAGTTACGTGATGTACCCATCTTACCTTCAGCATTCTTTTGTAGCAATACATTTCAAAAGTTTCTATTCTCTTCTTCCCTACACTGTTTCACTGTCATACATGGCTACACGTCATACAAAAACTGTCATACAGTTAAATCTATACTCCGTGTTAAGAGATTTCTCTTTTTCAGAAACGCTTTTCTTGCCATTGCCAGTCTACATTTTATATCCGACCTACTTCGACCATCAGCAGTTATTTTACTTCCCAAATAACAAAAAACTGGTTTAGATGGCTCTGAGCAATATGGGACTTAACATCTATGGGCGTCAGTCCCCTATAACGTAGAACTACTTAAAACTAACTAACCTAAGGACATCACACAACACCCAGCCTTCACGAGGCAGAGAAAATCCCTGACCCCGCAGGGAATCGAACGCGGGAACCCGGGCGTGAGTAGCGAGAGCGTTACCGCACGACCACGAGATGCGGGCCCCAAATACGAGTAACAACAATCATTTACTACTCTAAGTATCTCATTTCGTAGTTTAATTCCCTCAGCATGACCTGCTTCAATTGGACTACATTTCAGTACCCTCGTTATGTATATTTGATGTTCATCTTATATCCTCCTTTAAAGATGCTGTCCATTCCGTTAAACTGATCTTCCAAGCCCTTTGCTGTCTCAGCCAAAATTGCAATGTCATCGCAAAACCTCAACGTTTTTATTTCTTCTCCTCCCTGTAGTTTAATTTCTACCCTAAATTTTTCTTCTGTTTTCTTTACTGCTTACTCACTATACAGACGGAACAACATCTGGGATAGGCTACAACCCTGTCTCACTTCCTTCTCAACCACTGCTTCCCTTTCGCGCTCTTTAACTCTTGTAACAGCCGTCTGTTTTCTGTACAAATTGTAAATAGGCTTTCGTTCCGCGTGTTGTACCACTGCCACCTCTATAATTGTAAAGAGTGTTTTCCAGTCAACATTGTCAAAAGCTTTCTCTAAGTCTAAAAATACTAGAAACGTAGGTTTTCATTTCCTTAGCCCATCTTCTATGGGAAGTCGTAGTGTTAGAGTTGCCTCGCGTGTTCCTACAATTCTCCGGAATCCAAACTGATCGTCCCCGTAGTCGGGTAGTACGATTTTTTTCCATTATTCTGTAAAGGATTATCCCCACTCACGGCGGTAATGTTACTAGCTGCTTCAACTGATGTCCCTCCTCTACTGGCCTCAAACAAAAGAATGTGGCGGGAATGTTCCGATTTCTCCACAGCTGCATTCACTATCCCCAATTGACAAAATGACAGATAGTAACAGTGAACTACAAATACACTACTGGTCATTAAATTGCTTCAACACGAAGATGACGTGCTACAGACGCGAAATTGAACCGGCAGGAAGAAGATGCTGTGATCTGCTAATGATTAGCTTTTCACAGAATTCACACAAGGTTGGCGCCGGTGGCGACACCTACAACGTGCTGACATGAGGAAAGTTTCCAAACGATTTCACATACACAAACAGCAGTTGACGGGCGTTGCCTGGTGAAACGTTGTTGTGATTCCTCGTGTAAGGAGGAGAAATGCGTATCATCACGTTTCCGACTTCCATAAAGGTAGGATTGTAGCCTATCACGATTGCGGTTTATCGTATCGCGACATTGCTGCTCGCGTTGGTTAGCAGAATATGGAATCGGTGGATTCAAGAGGATAATACGGAACGCCGTGCTGGATCCCAACGGCCTCGTATCACTACCAGTCGAGGACAGGCATCTTATCCGCATGGCTGTAACGGATCGTGCAGCCACGTCTCGATCCCCGAGTCAACAGATGTGGCCCTTTGCAAAACAACAACCATATGCACGAACAGTTCGGCTACGTTTACAGCAGCACAGACTATCAGCTGGGAGACCGTGGCTGCGGTTACCCTTGACGCTGCATCACAGACAGGAGCGTCTGCGATGGTGTACTCAACGACGAACCTGTGTGCACGAACGTCAAAACGTCATTTTTCGGATGATTTCAGGTTCTGTTTACAGCATCATGATGGTCGCATCAGTGTTTGGCGACATCGCAGTAAACGCACATTGGAAGCGTGTATTCATCATCGCCATACTGGCGTATAATCCAGCGAGATGGTATGGGGAGTCATCGGTCACCTCTCGGTCACATTGACGGCACTTTGAACAGTGGACGTTGCATTTCTGATGTGTTATAACCCGTGGCTCTACCTTTCATTCGACCCCTGCGAAACCCTACATTTCAGCAGGATAATAGAAAATGTTCGACTGCTGTCCTGGCCAGCACATTCTCCACATCTCTCACCAACTGAAAACGTCTAGTCAATGGCGGCCGGGCAACTGGATCGTCACAATAGGCCAGTCACTAGTCTTGATGAACTGCGGTATCGTGTTGAAGCTGCATGGGCAGCTGTACCTGTGCACGCCATCCAAGCTCTGTCTGACTCAATGCCCCGTCGTATCAAGGCCGTTATTACGGGCAGAGGTGGTTGTTCTGGGTACTGATTTCTCAGGACCTATGCACGCAAATTGCGTGAAAATGTAATGACATGTCATTTCCAGCGTAATATATTTACCCAATGCATACCTGTTTATCATCTGCATTTCTTCGCTGCGTGGCAATTTTAATGGCCAGTAGTGTAAAAATGACAATTAATAAATAAACTCATAGACTCGTAGCAGCCGGAATACCGATATGAAAAATTCAGAAAAAACGGTCTTCCGAAACTATACACCAGCTTATTAAAGCGTCTACAATACAGAATGCATTTTTTAATAGAGACTGATACTTTATGGACATTCTACATCGATTAGTTCGAACGATAATATTATTTGGGTTGGTTCGTGATAAGGGTCGTTCGCTACACAGCCAGTGTCTCATGTAAGGATTTGACCCAATGAGCGCAGCCGGGACACGCGTCACAGGGCAAGAGAGGACAGGCCAGGGCAGGGCGGTGCACGCAGCCGAGCCCGTCTGCAGCGGCTGGCTGTGGCACGTGGCCGGCGCGCCGCCCAGCGGGGCACTGACGAGCCGATTGTGCTACCGCCACGCGCTGAACCCCCGCAGCTAGGCCGGCGCTCCAGCCCCGAGGAGGCCTCGTCTCTACGGAGACACCACTTGTCGGCGTGGGAGGACTGCGTCTGCTGCGACGAAAATAAACTTACCCTCACTTCCACGAATAAAAATCGCTAAAGAAAGTCATAAATTACAAAATCAAAAAATAAACCTGAAAAAGTGACTACCGTGAACTGCTATAGGGGGTTACAAAAAGGTACAGCTAAACTTTCAGGAAAAAAAATATGTTATGTGGACATGTGTCCGGAAACGCTTACTTTCCATGTTAGAGCTCATTTTATTACTTCTCTTCAAATCTCATTAATCATGGAATGGAAACACACAGCAACAGAACGTACCAGTGTGACTTCAAACACTTTGTTACAGGAAATGTTCAAAATGTCCTCCGTTAGCGAGGATACATGCATCCACCCTCCGTAGCATGGAATCCCTGACGCACTGATGCAGCCCTGGACAATGGCGTATTGTATCACAGCCGTCCACAATACGAGCACGAAGAGTCTCTACATTTGGTACCGGGTTTGCGTAGACAAGAGCTTTCAAATGCCCCCATAAATGAAAGTCAAGGGGGTTGAGGTCAGGAGAGCGTGGAGGCCATGGAATTGGCCCGCCTCTACCAATCCATCAGTCACCAAATCTGTTGTTGAGAAGCGTACGAACACTTCGACTGAATTATGCAGGAGCTCCATCGTGCGTGAACCATATGTTGTGTCGTGCCTGTAAAGGCAGATGTTTTAGCAGCACAGGTAGAGTATTCCGTATGAAACGTGCTCCATTGAGCGTAGGTGGAAGAACATGGGGCTCAGTCAAGACATCACCAACAATGCCTGCCCAAACGTTCACAGAAAATCTGTGATGATGACGTGACTGCACAATTGCCTGCGGATTCTCGTCAGCCCACACATGTAGATTGTGAAAATTTACAATTTGATCACTTTGGAATGGAGCCTCATCCATAAAGAGAACATTTGCACTGAAATGTGGATTGACACATTGGTGGATGAACCATTCGCAGAAGTGTACCCGTGGAGTCCAATCAGCTGCTGATAGTGCCTGCACACGCTGTACATGGTACGGAAACAACTGGTTCTCCCGTAGCACTCTCCATACAGTGAGGTGGTCAACGTTACCTTGTACAGCAACAACTTTTCTGACATTAGGGTTATCGTCAACTGCACGAAGAATTGCCTCGTCCATTGCAGGTGTCCTCGTCGTTCAAGGTCTACCCCAGTCACGAGTCATAGGCTGGAATGTTCCGTGCTCCCTAAGACGCCGATCAATTGCTTCGAACGTCTTCCGGTCGGGACACCTTCGTTCTGGAAATCTGTCTCGATACAAACGTACCGCGCCACGGCTATTGCCCCTTGTTAATCCATATATCAAATGGGCATCTGCCAACTCCGAATTTGTAAACATTGCACTGACTGCAAAACCACGTTCGTGATGAACACTAACCTGTTGATGCTACGTACTGATGTGCTTGATGCTAGTACTGTAGAGCAATGAGTCACATGTCAACACAAGCACCGAAGTCAACATTACCTTCCTTCAATTGGGCCAACTGACGGTGAATCGAGGAAGTACAGTACATACTGCCGAAACTAAAATGAGCTCCAACATGGAAATTAAGCGTTTCCGGACACAAGTACACATAACATCTTTTCTTTATTTGTGTGTGAGGAATGTTTCCTGAAAGTTTGGCCGTACCTTTTTGTAACACCCTGTATAAAAGAAAGTCGTGTTAGTTACACTATAACTCAAGAACGGCTTGCAGTTATCGTGAGTCTTTTGCCCAACGTAAAGTCCCGAGCGACTGGAACAAAAGCGCAGGTGACGCCTGTATATAACAAGGGTAGAAGGACATATCCTCAAAATTACAGACTAATATCCTTAACATCGGTTTGTTGCAGGATTCTCGAACATATTCTCAGTTCGAATATAATGAATTTCCTTGAGACAGAGAAGTTGCTGTCCATGCATCAGCACGGCTTTAGAAAGCATCGCTCCTGCGAAACGCAACTTGCCCTTTTTTCGCATGGTATCTTGCGAACCATGGATTAAGAGTATCAGACGGATGCCATATTCCTTGACTTCCGGAAAGCGTTTGACTCAGTGCCCCACTGCAGACTCCTAACTAAGGTACGAGCATATCGGATTGGTTCCCAAATATGTGAGTGGCTCGAAGACTTTTAAGTAATAGTACCCAGTACATTGTCCTCGATGGTGAGTGTTTATCGGAGGTGAGGGTATCATCTGGAGTGCCCCAAGGAAGTGTGGTAGGTCCGCTGTTATTTTCTATCTACATAAATGATCTTTTGGATAGGGTGGATAACAATGTGCGGCTCTATGCTGATGATGCTGTGGTGTACGGGAAGGTGCCGTCGTTGAGTGACTGTAGGAGGATACAACATGACTTGGACAGGATTTGTGATTGGTGTAAAGGATGGCAGCTAACTCTAAACATAGATAAACGTAAATTAATGCAGATGAATAGGCAAAAGAATCCTTTAATGTTTTAATACTGCATTGGTAGTGTAGCGCTTCACACAGTCACATCGATTAAATATTTGGGCGTAACATTGCAGAGCGATATGAAGTGGGACAAGCATATAATGGCAGTTGTGGGGAAGGCGGATAGTCGTCTTCGGTTCATTGGTAGAATTTTTGGAAGCTGTGTTTCATCTGTAAAGGAGACAGCTTATGAAACACTAATACGACCTATTGTTGAGTACTGTTCTAGCGTTTGGGATCCCTATCAGGTCGGATCGAGGGAGAACATAGAAGCAATTCAGAGGCGAGCTGCTAGACTTGTTACTGGTAGGTTTGATCACTTCAGGAACTCGGGTGGGAGTCTCTAGAGGAATGGGGTCGTTCCTTTCGTGAATCGCTACTGAGGAAATTTAGAGAACCAGCATTTAGGCTGACTGCAGTTCAATTTTACTGCCGTCAACTTACATTTCGCGGAAAGACCACAAATATAAGAGAGATTAGGGCTCGTACAAAGGCTGTTTGGAAGTGGAACAGGGAGAGAAGATGCTAGTTCGTACGAGGTACCCTCCGCCACCCACCGTATGGTGGATTGCGGAGTATGTATGTTGTTGTAGATGAACGGCAGGACCGATTTGGCTGAAAATTGGTGGAGAGGTAGCTTAGAACCAGGAGACGGACATAGGGTACTTTTATCCAGTTCGACCGCTATAAAACGTGGTATAACAAAAACGCATGGAATAACAAAACGCAAATGTCAGTTAAAAGTCACTATAAAACGTGGTATAACAAAAACGCATCTGCCATGGAATAACAAAACGCACATGACAGCTAAACGTCTATGGTTAAGTATCAGTATATATCATTAATTAAAAATTTAAAGAAATAATTTGTATTTTCTTGGAATCATCAAAAGCAATGCCACGACCAAGACGATCGGATATTTCTCGACAAAGCCGTAATGGAAGAAGGATACAAAACATTGCGAATGAAAGGACTGAAGAAAAACAACAAATTGCCCGTGAAGAGCGCCGCGTTAGTATGGCTCGACTTCGTGCTTCTCAACCACAAGAGCAAAGTGAGGCAGCCCGTGAAACGGCTCGGTTAGCAATGCGAAATCGTCGAGCGAACAACAGAGATCAACACGTAGATAATTTTAGACGCACAAGAAGAGATTTATCACGTGATGATTTGAATCGAACAACGTTTAGATACGATTGCAGCACTAATTACTACGTGCGTACTTGCGTTTGCATTGGGCCGAAGGACGTTGTTTTCGAGTATTGTGGCGCATTGAAGTTTTCGGAGAAAACGCACGGATTGTGCTGCCTTAGTGGAAAAATTGAAATTGCCATTATTGACTCCCTCACCTGAGCCATTGCATGCGTCGCTTTGTGGCTAAACACTCGGATCGCGTCATTTTCTTGTAAACACCCAAAAATACAATAGTTCTTTCCAAATGATCTCATTTGGGGCAGAGAGTATCGAAGAACGAGGATTTAATGCAACATGCAAGGTATTCATTTATTTACTTTTGTAATTACACACAATGCAAGGTACGCGTTTGGTGGTAAATAAATTGATGGACAGTCTTATTTACGCGACGATACTCAAAGGAAAATTTAAGTTGAGGAAGTTCTCATTCCGAGGAATGACCCCAACCGATATGCCGTTTGAGTGTAAAAGACTTCAATTTCCGATCCGTCTTGCATTCGCCATGACCATTAAGAAATCACAAGGCCAATCTTTGAAAGTTTGTGGTTTAAATCTGGAATATCCACGTTCTTCACATGGTCAGTTATATGTGGCATGTCCACGGGTCGGAAGACCATCTACGTTGTTTGTTCTTGCCCCTGATGACAAAGCAAAAAATGTCGTGTATCACAAGGTACTTAATTGAAGAATGGAAGCTATGCACCAAAAAAACATAAAGAATAAAGAATCATTAAAATACTTAATTTTTTTATTTGTATTTCCTAATAAAAAATTGAACTTAACATATAGAATCTGATTATTTATTGGCTTTAAGGCGGAACAGATTTCGCCGGGTCGGCTTGTTCCTGTACAAGAGATCAACTGTCATTACCAATGGACACTTAAAAAAATAGCTTTGAGCACTATGGGACTTAACCTCTATGGTCATCAGTCCCCTAGAACTTAGAACTACTTAAACCTTACTAACCTAAGGACATCACACAACACCCAGTCATCACGAGGCAGAGAAAATCCCTGTGCCCGCCGGGAATCGAACCCGGGAACCCGTGCGCGGGAAGCGAGAACACTACCGCACGACCACGAGCTGCGGAAATATACATTTCATTTACCTCGTTGAACCGTCCCGATTCCAAGTCAAGTCACACACAGTGAGGTGGCAAAAGTCATGGGATACCTCCCGATATCGAGTCGGATCGCTTTTTGCACGGCATAGTGCAGCAGTTCGACGTATCATGGACTCAACAACTCGTTGGTAGCCTCCTGCAGAAATATTGACAATGCTACCTCTATTGTTGTCCATAATCCTGAAAGTGTTGTGAAAGTGTTGCCGGTGAATGATTTTTGTGCACGGACTGATCTATCGATTAATATATATATATTTCATATACAGGTTGGTCCATTGATCGTGACCGGGACAAATATCTCACGAAATAAGCGTCCAACGAAAAAATTACAAAGAACCAAACTTTTCTAGCTTGAAGGTGGAAACCTGATGGCGCTATGCTTGGCACGCTAGATGGCCCTGCCATAGGCGAAATGGATATCAAATGCGTTTATTTGAATTGGAACCCCCATTTTTATTACATATTCGTTTAGTACGTAAAGAAATATGAATGTTTTAGTTGGATCACTTTTTCGCTTTGTGATAGATGGCCCTGTAATAGTCACAAACATATGGCTCACAATGTTAAACGAACAGTTGGTTACAGGTAGATTTATGAAATTAAAATACAGAACGAAGGTACGTTTGAACATATTATTCCGGTTGCTCCAATGTGATGCATGTACCTTTGTGAACTTATCATTTCCGAGAACGCATGCTGTTACAGCGTGATTCCTGTAAATACCACATTAATGCAATAAACCCTCAAAATTATGTCCGTCAACCTCATTGCATTTGGTAGTCCGTGTAACGACATTTCTCTCAACAGCGAGTAGTTCGCCTTCCGTAATGTTCGCACATGCATTGACAATGCGCTGACCCATGTTGTCATGCGTTGTCGGTGGATCACGATAGCAAATATCCTTTAACTTTCCCCACAGAAAGAAATCCGGGGGCGTCAGATCCCGTGAACGTGCGGGGTCGTGGTATGGTGCTTCAACGACCAGTCCACCAGTCATGAAATATGCTATTCAATACCGCTTCAGCGGCACGCGAGCTATGTGCCCGGACATCCATCATGTTGGAAGTACATCATCATTTTATCGCGCATTGAAACATCTTGTAGTAACATCGGTAGAACATTACGTAGGAAATCAGCATACATTGCACCATTTAGATTGTCATCGATAAAATGGGGTCCAAATACACTTCGTCCCATAACAATACATTAACCCGCCAAGATCGCTGATGTTCCACTTGTCGCAGCCATCGTGGATTTTCCGTTGCCCAATAGTGCATATTATGCCGGTTTACGTTACCGCTGTTGGTGAATGAAGCTTCGTCGCTAAATAGAAGGCGTGCAAAAAATCTGTCATCGTCCCGTAATTTCTCTTGTGCCCAGTGGCAGAACTGCACACGACGTTCAAAGTCGTCGCTATGCAATTCCTGGTTCATAGAAATATGGTACTGGTGCAATCGATGTTGATGTAGCATTCTCAACACCGACGTTTTTGAGATTCCCAATTCTCGCGCAATTTGTCTGCTACTGATGTGCGGATTAGCCACGACAGCAGCTAGAACACCTACTTGGGCATCATCATTTGTTGCAGGTCGTGGTTGACGTTTCGCATCTGGCTGACCCCTTCCTGTTTCCTTAAATAACGTAACTACCCGGTGAATGGTCCGGACACGGTTGATGTCGTCCAGAGTACCGAGCAGCATACATAGTATACGCCCGTTGGGCTTTTTGATCACAATAGCCATACATCTTCACGATATCGACCTTTTCCAATTGGTAAACGGTCATTTTTAACACGGGTAATGTATCACGAAACAAGTACCGTCCGCACTGGCGGAATGTTACGTGATATCACGTACTTATACGTTTGTCAGTATTACAGCGGCATCTATCACAAAGATAAAAAACTGGTCCAAGTAAAACACTCATATTTACTTACGTGCTACACGAATATGTAATAAAAATGGGGGTTCCTATTTAAAAGAACTCAGTTGATATCTGTTTGACCTATGCCAGCGCCATCTAGCGCCATCTTGTTTCCCCCTTCAAGCTAGACAAGTTTCGTTGTTTGTAGCTTTTGTGTTTATTTCGTGAGATATTTGTCCCGGTCACTATCAATGGACCACCCTGTATTTACAGTAAGGCTCACCGGCCATTTGGCCATCTTCTTCTGTGCAGATGCACGAACAGTGTCCGGACTCTTACGAGAATCGGCAATAAGCCACTAGTAATGAGTATAATGTGGAGGAGCACTATGAAAATAGTGCGGGACAATAAGTTGGGAATGTGGGTCTCGGAAGGGGCGTGCCAGAGAAAAGTCGCTGCAGTCGCATTATGCTCTGTGTCCTCGGTGCCTGAGATGGATAGAGCATCTGCAATGTAAGCAGGAGATCCCGGGCTTGCGTCCCAGTTTTGACACACATTTTCCACTGTACCCGTTGAGTTATATCAAGGCCTGTATGCGGCTAGGGGTAATCATTTCAAGTAAATTCTATCGATTATTACTCACAAATGTTACATGAGACTCTTGTCGGGCGATGTGGGTGACCAATTTATTTGCTCTGCGCCACACTAGAATCCACCATCGGCTCTTAGCAACTGAAATCGGGATTCGTGTGACCAGGCCTAGTAGAGGCGCTGCAGGCAATGTCCTGCTGTTAGCAAAGACACTCGCGGCTGTCGTCTGCTGCCAAAGCCCATTAACGCCAAATTTCGCCCTACTGTCGTGATGGATACATTCGTCGTACGTCCCACTTTCATTACTGCAGCTATTACACTGTTGGTATTGACAATTCTACGCAAAGTACGATGCCTTCGGTCGTTAAGGATGCAAGGTACTTATAAATGGTAGAAAAATTGAAATTTTTTATGACTTTATTAAATTCTATAGCCCTTCCTGATTATATATATATATATATATATATATATATATATATATATATATATATATATATATATATATATATATATATATTAGGGTTTCAAATGAAAAATGAAACAAATACATAAAATTTTTAAAGTTATGTTCATGTATGACACCACACTACCTTCATTTCTGTTACAGAAACCAGTATTATTTCGAAAAGAATGTGAATTTTCTGTTTCCAGCCATCATACGTATGATACATTGTACACTCCTGGAAATGGAAAAAAGAACACATTGACACTGGTGTGTCAGACCCACCATACTTGCTCCGGACACTGCGAGAGGGCTATACAAGCAATGATCACACGCACAGCACAGCGGACACACCAGGAACCGCGGTGTTGGCCGTCGAATGGCGCTAGCTGCGCAGCATTTGTGCACCGCCGCCGTCAGTGTCAGCCAGTTTGCCGTGGCATACGGGGCTCCATCGCAGTCTTTAACACTGGTAGCATGCCACGACAGCGTGGACGTGATCCGTATGTGCAGTTGGCGGACTTTGAGCGAGGGCGTATAGTGGGCATGTGGGAGGCCGGGTGGACGTACCGCCGAATTGCTCATCACGTGGGGCGTGAGGTCTCCACAGTACAACGATGTTGTCGCCAGTGGTCGGCGGAAGGTGCATGTGCCCGTCGACCTGGAACCGGACCGCAGCGACGCACGGATGCACGCCAAGACTGTAGGATCCTACGCAGTGCCGTAGGGGACCGCACCGCCACTTCCCAGCAAATTAGGGACACTGTTGCTCCTGGGGTATCGGCGAGGACCATTCGCAACTGTCTCCATGAAGCTGGGCTACGGTCCCGCACACCGTTAGGCCGTATTCTGCTCACGCCCCAACATCGTGCAGCCCGCCTCCAGTGGTGTCGCGACAGGCGTGAATGGAGGGACGAATGGAGACGTGTCGTCTTCAGCGATGAGAGTCGCTTCTGCCTTGGTGCCAATGATGGTCGTATGCGTGTTTGGCGCCGTGCAGGTGAGCGCCACAATCAGGACTGCATACGACCGAGGTACACAGGGCCAACACCCGGCATCATGGTGTGGGGAGCGATCTCCTACACTGGCCGTACACCTCTGGTGATCGTCGAGGGGACACTGAATAGTGCGCGGTACATCCAAACCGTCATCGAACCCATCGTTCTACCATTCCTAGACCGGCAAGGGAACTTGCAGTTCCAACAGGACAATGCACGTCCGCATGTATCCCGTGCCACCCAACGTGCTCTAGAATGTGTAAGTCAACTACCCTGGCCGGCAAGATCTCCGGATCTGTCCCCATTGAGCATGTTTGGGACTGGATGAAGCGTCGTCTCACGCGGTCTGCACGTCCAGCACGAACGCTGGTCCAACTGAGGCGCCAGGTCTAAATGGCATGGCAAGCCGTTCCATAGGACTACATCCAGCATCTCTACGATCGTCTCCATGGGAGAATAGCAGCCTGCATTGCTGCGAAAGGTGGATATACACTGTACTAGTGCCGACATTGTGCATGCTCTGTTGCCTGTGTCTATGTGCCTGTGGTTCTGTCAGTGTGATCATGTGATGTATCTGACCCCAGGAATGTGTCAATAAAGTTTCCCCTTCCTGGGACAATGAATTCACGGTGTTCTTATTTCAATTTCCAGGAGTGTATATGTTGGTAACACTGCAGGTTTCTAGTGTCTGTAAATGTTTATCATTGCTAGTATTTACTTTTGTTTCGCTGAAGCAGTTTGTTCACTTGTTACTGAATGTTTGTTGCCCAAGTGCTACATATATTTGTGGTAGTACATATCCTTTAGTGTGTAATAAATACGAACTATGCCCCGCATCAAGAAATTCAATAAAATGAAATTCCGTGGTAACCAGTTCACAAACATGCAAGCCATACTGTTGAAAGTGACTTATGTATCAGTTTACAGAATGAGATTTTCACTCTGCATCGGAGTGTGCGCTGATGTGAAACCTTCTGGCAGGTTAAAACTGTGTGCCGGTCCGAGAATGGAACTCGGGACCTTTGCCTTTCGCGGGCAAGTGCTCTATTGGAAAGTAGGCGACGAAGTACTCGCAGAAGTAAAGCTGTGTAGACGGGGAGTGAGTCGTGCTTGGGTAGCTCTGATGGTAGTCTACTTGCCCACGAAAGGCAAAAGTCCCGAGTTCGAGTCTCGGTCCGGCACACAGTTTTAAGCTGCCAGGAAGTTTCATATGTATCAGTTCCTCATGGAAGGAACTCCCACATGGCACGCCTCCTTGTGATTCAAATTTTTGTGTTAATAATGACACTGTTTGTAGTGGATCTGTTGTCGTTGATGTGGGTATATTACTTCATTCTTTGATAAAGGAGGTGGCGAAATGTAAACAATGTGATGGTGTAGGCTCTCTGGATGTAACTGAACAACAAAGTAGCAGGAAGGGTTGGGCGTAAAAATTAGTTGTTCTGTGTAGATCCTGCAATAAATCTACCTCGAAAATGCCTTCGAACATTGTGGATAATTCATATGATGAGAATTGGAAGTTAGTGTATGCAATGTGTGCAATGGTAAAAGGAAAAAGGCTGATCAAAAGGTTTTGTGGTTTGATGAACCTTACTCCTCCTCCCAGTACGTTCAGCAAGTACATAAAAATACTTTTAGGTGCCTTGACGGTTGTGTCTAAAGCTTCTATGAAACGTGCAGCAGAAGAAACTGTAAATGTTAGTGGAACCAGGTACTATGCGGTTGCACTTGATGGGACATGGCAACCTCGAGGACATCGTTCCTTGAATGGTGTTGTATGTGCTACTTCACTGGAGATTGGAGAAGTCGATGATGTTGAGTGCTTATAGAAGTATTGCCACACGTGCCATGGTAACACTGAAAGTCATATTGAAGTTCAGTGTTCTAAGAATTATGGTGGTTACAGTTGAGGTATGGAGTGTTATGGAATTCTAAGATATTTCAGAGGTCGGTACCCGTTTATAACGTTAGGTATACGAAGTACCTAGGCGATGGAGACTCTTAAGCTTCCAATAAAATTAATGAGTTCAATGTTTATGGTGATATCTTGGTAAGGAAACTGGAGTGTTGCGGACATGTGCAAAAGAGGATGGGGTGCTAGATTGAGGAAGCTACGAAGAGAAATGAAAATAAGTGGCTATCTAATGGAAAATCTCTATCTGGCCGAGGCACATTGACCGAAACTGAAATAGACCTTCTTCAGAGTTATTATGGACTGTCCATTAGACGGACTGCACATCTGAATGATGTTACAGCAATGAGAAAAGCTGTATGGCCCACCTACTTTCATAAGTTGTCCACAGATGGCCACCCCGTTCACGGCCTTTACCCTAAAGGAGCAGACTTTTGGTGTGGTTACCGAAAAGCAAGAGAAAGTGGTCAAATATACCATCATAAGCATTCGCTTCCTCAGCCTATTATGAATGAAATAAAACATATTTTTAGAGACCTCAGTGACCCTGTTTTGCTTAGTAAATGTCTTTATGGGGGCACACAGAATACAAATGAACTTTCCAACCATTTCATATGGGAAAGATTACACAAGTATGTTTTTGATGGACTAAATAAATTAAGCATTGCTGTAGTAGATGCACTGATCTGTTTCAATGATGGAGTGATATGAAGGTTGGGAGTCATGAGAAATTTAGTAATAAAATGTGGCTCTAATGTGGAAGATCAATTGTTTGCGTGTGACAGACAATGATTGAATCGAGTTGAAGGATTCGCTCCTTAAGTTACTAAAGAAGGAAGAAGTACTAAAAGGAATGCCAGGAGGAAGCTTGAAGATGAAGAAATGCTCCAGCATGAAGACTATTCTACAGGAATATTCTAAGGTACAGTTTAATTGGACTCATATCTTCACTCACAATTACCTGCAAATTTTATTTTTCAGAATTCAGGTACAAATATTTCCTAAAGTTTATAAACCATTGGTCTAATTTGTTTCTTAACTTGTAATAGCCATAATTACGTAGCCATAATTACGTTATTGCAGAATAAAGTATATTACTGAAAAAATAACATTTTTACCAGTAAAAAATTAAAACGTAAGATGTGGTATTTTTTATCCCTGTAACACACATAATAGATGGAATTACATAGCTCTAGTACCTCAGCCATCATGTCATGCATATCTGGAAAAAATTTGGTCTCCTTCATATATATAAGATTGAATTAAAGGGTACCTCAACTTGAGGAAGCTGTTTGGGAAAAAATTGCATCTGTTTCTTTTAATTTTTTGAATAACCCTGAGCAGGTACAAAAATATTAAAAAATTTTTTCTAATTTGTTTACAAAGTGTGCTGCATTACCTGATATCAACAAAAAAATCTGTAAAACATATGCATTATAAACACTGCCTGAAAGAAATAGGTGCTGATTTTTACATAATATTGAGCCGAAAATGTACCCTGTATCCTTAAACGAAATCCGTCGTCTGTTGCTGTTGTTGTGGTCTTCAGTCCTGAGACTGGTTAGATGCAGCTCTCCATGCCACTCTATCCTGTGCAAGCTTCTTCATCTCCCAATACCTACTACAGCCTACATCCTTCTGAATCTGCTTAGATTCCCTCTATGGTTTTTACCCTCCACGCTGCCCTCCAGAATTAAATTGGTGATCCCTTCACGCCTCAGAACATGTCCTACCAAGAGGTCCCTCCTTCTGGTCAAGTTGTGCCACAAACTTCTCTTCTCCCCAATCCTATTCAATACTTCCGCATTAGTTATGTGATCTACCCATCTAATCTTCAGAATTCTTCTGTAGCATTACATTTCGAAAGCTTCTATTCTCATCTTGTCCAAACTATTTATCGTCCATGTTTCACTTCCATACATGGCTACACTCCATACAAATACTTTCAGAAATGACTTCCTGACACTTAAATCTATACTCGATGTTGACAAATTTCTCTTCTTCAGAACACTTTCCTTGCCTTTGCCAGTCTACATCTTATATCCTCTCTACTTCGACCATTGTCAGTTATTTTGCTCCCCAAATAGCAAAACTCCTTTACTACTTTAAGTGTCTCGTTTCCTAATGTAATTCCCTCAGCATCACCCGACTTAATTCGACTACATTCCATTATCCTCGTTTTGCTTTTGTTGATGTTCATATTATATCCTCCTTTCAAGACATTGTCCATTCCGTTCAATTGCTCTTCCAAGTCCTTTGCTGTCTCTGACAGAATCACAATGTCATTGGCGAACCTCAAAGTTTTTATTTCTTCTCAATGGATTTTAATTCCTACTCCGAATATTTCTTTTGTTTCCTTTACTGCTTGCTCTATATACAGATTGAATAACATCGGGGAGAGGCTACAACCCTGTCTCACTCCTTTCCCAACCACTCCTTCCCTTTCGTGTCCCTTGACTCTTATAACTGCTATCTGGTTTCTGTACAAATTGTAAGTAGCCTTTCGCTCCCTGTATTTTACCCCTGCCACCTTTAGAATTTGAAAAAGAGTATTCCAGTCAACATTGTCAAAAGCTTTCTCTAAGTCTACAAATGCTAGAAACGTAGGTTTGCCTTTCCTTAATCTTTGTTCGAAGATACGTCGTAAGGTCAGTATTGCCTCACGTATTCCAGTATTTCTACGGAATCAAACTGATCTTCCCCGAGGTCGGCTTCTACTAGTTTTTCCATTCGTCTGTAAAGAATTCATGTTAGTATTTTGCAGCTGTGGCTTATTAAACTGATTGTTCGGTAATTTTCACATCTGTCAATACCTGCCTTCTTTGGGATTGGAATTATTATATTCTTCTTGAAGTCTGAGGGTATTTCGCCTGTTTCTTACATCTTGCTCACCAGATGGTAGAGTTTTGTCAGGACTGCCTCTCCCAAGGCCGTCAGTAGTTCCAATGGAATGTTGTCTACTCCGGGGGCCTTGTTTCGACTCAGGTCTTTCAGTGCTCTGTCAAACTCTTCACGCAGTATCGTATCTCCCATTTCATCTTCATCTACATCCTCCTTCATTTCCATTATATGGTCCTCAAGTTCATCGCCCTTGTATAGACCCTCTATATATTCCTTCCACCTTTCTGCTTTCCCTTCTTTGCTTAGAACTGGGTTTCCATCTGAGCTCTTGATGTTCATACAAGTGGTTCTTTTTTCTCGAAAGGTCTCTTTAATTTTCCTGTAGGCAGTATCTATCTTACCCCTAGTGAGATAAGCCTCTACATCCTTACATTTGTCCTCTAGCCAACCCTGCTTAGCTATTTTGCACTTCCTGTCGATCTCATTTTTTAGACGTTTGTATTCCTTTTTGCCTGCTTCATTTACTGCATTTTTATATTTTCTCCTTTCATCAATTAAATTCAATATTTCTTCTGTTACCCAAGGATTTCTACTAGTCCTCGTCTTGTTACCTACTTGATCCTCCTCTGCCTTCACTACTTCATCCCTCAATGCTACCCATTTTCTTCTACTGTATTTCTTTCCCCCATTCCTGTCAATTGTTCCCTTATGTTCTCCCTGAAACTCTGTACCACCTCTGGTTTAGTCAGTTTATCCAGGTCCCATCTCCTTAAATTCCCACCTTTTTGCAGTTTCTTCAGTTTTAATCCTCAGGTCATAACCAATAGATTGTGGTCAGAGTCCACATCTGCCCCTGGAAACGTCTTACAATTTAAAACCGGGTTCCCAAATCTCTGTCTTACCATTATATAATCTATGTGATAGCTATTGCCGTCGTCTACTGCCTGAAATTTGGTATTCTCGACAAATATCGACACCGTCAATCTCGGACTATTGAATTCCCTAGCTATTTTCGAAATGGAATGTTCCACGCGTCTAGATCTAACTGCCATTCCGCGTTCAGAGTCTATAAATTCCATCGTTCCGCCATTATCGCGTCGGTAGCCTAATCACATGAATCACCTGAGTGGAAATGAAAGCTCCGCCAATGCACAGCCCTTTTACACGACGTGTGTACGCTATATTACTGCCAACTGTACATGTGCATATCGGTACGCCATTTTGTCACGTTAGTATACATCATCTGTCCAAAAAGTTTCGAGATTGATTTTAAAGCAGGCGTGGAATCGACGTCAGTTCAGTAACTACGATGACAGTTTGATACAGCCGGGGTGGCCGAGCGGTTTTAGGCGCTACAATCTGGAACCGCGCGACTGCTACGGTCGCAGGTTCGAATCCTGCCTCGGGCATGGATGTGTGTGATGTCCTTAGATTTAAGTAGTTCTAAGTTCTAGGAGACTGATGACCTCAGAAGTTAAGTTACATAGTGCTCAGAGCCATTTGAACCATAGTTTGATGTAACAACTGTAAACAATCCATGTGCACTCGAACAGTAAGTTGCGAGCAGGCGATGTTAAGTAGTGGACGTGCGGCCGTAATGCGTCAACGTCCTTGTCTCACAAATCGCAATCTAGCAACGTGTCTGAAAAAAGTGTTCAGATATTTTCGAGAATGTTTTGAAGGACAGAAAAGTGTAGTTCCACGCACCTTGACTTCCGAAAAAAAAACAGGCATCTACGTCTCCTGCGACTTGATTAAAAAGCAAAATGCTCACGATTCTTTTCGGGAAAAAATTATCACAGGTGATTAGATTTGGTGTCATCAATTTGAAGCTACCACAAGTAATGGTACTGAAACTCACGTGAACGCTCAACACTTTGACATCAGTGACATTCGAGCAGATGTCACGCTCGAGTTTAACAACATCTCATATAAGATCTTTCCTGACATGTGTGTATTGAACATTCTATGCGTTTGACTGAAGTACGGGGGAGGGGGGGAGAGAGAGAGAGGGGGGGGGGGTTTCCAGCAACGAAAATAAACTTTATCAGAATTTGTGGCATTCCTCCACACACAACGTGAGGTGATTGAGCTTCATTTGGAACTGATACCCATTAATAACACCGACTTCAGGTGTGGGCCTCACGGACACGAAAACACTCTTATATTCACTGTGACGTGTGACGAAACAGCCTCAGAGTGTCATTTTAAGGAATTATTGTCTTGCCTGTAACACATTGTTTATTTCAGTGAGGATATATGATTCTTATCATACATCAGACATGCTCCATAGTTGAAAATTCAGGGCACCGAGCAGGCCATTCAAGGTGGTTCAGGTGCGAAGTACAGTGTACGGTCTTGTATTATCCTGGTGGATTATGCCATTTGGAAGGTTACTTATGAAGGGTACTATCAAAGAATTTATCATTCTTGCCACAAACTGCGAAGCATTCATATTCTTTTAAACAATTACAAAATCAGTCCTGCATCAAAACTGTTTCAGGGAAATAGTAATTTTTGCACCAAATAGTTCTGCTGTCTCAACAGGCATCACGTTTTAACTGTTAACCGCTTCGGTACCGAATGGATACTGGTAACAGTTGCAGCAATCAGGCCGCAAAATAAAAGGAATCATGAAGCTTTCTGTAATTATTAGTTTAGTGTCCTGTAAAATATTGAACCGCTGTGCTTACTGTGTTCCCAGTGGCGGGGTGAGTTAATTTCTGTTCGCAAGTAGATGGATATTGCAGTGAATGCGGCCACGTGTCTGGGAGCTACAGAGAATGGATGTGTTCGAACGGCTGCCGAGTCTTGTACGTGAGATGCAAAAGCTTGGCTGACAATACACGTATGTAGATACTGTCTCCTCTGCAGGAAATACGGCATCTAATACCACTCATATCTTAACTGCGAGTGACGTATCAATGTTAGATCTTGGCGCCCTCTGTTGGAGAGCATGGACTCGGTGAATTCAGGTTCTCATACCTATCCCGTTAACCAGAAAGTTCGAGTTCACGCTGATATCGTCCATTGAAACTGAAACTAAGCAAGTTAGACTCACTTCACCTGATGAGAAACATGTCGAGTCCCGTGACAACAGGGGGCAATCGCGAAAGATTAGCAGGTTTACTTATCGTCGGAATTTCATATGTGCAGCAAAAATGTTATCCTTTAAGGAATTGGCCACAGGGCATGGGAAGAAACAACATGTCCACTCAATATGTGCATAAATGGCTTCTAGACCATCTGCTGTACCTTATCTATGTAAACGATTCAGAAGATAATTTTAACAGCCGTCTTGGGTTATTTGCTGATGATGCTGTCGTTTATCGTCTGGTAAACTCATCAGAGGATCAAGAATTGCAGAACGATGTGGGAAAGATATCTATGTAGTGCGAAAAGTACCAATTGACCCTGTACAAAGAAAAGAGTGAGGTCATCCGCATTTGTGAGAAATCGAATCCGTTAAAGTTCGTTTGCACGATAAATCAATTCCATCTAAAGACTGTTAAGTCAACTAAATACCTAGGAATTACAATTACGAACAACCTAAATTGGAAAGCACACAGAAAGTGTTGTGGCAAGGCGAATCAAAGACTGTGTTTCATTGAAAGAACACTTAGAAGATGCAACACATCTATTTAAGAGACTACCTACACTACACTTGTCGAACTATTGGCAGATATGAAAGTAACATATAGTGTGCCCCAGGGAACCGTGTTGGGACCATTTCTGTGTGTTAGTGACCTTGCAAGCAACAATAATAGTAATGTCAGACTTTTCGCGGATGATGTAGTTACTTACACTGCGTACCTGAGGATTTGTCAGTATTCGTGGATATCACAGATATGATCATTCGAAGCAAATACGTCTCGTAACCATGGGCTCTAAAATGCATACCTTAGGAGCTAAGAACACTTCTTGTATACTGCGAAATAAATATCTTCTAATGCAAGCTCTTTGACTTCCATTTTTCGCGACAAGGCAGTAAGGAGCAAAAGAAGTAAACAAGGACTCTAAAAGGCATACCTTCAGTATTGTGACCATATGTTCAGTGGAGAAGACAGGCAAGTGCTCATTGCTCTTAAGGTTTGCCTTTTAGAGGCCACGCTTAGTAGACTTTTCTGCTTCGAATGATCGATTCTGTCATATCCCTGAATACCGATCATACCCCGAAGAACACACTCCTAATGAAGTAAGTATGAAAATGTTCCATCAGTTTGCACTCAGCTCTTGATAAGATTTCAGAACAGTGATATGATGACAATTGCTTTAAATGTTAATGAATGTAAAACTTTGTATTTAACAGAATAAGAAAACGTAGTGTTCCTACGACTGCAATATCGATGAGGCACAGTTGGAATCTATCAACTCATACAAATACCTGGGTGTAATTATTTATAGATATACGACTGAATACTTCTATTTATTGGTAATATGCTGGGGAAATGCAGTCAGTCTACATAGGAGACTGGCACGAATAGGTCCTATGAGCTAAGCTACACATTGCCTAACTGTGTGGCAGCTGTACACAGTTAAACTGACAGAGGATATTGAACTTGTACAGAGGACAGCATGAATGGCCACAAGTTTGTCTGACATTTTGGGGAAATGTCACGGATATACTGAAAGAACTTAACTGGCAGACGTTTGAAGACAGACACAAACTATCCTATGAAAGCCTTCTTAGCATGTTTCTATAAACAATTCTAAGTGATGAATCTGTGAATATAGTACAACCATTAACGTTGCGCTCCTCTGAGTTCACGAGAACGGGATTGACTAACCACACCGTGCATAGAAATATTAAAGCAATTATTTTTCTAGCGCTGTAGACGTGAATGCATACGGGACAAATCTTAATAACCGCTACTATGAGAAATACTCTCTGTGATACACTTCACAGTGTCTGTATTGTATAGATTTAGAAGCTAATGAAGAGTATTAGCGAATATTGCATTATTCCTTCGGGTACTGAGCCACGGAAAAATTACTGACTATTTGCCTAGATTCGCTGCCTAAGTTCCTTATTTTATTCTTAGGATCACTAGGCGAGGTATAGGATGAAGCAGCAGAACTGTCGCACAGTGTTTCCCAAGTACGTGGAAAATTTGGAAATTTGTGGTAAGTTCCTATGGGACATCGGTCCTTAGGCTTACTCGCTACTTAATGTAACTTAAACTAATTTACGCTAAGGACAACAGACAGACTCACGCCCGAGGGAAGCCTCAAACCTCCGAGGGCGCGAGCCGTGCGAATCGTGGCAAGGCGCCACAGACGGCTTGGCTACCCCGCGAGGCCTAAGTACATGTCTCCCAATCTTAAGTATGGGGGTTCGTGAGTTGTGTCACCAGTCTTGCAAAAGATTCCCTTTTGAGCTGCCTGAGCCTCTTAACGCTCTCGTACGGTCTAGAGTGACTTATCACGATCGTTGCAGCTTGTTTCTAAATTCGTTCGATGTCTATTTACATACGTATCGGGTGGTTATAATTAAACTGACATTGTTCCAAGTGCTGCAGTGCGTGTTGCATACATTACAGTAGCAGAGACATCGTGCACATGTTCATTAATTGGTATGCTAGCGTTGCTAGCGTAGCATGCTGAAAAAATAATAGTTCCAGTTTCTGCCACCAGGTAAATGAATGACTCTGAAAGCAGTAGGAATGCGAAATGTTTTCCTTTCTGAGGTCATTATGCTGTTTGTCGCATGGGGACGCATGCTCATTTCATTTCTGAAGTCACTGTTGGTGTAAAGCGTTAAGGACATCGAAGTTTTTCGTACGGAACGCAAAGGCTATTGACAAGAAAGACCGTGCACTGGTGTACACGTTGTCTTTCTAGAACGGCGGAAACAGCAGCGCTGCAGTTATGGAATATCACCAACAAAAACAGCTGCGAAGAGGTCTCATACTAAATGGACTGAAGAATATGTTCAAGAAATGTTAATAAACAGGTGAATTAGGCCTAACTGGTACTGCACGGAGAGGGCGGCGGTCCATTCCCATGGCAGTTGTCGATGAACTTGCTGTAGCTGTAGCCGACTGTGCTACAGATGCCTCAGATACGGCACCGAGTGCTCGAGCTATGTCACAGGAATTGTCTGTCCCCTGGTCCACATTTCAACAGATATTGCGGTCCATTTTGCACTGGTATCCCTACAAGATGCCCGCCCGGTTGGCCGCGTGGTCTAACGCACGGCTTTCCGGGCGGGAATGAGCGCCCGTCTCCGGCACGAATCCGCCCTGCGGTCCGGTGAGCCGGCCTGTCTGTGGATGGTTTTTAGGCGGTTTTCCATCTGCCTCGGCGAATGCGGGCTGGTTCCCCTTATTCCGCCTCAGGTACAGTTTGTTTGTCGGCGATTGCTGCGCAAACAAGTTCTCCACGTACGCGTAGACCACCGTTTCTCTACCACGCAAACATAGGGGTTACACTCGTCTGGTGTGAGACGTCCCCTGGGGGGGGGGGGGGGGGGGGGGGTCCACCGGGGGCCGAACCGCACAATAACCCTGGATTTGGTGTGGGGCAGTGGAGGGGTGAAGTGGACTGCGGTAGTCGTTGAGGGGGTTGTGGACCAATGCGGCTGCGGCGGGGACGGAGCCTCTCAGTCGTTTCTAGGTCCCCGGTTAACATAACGTAACATAACATAACATCCCTACAAGATTCAGAACGTGCAGAAAGAAAAACCCCAAGATAGGCTACAACGCCGTAACTTTGCCGTTTGTTTTTAAACTCGCATGGAAATGGATGTCATGTGACTGGGGAATATGCTTTGGACGCATGAGGCAGATGTTACTCTGCTCGGCGCCGAGAATGGACAGAACTGTCGCATTTAGGGCTCTACTCCGTCACATGTTGTGCAGGTACATCCACTGTAGTCCGCTAATATTACTGGAAAGTGTGATTTCACAAACTCCTTCATTCTTGGTCCTTTTTCATTCAAGGACATGACACTTCGTAGGGCCGTTAGGTCGACAGTACAATCTGTACGTTAAAAGAACGTCCTCGTGCAACACGTGATTCCATCTATCCAAGAACGCAAAAGTGTCCCCATCAAAACTGCCATGCAAGATGCGGCTCCACCACATATTGCTTGCCAGGTGAACGATTTGCTTCCAGAAACCTTCGGAAACAACGGAAACTTCTCCAGCTGTTTCAAGATGTGTGGCTTTCCAAAACTCCTTACAGAAATCTGTGTGAATTCAGCTTGTGGGGTTAGCTGAAACATTGTGTCAATCAGAGATGCTGCCGCTCTCTAACAGATCTCAAGGATAGCGTACGACGACGTATAAGTTTCTGTATGTCCATCCTTTTCAGTACAGGGCTTGGGAACCACGGCCGTTCACTTTTGCAAGAAAATGAAATGCCTACAGGCGTCCTTACGACCTTATTTATTGTGTAGCTACCTGTCTCGGCCATCTTCAGGCCTTAGTTGATGCCGAAGGGGTTATCACGGTCCTTATAGATGCTGCATTAGTGGGCTACATAACTGGTTTTCACAGACTATCTGTAACTGTGATGTCAGCATTCCAACCATTGAAACGTCCCCTTAGAAAAATTATAAATGACTGTGCTTAAACTGATACAAAATATTTTTAGCGCAACGCATTCTGACTTTCAAAAATCCCTACAAACAAATGGCCCTGACTAACAATAACATATACCTTTCATGAATTACTTACCCCACAAAAATCTTCGTTACTCGAACTACTGCAATACAGCGTGCGCCAATACTGCCAGCTGAATATAAAATTCTACCTACTGAAGGCACTAACTAGTGATAGGCGTAATTAGCAAATGAGAGATTTTGATAGAGAACAAACAATACATTTACCTTAATAGTGTTCAAAAGTCATAATATATATAGCAGTCCATGACAGCCAGTCTTACAAACTTACTGTCTCTGATGGACACACGTCCAGATCATCCGCTCTCAAAACTCCGCCATCTCTCTCCCCATATCCACCACTCCTGGCGGCTCACCTCCAACTGCGCAACCCTACGCGCTGTTCACATCCAACTGCCCAACACTGCAAAGCAAATATTCCGATAATGGAAACCAGCCACAGACTGCACACAGCACTGTCAGCGATTTTCATACAGAACGCTACATGGTGTTACAAACATAAAAACCTAAAAAGCCTATAACACTACCGTCTGCTGCAATTTGCTACTGCTGTTGTACCATAACCTTAAAGCAGGTTGTGAAATAAAACAATCTTATTAAAGCAATTATGGTATAACGCAACAGAGCAGTGTTACCCTCGGAGAGGAATTTTGTTGCGTTGACCGTGTTGTACCTAACGGAGGTGGCTTATCGGAAGTGAAAGTCAGAATTACGGAAATAATTGATCAGTAACAAACAAAATTTTGACTATCTGTCCTGTTTAACAGGTATAGAAAACGGTCGCCAGCCTAACTAGGCAAGAGAACGATTAACATTCTCGTTCAAGAAAATAGTTATTAGTAACTGTAATGGATAAACACAACCTATACTTTGTCACACGTGAGTGCAGTGAACTCTTGACACATATGTATGTTTTAAGATTGAAGCTAACAACTGGAGCAGCACAGACCATTTGCAAATTTATAACAGATAACGAAACACACTATTACTTTAAGGGCTTACAGAAACTGGATGGTCTTTATAACGTTATTTTTACTATTCACTACAGAATCATTAACTGGATATAGGTTAAGTCTCTCTCAGTTAAATACTTTACTATTTAAAATGAAAGTTAATTGGAATCCACTAACAGGTTGCTTCTCACTATCATTTGAATAAAGCAATAATGTTTTTCATAATTAGTGGTCTTCCCATTGCTTGTTATCTAGCATTAACACAATAGACGAACTGTGGATTCTGTTATATTATGAATATCCACATCCAATACACAAGAGAGAAACACTTACCAAACATGAGTATATAACGTTTCATACTGCAGTTTTCAACTCTTACTGCACTGAGAGACAAAATTAACATATATATAAGATACTGACTCACCTTCTGTGATTTACAACAGGCAGTAATGAGATCATTTACGAAGCAAAACTTTATAAGCCTCAGTCTTACGAACTCTTAATTTGAAGTTGGTCTCAATACATTAATAAGCAGTTTTATTAGGAAAATTACTTTCATTAACTTTAACTTTCTTTTTTTTACTATGTTCAAGAGGCATTAATTAGCAAAAACACTGGTCTTTAATGTTCTTTCAGTAGGGACACTCGGAAATCACTTTAGTTCAAACGGAGAGGAACCTGAGAGGTGTTATGATAAGGAGAAAAATCAAAGTAGGTACATAAACTCAGTTATAAATTACCTTATATTTGAGCACACTAACACATCCATTAAGCTGATCCTTCACTGTACATTGCTATAGTGCTCCATTGATTGCGCAATGTGGTGGCGATTGCATGTCGGTAGGTGGAATTACAGGTAGAACTGCTGGACTCAGTCATTTCTTGGTGGCGATGATAGATACAAATTCCAGAATAGTTCCAGCTATTAATCCATCCATCCGAGGTATTGGAAAGGGGCAGAAAATTCCTCTATCGGGACCAGCACAACATGCAACATTTACATGGCAGTGCACAGTTTGGTAGGTCGTCCCCGACTGGTAGCTCGTCCCCGACTGATTCTTGTTCCACCTTTTCTACCTATGGCAACCACAATTTTGCGCGCTCTACACAGTTCCGTTCCCGAGGGGAACCACTACTCCATTTACATACAAACTAACTAAGAACCCTAAGTGAGGAACAGCAGTTTACATAACAGTATCCAAATACATTAAATAAAACAGAATATTAGCACATATTGACATTGCTACAAAAAAATTATTCACACAGAAATTACAATTATATGCAGTAAGATTTGTTCGCTCCAAATGGGTCAAAGAATTTAAATGACAGATATACTACAGTGCATGGAATCAAATCATGACATCAAAGTTTTAACAAAGAAAGACATATACAATTTTGTGTTATCTATTCAATCAAACACATTTACAGAAGCTTAACAATGTAATATTAAATTAAACAAAAGCCAAAATAAATAATTGGAGTATTAGAGCTATGGTGTTACAAGCCTACTTAGACCATCAACTGTCAACTTGCCAGTTAATGGCAGGAGTGCTGACATCACACTTACAGATAGTCTGCGTAAATCAGTTATGTTGGCCATATATATATATATATATATATATATATATATATATATATATATATATATATATATATATATATATATACGTGATAGCGCCTTCGGCATCAGCTAATGCCTGAAGATGGCGTACTGAAGCGCCGAGGCCGGTAGCTACACAATAAATGAGATCTTAAGGACGCCAGTAGGCGACTCATTATCATACAACATATGACTCTTGACTACACTGGATGTGCTGCGAGCAACTTTTCTAACAGTACCACCACTTGCAAAGTAGGTTAGAAATCAGATAAATAATGTTGCTCGCGCAGCATATATTCGCTTTATCGGGCAACAACAAAGTTATTTGGACTGTGGGTAGTAGCGTCAGAATGGAAATAATGAAGTCGCTGTAAAAAAGTGATTAATTTTGACACTTATCTTGAATGGATTCCCACTTAGATTTCGTCGAAGTTGTTATGGCTCATTTTGTTGATTCTAGGGTGATTACACTCTGCCTGCTAGAAGGTCCAGATCTATATTTTAGCAATATTTGAGGACCTAACAAAGGCGTTTTTCAGAAAATTCTTAATGATCAAACAATTCGAGATCAGAAAATGGTATGGTAGAAATAATTTTTGACTTGGTGTTCACGATCCACATTTTTATTAAACTTCTTGTAAATTCACATATACTTCCTCTTAATTGTCGCATCATCAAGAAAACAGTTTTGTATCAATCTTCGTATATTTAGTTTTTACTTTAAGCAAACACATGGGTTGACTGTACTATTAGAAAGCGAAATAACAACATAACTTCTGCAAAGTGAAACAAAGACTGCTTTGTCCTCATTCGCGCCCAAAACGGTTCCAAGTAAGTCAAAGATTATGACAGTCTCACAGAATTGAATACACACAAGAACCATATCACTGTAATATATCGATTCATCGGAGTACCTATACATTAATAAAACCAAATGTGAATATTGTCACAAAAATATGTCTGTTACTTTGCAGAAAAGTAGTACGATGTTATTGGTATCGAGAACTGGGGTTGGAGTGCCGTAATGATCACGTAAATAAAGAACCATTACAAACTCTCCACTGTGCCGAGTTACGAATGCAGCATGTTACTGAGTTAGGAGACCATACCGGACATATGTAACTTGTGGCCATATCCTAATGAAGGTGCCACGTGCTTGATAGTTGCTTCCCTTTTCCTACAGCGACACCACATTGCGACTGCTTACAGTGTCATATTTTCACCTGGTGACAGAAAGGAGAACAATTTATTTTATTTCAACATACTTCAGGAGCGTATCGATGAATGAACGTACTTTCGATGGCTCAGAGTCCTTCGATGTATACAGCCCGAATTGCAGCACTTGAAACTCCGTCAGTTTAGTTATAAGTGCCCAGAACGTGTTAACGTCTGACACCTCCATAGGATATGAATCCAAGTTCATTTCAGAATTCAGGGTCAACGGAAGCGTCCGATTCCACCCGTAGGCTTTGACCCGTGACGTAAGGCTGTTGTGGTGTGTGACGTCACGATGGCTCTGAATTTAGAGAGAGTGGCGTGTTTGTAGGTGTCGTTTTGATGTGATCAATGGTGCTCTCTCGTGGTGTGTTTCTGTGTTGCGTGGAACGTGATGTTTTTGGTTTAGTTTGCGTGTGTGGCGTATTTATAGGTGGCGTATTGTTGCGGTCGGTGGTTCTCTCTGGTGGTGTCTTTATGGGTGACGAGTTATGTGGTGTATGGGCTTCATTTGTGTTGTAGCATTGCACGTGTGTTGTGTCGGTAGTGACTGTGCTTTCAGCGGAATATTTTTCAGTCAGTTAACAATTTTGTTTTTGTTATGTTTTTGTTATTGTAGTTTCTTTCTGTTCCTCGTGTGTGAATTTTGGTAAATTCCTTTGTATATGTCTTTGGTAGGTATGGATATGACTGACAACGTCAACAGTTTTCGGTTATCGGCGATTATGGGGGACAGTGCGTTCTCTCTAACAAAATTTCTTCAACCATTCGGATTTTTGGATGAAGTCGTGAAGTGTTCAGTTCGTCGCGAAGAAATGAGGCTTACTAAAGTTCCAGCGTCTCGGACCAGGAACAGCTATACGTGGAGATGTTGTAAGGATAACAGGTCAAGGGAAGTGTTCGATTCCAATTTTGATTTTCTAGGTGTCTTTATATTGTAGTATTATGTGTGGTGGTGGCGGCGAAAGTTTTGAGATTTATAGTGTGGTATCGGTAGTTGCTGGTGACCTATATAATGCAAGGGAAGTGTTCGATTCCTGTGATATTGTTTTTAGTTGATTTTGGGAAGGATGTGGTCGTTTCTGTCGTTTGGTTTAGTGGCGTGTGTTTATTTTTAGTTTGTACCCACCCAAAAACACCCAATTTCCCTGTTTGTTCCGTTAGTTTCATTATATTTTTGATGGAATATGTGTTTGGTGGTTTTTCGATCTACTTTTGTGTTTACGTAATGACGTCATAGTCGCGATACGGGAGTTTTGTGAATGGTCGTTTCCGCCATATTGGTGACGTCATTGGTCAAAGCAGACGGGTGGAATCGGACGTTTCCGATAACCATAATTTCAAATTACTGCTGTTCGAAAATCGTTTCTTGACGCTTGTCTGTACAAGAACAGTTCATCTACAAAAGAAAGCCTTAGCTAACATGTGGCATCTGGCGAATGGCTCCGCTGACGTCGTGTTGTCTTATGAACCTGTGGAGGGTGGACAGAGATCAGGGGTATCGGTGACTGCCGCAGTCAGGTGTGGGATGTCTCGGCTGGCGGGACGCTTTACGCAACCTGAAGGACAGGCGAGTCCCTGCTGGGCCTCTGGTACAGCCACACCGGCCGGCGAGAGGCGCACGTCCGGTCTCCATAGGGGGTCGCGCGGCCTACTGACCCTGCCCGCCTCGGGTGAGTCAGCAGCAGTGGTCACAGCCGGGGGCGCGTGCCGGCACGTAGCCACGACCGCAAATAAACACTCCGCCCAGGGAGCAGGAACGAGAACGCCGGGGACGGCAGTTTTGATGACAAGGTGTCAACAGGAAACCAGTGGTTGTAGGACAGAGTGAGAGAAATCTTTGTAGATGATTGTTGGAGTGTCTGTGTGTTCATGGGTTGCACTCTGCACTTTTTCATATGACTTATCAAGCCAATGGCAGCACGGTATCTCTTACCGCAATTGTCACAAGTGTATCTGGCTGGTGAGGCAGGAGTAGTGGTAGCATTGCGAAGCTTTTTCTGCCTTAATCTGTCTAACAAGCCTTCGTCATGCTTCGACATTCCAGATGATACATCATCACGCCACTCTGGTCTCGTGCTAGCCCGAGCCTCCCATCTGTTTGTGTCGATTCCATAGCTCTCCGTATCTCGTTTACAGGAGTCCTTGAATCTCAATACAGGACCTCCTACAGGTCTTTTGGCTATAGAGATCTCTCCAAGCAAGTCAAGATACTACATTTTTATAAGAAGTCAATTTCAGTAGCTGCAGTCTAATCTTCATTTGCCTATACTTATCGATTTCTCCGCAATAAGCTCACCTGTTTCAACTTACAACGCTATTTTCAAGTGCACCTGTAACTTTTCTCAACAAACAAACTAACTAACTACTGAACCTTATTTACTTCTTATTTATGAGAAATAGCGTCATTTTTATACATTGCGTTTTTACTTACGTCTAGATGGAACTGGCGATCACATGGCATCGAGAACAAATATGTGAGCCGTCTACAATGGAATAATATTATTGCAATCTCTTAGTATTTATAATGTGAAATATTTCTTGATAATTATTTGGCAGTTATTGCCCTTGAATACTGTATTTTTATGGAGTTTTCATCTCTGAAAGTCAGGGATAAACACATGAACAAACAGTTAACAGACATAAAAAAATTTAATCAAATAATATCCATGCAACAAACACACCGTCTGTGACTCACAAAGATGAAATATCTGTGAAATTAGTGCATCTAAGAATTACAACTGTGAAATAACAGTCAAATAATTATCACGAAAAATTTTGGTTTTCTAAAAACTACGTAATAATTAAAATATTATTTCACAACAGACGTCTCGCAGTTGGTCCCTGGATGCCTTATGATTGTCAAACAATTGGTCCCTGGTTGCCCTACGATCGTCAATTACACTTAGGCGAAAGTAAAAATTCAATTTATAAAAATGACGTTATTGATCATTAAAAACACAAATAAGATTCACGACACTCACAGATGCACTTGAAGATGGTATTGTAAGCTGAAACAGACCAGCTTGTTGTGCAGAAATCTCTAAATACAAGCAAATAAGGATAACATTGGAGCTACTGAAACTTACTTCTTATGAAAGAGTGCAGGTGGTTTCAAAATGATCTTTACAACGTTTACGCGTTGCAATATATGGATTTTATTATAACTTACGAGTTCGTTTTTTAATCTTGCACAGAAATCTATTGAATTTTTCTAAACTTGACATCTACAAAAGACTAGTTTTGTCAAATTTTAACCTCTGCTGCTGGTGGTAGACATTTGATGTTAGTTTTCCATATAGTGGCCCACTATTCCCCAGCCAGGAATCAGATTTAAAACACCCCAATAGGATATCTGATTACATTACATAGGAATTAGAGAAAATGAAAACGATAACTTCACCATCACACTATCATGAAGTTCTGAGCCATTGTGATACCTGTGTGGACCTGAACAGTGACTAAGGAAATTGCATGTTTATGATTTCAAGATCACTCCTAAGAGATTAATAATCGGAAAGCTACCATCAAAGTGTCTGAAGCCAGATTTCTTATTTGTAAGAAATTACCGAAGGTAGCACCATCAGCGAAGTCGAAAAACCGTAGTTTTCCTCTGTGATCATTGTTGAAGTGAGGAAAACTAACATAGATAGTTTCAAGGACATTAATCTATCAATCGTAATAAAACCTAGAAACTATGGGAGTGTCAAAGAAGCTGATGATGTAAGGAAAGTAAAGAGATGTTTACATATCAGAAGAAGCCCAAAAGTTCCCTGGGAAGCTCTTAGAATGTTGCGGTGACCAAGAAAATGAAAATAATGAAGTACAATACGTTAATGAACCAGATTACTGAATTATTGTTTGTTCAATAAGCTAAAATAAACTACAGCATTCTGCTATAAAGTAATTAATCTGCAGAGACTTTCTTAAAACCACGTAAAAGCAAAATACAACTTTCCTTTCTTGAAGCAGCTGTCTAGTGCCGTCAAGTACTTGAAATAATGAATTGAAAACCACCAGCTGTATCAACACAGCTTTATTCCTCAAACTGTTTGGTGCACATAACTATCTTGAAATATTTCAGATATGTGATCATCATCTTCTGATATAAGTTGCTGTAATGATTAGGAAATATTATGTGGGCCAATACTTAGGCATGTTTATAGTGCGGTGTCATTGTGCTGATATAAATGTGTAAATCACCAATGTCCAGCCTGCCCCCCCCCCCCCCGCCCTTATAATGATTTTGTGAATCGAAACAGATGGAGAAATAAGGTTATATTGGTGCACATGGTGGTTCACAATGCAGAGTCACGAAGTCCAACTGTCCGGACGGAGGCTGAAAGTTCATGCTCTGTTCAGGTAATACATGAACTTCTTCAACCGATGAGAACATATAATTCTCAAGATTGTCGATAACTGTCTCGGAACGTCATGCTCAGGTGAATCATTTTTCCTTTAAATTCCATGTAATGACAAACAATAATGTAATTCTATTACTATGATTGAAAAATAAATCAAAGCTGGTAAATAAAACGAACTGTTTCCATAAACAATAAAATAATTTAATCGTAATGGTTAAAAAATAAATAAAGTAAAACGAATTAAATCTTTATAGCCCAAAACATTCTTACAAAGATTCTGGACGTGATAACGTAAATGAGTTTTTATCCGTACACAGGCTAATTACATCTGTGTTGTTCACTTAACTGTGATATAGCCACATGAAAGAGAAAAAAAAAACTCGTGTACTGACCCAGGTGGGCAAATCAGGACCCACCAACAATCATGTCATCCTCTGTCAGTGGCGTCAGCACATCGCACTCTGTTGTCGCCTTTTTCGAGCTTGGAGACGCCACATCTCACTCAGCTACCTCCTCAGTTGGCCCCATGAAGCTGAGTGGCCGCCTTTCCAGTCCTCCTACCAATAAAAATCCCCTTGCAGTATCAAGAATCGAACCTGGGATTTCCGGATGGTAGCCAGAAACAGTGACCCCTGAGCTACGGCAGCGGACCTATGACGAAACGAACAAAAAGGAATTTAATGTGGAGTAGAAATAATATACAGAACAACGACTGGTTAAACATCGAAGCAAAATAACTCAATTATTTATTTATTTATTTATATATTTGTTTCGTTTGCACTGACGCAAATTTCCACTGAGGCGCCAAAAAAACTGGTAAAAGCATGCCTAGTCGAATACAGAGATACGTAAACAGGCAGAATATGGCTCTGCGGTCGGCAACGCCTATATAAGAGAAGTGTCTGGGGCAGTTGGTAGATCTACTGCCGCTACAATGGCAGACTATCAAGATTCAAATGAGTTTCAACTTGGTGTTATAGCCAGCTCACGAACGATGCGACAAAGCATCTCCGAGGTAGTGATGAAGCGGAAATTTTTCCGTGGGACCATCTCACGAGTGTACCATGAATATCAGGAACCTGGTAAAACATCAAATATCCGGCATAGCTGCGGCCGAAAAAAGACCCTGCAAGAGCGAGACCAACGACGACAGAAGACAGTCGTTCAGTGTGACGGAAGTACAACCCTTCCGCAAATTGCTTAAGATTTCAGTGCTGGGCCATCAACAAGTATCGGTGTGCAAACCATTCAATAAAACATCATCGATATGGGCTTTCGAAACCGAAGGCCCTTCCCTTGAGCCTCGCCTGGGCGCGTCAACAACGACTTTGGTCTGTTGATGACAGGAAACATGTTTCCTGATCGGAGGAGTCTCGTTTCAAATTGTATCGAGCGGATGGACCTGTACGAGTTTGGAGAAAACCACATGAATCCATGGACCCTGCATGTCAACAGAGGACTGTTCAAACCGGTGGAGCCTCTTTAATGGTGTGGAGTGTGTGCAGTTAGAACGATATGGAACCCCAGATACGTCCATAATACGACTCTGACAGGAGACACGTACGTAAGCATCCTGTCTGATCACCTGAAACCATTCAAGTCCATTCTGCATTCAGCTGGACTTTGGCAAATCCAGCAGGACTATGAAACACCTCACATGTCCAGAATTACTACAGAGTGGCTCGAGTAACATTCTTCTTAGTTTCAACACTTCCGTTGTCACCAAACTCCCCTGACATGAACATTATTGAGCATATGTGGGATGCATTGCAATGTGCTGTTGGGAAGAGATCTCTACCATCTCGTACTCTTAAGTATCTATGGACAGCCCTGCAGGATTCATGGTGTCAGTTCCCTCCAACAGTACTTCAGACATTAGTCGAGTCCATGCCACGTCGTGCTGCCGCACTTTTGCGTGGTCGCTTGGGCCCTACACGATATTAGGCACGCGTACCAGTTTCTTTGCTTCTTCAGTTTATTAAAACTGTAGATCAGCAGGTACAGACACAATCAACGGGAAGTCTACCGATGTCTACACGCTAAAACGAATGCTGGTGAATAAACATCTTAAGGCAAACCAGTTAAAAGCACAATTTCCACCTATGAAGCAGTCCAGGTGCAAACAGCAGTCAGGAATGAGGCGATTTAATTGCGTAAACACAGCAATAAGACGACGGCTGGCTGTGCGCTTCAGAGACGGTTACTTTACTCACATACCCGGTCTGAGGGGCTGTCGCAGATATGCAAGACGGGACAGCGCTTTAAAAAAAAAAAAAAAAAAAAAAAAAATGTTCACTATCATTTGTACAAATTTATTATTTAATTTCTACTTCTTTCGTTCGTAGTGACTACTTTCACACAAAAAAAGTTGTACAGTAGATGAATATGCAGCTCAGTTTTCAGCTGCATAAATTCAAAACTATGTGAATCACAAAATGTTTACGGAACCAAATGTAACAAACAGACCACGATTTTGTCAATATTATGCAGGTATCGACATCACGACCTGTGAAGCTCGTGAAACGCAGCAAACCTCTGGTGGTTACTTGGGGATGGAAGGACTGAACCCAGGAAATTGAACATCATTCATTACAACAAAATAATTTATTGTTCTCTGGTATGGCATTAATAACAAAACTGAAAATACAGTAACTAGCTGAACAGAAAGATCTCCGCAATCAATACTGAATGATTAATAAGAAATTAACCCATCTTCCAAAGTAAGCCTGCTCTGCTACCAAATGAAATGCAAGCTGTCCATGGTGGTTCCTTTGGCCGAGGCCAAGAACCTGAACGTATTTCGCCATGACAAAGAAATTATTGTTCTTCAGTGTGACATTAACAACGAAACCAGAAATTCAATAATACAACAGTTATAAAAAATAATCGTGCTAGCAGTCATGAGGTTGATGAGAAGTAGCGCCTTTGAGGACAGCCGGCCACGGTGGTCTAGCGGTTCTAGGCGCTCAATCCGGAACCGCGCGACTGCTACGGTCGCAGGTTCGAATCCTGCCTCAGGCATGGATATGTGTGATGTCCTTAGGTTAGTTAGGTTTAAGTAGTTCTAAGTTCTAGGGGACTGATGACCACAGATGTTAAGTCCCATAGTGCTCAGAGTTATTTGAACCATTTTTGAACCTTCGAGGATAGCTCAGTATGGCTCTGTAAACATTTTGTGACGTTCATGGTTCATGGGTTTCAATTTATCCAACAGGAAGTTGAATTTCGCATCCATCTAATGCAGGGCAATATTCCTTATTATGAAGGTGCTCACTACGGTCGAAACCGGTAGGAAATTCATAATGAATTTTTACAGCTGACGGCAAAAACGCAGCTCTCCAAATTCCTGACACCTGTGTCGAGTCACCTCATGAAGCTGCTGTCTGAAGAGGCGGCTGGAGTCTCGTGCTGGTAGTGTCATTGCCAGTATAACAATAACGGTAAGCTCTTCGCTTTGTTACGTTCTCTCGCCGTTAACCGGCCAACAGAAACGGTAATGGAGGTAAGTAGTTTTGACTAGCTTCACTGAGAGGAGCATTTGCGCTCTCTGCCAGGTGTCAGGCGACAACAAATTGTTCTGAGGGCTGGAGACAAAACCTCAGGAACGCCGGATGCTGTGACAGGAGCTACGGTTGACGTCGTTGTCGAATAGGAGTGCAAATGGCTCTGAGCACTATGGGACTTACTACCTGAGGTCATTAGTCCCCTAGAACTTAGAACTACTTAAACCTAACTAACCTAAGGATACCACACACATCCATGCCCGAGGCAGGATTCGAACCTGCTACCGCAGCGGTCGCGCGGTTCCAAACTGAAGCGCCTAGAACCGTTCGGCCACATCGGCTGGCAGTGGATGTCGGTACTTAGGGAACTGATTATACTAGTGCCAAGTCGGGACTAACGGTAGTGTGGCATGTGGAGTGGGCCACCTGTAGTCTCGAAGTGATGACGGAAGGAAAGCAAAGGTGTCCTCTAATGGCCGTGGCCACAGCTGGTTTCCGTGACGTACCAAGGTCTGGCTTTGGTGACCCACGACAGATATAATTTAATATCCGTCACGATGGGACCCGGTATTCGTCCAGTCGTTGACCCAGAAATTAACATCCAAAACGCCAGTCCAGTTTGGAAAATACCTCTTGTGTTGGGAGTCTCTGGAGCCAATGGACACAGGTAGCGGACAGGGAGGAAGAGGGTAGACTCTAAGTACGCCACAACGGAGTGCGATGTGCTGACGCCACTGACAGAGGATGACATGATTGTTGCTGGGTCCTTATTTGCCCATCTGGGTCAGTACACGAGGTTTTGTTTCTTTCTCTTTCATATGGCTATATCACAATTAAGTGAAAGGTGTCAAAAGCGGTGTAAGGTGTCAGGCATTTCCCTATATATCTATTTTTGCACATCCATTTTTGTAATATGTATGGATTTACAAACCACCATGAGCCGTGGAGCCTGATGCTGGATGCAGTTGTCGTGAGGTATTAAATACTGTTCCTGCAGCAGGAAGCTGCTAACCGTGTCGACTTATACTAAGGACACGCATACAGATAGGAGCAATGAAGTAACTGACCGGGACAAACACATAAAATGAAGACAACTGTTAATAATTTATTAACCACACTGCTATCAGACTTAACAAAGTAGTTGTTTTTGGCAGTGAAAATAAATTTTATTTTTGCATTCACGAGACACAAAAAATGTAACAAAAACATTGAAATATATACTTTGGATGATTTAACAAACAAATCTAGGTTTACAGGTCTGAGCAAACAAGATTACATACAAAACAATTCTATCAAGATTCCTATTCTATACATATAAAATTAGTGATGTTCATATTAACAGAAACAATATTCCTGGCGCTGGCCACCGCTTACGAAGGTGGGAATATACTATCATGCCCTAAGGAAAAATAGTCAATATGTAAGTTGAAAGCAGAGCAAAAGCTGTTTGAAGGAGTCCAAGAGCAGGGCTTTATTACTATGTTCCAACTTTCGCTTTCTCAACAGAAAGAGCTCCGCAATCAACCTCGAAAAAGCTATACTAGAGATAAAATCTTGCATCTTAGTGTAATATCCGTTGTTTATCTCGTTTATTGTTCATTTTGAAACCACACACCGATACTCCCACTTATTTGTTCACAGCACTCAATATTTCTATAGCAGCAACATCGAAAAACTGTATTATGGTGCATCCATAAAAAAGCACTCTGTCTTCAGGCCACGAGTGGCCTGCTGGGACCATCCGACCGCCGTGTCATCCTCGGTGGACGATGCGGATAGGAGACGCCTGGGATCAGAACACCACCCTCCCGGTCGTAAGATGATATTCAGCCGAGTAACTCCCGAATTGGCATCACCAGGCAGAGTGAACCCCGAAAAATGGCAACCGCACATGGCAGCTGGATGGTCACCCATCCAAGCGCCGACCACGCCCGACGGCGCTTAACCTCGGTGATCTTACGGAAACCGGTGTATTCACTGCGGCAAGGCCGTTGCCTATGGTGCATCCATACACTATGTTATATTGAACAAAGTACAGAAGCTTCGACTGAAGCACTTATTAGTTTGGATGAGAACAAACGTCGTTGAATAGATGAATAACCACTAGAGATGCTAAAAGTTTCTTTACCTCGCTCCACGACCGTTTTCAGTCGGAAGTTGCTGCTCTAAGGTGACCGCTTTCAGTCGGAAGTTGTTGCTCTATGGCGAACCAAAATGAATTTTTTCTCTTTATTAGACGTTCTTTCACCACAGCATAGCTTTCAGTTTGCATGAAAAAAGGGTTTTGGTGTAGAAGCTGGCACTAGAGTCTCTAAATTTCCTGAAAGTTCTACAGAAGAGTCACATTCATAGCTTTGATGCTCGACTTGATAGGCCTTTGATGACGTTGTCTTTTTCTTTGTGCAAAGTGTACTGATTCATATTTGGATACTCTCATTCTTGTCGTCGTATTTCAGACAGCAATTTAAACCCACTTAAATAGGGATTAAAATGAAAAAATTATATTTCAAATACGTATGTACTAACTGGGATAATATTTATTACTGAACGCAATGGTGGCTTGTCTGCACACATTCGCAGTTGTCTCAAATGACTCGTTTACGTAGCCATGTTTAGTGGACCGGTTTGCATCTGTTGACTTTTATAATTGAAATCCACCCGTGGTCTAAGGATAGCCGGCACAGTCAGAGGGCTGCGTGCTCTCTCTAGTAAAAAAAAACCGAGTCAAGGAATTAATGATCAACTTGAACGGATGTCTAGTGACGTCCGCCCAGACCACGAACTACCCGGAAAAAAAGAAGGGTAGCGTCTTTGATTCATGATCAACACATCTTGGGTCCCGAGTTTGAATCCCGCCGCTGCTTAAATTTTGATTAATAATCACAATTGGCGGCAGAAATATTCCGGCATAAGAAGTCACCTTCATTCTGCTAACGGCCTTGTGAAAGAAGGCGGAGGATCGTACAGAAGTTCAGGGCACACTCTTGTCCTTGGAGTGGGAAACTGCCCCTAAAACTGAAGAATAAGGAATGATCAAAGGCATGAGGATGCAGAAATCAATGGAAACTACTGCATTAAAGACACGTAACGTGTATCCACAGGACATGTGGCCTGTAATTGAAGAAGTGTCATGATCATCACTCCATTGGTGAAAGATTCCGGAATAGCCCCCCATTCGGATCTCTGGGAGGAGACTGCCAAGGGGGAGGTTACCATCAGAAACAGCTTCAATAATCAACGAAAGGATAACGTTCTAAAATTCGGGTCGTGGAACTCAGAAGCTTGAACGTGGTAGGGAAACTAGAAAATCTGAAAAGGGAAATGCAAAAACTCAGTCTATATATAGTAGGTGTCAGACAAGTGAAGTGGAAAGAAGACAAGGATTTCTGGTCAGATGAATATAGGGTAATATCAACAGCAGCAGAAAATGGTATAACGCGAGTAGGATTTGTTATGAACACGAAGGTAGGGCAGAGAATTTGTTACTGTTAACAGTTCAGTGAAAGATCTTATCAGAATCGACAGAAACCAACACAGACAACGATAGTTAAGGGATACATGCTGACGTCGCAAGTTGAAGATGAAGAGATAGACAAAGTGTATGACGATATTGAAAGGGTAATACAGTGTGTAAAGGGGGATGAAAATCTAATAGTCATGCGGGACCGGAATGCAGTTGTAGGGAAGGAATAGAAGGAAAAGTTAAAGGAGAATGTGGGCTTGTGACCAGGAATGAGAGAGGAGAAAGGCTACTTGAGTTCTGTAATAAGTTTCAGCTGGTAACAGCGAACACTCTGTTCAAGAAAATCAAGAGGAGGAGGTATTTCTGGAAAAGGCCAGTTGATACGGGAAGATTTCAGTTAGATTACATTATGGTCAGAGAGAGATTCCGAAATCAGATACAGGATTGTAAGGCGTATCCAGGAGCATATATACACTCCTGGAAATTGAAATAAGAACACCGTGAATTCATTGTCCCAGGTAGGGGATACTTTATTGACACATTCCTGGGGTCAAATACATCACATGATCACACTGACAGAACCACAGCACATAGACACAGGCAACAGAGCATGCACAATGTCGGCACTAGTACAGTGTATATCCACCTTTCGCAGCAATGCAGGCTGCTATTCTCCCATGGAGACGATCGTAGAGATGCTGGATGTAGTCCTGTGGAACGGCTTGCCATGCCATTTCCACCTGGCGCCACAGTTGGACCAGCGTTCGTGCTGGACGTGCAGACCGCGTGAGACGACGCTTCATCCAGTCCCAAACATGCTCAATGGGGGACAGATCCGGAGATCTTGCTGGCCAGGGTAGTTGACTTACACCTTCTAGAGTACGTTGGGTGGCATGGGATACATGCGGACGTGCATTGTCCTGTTGGAACAGCAAGTTCCCTTGCCGGTCTAGGAATGGTAGAACGAGGGGTTCGATGACGGTTTGGATGTACCGTGCACTATTCAGTGTCCCCTCGACGATCACCAGAGGTGTACGGCCAGTGCAGAAGATCGCTCCCCAGACCATGATGCCGGGTGTTGGCCCTGTGTGCCTCGGTCGTATGCAGTCCTGATTGTGGCGCTCACCTGCACGGCGCCAAACACGCATACGACCATCATTGGCACCAAGGCAGAAGCGACTCTCATCGCTGAAGACGACACGTCTCCATTCGTCCCTCTATTCACGCCTGTCGCGACACCACTGGAGGCGGGCTGCACGATGTTGGGGCGTGAGCGGAAGTCGGCCTAACGGTGTGCGGGACCGTAGCCCAGCTTCATGGAGACGGTTTCGAATGGTCCTCGCCGATACCCCAGGAGCAACAGTGTCCCTACTTTGCTGGGAAGTGGCGGTGCGGTCCCCTACGGCACTACGTAGGATCCTACTGTCTTGGCGTGCATCCGTGCGTCGCTGCGGTCCGGTCCCAGGTCGACGGTCACGTGCATCTTCCGCCGACCACTGGCGACAACATCGAAGTACTGTGGAGACCTCACGCCCCAAGTGTTGAGCAATTCGGCGGTACGTCCACCCGGCCTCCCGCATGCCCACTATACGCCCTCGCTCAAAGTCCGTCAACTGCACATAAGGTTCACGTCCACACTGTCGCGGCATGCTACCAGTGTTAAAGACTGCGATGGAGCTCTGTATGCCACGGCAAACTGGCTGACACTGACGGCGGCGGTGCACAAATGCTGCGCAGCTAGCGCCATTCGACGGCCAACACCGCGGTTCCTGGTGTGTCCGTTGTGCCGTGCGTGTGATCATTGCTTGTACAGCCCTCTCGCAGTGTCCGGAGCAAGTATGGTGGGTCTGACACACCGGTGTCAATGTGTTCTTTTTTCCATTTCCAGGAGTGTAGATTCAGATCACTATATACTAGTGATGAAGATATTAGTTAGGAAGAATCAGTACGCAAAGAAGTGGGATACGGAAGTGCTTAGGAATGTCGAGATACAGTTGAAGTTCTCTAATGCTATAGATACAGCAATAAGGATTACATCAGTAGGCAGTACTGTTAAAGAGGAGGGGACATCTCTAAAAGGTGCCATCACAGATGTTGGTAAGGAAAACATAGGTACAAAGAAGGTAGCTACGAGGAAACCATGGGTAACAGAAAAAATACTTCAACTGATATATGAAAGGAGGAAGTACAAAAAGGTTCTGCAAATTCAGGAATACAGAAATACAAGTCGCTGAGGAATGAAATAAATAGGAAGTCCAGGGAAGATAAGACGAAATGGGTGCAGGCAGAATGTGAAGACATCGAAAAAGAAATGATTACCGGATGGACAGATTCTGCGTACAGGAAAGTCAAAATAACCTTCGATGACGTTTAAAGCAAGGCTGATAACATTAGGAGTGCAACGGGAATTCCAATGTTCAATGCAGAGGAGAGTGCGAATAGGCTTAAAGAATACATTGAAAGCCTCTATAAGGCTTTGTCTGATGTTATAGAAGAACTAACAAGAGTCGATTTAGAAGAGATAGGGAATCCAGTATAAGAATCACAATATAAAAGAACTTAGGAGGGCTTAAGATCACGTAAGGCATAAGAGATCGATAACATTCTTTCAGAATTTCTAAAATCATTGGGCGAAGAGGGAACAAAACGACAATTCGCATTGGTGTGGAGAATGTATGAATCCGGCGACCTACCATCTGACTTTCGGAAAAGCATCATTCACATAATTCCGAAGACGGTAAGAGCTGATAAGTGCAAGAATTATCGCATAACGAGTGTAGCAGCTCATGCATGCAAGTTGCGTACGAGAATAATATACAGAAGAATGGAAAAGAAAATTCAGGATGCGCTAAAAGAGGACCAATTTGGCTTTAGGAAAGGTTAAGACACCAAAGAGGCATTTCTGATTTTACGTTTGATAATAGAAGCAAGACTAAAGAAAATGAAGGCACGCTCATAAGATTTGTCGACCTGGAAAAATACTGGAAATTGTGGAAGATGTTCGAAATTCTGAAAAAAAATTGAGGTAAGCTATAGGGAGACATGGGTCATATACAATATGTACAACAGCCTAGTGGACGACCAAGAATGAAGTACTCGTATTAAAAAGGCTGTAAGACAAGAATGTATCCTTTCGCCCCTACTCTTCAATACGTACATCGAGGAAGCAATGATGGAAATAAAAGAAAGATTCAGGAGTGGAATTAAAATTCAAGGAGAAAGGATATGAAAGATACGATTCGGTGATGACATTGCTTTCCTTAGTGAAAGTGAAGAAGAATTACATGATCTGCTGAAAAGAATGAACGGTCGCAGATTCGAATCCAGCCTCGGGCATGGATGTGTGTGATGTCCTTAGGTTGGTTAGATTTAAGTAGTTCTACATCTAGGGAACTGATGACCTCAGATGTTAAGTCCCATAGTGCTCAGAGCCATTTGAAACATTTGAACATCAAAAGCAGACTATAAATGGCCAAAAGGTCATTCCTAGCCAATAGAAGTCTTTTAATATCAAATATCAGCCTTAATTTGAGAAAGAAATTTCTGAGAATGTATGTCTGGAGTACAGAATTGTATGGTAGTGTAACATGGACTGTGGAAAACCGGAAGAGAAGAGAATCGAAGCATTTGAGATATATTGCTACTGACGAATGTTGAAAATTAGGTTGTCTGATATGGTAAGGAATGAGGAGGTTCTGCGCAGAATCGCAGAGGAATGGAACATGTGGAAAACATTTATGAGGGGCAGGGACAGGATGATAGGGCATTTGTTAAGACGTGAGGGAATGACATCAATGGTACCAGAGGGAACTGCAGAGGACAAACAGTGTAGATGAAGACAGAGATTGGAATACATCCAGCAAATGATTGAGGACGTAGGTTGCAAGTGCTACTCTGAGATGAAGAGGTTAGCACTGGAGAAGAATTCGTGGCGGGCCGCATCTAACCGGTCAGAAGACTAACGAAAAAAATAAATAAATAAGTAAAAACTGTATATTTTCACCCGTCTCAGGTGTTGTTACTAATTATGATGCACCATGTTGACCAGCACTCACTGTAGTCTTCCCCACATACTGATTCTGAGCCGTTTCCGCCCAGTTCTCAAAAGCAAGAAAGTTTGAGGCCACCAGCGTGTCAGACTCATAAAGCACGTGTAATTGTTTCCACACTCTTGCATGAAACGGGTGTCCGCATCGTAGCGCAGTTTCGTTTTATTATCGCAGACTCGGCCGTACGGCCCCATTATGCGCACACCGATGCCTGAAAATAGGCGCCAGCAGGCCGACGTAAGCACCACAGTCCCTTTCCATAACCAGGAAACACAGGCCCATACCAAACTAGTATTGATGATAAGCGTGAAGAATAAGAGACTGCCACCATTGTAACAGTAAAATGTAAACAAAACATTCTTTCGATCTCTGCCGAAATATTTCAATACGTGTGATCACTGTCTGGCATAAACAAAGACATGTTAGGATCTTTATTTACTATCATCTTTAGCAAAAATTTCAATTATATACAGTATGCAGGCTCTTTTTGTAACAGGGTAAAACGATGCGTCGGCCGTGAAAAAGAAGGAGTTGCAAGTACACTGACAGTTAAAGATCTTAAGGTACTCAATACATCCGATATAGAAACCAGCTGTTTGGATTCAGAATTAATGACAAAGTTGACCTGGTTTCTAAAGTTATTGCATTGTAACTGATGCATTCTGAGTCATGTAGAAAAATTGAAAATATTGTGTTTCACACTGAGTAATAGTGGTCGTAAGTGTTAGATGAAACAATGCTCTTGTTTGCTAATTCACAGTTAAATACCTATAAATCGATCTCGATTCAGAGCTACACGACAGTATAGCAGTTCACCTGTCGCAAAAAAATGTAGAAAAGTTACAATCATTGTTAGACACGGTTTATTAATAAAAAGTCATACTTAAAACTTTTCTGATTTCTCGTGCGTTAAATCTTGTGGTGGAGAAATGTGTCAAACTCTTATCACCTGAACAACGTTTCTCGCTCTAAGATTGGTCTGTAAACACACCTTTGCCTCGTCCCATTTGGCTGAAGGAACATGATTTTGTCGACGTTTTGACACAGAATAACGCAGAAGCAGTGATTTCACATAAAAATGACTGTCGCTTAGAGAAACCGATAGCATGTGTATCGGAAACGTTAACAGTGGCACTCATTTATTGTTAAAGCGGGGAACATGCTTCGTCACTTGCAGCATTCTGAAAACCAAGGCTCACTTGTATGCAACATACCAAGGGCGATGGTTGAGCAGCTGAGCGGGAAAGTACCCTTTGAAATGGTTAAATTTGTAGTTTACCAGTCTGAACGGCCGGTATATGCAGGATGCTCCAAAATGTGATGACGAAACTTTAGGAATGGATTTCTTATCTAGCAAGAAGAAAAAAAGTCAGGTAAACATGGGCTCCAAAATGCTTATGGTAAGTGCTCAGAGCACCTCTTAATCTTAGATTCTGTGACTAAAATTTCTTCTGCTGCAAGCTCTTTGATTTCATATTTTGGGAAGAGATGGTGTGAGGCAAAAGAAGTAAAAATGTCCAGTAAGCATGGACTCTAAAATTGCATACCTTAACAACTACGAGCATTTTTCGATCTACACTACTATGAAACACATCTGCAGAGCAACTGCTCATAGCTGTTAAGGCATGCATTTTACAACCCATCTTCACTAGACATATTTTCTTCTCCTTACATGAAGAACCCGCTCCTGAATATTTGCTGTCGATTTGTGGACAACGTGCATATTTCACCAGTGGCCAGGCAGCAGGCTTTCTTAAGCAGTTATGTCATCTGGTTGCGGACTTTCACTGCAGCACTCGAAAGAAGACTAATAACTGGTATAAAACGATGACCAAAGTTAAATTTTCGTTTACAGCGAAAAACATTATCTACGTCTACAGCATTTGCAAATCACACTTAATTTTTTGACAATGTTTGTCTCGTCAGGAAATCAAATTGTATAATAAATATTTGATAGTTATTAACGATACGCAAGGAAAAGAGTTCTATTAAATTGGTGATATTTATGAAATACTGAATAACAGTTATGAGCAATAAATAACAATTCAGATGGTAGAGAGCACAAGTTGCAAAATCTGGAGGTCTGTGAATACCTAGCAAAGCGCATTTCCAGTACATATTTCAGTTAGCACTAGAAATTAACGCTTTAAGGGACTAACATCTTTATGGACAGATATTAATATCTCAGTGTGATTCTTTGTAAGTGTAGTGCATGTGCCAGAATGTTGGTATCTACCACAGCGTCTGAATCAGACATTGAAATGGTTATGTTTGTATAAAGTAGGTTTTGATTTACCCAGTTTATGGACAGATTATCGTGATAAGGTATAACTTTACTCGTTCTACAACCTTGAATGTTTCCTGTCATGATGACATTTATGGGACACGGTGTATGAAATAAAATCTATTGAGTTGAACTGCTGTGCAAAAGCTTTTGGTATGAACATGTAAGCGCTGACACATGTATTAGAACTCATAACACACGTATTATAATTCATTATCAGAAAATTAACACGAGCGTTTCTACGGCTACACCACACCACATCCAAAACATGTGATTTTGAATCTATACATCTGTAAATATCAGTCAATTAACCATTGTATAAAGGTATACTACAAATGTTGAGTGAGTAATTAACTCTTCAGACCACGATATTTGAAAGAAATGAAAGCATACCGTTAAACAAAGTCATGACAAATGAAAAAAGTCATAGAAAGACAATAATGAATGCCACCAAGGGTATGAAAAGTAGTAGCTGGCTTCTAAATGTGGCTACTGTGCTGAACGTAATGAGTATTCCTTTTATAACACATAAACAATTAAGTATTGATGAACACATCGGAATAAAAATTTTCAGCAAATGGTAGTAGGAGAAGCGCTTAGTTTATTCCATATACAAAATGTTTTAATTTTCAGTTTATTTACTGACCAGCAATGTAACAGTACATACAACCTGCTGGAAAATGTGGTAATTGTGATGCAGAAGTAGAGTAGTACAACTCTTGTTCTGCCTGTTTCGATTATTAGTATTGCCTCTCAATAGAGACGATGCAGTGCTGTACTTTCTGTCTTTTTTCTTTTCTTTCTTTGTTTTTTAAAAAGAAAAATCGTTTTATATTACAATAAAACTCGTACGAATGTGTTCTCCATTACAATCGCAGCAAACCTGCTTTAAGTAAACATAATACAATTATTTCAGTATGTTGATACATCAAAACGTTACTAGCATTAATACTATAGTATATTACTGCCACCTTGCGAAATATGCTAAGTGGAAAACTTTATAACAATATTTCGAAGTTGGCCACGTTAAGTGGAAGATCAAGTGGTGCTTCTTACATCAGCTTAATCTGCACATTAAGAGTCAGATATGCAGTATTTTGCTTCATTATGTTTCCCTTGTCGTAGAACAGGTGGCACATGTGAGACGCGGCGCGAGACGTGTGTATCCAGGCCCGGAAGCGGCGCCTGTGAGCCGTCCTGAGTCAGTGTGTTGGGTAAGGCTCGTCCCCCGGTGTGCACTGCGGGTGGCCTGCCGCCAGGCGCCGCTGCCCACCTAAAGGCAACCCGCCACGCAAAACTCTCTACTTGCGAAAGACGCTTCGAGGGAGCGTGCTTCTGCAAGAAGTTATGGTCTGAACCACAAGCAACGTAGCAAACCGCAGACTGAAACCAACAGCTGCTACATCAGAAAATAATGTTGTGAAACTTGGGGGACAGAGCTGTGAAGTGAGGAGTGATCAGTTTTCTGTGACTACTTTGTAATGAAGTGCACTATGGTCATTAAATGTTCTACACCAAGAAGAAATGAAGATGATAAACTGGTATTCATTGGACAAATATGTTATACTAGAACTGACACGAGGTAACAATTTCACGCCATTAGGATGCATAGATCCTGAGAAATCAGTACGCAGAACAACCACCTCTGGCCGTAATAACGGCCTTAACACACCTGGGCATTGAGTTAAACAGAGCCCTGATGGCGTGTACAGGTACAGCTGACCATGCAGCTTCAACACGATACCACAGTTCAGTTCATCAAGAGTAGTGACTGACGTACTGTGACGAGGAAGTTGCTCCGTCACCATTGACCAGACGTTTTCAGTTGGTGAGAGATCTGGAGAATGCGCTGGCCAGGGAAGCAGTCGAACATTTTATATATCCAGAAAGGACCGTACAGAGCCTGCAACATGCGGTCGTGCATTATACTGCTGAAATGTAGGGTTTCGCAGTGATCAAATGAAGGGTAGAGCCACGGGTCGTAACACATCTGAAATGTAACGTCCACTGTTCAAAGTGCCGTCAGTGCGAACAAGAGGTGACCGAGACATGTAACCAATGGCACCCAATACCATCACGCTGGGTGATACGCCAGTATAGCGATGGCGAATACACGCTTCCAATATGCGTACACGATGTCGTCAAACACGGATGCGAACATCATGATGCTGTAAACAGAACCTGGATTCATCCGAAAAAATGACGTTTTGCCATTCGTGCACCCCGGTTCGTCGTTGAGTACACCATCGCAGGCGCTCATGTCTGTGATGCAGCGTCAAGGGTAACCGCAGTCATGGTCTCCGAGCTGATAGTCCATATTGCTGCTAACGTCGTCGAACTGTTCGTGCAGATGATTGTTGTCTTGCAAACGTCCCCATCTGTTGACTCAGGGATCGAGACGTGGCTGCGCGTTCCGTTACAGCCATGCGGATTAGATGCCTGTCATCTCGACTGCTAGTGATACGAGGCCGTTGTGACCAGCACGGCGTTCCGTATTACCCTCCTGCACCCACCGATTCCATATTCTACTAACAGACATGGGATCTCGACAAACGCGATCAGCAATGTCGCGATACGATAAAACGCAATCGCGATAGGCTTCAATTCTACCTTTATCAAAGTCGGAATCGTGATGGTACTCATTTTTCCTTCTTACACGAGGCATCACAACAACGTTTCACCAGGCAACGCCGGTCAACTGCTGTTTGTGTATGTGAAATCGGTTGCAGACTATCCTCATGTCAGCACGTTGTAGGTGTCGCCACCGGCGCCAACCTTGTGTGAAAGCTCTGAAATGCTTATCATTTGCATATCACAGCATCTTCTTCTTGTTGGTTAAATTTCGCGTCTGTAACACGTCATCTTCGTGGTGTAGCTATTTTAATGACCTGTAGTGTATATATCTATGTATCGCTACTGGTCACAACGTTTTCCTTCCAACACCATAAGTCAGTCACTCAACTCAGATTTTGCTATTATAAACAGGCCAGTAATATTTAGAAAGTGAAGTATATTTTCTTTTGCACAACGTCAGCTAAAACCTAGCATTCACATTAAGTTTGACCTATAGCAACTAAGAAACGTGGACACATGGGAGTTAGAAATGAGTAACTTCTCGAGATTGGCAATAGAACTTTGAATCACTTTCACGAATCAGTCCCCAGATGTTGTCTGCCATCACGTTTTTTATATACTGTGCTTGTTTGTGATATTTAAAATGCAGGATATCTTGGTCGCGCCTTTTCCAAGTACGTCCTACGTCCCTCACATTTTTTAAGACTTATCTACATGAGTGTAAAGGATATGAGCTTTCGAGGAAATCCTTCTTGCAACAAAGCAGAAGTGTTCCTTATCATAGTCCTGATAAGTTACACATAGCCTTTGACCTGATGATTTCCCTAAACGTTCTACACTACTGCAATAAAATAACTATTTCGTTCTCTTTTTTTCCAGTGGCACCACAAAAACATCTTTGCCCTTGGTTTCTGACAATAAAGTCAGGAACTCTTTGAAAGTTGCCGAATTCTTAATTACACCTTATCAAACTGCTTCATTAGGTCAGTATAATGGTGGTATCAGCAGATCTACCAGTGGTTCTTACAGGACATTATTCTTTTCCTCAAAGAATTTCTCTTTAGACAGTACCTCCTCTTACAGCTGACCTTAATTGCTCTTCTGTGCCAAAGACAAGTAAACCATTTAAACTTAGGAAAAGAACGTTGAAGATCAATGAAAAAACCTACCATTTTTAAGTCAACAATATCTCCACTCATCAAACTGTATTGACTCTATGATCAACTTGACGCTTGTGTAATCCTCTATGCTATGAACTGACTGAAGTGTTCTGGCCCTCGAATGCTTTCATCTAAAACGTTGCACTCAACTGGAAAAACTTGATATGAATCTTCCAGATCACTATGTGAACCCTCATTCAAATATAATTGCAGTATTTGCAAAAACACGGTCGCAGATAGATCGGGGCAATAAAGTGCAAGAGCAATGGATGAGGGGATATGTAGGTAAACAAAACCAGGTGCATTCTTCCCTCTCTGACGCTTGTAACGGCACGTTATGCATTAATAACAGCTCTTTGAGTGAACAGCTTGCTCTCTAAGAATTCATGTGATAGGAAAAACTAGAGATCTTCTTTCTCTTCTGTACTTATATTAATGGACTGAGATCCGCCTCGACTGCGAAAAAACACCTAGTGTTTACCTAGGTTTCGGTGTAGATAACTACACCTTCTTCAGAACAATAAACTCAAAAGTGTCTATAAAGACCTTTGTCAATAATTAAAAGCTCAGCATAGAAATACATTTATAAAAGAAAAAGATGACACATAAAAGTACATGTGAACAAAGTCAAAAGAATAACTTAACTTAATGGTGTACACTCCACCTCACATCAGCATGTGTTCGATGGGCAGTGTCCCGTCGCAAACTGCGGCAACCAAACGGTAGCTCGCTTACCAGCTAGACACGCTATCTATGCACATGCGCATAAAAATACGAGAAAGCCCGTATATTCCCAAACGTGGATCAACGTATACCAAAATTAAAATGGACATATCCCGAGACGAGCTAAATACAAGATGAACCTAAAGATCAGCACACAGGGTTACTGTATCTCGGAAGAGTAACATACATGATTGTTGATTATGACAAATTTTTTATTTATTTTTTTTATTTTTATTTTTTATTTTTAGAAGCTGTATGAAAAGTCAGTAGTTAGTCAAATGAGGGTGGGGGGGGGGGGGGTTGAGGGGACGTAGTCTAAAGACGTCGTGGAGATAAGGATATAGGGATAAAACGTGAGATGTTCACCGGGCTAAAACCACCTACTTCGTAAAAAGAATAAAAAGATAAAAAGTAGATGAACAGCTTGACCAACCGCGCTCGCCATATCCTCAAAACTACGAGTGAAAAGAACGAAGTAACGGCGCAAAACCATCAAAAAAATTTTTTATTTCTTACTAGGAGTTGGTCATTGAGGATATTGTCTCTATCATGTTGCAGATGCTTAAAGATCTGCATTTCTTCTAAGATATCTAATTTTAAGCCCTTGACCTCAGCATGAAGTAGCTCAATGTTAACTGGAGGGCTCGGCGCATGAGCCGCTTGCACAAGATGTTCCGCATAAGTAGAGCCTTTAGTACCGTCACCGCTTCGCGTAGGAATATGCTCTTTATATCTGAGACCCAGAGCTCGCCCTGTTTGCCCGATGTAAAATTTTGGACAATCCCCGCATGTAATTTTATATACTCCTGATTTGGAAAGTTTATCGCTCTTACTCTGCAAGGAGTGAATTAAATTCCTATGTAGACTGTTGTTAGTAGAATAGGCGATTCTGAAATTATGGGCTCTGAGTAAACGCCCCAATTTGTAACTTATATTGCCTATGTAAGGGATAGATATTGTTGCCACCTGTTTGTCATCTACCGCATTCCCTAGGGTGGAAGAAGTAATATTTTTTCCCCTTACTTTCTTATTATACATCTGTCTTACCAACTGAGGTCTATAGCCATTATTTATATTGGTTATTATATTTGGTTGCCGCAGTTTGCGACGGGACACGGCCCATCGTACACATGCTGATGTGAGGTGGAGTGTACACCATTAAGTTAAGTTATTCGTTTGACTTTTTCACATGTACTTTTATGTGTCATCTTTTTCTTTTATAAATGTATAGCTATGCTGAGCTTTTAATTATTGACAAAGGTCTTTATAGACACTTTTGAGTTTATTGTTCTGAAGAAGGTGTAGTTATCTAACCGAAACCTAGATAAACACTAGGTGTTTTTTCGCAGTCGAGGCGGATCTCAGTCCATTAATATATTAACAAACGATTGCTGACGCGCTGCAATGTTGAAGGTTCTCTCTTCTGTACATTGCTGATAAAGAATAAAAGGAAATCTTTTATATGAAAATGATAACATGTTTCATTTCTGAACAAGAAAAATCCAACAAATAAGCAAACAATTCCAAAAATACAATAAAGTATTATCCATCATACTTTCCAGGATTTCTTTGTAGTGGTCACTAGTGAAATGAAGTACCCATAGGCTGACGTGTTTCCCAGCAGTCATACCAGTGTATGTCGTGCAGCGCTCACACATCTACAAGATTATTGAACAGTCACTCTTTGGTTTGATTTTGATAAACTGACCATGTACACAGAAAAACTGTCTGATAACAGTTTTCAGAAAGTAATAAATACTGAAAAATGGAGATAAAATGAACCAATGAGTGTACGATCACATTTCATCACTACCAATACAATGAAAAATAGAAAAAATTAAAACTAATTAATGTCTATGTTTGAGTAACAAAAGCAAAGTTTCATGATGAATAATGGTATTTTTGGTACTGTTTAGAAGGAAATAAATTAGTAAATAACATTTACAACACAAAAACAATCAGAAAGCTGAAGTTTGGTACCTAACATTAGTGATTTTTCAGCAAAATTTATTACAAACGTGTTTCGAACCAATAATACATATCATCAGACATCAAGGCATAGATGTAATTTAAGAAAATATTATTCACGATACTTCTACTAGTTACTAGGATATCGCTGACTTGTTACGTTGTCAGTTTGTTCATTAAGTCCAGAACGAAAAACAGGCTATATTTATTGATGTAAATAATTAGTCTATCTTTCATCGCTGACTGAATCATTTTTGAGACTGCAAGCACTAGTCAATACAACCAGCATTACATTTCCTTGGAAAGGGTGCAACTCGTGTATGCTTTAGGTATTCTGCATCTAAAGGACTTATTTATTGTGTTAGTTGATGAGGGTTGCATACCGTTTATGCACGGCTTCAGAACAGACACTGGTACCTCATCTATATCTCCTGTCTTCTTATTCCTCTAAATTGTGTGTTATCTGCCTGACTTCAGGTTGTGTTGCGCAAAACAACATAATGGTGCTTGCTGTGCAAGTTATTGAGAGTGCTAAATACCATGGATTTTCAATTTATCTACCTCCATTTTTTAATTTTACTATATATATATATATATATATATATATATATATATATATATATATATATATATATATATATATATATATATATAGTGAGTAGAATAAAATTTCCAATGGTAGACTTAACTGCTTTTTTTATTTCATTACAGCAAATAATTATATATATAAACATTATTTTGTCACTGAATTATTTCATTACAGCAACCAGTACCCTCCTGTGTATTTCTTATACGTTTCTAACATTCTGCGTGGTGTCTGTTTGTTCTATATCGTGTCTCCCTACTACTTTCGCGCAACGACGCTCTGAGCGTGTTTTTTAGGGAATTGACTAGTTTGAACCTGGGAAATGTTGCTGGTAAGGAGACGTTAGACCACACATGGCATGTAGAATTCAGAAGAGTTCAGTGATACTAGCGATGATATAACCAAATACTTAATGATTTCAGCGTCAGCTCCACTGCACTCCCTGTAAAAGAATCTTAATACTAACTAAATTTAGTGGAAGGGGTTCAAGGCTTTCCTATTTTTAGTTACCTGGAAAAATAACGTCGAAAAAGCAGTTAAGTCTACCATTGGAAGTTTTATCCTACTCACAAAACATTGTTTTAAATTGCACTATTGATAAAAGGAAATGTTTTAATGCAGTATGATAAAAACCAACTGCATTCAACAAAAATGTGAACGAATATTCCCTGAATGGGTTTTGAAGTTCTACAATGCATAGAAGGATGACCTATGCCATAGCATATCTATAATCTAGGTTTAAATTAAGTTTCACAAAAGAGAAAACTATCAAAATGTTCTACAGTGACCCTCAATTATCATTAATTACTTATCTAACTTGTCGTAAATTACAGTGGCTGATGTGGCTTCTTAATAACTATATAACAGAAAAATCATCGACGTTCAGATTTTTACTTCAAGTGGCAAATGTTAACACCATGAGCTTTAATTGACGATCGACACTAGTATTACGCAAAAAGGGGTGTAACAGATGAGATTTCTGAAGTTCTGAGTTAGGCTTTATGCGCTGTTATGCAGCATCGCGTGCGTTCATTACCTTGTTGGTGTTCGTCAGGGAGCGGCAGGCAGCACAGCTCCGCTCACCTAGCCGTCTCGGAAGCGACTCTCCTCCTAACTTCTCCTTACTACGATTTACCGAAGTTGGTTTAAACAAAACTATCTGGCTGTGTTTTCATCTGACCAATCAGGGTCTCAATCTTAACCTTAAGCTCCGCCTACAAAAATTCTGTCTATCCAGTGAGAAACGTTATACTTTTCGTGGTGGGGCAATGTTTTTATAGTTTGCAACATAACAGAGACGCGAAAAAGTCTCACGCCAAAACTTGCGGAAGGAGTGCCCCTTTTCTGTTATAGTAAGATCTATACTGTTCTTATGGAGGGCTCTAGCTTTTAACATGGGCTGGGGGTCGTCCTGACGTAACAGAGACCCGAAAAAGTCTCATGCTAAAACTTGCAGCTGGGGTGGTCCTAGCGGTTAGCTGGCGACGTGGGTGTCTGTCCCTTATCGTAGGGCCTTCAGCTTAACACGGTTCTGCTCTCGGCTTCTGTTCTCGTTTCTCCCCTCGGAACTGCGTCTGTCTCAAGGTGGGAAGGTATGACATGCATTTAGGCTTTCTTGTGTTAGTCTGTGGTATTCCATTTGCTCACTCGTTACTCGTATTAGTTTCGTTAATTCAATGTCACAATTTATTCGGAGCTATGTGACATACTACTGGATTTGCTTATCATGTCAGGGTTTTCATGGAAGGTGGTGGATTTGCCTGACACCTTAAACCTTCATGTGATTCAAGGGATTGTTTATTAGTGTAGTACTTCTGTAAACAACTGCAAAATGTAAGGAAATTAGGGTATTTCCTAATACCAGCAGTGATCCATCCGTAGTAGAATTAATGCATCACATTTTCAGTTATATATTTTAATAAGCAACAAAAGAATATAAATGCGTTGGCCACGTCCTATCAAAATGTTTCTTGCATTTTCGTCAAATACTGAAGTGGAATGTTTCAGTAAAATAAACATACATAACTCGTCGTTATGTGAGCTTTTGGCTACACAGTTTATTACAAACACTATATAAGTGTTTCCTCGAAATATACAGCTCCTCTGTCTTATATTCATTAAATGTACCCTCTGTCCGTTTAAAAATGAGTACACATGAAGAACCACCAATATCAACGCACATTAGCAAATAATACTGCGATGTACATTTAAGATTCCCAAGTTTGTTCAGTGGAAGCCTACATGAGCTTCGTGGACTTACACTGTAACATAAAATAAAGTAACTCACTCTAGTTTTCAGTATGGAGTGTGTGCACAATAATATTATCTCTTGGCTTCAACGATGACAGAAGCTATAGAGACGTGAGATCCTAAACTTTCCAATACGAAAGGCACTTTTTACCATCTTCTATTATTTTCTACTTATACGCAGCTTTACTTATTCCCTTCAATCAATTGTGTTAGATTTCATAACAACGCGACTTCATATCTAGGCACTTAATGCAGCAACCGGTGTCCTATATATCTGCAGGTATATCATGAGAGGAAAGGCCGACATCTGTCCATCGAAATTTATAGCTACAGTTCAACTGACAATTTCAACTAAATTCCAGTGCAAAATTATTAATAATTTAGCTTCACAGGACGAATTTTTGCCAAATGTACGAAAGCACTGCATACTCGTTCTTTAAATCCTAATAACTGTGTTGATGAATTGCATCTAAATTTGGTTTGATTAACAGGTGCCTCATGGTGAAGCATTGTGGGTATTCAACCGACTGCATTTACAGTAAACCAGTAAACACAGAAGTTTTGACATAGAGAATAAAAAGTATTGGGGTAGTGAAATTTGTGCACGAGACTATCGTCAAAATGGAGTGTATCCCAAATAACTTACCGTGTCATCATTGTAACAAAGAAGAATAGCTATGTGAAAAAAACTGTGTGCAAGGGACTGCTCACAAGGACAGTTTCTTGTAACTTCGATCCATACACTGTGAACCCATTTATTTCTTTAATTAGACTGTATTTATTGCACTGAGGTGGCCATCTTCATCCCAGTTACCTGATGTCAGTCTCAGTCACCTTATTTACCACTTTATAATGACAAAAAAGATATATAAGTACTCTTCCCTGGTCCATTTACGCCCTCAGGGCAAACATCGACACCGTCCCTCATTCCTACATCCTCCCTGATTACGTCACCCCATTTTTTGTTACAGCCTTATCCCTACATTTCTCTAACAAGCATTTGTCAGAACGCAGTATCTGTACGCTCCAATAAACTCTTTGTTTATTTTTTTCAACAATGATTGACGAGACTTCCAATGTTAAAGTCTAAACAGAAGAATCCAAACTTGTAAGTTGTTATGATAATGCTGTTCTCAACTGGAAGGCCAGTATAGCATAGCAGGTGTTTACTGAAATACCCAAGAGTTACAGGGACAACTATAGTTTAATGGAGATTGAGAACTACAGTGCAGTTCAGTAATATTAAGATACACAACTGATTGCCAAACGTGAAGTTAGCTATATGCAGTAATCGCTTAAGTAACTGAGAATAACTTAGTTGTTGTGTACTGTGAACACACAGACCATTAAAATTAAAACTATGTACCTTGAAAAAGAAAACACTGTCAGTTAAACTGTCAAAACCAATTGCACAGCAGATTAAGTTTATCCATTATGGATGCTGTAGAAAACCTGTGACAGTATAATAACTGAGTATAAGTACAGCTAACTGCTACCACTTATTTATGAAATACTCGTTTCTTTCCATTAAATAGTTTTCGAGACTTTTCAGGCTCAAATTTGGTGAGGCATACGGAAGTTATCTATTTATGTTTGTCCGTAATACTAGGTTCAAATGGTTCAAACGGCTCTGAGCACTATACGGCTTAACTTCTGAGGTCATCAGTCGCCTAGAACTTAGAACTACTTAAACCTAACTAACCTAAAGACATCACAAACGTTCATGCCCGAGGCAGGATTCGAACCTGCGACCGTGTCGGTCGCTCGGCTCCAGACTGAAGCGCCTAGAACCGCACGGCCACGCCGGCCGTCTGTAATACTGGGTCTTGCGTCCGTTACGAGAAGGTAGGAAAAACGTTAATGTATCGCCACAGCATAAAATTTTATAGCAAATAAGTTATACTCAAAAACGAGACATTTACACAAGCTTTTCTCCAGTTACTGGTAACTGTACCCACTTAAGACAAAAAAGTGAGACTATGTTGCGTTTAACGGTGTTCCTGGCGCAACAGAATAGCAGACTGAAAGTGTAAAGAAAACTCATTTTGTGCTCCACTCCTTCTTTCCCCTCCCTATTTACTTTTTCTTTCGCCCTTTGTCAATCTGCTGCCATACACTCGTTACGCCAGTGCTTTTGTGTAATGCCTACAGCATATTGTTCCAAGGTAGTGCTCCACAGCTGTTATAAGTTTAATGGAGCACACGCTCATGTAGACCATAATTGTTGTAAAACCATAATTAAATAGTGTTAAGAGTTTCAGTGTGTATGGATCACATTTTGGTACTGGCTTATCATATTACTTAACGAGGTATTAAACATAGTTATCGTGATATTGCTTTGAAAAGGCAAGGAACTGTACTTACATGATATGTCAAAAATAAAACAAATACAGATCTTTACATATTTAAGTCAATATTAGGGCTACCATTTTAATACACCAAAGCAAGATCCTAAGCAGTCATTTTGCCCAGTAGCAGAAGGTGAACCACACTGACCGAAACTTGACATATCACTAACGTTTCTACAGCAGCTGACAGTGTACATAAAAATGTACTTTACTAAAAATACGGTGTAACTGATGCAAGACTGATGTCACTTAATAACCACATTGAATAAGAAACTTTAATCTGTCTCATTCTTGAAGAGATGTCCCATCTCGCCTGTAAGATTTGTGATTCCTACAAGATTCCCTATGAGGTGGACTGGGATAATGGGAAGAGAGCTTTCTTGTATTTGAGAACTGTTCGTATCGACGCTAACGTTGCCTCGAACAGCGATCCCCTCAAGCGACGCCGGCGGCAGTCGGCGCGCATCTGGCTGTTCCGGGCGTCGCGACGCGGAGCTCGGCGCCCGCCCCACCCCCACCTGTTGTGTAACGCGGCCGCGACGCAGCCGGCGCTGTGCGCATGCGCCAGCCCAGGCGCCGCTCCATCCCTTCCCACGGGGCCCACCGTCTGTCGCCATGGCAACGGATGAAGTATTAAAAGGCAGCGCGCGGGCGCGCTCGGCTCCAGTTAGCCTGCCGCCTGTGTCTTGTGTGCTCTTCGGATTGCCTGAAGCAGCAGACCGAGCCAGCTAGCGCTACCTGCCTACCACCACTGTCAGTCTGCCGCGTGGACTGAGCTGACTGACGGGCGCCCGGGAATTCGTCGTGAATTCGTCACACCACAAGCCGATCACCATCTCGTCCTCAGCGATTCATTTGTAAGTACCAGCTTCAGTCAGTTTTTTCACAGAACGTTATTACTGTTTGTGCTACGTGATTAGTATAGCGGTGAATACAACTCTGTACTCAGTTCATTTAGTTACTGATGTTGTGAGCTGTAACAAGTCCATAATTTGCTTCCTGATAGAACCTTGTAACTAACTGTTAAGTGTCTCAGGCACTGTAGACATTTTTCGGGGCTTAGTAGTTTTTAGTAGTGTATGAAGTATCAGGGCTAATTTGTACCGAATCAGTACGGCATTCTGATGAGTTAAAATTGTTTTGATTTCTTTCTTTTCTTGCACACAGTTTCAGTACGACATAAATTAGAAGCATATTTTCCTTTCTTCATACGTCCAATTCCGTTGTTTTCGTCAGGCTCTTAAGATGGTGTTGCTAATAATGAAGAACAAGTAAAATACGACACTCACTACATTAAGGGTCGGTGTTTTCTTTATATGTGCAATTACATTGCTTTCTGTGGGCACTTTCTACTTGTTTTGCTGGTAATGTAAAACATGAATTTCGCCATCTATAGTGTGGGTGCTTTTGCTGACGTCCAATAATTCCATTGCTATCTTTGGGCACCGTGTTTTACTAATAAAGTATTATACGAGACTTGCAGACTTAAAGGAGGTGTCACAGCTGACTGTTTGCGTGTTTAAGCTTTTGTCTGCATCTCTATTCGTATGAACTAACCTTCGTCTGCTGAAATTGTTACAATGAGTACGTGGTTCTAAATCGTCAATTCTCACAATTGTCTTGGCGCGTAGGGCGGTGTTATTTTATTTTTCCGAGGCCAGTTGGCCACGCTTGTTTTGCCGGCGCTAACCGGATTCTGCGTTGTTCCTCCGCAGGTGCTGCGCCATCCCATTCATCAGCATGAAGACAGAAGAGAAGAACGCAGCTCCGCGCGTCAGAATCGCGGTGCTCGGCCAGGCCAACGTAGGAAAATCAGGTGGGTGTCTGCACGAAACGGCAACGCACTTCCTTCTCTAACTCTATTGTTAACGACAACCATTTCTGAAAAGTTATAAAGAAATCAGTAGTTGACTCTGAAACTGGTTACTGTACGATTATTTTACAAACAATAAGTGGAGTATTATTTAGAGCTAATGATTACATTATCCCTTGTTGTTGCAGCCCTGACGGTGCGCTATTTGACCAAGAGATATATCGGCGAGTACCGGTCTGATACAGGTGAGTGAGTAAAGAAATACTGTGCTGCCCACTTTCAAACTTGCAATAAATTACATATGTTCTATCTAATACATAATAACTTTCACCAGTTGCATTATGAATTAATTACCTGCATTCGTTGGTTATAGTTACAGTAGCTTCCAAAAAAGTGCATTGCTTCTAACGTTTATGAAACTGAAAGGTGTATTACAGTTTGCTACGTTGTACGCCACTTACGGCACGGAGCTGACTTGCAACTAGAAATAAACATATTTTGTTATTCAGAACGAATCCAATACTTAACTTCTTAAGGCGACAACTAAGTTCTTTGAATATATTCACAAGACTTAGTGTGTGTTACAGTCAATCATGAAATGAAGAAGTATATACTGTTTTATTAACATGTTAGCATTTAAAATTAAGTCCACTATCTTTACCAATTTTCAGAGTATAATTGTATTTAACGTTATCAGACGGAAGCTAACAGCCTCGTAGGACACCTATTCCAGCTTACATATACTTTAGTCTAAACTTGTCACAACTCAAACGGGTTACAACAACGTGTTTCTTTCCTTGTTACAGATTTGTTGTATCGCCAGACAGTTACGGTGAACAACGCACCGATTGATGTCGAGATCGTCGACATATCTGGCGAAACGGTGAGTTGCGACACTCACTAATACATTGTAATCAGCAGTAATGAGTCATTCAACATGAACGTTTTTACTTTGAACCGAAATGAAAAGCTTTTTGGCTCGGTCGCATTGCATAGATGTACGATCAATGGTTTCGCGGAGTTTACTGATTCGGTTGGCTGTCCTTGTTGCAGACCGACAGCCCGCTGCCCGTGGAGCAGGTGGAGTGGTCGGACGCGTGCGTGCTCGTCTACTCCATCACGGACCGGCAGTCTTTCGAGTACGCTCACACGGCTCTCCAGCGGCTTCTGAAGACAGGCCGACCCACCACTCTGCTGGCCAACAAGGCAGACCTCGAGCACCTCAGGCAGGTCAGTACTCCACTCTACAGCACTCTGCCCCCCAGGCCGGTGTCTAGCTTAGGCCTAAGCCAGACACCGACCTGTAGGCACTGTTCTCCTCTGACAGTATGTTTCCTTTCCTGTAGCAGGAGATTACTTGAAATAATAATAACTGTAACCAACATAAAGAACAACCTTGACAATTAAATTATGAAGGACAGTAATATTCAGTAAAATAGTGGTAACAGGACTTCCATTTATGTTGTGAAGAACAATAAGAAAGGTGAGATATTTTTGCTTACCATGTTACTGGTGAAAGTCAGCACTTACTCTTGTGAAATGACCGCATGGAACCTTGAACGGCTAGACCATTTTAACCTCAATAATTTTCAGTCTCCGTGGATACAATTTTACCTGAACACTTGCATTTCTCCCGCCATATCGAAAATTCAGATAACTTACGCGAAGGCAACCAGCTAGCGTCTTTGACAACATCCGATATTTCGACAGGTGAACAATGTATATTGTCGAGGGACAGGTGAGACTACAAGTCGCCTTTAAGTGTGGCCATGCCCAGCAAACTCTTGTTTAAATGATGGCGCATTCATTTGTCGACACAGCGACTGTTGTTGAGGATGTTACCCGTCGGCAATTGGCTTAAGAGTTCCTTAAAACACCCCTTTGTGGCAGGACTTTGACGTAAATGGTGACTCCTCTGATATTACGAAGCATCTTCAGCCCAAGAAGTACACAGAAGCTGCTCAGAATTACTTGTCACTTGAAATCTCTGTAGTTGTTGAAGATTCTATGCAAGCATTTCACTGTAACAATTTTTATTGTTAGTAGAAGCTATGCACAGAGCGTTAATTACGTTCACAATTAGAAGATGACTGTAATCGATATAACAGCTGAGTATGATCCTTCAAGTCTGGGTGGGGGGGGGGCAGTTCTAAATTAAAGATAATGTTAAAGGGTTCGTAACATACACATAGACACCCTCATATATCCAGAATAATCCTGCAGGTTCACTTGATGGAAATGTCTTCAGAAGAAAGACAGTTTCTGGTGATAGATGCATTACACCCACACTAAGTAACGCAGTATCTCAACAGTTCAGATAACGTTGCCACCGTCCAGATGATTTACGCGTCGCTCAAGGACTGTTATGTTAGCCCGCTTGCGGTGTTTGGGTTTCCGGCAGGTTCGGCTGTACCTGGAGTCGCCCGACCTTCGGGGCTCTATGAATGCGCGGCCCCTGCATCTGAACCCCCTCCCTCCCTCCCTCTCTTCCACCGAGTCTCCTCCCACCACAAGACTTCTGTGGCGAAGGCGCTCGGCCAGTCGTTATTTTTGGCCCCCGTGAGCTGGCTGGTCGGCGCTCGTCACTGCCTCGCGCATTCCGTCGCCGCCACACTCTCGTCTTAACAGCAGCAGCCACATAGCAGTTCAGTACTCTCGTGAGTTTAAGCCAAATTTCAGAGCGATACAGTATCAGTTTCCGCTTGTAAATACGTCGATATACACTGTCAGAAAGGAGTGCTTTCCGGACTGCACTGAATGACATTCCTTGAACTTTAACAGCTTCTTACCGGAAATACCAGTTTATTGTGCGTAGTTGTGCATAGTGTGGAATTAAAGAGAAGCCCTGTCGTAACTAGAATAGGATGTTTAATAAAGCGCCATGAAAGCTAATAAAACATCTCGATATTGAAAGGCTGCTCAGGTAACACTAGGAAGAAAATAAATTTCATTCACTAAATTGTCGGCCCATGTCGATAATCGACACGAAATCGGAGAACACAGTTCACGTGAAGTACAGCTGCCTCTCTGTTCACACAGGGAAATGAGTACTGTCGAGAGGGAATATTAAACTGGTTCAACATTTTTTGATATCTAAAAGCATTTGACACCATTCGTCGCAGGTGATTTGTAATAAAACTGCAACCCTATGATTGATAGTCTGAGCTGTGTGGTTCGGTCCATGATTTCCTATCAGGAAGGTCACAGTTAGCAGTTATTGACGGAACTGAAGTTGTACCTGACGTTCCCCTAGCAAGCGTTAGAGATCCTCGACTGTACGATTCCCGTTCCTTACCGTCCTGTAAGACCACCAGAAAAGCAAAACAAGTTTCCAAGTGATTTCGATCAACTCGAATTGGAACCATGTATTAGGAAATGTTCTGGAGAAGACGAACGGAAGCGTTGATTTTATTGGCAGAATATTTATAAGGTGCAACAAGCTTACTATAGAGACTACATACCTATACTGGACTTCTCTTACCTCTTCTGCTATGTTGCTTCGTGAGATGGGCCTCCTTGCAGATAGGACTGACGGAGTACATCTAAAAAGTACAAAGAATAGTAGGTCTTTTTTGTATTTTCGTGAAGTGTAGAAGAGAGGATCACGGATATGATGAGGTAGTTTAGGTGGTAACCGCTAAAACAAAGGCGTTTTCGTTGAGGCGAGATATTTTCATGAAACCGAAGTCACTATTCAAGTAGTAAATGGTACAGCAATCAGTCGCAATGATGTCTTCTGCATCTAGATTTAGTATCTAGGTTTCGTCACTGTGTGGCTATCTTCACTGCGGAAGATGTAAGTTAAAACATTGTAGACACTTGTATATACACATAGTCCCTACTGAACTGTTCATGTCAGTGGTTGAGTTCAAACACGCATGCGCTCAACCTCTGACATGGATACTCCATTTTGGACTATGTTGATATACAAGTGATTTTAATGTTTTAACTTAACATTTACTGCACTGAAGATCACCACAAAGTGAATGAAAAGTAAATATGCAGTAAATACCATTGTAACTGATTGCTGAATCCCTTACTGTTTGATATTTGTACATTCGCTGGGCGCATAAGGCTCCCTATGGAATCAAACCTGATTCAATACTTTTTTTTCTCTGAATGGCAAAATACCTTTTTGAGTCCCAGGTACATGGTGACGAGTAACCATCATAATAAAATGAGAGAAATCAGAACTCGAACGAAAAGATTTGGGCATTCATTATTCCCTCATAAGATTTCACCCAAGCTAGTGAAACAGTAGTAAAATACAAAATTGTAGAGGCTTTCGTGGCCTCTCATAAAAGTATTGCCTCTTGGCTTTCGTCTCGAGATTGTGAGACGATATTTGTTTATTGATTTGTCTTACGTTCTGACAGGAGGCGTGGCTAGCACTGTCAAAGATTCACCTCCCAGTTTGCCACTAGCAATGGAGGGTGAATATTTGAAAATGCCAGCCACTTTCACTGGCAAAACGGCTGCAAACTAACTAAACAAATGTCGGCCAAAGATCCCGAGACGAAGTGCAACAGATATAAAGATACTACAGAAAAATAACGAAATTGGAAATTTAGTTTTTTTTTTACCTGACCATTAGTTTCGGGAAAGAATCCATGTTCAGATCACCCACACAGTCAAAATGGTATTGGCCAAAATATAAGAACTATATATATATATATATATATATATATATATATATATATATATATATATATATAACAAAAGTGGAAAAGAACGCTTAAAGAGGATACTGCTCATTTGCACTTCTTTATGCGAGTATGTTTATTATCTTGACATAGTTCTCATATTTTAGGAAGTACTAATTCGATAATCTAGATGATTAGAAACTGGTTCCCGACCAAAAATTAGTCATCAAGTAAATAAAAGTGAAATTTCGAACTTTGGCTATTTTTCCTTTGTACTGATAACACAAGTTGCTGACCTGCAATTAATTAAATGGCTCTAAGCACTATGGGACTTAACATCTGAGGTCTTTAGTCCCCTAGACTTAGAACTACGTAAACCTAACTAACCTAAGGACATCACACACATCCATGCCCGAGGCAGGATTCGAACCTGCGACCGTAGCGGTAGCGTGGTTCCAGACTGAAGCGCCTAGAACCCCTCAGCCATCCCGGCCGGCTGCAATTAATCCAGCATGGTCGAAGTTCGCATGTATAAAGAAAGTCTGGGAGTGTTTGCATGCACCTTCTACTGGATATTTAATTGTGAACTGAGAGTAATCATCTAGACGCGTATCAGACACGAAAATCCTTAGATAGTGATCGAGCAGGTGGCACGATAATGAAATTTGAAGCCATGTACAATAGTCCATATGGAATTAATGAGGTTCAAACGTGTAAGATGTTGCCTCCAGATACTGTGTGAGACGTGTGAAAATGTTCAAATTAATCGAATAAGGTGGAACCTGAGGCTGCTCATTTGTACAGTCTTGGCTATTTAATACTTTATTCACCTTCTGTAACTGTAGTTGTCTTTATGGAAATAACCAGGAACCAGCTGCATGAAAGAAATTTAACTTCTTAACCTTGAACTTTCTGTCAATTAGTGCCCTTCTTCAGAAGGTTTTATTTACGAGTGTCAACAACGAGATGCGCACAACACAGTGCCTTTCCCAATGTGATTTATGCTGTATGCATATGATTGTTGACACTAGAAAATAGTGCGATAGCTATCATTTCCTGAGGAAGGGTACTAAGTCCGAAACCTGTTAAGAAATTAAAATTCTTTTACGTAACTGGTTGCTGATTATTTAGATGTACATTTTCCATTATACGTTTGGTTCAATGTCCTGTAACGCAAAATTATTTGGTTGTGTTGCAGGTGGAGGAGTCTGAAGGGCGCAAGGCCGCCTCTGAGGGCAGCTGCGCCTTCTACGAGGTGTCCGCAGTGGACAACACGGCCGGTCTCTACCAAGCTTTCGACTCGCTGCTGGCCGAGTGCCGCGCAGCACAGCAGCACCAGCCCAAGGCGCGCAAGTTCTCCGTCTCCAAGATGCTGGGCACGCTGATCGGCTCCGCGGCGGGCAAGCAGCACCCGCCCCCGCTGCCCGTGGGCGGCGGCACCGTCGTCGAGTTCCACAAGTCGGACCTGCACCGCACGCGCGTCCTCAGCCGGCGGCCCAACTTCGCGGCCACCGCCTCGCTGTGACTCTCCCGGGGGACGGCCGCCGGCGGCGGCCACTCTTGAACCTCTTCCGGCTGTCCGGTCGACGTCGGCCTGCCAGTAGCTGCGCGGCGCTGCCCGCGGGCAGGGTCTGCCCTCGCGACGCCCCCTGCGCCAACCGTGCGGATTCCGATGCGCGGGCCAGCCCTGCCTAGCGTTTTGGTTCTCCCTCACTCCGCCTTGGTTTCTTTACGGTCTGAGAGGGTAAGGAGAATGTAGGAGTAGCGTTCCCTAGGTGTACGGTGGGAAGAAGAACAAGAGGATAACGGGAAATACCATCTTCACCCTCTTACGGGCTGTTCCCAGATGCCTCTCCCACACGTACCCTACTGCTCGTATGACGTTCTGACGAAGGCCTCGTATGTCAATTTTGCCGAATGTTTTACATTCGTTGCCGTCACTTCCAAATGAAAACAAGTGGCACTAATTTTTTCTCGTATAGTATTTACATTCCATGATATACTCAACAGTCTTTGGATACAAAACAGATGTCTAATTTCTCCTTTGTTTTGTACAGTATGAAAACATCAGATACTGCGACACTTGATAGATATCGGGTCTAATTTCAAATCGACCGCTGTCTACGCCTAATTTTATCAGTTACTTCTCAACAATAATGAATAACAAATACGGCCTAAGAGTCTGAATGGTTGTGATCACTGTATATTTGTGCCAAATATTTGAGTATTAGTCCTATTAAGTCCACCTTTTGTTATAAGTTGTTTCCTGCCGCCTCTTGATATTGTAACTGTCTAATGAAACTTGCAACACATCCTTAAGAAATTTTACTTTATGGTTAACAGACCGTACCATATAGATTGCAACTTGGAAAATCCCATTACCTTGGAAAAAATGAACTCTCATATGATATTTAAAGCAGATAGTAGAAATGGATTTCACTATAGGACTCAGATAATATCCCTAGAAATACATTCCGTAAGTCAGTAGGAAACAATTTGTATATATTTGTATATATTAATAATAAGGAGAAAATTTCTCTGTAATGAAATGTCATTTTAGACTGTGTTTAATTAGCAGTCAGTGACAAACCTCTTATAATGCTTTATGAACTGAATGCTGTTGTTATTTTGGAATGAAACTAGGTATTGATTCTCATGTATTGATGTGAAGAACGATTTGTTTCGAGAGAAAAATTTCCAGAAGCTGTTTTAAACTCTATGATGTTGGTGTATATACAGTTAACAATAAGTTATGATAAATAATTACTACTATCATTTAAGGAGCTCTTTTACCTCTCAAGCAAGTCGTTCTTTGTAATAAACTCACTCGGTGGTAGCACAAAGTCAGTGTAAGTTAATATCAAATGAAAGTGATACTGAAGTATATACACAAAATTATCTATAAGATGGCTGTGATTTTTCTAAGTGTGTTGTATTTTCTATAAATTGACTTTTTATGAAAATAAAAATAATTAACAAGATGTTGTGTCTTTCACCATTTTTATTAATATTTACCTCTAATCCCTTATGCCATTCAGATATTTTCTTATATGTCGATCTCTCTCTTTTCTTTTTGCGATTCCTCGTCAGATGAAGAATCGTAGGATACGGTTAATACGACCACTGCAAACTGTAAATGAGGGACTACAAAAACACTGAAGTTCATATGACATCCTCTCGCCTGAATTGTAATCACATAATAAAAAATTTGTTCCCACAGCGAGTGACATTTCAACTTATGTTTCTGGCCTATGACACGCAAAACACACACCATTGTGTTCAGAAATGGAATAAGCACCAAAAACAAATATCACTGACAAATTTTTGTCGTCGTGCAACTTTTTTTTTCGCAAAGGCATGTTTAGGACACTAATAAAAATGCCACGTAGTTGATAACAAACAATAGTGTGTAAGCTCATAAACAGCAGACTTCTTCTAAACTAATGACCAAATAAGAAATGAGAAAAATATGAGAAACATACATGTTAATACGGAAATGTTTGCATAGAAATGTAAAGTCATCCAAAAATATTTTCGCTCGTTGCATTAACAGGCGTTTTTTAATGGAATAAGAACAAGTTGAATGATAATGCACTTTAGGTGAACCACAACTAATTACGAAGAGAAAACTACTTTCTTCCTATTGTTTGTATCACGATGCTACTACTGTTTAGGTTTTAGAGCTGATTAGTTGCAGTGATGGAATTAATGAATACCGTGAAAACAACCAGTTATGACACACATCCTTCGTTTGATTGTACAATCAGTGTCAGTACTCACATGGAATTAGGCCACAAAAGCAAACTAATTGGGTGAGAAAAGAACGGAAAGGCCAGGAACGTAACATTAGTCGCAAACACTTTAGATGTAACCGTGGATGTGAGCAAGGAAATTACAAAACAGAAAACGCAACGTTAGCAAATCGACTACTACACAGGCCACGTCATTGGTGAATAAATAACATTAGGAGTAATGCTCTGTAGAAAAACAGGTTGGCGCTCTGGTAGAACACTGGAATCGTATTCGGAAGGCGACGGTTCGAATTCCCATTTAGCTTTCCTGATTTGGAATTAGACGCTTACTCTGATCAGGAGGGGTGGGTGTGACCGATTCCTTTTCCATCACTTCGCAATACGAGCTTGTGCTCCGTCTCTAATGACCATGGTTCAAATGGCTATAAGTACAATTGGACATAACATCTGAAATCATCAGTCCCCTAGACTTAGAACTACTTTGGCCTATCTAACCAATGGACATCACACACATGCATGCCCGAGGCAGGATTCGAACCTGCAACCGTAACTTCAGCGCGGTTTGCAGTTTGTTTTAATCTTATGATGACTTTATTAGTCGATAAACGACAGGGTCATCTGCAAACAACTAAAGACTGCTGCTCAGATTGCCTGTAATTTAGTGGATTACTACTACTACCTTTCTTAAATATTGGTGTGACCTGTGCAACTTTCCAGTCTTTGGGAACGGATATTTCGTCTATCGAACGGTTGTATATGATTGTTAAGTATGGAGCTGCTGCATCAGCATACTCTGAAAGGAACCTAATTGGTATAGTCTGAACCAGAAGGCGTCAAGTTCATTTTTGTCTGCTTCTTTGAATAGGTACATTTTTCGTTTATTTTTGGAGGATTTGGGGGTTACAATATCCAGTCTCGTTACGACAACCCTACGTTCACTAATCCCTGTATCCATTTTGACGCTCGTTATTAACTCAAGATTAAGTGTTGCTAAGAGGTCAATTGTGTTTCCACTACCTTTTACTTTTCACGAGTGCTCAATAACTAACTGCTCGAAGTAATTTTCAGTGAATGCGTTTAGCACAATTTCGGATGACGCTTTATGCTTATCTCCGGAATTAAACATGTATTTTCACCAACATATCGAGAGTAAATTAAAGTCAACACCAACTATACTCTTATGAGCATGGTACGTGATTGAAATCAAACTCATGTTCGCTTTGAATCTTTCAGCAATAGTATCATCAGAAATGGGATACCGTAAAAGGATCCGATTATTATTTTATTGCGGTTGCCAATAATGTCGTTTGCTCCTACTAACTCACAGGAGCTATCTACTTGAATTTCGTGACAAGGTAAACTACTTGTAACAGCAATAAAGCACGCCACCGCCGACCGTGTTTAGTCTATCCTTTCCGAACACCGTTAGGTTTTCTACAAAAATTTCGGCTGAGCTTATTTTAGGCTTTAGCCACCTTTCAGTACCACAACGATTTGAGCATTAGTGCTTCCCTCTTGGAGCTCTGGTACTTTCCCAACACAGCTACGACGGGTTACAACTGTTATGCCGATGGTACCTCTATCTACTTTCTTCCTGTGTTCGGTCTGCACCCTTTTTGACTGTGACTGAAGCCCTTTTTGTGTTTCCCCGAGATCCTCTAACCTAAAAAATCGACCAGTCCACGCTACATAGCATCTGCTAGCAGTGTAGCCGCCTCCTACGTATAGTGGACTCCTGATCCATTCAGGAATGGTCTTATGGGGTAGGTTGGGCTGATTAATAATTGTTAAGAAAAAAATTCGATATACTGCGCCGTTTCTCAGTTAATTAGCCTTGAAGGTAGCCAAATAGGCATTTTTGTCTATAAATTGAAGCGACTCACCACTAACGGTGTCGCCAAACCTGTTCTTCATTTGAATGCCGAAAATCAACACCAGAGCGATACAAAAACTGAACGGGGATCGACAGAAAGGACTGAACCGAGTGAAAGGCTGACCAGTCTTATGCTCTGTCGTCTACGTTGTGAGGACAATTTACAGTAACAGCTGATTGTCTAACTTCAATGCTAATTAACTCGCAAACGCCGCAACGTTTCGAAATTATTTCCTAAAGATTATTTCTCAGCATAATAATATTTTAAGAGTGGGTTTAAATGATGTCAGTGATGAGATTCGTTGATGACATTGCTATTATTAGTGAGAGTATATCACGCTCACCCATATATGTAGTTCGACACAGCTAAGACAGACAACCTAAAGTACGGCCCCGGTCATTAAATTTGTAACACCAAGCATGAGACCTGCAACAGTCGTCAAACTGTTCATTGTGCACTACCAGCTTTGACACGAATCATTAGCATCTTTTCCAAAGGTACATAAGCTAGAGTCATGCCATACAAGTGTACAAGGAAGATTATGTGGCAGGTTTCTGATTCACAAATCGCATTTCAATGTTCGCTGTTTGTCAGGAGATCGTATTATGCCTCTTGTGAGAGCCGAAACTTCCACCAGTTTGTGTCGTGGCCTATCAAACTTGCGGTACATCGTCTCACGATAACGCTATACGCATTGTTCGGGATACCACGACTGTCATGCTAGTACGCAATCGATCGGTTCGGGAAGCCCCCACACACTGCCACGAACATCGGAGAGGCCGCATGCGACTAGCGCTTGAGAGGACATACATATTACTGACATTGTCCTGCGAGTGCATACGCACACATCACACACATGGGACTAGGTGCATTACGGACTGGTATTTGGAGAATCCTTCATTTCAAATTTTTTTGAAAGATGGCACCAGTGAACAATAAAGTCAACCTGCCAGATTCTTGGATACTACAAAGCTTTGTAGCTTCCTTAAAAGGCATGTAAGAGTTTCCACTGTCAGCAGATAAAAGTAGTCAACAGCCATTTGGCATCTGAGATGTGATACATCAACTAGTACGTATTTTGGTGTGTAGAATACGAATACACCTTTCAAAGTCTTCTAGCATGTACCATATATGGGTTTTTAATGGTTTTTTATTTTTGGTACTCAGTTTTTCGCTTTTCGTTGCTCTTCTGTTTTGATGTTTAATTGTTTGTTTTTTGATTTTCAGAAGAGAGCTAGGAGATCTATAAATCGTCAGTAAATGGTTGGTGTTGTAATCGAATGGTGTGAAAGAGATCCTCGGTGAGTGTTTCCTATAAAATACAGTGCCACATTTTTGTGTTTAAAACCTACACTAAGTAAAATGGAAACTAATACCTCTCGTTGTTGTTTAAACCCCCCCGACAACTTTTGTTATGTGTGTGGGAAATTCACTCCAAAAGCCAAAAGAAAACCAAACACTGATTTTGATTGTCCTGTTGGTAACCAAGATAAAAATTGTGCACCCCATATTGCCTGCAAAACTTGTTCTGTAACCTTAACCGACTGGTTGAAAGGAAAAGGCCGAGCCATTCCATTCGCTGTTCCGATGGTGTGGTGTGAGCCTGAAGACCATTATTCAGTTTGTTACTTCTGACTTACAAATATTTCGGGACATTCAACCAAAACTAGACATAAATAAAGTATCCAAATGTATCTTCAGTGCGTTTTCCTGTGTCCCATGATGAGGGGTTGCCTGTTCCTGTCTGTAACTTGAAAGCCAAGGAAACAGACACCATGTCAAGTGATTCAGAAAGTATTGAACATATAAAAGAATACTACCCTCAATATCATTACACTTCGCCTCAGCTCTTTAATAAAAAGGAAGTTAACGATTTGGTTCGCGATCTAAGGCTTTCGAAGCAGCAAGCTGAACTCTGAGGGTCGAGACTGCAATAACGTAACCTTCTAGTCCAGGGACAAAAATTTCCTGTTTCACATCAAGAGGTGCTTCCTTCGCTCAATATTTCGATATGCAGAATTCAGTGTGTGTATGTAGAGATGTCAATGGTCTGATGATGCAGACAGGTGTGCAACATAATCCACAGGAGTGGCGACTATTTATTGACTCCAGCAAAACCAGCTTGAACGCAGTAATACTGCATAATGGTAACGCATTTCCATCGGTGCCTTTGCCTTACGCAGTAGACATGGAAGGAACTTATGAAACCATGGCTATGCTGCTAGAGGCAATCACATATAAGGAACATGAATGGCAGCTTTGCTGTGATTTAAAAGTTGTTGCACTCCTTACAGGTTTACAGGCTGAATTCACGAAATACTGCTGCTTTTTATGCCGATGGGACATCCGTGACACCAAGAACCACTATACAGCCAAGGAATGGCCTATAAGGAAGTCATACGTTCCTGGAAACGTAAATGTAGAGAATACCCCATTGGGTGAGCCTGATAAAATCATATGCCCCCCCCCCCCTCTCCCTCTCTCCATATCACGCTGGGCCTAATCAAGAACTTTGTAAAAGCTCTGGAGAAGGAAGTTGAGGCCTTCAATCACTTAAAAGAAAAGTTTCCCAAATTAAGTGAGGCAAAGCTGAAAGAGGGTATATTTCTTGGACCATAAATAAGAAAATTGCTGAAAGATACAACCTTTGATACCAAACTCACAGATAGCCAGTTAGCTGCTTGGTCTTCTTTTAAAGCAATTGTGAAGGTGCTTTTGGGTAATAGAAAAGACAAACTATTAGAACATGGGTTGTAGAACGTACCTTAAAATTTTCTTTTTACGTTCTCACCTTGATTTCTCCCCGGAAAATTTGTGAGCCGTAAGTGATGAGCATAGTGAACGCTTTCACCAAGACATTCTTACCATAGAACACCGTTACCAAAGACATTGGAGGCCTTCGATGATGGGTGGCAACTGCTGGGATCTTGTTAGGGAGAGTGATGAAACGGTAAACGAAAGAAGACCTGCGTCGTCGCATTTTTCAAAAATCAAAGACAAGGTGAAAATATCATCTGAACTAATGTCCACCTTTTATTGACGTGATGCCCATATATACACACAAAATAGTATTGATTTCAAACGTTCGGAATGTGTATTTTCGCTTGACTATTAACATTTTTTATTCTGCTGGGTATCTAGGAAATGTGACGTCATAGAGAAAAACTGGTTTTACCAGTGTATTCGGCATCCCAAAATTAGGTAACTCCACCCATTTGCAAACCAGGTGCTGAAAAAAAGTTTAAATTTGTTAACTACTGTAATTAGTCATCAGCAGAAAGTGCTGAACAAATGATGGATATGTTTCATGTTCTCATATTATATACTTTAAACACGAGCATTCTCGAATAAGATAAATTTAACTGACATGTTAAATATGAGGTATAATCTCGCTTCGGAAAAGTATGGAATGCAGTTCATCTCTTCCAGTTACCATCTCAAATCTGGGCTTGCACCATGTCAAGAAAAAAGGCCTAAAAGTGTTCTAAAGTTACCACAGGTAAATGTAAAGCTAAACTAGTTTTCTGACGCTGAAGAATTGAATTTATCATCACCTTACATTCGAAGTAACGATCAGAAATTCCTAGACCGCCTGGCTTTCAATGTATTGATGTGTACTCTCTCGGAGCGTTCAGCCTCCACGGTTTGCACAAAACCCAACAGAGAAACTGGTTGTTGTGAATCGACGAATTTATGTTCTATCTGAGGGTCATGGTGGAGCTACTGCTTGTTACGGCCAGAAACGACACCTCGCCTTGGCATACTAAGTGACCCCCGTTTAGTCGTGTATTCGTAGCTTTGATCATGACGGTCAATGTTTTCCTACATGTTCTGGCAGAGTTCATCACTCTACTGGACCAGCACTCCTCGAAGAACGGATATTGCGGAGAAATGATTTAGCGACAGTGTAGGGCAGCGTTTACAAAGTGAAACTTTCACTCTGCTTGAGTGATGTCCCTCAAGTTTGAATCGTCCAAGTTCTTTGGTTGCTAATAAATCCGTCTAGTTCCCTTCATACACAAGGACTATTCGGAAAGTAAGAAACGATAGGTCGCGAAATCGGAACCGCAATGAAAATCAAAACTGTTTTATTTGCAACAATTAGCCACAACTTCCAGCTACTTATCTCCATAGTCGCCGATCCGACTTAGACGTTTGTCGTACCGTTGTACCAACTTTCCGGTACCCTCGTTATAGAACGCAGCTGCCAGTGTTTTCGGCTAATTCTACAGCTCGTTGTCTGCGCCAAAATGTTGTCTTTATAACCAGTGGTTCATGTTGACGTGAAACTCAGAGGGAGACAATTAATGGCAGTATTTTGAGTAATCAAACATTTCCAACTGAAAACGATGCAGGAGGATCTTCATTACCCCTGCAGGATGTGGCTGAATTATCGTCTGGGAGAAGAAACCGCACGACAGTTATGTAATGTTGGCTGCATAACTTCAGGCGAACTTTCTCACCAGATCCTCGTACTTGGGGGGAAACACTATTGTTCTAGGTATCTCCATGCGCTCCCTGTGCGCTCAGAACTAAAAACAACGACTTAACGCGATCGACAGGCATACTAGAGACCCTGCCCAACACACCTGTGCAAAAGTTCATTGAATATTCACTGTGTTTTCCATTTCGAGACAGATCGTTTCTTACGTTCCGAATATCCCCCATATTTTCATACTTTACAGTCTTAAACTTAAAATCCGTAAACATATGCCCAGTATGAGTTGTAATAAACGTTCGCAACTCATTTTCGTTCATACTTAGCATGAATTTATAGCCTAAACGTCTTTAGTAGAAAAAATCCACACTGATTACAAACTGTTTACGGAATTATTTGCTTAGTTAATAAACGCATGCCAAGTATGAGCGAAAACGTGTTGCGCACGTTTTATTACAGCTGACAAATACACACTGTGATGGAAAAAAAGGGCACAACACGAAAAAAAATATCCGAATTGGACGGTAATCGGCAGATGTGATTTACACGTACAAAACAAAACAATTATTACAATTTCAAAGAATTTGGATGATTTATTTCAGAGAAATAGTTGCAAAAATTTTGCGAGACAGTTACTCGTTGTCCCACGTGTGGCCCTTATACAAACAGTTATTCCTCTTGCCATTGATTCATAGAGTTATTGGACGTTCTCCGGACGGATAGCGTGCCAAATTCTGAACCATTAGCGAGTTACATCTTTAAAATCCCGAGCTGGTTGGAGAGCCCTGCCCATAATGCTCCAAGCGTTCTCAGTTGTGGAAAGATCGGGCGACGATGCTGGCCAAGGGAAGACTAGCGAAGACAAGCATTAGAAGCCATGGCCGTCTGCGGGCGGCGGTCATCTTGCTGAACTGGAAGCCTAGGATGAAGGGCAACAAGACGGGGCGTTGAATATCGACGGCGTAGCGCTGTGCTCTGAGCGTGCCGTGGATGACAACCAGAGACGTCCTGATATTGAAAGAAATGGAACCTGAGACCATCATTGCCGGCTGCCGCTCCGTCTGGCTGGCGACAGTTATTTTGGTGGCTTTTGTACTTTTTTTTCATAGAATGTAGTTCCATTTATTATGATGTTTCGGCTACTGCCATAATCACAAGTAAAACTTAGAATCTGTAAAGCAAAACTTCAGTGTCAATTGTGCAAAACGATGGCAGACTCGTTTAGGAAGTTTGTTACCTTCACTAAGACTACACTGGACTCGCATTCGGGAGGACGACGGTTCAATCCCGTCTCCGGCCATCCTGATTTAGGTTTTCCGTGATTTCCCTAAATCGTTTCAGGCAAATGCCGGGAAGGTTCCTTTGAAAGGGCACGGCCGATTTCCTCCCCAATCCTTCCCTAACCCGAGCTTGCGCTCCGTCTCTAATGACCTCGTTGTCGACGGGACGTTAAAAACTAACCAACACCGCCACCATTCACTAAGTAAAATTCTGTGGCAGACTGGGACTCGAACACGGAACCCAGATTTTCACATGAATTACTCTGCCCGATGGAACCGACTGTTATAGCTGGTGCTAACTTTTATGAAATAAGAGTTCAAAACTTCAGTCCGTGTGTGATGTCCTTAGGTTAGTCAGGTTTAAGTAGTTCTAAGTTCTAGGGTACTACTGACCTCAAATGCTAAGTCCCATAGTGCTCAGAGCCATCTTAACCATCTACGTACCACGTGCCCATGTCGGGTACTGTGGATGGACTGTAAGGTAACGTAATGGCAATTTTTACGCAATGAAAGTATAATCTCGAGCTATTCTTTGGCGTTTACCCGACCAGAGAAAGGCTAGCACGTTCCAGCAACGAGTAAGTATATTTTTTTTTTTTTGGAGGAACTTTTACAGGAAAAGAATCACTCTCTGTCTCCCTCTTCTCTCTCTCTCCATCCCCCCCTCCCCCCACACCGACATCTTCGAGTGGAGAGAACTTTCGAACGAACGGAGAAGCAGTTGGAAGTACTTTTCGGCAGCATAGTAAGTCCTAAACCACGAATTATAACCCTAATGACTGATCTGAATTTATAAGAATTTAAGCGAAGACTTCTAATAAAAGGAGACCCATATTTTATAAATATGACGTAAAAGACCAGTCTTTGCAAAAGACAGTAAGTAGTTGCTTCACTTGTGGTGGGGTATCTTCCTACTGTATCAATTCTTGGTTAGGCAAATGTCGCACGAGATTAGCAAAATACAGCTGAGGGTGAGAAAAAATTTCAAGTTAATGAGATAACACACACGGGTGAGTATGTAATCGTAAATGTGTAGATAGTCTGCTGCCGTTTATTTACCTGTTTTAATGCTTCAAAGATTTCTTTGTCAGTATGTGATGAAAATGTATTTGAATGAAATGTCAAATAATGTTTACTGTGCCTTATGGTCCGAAAGCGTCCCACATCTCGTTAGTAAGTGTACTGAAAACCCTCCAGCTGACAGTATACGTTAATAGTTAGGTTCAGTTTCTGCTCTGACGTGAAGAACGGCAATATTTTCTTCTACCGATTTCTAGTTAGTGAAAGCTGGTGGTGACCATCTTGTGCACTGTTTATTTTCTTTATGTTCGACTCAAAAAGCAGGATTAAAATCTGACATGCAGTTGTAATATACTGTTGTTGTTGTTGTTGTGGTCTTCAGTCAGAAGACTGGTTTGATGCAGCTCTCCATGCTGCTCTGTGCTGTGCTAGCCTCATCTCCGAGTAACTACTGCAACCTATACCTCTCTGAATCTGCTTAGTTTATTCATCTATTTGTCTCCCTCTACGATTTTTACCCCACACGTTTCCCTCCAGTACTAAATTGGTGACCACTTGATGTCTCAGAATGAGTCCTACCAACTGATCCCTTCTTCTCGTCAAGTTGGGCCACAAATTCGTCTTGTACCCAATTATACTCAGTACCTACTCATTAATTACGTTATCTGCCCGTCTAATCTTCAGCGCTTTTCTGTAGCACCACATATCAAAAGCATATAATCTCTTCTTGGCTTAACTATTTATCGTCCATGTTTCACTTCTATTTACGGCTACACTTCATACAAATACTCTCAGAAGAGATTTCCTGACACTTAAATCTACACTCGACTTTAACAAATTTCTCTTCTTCAGAAGCGCTTTTGTTGCCATCACCAGTCTGCATTTTATATCGTCTCTACTGCGACCATCATCAGTCATTTTCCTTCCGAATTACTACTTTAAGTATCTCATTTCCTAATCTACTTCCCTCAGCATCATCTGATTTAATTCGACTACATGAGTATCGTAGAATATCCTTGGAGTAGTGAAGCAACTTCAATTACTTAATAAAAGCAAGTGTTCTGCTTCAGACTGTATACCAATTAGGTTCCTTTCAGTATATGTTGATGCATTAGCTCCATTCTTAAGAGTCATATACAACCGTTCTCTCGACGAAAGATCCGTACCAAAAGACTGGAAAGTTGCATAGGTCACACGAATATTGAAGAAAGGTAGTAAGAGTAATCCACTAAATTACAGGCCCAAATTATTAACGTCGATATGCAGAAGGATTATGGAACATAAATTGGGTTCGAGCATTGCGAGCTATACGAGATTGGAATGATGGAGAATCGTGAAGTTGGCTCGATGAAACCTATGCCAGACACTGAAATGTGATTTGCAGTGTATCCATGTCGATGAAGACATTCCATTATTCTCGCTTTGCTTTTTTTGATGTTCATCTTATGTCCTCTTTTCAAGACAGTGCCCATTCCGTTCAGTCGCTCTTCCAAGTGCTTTGGTGTCTCTGACAGAATTAAAGTGTCATTGGCAAACCTCAAAGTTTTTATTTCTTCTCCCTGGACTTTAATTCATCGTCCAAAATGTTCTTGTTTCCTTTACTGCCTGCTCAGTACACAGATTGAATAACATTGGTGGTGGACTACAACACTATCTCACTTCCTTCTCAACCACTGCTTCCCTTTCATGACCTTCCACTCTTATATCTGCCATCTTCTTTCTGTATAAATTGTAAATAGTCTTTCACTCCTTTTCTTTTATCCCTGCCACCTTTATAATTTGAAAGACAGTATGCCAGTCAGTATTATCAAAAGCTCTCTCTAGGTGTACAAATGCTATGAACATTTATTTGCCTTTCCTTAATCTTCCTTCTATGAGAATTCGTAGGGTCAGTATTGTCTCGCGTGTTCTTACGTTTCTCCGGCATCCAAACTGATCTCCCCCAAGGTGGACTTCTATGAGTTTTTCCAGTTCGGTCATTGATTGGTGTTAATATTTTGTCATCCAAGCTGTCAGAAATGTAGCATAAACAGAAAAACAGTAATATCCGACATACATCTCCAGTGTACACCTGAGAGAGAGTAATAATTCCAAAACAGACAGGACATGACAGCACCGATGTTACAGTAAGTATAAAACACCTAATGATGTATTATAGCTTCTCAGATCATAGTTACAAGATCATTATATTCAGACTAACGCTTATTCATGTATTTACAGAGCACCTGACCATGGCAATTTGGCGAAATGGGCTCATCGTTAATGAGATAAAATATGAACAATTCACACAGACAGTGTAGCTGGCTATTATTCAAAATAATCATGTCATTAAAAGACATATTTTGCACTCTGCCCCACAAAAGAACAAACGTTATTCTTCACGCAGTATCAAATCTCCCTTCTCATCTTCCTCTACGTCCTCTTCCACTTCCATAATATTGCCCTATGTGCATCTCCTCTGTAGAGACCCTCCAAATACTCTTTCCACCTTTCTGCTTTTCTTCTTTGCTTAGCACTGGTTTTCCATGTGAGCTCTTGCTATTCATAAATGTTGTTTTCTTTTCTTCAAAGGTCGCTTTAAATTTCCTGCAGTTGGTATGTATCTTATCCCTAGTGGTAAATGCTTCTACATCGTTACATTTACCCTCTAGCCACATCTGCTTAGCCATTTTGCACATCCTGTCACTCTCATTTTTTAGACGTTTGTATTCCCTTTCAGCTGCTTTATTTACTGCATTTTTATATTTTCTCCTTTCATCGATTGTCAATATCTCTTGTGTTACCCAAGGATCTCTACCTACCCTTGTCCTTTTACCTACATGATCCCCTACTGCCTCACTATTTCATCTCTCAAAGCTACCCATTCTTTTTATACATTCTTTCCCCAGTTCTTGTCAATCGTTACCTAATGCGTCCCCTGAAACCCTCAACAATCTGAGGTTCTTTCAGTTCATGCAGGTCCCATCTTCATAAATTCCTACCTTTTTGCAATTTCCTCAGTTTTAATCTGCAGTTCATAACCAATAAATTGTGGCCAGAGTCCATATCTGCCCCTGTTAATGTCTTACAACTTTTAAATATGGTTCTTAATGCTGTGTTCAACCATTATATAATCAATCTGAAACATTCCGATATCTCCAGGTCTCTTCCACGCACACAACCTTCTCTCATGATTCTTGCTCTATGTAAAATTCTACCAGGCGGCTTCCTCTTTCATTCCTTTCCCCCAGTTCATATTCACCTAATACTTCTCCTTCTCCTCCTTCTCCCACTACCATTTCTAGTCCTCCATGACTATTAAATTTCCGGCTTCCTTAACTATTTAAAAATTTTCTTTTACCTCATCATGCATTTCCTCAGTCTCCTCCTCATCTGCGGAGATAGTCCATATATATATTTGTACTATTGTGGTGGGTATAGGCTTGGCTCCTCCCCCCATGAACCATGGACCTTGCCGTTGGTGGGGAGGCTTGCGTGCCTCAGCGATACAGATGGCCGTACCGTAGGTGCAACCACAACGGAGGGGTATCTGTTGAGAGGCCAGACAAACGTGTGGTTCCTGAAGAGGGGCAGCAGCCTTTTCAGTAGTTGCAGGGGCAACAGTCTGGATGATTGACTGATCTGGCCTTGCAACATTAACCAAAACGGCCTTGCTGTGCTGGTACTGCGAACGGCTGAAAGCAAGGGGAAACTACAGCCGTCATTTTTCCCGAGGACATGCAGCTTTACTGTATGATGAAATGATGATGGCATCCTCTTGGGTAAAATATTCCGGAGGTAAAATAGTCTCCCATTCGGATCTCCGGGCGGGGACTACTCAGGAGGATGTCGTTATCAGGAGAAAGAAAACTGGCGTTCTACGGATCGGAGCGTGGAATGTCAAATCCCTTAATCGGGCAGGTAGGTTAGAAAATTTAAAAAGGGAAATGGATAGGATAAAGTTAGATATAGTGGGAATTAGTGAAGTTCGGTGGCAGGAGGAACAAGACTTCTGGTCAGGTGACTACAGGGTTATAAACACAAAATCAAATAGGGGTAATGCAGGAGTAGGTTTAATAATGAATAGGAAAATAGGAATGCGGGTAAGCTACTACAAACAGCATAGTGAACGCATTATTGTGGCCAAGATAGATACAAAGCCCACACCTACTACAGTAGTACAAGTTTATATGCCAACTAGCTCTGCAGATGATGAAGAAATTGAAGAAATGTACGATGAAATAAAAGAAACTATTCAGATCGTGAAGGGAGACGAAAATTTAATAGTAATGGGTGACTGGAATTCGAGTGTAGGAAAAGGGAGAGAAGGAAACATAGTAGGTGAATATGGATTGGGGCTAAGAAATGAAAGAGGAAGCCGCCTAGTAGAATTTTGCACAGAGCACAACTTAATCATAGCTAACACTTGGTTTAAGAATCATGAAAGAAGGTTGTATACGTGGAAGAACCCTGGAGATACTAAAAGGTATCAGATAGATTACATAATGGTAAGACAGAGATTTAGGAACCAGGTTTTAAGTTGTAAGACATTTCCAGGGGCAGATGTGGACTCTGACCACAATCTATTGGTTATGACCTGTAGATTAAAACTGAAGAAACTGCAAAAATGTGGGACATTAAGGAGATGGGACCTGGATAAACTGAAAGAACCAGAGGTTGTACAGAGTTTCAGAGAGAGCATAAGGGAACAATTGACAGGAATAGGGGAAAGATACAGTAGAAGAAGAATGGGTAGCTCTGAGGGATGTAGTATTGAAGGCAGCAGAGGATAAAGTAGGCACAAAGACGAGGGCTGCTAGAAATACTTGGGGAACAGAAGAAATATTGAATTTAACTGATGAAAGGAGAAAATATAAAAATGCAGTAAATGAAGCAGGCAAAAAGGAATACAAACGTCTCAAAAATGAGATCGACAGGAAATGCAAAATGGCTAAACAGGGATGGCTAGAGGACAAATGTAAGGATGTAGAAGCTTATCTCACTAGGGGTAAGATAGATACTGCCTACAGGAAAATTAAAGAGACCTTTGGAGAGAAGAGAACCACGTGTATGAATACCAAAAACTCAGATGGCAGCCCAGTTCTAAGCAAAGAAGGGAAGGCAGAAAGGTGGAAGGAGTATATAGAAGGTTTATACAAGGGCGATGTACTTGAGGACAATATTATGGAAATAGAAGAGGATGTAGATGAAGACGAAATGGGAGATACGATACTGCGTGAAGAGTTTGACAGAGCACTGAAAGACCTGAGTCGAAACAAGGCCCCCGGAGTAGACAACATTCCATTAGAACTGCTGACGGCCTTGGGAGGGCCAGTCATGACAAAACCCTACCAGCTTGTGAGCAAGATGTATGAGACAGGCGAAATACCCTCAGACTTCAAGAAGAATATAATAATTCCAATCCCAAAGAAAGCAGGTGCTGACAGATGTGAAAATTACCGAACTATCAGTTTAATAAGCTACGGCTGCAAAATACTAACGCGAATTCTTTACAGACGAATGGAAAAACTGGTAGATGCAGACCTCGGGGAGGATCAGTTTGGATTCCGTCGAAATGTTGGAACACGTGAGACAATACTGACCTTACGACTTATCTTAGAAGAAAGATTAAGAAAAGGCAAACCTACGTTTCTAGCATTTGTAGACTTAGAGAAAGCTTTTGACAATGTTGACTGGAATACTCTTTTTCAAATTCTAAAGGTGGCAGGGGTAAAATACAGGGAGCGAAAGGCTATTTATAATTTGTACAGAAACCAGATGGCAGTAATAAGAGTCGAGGGGCATGAAAGGGAAGCAGTGGTTGGGAAAGGAGTGAGACACGGTTGTAACCTCTCCCCGATGTTATTCAATCTGTATATTGAGCAAGCAGTAAAGGAAACAAAAGAAAAATTTGGAGTAGGTATTAAAATTCATGGAGACGAAGTAAAAACTTTGAGGTTCGCCGATGACATTGTAATTCTGTCAGAGACGGCAAAGGACTTGGAAGAGCAGTTGAACGGAATGGACAGTGTCTTGAAAGGAGGATATAAGATGAACATTAACAAAAGCAAAACGAGGATAATGGAATGTAGTCAAATTAAATCGGGTGATGCTGAGGGAATTAGATTAGGAAATGAGACACTTAAAGTAGTAAAGGAGTTTTGCTATTTAGGAAGTAAAATAACTGATGATGGTCGAAGTAGAGAGGATATAAAATGTAGACTGGCAATGGCAAGGAAAGCGTTTCTCAAGAAGAGAAATTTGTTAACATCGAATATTGATTTATGTATCAGGAAGTCGTTTCTGAAAGTATTTGTTTGGAGTGTAGCCATGTATGGAAGTGAAACATGGACGATAACTAGTTTGGACAAGAAGAGAATAGAAGCTTTCGAAATGTGGTGCTACAGAAGAATACTGAAGATAAGGTGGATAGATCACGTAACTAATGAGGAGGTATTGAATAGGATTGGAGAGAAGAGAAGTTTGTGGCACAACTTGACTAGAAGAAGGGATCGGTTGGTAGGACATGTTTTGAGGCATCAAGGGATCACAAATTTAGCATTGGAGGGCAGCGTGGAGGGTAAAAATCGTAGAGGGAGACCGAGAGATGAGTACACTAAGCAGATTCAGAAGGATGTAGGTTGCAGTAGGTACTGGGAGATGAAGCAGCTTGCACAGGATAGAGTAGCATGGAGAGCTGCATCAATCCAGTCTCAGGACTGAAGACAACAACAACAACATAGGCTTGGCTAAAATAATGCGATCACTATGTTGTTCTTAGTATCTTATCCGCGTTCCTATTTTTGTCACTAATTGTTAAACCTACACCTCTATTACCACTGTCTCATTTTGTATGTATACCCCGTATTCACCTGACCAGAGGTCCTGTTCCTCCTGTCACCGAGCTTCATTAATTCCCACTATATCTAAATTTAACCTTTCTATGTCCCTTTTTAAGTTTTCTAACCTATCTGCCCGATTATACGCCCTAATATATTATATTACGAGAAAATTAAATTCCTCAATTTTGATATGAGCCATAAGAAGATTATACAATGAAGCTAAATTTATAAGCTAGACATGGAACCAGATTACTAAGAACGGCATTATGTTTACTCAAGGAGTTAAACAATGTTGTAAGCTTTCTCTAATTTTATTCAGTTTCTGTGCAAATGGCATGTTTAAAAAACGCAATGAGAAAACAAGAAACAACAAAGGAATAAAAGTTGATAAAGTCTAGTACATAAAAACATTAATGTATGCTGACGAGCAGACTACAATAACCGCTTCAGAAGAAGAGTTACGTAGACATATTTGTAAATTAAATCACGCTGTCCAACATTATAGTTTCAGAATATCTGTAGAAAAGAAAAAAGTTGTGACACTCAGAGGAAAACAACGGGTGCCCTCAAATATAGCGACAGAAAACAAAATCATCGAACAAGCGGGTCATTCTAACTCCCGTAACCGTGTAATTTTTTGTATGTAAAGAGTGAAACAGCAAAATTTCAGGATGTATGTGAAAAGAAAATGAAACAAAACGACAACTGAAGAAATGTAAGCAAGATTTTTCGCAAGACTCTAGCTGTTCCAGCGCTAATTTGCGGATCTGAGGCTTGGACACTAACCAAGGAAGACATAAATCGAATATTAACGACAGGAATGAAATTACCTGCAGACTGTCAAATATTTGTAATAGAAAAAATCGACACATGTAAGCAGAAATGGAAGCTACATCTAGACAGAGTACAACAAGGCAGATATCATAAAAAAGTTTTGTGGTATGTACCAAAGAGATAAGGGGAATAGATCGGCCCAGATGTAGATGATGATGATGGTGACGATAATTACAATTTGTTAAGCTGTGGGACAATGTGTAGTAGAACGTGATAAAGAATCTGGTACTGAGGAAGACAATAATTCGTATCTACGTCGACATACATATTCCACAAACTACCGTATGGTGCACCGCAGAAGGTAACCTCTACGAGTAAATTTCATTTCCTTTCCTGTTTCACTTGTGAACAGAGTGATGGAAAAACAACTTTCCACATGTCTCCATACGGACCCTAATCTACACTCCAGGAAATTGAAATACGAACACCGTGAATTCATTGTTCCAGGAAGGGGAAACTTTATTGACACATTCCTGGGGTCAGATACATCACATGATCACACTGACAGAACCACAGGCACATAGACACAGGCAACAGAGCATGCACAATGTCGGCACTAGTACAGTGTACATCCACCTTTCGCAGCAATGCAGGCTGCTATTCTCCCATGGAGACGATCGTAGAGATGCTGGATGTAGTCCTGTGGAACGGCTTGCCATGCCATTTCCATCTGGCGCCTCAGTTGGACCAGCGTTCGTGCTGGACGTGCAGACCGCGTGAGACGACGCTTCATCCAGTCCCAAACATGCTCAATGGGGGACAGATCCGGAGACCTTGCTGGCAAGGGTAGTTGACTTACACCTTCTCGAGTACGTTGGGTGGCACGGGATACATGCGGACGTGCATTGTCCTGTTGGAACAGAAAGTTCCCTTGCCGGTCTAGGAATGGTAGAACGATGGGTTCGATGACGGTTTGGATGTACCGTGCACTATTCAGTGTCCCCTCGACGATCACCAGAGGTGTACGGCCAGTGTAGGAGATCGCTCCCCACACCATGATGCCGGGTGTTGGCCCTGTGTGCCTCGGTAGTATGCAGTCCTGATTGTGGCGCTCACCTGCATGGCGCCAAACACGCATACGACCATCATTGGCACCAAGGCAGAAGCGACTCTCATCGCTGAAGACGACACGTCTCCATTCGTCCCTCCATTCACGCCTGTCGCGACACCACTGGAGGCGGGCTGCACGATGTTGGGGCGTGAGCGGAAGACGGCCTAACGGTGTGCGGGACCGTAGCCCAGCTTCATGGAGACGGTTGCGAATGGTCCTCGCCGATACCCCAGGAGCAACAGTGTCCCTAATTTGCTGGGAAGTGGCGGTGCGGTCCCCTACAGCACTGCGTAGGATCCTACAGTCTTGGCGTGCATCCGTGCGTCGCTGCGGTCCGGTCCCAGGTCGACGGGCACGTGCACCTTCCGCCGACCACTGGCGACAACATCGATGTACTGTGGAGACCTCACGCCCCACGTGTTGAGCAATTCGGCGGTACGTCCACCCGGCCTCCTGCATGCCCACTATACGCCCTCGCTCAAAGTCCGTCAACTGCACATACGCTTCACGTCCACGCTGTCGCAGCATGCTACCAGTGTTAAAGACTGCGATGGAGCTCCGTATGCCACGGCAAACTGGCTGACACTGACGGCGGCGGTGCACAAATGCTGCGCAGCTAGCGCCATTCGACGGCCAACACCGCGGTTCCTGGTGTGTCCGCTGTGCCGTGCGTGTGATCATTGCTTGTACAGCCCTCTCGCAGTGTCCGGAGCAAGTATGGTGGGTCTGACACACCGGTGTCAATGTGTTCTTTTTTCCATTTCCAGGAGTGTATATAATCTTATTTTAGTGGTCCTTACGCGAAATGTACGTTGACGGTAGTAGAATCGTTCTGCAGTCAGTTTCAAATACCGGATCTCTATATTTTCTCAGTGGTATTCCTCGAAAAGGACGCAGTATTCCCTCCGGCGATTTCCAATTGAGTTTCCGAAGCACCTCCATAGCACCCACTGGTTCGAACCTACTGGTCACAAAACTGGCTGCTTGCCTCTGAATTCCTTCGGTGTCTTCCTTTAGTCTGACCTGGTGCGGATTCCAAACACTCCAAAAGCACTCGGCAGTTGGTCGCGCTTATGTCCAACATTCAGTCTCCTATACAGAAAAACAAGTCCTTCCTAAAATTCTCCCATGAAACCGACGTCTATCATTCACTTTCCATGCTTCCGTCCTTACATGCTGTGCGACATTATGCTTACTTCATGGTCTTGACTTTCGCAAGCAGTACACTATTAATGCTATACTCGAACATTGTGGGTTTGTTTTGCGTACTCGACAGCATTAACATAAATTTTTTCTGCATTTCGAGTTACGTGTCATTCGTTATACTAATTGCAAATATAGTGCAAAACACCTTGTATGCAGGCCGGAGTGGCCGAGCGTTTCTAGGCGCTTCAGTCTGAAACCGCGCGACCGCTACGGTCGCAGGTTCGAATCCTGCGTCGGGCATGAATGTGTGTGTTGTCGTTAGCTGAGTTACGTTAAGTATTTCTAAGTTCTAGGGGAGCGATGACCTCAGCTGTTAGGCCCCATAGTTCTGAGAGCCATTTGAACCATTTGAACATCTTGTATCCTTCCTGAGTCTCCCAACGGCGGCACTTTTCCATGCACCACAGCATCATCAGCAAACAGCTGCAGATCTGTTGAGTTTGTAGGAAATAACAGTGACCCTATCACACTTTCTGAGACACTCTTGACTATAACTTTGTCTCTGATAAACACTCGGGTGCAGTTGCTTCAAAAGTCTTAGACCCACTCACATTCCTGGAAACGTATTCTTTATGCTTGTACCTACGTTAACAGTTGGCAGAGTGGGTCGTGTCAAACGTTTTACTAAAATCTAGGAATATGGAATCCGAGTGGCACCCATCATCCATCGTTCGCATGATCTCGTGGGAAGAAAGGGCAAACTTTCGCTCGAGCGAAGCTTTCTAAAATCACACTGGTTTGTGGACAAAGATTTTCCTTTTCGAGGAAGTTTATTATATTCGAATCCTGCCTCGGGCATGGATGTGTGTGATGTCCTTAGGTTAGTTAGGTTTAGGTAGTTCTAAGTTCTAGGCGACTGATTACCACAGATGTTAAGTCCCATAGTGATCAGGGTGAGAGATTCACAGTGTATGCAAGGTAAGTAAGGGGCCAATGCAGGACAGTACGCTTAGTAAAACCGATCTGGAATTTCATCAGGGCCTTGCGACTTATTTGTTTTCAATACATACATACATCAAAAATAGTTTGACATCACCTCGGTTCAGAGAGTTCCGGAAACTGTACAGAAAATTGGAATAGAGATCAACATAATGATCATTTTCGCCCTTTTTATTGCTAATGAAAACCACACATTGCATGTTGTACCGCCATACAGCGAGACCTTAAGAGGAGGTGGTTCAGATTGCTCTACACACAGGTACCCCTAATACCCAGTAGTACGTCCTCTTGCATTACTGCATGCCTGTACTCGTCGTGGCGTACTATCGATAAGTTCCTCAAAGCACTATTGATCCAAATTGTCCCACTCCTCAACGGCAATTCGTTGTGGATCCGTCAGAGGGGTAGGTGGGTCACGTCATCCATAACCAGCCCTTTTCACTCTATCCCAGGCTTGTTCGTTATCGTTCATGTCTGGAGAACATGCTGGCCGGTTTTGTCGAGCGCTGTCGTTATCCTGAAGGAAGTCATTCACAAGATGTGCACGGTGGGGGCGCGAATTGTCGTCCATGAAGACGAATGCCTCGTCGATATGTTGCCGATATGGTTGCACTATCGGTCGGAGGATGGCATTCACGTATCGTACAGGCGTTACGGCGCCTTCCATGACCACCAGCGGCGTACATCGGCCTCACATAATGCCACTTCAAAACATCAAGGAACCTCCAGCTTGCTGCACTCGCCGGACGGTTTCCTGTCTCTCTGTATCTCCTCCATGTCGAAAAACATCACTTTGATTCACTTCGCGACGGTTGGATACTTTCCTTGTTGAGAGGCCTTCCTGGCACAAAGTAACAATGCGGACGTGATCCAACCGCGGTATTCTAGGCATGGTTGAGCTACAGACAACACGATCCGTGTACCTCCACCGTGTTGGAATGACTGGAACTAATCGGCTGTCGGACCCCTTTCGTCTAATAGGCACTGCTCATGCAGGCCTGGGCAGGTTTAGTGACATCTCTGAACAGTCAGAGGGACGGTGTCTGTGACAATATCCACAGTCAACGTCAATCTTCAGGAGTTTTGGGAACCGGGGTGATGAAAAACTTTGTTTGAAGTGTATAATTAATCCAAAATATTGAAGTAGTCTTGCACGACACCTGACAAAAAACAGTAGCAGGCGTGTATTTACTGGAACACTCAACCATGTTCCTTTATTTTTACTTCGATTCGTAAGACACTTTTCAGATAACCCAGTACAAATCCAGTGTCGCATAAAACGGAATAAGGCCCATTAAACCTTTAGAACTCCGTTCTGGATTACAGCAAGTGATTTTAAGGAAGCCGTTCCGAGGCGTTGATAGAGACGGCAAGGCGATCGTCGGAAGCTCTTGTTCCAAGCGCTACTCGAGGCGGTGTTCGTTTACGCGCGGAAGGCGCAATTACAGGAGGCGCCGAGCGCCTTTAGTGCAGCCTATCTGGGTGAGGCGGGCCCTTTACGGAGGGCCACAGGGCGGGGCTACGGCCTTGACACGGCCCTACAGGGCGTTGCGGCGCTATCTGGGTCACCCAGCGGCCCGGCTGCACCGCCGCGGCAGCTCTCACTGATGTTCCTGTGTGCGAGTGCTGTGTGTTTAAAATACAAACACAGTGGTCCAGTTTGTCAACAAGTGGTGCGACAAATGAGAGCAAATTATCCCAGGGGAAACATAAACCCTTCCACTCCCTCAGGCATGACATCGCTTGCAGAGTGATTAACAATAGATGCCGTTTCGTTTGTTGCTGGTGTGTTAGAGAAACTGAATATGCAAAATGATAGCTGCACTAATAGACCGAATATGTCTTCAAATATAAAACGATGTTACAGAACATGGAGACGACGAAAGGTGTCCGGAGTAAAGACCAACTGGCGAAAATGGTGCTGTATACATACCAGTGCTATGCAGTGAAGTGGCAAACCGCATGGCATACCACCTAGTATTGTACAAGAGTTTCAGTTTTCCGTAGTAGGGCAGCAGTTCGACGTGACTGTCAGGGACTCAAAAGCTGTTGGCAGTCCCCTGCACAAATAATTAGCTATGTTGCCCCAATAGCCGTTCGTAATTGCGAAGTTGTTGCCTGTATAGGAGTTTGCGCACGAACTGACCTCTCCATTATGACCCATAAATATTCGATGCGGATCAATCAAGCAATCGGGATGGCGAAATTTTTCGTTCGATTTGTCCAGAATGTTCCACAAACTACTTGTGAACAGTTGTTGCCCGGTGACATGCAGCATTGTCACCCATAAAGATTCCACCTTTGTTTGACAACCTGAAGTCCATGAATGGCTGAATATGGTCAGCAAGCAGCCGAACACAACCATTTCCAGTAAACGATCGATTTCACACCATGTAAACACACTACACACCATTAAGGAGCTACCACCAACTTCACTGCCCTATCGACTACTCGGCTCTAAAGCTTCATGAGACTGGCGTGACATTTTGAGTCCTATTACCAACTCTTACCAACTGAAATCGAAACTCATGTGACCAGACCATGGTTTTCCAGACGTCTGTGGTCCAACTAGCTACGCGGGGTTAGCTGAGCGGTCTTAGGCGCTGAAGTCATGGACTGTGCGGCTGGTCCCAGCGGAGGTTCGAGTCCTCCCTCGGGCATGGGTTTGTGAGTGTTTGTCCTTAGGATAATTTAGGTTAAGTAGTGTGTAAGCTTAGGACTGATGACCTTCGCAGTTAAGTCCCATAAGATTTCACACACATTTGAACATTTTGCGTCCAACTGATGAGGGTGCGTGCCGATGAGTGGCGCTGCAGGCGTTGTCGTGCTGGAACTAGCAACTGTCATCTGCTGCCATCGCCCATTCTTGACAAATTCCGCCACACCTAACGGATACGTTCGTTGTACGTCCCACAATGATTTATACGGCTATTTCACGCAATATTCCTTGTCAGTTAGCACTGTCAATTGTACACAAATGCCGCTGTTCTCGGTCGTTAATTGAAAGTCGTCGGGTGCTGTTTTGTCCGTGGTGAGAGGAAATATCTAAAATTTCGCATTCTCTGCACAGTATTGACACTATGGACCTCGGAACACTGAATTCCCAACGATTTCCGAAATAGAATCGGGTCTATCGCCAGCTGCCATACCGAGTTCAAAGTCTGTTGATTTCCGTAGTGCGACCGTAACTACGACGCCTTTTCACATGAATAGCCTGAGTACAAACGACAGCACCGCCGATGCACTGCCCTTTTACACCCTGTGTACGCGATACTAGCGTCAGTTGTATACGTGTATATCTCTGTCCCATGAGTTTGTACAGGGTACAGCCATTTTCATAGTACACCTCTAGTGAAGCAAGCTAAACGACAATGTGAATAGACATTGACCTTAATATCAGAGGCCCAGGATCTTCACCGGTTCAGCAACCGTTTACACGGCGCTTTCGATTTCTCAGCTCGGCACTAACTAGAAAAGAAATTGCTGTTATTAACAGAATAAGAGTAGGTCACGCGAATACTAAAGAAACTAGACCTTTTTGTAAGTAACACCATCTCCAATCTACAGTTTCTGGTTGCTTCAAGAGGATACTATACACACACTGACAGAGTAATATACATGCTATTAGCCTATACTATATCTTAGAGATTAAGGATTTTTTTCTTTCAATGTAGTTCTCAGTCCATAAAGAGGTCCAATGCCAAATGTATTGTCATTTCATCCGACTTCGTAAAAGGGAACTTTAAAATTTGCGGGTTTCTCCTTATCTCTCTTATTAATTTTTTTGGATTTTTTGTAATTTTTCAACCACATTAATGTACACTGCAAACTAATTATCTCGGACAATTATTCCGTTATCTTTGTACAGATCGGTTAAGCAGTACTTCGTGTGCTTTATTTAGTAACAGTAGTCAGACAAATGCCTGTTTCTTTCATTATATGGCATTTTAACAACACATTACTTTTATTCCGTCCCCCACATGAATTTGAGTATAAAACTATTTTCATTTGTATGTGGCATTTCTTCAAATTTAGATATAATAAAATTATACGTAAAAGAACGTACTGAACTTGGATTTCTTTAGCATTCAGACTGAAAAAACACAACAGAAAATATTACGACCATCGTTATGACAATGTACATCGAAACTGTAAGGCCACAGCAACCTTTTCTAGAAATGTGCAGTTACATTTAGTCGGCGAAGGGGGAGGTTTTGAGCATAATCACATTCTAACACAAATAGGTTGCAATCACCCTTGCTTGCACCTGCCACATTTTTTTTTATTTAATGTTGTTGTAACTCTGAACCTTTTTTTATGACGAAGATATTGAACTTCACATCCCCTGTTTACCATTATAAGACAAATAGGTAACAATCATCCTTGCTTGCTCCTGCCATAATTTTTGATTTAATGTTGTTGTAACTCTGAAGCATTTGTTATGTAGAAGATATTGAACTTCACATTCACTGTCTCTATCTACTTTTATGGTAATTTTACATTCAGTATAACAGATAGAAATGTCTGTTCTTAGCTGCCTGAAAGAGTACTCAATGCGTTTCCTGAAGTTTTTGTGAGATGTACTATAACTCATGTTAGTGGCTTCCGTGTTTTATCATAAAAACGGTGCTTGGAAGCGTTATACAAATTTACAACATTTAATGCAGGATTTTCAAAATATTTTTTCTCCCTCTTTGACATGATGTAATTAGTTTCTTTATAAGGAATTCTCTTTCCATTCATCTTCTATAAGTTGCCACATATCTTAAATTACTTTGTTGGAACGATTGCAGTGTTTTCCCCTACGCTCTTCTATAATGTTGTTCTCACATTCCTGTGATACACTATCCTGTTTTGTGTGTTTTCATCTTTTTGGAACATGTTAAATCGAGTATTCCTACATCTACATGATTAGTCTGACATTCACAATAACGTGTCTGGCAGAGGGTTCAATGAACAACCTTCAAGCTGTCTGTTTACCGTCCCACTCTCGAACGGAGCTCGGGAAAACGAGCATTTAAATTTTTCTGTGTGAGCCCTGTTTCACTGTTAAATGTACAAAGTTAAATCTGGAAATAATAATAACAATGATGAAAGGACTAACCTGTTTTTAAAGAAGTCTGCACAGTTATCAATCTCATTTCTGAAATTTGTAATGCGGAGAGAAAAAATTGTCTACGAACACGTTGGTCGTCTTTTTCCAACTTTATGGCGGAACTCCTCAAATGGTCTCTCTCTTTTCTTCTTTCTTTTTTCTGAACTACTTTATCTTCTTCTTTATATACCAAAGTAACAATGCAGCTTGTAAATAATTTATATCCAGTATCAAAAAACCGTTTGAAGCATTTCTTTTGCTCATCACAGTCAATAATCTGAAAATGTCTGAACTGAATATATTTATGAAATTAGCAGTAATAAGTTTTTTACACTTAATATTACTTCTGGAAGCTAAAAAAATACAGAAATAATTTCTTTTCCTGCAGCATTTTTCCACTTTCTGGAATCTATTTTTCTTCAGTTCATTTCCAGTCGTAGAGAAAGAGTGATTTCAAAAAAGATGATACTGCAATAACGGCGGAGTTAAATTTACGGTGTTATTGTTTCTACTTCCTCCTTTCTTGAGAAGATAGAAAACAGAATTACACGCTTCTTAAATCGAATATGTCAGTCTTGACCATCTTCTTTTATTACTAAATCTTTAGTATTGTAGATTGATCGTCTGTTTATATATATATATATATATATATATATATATATATATATATATATATATATATATATATATATATAATTGTGAACATAATTCTTCACCGTGCACTGCCAAAGATTTCCTGTAGGTAGACAAATGCTACAGCAGTGAAACGCACCCAAAATAAAGATTACTGAAACTAGTCGGGTAATCATATGATTCCTTGCAGTTCAACGGTATGGTGCAATTATTTCAAACGAACGTCGCTTCGACAATTCGCGTGTCCCTAACCTACCCCGTTCTCCTGAGGGGGAAAAGAGGATTATAATTCAACAAGGAATCTTTACGCTGTGCCACTCCTGGTGAATTACATCGTCAAGAGGGAAAGGATGGGTTAACGGCTGACTGATACACTCCGTGATCCGATAGGGAGTCGATCCCACGTCCTTTCGGTTTACAGGCATGCGTTGTACTTCTAATCAACGAAGTCCGAAACTGGTTTGCCGATATACACTCCTGGAAATTGGAAAACAGAACACATTGACACCGGTGTGTCAGACCCACCATACTTGCTCCGGACACTGCGAGAGGGCTGTACAAGCAATGATCACACGCATGGCACAGCGGACACACCAGGAACCGCGGTGTTGGCCGTCGAATGGCGCTAGCTGCGCAACATTTGTGCACCGCCGCCGTCAGTGTCAGCCAGTTTGCCGTGGCATACGGAGCTCCATCGCAGTCTTTAACACTGGTAGCATGCCGCGACAGCATGGACGTGAACCGTATGTGCAGTTGACGAACTTTGAGCGAGGGCGTATAGTGGGCATGCGGGTGGCCGGGTGGACGTACCGCCGAATTGCTCAACACGTGGGGCGTGAGGTCTCCACAGTACATCGATGTTGTCGCCAGTGGTCGGCGGAAGGTGCACGTGCCCGTCGACCTGGGACCGGACCGCAGCGACGCACGGATGCACGCCAAGACCGTAGGATCCTACGCAGTGCCGTAGAGGACCGCACCGCCACTTCCCAGCAAATTAGGGACACTATTGCTCCTGGGGTATCGGCGAGGACCATTCGCAACCGTCTCCATGAAGCTGGGCTACGGTCTCACACACCTTTAGGCCGTCTTCCGCTCACGCCCCAACATCGTACAGCCCGCCTACAGTGGTGTCGCGACAGGCGTGAATGGAGGGACGAATGGAGACGTGTCGTCTTCAGCGATGAGAGTCGCTTCTGCCTTGGTGTCAATGGTGGTCGTATGCGGATCTGTCCCCCATTGAGCATGTTTGGGACTGTATGAAGCGTCGTCTCACGCGGTCTGCACGTCCAGCACGAACGCTGGTCCAACTGAGGCGCCAGGTGGAAATGGCATGGCAAGCCGTTCCACAGGACTACATCCAGCATCTCTACGATCGTCTCCATGGGAGAATAGCAGCCTGTATTGCTGCGAAAGGTGGATATACACTGTACTAGTGCCGACATTGTGCATGCTCTGTTGCCTGTGTCTATGTGCCTGTGGTTCTGTCAGTGTGATCATGTGATGTATCTGACCCCAGGAATGTGTCAATAAAGTTTCCCCTTCCTGGGACAATGAATTCACGGTGTTCTTATTTCAATTTCCAGGAGTGTATAATTTATTTTTTTATATATATTTTTTAACATATTTTAACTGTAGTGGCTAGTAAGAGCCGCGCGCCTCCTATTTGTATCTTGAACACTCGTAACCAGTGGCCGCGTTCTACATCAATATACTGGGCGAGTTCAATGTAGCGCCGCTTCTCTATCGGCCCAGGTGCTATCATCAGCTGATTATTAAATGAAAGTGATCACCGTACCCATTCTTTAGCCCTTTTTACTAACTACGACGTTTTTGTGAAAAAAAATTATACGCTTGACTCGCATGTGACGTAAGTTCTTAATAGCGTTTATTTCTTTAAGATTGATGTTCAGTTTCGTTTGACTTATGTTTTAGACACGAGTGCCCTCATTGTGCTTAGTCTTCGTAAGTTGTTAGGCACACTAGAGTTCATTGTTTCTTATATAAGTGAAATCTTTTATAGACAAACTATCTGTCTGTTGGTATTAATCAAGATATGTCTCGTGTTTTTTTTTAAAAAAATACTTTAGTTATGATGTGCATTTTTTTGTCACCATGTCCTCGTGTTTTTTACGTTACATTTTAACTGTTTGACAGCAGTATGTAAAATTTTTAATAAAGGTACGATTATAATCTGTTTACTACTGTACTCTTATTGTTATTAATCTCCTCTTAACTCTTATCCAACCCTGGTAGTAACTGCATACCTATCCGAAACCTACATTTTGTAGGACTACTGACCAGAGTTTGTTTCAGTATTACTTTTCGATGTAAGCTTAATTACATGATCTTCCGAGGACGGCCAATTAATTAGCCGAAACTAGTTAAAAATTTAATTTAACAGAAATTTGTGCATTTGACGACTGATTACTTCTATTCTTCAGACGCACTTCACAGCTGCTGATTGACAACCGTGAATAAAATTATAGACGAACAAATGCCTGTCACGAATGTCTGTTCCACATGTTACTATATGAGAGGGGCGTTCCTCTTCTTTCCTCCTTACACGCTCCAAAATTTTTATATTTGCGACCAGCGAAATAGAGTTTCTTTACCGTTTTGTAGCAAATAGTGTCTTGCCTTGGTACTCTTTTCAAACTTTCGTCTCCACCCAACACTGTAGTAGACGTTTAATATACTGGTATCCATAATTAGAGTTTCAGTTTCAAATCTCTGTAGAAAGAGAACCATTGCTACTCATGACGTCAGATTTTGAGGACGGCTAAAAACGACACATGAATCGGAATGACATTGTGCATGCTCTGTTGCCTGTGTCTATGTGCCTGTGGTTCTGTCAGTGAGATCATGTGATGTATCTGACCCCAGATATGTGTCAATAAAGTTTCCCCTTCCTGGGACAATGAATTCACGGTGTTCTTATTTCAATTTCCAGGAGTGTAGATCTATACGCAAATTTAAGGGTTCAAGAATTTCATCCGGGAACAAGGTGTGAGCGGTCAGAAGGAAAGAAGATTATACTTTCAACACCGAATCGATGAGTCAGATATTAGAAACGAAGCGTGGGAATTCAGCTGAGGCCTAATCGAAAAAAAAAACCATCATGTTGCTGGTACGACGCTATTTGGAGAAATCTAATTCTTGAAGGATGGGCGTTCATTTAAACATAGACACTCCCGAATATGAGTGCGCTGATTTAAACACTCCCTCTCTTGCCTCCTTATATAAGCGCTAGGAGCCGTTGTACTAACGTAACTACTAACATGAATGCCTTAGGAAACCCACTCTCATCTTCCACACCCCGTACATTTATTCTTGGGACTGAAGATTCTAAAAAGCAAAGTAGTTGTACAAAGAGAAGATGTCAGTTTGAGATTTACTGTCAGATTCAAAAGAAATAAAATTGTGTTGTAGTCATAAGAAAGTAAGTTCCAAAGCGTTTTCTTGGCAGATAACATTATAAGAACCAATGTCAGTGATCTGGGCAGACCAGTTACTAGCTTGTTAGAATAGTTTCGTCTCTGTAGCTTCCAAAATTGGCACTATTAGTAAATGTGGGGCACTGGCACAGAGTACGTGGTATTTCTGCATAAGAAAGAATAACACTGTTCTTCGCTGCCACTCTCTCGAAAGAGTTTTACATGTGCGTTTTCTAAGTAATTTAGTCATTTGATTAAATAGGCAGGATGTCAAAATAGTAACTCCTTTCCAACCAATAGGTTGCGCACTAGGATAACCATCTCCACTTAGCAATGCGCTTTTTGCTACCTTTTCTTGGATTTTCGGCAGGTGTTGCTATAAGTGTCGAGACTTACATGAATTCAGTGGACGTAAACATTATAACGAGTTTTGAAAATACCGGTGCAAAATCAGGACCATAGACCTTTTGGGCTTATGCAGCTTGCTCGAGTACAAAAGAGGTGCACACGCAGTGGTTATCCCGAATGGTATCTCCCTAGGAGACACGTATCACCGAAATACACACTCTCACGATAAATCTGATTTTCTCTTCATAAAAAGTACGCTTGATATCCAACGAACCTCAATGTTACCTGTGAATTTGGCACTTCCAATTCAAAACGTCCCAATGTGAGTCGTTCCATTGGCTATGTTGAGCTGCCTTCAGCCTTTCTATAATTACTTGCACTTTTATTGGTAGGTACATCTGTGCTTTCGATTGTGGGGAGAAGGGTAAGCAGCAGAGTGTTACAAAAAACGGCCAAAGCGACACTTTAAGAGGAAAATAGCCATTTCTCAATATATATGCTTTACATTTCATGCATATACACCACTGGCCATTAACATTGCTACACCAGGAAGATGACATGCTACAGACGCGACATTTAACCGACAGGAAGAAGATGCTGTGATATACAAATGATTAGCCTTTCAGACCTTCACGCAAGGTTGACGCCGGTGGCCACACCTAAAACGTGCTGACATGAGGAAAGTTTCAAACCGATTTCTCATACACAAGCACCACTTGACCGGCGTTGCCTGGTGGAACGTTGTTGTGATGCCTCGTGTAAGGAGGAGAAATGCGTACCATCACGTTTCTGACTTTGATGAAGGTCGGATTGTTGCCTATCGCGATTGCGGTTTATCGTATCGCGACATTGCTGCTCGCGTTGGTCGAGAACCAATGACTATTAGCAGAATATGGAATCGGTGAATTCAGGAGGGTAATACGAAACGCCGTGCTGAATCCCAACGGCCTCGAATCATTAGCAGTCGAGATGACAGGCATCTTATACACATGGTTGTAACGGATCTTGCAGCCAAGTCTCGATCCCTGAGTCATCAGATGGGGACGTTCGCAAGACAACAACCATTTGCACGAACAGTTCGACGACGTTTGCAGCAGCATGGACTATCAGCTCGGAGACCATGGCCGCGGTTACCCTTGACGCTGCATCACAGACAGGAGAGCCTACGATGGTGTACTCAACGACGAACCTGGGTGTACGAATGGCAAAACATAATTTTTTCGGATGAACCCAGCTTCTGTTTACAGCATCATGATAATCTCATCTGTGTTTGGCGACATCGCGGTGAACGCACATTAGAAGCGTGTACTCGTCATCGCCATACTGGTGTCTCACCCGGCGTGAGAGTATGGGGTGCCATTGTTTACACGTCTCGGCCACCTCTTGTTCGCGTTGACGGCACTTTGAACAGTGGATGTTACATTTTAGATGTGTTATGACCCGTGGCTCTACCCTTCATTCGATCCCTGCGAAACCTTACGTTTCAGCAGGATAATGTGGGTCCGCATGTTGCAGGTCCTGCACGGGCCTTTCTGGATACAGCAAATGTTCGACTGCTGCCCTGGCCAGTACATTCTCCAGGTCTCTCACCAATTGGAAACGTCTGGTCAATGCTGGCCGAGCAACTGGTTCGTCACAATACGGCAGTCACTACTCTTGATGAACTGTGGTATAGTGTTGAAGCTGCATTAGCAGCTGTACCTGTACCCACCATCCAAGCTCTGTTTGACTCAATGTCCAGACGTATCAAGGCCGTTATTACGGCTAGAGGTGGTTGTTCTGGGTACTGATTTCTCAGGATCTATGCACCCAAATTGCGTGAAAATGTAATCACATGTCGGGGCAACGGCCTTGCCGCAGTGGATACACCGGTTCCCGTGAGATCACCGAAGTTAAGCACTGTCGGGCGTGGCCGGCACTTGGATGGGTGACCATCCAGCCACCATGCGCTGTTGCCATTTTTCGGGGTGCACTCAGCCTCGTGATGCCAATTGAAAAGCTACTCGACCGAATAGTAGCGGCTCCGGTCAAAGAAACCCATCATAACGACCGGGAGAGCGGTGTGCTGACCACACGCCCCTCCTATCCGCATCCTCACCTGAGGATCACACGGTGGTCGGATGGTCCCTGTTGTAGTTGGCAGCAGAGCCAACACCGTATTGCCAAAGGAGGCCGAAATGCACGCGTCTCAGCTCACGCAGGCTGGCGTGAGGTCTGGAACATGACAAGGGAATTAGAATTGAGAAAAACGGACGTAGCTGGTGGAATACTTAACTTTAATCCATTAATGACGAACGTCGCTTATGACATTACATGATTCACAGTATCAATAGAAACTGACTATGGCGCCTTGCTAGGTCGTAGCAAATAACTTAGCTGAAGGCTATGCTAACTATCGTCTCATCAAATGAGAGCGTAGAAGTCAGTGAACCATCCCTAGCAAAGTCGGCTGCACAACTGGGGCGAGTGCTAGGAAGTCTCTCTAGACCTGCCGGGTGGCGGCGCTCTGTCTGCAATCACTGATAGTGGCGACTCGCGGGTCCGACGTATACTAACGGACAGCGGCCGATTTAAAGGCTACCACCTAGCAAATGTGGTGTCTGGCGGTGACACCACAGTCCCGATGGGCCACTTATGGCCTGAAGACGGAGTGCTTTTAATCACATGTCAGTTCTAGTATTATATATTTGTTCAATGAATACTCGCTTATCATCTGCATTTCTTCTTGGTGTAGCAATTACAATGGCCTGTAGCTATGTAGCTATACTTTGTGCATAAATATAGTACATGCTATATTTCCTTGATTCCATCTCCAGTTCTTTGTCTCGTCTGCTAGAGAGGGTGGATGAATATCTGTGTGTCAACTTACATGTAATTTGGTTCGTGGGCAGTGATTCTTTGATTGGTAGTGGCAGTTTAACCATTTTTAGTCTAGAGGTTAGGTACTCGTAGATTCTGGTGGCCAAATTAGGGAACACTGGTCAGGATCTGTTTTAGAGGTTGACGCTGGTAAACGGAACTTATTTTCTCCTACCATTTCCGCTTCTACTTGTGGACCTCCGTCCAGTAAATTGGAACAACCCCGTTCGCTGCGTCTCAGAGTTGAGGTTCAGATCATAACACAATTGTGAGAAGTACAGACATGGTAAATCATTCCAGATCAGGGAAGGCGACCATAGTTACTAATATTTCAGTTATTTTAGGATATTCTTTGTCCTACCGCTATTCAGTGAGGGAAGAGATCACGTGGAGAGCTTTCAGCTCTACGTTATTATTCATCCAAGGCTACTGTTCTACTAGAATTTCTAAGTATAAGAGAATTTGTTTTCATCCTATATATTTTCCTACTTTTTGTACCTGCTAGATGCTGAATTTCTACACCAGCTACCCACCACGCGGATGATTAGTAAAACTAATGTTTCTCTGATACGTCACGTTTCAATCTGGTGTATAAACATACCCTTATAGCCTCTCCATTCTGTGGGTGTATTTTGAGATGAATGTATGTATGCACGTAAATGAGACGAGTCCTCCTTACACCAAACCGTGAATTTTACGACGTGTTAAGAAATGCTTACGAAAATAATTACTGTGGCATATAACGTGTTTGAGGCATTTCTCCAGTAATCACTATTGTTATCAATCAAAGTTACTTATGATTTGACTCGCAAAGAAATGTAAAATGTTTTTAAATTGTGTTGTCAACTTTACTCGTGCCACCCATCCTACTTTCAGTCTGGCTCCCTCAGAGCCCTCTGATATTACTATTTGGTTCCTTAATATTTTATTTGGCATTAATACGAAAATTTTATTCTGCAGTTGATCATATTCCTGTAAGAGAGATAATATCTCAGTGACTCAGTGCAACCTAAATTAACTCAATTACAAATCCACTTGAAACTTCATTGATTGCGACTTACTCCATGCAAATGAACACAAGGCTTGCTTTCTGTCTGACCATCCTATAGGTTCTGTAGTTGATGACGTGTAGGTATCATTCAGTTTTATCGCATCATAGTTCGCTGTTAGCAGATCGTGATATTCATCTTTGTACAACTTTACTCGAGTCAGCCTCAATCACCTTCGATTGGTTGATACAAGCACTCTGCTAGCAGGAATGGGTAAATTCAAAGTTGTTGCCCCCTCCTGAAGTACAAAATACGTTTTTGCGCTTTTAAAAACCGCGAAATGAGGGCATAAGGCTTTGATTGCTTGTCGTGAATCTGGATCCTTCACTTGTAGGTTTCAGTATCCATACAAGCTTTCAAATGCATTTCTTTGCGTTCAGTTGAATGTAATTGCTTAGTACCCTATTTCTTTCAGATTTATTTCTTTGTATCCTTTAGCATTCTGTTTATTGCAGCACTAGATCACACATCGTCCCACGGTAGCCACCTTTGTTGTGGATGCGCCTCACCAAACGTGTTATTTTGACGCATCGACAATCACACATGAAGTTACAGACACGAAACATACTGTTAGGTCTCAAGTACTGTATATCGCTTTTACCACAATTTCGTTAATTTCATTAAAATGCCTATTACTCTTTTTCTTACATATTTCACTTCACGATTTTTCTTCATGAGAACACCAAGGGGTACGACATTAGTGTGGTTAATTGTGATGGTGAGAGAAAATATGTTTCAGTGTGTGCTTCAGCAGATTAATGCAGACTTTTTTTGATAATTTATTAAAGTTATACTAAGTTTTAAAACAGTACAGTCTGCAGATTTACTGTAATAAGGTGACATCAGGCTGTGACTGAAAATTTTGCTCAGTTTAAATGTGCAGTGGGAACCTGTTTCTTAATTAGAAAATACAGGGAAATACCGTGTCCGTGAGTAGAAGGTTACTGTGGAGAAAATACCAGATAGAAATTAGACGGTTTTGTGACTGAATGTTTCATACTAAGGTGATAAATATTTTTAGTGTGTTGTAGGTAAGCTAGAAAATCTGAAAAGGAAATGCAAAGACTCAATCTAGATATAGTAGAGTCGATGAAGTGAAATGGAAAGAAGAAGAGGATTTCTGGTCCGATGAGTATAGGGTAATATCAGCAACAGCAGAAAATGGTATAACGGAGTAGGATTCGTTATGAATAGGAAGGTAGGGCAGAGGGTGTGAGTGTTATTAGAATCGACAGCAAACTAACACTTACAGCAATGCCGACGTCGCAACGTGAAGGTGAAGAGGTAGAGAAAATATACGAAGATACTGAAAAGGTAATGCAGTATGCAAGATGAAAATCTAATACCCACGGGAAATGGAATGCAGTTGTAGGGGAAGGAGTACAAGAAAAGGTTACAGTAGAATATGGGCTCACAACAAGGACTGCGAGAGGAGAAAGACTAATTGAATTCTGTAATAAATTTCAACTAGTAATAGCGAATACTCTGTTCAAAAATTACAAGAGAAAGGAATATCCTTGTAAAAGTTAGGGTGACAGGGGAAGATTTAAGTTAGATTACATCATGGTCAGACAGATTCCGAAATCAGATATTGGATTGCTAGGCGTACGCAAGAGCATATATAGACTCATATCACAATATAGTCTAATGAAGAGTAGGCTGAAGTTTAAGACATTAGTTTGTAATGGTCAATAAGCAAAAAAGTGGGATTTGGACCTACTAAGGAACGACGAGATGCGGTTAAAATTCTCTAAGGATACATATGCAGCAATAAGGAACAGCTCAGTAGGCATTACAGTTGAAGATGACTGGCCACCTTTAAGAGGGGAAAACGCAGAAGTGGAAAAGAAAAACATAGATACAAAGAAGGTAATTGCGAAGAAATTATAGATAACGTAAGAAATACTTCAGTTGATTGATGAAAGTCGCTGAGAAATGAAATAAATAGGAAGTGTGGGGAAGCTAAAACGATATCGCTACATGAAAAATGAGAAGTAATCTAAAAAGAAATGATTGTGGAGAATAGGTGCAATCAAAAGATTGAGGGGATGATTTGCTTGATGAGGTAGAAGAAGAAATGGGAGGCGGTTTAAAAGATGTAGGGGTCCAGTATTAGAATTTAAGAGAGCTTTGGAGGACCTACGATCAGATAAGGCAGAAGGGATAGTTAATATTTAATCAAAATTTCTAAAATCATTGGGGGAAGTGGCAACAAAATGACTATTCACGTTGGTGTTTACTATGTATGACATACCATCTGACTTTCGGAAAAATATCATGCAAACAAATCGGAACACTGCAAGAGCTAATAACTGCGAGAATTGTAGCACAATCAGCTTAACAGCTCATGCATGCCAGTGTCTGAAATATAATATACAGAAGAATGAAAAAAGTTTAGATACTATGAGATGACGATTAGTTTGGGTATAGTAAAGGTGAAGACACCAAAGAGGCAATTCTGATTTTACGTTTGATAATGAAAGCAAGACTAAAGAAAAATCAAGACACGTTCATAGGATTTGTCGACCTGTAAAAGGCGTTCGACAATGTAAAATAGTGTGAGATACACTAAATTCTGAGAAAAACAAGGGTAAGCTATAGGGAGAGACGGGTCATATACAATATGTACCAGAGCGAAGAGGAAATGATGAGAGTGGACGACCAAGAACGAGGTGCTCGGATTAAAAAGGGTGTAAGACAGGGATGTAATCTTTCTTCAGTGTATACTTCTAAGAAGCAATGACGGAAGTAAAAGGAAACTTGTGAATTTGAAATAAAATTCAAAGTAAAAGGATATCAAAGATACGATTTTCTGAGTGAATGTGAAGAAGAATTACATGATGTTCTGAAAGGAATGAACAGTCTAATGAGTACATACTATGGATTGCAGTAAATCGGAAGTAATGAGAAGTAGCAGAAATGAAAACAGGAACAGTGTAATGAGTACAGACTATGGATTGACAGTAAATAGGAGAAAGACGAAAGTAATGAGAAGTAGCAGAAATGAGAACAGCGACAAAATTGAAGAATACGAAATAGATTAGGTTAACGAACTCTTCTATCCATTCAATGAGCGACGGAGTAGAGAGGACATAAAAAGCAGACTAGGACTGGCAGAAAGGGAATTCCTGACCAAAAGAAGTTTACTAGCATAAATCATAGGCCTTAAATTGAGGGAGAAATTACTGAGTATGTACGTTTGGAGCACACCATTGTGCGGTAGTGAAAAATGGACTATGGTAAAATCGGAACAGAAGAGAATCGAAGTATTTGAAATGTGGCGTTACAGACGAATGTTGAAGATTATGTGGACTGACAAGGTAAGGAATGAAGAGGTTCTGTGCAGAATATAAGGGGAAAGAAATGTGTGGAAAACACTGACAAAGAGAAGGGACAGGATGATAGGGCATCTGTTAGACATAAGGAAATGACTTTCATGATATTAGAGGGAGCTTAGAGGATAAAAACTGTAGAGGAAGACAAATCTGAATACATACAGTAAATAATTGAAGACGTAGTCTGCAAGGGCTATTCGTAGATGATGAGGTTGGCATAGGAGAGGAATTTGTGGTGAGCCGCATCAGACCAGTCAGAAGACTGATGACCAAAAACTACACTCTGTAATATACTCAATTCATTATTTATTTCCCTTTGTCTGGAGTGAGGTTCTTGGTATTTGAAAATATTTGATGGGTGAAGCAGAATCTGATGTGGTGTTGAGAATATTGGAAGGGAATTGAGACTATCTGTGGATATGTGAATATTTATACTATTCTTTTAATAAATGAATTTCAGTGATTTTGGAACATTTCATTTCTGCTGTGGTCTTTCGTCGAATTTAAATTATTTTCCATGTTATGCATTCTTAACCCGAATTTCTGATTTTGATTATAATCCATAGAAAATAATAAACATCAAGCTGTGATATTCCTTGCTTTGATAATCAGATGGTTTGTAGATAATTGTTGGGGACTGGTCGACGATTTTTCATTTTCTGAAGGGGACTTTGAATTTCAAAATGCTTTGATCGATTTCTATAATGAGGAGTCACTTCATAGTAGTTGGCTGGTGGTTCTATAGTTCTGTGTATGATGGAGAAGGTTACAGTTAGTCAGAGGGGGAGAAGGCGATCACGGTTTGGGAAGGAGGCAGGTAGATATCAAAGGTCATGGAACATTGTGATTCACGTATTTTATATACTGCCGCTATTCAAGAAAATGAAGAGTGTGAATCGTAATGATTACTTAGTATGTCGATTAGTCAAGGGAAGAATGTTGGAGACAGTGCAGGATACCAATATCGTTGTCATGAATCACATATCTATTGTTGCCAATATGCTTTTGTCAGTTGAGTCTATAAGTACTTATGGTGCTCAAGGGACGCAAATGCTACACTCTCCACTTAAAGCTGACCAGACAGGTGTTATTTCAAGTCCAAAATGTACTATAATCAAGATATTCTTAATACATTGATGACATATATCGGTGAACAATCAGAGGCTAGTAATAGAGAACGATATAAGAAGTCAGAAGCTAACAACAGAAGGTAAACGTAAGAATTATGGGAAACTCTAAGGAGTAATTCTAAAGAACAAAAAAGGATTCAATAAAAAGTTGTCGATTAGTGTGAACTGAATTGATAAGAGATTAGAAGAAAGAATAGAAGATAGTACAAGGGAATGAACTGGGAAATTAAAGACTGATGTTAATATTTTACAGCGTTTGATTTACAGTGCAGTGTAAAAATTGGAGTCAATTTCTGAAGATGTGGCATGAAACTAATGTTCTTAGTGCACAGTTAAGGGAAAAATTACATTCAGGTTTTGACGAGTGTGTTTCTCTTGCTGAAAGTTAGCTTGTTATTGTGTTAAATGATCAGAATAGACTAAGTAGTGTGCAAGTGATTTTCAGACTCTAAGGGACGAATTGAGAAGAATAAGGGTGATGTGCAAAGGAGATTTTATATTGTACCTAGTAGTAATGGTTTGACTCATGTTCAAGAACAAGTTTCAAATCGTACCAAATTACTGTAGGAATCAGAGCAGAAGTATGAAGAGTTTAAGATAAATTCAGAGGCAGAGATGTTAAATATTAGGGAGAGAATTAAGAAATAAGTTGAGAAAATTAATTATTTGACTACCTCTGTAAGGCAATTGGTTGTTTGTGCTGAGAGGGTACTAATGATACTCTGCCTGTGTGTCTTGGTGACTGAAGAGGGATCATTACTAATGTGTAACGAAGGTCAAGTGGAGTTTAATAGGAGAAGATAATTAGGTAAGGAGTTAAGTGAGAGAGTCTCTAAGATTGAGGCAAAGTTAAGTGAAAGGGTTGCTGTAAGTCACTATTGTATTAGATCTAATGTATAATTGTCATTTACTGATGATAATGGAGATTCAGGTCACGAAGATGAGCCAGAAGGGATGAGAACCTTTCGTAATCACAGTAACTTCAGTCATAAAGTACTCATCATGAAGGCATGTCTTGTTCTGATTACAATAATCTCTCATCTGTTAAAAATTTTGTTGCTGGGAAATATGTCAAATGGTACTTCCCCTCATGCTTGGGCAGATTTGACTGTTCAGGCAACCCAACTTGGTATCTGGTGTTAAGATTGAATTTGTATCTGCTTATTTGGATGATAAGCTGCAGGGCAATCGCACACTCTGGTAGGAAATTGAGATGCCTATGAAGAGATGCGACACTTGTTGCCCACATACTACTCTGAGGCAGCACAATCAATTGTGGTTTCGTTGCAAGAAAGCAAGGTCTTTAGCTCGATTCTATTCAAATAAGTGCAGTTACTGGCTGGGCTAGAAGCTGATTTACCATTGACATTAGATGAGGTTTTGCTGAAATGTCATGGCATTAAGGACATGTCTTCTCTTGACTGAGGAACGTGCTCTTGGCAGATTCAGTTGCTTGATTCACTGTCAAAAATTCAAAGCATTCATGCTATGGCTCTTGCTTTAAGTTTTGACTGTTACTCGTTGTGTTGAATTTCAGTCTGCCTGCATTTGCTAGAGGTTTTAATATATTTCGTCCTTCAGAGTTATGAAAGAGAACTGAGTTGTGTGTGAGTAGCCAGATGGGTATTTGTATCTACAAGAACTCAACATCCCTAGTAAAGATAATGACATTGCTGATGCTGTTCTGAGATCTCCTCTCATGTTGAATCACTGGAGAGAGGACGATCTGTCATGGAATAATTTCAGTGGCACATATTTGTAAAACATGCTAATTGATCATTTTATTATGAGTTCACTTTAGGATATTGCAGAGAAACAAGATAAATTCCACCATGGAAAGAGGAGAAAGAACAGTGCAGATATCAAGACAACATTGAAGTTCAATATTTTTTCTTAGTGAAAGCTGAAATTTTGTTTAGTAAGAGAGCTGTAGATAATTTACAGTGAGTTATTGCTTTCGTTGTGAATTACATGACAAATTAATTTAGCATGATCATATCAGTTACACACACTTTGGCACAAGGAAATATTTTCACAATTTTGGTTGGATTGCTATTTTCTGAACATGGAGAATAATGTAATTCTTCATGCTTTCCCGGCGATCTGTTGACAACTTGGATATTCGGGAATGCTGCCGGATGTTCGCGTCGTTCTCGCACGATATTTCAACAGCGTGCCTCGCTGTCTTCTTCAGGTGCTACCTAAGACTGGTCCTTGGGTCGATCGAGTCCAGTATTTATGCCTGGGAGGAGCTGGGCGTTCCCTAATCAGTCCGCGCCGCGTCGAGTGTTCCATCTGTGGTCCGCGCCCGTCAGACTCAGCTTCAACGGACCCCTCCAGTCGCGGATGTTCCGACTGCCGTCGGCGCCGGTTTCGGCCGTCCTCAACGGTTGTGGTTGTCATTTGAGGTGTGTCAGACCCGATCTGAGATGTTGGGTACTCTATCTCATGACTGTTACTACGGTTTCCACTTCTGTTGCGTGCTGGGCGCTCCCTAATCGGTCCGCGCCGCGTCGTGTGTTCCATCTGAGGTCCGCGCCCGCCAGACGCAGCTACTTCCGCATTTCTTCTGGCTGATCTGCTTCAGCTTGGTGGTGCAGGGTTTACTTGTAAGCATTTCCTACATCTCTCAGGGGGGTAGGTTTGTGTTGAACATCTTTATTTGTTTGTGTGTCATGGGTGTGGGCGGGCACGAATCAGTTTCTTTCTTGGGTGCAGATTCCGTCGTATTTCGGATTATTTTTACATTATTACCTTTCAAGCATGGCAATGGGTCGCGCATAGCGTTCCCTTGGCTGAGGCGGTGCTCCAAGGTGTCGTATCAGTGGGTTGGTCGAAGTTTCAGTCCTGGCATAAAATCGTCGTGCAAGCTGCTGATGTCTCTGCGGTACCTCCAATTCTTCGGCTGCTTCATGAATGGATCGGTGAGGGAACTGAGGGGGAACGTGGAAAACACGGCGAAGTATCTTATTCTGGAGCGATTGAAGGCGCTGAAGATGTGTCTTTGCTGCATTGCCCCATACCTCACAGGCATAGTCAAAGATGGGGCGAATGTACATCCTGAATATCAACAGTCCGTTGGTTATCGATAAGTCCGAGCCTTCGTTGATGAAGGGGAAAAGTGCCCCTATCCTTCGTGACACGTTAGCGTGGACGTCGTCGATGTGGCGCTTCCATGTAAGTTGTTTGTACATGGTCACTCCTAGCTATTTAACAGAGTCCATCCACTGCAGTTCGGTTCCATAAAGTCGGAGGTTCCGAAGATGTCGAAGTCGGCGAGGGTCAGGTCTCCTCTTGCGAAGATGATGGTTTGCGTCTTCTGTGGGTTGAACCGGATGCGCCACTTTCCTGCCCATTCCTCCAGGGCACAGCAGGCACTCTGCAGACGTGGGACAAGGACTTCAAGCCATTTCTCCCTCGTGTATATCACGGTGTCATCGGCGTAAATGGCTTTGTATACTCTTGGTCGTGTCGGAAGGCCCGATGTAAAGACGGAGTACAGGACTGGTCCGTGGACTGAGCCCTGTGGGACCCCTGCACGGATAGGTCTAGGCGTGGAAAGTGCATCCCCGACTCTGACGGCAAAGGTGCGTTGGTGGAGGTAGGTGGCAACGAGCTTGACGTACGCCCTGGGGAATCCGAAGGCGTTAAGCTTCCAAATGAGGCCCTGATGCCATACACTATCGAACGCCTTCGTCACGTCCAGAAGAACAGCACCACAGAACTCTCCATTGTTGAAGGCTGACGTAATATATTCTGTCGCCCTAAGAATCTGCTGTGTCGTGGAATGACCAGATCGGAAGCCAAACTGCTCCGGTGGCAGAACTTGGAGGCGGTCCATGATGGTGTGGAGACTCGTCAACAGGAGCCTTTCGAACAGCTTACTGAGGTGTGGTAGCAAGCTTATCGGTCTGTAACTGGTGGGTAGTCGTCTGTTCTTCCCAGGTTTCGGGACAGCCACCACTATAGAATGTTTCCACGCGGCTGGGTACTTGCCATAGCAAAAATCCAATTAAAGATGGCTGCCAAATGCACAATCGCGGTCCATGGGAATTGCTTTAAAGTCCTTCCCGTGATGTCGCCGCAGCCAGGTGCTTTGCTGGCGGGTAAGGCCCGGATGCCAGCGTCGATTTCAGCAGGCGTTACTGGAGGGATGAGGTCGTCATCGTCGTCGGCGTCGTCGTCGGCTGCACGAAGTATGGCAGTAACTTCGTTTTCGATGTCTGCAACCCGCTGGGGGTCAACTCCGTCGTCCAGCCGCCGAAAGTTCGTTTCGAAAACGTCCGCCAGCAAATTGGCCTTGTCTTCCGACTTGTACACAGTGCGGTCGTCATTTGTCAATGGCGGTATCCGGCTTCGTCTATTAGTGAAGAACCTGATGGAGTTAAAGTTCATCGGGTCGGGCGTAAACGATCGCAGCTTCGCAGCCCATCGCTGGTTCCGGTGTTCAATTATGGCTGCCCGTATGTCTCGTCTAAGTTGGTTGATGCGTCGTTTCAGTGTGCATCGCGCGTGAGGCGCCACTCACGGCAGAGTCTATTCCTGGTGCGTATGGAGTCCAATATGTGCGGTGGCAGATCCGGTGGTGGACGATGAGGTGGCCTTGGAGGTGGTGTGGCCAGTTCCAGGGCGTCCGTGATGGAAGTGGCGAACCGTTCTACGGAGGTCTCGTCGATTTCGTCTGGGTCGTGGATGTCGTCAAGAGAGAAGGCAACAGAATCACGAAATTGGTCCCATTTCGTGTGCTTCAGGTTGAGGCGTCCTGCAGAAAGTTCCGGCGCAACCTGAAGGTGGAATAATACCGGCAGATGGTTGGAGTTCAGTCCATGGATCACTTCCGCAGTCATGTATTGGGGAATTCCCTTAGTAATTGCCACATCTATTATGTCCGGTGTGCCATTGGACGGGTAGCAAGTTGGCTCTTCAGGGCCACAGACGTGTGCCTGAGCTTCTTCAACAGCGTGCAGGAGAAGACGCCCGCTCATGTTCGTGTGCAGCGAGTTCCATGCAGCGTGCTTGCAATTCAGGTCCCCAGCTATAAGGAACTTTCCTGGGATCCGTAATAGCGTTCTGGCGTCGTCGAGGTCGAGTAGGCGACGAGGGCTGCGGTACACTGCAACGAATGTCACAGGTCCAGTCCTTGTTTCCACAACGATCGCTGTTGCTTCGATGGTCCTTGTGGTAGGCGCCTGCACTTCGTAATGTCTGATGGAGCGACGTATGTAGATGGCAGTGCCACCCCCATGGGTAAGGCGGTCCGTGCGATAGCAGCAGTAATTGGCCACGTTGCTTCTGATCCCCGGTTTGAGAAAAGTCTCATTGACAAGACAGATGTCGATATTATGATCACTGAGGAATTGCTGGAGTTCTGCGACGTTATGAGTGAGGTTGTCTGCATTGTACTCGAGAATACGGAGGTCTTCGAGAGGAAGGTGTCTAGGCATGGTGCACGTTGCCTTCTCTGAGTGCCTGGATGGCTCTGCTGACCGACACTTCAACAGTGGCGGTGATGGTGGCTGGCAGTTGGGCCAGCGTCTTGATGACCTCTGCCGGTGACGCCGCGATGGTCGTCAAAAGTGTAAATAGGTCCTTCAGCTCAGTCTGTGATGTTGATGGTGCTGGATGAGTCGGCTGGCTTGAAGGTGGCGGTGCTGCTGGTCCTGGTAGGGCAGTCGACGTGGTCGAGGGTGGTTGTGTCTGCTTCATGGCTTCCGTAGCAGTCTGCTGCGAGTGAAGTCGAGCTGCTCTCCGCTCTATCAGCGAGGGCCACGCTTTGGCTACAGCAGGCGTCGGGGGTGCTGATAGTGGCAGTTGCTGCCAACGTCTGTGGTTCCTGGTAGGCCTCGGCGGAGCAGGTGGAAGACCTCGCTGTCGTCGGCCCTGACACCGGAAACATTGAACCGGCCCCCTTGACTTCCTGAGCTTCTCTGATGTCCAAGTCGTACAGCCTGGTCAGCTCAAATATTTTCCTGTGAGCTGGCGTGTCGGGCAGGACAACGACTCTGTGTCCCGTCTTTTCATTAGTGCCCAGCATGCGATGGTGGTCAACTACTGAAGCTGCAAACCCTGCATCTTCAAGGGCGATTTTCAATTCATCATTCGGCAGCGACGGCGGAATGCGTTTGATGAGCGTCTTCAAAGTTGGAGGGCGAACAGCTTGGAACGTGTACATCGGGACGCCCCTCCTCCCAAGCTCGTCGTGGACTTTCACATAGTCATCGATTGAGTTCAGTTGCAACTTCAGCGTTTCCGGCTTGACGCATGGTGAACGGCTATGTGCACGTGGAATGTAGCCAGTTTCTGAATTCCGTATATGATTCTTTGTATACTAGCACAATCGGCGGGATTCGTCGATGTGGATCAGGCGGCGGTGCGCGGCTTCCTTCATTCTGGCCCGGCGATGGCGGGGCGTCGTCCTGTTGCTGGTGCGATGCGTTGGCAGCGTGCTGTTGCTCATCCCTCTGATTCTGCTGCTCGGCGAGGGAACGGCCAGCTTCTTCTAGGGTCGCCCCCTCCCCCTGCAGAGGCTGGTAGCGGTTGCTCACGTCCAGCTCTCGTGCTACAATCGTAAGGTTTTTCGCACGGGCTTGTTTCTTCGACGGCGGCTGCTTGAAGCCCTCTGTGGTTGCGTCGCGGCGCGTTGCGTGACGCACTGAAGATCGGTCTCGTCGGCTTCTTCTGTACAGCGCGGACCCCCTCCTTTCTTCTCTGTCGTCCTCCGCTGTAGCGGCACTCGAATCCGAACCGTATTCTATATCAGCGTCCATGTATGTCTCCGCGGTCGAGGTACTATTTCTTCCCTGTCCCGCGGGTTGAGTCGTCATAGATGCGCCGGCTGATGGCGGGGCGGCCGCCAGGGCAGACCCTGCCGGACCGCGGCCGGCCGGCGCGGTTGCGGTTGCCGCATCGTTCGCGAAGCGCGCGAGCGCACTCTCCACGTCTGTTCGCTGCGACATCTCAGTCGCGACTGGTGCCAGACGCAGCTACATTGTCCTTCTCTAGTCGCTGGTGTTCCCTCCGCCGTCCGCGCCCGGCCTGGTCGTCGTCTGAAGTCGAGTTCCTGATCTGGGGTGTGTCAGATCTGGTCTCAAATGTCCAACACCTTGTCTCATGTCTGTTCCCTCGGTCTCCACTTATATTTCTTGCAGAATCCCGGAGTGTCGTGTGTTGAGTTTCCACAAGCTCAAGCGCAGGATTCCAGGCAGTGCTGATTTGGTATCCCGAGTCACGGTTGATTAGATTGTCTGTGACCTTAATCCCAATTGTTCTTTAATGACACTGTCCCAAAATCTTGAGGTCTGTGTCAAAATCTTGGTGTCATAGTAATCCATTGAATGACCAAGTTCCAGACAATGCTCTGCTATGGTTGATTTAGTTGCCTGCCTGAGTATGGTATGTCTCTGGTGTTCTTTACACCTGATGTCCACAGTTCTGGTGGTCTGGCCAATGTATGACATCCCACACTGGCATGGTATGTTGTAAATACCTGGCTTGCGTAGCCCCAGGTCATCTTTTACATTCCCCAGCATAGCCACAATTTTGGTGGGTGGGCAAAATATGCTCTTGATGTCATATTTCTGGAGAATCCTGCTGATCTTGGTAGAGATAGGTCCGGCATATGGCAAGTATGCCATCTTCTTGGCCTCTTCTGGTTCTTCTTCTGGATCCTTTGGCCGGTTGGCAGGTTGAAGTGCCTTCTGGATATCTCTAGAGGAGTACCCATTCCTGCTGAACACTGATTGTAAGTGTTCTATTTCTATGGCCAGACTATCAGGATCTGACAGAGTTTGTGCTCTGTGGACCAGTGTTTTGAGCACTCCATTCTTCTGTGCCGGATGGTGGCAACTGCTGGCTTGAAGGTATAAGTCAGTGTGTGTAAGTTTGCGGTACACACTGTGTCCAAATGTGCCACCTCCCTTTCTCTTCACCAGGACATCCAAGAATGGAAGTATTCCATCCTTCTCCATTTCCATTATGAACTTAATGTTCGGATGGAAAGAGTTCAGATGTAGCAGGAATTCATCTAACTTCCCTCTACCATGGGGCCAGATGACAAAGGTATCATTCTCATACCTAAAAAAGCACTTGGGTTGATATATGGCTGAAGAGAGTGCTTCCTCTTCAAACCTGTCCATAAATAGGTTGGCCACCACTGGTGATAGAGGGCTGCCCATCGCCACCCCTTCTGTTTGTTCATAAAATTGACCCCCATATAGGAAGTACATCGATGTCAGTACATGCCTGAACAGGTCAAGGAGAGCCCCATCGAATTTCTCTCCAATAAGCTCAAGTGACTCCTTCAGTGGTACACATGTAAAGAGAGACACCACATCGAAACTAACCATGATGTCTGTGTCTGTGATGTGTTGCTGGCCCAGTCGTTGTAGGAAATCCTCTGAGTTCCGGATGTGCTGTGCACATTTACCCACATGTGGTGTCAACATTTTCTTCAGGTATTTCGCAGTAGGGTAAGTTGCACCAATATTGCTGACAATAGGTCGCAGTGCAACATCTCAGAACGGGTCTGACACACCTCAAATGACAACCACAACCGTTGAGGACGGCCAAAACCGGCGCCGACGGCAGTCGGAACATCCGCGACTGGAGGGGTCCGTTGAAGCTGAGTCTGGCGGGCGCGGACCACAGATGGAACACTCGACGCGGCGCGGACCGATTAGGGAACGCCCAGCTCCTCCCAGGCATAAATACTGGACTCGATCGACCCAAGGATTAGTCTCAGGTAGCACCTGAAGAAGACAGCGAGGCACGCTGTTGAAATATCGTGCGAGAACGATGCGAACATCCGGCTGGATTCCCGAATATCCAAGTTGTCAACACATCGCCGGGAAAGCATGAAAAATTACATCAGAAGACTCTACGGGGAGGAGAGGTACCGTAACATCAAGAAGCTGGACAAGCTTCGACAAAGGAAAGGGAGGATGCTGTATTCTCTCAGTTTCCTGCTGAGATGCCGAGAGGGGGAGGTAGTTCCAGTTTTCGCCAGGATTAAGCATCACGTTAACTCGAGAGCGGCAAACAGGATCAAACACCGAGCTAGTCTCGCTCTGGTTAGAGAGAGAGTGCGCGACCTGCGCCACCGATTGGATGTGACATCCAGGGAGCTGCTGTACCTTCACCTATCTATAGCAGCTTCCTTGACCACTCAAGACTGGGACCAGGTTGATGGTGCCTCCTGGTCTCTAGCAGAATGCACGAGCAAGAAGTCAATGGCACGCCAACTAGCCAAGTTGAGCGCCTCAACAAGAAGGTGCAACACACTGTGGACACACGCACAGTGGTCAATCTAACTGACAAGAAGCTCGAGGAGACCACCTTAAAAGTACTTAGCAAGGGCCTCAATTTCGCAGTGACCCCTAGAAACATTCCTGTCACAGCCTTCGTTAGTGCAGGTGAGGAAGTGGCCAACAAGCTTCCTTCTAGTGTGGCCGAAGAGATCCGAAGAGAGACCTGCAGGGCGCTCACCAAGACCAAGCCACCCAAATCCAACATTTCAGGTGATGAAAGGTTGGCACTGAGGCGACTCCGGGAGGATGATAGCATTGTGGTGTTGCCCGCAGACAAGGGGAACTCCACAGTCATCCTACACAAAACAGAATATGACAGGAAGGTGCAACAACTTCTGGAGGATCCTGCATACAGGTCAATAGCTAGCGACCCTACGGAGAAAGTGGACAAAAAGACCAGGGCTCTGTTGAAGGAGACAGGCTTGCCTGAACAAGTCATCAAGAAGCTGCATCCCAAAGTGCCAACACCACCTAGACTTTATGGACTCCCCAAGTTTCACAAGGATGGGGTTCCACTGCGACCTATTGTCAGCAATATTGGTGCAGCAACTTTCCCTACTGCGAAATACCTGAAGAAGATGTTGACACCACATGTGGGTAAATGTGCACATCACATCCGGAACTCAGAGGATTTCCTACAACGACTGGGCCAGCAACACATCACAGACACAGACATCATGGTTAGTTTCGATGTGGTGGCTCTCTTTACACGTGTACCACTGAAGGAGTCACTTGAGCTTATTGGAGAGAAGTTCGATGGGGCTCTCCTTGACCTGTTCAGGCATGTACCGACATCGACATACTTCCTATATGGGTGTCAATTTTATGAACAAACAGAAGGGGTGGCGATGGGCAGCCCTCTATCACCAGTGGTGACCAACCTATTTATGGAAAGGTTTGAAGAGGAAGCACTCTCTTCAGCCACATATCAACCCAAGTGCTTCTTTAGGTATGTGGATGATACCTTTGTCATCTGGCCCCATGGTAGAGGGAAGTTAGATGAGTTCCTGCTACATCTGAACTCTTTCCATCCGAAAATTAAGTTCACAATGGAAATGGAGAAGGATGGAATACTTCCATTCTTGGATGTCCTGGTGAAGAGAAAGGGAGGTGGCACATTTGGACACAGTGTGTACCGCAAACCTACACACACTGACTTATATCTTCAAGCCAGCAGTTGCCACCATCCGGCACAGAAGAATGGAGTGCTCAAAACACTGGTCCACAGAGCACAAACTCTGTCAGATCCTGATAGTCTGGCCATAGAAATAGAACACTTACAATCAGTGTTCAGCAGGAATGGGTACTCCTCTAGAGATATCCAGAAGGCACTTCAACCTGCCAACCGGCCAAAGGATCCAGAAGAAGAACCAGAAGAGGCCAAGAAGATGGCATACTTGCCATATGCCGGACCTATCTCTACCAAGATCAGCAGGATTCTCCAGAAATATGACATCAAGAGCATATTTTGCCCACCCACCAAAATTGGGGCTATGCTGGGGAATGTAAAAGATGACCTAGGGCTACGCAAGCCAGGTATTTACAACATACCATGCCAGTGTGGGATGTCATACATTGGCCAGACCACCAGAACTGTGGACATCAGGTGTAAAGAACACCAGAGACATACCATACTCAGGCAGGCAACTAAATCAGCCATAGCAGAGCACTGTCTGGAACTTGGTCATTCAATGGATTACTATGACACCAAGATTGTGACACAGACCTCAAGATTTTGGGACAGTGTCATTAAAGAAGCAATTGGGATTAAGGTCACAGACAATCTAATCAACCGTGACTCGGGATACCAAATCAGCACTGCCTGGAATCCTGCGCTTGAGCTTGTGAAAACTTAACGCACAACACTCCGGGATTCTGCAAGAAATATAAGTGGAGACCGAGGGAACAGACATGAGACAAGGTGTTGGGCATTTGAGACCAGATCTGACACACCCCAGATCAGGAACTCGACTTCAGACGACGACCAGGCCGGGCGCGGACGGCGGAGGGAACACCAGCGACCAGAGAGGGACAATGTAGCTGGGTCTGGCGGGGGCGGACCTCAGATGGAACACACGACGCGGCGCGGATCGATTAGGGAGCGCCCAGCACGCAACAGAAGTGGAAATCGTAGTAACAGTCATGAGATAGAGTACCCAACAGCTCAGATCGGGTCTGACACACCTCAAATGACAACCACAACCGTTGAGGACGGCCAAAACCGGCGCCGACGGCAGTCGGAACATCCGCGACTGGAGGGGTCCGTTGAAGCTGAGTCTGGCGGGCGCGGACCACAGATGGAACACTCGACGCGGCGCGGACCGATTTGGGAACGCCCAGCTCCTCCCAGGCATAAATACTGGACTCGATCGACCCAAGGACCAGTCTCAGGTAGCACCTGAAGAAGACAGCGAGGCACGCTGTTGAAATATCGTGCGAGACGACGCGAACATCCGGCTGGATTCCCGAATATCCAAGTTGTCATGGAGAATAATATCTACAAGGTCTTGACTTCATGCAAGCCTTATCTAGAGCTAAATTTGCGAATAGTCTCCGATGAGTCTGCTGAGGTTAAGAGAACTTCCAGTAGCTGATCTGTTTGGTCCTCTTTCAAGAACTACTGAAGGTAACTCTGGTGTACTTAGGAACTTGATACTGTTTTGTTAATGAATAGTGTATTACATCTTCTGTATTTTTCACTAACTTGTTGCAGGAGAGAAGACTGTAGCACTGGTTGACGGTCCTCAGGCCAAGTGGAAAGTTGCACTACAGCAACAGTAATGAATCATCAAATTTGTTTTTATTTTATTTTTATTATAGAGAGAGCATTGATAACAAGAATTTCCCAAAGCTGAAATAAAAAAGGTATTTTTTTAATTTCCAGGCACGCTAGTTGCACTTGACACTACAACTAAATAGATGTAGACGATTTAGCAGCTTGTAGTACTGAAGTAATTATGATGTGGCTAGAATTTTTTGGAGTAGTGAACAGTATGTAGTGAGTTGCTGAACAGATGCCTCATGGACACATAAATTTACAGTTTTGTTTTGCATAATGTCTTGGTACAAACAAGATCTTTTGTGTTCAATGTACAATAATCTTACAAAATTGTGTGCTTGGTGTATTAGTGAAGGCTATGTAGACAAATCATTTTCTATATTATTGTGAAGTTGAACGATTTAATAGTGGCAGAGACGTTACCACAGTGTGTCCAGGTGACAGTCAATACCAAGGAATACTGAGGGCAATCTGTCTGTCCTGATGAACCATGCAGGGTATGGTTCTGGGCACCCCCATGAAACCTTGAGAAACTGCAGCGTCTGGAACATGTGAAGCACTGTTTCACACACAACATGCACAATCAGTACCATATATCCAATAACAACTGCAAATGATAGTATTTGGTCTACCCCATACAGCTAAGGATAGGGAACAAACTGGCATATAGAAATATGTGTGTGTAAGCCCCGTGTGAAAACAATGTCCAAATTAGTCTTTTGCCTACCCATTAAGCAGTATTCACCATCCTTTTTCCCAAAAATAACTCACATTTCTTTATATAGTAACAGTTTTATGATAGTTGCCATTTGAATCACTGTGACACTTCCAGTAACGCAAAGACGACTGTTACAGAATTAATCAATTTAGATTAGAAAGGCATTATTTTATTGAAGCCTTCCACCTTTTTGACAGTTTGATGCTTCATAACCATTTTAAATACTACTTGACAGTTCTTGACAAATATTATTTTCTGTAAGTAAAAATATCTTACTACTTTACAAGGCACTTTACAAAGTATTGTAATAGACTTGTCCTCAGCTTATATAATCACATTAGTTTTTTTTAGTAATATTGACGTATACACACACTTCCAAAACTAAACAACATGCTATTATGTCTGCTATTGTTGAAATGGGGTTAAATTTTTCATATTTTACATGGGAGATATCATGTACCAGATGGCCCAGGAGGAATGTTTAGTATTCATGGATATGACAGGACTGATCATTTGAAGTTAGAAGCTTAATATGGGGATATAAACTATTCCGAATGGTTCTGAGATAGAACACGTTTAATGTACAATTTCATTTATTTTTTATTACAAATCACTCAATAAAACTTTTATTTTTATCTTGAGCTCATTAATACTAGAATTCTGTTGTTTCACTTGAGTTTTGTAAGTTCTGATGTCTATTCGTACTAATAAATTTATTTTATAAGGTTTTTCGCTTCTCCTGTAAAATCTTTAGTAAGTTACGTGCTTTTCCACACCAAGGTCTCAATTCACTGATGGGAGGTGCTCAAAAAAGCATTTGACAGATACGTAAATTTTGAGTGTAAATCTGGGGCCCTTACCGTTTCAATAATCAGAGGCACGAATTGCACCTGTAGAAGATGAAATTTAATTGTTCCAAGAAGAAAAACACAAATAATTACATTCTACTACATACAACAAACACGAAGCAAACGTCATAGAGATGTGGAGATTACCATGAACCAATAAACAGGGCAGAGGGGAAACTATAACAGTACCGGGAGAGTCTGCCGTCGTACCGGCGGTGGCTTGAAACCTATAGGTGTAGTTGTGGAGATTATCAAGAAACTGTGCACCGCGTTTCCAAAAATCTTTCAATTCTTATACTTCAGTACATTTACATAATAAATTTGGACTCTCGTTTAGTTGTGGTATTCAAATTACTGTGTCCAGTTACGCTTTGAGAAAAAAATATACTCTCGCAAAACTTTCCGAACGTCTTTCGCTGTCTTCAGAAGTCTGCACTTATTCCTATATTTCGGTTTTATTCCGGAAACTTACGTAGCTAAAGACTGATGTTCAGTATCTTCGAAAATTTACTAGTCGAGGAATCGTTGCAAAACGAAATAATGCTAACACAATAGGCTTGAAGTAACGAAAGGAAGAAACAGCTTTTCGCCATTTGCTGGACTGTTATAACCTCGCTGTTTACTTTTTACCTTTCCTGTTCTATCAGTATTTCGTGGAAACTAATCTAAAAAATCTTTCACAACCTTTCACTTTTAGAATGCCACAGACTGTTAGAAGAAATGGCAAGCAGAAAGCTTTACCTAGATTGGTAAATGTCAAGGGAACTGGTAATGACACCTTACTATGCAGCGAATCTCAGACTGCAGGCCGACATTGGGTATATGGAAAACATTCACAATATGTTTAAAATGTCGCAAAATTATATAATCATCCTCCCACTACATATGAGAAAGCTAAAAAAGAAACCAAAGGAAGGAAATAAATCGTATGTCATGAACGCTGGTTAGATAATCAGAGTGTTTACTTGAGGCAGTTGACTAGGCCATCTTATCGAAAAGTGACATTTTGAGAACTGTGGCAGTAGTACAACTATAATGTTTATAATTTAAACACCAAACATCAACAACTATATTTTGAGGTAAAGGGACATTTTTAAACCACACTAGTGGCTGATTGTGGTCTAAATTAGAAACCTTATAGAAGTGACTAATTTGGGAGTACAACCCACAGCATGTTATTTAAAGTTCATTGTTACTCTCAGTCAAAATTGTGTAAGATGACATGTGGCTATGATTTTGTTTGCGTACAAAAAGTATGTTACACACATTATATGTTAAAGGCCACATCGTTTCTCATTGACTGTAAGTGCTATCAAATAGAAGAAAACACTACGTAATTTTTGAAACACTTTGCACACTCTATGCAATATCGTTCATGCTGTCACGGAAACTCAGTTGCCTTTAAGTAAACCAACATACTAACACACTGTACCACAAAGTAAGGATGAAATCTACATGACAACGAATCTTCTACAGGATATGTCAATAATTAGTTACCTCCTTCAGTCTTAAGTGTAGAAAGAATATCAGATAATCTCGTGCTCCAAACGTCTCACGAACTGATTCAGATATTGAAGCAGACTAACAAGAGTTAATATTCCTTCGCCAATGTGCCCTTCATAAACGGTTCTACAAGCTACAATATAAAAAAGCAATTTTGTCAAGCTTATCTTTTATCTGCCGATATATTTACTCAACTTCGCGATGCTTAATGGAAACAGGACAACTCTTCTAGAGCGTTCAAAAACCCTCGAGACGTGCAGTTATTAAAGCCTGCTAACGTTTTCAGTGAACTAATTTGTAAAAATAAGCGTTGCGTGTACTAGGGATAGCGGCCAAGGACGACGACAGACCGCAATTTCCGCCCCTTTATGCAATGTTTACGTTTCAGTGAATGTGGTAGGGCAGTAACATTGACATTAACGTGTGACACACATTTCGCTTATTTTCGTCAAATGTTTCGCTAAAAACATTTTCACGCGTTACACCATTGCTCTCTTCGAGGTCACCTAAATCATCTCAACGTACATTGTTCCGAAATCGAAATTCCTATATTCATCAATATCTTGGCAGAATCAAAAATACGTCTCTCAACATCTCAGTCCCTTGAAAAAATTGTTATTGAGGAATCCGTACGTTATAAAACTGGGTGTACGCACAATGTAAGCATTTATTCACATGTCTGCACCACATCTCCCCCTTAATCACTGGACCGATTTCAACCAAACTCGGTACACATATCAGCAACTACCTGGAAATAATCGCTGTGGGGGTAACAATACGTACCTACGAAAGTGATGGGGGATGACGGTGATGAATCAGTGTGGCTCATGACGCTAGAATAGTTATACTTTAGTGATCCAGTATTTCAGAATCGGGGCGCTTACTGACTTACAACCAACTTTGCGAAGTATTTCAAACCTTTAAGGAACCTTCTCTCGCTGACAACTCCTAACAACTAGTTAGAGGAAAACGGTGTACCGCCTACGACATTTTGGCTAATCATGCAGAAAAATTCCCCCATCAGGTCTTACTACTAACTATGTTGACGACCATTCTTTAGATGGTATTCAAATATGTCAATGAACGTACCAGAAAAATTACACTACTGGCTACTAAAATTGCTACACCAAGAAGAAATGCAGATGATAAACAGACATTCATTGGACAAATATATTATACTAGAAATGACATGTGATTACATTTTCACGCAATATGGGTGCACAGATCCTGAGAAATCAGTACCCAGAACAACCACCTCTGGCCGTAATAACGGCCTTGATACGCCTGGGCATTGAGTCAAACAGAGCTTGGATGGCGTGTACAGGTACAGCTGCCATGCAGCTTCAACACGATACCACATTTCATCAAGAGTAGTGACGGACGTATTGTGACAAGCAAGTGGCTCGGCCACCATTGACCAGGCGTTTTCAGTTGGTGAAGGATTTGGAGAATATGCTGGCCAGGGTAGCAATGAAACATTTTCTGTATCCAGAAAGGCCGGTACCAGACCTGCAACATGCGGTCGCGCCTTATCCTGCTGAAATGTATTGAAATGTAGAGTTTCGCAGGGATCGAGTGAAGGTTAGAGCCACGGGTCGTAACACATCTGAAATGTTACGTCCACTGTTCAACGTGCCGTCAGTGCGAACAAGAGGTGACCGAGACGTGTAACCAATGGCACCCCATACCATCACGCCTGGTGATACGCCAGTATGGCGATGACGAATACACGCTTCCAATGTGCCTTCACCGCGATGTCGCCAAACACGGATGCGAGCATCATGATGCTGTAAACAGAACCTGGATTCATCCGAAAAAGTGACGTTTTGCCATTCGTGCACTCAGGCTCGTCATTGAGTACACCATCGCAGGCGCTCCTGTCTGGGATGTAGCGTCAAGGTTAACCTCAGCCATAGTCTCCGAGATGATAGTCCATGCTGCTGCAAACGCCGTCGAACTGTTCGTGCAGATGGTTGTTGTCTTGCAAACGTCCCCATCTGTTGACTCAGGGATCGAGACGTGGCTGCGCGTTCCGTTACAGCAATGCGGATAAGATTCCTGTCATCTCGACTGTTAGTGATACGAGGCGTTCCATATTAGCCTCCTGAACCCACTGATTCCATATTCTGCTAACAGTCATTGGATCTCGACCAACGCCAGCAGCAATGTCAAGATGCGATAAACCGAAATCGCGATATGCTTAAATCCGACCTTTATCAATGTCGGAAACGTGATGGTGCGGATTTCTCCTCCTTACACGAGGCATCACAACAACCCTTCGCCAGGCAACGCCGGTCAAGTGCTGTTTGTGTATGAGAAACCGGTTGGAAACTTTGCTCATATCAGCACGTTGTAGGTGTCGCCACCGGCGCCAACCTTGCGTGAATGCTCTGAAAAGGTAATCATTTGCATATCACAGTATCTTCTTCCTGTCAGTTAAATTTCGCGTCTGTAGGACGTCACCATCGTGGTGTAGCAGCTTTAATGGACAGTAGTATATATCGTTATACGACACGTAGTACGCGAGATACGATGTCATCAACACTGAGATACATGAAAAACCGCCGCAATATGCAAGACGTTTGAATTCATTGCATAGTTGCTATTAACTCTATGCACAACACAATTTGGAACACTATCAACGTATGTCGCTAAATGTTTCAACAAAAATATATCACTGTACAGCAAATAGTTTAGGACTTACGAAAACACAAATATTAAACTGCGTGAAAATGAAACGGGGGGGGGGGGGGGATTTGCTAGTGATATAAGTGAAATATCTGTATAAATAGGTGAAATATGTTTGCGGCCAAAACCACAGTTATAAACCTCATCCTAAACCCCTGGAACGATGTCAACCAATCTTGCGCGAATAAGAATCACGAGAAACCCATTACGGTGGTCTCGATAATTTAGAGAGGAAAAAGGGAGAGGTGATGGACAGACAGCGAGGGGGAAGGGGGAGATAGATCCAGTTATAGGGCGGGGGGTGGGGGGGGAGATGGACAGAGGAAGAAAAAGAGATGGACAGGTAGAGGAGGAGGAAGAGTGAGTGGGCTGAGAGATGGTGAAGGATGAGATGGATAGAGAGGATGGATGGAAGAGGAGGTACTAATACGATGAAGTGAAAGCGAATTACGCAAGATATAAGTTAAAATTGTTGCCAACAGGTGCAAGTCTGGCGCTGTAAAGCATCTCGTCGACGTGTCCGAAGCTTATTGGAACAAATAGTGTAAGCGACTGTTAATAATAAAATCGACGTTATGCCTTTCTCATTTGTTTGTGATTTTCTGTCCATGTCATGTTCCTTACATATTACGTATGGAATGATTTGTGTACCTTTCTCTCGAATTCAAACTGCCAGCTTCGCTCCTGGAAGCCAAAATAGAAACAAACTTTTTTCCATCATAAATTGGTTCTATTTTAAGGATTATAACATCCGCTGCTATACGATGATTACAGCCCACATTCTACCTTTGTGAGTGTCTGCAACTTAATTATAATCACCCGTGTTTATGTCATCTCGGTTGTTGCCACGTTGGGCTATTGGAATATTTGGTTGCATTACATGTAGGTCTCCTGTACACGTTGATTCCATATTCCCGTTGCCGTCTTGAGAATTTAACCAGCGTGAACAATACTTGCAACGGTAAACTGCACTACCGATCCAGTTGCTGTCGAATTTTTAAAATGCTGACGGACGCTGCTCGTTCTTACACGAGTCATAACCAGTGGTGGCTCGTGTATAGGCACTGTGAGCTCCAGCACTCCTTATTTCCTCTCGATATTATTAATAACATTTAGTATAACGACTTCTTTTTCCATCGCTTCTTTCATTATACTTGTGCAATATATTGTCCTTAAGACTGATGTCTGTAGTGATTCCCCAGCTTACGAAGAAAATAAAAATAAAAATAAATCTTTGAAAGAAACTGTGTGCCGTTTCAGCAGCTTGGTGTTTCGATGTTGTGCACACGCGCTCAGTGGAAATTGCACGCGAGGCTGCATAGTGGAACGAGCACTGCCGATCCCGCAGTGGCGACCCTCGCGTGTTGGTGGAAGGTAGTATCTTATTTAGGCCTCTCGTGCTTAAAAATAGTGCAGCCTATTCTTGAATGAGCGTGCTTACAGCTGTTCTATCTGATTCATCGTTTTAGGTTGCTTTGTTTCACAGGAAACTAACCATGGCCTTGTATCTCCAAATAAGTTCTTTGACTGTAAGCGAACTTTAGCAGCTTAAGGGGAGACGGAAGGCAATTTTTATCCCTATTCTGCCAATACTATTTTACCCTTTAAATAGGTACACTTTTCCAAAGAACTATTAGTGATAAAACAAGTAAATTTTTACTGCATATATATACATTCCTGGGAATTGAAATAAGAACAATGTGAAGTCATTGTCCCAGGAAGGGGAAACTTTATTGACACATTCCTGGGGTCAGATACATCACGTGATCACACTGACAGAACCACAGGCACATAGACACAGGCAACAGAGCATGCACAATGTCGGCACTAGTACAGTGTATATCCACCTTTCGCAGCAATGCAGGCTGCTATTCTTCCATGGAGACGATCGTAGAGATGCTGGATGTAGTCCTGTGGAACGGCTTGCCATGCCATTTCCACCTGGCGCCTCAGTTGGACCAGCGTTCGTGCTGGACGTGCAGACCGCGTGAGACGACGCTTCATCCAGTCCCAAACATGCTCAATGGGGGACAGATCCGGAGATCTTGCTGGCCAGGGTAGTTGACTTACACCTTCTAGAGCACGTTGGGCGGCACGGGATACATGCGGACGTGCATTGTCCTGTTGGAACAGCAAGTTCCCCTGCCGGTCTAGGAATGGTAGAACGATGGGTTCGATGACGGTTTGGATGTACCGTGCACTATTCAGTGTCCCCTCGACGATCAAAAGAGGTGTACGGCCAGTGTAGGAGATCGCTCCCCACACAATGATGCCGGGTGTTGGCCCTGTGTGCCTCAGTCGTATGCAGTCCTGATTGTGGCGCTCACCTGCACGGCCCCAAATACGCATACGACCATCATTGGCACCAAGGCAGAAGCGACTCTCATCGCTGAAGACAACACGTCTCCATTCGTCCCTCCATTCACGCCTGTCGCAACACCACTGGAGGCGGGCTGCACGATGTTGGGGCGTGAGCGGAAGACGGCCTAACGGTGTGCGGGACCGTAGCCCAGCTTCATGGAGACGGTTGCGAATGGTCCTCGCCGATACCCCAGGAGCAATAATGTCCCTAATTTGCTGGGAAGTGGCGGTGCGGTCACCTACGGCACTGCGTAGGATCCTACGGTCTTGGCGTGCATCCTTGCGTCGCTGCGGTCCGGTCCCAGGTCTACGGGCACGTGCACCTTCCGCCGACCACTGGCGACAACATCGATGTACTGTGGAGACCTCACGCCCCACGTGTTGAGCAATTCGGCAGTACGTCCACCCGGCCTCCCGCATGCCCACTATACGCCCGTCAACTGCACATACTGTTCATGTCCACGCTGTCGTGGCATGCTACCAGTGTTAAAGACTGCGATGGAGCTCCGTATGCCACGGCAAACTGGCTGACACTGACGGCGGCGGTGCACAAATGCTGCGCAGCTAGCGCCATTCGACGGCCAACACCGCGGTTCCTGGTGTGTCCTCTGTGCCGTGCGTTTGATCATTGCTTGTACAGCCCTCTCGCAGTGTCCGGAGCAAGTATGGTGGGTCTGACACACCGGTGTCAATGTGTTCTTTTTTCCATTTCCCTCAGTTTTCAAGTAAAATGAATATGATACCTCTTATGGTTTTGAAGGGAACAAATTATACTTGCACTTGTAAAATTTAACTTTTTTTGTACATTAATTATTATACAATAGTTTGATTGTTTGGCGGTTCTCAATTTACTTGTAATAACTTTTTATTATGTGCAGTACACATTGACCAAATTTCATGTTTCTAACCCCATTAGTTTATCAAATAATGGTACCTGAAAGTAAAAAATGTACTTATGAAAAAATCAATTTAAAGTTTATTATTGCAATTCTAGTGTAGTTACTGAAGAGAATTACTTACCAATAATATTTTCCTGCACCATACTGAGCGTCATCTGAATCATACTGATCTTCTTTTCTTCACTTGGTCCTTCCTCTTTTCTGTCTGGCTTCTTTTGTGCATTTTAATCAGCAACATCTGCTTTGCGGATTCTCTCTTTATCTATTAGGACCAAGGATTTTGCAGTATTTCCACTATATTTTATGCCCAATAATTCCAAAACATCCAGATTTCTAATTAAATCATCACTGAAGCATAAAATAGCATCATAAACACCAAATTGGTGGGTTGTAAGCTGAACAAATACTGTTTTCGGTAAGCGGTTCCCAATAACAGCCGGCCGCGGTGGTCTTGCGGTTCTAGGCGCTGCAGTCCGGAACCGCCGAACTGCTACGGTCGCAGGTTCGAATCCTGCCTCGGGCATGGATGTGTGTGATGTCCTTAGGTTAGTTAGGTTTAAGTAGTTCTAAGTTCTAGGGGTCTGATGACCACAGATGTTAAGTCCCATAGTGCTCAGAGCAATTTGAATTTGAACCCAATAACAGAATTCACACATTCATTAAAATTTTGGGTTTTCCCATGAAGACATTTCTTCAACAAGGTATGTTTACAAAGGTCTCTAAATCTGGGTTTAATGTCATTCATTACTGATGCAGGTAAAGAATGTTTGTGGTCATACCTGGCACTTCTCCTGTACTTTCACCAAGTGTCAGAATCATTCGGGCAAAGACTGTGCACTAGATTTTCATTTGTGAAACGCTTATGGAAAAAAAATAGCCCATACAGCCGTTTTCATGTTTTCTTAATTCCCTACATTTCTTCTTATTGCCAAGTGAAGATTACCAGGTTTCAGGTATTACCTCTCACCAAGACACTGCAGTGGCCGAAGGCATGTACATGATGATCGAGAGCAGAGGCGTTTGCGAAAATTTGTGAGTGCTATCAGACAAGTATATGGATAGTAGATACCGTCAGGAAAACCATCATATCTCACCAAAGGTTGTCATATTTATATAAAACAAAAACTGTTTCACGCAGGCAAGACCAGGCGTTTCAAACATGCAAAAATCTAAAAATCGAATTTTTTAAGCCCACTTGCCTTCCGTCTCCCAAGTGTTAACAGTTGCCTCTCCACGAGGAAAATAAGACAAGAGGTAACGAAATAATTTAGAGTCTCGCTACGGTAGCCCTGAATAAAAACATCGGTTTCCGAGCCGCGTGAAGTGATTAAAATGGCACGAGCTTTCGGCCAAGCACAGACTGGAGCCGCGGGGGATTAGCCGAGCGGTCTAGGGCGCTGCAGTCATGGACTGTGCCGCTGGTTCCCGCGGAGATTCGATTCCTCCCTCGGGCATGGGTGTGTGCGTTTGTCCTTAGGATAATTTAGGTTAAGTAGTGCGTAAGCTTAGGGACTGATGCCCTTACCAGTTAAGTCCCATAAAATTTCACACACATTTTTGAACTTACTGGCAATTGCCAAGTGCTATGACTTCCAGTGGCCTGCTGGTATGCCCCTTTTACAAGTCACAGGGTGAACATTAATAAAACCGGCAAACTACGGGAAAAGATTCCTGACCGGACATGAAGGAAAGAAGGTCCTACGAACATGTGTCCGGAAATGCATCTATGCCACAGTAGGTGGCGGTGACCAATGACAGTTGCTCTGACCACTTGCCGCGTGTTCTTCGTGTGTTGCAGGCTGTGTGATTTACGCAGCGTACTGTGAGCAGCAGAAACGTCGGGTATTCGTGACGGGTGCAAGCCGAGATGGTGTTTGTGTACAGGCAAGCAGATGGAAATGCTCGAGAGACAGCACGTCTACATCAAAACAAGTACCCTCACAGACACCAACGACGTTATACAACAATTCAAACGCTTTTCTGGCTTTTTTTTGCGATCATCAGTCCTTTCAGACAGACGAACGTACAGGAAGTCGGCGGAACAGTGCGAACACCAGATTTGAAGGACGAGGCGAACTCTAGTACAAGCTCCAGGCAAGTGGCTCGACAACCTGATAAGGACGGAGGTATAATTATGAATATACTATGGAGGCCACTTTGAACATCTGTTGTGACATGGATGAGTTGCAGCTCTGTACTATATTTCGGGACGGTTTGTTGTAGTTGCATGCACATCGTCCATTCCCGGACACTGTTTCATAGGATCTTTTTGCCTCCAATTGGTCCCTGTGGTTTGTCGGTTTTAGTAATGTTCGTCCTGTATGCTAGCTACCGGCTGTGACGTCACTGGTGCTCGTGACACTGCCATATATTGGCGTACGAGGACTCGACGCCCTCGGTGTGCCCTCTTCAGCAGCGTGGTCGCTGGGACCCCTGCTGTGCGCTAAGCTGCAGGCCACCGTCTCTGTCGTGAGTGTTGTAGACAGTGCTTTTCATTTCAATACCTTCTTTTATTACATACTCCCAGAAACGGTTAGTGCGAATCACGACAGCCACTTCGTCAAATTTTATCTGCTGACCGTTTTCTAAAGCATGCTCAGGTAAAGCAGATTTCTCGTGGTAGCCTAGGCGTTAAAAACTCTCCTGCTCCTTCCTGCGTTGTTCCCCAGTGTATACTGTTCGTCCGATGAAAAAAAAATTGTTCAAATGGCTCTGAGCTCTATGGGACTTAACATCTTTGGTAATCAGTCCCACAGAACTTAGAACGACTTAAACCTAAATAACCTAAGGACATCACACACATCCATGCCCGAGGCATGATTCGAACCTGCGACCGTAGCAGTCACGCGGTTCCGGACGGCGCGCCTAGACGTCCAATGAAAGACTGGCCGCACTCTCAAGGCATTTTGTAGATCACAGGAATTCAAATGGTTGAAATGGCTCTGAGCGTTGTGGGACTTAACATCTGAGGTCATCAGTCCCCTAGAATGTAGAACTAATTAAACCTAACTAACCTAAGGACATCACACACATCCATTCCCGAGGCATGATTCGAACCTGCGACCGTAGCGGTAGCGCGGTTACAGACTTAAGCGCCTAGACCCGCTTGGTCACACCGGCCGGCACCACAGGAGTTCTGAGACCTGCCGTGCATTTAACTGATCTCAGTAGTTAAGGGATTTTTTATTTATTTATTTTAATTTAATTTTATTATTATTATTATTATTTTGTTGCAGGTCTGATCGTCGATTTGATCTTGAGTTATTTCAGCAGGAGGCTTATATCGCCGGACAGAATTGAAGAAGTCACGGTGAAACGGTATAGGCTTAGCACGTGGTTGTCAGACTAAAACCGGTTTTTCAATAAAGCGTTTACCTAACCCCAATTTAACTATGACTATTTCACGATTTATTCTACTGGTGGCATTACGAATCCACATTTGCGATGGTATCATTCGGTTTGCATTACGAAACTAAACATGTGCAGCTACTGTTGTTCCAGTGAAATCGAGAAATTCTGAGTGTATACGTGTATGTCACTGCGTCGTTTACGTCTCTGGTGCTCAAAAAATGGTTCAAATGGCTCTGAGCACTATGGGACTCAACATCTGTGATCATAAGTCATCTAGAACTTAGAACTACTTAAACCTAACTAACCAAAGGACATCACACACATCCATGCCCGAGGCAGGATTCGAACCTGCGACCGCAGCAGTCGCGTGGTTCCTGACGGGGTTCTTGTGCTGTTCATGTTAATGTCACTCACGCGCTGTTCGAACTGCAGGTACAAATGTCAGAGGCACCCGTTATGAATATTCACTGTTGTTCTGTTGTCCCTGTGAGTTGGGCTGGCGGTGCACTTCACACATTTAGTCACATCGAACATAAAACCACGAAAAGCCGCGCTATGTTAGCGTCACGCACGGGCGTCGTACTTCAACCCATCTGTCGATGTTACGCGTCGACAAATTTTACACATCTACACATCCAAACTGTATGCTTTCGTTACAAATTTGCAGCTGATAAGATGCAGAACTACTATCAGCTAAACGTTTTAATATAAAGCAAAGGAGAATGAATGAAAACAATATTTACAAAGGCCCCTATTGCTTAGATTATTACATCTTCATGTTCATTTGAAGCAAAAGTAAAGCAACAATGCCAAGCTTTTATGTCAGCCTGTAGGTATGACGTTCGCCGGAGTAGCAGACTTTACATTCAAGAACAAAGCATATCAGTTAAAGAGTACTGGAAAATTGTGGATTCCAAATTATCCAAACTACTATACAACTTACAAACGTATTTCAGTCAATTCGACACTGCACTGCTGCCAAGAATTTGAATTTCCAGGATACTGGTGCGAGAGTTGTAGCTAGACGATAGTGTACCTCGGAGAACACGATGCTTTGTGGTCCGTACTTCAATCTAGTGGCTTATATTGGTAATCACACGAAGGTATGCGCACTAGCCACTGACCTAAGCAGTTTCCGCCAGTTTATATGTTTCTTGTTGTTGTTAAACATGAGGCTGTGTTGGAGATGGAAATGCCGTGTGAAATCGAACACGGACCGTTGGGTATGACATTCCGTCGCGCTGACCACTCAGTTATCGGGGGCGGAAGAGGCTGTGTTTTGCGCAGTATTTGTAGACATTTCTCGTTCTACACCGTTAAATGCTATACAATATATTTCGGCTATTTGGAATATACCGTCAATTCTTCATGTGAATAATTTTATGCTAGGTAAAATGCTATATATTTTTGAACTATTTAGATAACATGTGGAATGTTAAGCTATACTTCGTCGGTAGTCCACCATATCGCCCCTTGAAATAGAAGAAGGCGTTTATCATGGAATGTGTGATAATTGCAAATGAACTGAGTTTCTTTAATGTGGTAACAATTTTACCTGTCTCGTAGAGGGAAATTAGGGCTACTTTCCACAAGCTTTTTGTTTTAGAGTGAGTTTAACTTGTAATTTATGTTTTAATACTTCCGCTTGATTTGAGTACACTCACTGATTATTGGTGTACAGTTGAGTAATAATGTAACAGATAGATTATTAAACACAGCAGTGACAATATTTTCTGGATTGTACAATACTGGCCATTAAAATTGCTACACCACGAATATGACGTGCTACAGACGCGAAATTTAACCAACAGGAAGAAGATGCTACGATATGCAAATGATTAGCTTTTCAGAACATTCACACAAGGTTGGCGCCGATGGCGACACCTACAACGTGCTGACATGAGGAAAGTTTCCAACCGATTTCTCATACACAAACAGCAGATGACCGGCGTTGCCTGGTGAAACGTCCTTGTGATGCCTCGTGTAAGGAGGAAGAATGCGTGCCATCACGTTTCCGACTTTGATAAAGGTGGGATTGTAGCTTATCGCGATTGCGCTTTATCGTATCGCGACATTGCAGCTCGCGTTGGTCGAGATCCTATGACTGTTAGCAGTATATGGAATCGGTGGGTTCAGGAGGGTAATACGAAACGTAGTGCTGTATCCCAACGGCTTCGTATCACTAGCAGTCGAGATGACAGTCACCTTATCCGCATGGCTGTAACGGATCGTGCAGCCACGTCTCGACCCCTGAGTCAACAGATGGGGACGTTTGCAAGGCAACAACCATCTGCACGAACTGTTCGATGACGTTTGCAGCAGCATGGACTATCAGCTCAGAGACGATCGCTGCGGCTACCGTTGACGCTGAATCACAGACAGGAGCGCCTGCGATGGTGTACTAACCGACGAACCTGGGTGCACGAATGGCAAAACGTCATTTTTTCGGATGAATCCAGGTTCTGTTTACAGCATGATGATGGTCGCATCCGTGTTTGGCGACATAGCGGTGAACGCACATTGGAAGCGTGTATTCGTCATCGTCATACTAGCGTATCACCCGGCGTGATGGTATGGGGTGCCATTGGTTACATGTCTCGGTCGCCTCTTGTTCGCATTGACGGCACTTTGAACAGTGGACGTTACATTTCAGATGTGTTACGACCTGTGGCTCTATCCTTCATTCGATCCCTGCGAAACCCTACATTTCAGCAGGATAATGCACGACCGCATGTTGCAAGTCCTGTAGGGGCCTTTCTGGGCACAGAAAATGTTCGACTGCTGCCCTGGAAAGCACATTGTCCAGATCTCTCACCAACTGAAAAAGTCTCGTCAATGGCGGCACAGCAACTGGCTCGTCACAATACGCCAGTCACTACTCTTGATGAACTGTGGTATCGTGTTGAAGCTGTACCAGTACACGCCATTCTAGCTCTGTCTGACTCAATGCCCAGGCGTATCAAAGCCGTTATGACGGCCAGAGGTGGTTGTTCCGGGTACTGGTTTCTCAGGATCTATATACCCAAATTGCGTGAAAATGGAATCACATGACAGTTGTCGTATAATGTATTTGTCCAATGAATACCCGTTTATCATCTGCATTTCTTCTTGGTGTAGCAATTTTAATGGCCAGTAGTGTACCATGAAACATGCTTTCACGTCTGGAAAAAACTTAATTTTCGGCAGTATCTTCTGTAATAAGAAAAACCTGTGTGTCCATAAAGTTCCGGTCTAAAGCCTCTGTAGAAAGAGAAATTCTGTTCAGAAGACAAATTTGAACAGCATAATACTGACATAGGGCGAGGCGTCGTGAAAAAAATAAATAAAATTAAAAAATGAAAGAAATGAAAATTTGGCCAATAGATGGTGCTGTAAGAGACTGAATGTGCACACCAATAGCCTTGCGGCTCACGGCTGTTCCTCAGTTTGCGTGCGAGACGCCCAACATGACTGCCAAAATGAAGTATCACGTGTTTCTAGTAAAGTACTTGTACAAGAACGGTGATTGTTCAGAATTTCCGAACACTGAAGGGTATGAAGAAAGGCAGTGGTCCGATGTCTACTAAAGGTCTGGAGAGAGAATTTTTTCCGTATTTTTGAGCCATCAGTCTTTTGACAGTTAAGATGCTGCCTGCCACGAGTTACTCTCCTTTTTGAAATTTGTAACCATTTTCTCCACAGGAGAGGAGAGAATTGTTACAAAATTCGAATAGATACAGTCCTCTGAAGAGCAATGTGGCAAAGGGAGGAAAGCAGTTGATATGACGTCAGCCGAAGACGTGGCCACAGCATTACACATGAGTCGAGTGCTTCTGTGCAAACAAGCAGTACAATGGGAATAGTGTGAACGGTGGACTTGCCTGCAAGTATGGTGCAAAGAATCGTACGACACATTCGGCATTGTTATCCATACAAGTTGCCGCACGGGATTAGCCGAGCGGTCTGAAGCGTTGCAGTCATGGACTGTGCGGCTGGTCCCGGCGGTGTTACGAGCCCTCCCTCGGGCATGGGTGTGTGTGTTTGTCCTTAGGATAATTTAGGTTAAGTAGTGTGTAAGCTTTTATCGGTACAACTTCACTCACATACAGGAGTTGCTTCCTGCTCTGTGTTCCTTGCTTGCATGGAAGTGGATAATGAATGGGCGTGGAACATTCTGTACATAAGCGAAGCACATTCCTATCTGCAAGAACACGTCATTACGCAGAACTGTAGAAATGGGCAACAGAAAATCCGCACGAACATCAAACGGTACCACTTCATTCACCAAAGGTAACTGTGTGGTGCGGGTTGACGGCATCGTTTATCTTAAGGACGCTTTTTTTTTCGAGGATATGAGTGAGTCCAGCGCGTCCTCTCAACTGTACTAGCACTGATAAACGCTATGAGAGTCTTTCGCGGATCAACATTGTACCAACCAAACGTGGATGTGCGGGTGTGATCATTTTCATGCAAGATGGCGCTCGTCCACACGCTGCACAGGCAGTTTAGCGGTTGCTGCTGCGGAATTTCAGAAATTCTAGAATTATCAGCCTGGCCGTCCAGGTCAGATGATCTGAATCCGTATGATTTCTGGCTGTGGAGTTATCTGAAAGATGTTGTGTTCAATGCTCCCATTGCGAACTTAGGTGAATAGGAGGCACTTATTGCGCAACGAATTCTGAACGTTACCCTCGAGGCACTCTCATCCGTTTGTGGAAAGTGCAGTTTTTCGAGTTCAACTTCTGGCTGAAAACAGAGAACAGCATATTGGACATGTCTTCAGGCATGCCGGCCGTTGTGGTCGAGCGGTTCTAGGCGCTTCAGTCCGGAACCACGAGGCTGCTTCGCTCGCAGGTTCGAATCCTGCCTTGGGCCTCGATGTGTGTGCTGTTCTTAGGTTAGTTAGGCTTAAGAAGTTCTAAGGCTAGGGGACTCATGACCTCAGATATTAAGTCCCATAGTGTTTAGAACAATTTTTTTTTCTTGAGACATCTCACGACAATTAGAAATCGGAATCATTTGGCTGCCTATGAGGTTTTTGGCCGCAGGGCAATTAAAAACCGGTCTCAATTTGCTTTTTATGGGGTTTTTCGACTCTGGATAACTATGAACACTGAATAAATTCTCAACTGCCAAGACTGCTAAAATCATTTACTCATATTGAATATGAATATGACTAAATGATGTAAGCGCTCTTGGAATTTGAGAATTCAATGTTCATAATACTAGAGACCGCCCCCACGCAGACGATGTCGCAAATGTACCAAGACAGTTACAGACCGTTTTTCCCATACTATGTAGTGCGAACTTGCCGTGGTGTATGGGCTTCCCTAACTGTTACTTGTCGCATTTGCGCAGTTCAAATGGTTCAAATGGCTCTGAGCACTATGGGACTTAACATCTGAGGTCATCAGTCCTCTAGAACTTAGAACTACTTAAACCTAACTAACCTAAGGACATCACAGACATCCATGCCCGAGGCACGTTTCGAACCTCCGAACGTAGCGGTCGCGAGGTTCCGGACTGAAGCGCCAAGAACCGCTAGACCACTCCATTTGCGCAGTCATGCACGTTAAACAGTATGGATGCTGTAATGCGCACTTAAACCGTTGTTGTTGTTGTTGTCTTCAGTCCAGAGACTGGTTTGATGCAGCTCTCCATGCAACTCTATCCTGTGCAAGCTTCTTCATCTCCCAGTACTTACTGCAAACTACATCCTTCTGAATATGCTTAATGTTTTCACCTCTTGGTCTCCCTCTACAATTTTTACCCTCCACGCTGCCCTCCAATGCTAAATTTGTGAACTCTTGATGCCTCAGAACATGTCCTACCAACCGGTCCTTCTTCTTGTCAAGTTGTGCCACAAATTCCTCTTCTCCCCAATTCTATTCAATACCTCCTCATTAGTTATGTGATATACCCATCTAATCTTTAGCATTCTTCTGTAGCACCACATTTCGAAAGCTTCTATTGTCTTCTTGTCCAAACTATTCATCGTCCATACAAATACTTTCAGAAACGACTTCCTGACACTTAAATCTATACTCGATGTTAACAAATTTCTCTTCTTCAGAAACGCTTTCCTTGCTATTCATTCCGATTCTTGTGTCGTTTTTAGCCGTCCTCAAAATCTGACGTCATGAGTAGTAATGGTTCACTTTCTACAGAGATTTGAAACTGAAACTCTAATTATGGATACCAGTATATTAAACGTCTATTACAGTGTTGATTGGAGACGAAAGTTTGGAAAGATTACCAAGGCAAGACACTATTTGCTACAAAACGGTAAAGAAACTGTATTTCACTGGTCGCAAATAAAAAAGTTTTGGAGAGTTTAAGGAGGAAAGAAGAGGAACGCCCCTCTCATATAGTAACATGTGGAACAGACATTCGTGACAGGCATTTGTTCGTCTATAATTATATTCACGTTTGTCAATCAGCAGCTGTGTAATGCGTCTGAAGTATAGAAGTAATCAGTCGTCAGCTGCACAAATGTCTGTTAAATTAAATTTTTGACTAGTTTCGGCTAATTAATTGGCCGTCCTCGGAAGATCATATAATTAAGCTTACATTGAAAAGTAATATTGAAGCAAACTCTGGTCAATAGTCCTACAAAATGTGGGATACGGATAGGTATGCATTTACTACCAGGGTTGGATAAGAGTTAAGAGGAGATTAATAACAATAAGAGTACAGTAGTAAACAGATTATAAACGTACCTTTATTAAAAATTTTACATACTGCTGTCAAACAGTTAAAATGTAACGTAAAAAATACGAAGACATGGTGACAAAAAAATGCATATCATAACTAAAGTATTTAAAAAAAACACGAGACATATCTTGATTAATACCAACAGACAGATAGTTTGTCTATAAAAGATTTCACTTATATAAGAAACAATGAACTGTACTGTGCCTAAGAACTTACGAAGACTAAGCACAATGAGGGCACTCGCGTCTAAAACATAAGTCAAACGAAACTGAACATCAATCTTGAAGAAATAAACGCTATTAAGAACTTACGTCACGTGCTAGTCAAGCGCATAATTTTTTTTCACAAAACGTCGTAGTTAGTAAAAAGGGTTAAAGAATGGGTACAATGATCACTTTTATTTAATAATCAGCTGATGATAGCACCTGGGCCGATAGAGAAGCGGCGCTACATTGAATTTGCCCAGTGTCTTGATGTAGAGCCCGGCCACTGGTTACGAGTGTTCCCGATACAAATAGGAGGCGCGCGGCTCTGACTAGCCACTACAGTTAAAACATGTTCAAAAAAATATATAAAAAATAAATTATATTAGAAACAAATATATTTGTTAGTCTCCATGCCTGGACAGTGAGTATGCCACAGTATCACGCGGAAGATTTACATTCGATTTCTGCCACGTACTTGGATGAGAGGAAGTGGCTGCAAGTCTGGAAAGCTGTCAGTGGCTAGTAAAGTGATGTGATAACCACGTCCATTGGTCTTGAGGACATGGTGGTGGAATTTGTTAGTTTTTTCTAACCCCCCTTTGTCTCCTGCATCTCTTCCTCTCCCCCGTCTCTCTGTGCCTAATCTCCTCCTCCTCCTCTCTCTGTCCGTCTCCCCCCCTCTCCCCCCTCTCCGCCCCTCTGTGTCCGTTGAATATTCAGCAGAGTATGGTGCAAGGATTTCAAGCAAATCCGTCGAGGTCTTTTCGAGGCTTTTGGTTACAAAATTTCCCCTTTGTATATCACACTGGTGTCCGGTGTCTAATTCACCATATATTCATACAAACTGTCAACAGATGTCGTTACGATCTTGTTCTGCACTGAAGATAACATTGCGATCAACGGACATCGCAATCAGTGACATCAGGCCAACTATCAAGCGGAGTACTGTTTGCAGAGTAGTCCCACATCCACAATCGCTGTGTACACAGTTAAGGACGGTGCAGTATGGCGCAGAGAAGGCACCTACAGACTCTGCTGTGGAGGGTCATAGGAACAATGGAAGCACGAGAGTCACAAACTGATGTGGCCCGATGGCTTAATGAGTTCTTCTGTTGTTTCTCGGATGAGGCGACATTTTTAAGAGACCGAAACTGTATCCCTGAGGCCAGGACAGGGCCGACCGACCATGTGTGTCATCAGAGAGACTTGACCGTTATTTGGCTGTAAAGCACGACGGCACCGCCATACTACTGCACTGCAATCGGCGCCTGACTTGGCAGCGTCCACTGGACGTGTTGCATCGAAGCAAACGGCGTACAGAAGGCTTCGGCAGATCAGCCATTAATTATTGGAAACCGGCTGTCTGTTTACGGCTATCGTAAGTGGAGAGTGTAGCCATCAACATGCCGTCGAACGGTGGGCTAACGTTCTTTTCACAGATGAGTCCCGATTTCGTCTGAAGAGTGATTTTCGACGGATTCGCATCTGGAGGACACGTGGAACACGATTTCGAGACCCAAACATTGTGGAAAGAGATGGATATTGATGAGGATCCTCTATGGTGTGGGCAGGGATAATGTTCACCACTAGAACACCTCTTCATGAAATTGTTCGGGTGAAACAGCAAAATTTAACTGCTGTCAGGTACTGTAAAATCTTGGGGTCTAACGTGCGCTTGTTGCTAGGTGCTATGGGCCCACACTTTTTATCGATGGACGATAATTCTCGACTTCATAGAGCGCGGGTGCTTGATGGTTTTTTGGAAGCGGAAGATATGGCACACATTGTGTGGCCCGCTCGATTTACCGATTTCAGTTCCATAGAGAATGTCTGGGATGCACTAGGAAGACGGTTTGGATCACGTCAGCATCCATCAATCACACTCCAGACTTGTAAGCAGCTCTGCAGGAAGAATGGGCATTATTGCCTTAACATGAACTTGATGACATCATTCACATCATGCTCCGTCGTTGTGAGGTCTGCTTTGGCGCAAGAGATGGTCACACTCCATACTGATCACATTGGTTCAAATGACTCTGAGCACTATGGGACTTAACTTCTGAAGCCATCAGTGCCCTAGAACTTAGAACTACTTAAACCTAACTAACATAGGGACATCACAAACATCCATGACCGAGGCAGGATTCGAGCCAGCGACCGTAGCGGTCGCGCCGTTCCAGACTGTAGCGCCTAGAACCGCTCGGCCACCCCGACCGACCTGATCACATTACCCGGTTTTCAGAATATGTATTCAAGTGCTTTAAGTTGAAAAAAGAAAACGAGAACATTTTTGTCCGCCATTGTGTATGTTGCAGTTGATTATGTTCTATGTTCTTTACTATGTTTCTTCTTTAGTATCACCTGTTTGTACTGTTTTGTGGCAAAATAAACACAACCTTGCCAAATTTCCGTTTCTTGTTTTAATTTTAGATACCGGTGTACACATCTAGTATATTACAAAAATATATTGTCGCATGTCCATTCGAATGTATAGTACAGTAGCGTGTAAAAATTGGAAGTACTTTTCGAGATTTTCGGTAACAACGTTTCCCCTTTGTATGTTACATATGTATTTAGGTATTATACATTCCTGTTAAAATGTTTTTCTTCTTGTCAGGAAAAAATGTGACAGCAGAACTGTCAAAGTAAACAGGAAAACATTTTTTTATTTAATTTTCATACCGAGAATACCATTACCATACAAAATTGTGACCACACACAAACACACACACCACACACGCACACACACACACACACACACACACACACACACACACACACACACACACACACACACAAAGAAAAAAAGAAATATTAACCAAATCGTTCGAGCCGTTTCTCAAGTGATTTTAATTTTAGAGTTTTCGGGTGGATTTTCCACAAATTTTCTTTAATGCAAACCTTGTCCTCACAATTACGAACACAACTCAGACAAAAATCAACCAAATCAGCTGAGCAGTTCTTAATTGATGATATTTCATACATGTGTCAAGTGACGTTAATTTCTGACTCTTTCGTTACATTTACCAAAATTTTTCTTTCATGCAAACCTTGTCTTAAAAATAACGAACACAAATAGAAAAAGTAAATCAGATTGGTCAAGCCGTTGTCAGGTGACGATCTTTCATACATACGGCAACTGATTTCTGTTTACTGAGATACAGGGAGTAATTGCACTCGGCACCACTAACATTTCAGCACCATAAAAACGGCATGCAGCGTACGCCAACGGATATCACTTTCATACACGATCTGTTTTACTTTTAAAACTTAGGTTGACTAACTCCTCTTGTTAGGTATGACACACGTCAGTAACACAGGACTGCAAAAAATTCTAACTTTTTTGTGCTTTTCAGCGCTGATTTCTAAAATGCAATCCTTTTTTTTCTATCACGTCATGTTTTCTCACAAAAAATGCAGTACTTTTGGGCATAATAACAAAATTTAAGCAGTTTATCACATTTTTCCAACGTTGTAACATTTTATTTTATTTATAAATCAGGTTCTGAACTACATTTACAGTACACTTCCATTTCCCTTTAAGCTCATAAGTCCTTTCTGTCGGAACTTCTTTTAATGCTTTTCCGGCTGTGGACTCGTAGAGAATCATCTCTTTTTATCATCCAGTAGTAGTCCGCTATCATGTTGACGTTCCATCTTGCTTGATAGCTTCTTTCCATTTCTTTGATGTCTTGGTGGAGTCTTTCGCCCTGCTCATCACTTACATCACAAAGGTTTCCGGGGAAGTAGTCAAGATGTGAATGGAGAAAATGAGCTTTAATGCTCATGTTACAGCCCAGCTTCTTAAAGTGGTCGAGCATGTCTGCGACGATTGGCTCAAATGGTTCTGAGCAATATAGGACTTAACACCTGAGGTCATCAGTCCGATAGAACGTAGAACTAATTAAACCTAACTAACCTAAGGACATAACACACAGCCATGCCCGAGGCAGGATTCGAAACTGCGACCGTAGCAGCCGCGTGTCTCCGGATTGAAGCGCCTAGAACCACTCGGCCACCGCGGCCGCTTCTGCGACGATTTTCTTGTAGTTTGGACCTCTTTTGTTTCCTAGGAAGCAGGCAACAACTAATTTGAAAGATGTCAATGCTGCCTTTTCTTTTGTTCCCATTTTGTCCACAAGAAAAGGATGCACCTGGAGCCAACATATGTTTATCTTTCAATCTAGATCCTAAAACCTCTGCCGATTCTTTAGAAAGGCCTAGGTCGCTAACTAAATCTTTCAGTTCAGATTGTGAGAATGGAATGGGATCGGTTGTGCCAGGATCGTAGCAATCTCTGTCTTCTTCACAATCATCTTGCTGAGCCAGTCGCTCGTGATCATCTACATCATCCATAGAACTGGAGGAGTGGGTATTGGTACTTCGGGTCCATGAGGAAAAGGGCGAATGGATGATTGAATGTTAGGGTAAGAAATATCCTTTTTGTTTTTCAAATTGTAAACTCGTGCGTTGCAAGAACAAAAATAGCAGTCATCACTATGATTTTTGAGCTCTCTCCAAATATTAGTATTCCAAAATGTAAGGACTGCTTTTTACGCTGAAACCATTGCCTCAGTTGTTCAACACACACTGAACAAAGTTTGTGGGGGCCCCAAGACTCATCTTGATCGCCTAACTTTATACCAAAACAGGCGAAAAACACTTTTTCAACAAAATCGGTGATTTTTCTTTGTTGCATTTTGACGGTACAGTTACCACAAACGTAACAAAATCAATCTGGTAGCCATTGCCCATTGTCCATAAAACAACTTCACAACACAAGAAAACAGTCACTACTTTAAAGCACTAGTAACAACAACACTTGAACAGCACAGAGTGAAGAGTTACTGTGATTTGAAGAACAACAGCAGAAGCTCACTGCTTGGTGATGGCAGGGTAAGGGGCAGCGCGATAGACAGGCGCTGACATGAAAATACTGCTGGTTTCTCCTAATTACTCTTTATGTTACGTACATATAGTATAAAAACTGCTAAATAACAGTTTATGGAGATCCTAAAATCCAAAATTCAAACTTACTAGAGTGCTGAAATATCGAAAAAAGCTGAAACTAGACAAGCAGTTTGTGAAGTAATTTTACTTGGTGGAATTTTCTCACAATTTTTCCGAAATCAGCGTTGGAAACACTATAAAAATCACGTAATAAATATAAAACAATTTTTATGCCGGGGACCTGAGTAATTAGCAAATTACATTAGTTTTCATAACACAACGGTATTGTTTTTTCTTGTACCCAATATACTCAACGCCACACGACTGGAAGGGAACAAGAGCCAATAGACGCCAACTGGTTACGAAGTATCGGCGTCCAATACTGTGCAGGAACAAGCTGATCTCTTGCCGACGGAGAAGTGTTCCGCAGTCACGTGCTGGAACAGGGAGACGGTTCCGCCATACTGTAAGGTGTTTCCAGAGGATTTGGTATACTGTGTGCCCGCTTTGGGCGCTTCGTTTCCTCTTGTGCCTCGCTTTGGTAATCCCAGCCGAGCCGGCGCGGGCTGGCGGCCTGGGGCAGTGGCCGCGCAGTCCCCAGGGCCGAGGTAATTAGTGCAGGGGACTGTTTGGTCTACGTGCGCGGCACGTGCGCCAGTAGCCAGGTGAGCGACCCGCCCTCACGGCGGAGAAAGGCGAAAGTGGATGCCACGTGCCACGCGGGAGCAGAAGAGTTGCCATAGTCGATACGCGATCTCACTGCCAGACGACAAGAAATAGACGAGCGCCATCCAAACCTTTTGTAGATCACCGGCCGCGGTGGTCTAGCGGTTCTAGGCGCTCAGTCCGGAGCCGCGCGACTGCAACGGTCGCAGGTTCGAATCCTGCCTCGGGCTTGGGTGTGTGTGTTGTCCTTAGGTTAGTTAGGATTAAGTAGTTCTAAGTTCTAGGGGACTGATGACCATAGATGTTAAGTCCCATAGTTCTCAGAGCCATTTGTATATCGCAGTATCCCTTTTAGCAAATTATGACAGGAAATCCCACAAATTGGTTCAGATCCTAATCTTTCTGACAGTAAAAGTCAGTGGTATCAATAGCCATGTGCAAAGTCATCAGCCATCATTCAACGGAAAATAATTCCATTCCGTGTCCCACGAGGTTGTGCCTTAGGGCCCTTACTTTTTCTTCTGTCTCGTTATAATCTTTCATCAGTAACATTTCCATATGTCAAGTTTGTCTTGTTTTCACTAGGTGTAAACACTGGAATAAATAACAAATCATCTTTAGTTTTAGAAACATCAGTTAATGGATTTATCATTGGCATTAGTAAAATGTTCATAATCAGTCACATACGTCTGAGAATATGTGACAGGTTTCTTCCCAGCATATTTCTAAAATGCAACGACTAGCAAATAGAACGGGGTGACATTCTTAAATTATTTGGATTACAAATGAAAGTAAATTCTATTCGACGAGGACATAGATATCCAGATCTAGCGAAGCGCCTAAACAAAATTATTAGTTGCATATTTGCATATTACGATAGATTCTGCGAAGCGGTTAGGCAAAATCTTTAGCTGCATATTCGGTGTTATGGTAGATTGTATAGGAATTACAAAAGCTGCCAAACTTTGCATTTTTCCATTCCATAACGTGATACAGTGTCCTATTTTGGAGTAATTCGTCAAGTGAAGCTAAAATTTTTCTAATCTCAGAACGTGCAGTGGTGTCAACTAAAGAACTTTCTGCAAAGGGCTGTTTAAAGAAATGGGGATACTAACTTCTGCTTCTCAGTATCTGGCATGGACAATAAATATCTTTTGAAAATGAATAGCTCAATTCATGGAATCAGTACTAGAAATAATAATGATCAGAGAGATTTAAGGTGTCCTACTTTGCTCCAGAAAAAGTGTCCATTATCTGGCAACGCCAACCACACAGCAGGCACAGAAGTATAACTGCCAGTCAAGTTCTCGTAATAAGAGCGTACAGAAAGTATTGGTGGCCTTTTTCTTCTACTCCATAGACGAAATTCAGAATAAAACGAATTTATGTGTATATATTACTAATAACATCAATAACCTGAGTGCGATGGAAAAATTCAAGTTTGTGTTTCTTCAGTTCAGTTTAAATAACTAAACAACTACGATGCGCAACCAGCAAATCAGGACGAGGACCAAGAGTTTCAACTTCTCTTCCATCAACGATGGGGAAAAAAACGTTAAAACTCGCATGAAGCGGAGGACATGGGGAAACTACAGCCCCCTGTGCCCACCTCAGACACTACGCAATGCCAAAGCTGGACGATGGTTCCAACAGATCAGAGCGCTGCCGGAAAGAGCAATGATTCAAAGACTGCGCCGACGCAAAACCCTCCCACACCACCAGCGAGAACACCACCTATTGCCACCCAGTACTCAGGGTGATACCTACACTTTAACACTGAACTGAGGGAACATGTCAAAGGACCCTTAAGGTCGATTCACAAGGGCGATAAATCAAGTATCACTTCACATCATTGGCTGACCCGAGGAACGGCCTGCGGTTTTTCAAAGATTCCAAAATTCCATTTTTTACACACCAGTCGTCAACCGACAAGTCTCTCAAAGTAGTCATCAAGTACCTTCTAGCGGAAACCAGAGAAGAGGAGATAGCCCAAGCTCTGTACAATACTAGCTTCCCACAAGTCCAGGTCCATCAATTTAAATTGAGAGCCGAAGAAACCAGCAAGCTAATACTACAACTAGTCTACTGTGTGATCCTACGAGAAAGCCCAGCCCGAGTCAGCGTACGACGTCAAACATCTTCTCGACACCAAAGTGCTAACTGAAAAATATCGATCAAAAGAAGAGATTCCCCAATGCAGAAGATGTCATTGTTTCTTCCTCATGGTCAATTATTGCCACCTGCAACCTCGGTGTGCAAAGGGCATGGATCACCACCCGTCCAACACTTGCCACAAACCTGTAAACCAGAAGGCAAAATGTGCAAATTGTGAAGGCGAACATTCCATTTCAGGAGAGACTGCGGATTTAAAGTGCACAGAGAAAAGAAGCACAGAATAGACAATAAGCGGTTGCTGCCCCCGCTCAACTGAATGTCTCTGCGGTGTCAACGCCAGACACCACACTTGCTAGGTGGTAGCCTTTAAATCGGTCGCGGTTCTTTAGTATACGTCGGACCCGCGTGTCGCCACTATCAGTGATTGCAGACCGAGCGCCGCCACACGGCAGGTCTAGAGAGACTTCCTAGCACTCGCCCCAGTTGTACAGCCGACCTCACTAGCGATGGTTCACTGACTTCTACGCTCTCATTTGCCGAGACGACAGTTAGCATAGCCTTCAGCTACGTTATTTGCTACGACCTAGCAAGGCGCCAGTATCAGTACTATTGATATTGTGAATCATTTACCATAAAGAGCGACGTTCTCCATTAATGGATTAAAGTTAAGTATTCCACCAGCTACGTCCGTTTTTCTCAATTCTAATTCCCTTGTCATGTTCCAGACCTCACGCCAGCCTCCGTGAGCTAAAACGCGTGCATTTCGGCCTCCTTTAGCAATAGGGGTTGGTTTTCCTGCCAACCACAACAGTCTCCAATGAAAAAAAATTTCCATCTTTATGTCGGAGAACGAGACAGTCCACAGCTGCCAGGCTCACTTCCGATGGCACCCCAACAATCTAGAGCGACTACAACTGACACACAGTCAGATTTCGACTTCCCGAAAGTCATGAAGGTTGCCACAAGCATAACAAAATTTTTAGCGACTCTCTGTCAGAAAACATGTTTACCGTCACTCAAGAGACCCAACAAGAATTTAATAGCTCACCAGAAATCCTACGATAACTACTCAGCTTAGCAGATGGACCCATGAAGATATGCACCCGCAGAAATGGTTCGTACACCGAGAAGGTTGGATAACGTTTCAATCAGTATAGTCAACCCGAACGGCGTTTACAGTAAGAGGGTGGCACAAGATGATTTCCTCACGCGTTTTATGATCGACATTCTATTTCTAACGCAAACGCACCTCTGCCCCACCCAACCTGGTGGACTACCTGATAGATAGAGCAAATGGTGGAGGCGGTGGCACGATCATGTACATCAAGCGATCGATCAGCCACTTTACTCTCGCAATCTGTAAGCAGTTACAGTTAACATTTCCACCCGTTTTGGCATCATTATTGTTCAATACGAGAGAACTATGCTCTTCGGGGGGAGGGGGAGTCAACTCCACGCACTTAGCGTGGAATTCGCGCCGTACCAATCCACGAGGGAGTCAGCCTTACGGCCTGCAGGAACGACTGGAAACCATCACTTTCGGGCCCGACGATCCATCCCAAATCCCAAACATAAACGTCTGACATCCAGCCACATTCAGGTGATCGGTATCATCAAAGTGGCGCTAGAACATCTATGCACTCTAGCACAACAGATCACGGATTGGGACCAGTACTAGGCGCTCCTTAGCAAAAGTATTGCTTCACATCGACCGGAAAGATCAGAAGAGCTACGGTCACAGTTAACTTGTGAGCGTTCTACAGTGAAGAGTTTTTGCCACTGCACCATGACTTGAATCTAAAAAACAAGATGCAGAAACGTTGGGAGAGGTACCGTAACGCTCAAGACCGTCGAGAGCTTAAGCACCTCTCTCGCGAGTTACATTAAAGGGCCATTGATTCTGCCAAGAGATGCGGGAAGATAAGATGGCGCCTCTCATCTTACACAACAGGGATGAACGACGCCTGGTCCAGGCCATCCAGAACCCAAAACCTGCGAATGTGGCGCTTCTGAGACCAAAGGGCCTATTGTTTGATCCACTGAGCAGGGCAGAAATTTTTGTCCTGATGGATGTGGCACAAAGTGTCGTACCACATGAGGACGCTCCTGAGAGGATGAGACAGGAATACGAGGCCAGGCAGAAGACATCCGAAGGATACTACGACAAATGGAACCCCTCCTAACGACACCGATGAAGGTCGGGTCAATTAAACGACTTCTCGACAGCCACTGAACCCCAGGACCAGACAGTACAACAAGAAGTTGCTTCGCAAACCACTGGTGTTGATGCTAACCCGCATTTCTAACAGTTGCTTCCCATTAGGATACTTCCAGTCTGACTGGAAGATTTCTCACAACCTCAAAAGCAGTGTCTATCAGCCTCCTGCCATCACTCTCCAAAGTACTGGAACGGATTATACTCCAAAGACTTCGCCCAGCAATTACCGAAGGAGACGTGATATGTCCAGACCTGTTCACCTTCCAGCTACGCCTGTAGGCCGAACTCCATGTCCTCCAGGTTATGGAGTGTATAGCATATAATATGAACCAACTCCATGCACTGCCGTCTGCTTCACGTCTACTGCGCAGCCAGCTACCTTAATTTAAGTATTAACTGTTTTTTTTATTACTTGTCACTTCTTCTTCCGTGTGTTTTTGCTTTTAGGAAGCTTTAATTGTCGAGTACTAGTAATAGTGTTCCATAGATTTCGTGTTTGTTTTCAATACAGTCCAGAGACAGGTAGTGCTATTTTCATTGTTTTCTACAAGAAGTGGCTAGCTACCACAGTTTAGTCAACAATGGCCGCCTTGAGTGAATTAGCAGTCTAGTTAAAAGTTGATTAACTCTCTACAGTAAATTGATTTCGTAGGATGGATAGGATGTGTGACTGCTGTGTACGGACGCAGGAGGAGCTGGCCACTGTTCGCGAACAGCAGAACATGTTGATGGCGGCGGTCAGCCGTCTTCAGGCTGCTGCCTCGGAGGGTAGCGGCAGTGGGGAGTCTGGTGCGTCGCATGGGCTTCACCCACTGTCCCTGCTGTCGAAACATCTTTGCAAGTACCCGGCGCGGTTGGGCCAACCTCTCCCCTAGGGGAGTGGCGGGTTCAGCGGCGTTCGCGGCGCACGAGGCGGAGGGTCAATGTGGAGGCTGGCCGTGTGGCATCGCCCGCTCTGCCTGTGAGTGGTCATGTGGAAGCTCCTTCAGCAAGGTCCGAGCAGGCACATGGGGGGGATGGGTATGTTAGTTATTGGGAGCTCCAACGTTAGGCGGGTGATGGAGCCCCTTAGGGAAATAGCGGAAAGGTCGGGGAAGAAGGCCAGTGTTCACTCTGTCTGCCTGCCGGGGGGTCTCATTCGAGATGTGGAGGAGGCCCTGCCGGCGGCGATAGAGAGCACTGGGTGCACCCGACGGCAAATTGTTGCTTATGTCGGCACCTTGACTCCTGCCGTCTGGGTTCAGAGGTCATCCTCAGTTAGTACAGGCGGTTGGCGGAATTGGTGAATGCGGAAAGCCTCTCTCGCGGGGTGGAAACAGAGCTAACTATTTGTAGTATCATTCCCAGAACCAATCGCGGTCCTTTGGTTTGGAACCGAGTGGAAGGCTTAAACCAAAGGCTCATACGATTCTGTGGAGATCTGGGGTGCAAATTTCTCGACCTCCGCTATCGGGTGGAGAAATGTAGGTTCCCCCTGAATAGGTCAGGCGTGCACTACATGCCGGAAGCGGCTACAAGTGTAGCGGAGCACGTGTGGAGTGCACATGTGGGTTTTTTAGGTTCTAGAATTATCTCCCTAGGCCCGACAAGACGCCTCCTGAGACGCGGCAAGGTAGGAGTAGACAAAATGCAACAGCGAATAACAATATTTATGTGCTAATAGTAAACTGTAGGAGCGTCTATAGAAAGGTCCCAGAACTGCTGTCATTAATAAATGGTCACAACGCCCATATAGTACTAGGTACAAAAAGTTGGCTGAAACCAGACGAAAACAGTAATGAAATCCTAAACTCAGATTGGAATGTATTTCGCACAGACAGGCTGGACAGTGAAGGGGGAGGCGTGTTTATAGCGATAACAAATGCAATAGTATGAAAGGAAATTGACGGAGATCCGAAATGTGAAATAATTTGGGTGAAGGTCACGGTTAAAGCAGGCTCAGACGTGGTAATTGGATGTCTCAATAGGCCCCCTGGCTCAGCTGCTGTTGCGGCTGAGCACCTGAAGGATAATTTGGAAAATATTTCGAGTAGATTTCCCCACCATGTTATAGTTCTGGGAGGAGATTTTAATTTGCCGGATATAGACTGGGAGACTCAAACTTTCATAACTGGTGGCAGGGACAAAGAATCCAGTGATATTATTTTAAGTGCTTTATCTGAAAACTACCTTCAGCAGTTAAACAGAGAACCGACTCGTGGCGATAACATATTAGACCTTCTGGTTACAAACAGACCCAACCTATTTGAAACAGTTAACGCAGAACAGGGAATCAGCCATTATAAAGCGGTTACTGCGTCGATGATTTCAGCCGTAAATAGAAATATTAAAAAAGGTAGGAAGATTTTTCTGTTTAGCAAAAGTGACAAAAAGCAGATTACAGAGTACCTGACGGCTCAACACAAAGGTTTTGTCTCAAGTGCAGATAGTGTTGAGGATCAGTGGACAAAGTTCAAAACCATGGTACAATATGCGTTAGATGAGTATGTGCCAAGCAAGATCGTAAGAGATGGAAAAGAGCCACCGTGGTACAACAACCGAGTTAGAAAACTGCTGCGGAAGCAAAGGGAACTTCACAGAAAACATAAACATAACCAAAGCCTTGCAGACAAACAAAAATTACGTGAAGCGAAATGTAGTGTGAGGAGGGGTATGCGAGAGGCGTTCAGTGTATTCAAAAGTAAAGTTCTATTTACTGACTTGGCAGAAAATCCTAAGAAATTTTGGTCTTATGTCAAAGCGGTAGGTGGATCAAAACAAAATGTCCAGACACTCTGTGACCAAAATGGTACTGAAACAGAGGATGACAGACTAAAGGCCGAAATACTAAATGTCTTTTTCCAAAGCTGTTTCACAGAGGAAGACTGCACTGTGCTTCCTTCTCTAGATTGTCGCACAGATGACAAAATGGTAGATATCGAAATAGACGACAGAGGGATAGAGAAACAATTAAAATCGCTCAAGAGAGGAAAGGCCGCTGGACCTGATGGGATACCAGTTCGATTTTACACAGAGTACGCGAAGGAACTTGCCCCCCTTCTTGCAGCGGTCTACCGTAGGTCTCTAGAAGAGCGTGGCGTTCCAAAGGATTGGAAAAGGGCACAGGTCATCCCCGTTTTCAAGAAGGGACGTCGAACAGATGTGCAGAACTATAGACCTATATCTCTAACGTCGATCAGTTGTAGAATTTTGGAACACGTATTATGTTCGAGTATAATGACTTTTCTGGAGACTAGAAATCTACTCTGTAGGAATCAGCATGGGTTTCGAAAAAGACGGTCGTGTGAAACCCAGCTCGCGCTATTCGTCCACGAGACTCAGAGGGCCATAGACACGGGTTCACAGGTAGATGCTGCTTTTCTTGACTTCCACAAGGCGTTCGATACAGTTCCCCACAGTCGTTTAATGAACAAAGGAAGAGCATATGGACTATCAAACCAATTGTGTGATTAGATTGGAGAGTTCCTAGATAACAGAACGCAGCATGTCATTCTCAATAGAGAGAAGTCTTCCGAAGTAAGAGTGATTTCAGGTGTGCCGCAGTGGAGTGTCATAGGACCGTTGCTATTCAAAATATACATAAATGACCTTGTGGATGACATCGGAAGTTCACTGAGGCTTTTTGCAGATGATGCTGTGGTGTATCGAGAGGTTGTAACAACGGAAAATTGTACTGAAATGCAGGAGGATCTGCAGCGAATTGACGCATGGTGCGGGGAATGGCAATTGAATCTCAATGTAGACAAGTGTATTGTGCTGCGAATACATAGAAAGATAGGTCCCTTATCATTTAGCTACAAAATAGCAGGTCAGCAACTGGAAGCAATTAATTCCATAAATTATCTGGGAGTGCGCATTAGGAGTGACTTAAAATGGAATGATCATGTAAAGTTGATCGTCGGTAAAGCAGATGCCACACTGAGATTCATTGGAAGACTCCTAAGGAAATGCAATCCAAAAACAAAGGAAGTAGATTACAGTAAGCTTGTTCACCCACTGCTTGAATACTGCTCAGCAGTGTGGGATGCGTACCAGTTAGGGTTGATAGAAGAGATAGCGAAGATGCAAAGGAGAGCAGCTCGCTTCGTTACAGGATCATTTAGTAATCACGAAAGCGTTACCGAGATGATAGATAATCTCCAGTGGAAGACTCTGCAGGAGAGAAGCTCAGTAGCTCGGTACGTGCTTTTGTTAAAGTTTCGAGAACATGCCTTCACCGAGGAGTCAAGTAGTATATTGCTCCCTCCTTCGTATATCTCGCGAAGAGACCATGAGGATAAAATCAGAGAGATTTGAGCCCACACAGAAGCATGCCGACAATCCTTCTTTCCACGAACAATACGAGACTGGAAAAGAAGGGAGAACCGATAGAGGTACCCTCCGCCACACACCGTCAGGTGGCTTGCGGAGTATGGATGTAGATGTAGAATCATGGGATCTACACAGCGGCGGCCTTTTTCGATGTTGAATGAGCATATGATCGAGTTTGGAAAAATAGGCTAGCTGCATGAGGTCCCCGAGGGTATCCTGATCTACTGCATGAAGATTATTGGAAGCTATCTTCAAGGTAGGCATTGCTATGCCCGAATTGATAGCAGTCCAGCATTCAGCAACTGCCAGAGAGCATCCCTCAAGGCTCTGTTCTGTTCTCGATTCTATTCATCTTGTATATGGATGACCTGCTGTTGTTTCCATAAGTCGTCCTTCCGTTATTAGCGGACGATAGGGCGATCCTTACCAGCAACCACAGAGTCGATGCCTCCAAAGTCAGCAGATTAATTATGGACAACAGCGTATGCGGAGAAGACGCAGGTCATTATGCTTACTCGCCGTCGGCCCGAACTCAAAGACCATCTCACTGTGCACAACATCGGACTCACTTGGGGAAATCTGGTGAAATACCTGGCAGTTATATTGGAGCGGAAACTCCTCTACAAGAATCATTTTCAGGGAAAACGTAACAGTACTATGCACGTGTTTCACCAATTATGGCCACTGTTGTCGAATCAACATCTGAACTTGAGGACCAAAGTACACCTCTATCCAGCAATAATCCTGCCGCCACCAATCTTACATTGATACTCTTCCTGGGGGATCACCTGAACAGCAATATCAAACCGCTGTCAATCCTGCAAAACCGTTGCCTGCGTTTAATTCTTGGAGAATCTATATAGGTCGCTGCTTAAATTTTGATCAACTATCAAAATTGGCGGCATAAGACTTCCAGCATAAGAAGTCACCCCTCATTCTGCCAATGGTCTTGTCGAGGAGGGTGGAGAAGCCGTCAGAGGTTCAGGGCACTCGCTTGCCCTAGGGGTGAGAAACTGCCCCTAGAGGCGGAAAAATCAGCAATTATCAACGGCATGAGGATGCAGAAGGCAATGGAAACCACTGCATTAAAGAATTGTAATGGGAATCTACATGACATGTGGCCTGTAATTGAAGAAGATTCATGATCTATCCATTGACAAAAGGTTCCGGAATAGTCCCCATTCCGATCTCCCGGATGGGAGTACCCAAGGCGAGGTTAGCATGAGGAAACTTTGAATAATCAACGAAAGGATAACGTTCTACGAGTCAGGGCGTGGAATGTCAGAAGCTTGAAAGCGGTAGGGAACTAGAAACTCTGAAAGGGGAAATGAAAAGGCTCAGTCTCGATATCGTAGGTGTCAGTGAAGTGAAGTGGAAAGAAGACAAGGATTTCTGCTCAGATGAGAATAGGGTAATATCAACATTAGCAGAAAATGATATAACGGGAGTAGGATTTGTTATGAATAGGAAGGTAAGGCACAGAGTGTGTTATTATGAACACTTCAGTAGTAGGGTTCTTCTTATAAGAATCGACAGCAAACCAACACCGACATCGGCAGTTCAGGTATACATGCCGACGTCGCAAGCTGAACAGATAGAGAAAGTGTATGAGTATATTGAAAGGGTAATACAGTATGAAAAGGGATATGAAAATCTAACAGACATGGGAGACTGGAATGCAGTTGTAGGGGAAGGAGTAGTAGAAAAGTTTACAGGAGAATATGCGCGTAAATAAGGAATGAGAGAGGGGAAAAACTAATTTAGTTCCGTGACAAGTTCCAGCCAGTAATAACGAATACTCTGTTCAGGAATCACAAGAGGAGGAGGTATAACTTGAAACGGCCGGGTGATGCGGGAAGATTTCAGGTCAGGTAGATATTTCGAAGTCAGATAGTGGACTGTAAGGCGTACCCTGGAGCAGATACAAACTCAGATTAAAATATAGTAGTGATGAAGAGTAAGCTGAAGTTTAAGACATTGCTCAGGAAGAATCAATACGCAAAGAAGTGGGCACGGAAGTATAAAGGAATGACGAGATACGGTTGAAGGTGTCTAAGGATATAGATACAGCAATAAGAAACAGCTCAGAAGGCAGTTCAGTTGAAGAGGAATGGACATCCTGGAAAGGGCCGTCACAGATGTTGAGAAGGAAAACATAGGTACAAAGAAGAAAACTGCGAAGGAACCATGGGTGACAGAAGAACTACTTGAATTGATCGATGAAAGGACGAAGTACAAAAATGTTCCGTGAAAATCAGACGTACAGAAATACAAGTCGCCAAGGAATGAATTAAATAGGAAGTGCAGGGAAGCTAAGATCAAATGGCTGTAGAAAAATGTGAAGACATCGAAAAAGAAATGATTATCGGAAGGACATACAAGAAAGTCAAAACAACCTTCCGTGACATTAAAAGTAAGCGTGATAACATCAAGAGTGCAATGGGAATTCCACTGTTAAATGGAAAGGAAAGAGCGGATAGGTAGAAAGAATACATTATAATCCTCTATAAGGGGGAAGATTTGTCGGATGTAATAGAAGAAGAAACAGGAGTCGATTTAGAAGTTACAGGGACTTCGGTATTAGAATCAAAATTTAGAATAGCTTTCGAGGACTTAATCTCAAATAAGAGAGAAGGGATAGACAACATTCCATCAGAATTTCTTAAGTCGTTGAGGGAAGTGGCAAGAAAACGACTATTCACGTAGGTGCGTAGAATGTATCAGCCTGGCGACATACCATATGACTTTTGTAAAAGCATTATCCACTCAATTGCGAAGACTCCAAGAGCAAACAAGTGCGAGAATTATTACACGGTCAGATTAACAGCTTATGCAGCCAACTTTCTTACAAGAATAACATACAGAAGAATGTAAAAGAAAATTGAGGATGCGATAGATGACACTCAGTTTCACTTTAGGAAAGGTAAAGGCACGAGAGAGGCTACTCTGACATTCCGGTTAATAATGGACGCAAGAATAACGAAAAATCAGGACGCGTTCATAGGATTTGTCGGCCTAGAAAATGCGTTCGACAGCGTGAAATGGTGCAAGATGTTCGAAATTCTGAGAAAAATAGGGATACGATATAGGGAGAGACGGGTCATATACAATATGTACAACAGCCACGAGGCAATAATAAGAGTGGACGACCACGAATGAAGTGCTAAATAGGGTGTAAGACAAGGATGTAGCCTTTCACCCCTACTGTTCAATCTTTACATCGAGAAAACAATGATGGAAATAAAAGAAAGGTTCAGGAGTGGAATTAAACTTCAAGGTGAAAGGATATCAATGACACATTCCCTGGTGACATTGCTATCCTGAGTGAAAGTGAAGAAGAATTACATGTTATGGTGAAGGGAATGAACAGTCTAATGAGTACACAGTATGAACTGATAGTAAATCGAAGAAAGACGAAGGTAATGAGGAGTAGAAGAAATGACGTCGGCGAAAAACGTAACATCAGGTTTGATGGTCACGAAGTAGGTGAAGTTAAGGAATTCTGTTACCTAGGCAGTAAAATAACCAATGACGGACGGAGCAAGGAGGACATCAAAAGCAGACTAGCTACGGCAAAAAGGGCATTCCTGGCCAAGAGATATCTATTCATATCAAATATCGGCCTTAATTTCAGAAAGGAAATTCTGAGAATGTACGTCTGGAGTACAGTATTGTATGGTAGCGAAACCTGGACTGTGAGAAAACCGGAACAGAAGAGAATCGAAGCATTCGAGATGTGGTGCAACATACGAATGTTGAAAATTAGGTTGACTGATAAGATAAGGAATGCCGAGGATCTGCGCAGAATCGGAGAGGAAAGGAATATGTGGAAAAAAATGATAAGGTGAAGGGACAGGATGATAGGAAATCTGTTAAGACATGGGGAAATGACTTCCATATTACCAGAGGGAGCTGGAGAGGGCAAAAACTATAGAGGAAGACAGGGATTGGAATACATCCAGCAAATAATTGAGAACCTAGTTGCAAGTGCTACTCTGAGATGAAGACGTTGGCACAGGAGAGGAATTCGTGGCGGGCTGCAAGGCCTATGTAGGCAAGGATTAGGGATATCCATCACTAACTAAGGGAAGTAATCATATCATCCACCCAAACCCAGCTCGCTGCCATTGAAGCACTAAGGCCCACTACGAGAAATCTTCATTATGTGGAGTCCGTCTCTCCTGAAAGGAAGCATCGCATCAGAGTTCTCTGTGCCATCATCCAGGCACCCATATGACATCACAAGCAATGTATGTTTATAAATAAACACGGGAGAAAATGTAACGTTGTTTGATAGAAACGTGAAGTCTGCTGGAACAATATATAACATTAAATAAAATGTGATGATGTAACCAACACCTTAGGAGTGTCAAAGGAAATAGTGCTCAATGCCCCTCTCACCCTTTACACCTAGGAAATCCAGCTACGAGGTGGTATTGGTGGTAATACTTCTATGAAACCACAAAAAAAAATGAAAAATTTCGGTGTACCTCTCTAAGTGCACAACAACGCTGCTTGGGTGGCACCGAGAGTATGCTACATTTAAGCCCACTGTGTGTTAAATCCTCCCCCTATGATCCATGGACCTTGCCGTTGGTGGGGAGGCTTGCGTGCCTCAGCGATACAGATGGCCGTACCGTACGTGCAACCACAACGGAGGGGTATCTGTTGAGAGGCCAGACAAACGTGTGGTTCCTGAAGAGGGCCAGCAGCCTTTTCGGTAGTTGCAGGGGCAACAGTCTGGATGATTGACTGAAATGGCCTTGCAACATTAACCAAAACGGCCTTGCTGTGCTGGTACTGCGAACGGCTCAAAGCATGGGGAAACTACGGCCGTAATTTTTCCCGAGGACATGCAGCTTTACTGTATGATTAAATGATGATGGCGTCATCCTGGGTAAAATATTCCGGAGGTAAAATAGTCCCCCATTCGGATCTCCGGGCGGGGACTACTCAAGAGGATGTTGTTATCAGGAGAAAGAAAACTGGCGTTCTACGGATCGGAGCGTGGAATGTCAGATCCTCTAATCGGGCAGGCAGGTTAGAAAAATTAAAAAGGGAAATGGATAGGTTAAAGTTCCGATATAGTGGGAATTAGTGAAGTTCGGTGGCAGGAGGAACAAGACTTCTGGTCAGGTGACTACAGGGTTATAAACACAAAATCAAATTGGGGTAATGCAGGAGTAGGTTTAATAACGAATAGGAAAATAGGAATGCGGGTAAGCTACTACAAACAGCATAGTGAACGCATTATTGTGGCCAAGATAGATACGAAGCCCACGCCTACTACAGTAGTACAAGTTTACATGCCAACTTGCTCTGCAGATGACGAAGAAATTGAAGAAATGTATGAGGAAATAAAAGAAATTATTCAGATAGTGAAGGGAGACGAAAATTTAATAGTCATGGGTGACTGGTATTCGAGTGTAGGAAGAGGGAGAGAAGGAAACATAGTAGGTGAATATGGATTGGGGCTAAGAAATGAAATAGGATGCCCCCTAGTAGAATTTTGCACAGAGCACAACTTAATCATAGCTAACACTTGGTTTAAGAATCATGAAAGAAGGCTGTATACATGGAACAACCCTGGAGATACTAAAAGGTATCAGATAGATTATATAATGGTAAGACAGAGATTTAGGAACTAGTTTTTAAGTTGTAAGACATTTCCAGGGGCAGATGTGGAGTCTGACCACAATCTATTGGTTATGACCTGTAGATTAAAACTGAAGAAACTGCAAAAGAGGAGAAATTTAAGGAGATGGGACCTGGATAACCTGACTAAACCAGAGGTTGTACAGAGTTTCAGGGAGAGCATAGGGGAAAAATTGACAGGAATGGGGGAAAGAAATACAGTAGAAGAAGAATGGGTAGCTTTCAGAGATGAAGTAGTGAAGGCAGCAGAGGATCAAGTACGTAAAAAGAAGGGGCTAGTAGAAATCCTTGGTTAACAGAAGAAATATTGAATTTAATTGATAAAAGGAGAAAATATAAAAATGCAGTAAATGAAGCGGGCAAAAAGGAATACAAACATCTCAAAAGTGAGATCGACAGGATGTGCAAAATGGCTAAGCAGGAATGGCTAGAGGACAAATGTAAGGATGTAGAGGCTTATCTCACTAGGGGTAAGATAGATACTGCCTACAGGAAAATTAAAGAGACCTTTAGAGAGAAGAGAACCACGTGTATGAATATCAAGAGCTCATATGGCAACCCAGTTCTAAGCAAAGAAGGGAAGGCAGAAAGGTGGAAGGAGTATATAGAAGGTTTATACAAGGGCGATGTACTTGAGGACAATATTATGGAAATGGAAGAGGATGTAGATGAAAATGAAATGGGAGATACAATACTGCGTGAAGAGTTTGACAGAGCACTGAAAGACCTGAGTCGAAACAAAGCCCCCGGAGTAGACAACATTCCATTAGAACTACTGACGGCCTTGGGAGGGCCAGTCATGACAAAACCCTACCAGCTTGTGAGCAAGATGTATGAGACAGGCGAAATACCCTCAGACTTCAAGAAGAATATAATAATTCCAATCCCAAAGAAAGCAGGTGCTGACAGATGTGAAAATTAAGAAAAGGCAAACGTACGTTTCTAGCATTTGTAGACTTAGAGAAAGGTTTTGACAATGTTGAATGGAAAACTCTCTTTCAAATTCTAAAGGTGGCAGGGGTAAAATACAGGGAGCGAAAGGCTATTTACAATTAGTACGGAAACCAGATGGCAGTCATAAGAGTCGAGGGGCATGAAAGGGAAGCAGTGGTTGGGAAAGGAGTGAGACAGGGTTGTAGCCTCACCCCGATGTTATTCAATCTGTATATTGAGCAAGCAGTAAAGGAAACAAAAGAAAAATTTGGAGTAGGTATTAAAATTCATGGAGAAGAAGTAAAAACTTTGAGGTTCGCCGATGACATTGTAATTCTGTCAGAGATGGCAAAGGACTTGGAAGAGCAGCTTTGTCTTTAAAGGAGGATAAAAGATGAACATCAACAAAAGCAAAACGAGGATAATGGAATGTAGTCAAATTAAATCGGGTGATGCTGAGGGAATTAGGTTAGGAAATGAGACACTTAAAGTAGTATAGGAATTTTGCTGTTTAGGAAGTAGAATAACTGATGATGGTCGAAGTAGAGAGGATATAAAATGTAGACTGGCAATGGCAAGGAAAGCGTTTCTGAAGAAGAGAAATTTGTTAACATCGAATATAGATTTATGTATCAGGAAGTCTTTTCTGAAAGTATTTGTTTGGAGTGTAGCCATGCATGGAAGTGAAACATGGACGATAACTAGTTTGGACAAGAAGAGAATAGAAGCTTTCGAAATGTGGTGCTACAGAAGAATACTGAAGATAAGGTGGATAGATCACGTAACTAATGAGGAGGTATTGAATAGGGTTGGGGAGAAGAGAAGTTTGTGGCACAACTTGACTAGAAGAAGAGATCAGTTGGTAGGACATGTTTTGAGGCATCAAAGGATCACAAATTTAGCATTGGAGGGCAGCGTGGATGGTAAAAATCGTAGAGGGAGACCAAGAGATGAATACACTAAGCAGATTCAGAAGGATGTAGGTTGCAGTAGGTACTGGGAGATGAAGAAGCTTGCACAGGATAGAGTAGCATGGAGAGCTGCATCAAACCAGTCTCAGGACTGAAGGCAACAACAACATGTCTGTTAAATAGCAGTTTTAAAAAGTTATAGTGTGCTCTCAGGTAGAACCTATGACATCTAAATACCCAGTATAAGCTCATCCAAGTAGTTTTCCAAATTTCGCGAGCACCACCAAAATCAAGAAGTAATGTATATATTAAGATACTCCAAAAGCGATATACACTGATGAGCTAAGATATTACTACCAGCTGCTTAATAGACTGTTTTACCGTCTTTGGAAAGAAACACATTACTGATTCTATATACGAGGGATACGGCAGTTTGTTGGTAGGTTGATGGAAGTAGGTGGCGTTAGATGTCTACACACAGGTCATATAATTCGCCTAAATAATGGGCAACTGATTTTCGTATGCGGTGATGATGCCCGATAGCGACACAGATGGGTTTGATCAGATTTACATCAGGCGAATTTGGTCACCAAGACGTCAACGAAACTTCACTACAATCCTCCTCGAACTACTGTAACACTTATACTGCTGAAAAACGACATCGGTGAAGGTACCAAGGATGAATGTGTGCAGGTGGTTCACAGCTGTCAGCGTGCCTTTGATCATTAATACAGGTCCCATGAAAGCGCAGGAGAATCGAGTAGCAGAATACTGCTCCCAGTACTCTGCATTTGTGGTATGCTGCATGTTTCGAGCTACCGTTCTTCTCGATGACGGCATTCGTAGAGACGACCACCAACGTAGTGTAGCAAAACGTGATTCATCCAAAGAGCCAACGCTTTCCCTTCGATCTACGGTCGAATTGCGATGGTCCCGTGCCCACTGCAATCGTAACTGACGATGTCGTTGGGTCGTGTGCTGCGGCGCCCCATGTTCAACAATGTACGATGAAAATGGTGCGCTCCGAAACACATTGCACTCTTTCGGCAGAGATGCCACAGATCACCGTCTATCCTAATTTACAAAGCAGGGAACCCTCCGAACCCCACGGTCTGTGAAGACTCGTGGATGTCCATCCATTTAGCAACTAGTGGTTGTTGCACTGTCCTCCTACCTCTTCCCATAGATGCTCAGGTTCGCCGTTTTCGAGATAGGCGTTCACAGGCTCTGCGAAATAACAAGCTTCCCTTTGTCCAAGTTGCGTATCTGAAAGATTCACCATTAGCAGCTGATGTCGCTAAGGTGATCTCCCGTCCGTGGCTACTCCGCTTACATACTTTTCTTACTGTGTCACGTGACCGCGGCGCACCAGGCAGCATCCAACGTCGCCGTGGACAGTGGTCATTTTTTTCTTATTTTTCTTTTGGGCTCATAGGCTTTCTAACTGGTGTGATGCGACCCGCTATGAATTCTTCTTTTGCAAACTACACCCTCAATTATTTGGCGGGTGTATTCCAGTCTTTGTCTTTTTCTACAGTTTTTACCCTCTACAGTTCCCTCAGTACGATGCATGATATTTCCTGATGTCTTAACAGATGTCCTATCATTCTGTACCTTCTTATTGTCTGTGTTTTCCACATATTTCTTTCCTAGCCGATTCTGCACAGAACCTCCTCGTTCCCCACCTATCAGTCCACCTAACTTTCAATGTTCCTTTGTAACACCACATCTGGTATGTTTCGATTCTCTTCCGCATATCGCAAATTCGTGTTTCACCACCATACAGTACTGTACATTCTCAGCAATGTCTCCTCTATTTAAGTCCTATGTTTGATACTAGTAGAATTCTCTTGGCCAGGAATGCTGCTTGTGCCATTATTAGTCTGCTTTTTATGTCCTTCTTGCTCCGTCTTCATCGGTTATTTTGCTACTTACGGAGCAGAATTCCTTAACTTCATCTGCTTCGCGACTATCAATCCTGCTGTTAAGTTTCATGCTGTTCTCATTTCTGCTACTTCTCATTAAGTTTGCCTTTCTTTGATTTAGTTTCATTTCATATTTTGAGCCCATTAGTGTATTCATTCCATTCAACAGGTATTGTAGCTCTTCTTCACTTCCACTGACGATAGCAATGTCATCAGCGAACCCTGTCATTGATATCCTTTCACCCTGAATTTTAACTCCACTCCTGAACCTTTCTTTTATTTCCATCATTGCTTCTTCGATGTACAGATTGAACAGTAGGGGCGAAAGGCTACATCCTTTCTTATACCCTTTTTAATACGACCAGTTCCTCCTTGGTCGTCAACTCTTACTATTCCCTCTAGCTTGTTGTACATATTGTATATGATCCGTCTCTCCCTATATCTTACCCTAGTTTTTTCGGAATTTCGAACAACTTGCACCATTTCGCAATGTCGAACGATTTTTCCAGGTCTACAAATCCTATGAACGTGTCTTCAATTTTCTTTAGTCTTTCTTTCATTTACCACAATGTCAGAATTGCCTCTCTCGTGTCTTTACCTTTCCCAAAGCCAAAGTGATCGTCATCTATCGCATATTCAATTTTCTTTGCCATTCTTCTGTATATTAATCTTATCAGCAATATGAATGCATGAGCTATTTAGGCGATTGTGCGATAATTCTCGCACGTGTCAGCTCTTGCAGTTTTCGGAATTGTGTGTATATTTTTCCGAAAGTTAGATGGTATTTCGCCAAATTCATACATTCTACGCACCAACGTAAATTGTCCCTTTGTTGCTACTTCACCCATTGACTTTATAAATTCTGATAAAATGTTATCTACCCCTTCTGACTAATTTCATCTTAGGTCATCTACAGCTCTTAAAATCTGCTTCTCATTCGTTATCCCCTATCTATTAGAAATCTACTCCGATTTCTTCTTCTATTATATCCGACAAATCTTCCCCTTTATAGAAGCTTTCAATGTACTCTTTCATCCTATCCGCTCTCTCCCCTGCATTTAACAGTGGAACTCTTGTGGCACTTTTAACTGCTTTTAATTTCACCGAGGGTTGTTGTGCCTTTCCTACATGCTGAGTCTGTCCTTTCGACCATCAATTCTGACTCCTTCACGTCTTTTATGAAATGCAGCCATTTCGTCTTAGCTTCTCTGGACTTCCTACTCATTTAATTCATTTTATTTCAGTATTGTTGAATTTCCCTGACCATTTTTGTGCTTTCTTCTTTCGTCGATTAAGTGAAGTATTTCTTCTCTTCCCCATGGTTTTTTCGCAATTACCTTATTTGCACCTACTTTTTTTTCCAAATTCTGTGATTGTCCTTTCTAGAGACGCCCATTATTCATCAGTTGCACTGTCTACTGAGCTATTCCTTATCGCAGTATCTATAGCCTTAGAGAACTTCAGATGTATTCTTCATTCCTTTGTACTTCCATGTTCCACTTCTTAGCATATTGAATCTTCCAGACTAATCTTTTAAACTTTAGCCTACTTTTCATTACTACTAAATTCTGAGTATACATCTGTTCCTAGCTACGCATAAAAATCAACTATCTGATTTCGGAATCTCTGTCTGACCCAGATGTAATAAGTTGGATCAGTTCCCGTATCACCAGACATATCCCAAGTGTGCCTCCTCCTCTCGGTTGTTTCGAACAGAGAATTCACTATTACTGGCTGAAGTTTGTTACAGAACCAAATTAATCTTTCCCCTCTCTCATTCTTAGTACTGAGCCCAAATTCTCCCGTAGCCCTTTCTTCTACTCCTTTCCCCACAACCGAGTTCCAGACCCCCACGACTACGGTATTAGATATTCACCTCGCTTTCCATACTGAACTCAGTAACATCATATACTTCCTCTGTCTCTTCATCTTCAGCTGGCGACGTCTGCATGTATGGCTGAACTATCATTGTCGGTGTTGGTCTGCTGTCGATTCTGATGACACTAACCCTACTACTGAATTGTTCAGAGTAACACGTTCTCTGCCCTACCTTCCTATTTATAACGAATCTTACTCCCGTAATACATTTTCTGCTGCCACTGACATTACCCTATACTCATCTAACCAGAAATCCTTGTCTTCGTTCCAGTTCACTTCACTGACCCAGTTATAACTAGAGTGAGCCTATGTATTGCCATTTTGGCTTATCAGCGTATATTACTATCTGCAACACCAAACAGGCATCAGCTAAACCTATCTGTCGCTGATGACTTAGCCAGAAACTCTTCAGGAATCGGGATCGGATAAAAATCAACGTCCGATTTAGTGCTGATATAAGGTACAAATTCGCCAGAGCACCAAATTGTGTACTGGCTTCTTAATTACTACCTCGGGTACTGCCCTTGATGCCTCTGGCAGAGTAAGTTCTGCTTTAAGTTCATCCCTCATACCGCAAAGCATGGGTCTATCAGGATGAGAAAAGAGGAATAACAGTAGTCTTTAAAGATACGTATGCTTCAGTTTTATGGATAATTCAGAACAGATTCAAATAAATCACAGTATTCCTTATATAAAGCGCCCAAAATGTTAAGTGTCATACTAGTAGATATATTGTCAATGAATATTGTATTATCTGAAAATCAAAGTTTGTAGAGGCATCTAGACAAAAAATTTTAATTGGTGCTTGTCAAGACACACAAACCATGCCATTGCTCTAGATGCTTTTTTACTGGGGATGATGACGTTAATTGGGCTCTCAAACGGTAGATCGATTACTGCATATTATCCAGTTCAGTTGCCTTCAAAGGCAATAAGTTTCAGGGTTAATTATGGATAGAGGAGCTCCGCTACACATATGAAAATCCTCTCCCACGCCATTAATGGTCACTGGGATCATTAGTTTAAGTGGAGAGTAAGTACCAGCTGATGCCACCGGATTGGTGCTATACGGTGTGTTCCCCCCAGTTTCGAAGCACGTGGGTGGTTTTGACGTATAGTGGCCACACGCCCACTCATGTTGCAAGCAAAACACTTAACACTGCGCTGTGGGCGATAAACTCTGGCTGCAGAAGCAATGGATGCAGGTGTTCTTTGTTTTTGCTACACTTACCCAGCTATCACAGCAAAAATTACACTATCGCTACAACATTTCATACAGGACGCCATATATTTGTTTGAGCTCAGGCACAGCGGTAATTTTTAACATGATTCCTAATCACTTCTGTGGAATCTACAGATGGCGTCCTGTAATCAATTAGTGCTAGGAAGTGCCGTAGTTTGGGATATTCTTTTGGCACGCCTAAGTTCACACCGGATGATCTTGATGCAGCTGTTGAACCATTTATACAATTTCAAATGTTTTAATTATCTAAACAGTTTCTCCTGAACTAGGGTTGGATCGTTTAAACAAGTGAAAAGACGACATTTGAACTGCAGCTTATTTATTTCCTATAGCGAGTCAACGGTCATATCCATGCAGCGCTTTTGTAGCGTCTCTTGCTGTTACATTAACTGAAAGTGAATCCATCTGATACACAGGTATTATCGCTTCCGCTCTGCGAGTCGATCTTCGTATCACTGAAATGGTGCGACCTTAGAGTCTCCAAAATTAATTTACTGTCTTGACGCTGGTACTTCGGAAATGATACTTCCTGTGCAAGTGATGTAAAGTCTATGAGTGCAAAATTATTTATCCATTGTTCACTCAGTGTAGAAATGGTCTCTGCTTTTCGGCAATAAACGAAAATATATGTCATACTTTTACCATCAATAAATATTCATATTTCTGCCACTTGACATTAGATCGAGTATGAATTAAGTAACATGGATTGAATAACATATTAATTCGGGAACATAAGAATGAAAACACTGACAAAATTTATAAGTAAGGTTCTTATTTAGTTCTTTTCGATGTTTTACACAGTTTGTTATTTGAACTTTTTGCACAACGTGAAATATTTAAAAATTCGAAACAAAAAATTAATTAATTTTTCTTTTTTCATCCATCTTATGAGTGAAAGCAGGCAGCCATGAAATTTTCTCCTGTGCCAACTTCTTCATATCAGTGTAGCACTGGCATCGTAAGTCCTCCATAATTTGCTCTTTGTATTACAATCTCTGTCTACAGCTCCTTCTAGTTCAATAGAAGTTACTCCCCGATTTCTTAACACACGTCTAACCATCCTGTTACTTTTTGTCAGAGTTTTCACGTTCCTTTCTTCATCAATTCTGCGGAGAACCTCCTTACATCTTACCTCATCAGTCCACTAATTTCCGACATTCTTCTGTAGTACCTCGTTTCAAATGCTTCGATGATCTTCTTTTCCAGTTGTCCTACTCACTATCTATGCCCCAAACGTACATTCTTAGCAATTTCTTCCTCCAAATTATGGCCAATGTTTAAGACTAGAAGAATTCTCTTGGACTGAAATGCCCTTATTCCCTGTGCTAGTATGCTTCTTATATCCACCTTGCCTCATCCGTTATTGTTTTCTTGGTTACAAGGTGGCAAAATTCCATAACTTCATCTACTTCGTGATCATCACGCTGTTCTGATTTCTGCTACTTCTTATTTCTTTCGTTTGGCTTCGGTTTGCTCTCAGTACATATTCCATTCTCATCAGACTGTTTCATTCAACAGATCCAATAATTCTTCTCACCCCCATATCATGGGTGAATCTTATCATAGGTATCATTTGCTCGTAATTTCGTCATTGGTACTTCGATGTATACACTGAGCATAGGGGTGGAAGAATAGATTCTTGTCTTACATCGCTTTTAATCCGAGCTAGTCGTTCTTGGCCTTGCAGTCTGTTCGTTGATGGTTATTGTACATATTGTAAATTACCTGTCTTTCTCTACAGCTTACAGGCATTTTTCTCCGAATTTCGATCATCATCCGTAACTTTACAGTGTCGATTACCTTTTCACAGGTTTACAAAGTCTACGAACATGCCTTAATTTTCCTTTTTTCTTGCTTCTATCATCACTTACAGCATCAGGACTGACCCTCTGGTGCCTTGACCTTTCCTAAAGTCAAACGTGTCACCATACAGCAGATACTCAGTATCCTTTTCCATTCTTCTGTATATTATTCTTGTTAATATCTAGGATATAGGATGTGTTATTCTGACTGTGTGATAGTTTTCTTCCATATCTGCTCTTCCTATCTCCGGAAATGTGCCCGTGATGTTTTTTTCTGAATTTCTAATGGTATGTCACCAGTCCCATAGATCCTACTCACAAACACGAAGAATCATTTGGTTGCTATTATCCCCAACGATTTTAGAAATTCCAAAGGAGTGTTACCCATCCCTTCTTCCTTTTCTGATCCCAATTTCCCAGGGCTCTAACACTCGATCTAGTTTACCTTTCACATAGACTCCAACTCATTCTTCTACGTCTTCGATTTGTTCTTTCCACTTACTCGCACGATCCTCTGCGTTTAACATTCTCAATGTTACCACACTCCGATTTCATTTTACCGAACGCTGTTTAGTATTTTCAGTGTGCTGAGTCAGTTCTCCCGACGATCGCATCTTTTCCGATTTCTTCACATCTTTCTTGCAGATGTTTCGGCTTGGTTGTCCTGCACTTCCTGTTTATTCCACTCGTAACGGATTTATATTGTTGTATTCATGATTTTCCCTAAACATTTATTTGCTTTCTTCTTTAATCGATCAATAATTGAAGTATTTCTTCTGTTGTCCAAGGCTTCCTTTTTCTGTGTACGTTTGCCTGACCTACAACTGTTATTCCACTTTTTAGAGACGTCCTCTCCTCTTCAACTGGACTGTCCATTCCGGAATTCCTTCGCAGTATACACATGTTCAGCAAACTTCAAAGACGTTACGTCATTCCTTAGTACCTTAGTATCCCACTTCCTTGACAGTGTCCACAAGATCAGCAACCTTCAAAGACATTACATCATTCCTTACTACTTCAGTGTCTCACGTGCTTCAACAGTGTTTTTTCCGGACGATTCTTTTAAACTTCAGGCTACTCTTCTCTTTACTAAATTGTAATCTGAGTCTGTATCTTCACCTGGGGACGACTTAGAACCCAGTATCTGATTTCGGAATCTCTGTCTGTCCATGATATAGTCCAGTTTTAACTACGTAAGTAAACCTATTCCCCCTGTAATCATTTGAATCTATTGCGGAAATGAATTAGTTTTTCCCTCTCTCATTTCTGCTACCAAATCCATTTTCTTCCGTAACCCTTTCTTCTATTCCTTCTCCTGCAATCAAGTTGCAGTCCCCCATGATTGATAGATTTTCATCTCCCTGTATCTACTGAATTACCCGTTAACTGTTCTCATACACTTTCTCTGTCTCTTCATCTTTTGCTTGTGACGTTGGCATGTACTGGTATACATGAACTATCACTGTCGGCCTTTGCTGTCGAATCTGAGTAGAACAGTCCTTTCACTGAATTTCTCATAGTTGTTCCTCATTGCCCTACTTTCCCATTAAAAACGCATGCTAAACCCGTTATAGCATTTTCTGCTGTCGCTGATATTGCTATATAGGCTATTCGAATGACCAAAAATCGTTATCTTCTTTCCATTTCACTTCACTAACCCCCACTGTATATCATATCTTGAGCCATAGCATTTCCCCTTCCATATTTTCTAGCTTGGCATTTCACGCTCCAATTCGCAGAATCGTACCCTATCGTTGGTTATTCAAAAGTTAAGTTGTGGCTAGGTTCGAACCTGGGATAGAGGACGTTTTTATTACTAGACGAAGGCGCTACCCCTAGACCAAGTGTCCCAATAAGACAGTTTGCCCTTAGGTGTGCAGGCGGCAGGTGATATTGTTGAGGGTGTCTGTCTGTGGCAGACAAAGCGTGCAGCTTCTGCTAAGATACGCTGTCATCCACAGCGTCTGCTTACCTTAGTTTCCGACGTTGTTAAATGCGATGGTGAAGAAAGCAGTATCCATCGGCATCACCTTTTGTTTCCTGGATCTTACTTCTGAGCCGTGAGGATAAACCACAGAGGCGCGCTACTTACTAGGAATGTTTAATAACTACAGAAACAAAGATGAAGGGCAAAAAGTGAAAATTCAAGGAACGATAGGGTTGAGACAGGTGTGATTCCACTAATGACAGCTATTGCTTACCATGTAAAGAGTAATAAATCAAAGCAGAAAAATGGGAACAGGAGTGAAATTATAAGGTTCCGCTATGATTCGCAGATGTGATAGTCCTTTCGACGAAAAATAATTAACAGCATTAAAAAAGTTATTTAAGTATAAAAACCGTAAGGTATGAACAAAAAAGTACCTAAAATCAAAAATGTGAATGATACAGTATTAGAAGAGACGGAAAAATTCGGATATAGTAATTTTTGAAAACATGTCTATCTGGAGTGCAGCGGTTTATTTATTACTTGGAAATGAATATGAACAGTCAAACTGCACTTTACAGGCAAAAGACCTCTACTTTAAGATGTATCAGCTCTTTTTCATCTTGAATGCTACGAAGCACACCTTATCTACAGCAAGCTCTTTGCTTTTTATATTTTGGAAGAAGGTGAGGAGCTAGTATGGACCAGAAAGAGAATGAAATATTAAGTAAACAAGGGCTCTAAAATGCATATCTTAAGGACTATGAGCACTTGGTAAATAGAAGATATATGTTTGCCACTATCGTAGATGAATAAGTATAGCACGAATCTTAGATCCGTTGTTTAATACACATTTCTTCTTCTTTTGTCAATACTTCCTCCACTCAAAATATTTGAGTATGAAAAAGTGCCTATATATCTTACTGTCGCGTTTTAGAAACCGGTATTACTAGATATTATTTACACGCTTATATATAAGGAAACTGTTTATAAAGCTTCCGATTTTTTTTACATGCTGTATAAACACGGTCACTTCATATTAATGTGGCCACCAGCAGTGTTTGACGTCAGTGTGTAAGAAATACTCACATACAGTAGTGAGAGCACTAGCAGAGGACGCTACACAAAACATGTCGGGGGGGGGGGGGGGGGGGGGGACGCAGAAAACAATGCAGTCATTGTAGTAATACAGCAACGGGATGATTTATCTACCGTAAAACAGCATTATCATTTAGCTTTCGGACATCGTGGGGTAGGGGGGGAGGTTTGGGTGGAGAGCATTTCCGAAACGGTTAAATTTATAAACAGTTTGTGGCAAAAGAATCCTGTGTATGAAGAAATGGACACAAAACTGTGGTACAGGCGTAAACAACGGCTGTAGAGGCTGTAGAGACATGTACGGGCGATAGAAGCGCAACTGTGGAGCAACTGACCACCCAGGTGAACCAAGCGGCTACCATCTGTCTTCCTCCAGTGACCATTCAGTGAAAGTTGCTGACTTATCCTCCCTTCCTCCTCTCCTTAACTTACTGTTAAGCTAAGTGGTTTATGACATGTTGGAGGTTGATTTATGACCCCTTGGTATAATCCATCCAAGGAACCACCACTCTTCCCTCCCCCCTCTCCTTCTCCCCTACCCCTCTGCGAAAAGGGACACTAATTTTGTCAACCCCCCACAGTTCAGCTCCGGGGGCACTTTTCTCCCTCCTGGAAAATACCCCAGACCTCTCCCCCTCTGCCCAGCCTGTTATCTGCTCATTCCCACCTGGAAACTGGCGGCAAAAAGACTCCATCTGTACTGAGCAGTGGGTGTGAAAGGATCTCACAACACGAAATTCAAATCAGTGTCAGTTAACATAATAATATATTGTTCAATTCAGTATGCAGATTCTTCATTTAATCAGTTTGTGTGAGAGAGAGCTCCTCCCCTCCTCTCCCTCACTTCCCTCCCCTCATCTATCTGTAAATAGTTGGCAAGAAGCTGTGCTGAGCTGTCAGCCTGGGATGATCTCATGACAGGAACTTAGAGCAATACATTGTTTATTTGTTTAAACACTAAGTTAATTAAGTAATTACATTGGTGGGAAATGCTGCACTATTGTTCTCTTTATTTGGGTGGGAAAATAGCCCATTCTTATGATGTCACAACCACGATGCAACCGCGATGTCAAAAATGCCGAAAACAATTCATTTGCACTGCCCTGTAAAATTAATTGCTTAACAAATTATGAGAGACAAAGTAAAAACCTCTGAAAGACATAATTCAAATAGATCACCTCCTTACGATGTTGCTTTCCATAACAAAACTTATTTCCTTCATTTGTAAGTCACACAAATACATTTTCTGCAGATAAAGTAACTAACTTTGTACCGCAAAGAGATTATAGAGTTAAATATCTCTTAGGTCTTGTATGCACCAACACTTCAGAACACAAGCAATCTCCACCACCACATCATTTCCACTAAACATATGTGGGGAAAAAATTATACCCATGATCATAAAGTATGTGTCGTCTGCGGACTATAGGTGTGTCAGGGACTGCAGCTGCGTAAACCGAGAGATGGTTACACATCCACACCGAAGTCAGCTGCACTGGCAGTTCCACGTCCATCACCTAGTTTTCTCACACAAGCCATACCAGAGACCCAGAGAATGGAGACATTATCACCATGACCAAATAACCGTCAACTAATCAACTTACATGGTGGAATAATCGTCCAGCACAAACACTCACCATATTTAATCTTCTCAAATTTCCAATTAAAAATCGGAGCATGCATGCAACACTTGCATCTGACTCTGTCACTGTTCAATCAGAATACTGGCTGGTTCGTTATTCAGCCACCTAGAGGGCGCTGCGAGCACCACCACTGGTAATTGTCCCCATGGCTGCAGGCAAGAGCCGACTAGCCAGAGCCTTTCTTTGTAATTAACCTGTCTGGACAGGGTAAAGCGTGGCTTCCGGTCAGCAAGGGCTCTGTGACCATTCATACCACTGGCTGCAGCACACTGTGCGACAAACAGGCGAAGCCTGGACGTATAGTTAGTTGTCACTGCAGTTCCATCCCTGACATAGACTTTCCTCAGATTCTTTGAAAAAATCACTTTATCCAATCCGAGACATGGGTGTTGCTCGCCTTACACGTAAAAATTCTCAAGCGAAATGTAGATTCCCTCCTTTTATTTGCGTTACTTTTTTTTAAAGAAAGGGTTTTCGCGTTTCTGAAGTATGGTCACGTGTTGTGAAAATACTGTACAACAGTATGCAATAGGCTGTATTTCATCTAAGTATTCTCCCTTCCAGGTGAAAAGGTCTATTTTTGTCAGCTTAATCTCTGTTACGTACTTTATCACAGAACCAGCATATTAAACAGATTTTTGGCTCACAACAGAGTGCTAAGAGTATGCTCTACCTCTGTCAAAGGATGCCTCCTCACTTTAGAACTGTGTTACGGTAGCAGGCCGCTGTGAATGGGCGGTTCTAGACGCTCCAGTCCGGAACCGTCCTGCTGCTACGGTCGGAGGTTCGAATCCTGCCTCGGGCATGGATATGTGTGATGTCCTTAGGTTAGTTACATGCAAGCAGTTCTAAGTCGAGGGAACTGATGATTTCAGATGTTAAGTCCCATAGTGCTCAGTAACATTTTTTTGCCTTACGGTAGCCAGATGCCTCCTTACCAACGAAGTCTCCTAAGGTAAGCAAATTTCAGTACAGAGGAGCTGTAAATCTCACGTTAATACTACATACCACTTCATAAATTCTGTAATACAGATGATTTTATTTCGAGGATCAACTCTCCCTGTGTAGGGGGGAGATTGGAATTTTATGCAAAGATCTCAGAGCACGAAAAAACGCCAGATTACTGCGCTAACTCGCGAATTATATCCGTAGTATTTTCACCCACGCTTCCACCCGCTCGGCGACACGTCATTTGTATCAGATTGATTGACTAAATAATTAAAATGATCATGAGAATCACTTTCCATGGCGAGTAATTGTTCTCCTGGGTCGGATTACAGTCGCCAGGTACATGTTACAGACACTTCAGGGACGTCTTTAGTGGCTTCCCACAGGCTACGAAGTCACTTTCTCTGATAGCAAAATCTATTGTAAATGTCATCAAATAGCTGAAGATATCCAGTGCTAATTACGTTCACTCTGTCAGTTTCCTTGTATGCTGGTGGACGTAAGTTACTTAGAATCCCAGTACACCGCTCCCGCACTAACCCTCCGGAGACCTGTTGGTCTGTGGGGCGCAGTAGCATGTTACCCCCGTGACAGCTCCGACCCACCCCTAGCGCTACCACCGGCTGGCGTGTGGACAGCTGCCAGAGTCACCACTGGGACGCAAACCTCCGCCCGCATGGTAGGGCTGTACCTCTACCAGCTGAGGAGCCGACACTTGAAATCGTGGGCAGCTGTTAACGATTCCAGACCCGCAAAAGGTGTCCTCCTCTTCTCAAATTGATTGGGCATTCAAATATGCTGAACAATATGTTTCCCCTCTTTCCATCTATAAACCGATATGTTCTGAGATGTATTTTTGAAATATGCCAGAAAGGCAGACCCAGTGAACAATAGCGAATTATCTGTCTGCTGACCACCCCATTCCAAACGTTTATGAGTCTGCTGACTTGGCTTTCCCTCAGAATACAGTCGTGGAGAAGCGTTCATATCGGTTCCCACGAGATTAGTGGGTGGATGTTTTGAGCACTCAAATGGGAATCCCTGGAGGGAAGGCGATGTTCTTTTAGAAAAATAATATTGAGAACAGACATCTGAAGTTTACAGCAGAAGGATTCTACTGCCGCGAACACACATTTTGCGTCAGAACCACGAAGGTGAGAGATGAGAAAGTAACATTCATACATACCCTCCGGCATGCACCGTATAATGACTTGAGAAGATGCATATAGCCTTAGACGTAAATTTAGTTCACCTATTAAAATGTCAGTCCATCCATTTATAGCTACAGAAAACTCATAGAAGAATGTTGTGCCTTATTTACCGAGAAAGCAAAAGATGGAACTTCTGCTGAAGATAGTCTCTCGGTAAAATCCTTCACATTAGCCAGTAATTTTCTCATTGCAGTCCCTTCTCAATATGTATGTGAGAGTTTGTAATATGATTGCCCACAACACAGATGAAGCAGAATAGATCTCACCTCTCAAGTCCCGTTTCGGCAGAGTATCACTTACCTGACATTAGATGTATAACATTTGAATCCACCTGATTTCGATGAGTAAGAGATACCACGCGATTCCGTCAAGTCAAAGACCTAATTCTCTCGAAATCCCATCACGTTCCGACAGCACTATTCCATTGGTCAGAAGGCTGTGTAGTCCTCAGCCCGTCACTGGCTGGGGAGACCTGTCACAACGAGAAACATCGCACACTAACTTACAGGAGGAAAGTCACAGCTGTGCAGGGTATACGAATCCTGCACTAAGGAATTGAGAAGCATAACACTTACAATTCATCGTTATCGAATGATCGTCTATAAATACACATCTGTTTGTGTCCTATCTCCTTTATCGTATTCCTATGATTATTACACTAGAAGTACGACAGTTTAATTGCGTCAGAGTTAGTTGGTAACAGAGCGTTTCGTTAGAAATATGTCATCTTTTTAAGTCACAGACCCAATTCTCTCGAAATTCCACGTTTGGACAGTACGATTCCACTACTTAGAAGGCTGTCTAGTTCTCCACCCGTCACTGGCTAGGGAGAAAGCTATCACAACGAAAAACGTAGCAGACTAACGTACAGGAGTAAAGTCACAACTATGCAGAGTATACGAGTACTGCACGAGGAATTCAGAAGCATAACACCTACAATTCATCGATATCGAATGATCGTCTGTAAATACATATATGATTATTACGTAAGAAATACGACAGTGAATGTTGTCAGAGTCTTCGTCGACGGCAGAGAGTTTCGTTAGAAATATGTCATCATTTTTTAATGGAGTATACCTCCATAATACGAGTCTAATAGTATTACAGAGCTTCCAAAATACCATCCATCGAATCATTTGCATCAGTGCAATACTTTCACACCTCCACTCATAATTCAGAGGTACTACAAGAATAGGAGGAGATTCGGCACTTAATCACAGCATTGCTCATTTTTTTACCTTCAGGTGCTGTTCGATAGTTGGCTGACCATGATACGGCAATCTATCTGATCCAGATCGGATTATGTCTACATAGGTAGTAAGAGGATGTGTATTGATAGTTATTTGTGTACAGACAAACCCAGTACTTACACGCTTATCCAACTACAGTACATCGAGAGCCAATTAACCGACAAGTACGAGCCAGACCATATCAACGTAATGCTTGCTCCTGCAACAGCCTCTTACACATCGATCCGAACTGTAGCGCAACAGTGAATGCCAACAGGAATTGCAGTCTCCCGCCTCCTACTCCGTCATATCTTAATGGACGGATCACATCCCCCTTAAAAATCTACGCACATGAATCTGAGCCTCACATATTCTTCTCCTTTGGCTCACCTACTTACCAATTCTTAATGCTTGAACTGCTTCCATTGAGATTACAGCAAATGACACCGAACCCGACATGTGCATTCTACTTCAGCTCGCTCGCGTTCATTTCGGGCCGAGACCCATTTTCGGGAACAACGCATTTTACAGCAGTTAACGCTTCCGTTGACAGTGTACGGGATTTCTAGTCCTATTAACGTGAAATAGCTTTAGTTACATTCATGTCAACAACGAACTCCACCACTGGTCTTCCAGCCTGGTTGGAGATAATTCCATCATCTACCAACAGGTCACATCGAAAACACACTGAAAGCTGCTTTACAGTGTACGGAGGAGGGTAGATCGCACCAGTATTATCAATTACCCTTCCGTCCCAATGTTACACACCGATAGAGTAAAAAATTGGCTATATACTTCCATGTATACCCTAATCCACCCCATATATTTCCAGGCGAAATACGTCGTCTTGCGCGGAGACTTTTTCTTCCATCATATATTCGAAATGTCGGAATAGGCAGCTGACAGGAACTTCAGAGTTGTAGTGAAAATTGAGAATGTATATTGTAGCACAAAGGAGTGGCTCGTTGAAATAGAGTGGGTGAAGATGTGCGGCAAACTGATATAAACACTGATAATCTAAAACATCATGACAACTACACACTGCAAGCTTGGACGTCCCCAGACGGTGTTGCAAGACTGTAACCCGGTGAGAAAAGTATACAAGGGAAGCATGGACGGATAGGGCAATCATTCTAGCGCTGATAAGGACAGAGAATGGATAAATCAACAGACAAAAGTGTCTTTGACAAAGGCCAGCCTATTATCATCTGGCGTCTGTGAAGGAGTATCTCGAAAATGGTGAGTTCACGTGCTACTGTCCTGAGCATCTAAAGAAAGAGGTGGTGAAACTACCATCAGGGCACAAAATTTTTGGACATTCGCGATTCTTAACATAACATGCGAGTTGGAGGATCACCTGCTCTGTAATGGAGGGTCGGCGGTGATCTATTTGCACCTCTGGCGGAAAAGCCAAATGCTGGTGCAGGCACAAGTGCATCAGTGCGCATTGTCGAACTTTGGCTCCCATGCTGACCCAACGACATCATCAGTTATAATTGCAGTAGGTACGGGATCACCGGAATTGGACTGCGGATTGGTGGAAGCTTGTCACCTGGGCAGATGAATCACATTTCGTGTGACACCATGTCGGCGGCCATCTCCATAAAAGCCCTCGAGGTGAACGGCGACTCGGAACGTCCCCCGCGCCACTTATCAGGCGGATGGAAACAGTATTACGCTATGATACACATTCCTTTGCGCTTCTATGGGGCCTGTGATGGTAATCGAAGACAGACGGACAGCTGCGGTCCACCCGCACCCCTTCATTCTTGACGGCGGTGTCGTCTTCCAACAGTACAGTTGTCCGTGTTTCAAGGCAAGAACCGTGCTACAGTAGTTTGAGGATCATGAAATTGAACTTACGTTCAAGTCTTGATCATCAAATTAGAATGACGTTAAGCGATGGCACCCATCTGGGTCGCTATTAGGCACCATCACCGCGTACTCAAATCTTCGGCCCGATATTTGCGTAAATTACATGACTTGTGCTGAGACATCCGCTGCCATATACCTACACAAGCCTAATAAAGAATTGTAGAAGAGATGATATGCAGGACAGATTATGTAATGCGTTCGAAAGATGTACCACCAAGCTATTAAGCAGCTGGCTCCTCAGTGTATGTTGTTGTTGTTGTTGTGGTCTTCAGTCCTGAGACTGGTTTGATGCAGCTCTCCATGCTACCGTATCCTCAGCAAGCATCTTCATCTCCCAGTACCTACTGCAACCTACATCCTTCTGAATCTGCTTAGTGTATTCATCTCTTGGTCTCCCTCTACGAATTTTACCCTCCACGCTGCCCTCCAATACTAAATTGGAGATCCCTTGATGCCTCAGAACATGTCCTACCAACCGATCTCTTCTTCTAGTCAGGTTGTGCCACAAACATCTTTTCTTCCAAATCCTATTCAATACCTACTCTACCCATCAAATCTTCAGCATTCTTCTGTAGCACCACATTTCGAAAGCTTCTATTCTCTACTTGTCCAACTATTTATCGTTCATGTTTCACTTCCATACATGGCTACACTCCATACAAATACTTTCTGAAATTACTTCCTGACACTTAAATCTATACACGATGTTAACAAATTTCTCTTCTTCGGAAACGCTTTCCTTGCCGTTGCCAGTCTACTTCGACCATCATTAGTTATTTTGCTCCCCAAATAGCAAAACCCCCTTAACTACTTTAAGTGTCGCATTTCCCAATTTAATTCCTCAGCATCACCCGACTTAATTCGACTACATTCCATTATCCTCGTATTGCTTTTGTTGATGTTCATCTTATATCCTCCTTTCAAGACATCCATTCCGTTCAACTACTCTTCTAAATCCCTCGCTGTCTCTGACAGAATTACAATGTCATCGGCGAACCACAAAGCTTTTATTTCTTCTCAATGGATTTTAATACCTACTCCAAATTTTTCTTTTGTTTCCTTTACTGCTTGCTCAATGTACAGATTGAATAACATCGGGGAGAGACTACAACCCTGTCTCACTCCCTTCCCAACCACTGCTTCCCTTTCATGTCCCTCGACTCTTATAACTGCCATCTGTTTTCTGTACAAATTGTAAATAGCCTTTCGCTCCCTGTATTTTACCCCTGCCACCTTTAGAATTTGAAAGAGAGTATTCCAGTCAACATTGTCAAATGCTTTCTCTAAGTCTACGAATGCTAGAAACGTACGTTTGCCCTTCCTTAATGTAGCTTCTAAGATAAGCCGTAGGGTCAGTATTGCCTCACGTATTCCCACATTTCTACGGAATCCAAACTGATCTTCCCCGAGGTCGGCTTCTACTAGTTTTTCCATTCGTCTGTAAAGAATTCGCGTTAGTATTTTGCAGCTGTGCCTTACTAAACTGATGGTTCGGTAATTTTCACATCTGTCAGCACCTGCTTTCTTTGGGATTGGAATTATTATATTCTTCTTGAAGTCTGAGAGTATTTCGCCTGTCTCATACATCTTGCTCACCACATGGTAGAGTTTTGTCAGGACTGGTTCTCCCGAGGCTGTTAATAGTTCTAATGGGATGTTGTCTACTCCTGAGGCCTTGTTTCGACTCAGGTCTTTCAGGGTTCTGTCTAACTCTTCACGCAGTATCGCATCTCCCATTTCACCTTCATCTATATCCTCTTCCATTCCCATAATATTATCCTCAAGTTCATCACCCTTGTATAGACCCTCTATATACTCCTTCCACATTTCTGCCTTTCCTTCTATGTTTAGAACTGGGTTTCCATCTGAGCTCTTGATATCCATACAAGTGGTTCTCTTTTCTCCAAAGGTCTCTCTAATTTTCCTGTAGGCAGCATCTGTCTTAACCCTAGTGAGATGAGCCTCTACATCCTTACATTTGTCCTCTAGCCATCCCTGCTTAGCCATTTTGCACTTCCTGTCGATCGCATTTTTGAGACTTTTGTATTCCTATTTGCCTGCTTCATTTACTGAATTTTTATATTTTCTCATTTCATAAAATAAATTCAATACTTCTTCTGTTACCCAAGGATTTCTGCTAGCCCTCGTATTCTTACCTACTTGATCCTCTGCTGGCTTCGCTGCTTCATCCCTCAGAGCTACCCATTCTTCTTCTACTGTATTTCTTTCCCCCATTCCTGTCAATTTTTCCCTTATGTTCTCCCTGAAACTTTGTACAACCTCTGGTTTAGTCAGTTTATCCAGGTCCTATCTCCTTAAATTTCTACTTTTTTGCAGTTTCTTCAATTTTAATCTACAGTTCACAACCAATAGATTGTGGTCAGAGTCCACATCTGCCCTGGAAATGTCTTACAATTTAAAACCTGGTTCCTAAATCTCTGTCTTACCATTATACAATCTATCTGAAACCTGTCAGTATCTCCAGGCTTCTTCCATGTATACAACTTTCTTTTATGATTCTTGAACCAAGTGTTAGCTATGATTAAGTTATGCTCTGTGCAAAATTCTGCCAGACGGCTTCCTCTTTCATTTCTCTCCCCCAATCCATATTAACCCACTATGATTCCTTCTCTCCCTTTTCCTACTGTCGAATTCCAGTCATCCATGACTATTCAATTTTCGTCTCCCTTCACTACCTTCTTTTATCTCATCATACATTTCATCAATTTCTTCATCATCTGCAGAGCTAGTTGGCATATAAACTGTTGTAGGCATGGGCCTTGTGTCTATCTTGGCCACAATAATGCGTTCACTATGCTGTTTGTAGTAGCTTACCCGCATTCCTATTTTCCTATTCATTATTAAACCTACTCCTGCATTACCCCTATTTGATTTTGTGTTTATAATCCTGTAGTCACCTGACCAGAAGTCTTGTTCCTCCTGCCATCGAACTTCACTAATTCCCACTATATCTAACTTTAACCTATCCATTTCCCTTTTTAAATTTTCTAACCTACCTGCTCGATTAAGGGATCTGACATTCCACGCTCCGATCCGTAGAACGCCAGTTTTCTTTCTCCTGATAACGACGTCCTCCTGAGTAGTCCACGCCCGGAGATCCGAATGGGGGACTATTTTACCTCCGGAATATTTTACCCAAGAAGACGCCTTCATGATTAAACCTTATAGTAAAGCTGCATGCCCTCGGGAAAAATTACGGCTGTAGTTTCCCCTTGCTTTCAGCCGTTCGCAGTACCAGCACAGCAAGGCCGCTTTGGTTGGTGTTACAAGGCCAGATCAGTCAATCATCCAGGCTGTTGCCCCTGCAACTACTGAAACGGCTGCTGCTTCTCTTCAGGAACCATACGTTTGTCTGGCGTCTCAACAGATACCCCTCCGTTCTGGTTGCACCTACGGTACAGGCATCTGTATCGCTGAGGCACTCAAGCCTCCTCACCAACGGAGAGGTCCATGATTCTTGGGGGTATACTGAGGGGCAATTGACTACTAAGTACGACACGTTCTGTGTCGGCATTCCCGTCATCGACAGCAGCAGTGTTAGTGCACTGTGCACTGTGCTTGGTCTCGCTGCGTTAAAATTAACAGCTCCACAGACATCACAGAACATATCTCTAGAGCAACAAAATGCTGCGAACACACGTGGTCTGCAGGAAGGGCTAAGTGCTGTTGTGGATGGAGAGTAGAGCTGTGGTGTTGTTTTGCTGAAGATGGCGGCAGTATTGAGGTAGAGATGTGCTGCTCGTGGTTTCGGTCACTCAATAATTCTAATACCAAAGGAAATTCACTGCAGAATGGTATAGTTACTCCAACTGGTTTTGCGTACAATAAATGTGGAATTCAAAGCATACAAAAAACTATTATTAGCGAATTTCTTTCACATAGTTTCCAAGCATCAGTCATTGTTATTTAAGTACAGTGATGCTATGCGTGGTACTCCCTTCCATTAAAACTAGTCTTCCATACCATACACTTGCACGTAGACTCCATTCCGATTCCGTAATGTAGTCAGTAGTAGAATACAAATATTAGAATTTATTTTCTATCACTGTCCTCAAGAAATGCTGTATTGCAAACAAAATTTATAGTCTCAGTTCTGTCAAGGTGACCTAACAGCTAGTCTATTCGAGGGTCATTGCTGGGAGCAGGAAGTAAACCTCTCGTAGACTACTGTAGAGATCTCAATGAAACTCGTATACAACAGGATTCAAACTCAGAAAAGTGTTGCTGGGCCACGTGACCCCTAAATACCAAAAGGGTGGGAAAATGATGCCACACACTGGCGCACTGCACGTGGCTGTGCAAGCTTCCAACTTTGAATTTTAATCAAGACTTTAATAAAAATGGGAGAGGTAACGTCAGTCAGAACACTGGGAAGAGTTGTGATCTAAATAACAAGTAATTTAGTGATTCTTAACGTCAAAAGACAAAGAAATGGCTAAAGAAACGCCACACAAACAGTGTTATTTGACTAACGCTTTTACTAATGTGTGGTCTATGGTGAACAAAGTGATAAGCTGGAGATGCTCACATGACACTAACCATAACTAATTGCTTTACCTGACTTCATACACGTGTATCTGTGGTATGGCCCAAAAACTACGCTACTGTCAAGCATCTATGGTCTACTGCTCCGTAAAGAAAAATATGGTTCCAAAGAACAGGGTGCTGAGAAGTATATATGGGAGCCCTGCGCCGCAGCAGCGATTGCGTTACACTCCTGCTGGTCAGGGCGACACGCCACGATGCGTTCGGCGACTGGAGACATGGACGGCGGCAGTCTGTTACTAATGGCACGCGCGCATAGAAAGCAAGTACGCAGTCTCGCGTTCAGCTAATTCGGAACGCAGGTACATCCCTATGAGCCTCTGAAACCCTGGTGGATTCCAGTGTGCAGGTGGACCCGTCTGCTGGTCTGCCAAACCAATTTGACTCCGTTCCACGACTGTGCGTGCCGGAATACGTCAAATGTTTAGACGGCCTATTCAAGACAAATAAGTACACCCACGCTTCACTCGTTGTGTGCATGATGTTAGAAGCAGTACCTCTGATGGTTCAGATGGTGACTGGCAAAGGTTCTAAGTGGCACACCCGCAAAGGACCCAAGTCTCACCGTTTTGGTAAAGATCTGCAGTTCTTTACTAGTGAAGCACCAGTATAAGAGTGTCCTCTTCTCTTTCTTTCAGCTTTCCCCGCCAGCTCAGTAGCATAGCACATTTACGTCATAGACAACTCCCACTTTAGCAGACGCCAATCACGAGCTGGAGCGCGGCATTCGAAGCTGGGAGACCGCTCCTTGCTCTGCGTACACCGATTGGACCAACAAATTGGGAGAAAAGGAAAAAAAGATTCAGCTTCACGGCCTTTTTCCTATGCGTTTACGCCGTGTCTTTCCTAAAAGCATGACCTGAATGGAATCACAGCACTCCATAGAAAGATCGTTATCTACACTGTAGCGTCCATTTCGAACTTTCAAAGAACGGATATGAACTAAAAGCCTCATGCCTTAACAAATATGTTTTGAAGCAGAGTGTGAACGCCTGGGTGCCACTGACCTGTTACATGGAAATTCGCAGAAATTCACAGTCGTCTCATCAGCTTCCTGCCTAACAAGGGGCCGTCCTCCACTTTATTGCCTGTCATCAACAACAGCAACGACTTCTCAGCGCTAGTCAGCCTACCTGGACGTGGCCGCCGACCGACCGGCGCCATCCAACGTGTCTGTACAATGACACCGAGGAACTGGGCAGTCCGCAACGTTTTCACTCAGATTCCGCAGGAAAAACGACGCTCCCCTCCGCCCTCAGCTGCCGTACGCTTTTACTGCAGTCGTTCAAATCGGTACCCTCTGCCTTTGAACGCAGGTAAAGCCTACCGCTATTCCTTCACTAGAGCACACAAGCAAGAGCGTTAACTATTGCCAACCAATTCTGCATGCGAATGAAGTCAGATCATCTCCAGTATAGCAATCAAGTAATAAAGATCATCTTGTCTAAGAACATTAAGAAGCATAACACTCTATCAGAAGTGAGAGTGACCTGCACCCTCTCAATTGGCGTTGTAAAGTAGGATCGCCATATTGGTGCTCTTTGGCAGACTGGCACCATGTATGAATCTAAAATGCAAAAACGTTGTGGCTACGCTGTTAAGCCCGCCGAGCAGACAACCCAGTAGACATGGTCTGCCGCTGAAGGTCACCCGTTGTATTAAGCTGAGAGATTAGACTGGCAAGCCAGTCAGAAAACTGTTGGAAAACAAAGTGAGGAAGAATTTAGTAAAATTATACGCCTGAAGAACAGCACTGGATCCAGACGAACCGAAATCTAGAGAAGAAGTAATCGAAGAAATAATAAACTCTAATTAGATAATATACAAAATTGAAGCGAACAGCTACTGTGTGTAGTAACAAGAGAATAAAAGTAAACAGAAAAACTGAAATATACAAAAATCACACTGTAGGAAATGTTGCATTTAGTGTAACTGAATCGCTTATTTCAGAAGGGCCCTAAGCCCATCTGACATACTTTTGAGAAAAGTGGGAAAAATAGTTTTAATATTTTAAACAGAATTTTCTTAATTCTTTGAATTGGCCATATGAGAGATAACCACTATGAACAATTATTATGGCTTATTGTATACTCAAATATTGTGTTAAGAACTGAATGTTCATCTTGGACATATGGCTGTTCTAAAATAAGTGAGAAAGAAAAATATTAAAACCTTTATATCACACAACAAACTGGTTAATGCACACGTAAGTACAAGTTACAGACAATGTTTAAAGAATTTACAATATCTTTTCGCGAATACAGAGTGTTTATCGATGCTGGAAATCACAGATCACACATCCTCTGTGTCCCACAGCAGTTGGCCACTGTCGAACAGTATTACAGAATTCTAGGATGTTTTCTTTCTGCACTATGTAAGCAGCCGACTTCTTTGTATCTATCATCGTCTTTGCATTGACAGTAATAAATTCATGTAAATATGCTCGAACAGTTGGGACTTTGACGGTGGATCGAGAAACTCTAGGTAGTCCTGATCTGAATGTGTGGGTACTTACCCCACTGATCATACTTCAGGCTGTTACAATACTGAATACCTCATCACTGAAGACAAAATGAATGTTGAATTACTAAACGCTACTCTCAAGTCCATTCGCGATGTAGCTGTCTCTAGTGAATGAGTTGTCCTCTTGTGAAGCCTCGTTCACCACGACTTGAAGTCGAAGATTTCATCTGATGAGATAACCTCTACAGGTAATTGTTGTCTTGCACTCGACGATATGATCAGTTCATTGTAACACATAATATTATATACACTGTCAGTTATTCGCAGTTATCTCTTAATTATGACAACAGCTCTATCAAACGGTAAGCAAAAGTGTCCCCTGACTAGAAAGAATGCCTCTGTTTTCCGAAATTTTCCAGCGTTCACGAAAGCTTAAGAAATTATTATTAAATAGTCACTTTTGTTTAGTTCTAGGCAGTTATCAAAAAATAGATGAACAGTTTCCATGTCCTTGAAGATGCACGTGGCGAGGTAGTGATACAAGAAAGTGCACTCTTCGTCAAGACTTCTGTGAGCCACACCTTCGTGTTAAAGGTAACGAAATGCCGTATTGTTGTTCAAATTGTAAATGCCGAAAACATTAACCGTCATCTACCGGAGATAAAATAGGGCTTGAAAAGATACACTTGGTGGTTGAAGATTGTGCATGAAATCAGAGCTCAGACTCAAAATGTTTATTTTCTTTGCGCAGCCTTTTTCTTACATTCAAAGCAGTATAAAATTTCTTGCACACCCTTGAATAACAAACCGCAGTCCGTCGAGATGCCTCATTCAAACTTTTGTTTTTAATTTTCACCATTAATTGTTGCCTTCACAACTCGCATTTACCTGTGGTTATCCGAAATAAATGTCAAAATTATGGTTCAAAATTTTTACATACTAAGTGTATTAGATCAGAGAAAAGCTCGTACTTCATCTCTTTATTCAAGTCAGCACTAAATTAATGGTATACCCTACCGACATAATGAGACTCTTTCGTCAGAAATTATGAAATATGCTCTTGAACATCAGTAGTTTCAGGTTCTGACACTGAATTACCGCTCTTTGAGTTTCATAGTTCATCTTTAGGGCTTTTTTCAAGCGGAAGTAGCTGTGTTATTCTTCTCAACCTTTCTTTCGTCAGCTGCAGATAAGCTTAGAGTTATTTGTCCTCAAATTTGGATATGATGCGCTCCCAGCACTCAATAATATTTGAAAAAATTTGCCTTTTAACTCTTTCCTTCCCTTAGTCTATGTTGTTTTACTTTTTCTGCCAGTGTTAGACTTTGAAGGTAAAATGTGTGCACGTTGATAATCGATCTTCTTTGCTAATGCAGTCTAAACACTTAGAATTGCATGTACCAGGTTGTCCAACAGATTTTGCTGGTATTACCTTACCTCGGTAAATGGTACGCTCCAATCCGTTTAGTTTAGCCGGTTACATTTTGTTCGTACTGCTCACGAGGAGATACACATTTCCTCCATCTTTTTTTATCGATAGGATCAACTGCACTATCAGACTAACTCATATTGATAAAATATAGGATACTACGAGAACACAATATCACATCCTTCTTCCTGCTCTATAACAATGACATTGAAACAAAACATAGATGCTTTATTTATATCGTTCTCCCGCCTTTTATGACAACCACAGCATCTGAGTAAAGTATGGAGCTATTGTACGGAAGTGTTGATATCAAAAGCGCCATAGGCCCTTCACATGGGGCTGTTTTGAAATCAACGAGAAATTATCCGCTGTATATTTCGGCTATCTGACAAACGCGGAGGCTCTTTCCACACCCAACGACGAGTCGACCCCTACAGAATAAAGAAATGTGGATAGCACCAAGAACAAAGAAACATGGATAGCGGCCAATGCCATAAAGAGGACTTACGGACCTTCTGAAATAAACGATTCAATTAAGTAGGTGAAAAAATTAGCTCAAGCAACCAGGATATGGCGAACAACATCTAACAACGAAATACTTGTGTAGCATGTAGGAGAATGTTGTTACAGAGGCATATCGGAAATAGGGCGGACTGCAAATGTTAGGAATGACAAGGTTCTTCTCATATTCGGAACATAAGGAAAATACTGACAAGAAAAAGGGGCATAACGATAGCACATGTATTAATACCTCTGGGAATACTTCCACTTTATTAGAGCGAGCTTTAAAGAATAAAAACTGTAGAGGAAGGCAGAGTATGGAACACATCGAACAATTAACTGAGAACTTAGGCTGCAAGCGCTACTCTGAGATGAAGAGGTTGGCACACGAGAGGAATTCAAGGCGGGCCGCATGAAACCGGTCTACATCTACATCCATACACCGCAAGCCACCCGACGTGTGTGTGGCGGAGGGTACCTTGAGTACCTCTATCGGTTCTCCCTTCTATTCCAGTCTCGTATTGTTCGTGGAAAGAAAGATTGTCAGTATGCCTCTGTGTGGGCTCTAATCTCTCTGATTTTATCCTCATGGTCTCTTCGCGTGATATACGTAGGAGAGAGCAATATATTGCTTGTCTCCTCGGTGAAGTATATTCTCGAAACTTTAACAAAAGCCCGTACCGAGCTACTGAGCGTCTCTCCTGTAGAGTCTTCCACTGGAGATTATCTATCATCTCGGCAACGCTTTCCACAATGTCATTTCTGTATATTGTGAATAGAAACGGTCCTACGACACTCCCCTGTAGCACACCTGAAATGAATATTACTTTGGAAGACTTCTCTCCATTGAGAATGACATGCTACGTTCTGTTATCTAGGAACTCTTCATCCAATTATACGACTGATGACTAAAAAAAAAATCTGTTGAACAATGACTGCTTTTTTAGGTACCCTTCTTTAAATGGTCATTTATATATTCTGTGCTCGATTTTACCTCTACTTTCCTATACGTAGTATTGAAGTGGAAGTAAATTTAACTTTGTGGTAGGTGATAGATTTCCTTCGTATTAGTTTATTACACACGAATTATAACAGATGGGAAGCAGTTACCCTGACGATACAAGACATAATGGTTACTGCCGACCACCAGATTGAATGAGACTTGGTGGCGTTGGAGGCACATTAACTGGTTAAGGCCGTAAACACGGTGATTCAGCTGGCCCAACTGATTTCGTTTTATGCAACCCCACATGGCAGAAAAATTTTGTTGGTCAGTTCGCTTCGGAGATTATAACACTAGCGTCTGCTACTGCTGTACCATAACCTTAAAGCTTGAAGCAGGTTATGAAATAAAACTATCTTGTCAAAGCAATTATGGTATAAAGCAACAGAGCAGTGTTACCCTCTGAGAGGAATGTTGTTATGTTGACCGTGTTGTACCTAACGGAGGTGGCTTATCGTAAATGAAAGTTAGAATTACCTAAATATTTGAACAGTAACAAACAAAATTTTGCCTATCTGCACTGTTCAATGGATAAAGAAAACGGTCGCCAGCCTAACTAGGCAAGAGAATAATTAACATTCTCGTTCCAGAATATAGTTATTAATAACGTTAATGGATAAACACAACCTATACTTTGTCACACGCGAGTGCAGTGAACTCTTGACACATACATATGTTTACTGTAAGATTGAAACTAACAGTTAGAGCAGCACAAACTATTTGCAAAATTATAACAGATACCGAAACACACTATTACTTTACTGAATGGTCTTTATAACGTTATTGTTACTATTCATTGCAGAATCATTAATTGGATATAGGTTAAGTCTCTCTCAGTTAATTACTTTACTATTTAAAAAGAAAGTTAATTGGGATCCACTAACAGGTTGCTTTTCACTATCATTTGAATAAAGAAATAATGTTTTTCATAATTAGTGGTCTTCTCATTACTTGTTACCTAGCATTAACACAATCGGCAAACTGTGGATCCTGTTATATTATTAATATGCACTTCCAATACACAAGAGATACAAACACTTAGCAAACATGAGTATATAACTTTTCACAGTGCAGTTTTCCACTTTTACTACATTGGGAGACAAAATTAGCATATATGTAAGATACTGACTCACACTCTGCGATTTACAACAGGTAATGTGATCATTTACTAAGCAAAACTTTATAAGCCTCAGTCTTAAGAACTCTTAATTTGAAGTTGGCAACAACACATTAATAAGCAGTTTTACTAGGAAAATTATTTTTAGCAAGCATCATTATCTGTAACTTTCTTTTTACTATGTTCAAGAGGCATTAATTAGCAAAAACACTGGTCTTTAATGTTATTTCAGTAGGGACACTCGATAATCACTTTACTTCAAACGGACTCTTAATTTGAAGTTGGCAACAACACATTAATAAGCAGTTTTACTAGGAAAATTATTTTTAGCAAGCATCATTATCTGTAGCTTTCTTTTTACTATGTTCAAGAGGCATTAATTAGCAAAAACACTGGTCTTTAATGTTATTTCAGTAGGGATACTCGGTAATCACTTTACTTCAAACGGAGAGGAACCTGAGAGGTGTTATGACAAGGAGAAAAATCAAGGTAGGTACATAAATTCAGTTGTAAATTACCTTATATTTGACCACACTAACACATAAATTTAGCTGATCCTTCACTGTACATTATTATAGTACTCCTTTACAGTGGTTGCGCAATGTGGTGGCAACTGCAAGTCGGTAGGAGGATTTGCAGACAGAATTGCTGGACTCTGGCCTTTCATGCTGGCGATGATGAATACCAATTCCAGAGTCGTTCCAGCTATTTATCCATCCATCCGAGGCATTGGGAAGTAGCAGAAAATATCCTCTCTCGGAACCAGCACAATATGCATCTTTTCCATGGCAATGCACAGTTTGGTAGCTCGTCCCCGACTGGTGGCTCGTCCCCGACTGACTCTCAGTTCCACCTTTTCTACCTAGGCCGACTACAATTTGCGCGCGCTACACAGTTCCGTTCCCGAGGGGAACTACAACACCTTTTACATACAAACTAACTCAGACCTAAGTGAGGATCAGCAGTTTACATAACAGCAACCAAATTCATTCAGTAAAACAGAATATTTGCACATATTGACATTTCTACAAAAAATTATTCACACAGAAATTACAATTATATACAGTAAGGTTTGTCCCCTCCAGATGGGACACATAATTTAAATGACAGATATACTACACTGCATAGACTCATATCATGACATCGAAGTTCTTACAAAGAAAGGAGTATACAATTCTGTGTTCTCTATTCAATCAAAATCATTTACAGAAGCTTAACGATGTAATAATAAATGAAACAAAAGCAAAATAAATCACTACGGCATTAGAGTTATGGTGTTACAAGATGTTCAGAACATTGTAAAAATGTCGAAGAATAATTGGTAAATACGAATACATCTTAGAACTATTATACAATTTCTGTTTATGAAAGTACTTCAGCACAGTAAATCAGCGAATGAGATATGAACCTGTCATATTTGTCAATGTTTTCCATCTCCTCTTTTGAATGAATTTTTAAATATAGCTGTTGACCAAGAAAGAGATATTTGTCAATTCCTCCTGCAATTTAGGTAGACGTAAAATTATTAATTTCCATATTATACTGATCTATTTAATACGTGCCATATACACTCCATCACATTCGGATGCCTTCCTATGTTTTCCAGTGTGCTATCTATCTTTGTTCAGCTCACTTCCTTATTATATTATAACGGTTTGTAACCTTATTGTCTAATTTTATTCACATATTAGGTTAAATCTTGTAGTATGTTTTCTTGATTTATTTCTGTGAATAATTAATTTATATCCTGTCTGTCACCTATCATGTACATCATGCTCCACCTCACTGATAAACTAATTTCATGCTTTCTTGTCATTTTCATAGCAGTTATTCTTTATACTTTATTTACTTCATAGCCCATATCTGTCATACTTTGTAAATATATGTTGTTTGCTTTCCACTTTTCTTTAAGTGCTTGTTTTATTTTTGGGTTCCGTTTCTCAAACTCTTTTTACTTCCGACTGTCGGTGTACGTAGTTGATAGTAAGAAATAAAGCGATGAAATCACAGAAATATTCTTGAAATAATTATAGCACTCCCACAAATACAGTGGGGCGTGTGGGTTATTGAAGCGTTTGCTGTAACATTGTTTAAAATCGGATGCAAATCTATAGCGACTGAGTAATGGCAGTCATCAGGTGTGACGCAATTTCTGTCGCCCTGTCGAGTGTTGGACACTACAGCTGACGCGTTAGTTACAAGCGATGTAGCTCCTCGCACACACAGAGAAAATGTCCGTAGGGGGAAGGCAAATTCTGCTGAAGACTAATAATGAAGCTGACCTAGGTGACGCCGCTACGGTACAGCCAACACATGTGTAAACTGACTGCTCTCCTTTTAACTGAGATACAATAATAACGTGTACTCATTTTCCTCTATGTATCACACCAGATAAAGTTTCAGTAATAAACCATCCATCATTGCTAAAGACGACTTTTTATAGCTATCACTATTGATATTACTTTTGTTCCCAATTCACAGTTTAAACAAATAAACTCAATGTAGAAGGGATGCAACTTTTCCTACACTTTCAAGTAAGATTTCATCAAAATTGTGCTTTTTGACACAAAGATACACTCGCACTATCTGTTGGCTAATATTTTGGTTGCATATGAAGTTTCGTGTGCTAATGGAAGGGTAAAGCAGTAGCTACCACTTAAACTTTGCAGTGTGTGTCTTAGTATGGTTTCTTGAAAATGTAGTATTAAATTGTAATTTATTCACAGATTCCCAACGGGGTTTTTGGAAACAAATTTTACATTCATAACGTGAGGATCAATACTTAAAATTGTTTTCCCTGACATTAATTCGCCGACTTAGCTGAGTGGTCGCAGTATACACGGATGGCAGGAGAGTTCGGCGTGGTCCGCTCTTGTGACCGTGTTTACTGTCCAGAGTTTGTTATGTCCACCCGTTGTTTACACGGTGGACGTCCGGTGACCTTAGGGAAGCACTGGCTTGGAACTAACCCGGGAACGGCCTTGAGAGAAAGCGCCCCTTCGACGCATCGAATCGCAGGCAGTGGATCAGCAAGTAAAGTTCTCCAGGACTGATTGGAAAAGGTTCTGTAGCTTTAAAACAGCGCTTGGATTGCAGCTCGGGATAATTTATGACTCTATAGAGCATTATGTTTGTTTGTTCGCGATAAAAACTGCTCCTTGTTGCTCCAGTAAACATTAATATATGTAAAAGTTGCAGCACAAGGAGGGTAGACTTCACTCCTGTGCAGTGTCACCACAGATTAGGATACGAAAATACAAAAATGATTACGGTTACAGTGCAGTAAATGACCAGAGAACCCAGATCCTTTCAAGAATCATACTCACATGTATGAAACACCTTCAAACGTCTAATTACAGATAATTTGATGTTAAACATGTAAACAAGAAAATGTATAGAAAAGGTCTGAATTTAAACTTGAAGTCTGTTTAAAGTCGCTAAGTGCCCTAACTATCAAACAATAGATGGCTACGCAAAAGAAGTTTCTCAACCATCTCTGCGTTTATGAAGTTGTATGTTCTGAGCCATTAGTCGTACAACGATATAATTTTGCAGCTACTTTCAGTCGTATTGATACTTTCTGCAAACTTGTTGTGGGCAGAGTCAGTAGCAAAGACATAACAAATTTAAACATCATGCGTTATGCTGAAGTTTTACTGCATGAGCAGTGAAAATAAAGGAAGCTACTAACCATCAGTGGACAAATAACACAGCCAACCGGTTGCAAATAATTGTTTAATACATTTACCTATGTTTCGACACCTATAAATGATGTCTTCATCAGAATGAAAATTTAAAAGCCGTAAAGTTACATTGGGAGAAGGCAGTAATCAAAGTTTGCAGCAGACATGCTAAAGTCAAGTAGTTTGCAAGGTGTACATACGAAAGGCTGAAACGTTTTCAGTGTATCTGCACTAAACTTTGACCATTGCCTTCTAGCAATGTAACTTTGCGCATTTTAAATTTTCATTCTGATGAAGACATTCTTCCAGGTGTCGAAACCCAAGTAAATGTATTAAACAGTTATTTGCCACCTGTTGACTGTGTTATTTCTCCACTGAAACTTTTTTACGGTTGCTTAAAGAAAACCATGTTTAAGTATTAACATTTGTTCTTTCATCATTTTGCAAAGAAAAAGAGTTTCATAAAGGTATTAAATTGGTTGGAAAGCATACAGTAAGTGGCAAAGTACTCTCATTCTCAAACAGCGGGTGAATGATGTCCGGGTTATTTGTGCGTGATCACTTATGCTACCTCCAGACAAACACACAGTTTATAATAGTACTACTTGCTTATTTCTAACAAAATATTGTACCTTCTGAATGGGTAGATTATGACAGCATTTTAAATTCCGTTAATAATCATGTGAATATTTCCCCTGAAAGCCGTTAAATAGGTTCAGCGATCGTCTCTTTGTAATATAGATGACTGACTTCCAATGTGCAGTAAAGTGTGAGAGCTTCGCCTGATGCCAACACATCTTCTCATCATCGTCGAATAAAAATGAAGGGGGCTTAGATATTAGGAATTTTCTTCGTCTTTGACTGAATGAGTAGTAGGCTTAAAACGTACTAAACAGTGAGATTGCCAATTCTTTGTTTAACGATCATAGCCTAAAGGACTCCATTGAAGAATAATGAATACTTCTACGTGATCATGTACTGCTTTGTTGTTTGTAGCTTATTCATAGTGGCCATGTCGCCCCATTTCCCGTTTTTTGCTTCCCGTAAGCTGAAGACACAGAGTCGACCGCAAGTTATATCCCGATACCTTCAACATCAGTATTCTAATCTTAGTAACTTACTCAGCTGAATGTGCAGCAATCCCAGGTGGACTTGGAGTCCAGAAAATGTTATCAAGCTCTCAAAATGAAGGTGGTTATGAATAAGATAGTGTATAGTCGAAAGCAACGGATTCTGACGATCGTGTGAAACCATGGCATTTATGCCGCTAAGGAACTCACTCTAGGTTAAGTTCCTTGTGGTCGAGTGCAACTAAGTAAGACTTAAAGGCCATTAATTCTGCTGTATAAACACCACATTTGTGTTATTGGCAGAGTTTTTCGTGACCCTGAAAGTCTAAAGGCGTAGTCAGTGAGGTAGTCGACCTCCATTAATACTTTTGAACCACGAGATTCTCCAATAACGGAGTGGACCATTACTGGAACAAAGAGGGTTTTACTACAGGGTATGGTCTGAAGTAAGGTCCCAACCGGAGATGCGACCATCATCAGATGTTTCTACTTGGGAAGGCAGACGTAAATAGAAGCGCCCCAGAGAAACTGCTGATGGGACATCAGATTTCGATTATCATAGTCAGAGGCGAATCTCCATGCCGATAAAAGGAACGTGGTGATTGAGGTACTGTGGGTAGCGTATAACATCAGGCTACCACAAAATGCAATTTAGAAAGTTCCCTTCTGTTAACAGAAATTAGCATTATCGCTTTTGCGGGATTCAGTTACCGTGATCGTGTATCTAAAGTGTTAATTGGTCAAACTCTTAATTTCATTTCTAAACGTAGCATTCTATTAAAACGTGACAATAAATCAGTAAACGGGATGCGAACATAGAATCATTAACCGGGTCCAACAGTATATGATCAGTTAAACAAAAACTGTCGCCAGTCCAAGTCAAACAAGTAATTTCAGGTTCCAGTGCCTTCAAAACGTGGAAATAAAATGTAAGCCATTGATATTGGAATTAGCAACAGTTAGGAACAAACAGACACAAATTCATAAAGTTTCCTATTGTGAAACACGAACAAATTAATAAATCTTACCATATTATAATTTGTACTAACTATTGGGCTCACTAAGCGAAATACATCTTAAATAGAATGCTACCATATCGGGACTACATAACTCCAAAGCATTCAACAGTTTAAGTAGTATATACTACTCTATCCTGTGCTAGCTTCTTCATCTCCGAGTAACCACCGCTATCTACAGCCTTCTGAATCTGCTTACTGTATTCGTCTCTTGGCACCCTCTGGGATTTTTATCCCCCACAATTCCGTCGAGTACTAAATCGGTGATCCCTTGATGCCTCAGAACGTGTCCTACCAACTAATCCCTTCTTCTAGTCAGTTTGTGCCACAAATTTCTCTTCTTCCCAATTCTATTCAATACCTCCTGATTAATTACGTAATGTACCCATCTAATCTTTAGCATTCTTCTATAGCACCAAATTCCAAAACCTTATATTCTCTTCTTATCTAAACTGTTTATCGTCCATGTTTCGCTTCCATACATGCCTACACTCTATACAGATACATTCAGAAAAGAATTCCTGACAATTATATCAATACTCGACAGTAACAAATTTCTCTTCTTCACAAAAGCTTTTCTTTCCATTGCCAATCTACATTTTGTATCCTCTCTACTTCGACCATCATCAAGTACAGTGTGATCAAAAAGTCGGTATAAATTTGAAAACTTAATAAACCACGGACTAACGGAAATAGAGAGGTAAAAATTGACTCGCATGCTTGGAATGACATGGAGTTTTACTAGAACAAAAAAAAAAACTAAGTTCACAAAATGTTCGACATATGGCGCTGGACAGCAAAACGTCAGTGACTGCGCATGACAATCAAGTATCTGTAATGATAGAGAGAAACAGATTCGCCAGCATTCGCAGCATGTTGACGTTACCTGAAAAGGCGCTTTTAGTGAAGCTATATTATCAGAATGGGAAATGTGCTAGTTCAGCGTTACGATCCTATCGCCGTATGGGGATTCGAACGAGTAAAGTTCCGTTAACAAATGCAGCTGTGGCGAGAATGATTTCTAAGTTCAAAGCCACGGGTTGTTTAGACGATAGACCCTGCAGTGGCCGACCGAGCACAAGTCGTAATGTTGCTGAGACAGTTCACGAAGAAATGGAGACTGTTGCGGGTTCGTCTGTGCACGGGGAAGTCAGCCGGTGCAATCGCACGTCGCACCGGCTTTCCATACACTGCTGTTTGGTTGGCACGTAGGCATACCCTCCGATGCTATCCGTACAAAATCCATCGGCATCATGAACTGTTACCTGGCGATTTAGTGAAGTGGAGGGCATTCGCGATGTGGGCGTTTCTAAAGATGGCGGAAGATGACGATTGGTTGAGTAACGTGTTGTGGACCGACGAAGCTCATTTCACGCTCCGAGGGTCTGTCAACGCCCACAACTGCAGAAACTGAGCTACCGATAATCCTGGAACTGTCGTGGAAACTCCATTGCACGACGAGAAAGTCACGGTATGGGTGCGATTCACCACATATACCGTTATCGATCATTTTTTCTTCGAGGAAATGCGTGATTCTGGTTTTTTAACTGCTACCTTGATGGATGAAAGGTACGCCGATACGTTACAGAATCGCATCATCCCTAGCCTGACTGATAAACACCTGCTGGTACGTACGATGTTTATTCTGTATGGCTCTCCACCCCATCTTGCTAGACGCGTGAAAGATCTCTTGCGCGCGTCGTTTGGTGATGATCGTGTGCTCAGCCGCCACTTTCGTCATGCTTGGCCTGCCAGGTCCCCAGACCTCAGTCCGTACGATTATTGGCTTTGGGGTTATCTGAAGTCGCAAGTGTATCATGATCGACCGAGATCTCTAGGGATGCTGAAAGACAGCATCCTACGCCAATGCCTCACCATAACTCCGGACATGCTTTACAGTGCTGTTCACAACATTATTCCTCGACTACAGCTATTGTTGAGGAATGGTGGTGGACATATTGAGCATTTCCTGTAAAGAACATCATCTTTGCTTTGTCTTACTTTGTAATGCTAATTATAACTATTCCGATCAGATGAAGCGCCATCTATCGGAAATTTTTTGAACTTTTGTATTTGTTTGCTTCTAATAAAACCCCATGTCATTCCAATTCCAACCATATGTATCAATTTGTACCTCTCTATCAACATTATTCCGTGATTTATTCAGTTTTCAAATTTATACTGACTTTTTGATCACCCGGTATTTTCCTGCCCAAATATCAAAACTCATCTAGTACTTTAAATGTCTCACTTCCTAATCTAATTCCTCAGTATCATCTGATTTAATTCGACTACTTTCTATTATCTTTGCTTTGCTTTTGTTGATGTTCATCTTAAATCCTCCTTTCAAGACACTGTCCATTCCGTTCGACTGCTCTTCCATGTCCCTTGGTGTCTCTGACAGAATTACAATGTCATGGGCAAACTTCAAAATTTTTATTTCTTCTCTCTGGACTTCAATTCATCCTCCAATTTTTTCTTTTATATCCATTATTGTTTGCTCAATATACAGGCTGAATAACATCAGTGATAGTCTCTAGCCCTCTCTCACTCCATTCTGAACCACTACTTCCCTTTCATGACCCTCGATTCCTAACTGCCATCTGCAGTCTGTAAAAATTGTAACTAGCCTTTTGCTCCCTGTATTTTACCCTCAGCCACCTTCAGAATATAAAAGACAGTATTCCACTCAACAGTCTCAAAACCTTTCTTTATATCTACCCCTGCTGTGATAATATGTTCGCTCTTCCTTAACCTACCTTCCATGAGAAGTCGTAGGGTCAGTACTGCCTCTAGTGTTCTTATATTTCCCTGGAATTCAAACTAATCTCCCCCGAGGAACATTATATTCTTCTTTAAGTCTGAGGGTATTTCGCCTGCCTCATACATCTTGCTCGCCAGATACAGGGGTTTTGTCATAACTGACTCTCCCAAGGCTAACAATAGTTCTTATGAAATGCTGTCTACTCCCAGGGCCTTATTTCGACACAGGACTCTCAGTGCTCTGTCAAATATTTCACGCACTATCATATCTCGCATTTCATATTCACTTACGTTTTCTTCAATATCCATAATATTGTCTATAGTACATTTCCCTTGTACACACCCTCTGTACACTTTTTCTTCTTTCCTTAAGACTAGTTTGCCATCTGAGATCTTGAATTCATACACGTGGTTCTCCTTTCTCCAAAGATCTCTTTAATTTTCCAGTAGGCGGCATCCATCTTTCACCTCGTGATACATGCTTCTAAATCCTTCTGTGCTCTGGCTATTCCTACATAGACATTTTGCACTTCCTGTTAATCTCATTTCTCAGACGTTTGTATTTCTCAGACGTTATCAACGAAATTTAGTATCTCTTGTGTTACCTAGGATTTCTATTAGCTCTCATATTTTTATCCATTTCACCCTCTGCTCCCTTTACAGCTTCATCCCAAAAAAACCCTTTCCTTCTACTGTATTCCTTTCCCCTGTTCTCGTAAATCGTTCCGTAATGCTCATTCTGAAACTTTCTACAACCTCTGGCTCTTTCAGTTTATCCAGATCCGATTTCCTTAAGTTCCTACCAATTTTTTTGTTTCTTTAGTTTTAATCTACAGTTCATAACCAATAACCTGTGGTCAGCGTTCACATCTGCCCCTGGAAATGTCTTACAATTTAAAATCTGGTTCCGAAATATATGTCTTACCAGCACATAATCAATCTGAAACCTTCCGGTGTCTCTAGGTCTCTTCAGCGTATACAGCCTTTTCTCATGATTCTTGAGCAAAGTGTTAATTATGATTAAATTAATCTCTGTGCAAAATTCTATTAGGCGGCTTCCTCTTCCATTCCTTCCCCCAATCAATATTCACCTATTTTTTGTTCCAAATTTCTTTTACTTCATCATACATTTTTTAATGTCCTCTCTGAGAAGCTAGTTGTCAAATAAACTTGAACTTCTGTGGTGGATGTGGGCTTCGTGTCTGTCTTAGTTACAATGATGCGTTCACTATGCAGCTAATAATAGTTTATCCGTGTTCCTATATTTTTATTTACTATTAAACGTACACCTGCATTACCCCTGTTTAATATTCTATTGTAACCCTGTATTTACTTGAGCAGGGGTCCTGTTCCTCCTACCACCTAGCTTCATTAATTCCCAGTATATCCAACGTTAACCTATCAATTTCCCCTTTTAAATTTTGTAACCGAACTACCCGATTAAGTGATCTGCCATTCTACACTCCGATCCGTAGTACGCCTGTTCTGTTTATCCTGATATCCACATCCTCCCGAGTAGATCCCATACCAGAATCGGGAATGTTTTACCCAAGAGTGTGTCATCATCATTTAACTATACGTTACAACTGCATGCATGCGGGAAACATTATGGCTGTAGTTTCCCCTTACTTTCGGCCATTCGCGATACCAGCACAGTAAGGCCGTTTTGGTTGAGTATACAAGGCCAGATCAGCCAATCATCCGGACCGTTGCAGATTCAAGTACTGAATACGTTGTTGCCCCTCTTCAGGAAAAACACATTTGTCTGGCGTCTCAACACATGCTTCTCCATTGTGATATCTGTATCGCTGAAGCCCGCAAAAGGTCCATGCTTCATGGGGGGCGGGGGGGGGGGGGGGGAGCGGCTAGGGTTGGGTCCCTTTATATAATGTGTAAAAAAAGTTTCGAATATTTTGAGAGGTGATAGTACCCAAAGAAAATCAACTCAAATGAAAAGTGGAAAGGAAACCCATACATCCTGGGATACACGCCATTATTCATAACATGGGCTCATAGATGTTTGGTTGTGGATACGGGCACTGGCATTGCATTGATGCATTGTCAACAGGATCAGCAGAGTGTTTGATGTCTTTCTGTATCACTGTATTCTTAGTAAACATTAATTTCCGGCCAGGTGTATGGTTCGTGTTGTTATATTATGATTTTCTGCTAACTAAATGCAGCATACCATCCTCCACTTTGAAACGTCCGCTTAGAAAAATTATACACAACTGCACTTAAACTGACACACAATATTTTTAGCGCAACACAATCTGACTTTCAAAAATCCCTACAAAAGAATGGCCCTGACTAACATTAACCTATACGTTTCACATATCACTTACCTCACAAAAATCTTGGTTACTCGAACTACTGCAATACAGCGAGCACCAATACTGCCAGCTAAATAAGTGATTCAAACTACGGAAGGCACTAACTACTGACAGGTATAGTTAGCAAATAAAAAATTTTAATAGAGAACAAACAATGTATTTATCTTAATAGTCATAATATATACACTCCTGGAAATTGAAATAAGAACACCGTGACTTCATTGTCCCAGGAAGGGGAAACTTTATTGACACATTCCTGGGGTCAGATACATCACATGATCACACTGACAGAACCACAGGCACATAGACACAGGCAACAGAGCATGCACAATGTCGGCACTAGTACAGTGTATATCCAACTTTCGCAGCAATGCAGGCTGCTATTCTCCCATGGAGACGTTCGTAGAGATGCTGGATGTAGTCCTGTGGAACGGCTTGCCATGCCATTTCCACCTGGCGCCTCAGTTGGACCAGCGTTCGTGCTGGACGTGCAGACCGCGTGAGACGACGCTTCATCCAGTCCCAAACATGCTCACTGGGGGACAGATCCGGAGATCTTGCTGGCCAGGGTAGTTGACTTACACCTTCTCGAGCACGTTGGGTGGCACGGGATACATGCGGACGTGCATTGTCCTGTTGGAACAGCAAGTTCCCTTGCCGGTCTAGGAATGGTAGAACGATGGGTTCGATGACGGTTTGGATGTACCGTGCACTATTCAGTGTCCCCTCGACGATCACCAGAGGTGTACAGCCAGTGTAGGAGATCGCTCCCCACACCATGATGCCGGGTGTTGGCCCTGTGTGCCTCGGTCGTATGCAGTCCTGATTGTGGCGCTCACCTGCACGGCGCCAAACACGCATATGACCGTCATTGGCACCAAGGCAGAAGCGACTCTCATCGCTGAAGACGACACGTCTCCATTCGTCCCTCCATTCACGCCTGTCGCGACACCACTGGAGGCGGGCTGCACGATATTGGGGCGTGAGGGGAAGACGGCCTAACGGTGTGCGGGACCGTAGCCCAGCTTCATGGAGACGGTAGCGAATGGTCCTCGCCGATACCCCAGGAGCAACAGTGTCCCTAATTTGCTGGGAATTGGCGGTGCAGTCCCCTACGGCACTGCGTAGGCTCCTACGGTCTTGACTTGCATCCATGCATCGCTGCAGTCCGGTCCCAGGTCGACGGGCACGTGCACCTTCCGCCGACCACTGGCGACAACATCGATGTACTGTGGAGACCTCACGCCCCACGTGTTGAGCAATTCGGCGGTACGTCCACCTGGCCTCCCGCATGCCCACTATACGCCCTCGCTCAAAGTCCATCAACTGCACATACGGTTCACGTCCATGCTGTCGCGGCATGCTGCCAGTGTTAAAGACTGCGATGGAGCTCCGTATGCCACGGCAAACTGCCTGACACTGACGGCGGCGGTGCACAAATGCTGCGCAGCTAGCGCCATTCGACGGCCAACACCGCGGTTCCTGGTGTGTCCGCTGTGCCGTGCGTGTGATCATTGCTTGTACAGCCCTCTCGCAGTGTCCGGAGCAAGTATGGTGGGTCTGACACACCGGTGTCAGTGTGTTCTTTTTTCCATTTCTTGGAGCGTATATCAGTTCATGACATCCAATCTTACAAATTTCAAAACTCCGCCATCTCTCTCCCCATATCCACCACTGCGGGCGGCGCACCGCCAATTGCGCAACGCTACGTGCCGCTAACAGCCAACTGCCCAACGCTACAATGGCGAGTATTACAACAATGTCAACCAGCCACAGACTGCACACGGCACAGCCAGTGATTTTCATACAGAGCGCTACATGGCGGCGGCGTTACCAATAAAAAAATCTAAACACCCTACTTATATAGCCCCCAAGCTCCCAAGAAAAAAATTTACAAATTGTTTGGGCAGTGGCCAATACAGATTTGAAATTTTTTTTCATAATTACAATAACAAAGATATGAAATGCACACACTTATCGACACAATGTTGGTCAAAAGCTAAAATTTTATCACAGTCCATAAAGACAGTCCTGATCGTTCATCACAGTAAAATTGCAGTGTTTTTCTCAAAGTCTGAGTAGTAAAAGAAAATGCACACGGATGTAGTGGATTTCCATGCAGTCTTGAAGAAGTAGTGTTGTCCTTCCAGCGGAAAGACAGTGCTGACTCTTGACATGCACACAGGTAATGGGCCACAACAGAGCAAACCCACAGCAGAGTCAGTCGAAGTTTTGAAGGTAGGTCAACACAGAGTAGACCCATTGTAGTCCTGGTAGAGATTGCGGTATTGGTGGGCCACCAGAGGTGCAGACCCAGTGGAGTCCTTGTAGAAATAATGGTATTGGTGAGTCATCAAAGGTGTAGACCCACTTCAGTCCTTGTAGAGATGGCTAGCAGCCAACTGTTGCGACTGTGCAGGTGCACAATCACCATCGAAGAGTCTTGTGGACAATACAGCAAGTCCATGAACCACCACTTGTGCACTCACAATTTTTTTTGGAAATGTCTTCAGAATGAGCAATGCTGTTAACCAGCCCCTTGCTGAATTATTAACACACTTGCAAACAATATCAGTCCCTACTTCTCACATATTGTCCATATACTATGACCAACAGAAACGTGTGCAGTGAAATGTAACTTACTACTTACTTAATTCGATGAACTGGTGTCAACTGGAATTTTATAACATAAAAATACAATAACAAAGGTACAAAATACATAACAGTACAGATAACATTTGTAATAACACAGACTTTACAAAAGAATAGAAATAAACATATACATCAGTGTCACAGGAATTATGACGTAAGTACATACATAAAAGATCAGAATAACTTTCGAAACATCAACTTCACACATGAGCATTAGAAAGAAACAGAATAAATAATGTGTAAATACCTTTACGAAGTAAATAACATGTTATTAATGCAAATTACATTTGAGGATAACAGTATTCCTCATCATAGTGTATGTAGCTTAGTATTAGAAGAGAAAAAATTCAATGAAACAGTACACAGAGACAGGAAGGAAATAAATACACAAGGGTACGCAAACACATAGTAGGATAACACAAAAGGAAAGGACAGGGTTTGTTTTCAGGGTAACATTTGGTACTGCAGTACAACCCAAAACTTCATTCTATAGATCGTCTCTCTTACTTCAACATTTGCTCCAGCCAAAAAAAAAAAAAAAATCCTATCCAAGCATGCTTTCTGTATTCTGTTCACATCCTCTTTCAAAAATAGTTTTCTCGACTCTACACTACATTTTTGGCCAAACCATTTTCTTATATCTTCTCAATGCTTTTCTTCCAATTCATCATAGTTAGTTTCTTATATAGTCTATCCTCTCTAAAGCTATCTTAAACCTACTGGGCTCAGATGCTAAACTAAGGGACGACGCAATGCAGCAGCACAAAACAATTAACACAAACAACAATGGGAAAAATATGGAAATTGGGAAATCAGTTGCAATATTATAACTACTACAAGGCACAGTGCAGCAAACAAGAAAAATAAATCCGTAGTAAAACTTGCTTAACAGAGTAATACTAATTGAAATTCAGTAGCACTATGCCTGACACACAGCAGCAGCAAATGCAATAACTTATACCTAAACATGACAAAGCTCAAGCAGAAAAAATATTACAGTAAAGACAACAACGCAGATAAGGGAAATATGTATTCACATCTTAATGTCTATGTCATTAAAGTGGTGCACCACAAAACTTATTCTATGAAATGAATTACCAAGTACTTGAAAAGAAAATTATGTATGCAGTTACTGTTACTAGTCCCTTCTTATTGTTCTTTCCTTTCCAAGTGCTCCTTTTTTTGAAGAATGTGGATCATAAAATTAATATTTAACAGATATGTTGACAGAAAGTTATCACATTACCAATTGCATTTTATTTTATTTTATAAAACCAATGGTGTAACACAGCTGGAAACCAGATATCAAATAAAATAACAACTATGAAAGGCAAAGCATAAAAATGTCATTCAATAGTCATGTGACATTTCTCTCAACTCTCGTAGAAAGACGCTTGTCATTATCAGGTGTGCAGATATAAGTATCTTTCCAAGTAATGAGCGTGTCGTTTTTGCGATGCTTTCTACAAAGGAATGTCAATAGCGAGGATAATGGCCTCTCTTTTTTTTTACCTAATGGCTTTCTTTTGTCAGGTGGCTGTGGCGCAGCTGGGTGCCCATGACGCATTACGTGCAGTTCGTCACTTGACTGTCTTACCGAAATATTTACACCAGTTTCCGCTACAGTGGCAGTCTCATATAAAAAGTTTCATAGGTCAAGAATTTGTGTTACACATCTGTAGAAACAAAATCCTATTGATATAACAGGTTCCAAAAAATTTTCGTCGGCCTTGTAATACATTCACGCATTTACATACATTTCATAGCTCTTAAAGTACAATTCTTGGTTTCCAACAACCTTTTCCACAAATCAGAATCCCTAACCACCACTCATTATTCCTTACCTTATTATACATATACATATTCATATACACTTCTTCAATATTTCATCATAATAAATACATAGCATTATCAAATTCCTCACACAGCAACAGCCAATTGATCATAAATATACCACAACAGCGTAATACACAGTCATCGTAATAACAACATCATAATACCTCAGTCAAATTCTCAAAATCGTTGTAGCTCCCGCCAATAATTTCAAAACCTAAAAAAAAATTCTCTGCTCATGTCAAAAGTGTCATCTGCCTCAAACATACTAAAAAATTCATGATTCCCTATCAAATACATCATTCAAAGCCCTCATAGTATCACAATGGTTCTGAAAAAATATGAACATTTCACAAAGTACAGACCAAATACAATTCCATAAGTGTGAAATTATCCAACTGTGTAATTGTGTAAACATGTGTCACTGATGTAATAAAAAAAATGTTTCTCTCTCAGTCAAATGATCACATAGCTGTGTAATTCTGTGTCAGAGAAATATAGTACGAATGTGTAAGGTTGTATAAGCAAATACCTTATTAGCTAGGGCTCCTTGTGCTTGCCAAACACATGGTACACAAAGTAGGCGTTCTGAAAGCGCATCAGAAGATTCCAGGTTCGTATCCTGGCAGGGTCGCCATATGAAACGTCTCCTTAGAAAAATTATACATAACTGTACTTAAACTGTGTTAGAGAAATATAGTACGAATGTGTAAGGTTGTATAAGCAAATACCTTATTAGCTAGGGCTCCTTGTGCTTGCCAAACACATGGTACACAAAGTAGGCGTTCTGAAAGCGCATCAGAAGATTCCAGGTTCGTATCCTGGCAGGGTCGCCATATGAAACGTCTCCTTAGAAAAATTATACATAACTGTACTTAAACTGACACACAATATTTTTAGCTCAACGCAATCTGACTTTCAAAAATCCCTACAAAAGTATGGAACTGACTAACATTAACCTATACATTTCACATATCATTTACCCCACAATAATCTTGGTTACTTGAACAACTGCAATACAGCGAGTACCAGCTAAAAAAAAAGATTCAAACTAGGGAAGGCACTAACTACTGATAGGTATAGTTAGCAAATGAAAGATTTTAATAGAGAGGAAACAATGTATTTACCTTACTAGTCATATTATATATATATATATATATATATATATATATATATATATATATATCAGTTCCTGACATCCATTCTTACAAATTCAAAACTCGGCCATCTCTCTCCCCACATCCACCACCGCTGGCGGCTCACCTCCAACTGCACAACGCTACGCGCCACTAAGAGCCAACTGCCCAACGCTACAATGGCGAGTATTACAACAATGCCAACCAGCCACAGATTGCACACAGCACAGCCAGTGATTTTCATACAGAGCGCTATGTGGCGGCGGCGTTACCAATAAAAAAACTAAACAGCCTACTTACAATTTCAGGCACGAACTGAGCAAGGACTTCTAATGTTTACGTCTTGGAGTTGGAAAATCTGATGGAACAGCTTCCTACAAGCGGAAAAACGTTCCTTTGAAAGCACAAAAGGGCGAATATGCCCCTGTTTAAAACAGTGACATAAAACTGGCCTACCAGCCGCCTCATTCTATCTTCCTCAGCGTCTATAAGAAATTTCCCAAAGACACTTGCACGCTTACATAATCGCATCCCTTTTAACATTCATCTCACCTCACAATCCACAAGCATCCCTAACTGTAGCTCGCTCATATCTACTCCAGCACTCTCCTTTGTTCCGTCTACTATTACTGTCTCCCCTCACCTATGACAGTAGCCTTCTTCCTTTCTCTTACTGCTACTATTATCATGCTCCTGCCCCTTTTCACTCTTGCTGTCTCCTTCATCCTCACTATCATTGTCATTGACTCCGTCTCTCATTATTACTGCAGTTCAACCACTTCCTCTTTCACCCTCTCTTCATTCCTCTCTCACTGGCTCTGTCTCCTCCGCTTTTTTCCTAGCACTGTTGTGACTCTGTGAACGATGTTCCATTGCCACTGTGTCTCTCTACTTTTCTCACACTGTGATTGGGCCCTTTGCTCTTATTAGACCCCAACCACTGTCTTCAATCTTCCAGTATTTATTACTTTACCGTCCCTTTCCCACTGCAGCAAAATACACTACTGGCCATTAAAATTGCTACACCAAAAAGAAATGCAGATGATAAACAGGTAATCATATTATACTAGAAAAGACATGTGATCACATTTTCACGCAATTTTGGTGCATACGTCCTGAGAAATCAGTACCCAGAACAACCACCTCTGGCCGTAATAACGGCCTTGATACGCATGGGAATTGAGTCAAACAGAGCTTGGATGGCGTGTACAGGTACAGCTGCCCATGCACCTTCAACACAATATCACAGTTCATCAAGAGTAGTGACTGGTGTATTGTGACGAACCAGTTGCTAGGCCACCGTTGACCAGGCGTTTTCAATTGGTGAGAGATCTGGAGAATGTGCTGGCCAGGGAAGCAGCCGAACATATTGTGTGTCCAGAAAGGCCCGTACAGGACCTGCGACATGCGATAGTGCATTATCCTGCAGAAATGTAGGATTTCGCAGGGATCGAATGAAGGGTAGAGCCCCGGGTCGTAATACATCTGAAATGTAACGCCCACTGTTCAAAGTGGCGTCAATGAGAACAAGATGTGACCGAGACGTGTAACCAATGGCACCCCATACCATCACGCCGGTGATACGCCAGTATGGCCATGACAAATACACGCTTCCAATGTGTGTTTACTGCGATGTCGCCAAACACGGATGCGACCATCATGATGCTGTAAACAGAACCTGGATTCATCCGAAAAAATGACGTTTTGTCAGTCGTGCACCCTGGTTCGTCGTGGAGTACACCATCGCAGGCGCTCCTGTCTGTGATGCAGCGTCAAGGGTAACCGCAGCCATGGTCTCCGAGCTCATAGTCCATGCTGCTGCAAACGTCGTCGATCTGTTCGTGAAGATGTTTGTTGTCTTGCAAACGTCCCCATCTGTTGACTAAGGGATCGAAACGTGGCTATACAATCCGTTACAGCCAATGCGGATAAGATGCCTGTCATCTCGACTCCTAGTGATACGAGGCCGTTGGGATCCAGCACAGCGTTCCGTATTACCCTCCTGAACCCACCGATTCCATATTCTGCTAACTGTCATTGGATCTCGACCAACGCGAGCAGCAATCTCGCGATACGATAAACCGCAATCGCGATTGGCTACAATCCGACCTTTAACAAAGTCGGAAACGTGATAATACGCATTTCTCCTCCTTACACGAAGTATCACAACAACGTTTCACCAGGCAACGCCGGTCAACTGCTGTTTGTGTTTGAGAAATCGGTTGGAAACTTTCTTCATGTCAGCACGTTGTAGGTGTCGCCAGCGGCGCCAACCTTGTGTGAATGCTCTGAAAAGCTAATCATTTGCTTATTACTTCTTCCTGTCAGTTATATGTCGCGTCTGTAGCACGTCATCTTCATAGTGTAGCAATTTAATGGCCAGTAGTGAAAACAAAGCGCGAATATGGTCGCATGCCAAACCTTTTGGACAGCCAATACTTCACTTTCAAACAGGAGCATTTGCGCCTTTTTTGTGCTGCAACTGGAGCACTTTTCCTCTGGTTCTCTTCTTTTTCATACTACAGCAAGGAACGTCACTCATATGAAAAGACCGTTATAAGTCAGTAAAATGTTGATAGTTCACTTCGGTGAAATTGGACTAATGCACAATTGATTTTACACCTCACACCGGGTTTTACGTACATAAAATTTTGGAAAATGTAACATGAGGTTCCCAGGAACCTTCTGACGTTAACGAATACTCTTTAAAGCATGTTTCGCTATATAAGCATCATACCGGATTTAAAGGACATATTTTCCGTGGACAACTAGGGCACTTTTGAACCTTTGCACCTGGATAAAGATACAAAGAAAATTGTTCGATAACGGGAACTTACGAATATATCGTAAGAATTACAACCGTTTTCTGCGTATAACCGTCGTCGAAAACGTGGTCTGCTTTTGGTACCAAAAAAAATGTATTTTGGGGTGTTTCCCGATAATGAATTATGATTTTTGAAAATGCAAAGTTGCTGATTCTAGATACATGCCTAGAGAATATATCGCTAAAATTTGAGCATTGTGCTCCGGTTAGTTGTTTGGATATCCGCTGCTGAAGGCGACAAATTGGGAAAAATCTCGATTTTGTTCACAGGACCCGCCCACGAACTTAATGGTGCCTCCTTAAATCCCTTAAGAAGCTCCGTAGGCCACATATAGTACAACAATAACTAACCGATTTGGTCCATTTGCCTAAGCTGGAAGAAGTGCACAGTGTTCAAACTTTGACAGTCTAATATTCGAGTATAATGACGTTTATGGAGACTAGAAATCTACTCTGTAGGTATCAGCATGAGTTTCGAAAAAGACGATCGTGTGAAACCCAGCTTGCGCTATTCGTCCAAGAGACTCAGAGGGACATAGACATTGGTTCGCAGGTAGATGCCGCGTTTCTTGACTTCCGCAAGGCGTTTGATACAGTTCCCCACAGTCGTTTAATGAACAAAGTAAGAGCATATGGACTATCAGACCAATTGTGTGATTGGATTGAAGAGTTCCTAGATATCAGAAAGCAGCATGTCATTCTCAATGGAGAGAAGTCTTCCGAAGTAAGAGTGATTTCTGGTGTGACGTAGGGCCGTTGCTATTCACAATATACATACATGACCTTGTGGATGACATCGGAAGTTCACTGCGGCTTTTTGCGGATGATGCTGTGGTATATCGAGAGGTTGTAACAATAGAAAATTGTACTGAAATGCAGGAGGATCCACAGTGAATTGACGCATAGTGCAGGGAATGGCAATTGAATCTCAATGTAGACAAGTGTAATGTGCTGCGAATACATAGAAAGAGAGATCCTTTATCATTTAGCTACAATATAGCAGGTCAGCAACTGGAAGCAGTTAACTCCATAAATTATCTGGGAGTACGCATTAGGAGTGATTTAAAATGGAATGATCATATAAAATTAATCGTCACTAAAACAGATGCCAGACTGAGATTCATTGGAAGAATCCTAAGGAAATGCAATCCGAAAACAAAGGAAGTAGGTTGCAGTACGCTTGTTCGCCCACTGCTTGAATACTTCTCAGCAGTGTGGGATCCGTACCAGATAGGGTTGATAGAAGAGATAGAGTAGATCCAACGGAGAGCAACGCACTTCGTTACAGGATCATTCAGTAATAGCGAAAGCGTTACGGAGATGATAGATAAACTGCAGTGCAGGACTCTGCAGGAGAGAGGCTCAGTAGCTCGGCGCGGGCTTTTGTTAAAGTTTCGAGAACATACTTTCACCGAAGAGTCAAGCAGTATATTGCTCCTTCCTACATATATCTTGCGAAGAGGCCATGAGGATAAAATCAGAGTGATTAGAGCCCACACAGAGGCATACTGACAAACTTTCTTTCCACGAACAATACGAGGCTGGAATAGAAGGGAGAACCGATAGAGGTACTCAAAGTACCCTCCGCCACAAACCGTCAGGTGGCTTGCGGAGTATAAATGGAGATGTAGATGTAGATATCTACGGTAAGATGATCTTTCTGTTGGGTATATAAATTATCGCTGGCCCAAGTGCTATCCAAAACCTTTGACCCTACCTTTCTGTCACCAGTAGAACCCGAGGTATGATCCCCGGAAGAATCCAGTTTCTATGCGCGATCTGTTGGAGCACGGGCTGTGCCATGCCTACCGATTTGGTACTTTGCAATGTATATAATTTTCAGCGTAAAGGGTACTACCTCACACGCTACCTCCATTTGCTAAAACCAGAGCGGAAATCATTCTTTCACAGCCTGCACTTGATTTAGAGATGAGGAGTCACAGGAAATAGCATAAATAACACGTACGTGTTGGCAGATATGAATCTTCGTGCAATCGTGGAGGTGAAGCATTAGAATCGCCTTAGTGTCAATCTTTGGAGGTATTGTTGGTGACAGACTCGTGGGACCATACAGTTTACCAAAGAGATGCTGCGCTATCAATTACAGGCGGTATTAGTTCACATAACCCCGCTTGCAGCAAGGCTATTGTGAGTCGCACCACGCCATATTCTACTGCATTGTGCGACAGTAACTCGCCGAACGTTTCATGCATGGTCGAAGAGGTCCGGTAGCATTGTCTCTCCTCTTGCCACACCTGAGTTCGTTGGATATCTGGTTATGGAGACTGTCCGAAAGAACAGATATCATCTGCATATAGTTAAGGCTAACCGGCGTTTGACCTTCTTCTGTGCAGATGCACACGCATTGCCCGAACTCTTCCGGGACTCGGTAAGATTGTTTGCCACGAGTAATGAGTGGAATGGACAAGGGCGCTACGAATGTAGTGTGTGGACATTAAGTTGGGAATGTGGGTCTCACAGGGAGCGTACAAGGAATAAATCCTTGCAGTCTCATTATCCTCTGTGCCCTCGGTGGCTCAGATGGATAGAGCGTCTGCCACGTAAGCAGGAGATCCCGGTTTCGAGTCCTGGTCGGGGCACACATTTTCAACTGTCCCGGTTGATGTATATCAACGCCTGTCGACAGCTTAGGGTCTTGATTTAATTATCATTTCATTTAAAGGTATTGATGCATGCAGACATTACAAAAGCCTGTAACTAATGCATATGACGCATTGCGAATGGATGCAGGTATATTAGAAAGAGAGTGTGAGTCACTGCGAAGAAGGGCTGAAGGATGTGTGTGGATGTGTCTACTGCAACGTAACAGACAGATGCGAATGAGGGGACGGATTACCGCACATCTGAACAGGTATTGGTTTCAGCGCATAGCATTATACCGAGCTTTTCTTATACATTTGAACAATACTACCTCCTGGTGGAATACGTGACACATTTTTTAAACACCGTGTGTGCCTAGGATAGCGAGTAATTTACAGTTTAACACAGTTAATTTACAGTATAACACACAGTAACACGACTGCAGTACAATGCAGCTCGAACCAGGCAACTGATTGTACAATACCTAACACTTACTTATGTATAGTTAGAGTACTGTGATACAGACTGATATCAAAAAACTCTGCTGACCTTTCTGACGGAGTACCAGTGCAAAACGACTGTGCTGTCTGTCAAACCCTGCTACGCACGAATTTGGAGACCTGAGAGAGTATGCGCTTCCACAACCGCAATTATTTGATTTTTTTTTCTTATTTCTGTATGTAGCACCATCTCTTTAAATATTTGGTAATGTAGGCGTAAATATTAACACAACGTAATGTTACACGAGAACAGACAGTGACAGCGTATGATTTGCCTGATATTAAGTAGAAGTATGGGTAAGTTTCATTTATTTTGTGATGAATGTAATTCCTATCATACAAACTATTCAAGAATTAACTTTGGTGAATGTTCACATTGTCGTCTGACTATTTACTATAATTCTATCCATAGAGCATTCCTCAAATCTATAATCCTTTTTAATGTGAAAAAACAGGGAATAGGAACCTGAAGGTAACAGTTGGAGGTGTTATTTGTCCGTGCAGGGACATTACACATTGGTTTCTAGTGGAAGGCGTAGTGCATGAATAAGTAGTTAACTGCAGAGAAACATTCTGCCTTCAGTTCCTTTTGTGAGGCTGGGACGATTTAGCATGGCTTGGTGCTGACGGGTTTCAAATCGCCGGCACGTGTACCTAAAGAGTAGAGCGGTGGAAGAGTTTTACCGGGAAAGGATGATTATATAACTGGTGTCTTTCGTAATGGTGACGGGGAAACCGCAGTCACGTTAAGGAGTTCTGATCCGCGATAAATGAGCTCGCTGCCAATATGAAATGAGCATGGCGTACGCAAAAAGTATACTCTAAGTAGCAAAGGAAGCTGCAACTCCCTGGAGGTCTAGTTATAACCTCCCGGGAACGCACGAAAGATAGACTTCTTGGTAAAGCAACTTTCCCATAGGTAGAAACAACCTTAATTCCCGAGATGTTCTCTACCTCGTAACAGCATTAAGAAAGCATGAACATTGACAAACAGAAACGAATAGAAATTCCTCGTGATGTACGTCCACGTGATGTAGATCGTACAACAGTTATTCGGGGTAATTTGAAGTAGCATTGCCTACCTCATTCACCTGCATGTCGGTGTACTTCATTCCTGCAACATAAATGTAAAATCTAAAAAGAAACAAATGTTTTAGTTGTTGTTTTCAGAGAATTAAAACTAAAAGTTAAGGAAAAGCTGACTTCCTTGACGCCATAGAGATACGGTTGAAACGCTTGGTTAATTGCCCAGGACAGAACAGGTAGTTTGAATTGTGGAAACGACCAAAATGAGCGGCTGTCAGTTACACTCGAAGACATATAACTTTATTTAGTTGCCCAAACATTAAAGCGCAAATTTCCGAGCTTAATTACTGACTGAATATGTCACGCAAGCTTATGGGCGCAACCTCTTTTAATTTTAAATCGGCTGAAGGCCCATGATTTTAAAACACAACTACAATAACTTTTCAAAGGCAGAAGGACCAAAGTTTTACCCTTAAATAATTTTAAAAAAAGAAGGCTGAAGTCCAAACAATCTAAGACTTAAAAATATGGAATTTTACTGTTAAAACAGCTGCAGGCCCGTTATTCAAAACACAACTACAATAAATGTCTCCAAAGCAGAAAGTCGAAGGCTTTATTCTTAAATATTTTTTTTAAAATGATGCTGAAGGCCCAAAAAATCTAACATTTAACAAGTAAGGATTTTAAATTTTAAGACGGCAGAAGGCCCATGATTGAAAACCAGAACTAGAATGAATTTTCAAAAGGTAGAAGCCCCAAAGCTTTATAAAAATAATTAAATGAGGCTGAAGGCCGCAAACAATGCAACACCTGACAAGTAAGTGACTTTCAATTTTAAAACGGCTGAAAGCCCATTATTTAAAACCCAACTAAAAGCATAAAAATTCAAACAATCGGCTATGAGCCATTAAAATACACAATCAGACACCAATTAGAAAAGGCAGTACAACAAGTGGCGCTCAGAAATTTCTGGGGGTCGGTCTGCACTTGAAATATTAACGTTAACTTAGGGGAAGACACGTAGACGGCCCAACTATATCCGACCCGCCGGCAACCCAACCAAAAGACAGCCAATGGACTCACTTACAAGACGACTTGTTTTCCACCTGACCAGTACACAAGGAACTCCAAAGCCAAAACTTACAAGGCATAGTCGCCCACAACCAAGTATGCAAAACTACACACTCGTGTTGGACAGCGACAACATGGTGAGGAACAGACATTGCCTGAATTTTATGTCAGGGCTGGTAACCGGAACGCTAAACGCCACAAGGCAGAAAATTCCGCTGGGGCACTTGGACTTCAAATAACCAAAATACAGTTAAATTCCACCGGATGGTGGCCAAACTTTCGCCAACTCTAACACTCGCTGTTGCTCACGGGAATACCCCCAACAACCACGCAGAGATTTCCTGGCTGATCCACACCAACCGACCGACTGCCGCACACCGGCTAGCCGGAAACTATAAGCAGCAGACAAAAGGTAGTACAAGATGCGAATATCGATACACACAGCTGCTGTCACACGTAGAAAGAGGAAGAACCACGGCATAACCGCAATAACGGCGGGAAACCAGACGCAGAGTAATAGTCAAGGTTTAAAGCAACCCATAAGCAGGGGCCAGCACAGCTCAACGGTGTTTGAGAACATTTTGTGATTGATGTTAATGAGCAGGCAATTTAAATTTGAAGAAAAGTAAATAGCAGAGTGACCACATTCATAAATTTGGTAGATTTGCGACGCTGCTGATCGATATACAGTATTTAAAAAGATTCTACATGGTCAAGGCTCACTAATCTGACCACCACCTGTCTTCGATGTGAATGTGCAATAACCACTCACAACAGTGGCAGTGGATGGCAAATGAAGAGTGTCAGCAGGGTGCAGAGGAGAGTTCAGTCATTGCTGCAATGCAGAAATGGAGTAATTTATCTGACAGCCAAAGGGCATGATCATTGACTTTTGGGTCAAGGGTGTGTTGTAACTGCGACCAGGACAGTCGCGGTGTAGCACTGACGAAAGGAGCAGTGGGACCTGCAGAGAGCCCCGTGAATGGCAACACAACGGAGAAGGACAGACATGACCAATTTAGGACAGAATGAATACGATAGGACCGAACAACAGTCACAAGGAAACACACTTGTACACGAACCAGGAAGAAAGCAGTCTAACTCAAACAAGGTGCAGACCGATGTAACCGAGATAAGACTGACTTGATATGCTTTTTTTTATTTATTGTGATTTCATTCCCGTGCCCCATATGGGCAGGGGAGGGCTGTCAGCGGCACAATCCGCCACTCTTCAGCCAAGTGACATGAGCTTAAAATAAAAATAAAATGGTACATACACAAGGCAATAAAGGGGAACTTAAAACAGAATAATGAGAGAAAATGGAGGGAAAAAATATAGACTAACACGGAGACATTCATGGAGGACAGTTAAAAAAGAGTCATGAGGTAGTTAAAAAAACACAGTTGGCAATTTTCAAAACTCAGAGAACACACTGAATGGACATGCACACATTAAATGTTGGCCACAGTAGTAAAATCACTCTGGAACAACACACTTAAAGCCTACTCGGAGCACACACGACGATAAATAAAACTGCCGAGCGGGACCTGCCGAGGGAAAGGGCAGAGTGGATGGAAAAAGAGGGGAGAGCAAGGGGCAGCAGGGGAAGTGGCAGGATGAAGAGAGGAGGGGCATCAGTGGGTACACGAAGAGGCAGGAGACATGTAGGGTGGGAGATGAAGAGGGAAGACAGGGCAGGAGGGAGTGTAGAGACACTGAAAGGAGGCACAAGAGATGGAGGAGGAGTAGGAGGGGGAAACCGCTCAGGAGGAGGGAGGGGGAGGAGAGGGAGCCCTGAGGAGGAGGCAGGAATATAGGGTTAGAGTTGGTAGGAAGGGTAGATGTCAGGGCGAAGCTCATCATCCGGGAGGGGTAGACAGTGGAAGTTGCGTTGGGAAAGGAGGTGAAGGGTGGGGAGATGGAGAGAGGGTGCGACACAACGGTAAAGTCGCGGCAACTGGTGGGAGGTGGAGAGGAAGGGAGACACCAGGGGGTGAGGGGGATAAAGGTGGCGGACAATGTATAGTGTGCGGATGTGTTGAAGGAAAAGGAGAAGGTGGGGGGGGGGGGGAAGGGGATGAGTTCATAGAGGATGTGTGTTGGGGATGGAAGGTGAGGCGGAGTGCATGGTGTTCAAGGATTTGGAGGGCTTCATAGAACCAGGGAGGGGCGGAAATCCAAGCTACGCTAGCATAACAGAGGATGGGGTGGATCAAGGATTTGTAGGTGTGAAGGATGGTGGAAGGATGCAGACCCCAAATCCGGCAGGACAGGAGTTTCAGGAGGCGGAGGCGGTTGGGAGCTTTGTTTTGGATGGTAAGGAGATGGGGAGTCCAGGTGAGGTGGCGGTCGAGTGTGAGACCAAGGTATTGGAGGGTAGGAGTGGGGTGGATAGGACGGCAGTAAATGGTGAGGTAGAAATCATGGAGGTGGAAGGAGCGGATGATGCGGCCGTTGATGATCGCCTGGGTCTTGGAGGGATTAACACGGAGGAACCACTGATTACACCAGGTGGTGAATTGGTCAAGGAGAGTTTGGAAGGTACTTGATATGCAAGTCGCCAGCGCTTAAGTACGCTGTCGGGGGCGCCACTATTGGCCGCTGGAACCACGTGTTCCACTGTGGCGCCCTCACACTAAAAGCGGGCCAAAAGGCGCGCGTCGCCACAGCTTACGGTGCAGCGACCTCTATGGGTCATCGACGTCCATGACGTCTGGCGGGGATTCAAATTCCGCGGCGAGCGGTACCAGAGCATTTACGAAACGGAGTATCTTGTAAACTGTTGGCTTGCTAGCGTGGTTAAAGCATTCTGTGTCTGGCGAAGTGATACTATTCAAAATAGATGCCGAGGCAAGGTTTGGTGCAGTACAGGGGTGAACGACGGCTGTGGAGATGTGTACAGGCGAGTAGACATGCAGGTGTTGAGCAGCTAACCGCCCACCTGATCCAGTGGTCTCCCAACAATGTTTTCTCAAAGACCGTTCAGCGAATGTTGTTGTGTTTAGACCTTGGCAGCAGGTTCCTGGTTCGTGCACCCACGCTGACTGCTGCTCATCAGCGACGGAGGCTGGGATTTGCACGCCAGTACGGCAACTGAACGTCCTACGAGTGGCGCCACAAGACCTCTTCAGATAAATCACGTTCTGTGCTCCATCGGACAGATAGCCGTTGGCATGTGGGGCGTGAAACGTGTGTGAAAGCAAACATCTGCAACCTGCAGGGAGCATTACGGTCTTTGGTATGTTTTCGTGGATTTACGAGGGAGATGTTTTTTTTTTTCTTTTTTACAAAATAATATGTAATGACTGTGAGAAACAGTATATTGCCCAAACTGGCTGTAATTTTCTAACACGTTTTAAAGAACATACTTCTGGTACTGCACGCACCAAATCAATATTTGGTCCACATCTTGACGCATACAATCTTTCTGAGGGTTGCATTGCTAACAATTTGAAAACTGTGCCAAAAGGACTACTGCTAAACACTTCAGAAGAAATTTAAATCTTTTCACTTCACAAAAGTAATCCATTATCTGTTTTAAACGAACAACTTCAGTTCAAAGAAAAACATTTCTCTTTGCTTTTTGATGATCTCCTTTTGACCGTTCACTCTGCTGTCCTTTGCTTTTTAAATTATTAAGACTTTTAGGAAGTATTTTATCTGTACTTTGTAATTTTATTTCACCAAACATTATTTTGTGACTGACTACCTGTTTTAGAATGTTTGCTTATGTGCTTTTAGACTGCATATTGCTAATTCACACCCTTTTATTTTTGACACTACGGCTCATAGTATTATAATTTTAAATTCCTTCCATTTTCATTTGTTTGTAAGTTTGGCATCAAAGCCTTTTAAAAATTGTCATATGTAATTAAAAAAATGCGATCCACATACGAACTTCATAGACAAAATTTCATAAATATGGACAACTACTTCGTATCACATTTGTGATGCGTATAGTATACATGTCAGCTAAAGATTATTGCAGCCTACTTATTGAAAATCGTTTCAATAAAGACATGTTGCTGCTCAATAATACATCGCCTGAAGTGACAGTCTTCGCCATTCCACTTTCGCAACAACTTCGTTATAAAGAAACCTGCTGCCACATCTTTGCACTGGCGTTTGCCCTCACCATGGCAACCACTAGTTCGACTATCGACTTTACAACAACTTCAGTGGAAGGAAGCCTGCTGCCTCACCATGGCAACCAATCGTTCCAAATGGTTCACTAACAGGCCTTGAGAGGGCAACCCACGTACTGCCGAACCGAAGTTCATTTATCCTACATATTTAAATATTTTTAACGCTTCTTAAATGTCAATAGCTGTTTAATTAGCTAAGTTTAGGGTGTGTTTATTTTTATTTCATGACAATGTTCTTTCAACTAAGAAATTTCACATTGTTATTCGACTTATAAATTACTGGTTAGTAATGACATCATGACGTCATAAGTGGGCGGAGCCTCCAGTATATACAATAAGACGTGCACTGGTTTATCCAGCAGTGATTCTTTAGCACAAAGAGGCTCCTACACAATGGTAATTCACCGTTTTATAGCTTTGTAACTTTATGTACTTTCTTTAGTTTATGTAGCCCTCTAATTAAACTTTTGTATACTTGTAGGTCTGAAGATGACTACAGTAGTGGTCGAAACCGGTCACCTTAATAAATAAATCGTGATTAAGACTGTTTGTAATAGTAAATATTTGTATCTCATTGATCACTGCTACTCCCATAATGTATTTAAAAGTAATTTTTTTTAATGCACAATGAATCAACAAAAGTATTTACCACTGAATCCACAATACGTCAGACATTTCGCAGTGTAGGTGCGTGGTTCGAGGAGCAGTGGGGCGAGCTTACCTTGTTACCCTGGCCACTAAACTCCGCAGATTTAAACCCAATCGAGATTATGTGAAACCACCTCGTTCGCACTGTCCCCACCATACAGCCTGAGCCTAGAAACCAAGGGCAGCTCGACACAGCAATGAAGTCGTCAAGGCTCTGCATAACAGTCTGTACCTTCCAGAAACTCATCAACTCTCTTCCTCCTCGTTTCGAGTCGTCAGCGCTGCGAAAGCTGGTTGTTCACGCTTTTTGAAAGGTGGTCAAATAATATGACTGGACAGTGTATTTGAAAATCACACTCTGTACATCCTCGCACGAGACAACGCTTCTGATGGCTTGTCCAGTCATCTTATTTCGCTACGGAGAAACGTTTTACACATGTCAATAAACTTAAAAAAGCGCTAGTGAAAGTTTCCTGAAGCAGTTTACAAACTGTTGCAAGTAGCCCACTATTTGGTTCTGAAGCCTGAAGTCAGCCACTAAGTAACGGTAACGTAGAACTGTGCTACACGAAATAAGTTTGAAGCAAAAGATGTGAAACTTTTTATCGATGACTGGGAGCATATTGGAACTTGTAATTGAACATTATGTGTAGTAATTCACCTTGCGTTAAAGAACTGGCAACGGTGTCCACGTAGCGGTCGCTAGGTGGGATTGTGCTTTTCATACATACAAGGGCCACGTAGAATAATATCATCAGTAAAATCTTCAATAGTGGAATTCGTAGTCTATTGATTGAACGTATAGATTTCGGCAATATGAGTGCACGAGTGGAGAAAATAGATGTGGAAATTTACCGAATAGAAGAAGCAGGTATTACCTCCCACTGGGCAATTCAATGGGGTTTCTGAAAATCGTCATGCACGAACACCTGAAAATGTTAAAGGCGTGTTCGTGGGGCTTAACTTGAGTATCGAACGATAATTCGAAAGATCTGTGGCCGACAGTCTATCAGATGTCGATGGCCATATAACTATTATTTTTATTGATTCATATAATGGATGAGGCACGAGCAATTCCAACGGGGCCTCGGAAAATCATCGAGCATGAGCACGTGATGTTCTGAGGATGTCCCCGTGGGAAGTAACCTAACTACCGGACGGTGAGCCGAAAAGGTGTGTGCCGGCCGCTGTGGCCGAGCCGTCCTAGGCGCTTCAGTCCGGAACGGCGCCACTGCTACGGTCGCAGGTTCGAATCCTGCCTCGGACATGGATGTGTGTGATGTCCTTAGGTTAGTTAGGTTTAAGTTGTTCTAAGTTCTAGGGAACTGATGACCTCAGAGCCATTAGAACCATTTGACAAGGTGTGTCCGACAATTTATCAAATGATGTTCATGGATCATGGTCCTTTTCTTCAGTAATTAATATCTAGAATGAGATTTTCACTCTGCAGTGGAATATGCACTGTTATGAGACTGGCAGATTAAAACTATGTGCCAGACCGAGACTCGAACTCGGGACCTTTGCCTTTCTCGAGCAAGGCTGTACCTTCTGACCTACCCGTGCATGACTCACGCCCCTTCCTCACAGCAAGACAAAGGTCCCGAGTTCGAGTCTCGGTGTGGCAGACAGTTTTAATGTGCCAGGAAAGTTTTAGTAATTGATATAATGGGTGAGACGTGCATGCTTTTTCTTTCGAGACCATAAAGGGACTAGCACTCGGTACACTTGAACTATCTTGGGAGAAGACAAACTTCTTAGCCAAGATCGCAATAAAACACTGTATTGTGGATTACCTGTTTCGGTAAATCAGTGTTGGCATGGCTCTGAGCACTATGGGACTTAACATCTATGGTCTTCAGTCCTCTAGAATTTAGAACTAACTAACCTAAGGACATCACACAGCACCCAGACATCACGAGACAGAGAAAATCCCTCAACCCACCGGGAATCGAACCCGGGAACCCGGGCGTGGGACGCGCGAACGCTACCGCACGACCACGAGCTGCGGACAATCTATGTTCGCATAGTCAGATCCTAGTAAAGGTTATTAACATCTTGTGATCATGGTAACATAGTTTTACCGAAACCGATCGTCCAAATTACACTGTTTTACTGCGATACTGGTTAAGAAGTTTGTCTTCTTCTAAGAAAGTAAATACAGATCGCCCCTTCATACTCAGTATGAATAAACTAATGGACACTTGCATTACATCTGACTCACAACCGCGAAATACGAGGAATGTTCAGTAAGTATCGAAATACACTTTTTTCTAAAAGCAGGTTGGTTTAATTCGTGATACCAATACACCGTATTATTCCTCACTCTCTTGGCTACAAAACCCTGTTTTTCAACATAATCTCCGTTCAATGCGACGGCCTTTACGCCACCTTGCTGGGAGAACAACCACTCTATTGGTCGACATCTGAGATAACGTTGTGTTAGCATCAATAATGACGAGACTGCTTGCTGTTTCAAAACCTCTAATAAAAAGAAAAAATATTTTCTGATCGAATGGAGGTGTTGGAAATATCTGGTTCACGGCTGAAACTCGCGATGGCAAAAAGAAGCAAAATCAAAAAATGAGCAAAAGGTGGCGACTGTCAGTGCTTCTATTATGGTCCCTGATCCTACAGAGCACCAGAGAAACGTGCAGGGCTGAGCAGAGGCCATATGCGACTGCCAGTGGCTTTGACGTGCACAGGGCGCGCGGTTCACTTGTTCTGGCAGAGCCCCCGCTGTCGGCTGACCTGCCCTACTTATGGCCACCGGCGTCTGACCTCCTTCCTGTTTTGTGCATTTGTGCGAGCTCCATATGGCGTAACAGTCTGACATTTAGCTTGTTGTCTAGATAGCAGCGGCAAAATCTACGAAAGCCGTCGTGCTGTAGGCCGTGCAAAGGGGAAGACGCGGGGGCATTTAGACGAAGAAAGGAAGCTACGAAAGCGTATCATTTTCAGACGATCTGCCTCTACACCGTTTTTCATTAAAACGGCAACACCAGTAATGAAAGTAAACAATGAAAGTTTACTTACTGAGAGTGACAAATATAATACGAAAACTACATGAATCAGGGACGTATAAACGTTTTTCTTCAGGGGGTGGGGGGAGAGGGGGGTTGGTTCTGCTCAAGCACTAGAAGTTCATTCGCATCGGTACTGATACCGCAAAACATCAGCAGCTGAATTTCTATATACGTTTAGAACTGGAATACAGAGTACATATACTGAAAATTCTGATACTGTGTTGGTAGTTAAGGAACAGTTGTTCAGAGCTAGAGGTGCCAAACAACATACAGGAAACATTTTTCTTCATCACACGCTGGAGTCGTGACAGGCGATGTTTTCATGCCGATCGCTCGAGAAGCCGGCCGGTGTGGCCGTGCGGTTCTAGGCGCTTCAGTCTGGAACCGTGTGACCGCTAGGGTCGCAGGTTCGAATCCTGCCTCGGGCATGGATGTTTGTGATGTCCTTGGGTTAGTTAGATTTAAGTAGTTCTAAGTTCTAGGGGACTGATGACCACAAATGTTAAGTCCCATAGTGTTCAGAGCCATTTTTGATCGCTCGAGAGGGAAGACAACGCTCGGAAAGCCACGCCGCCGAGCGGGCCACGGAGCACCTCCTCAGTAACATGGTGCAAACTTCTCCAGCGATACGTGCAGGAGGAGCCAGAGTCGTCCGGCAGGTGTTCAAATGGTTAAGTAACGTGACCGAATAGAGCTGTCCCAGTTACTAATGAATGGAGATAAAGCACTGTCATAGAAAAATTCCGAAGCATATTGATGTTGTAAATAAGTTATACAATACTGCAATCTGTCACTTTTCTGAATAATTGTTTTATTCCATGAACCAGTTTTCGAACCTTTTCAGGTTCATCTTCAGATTGTTTCAGGAGGTTACATCATTATTACTAGCAGAATGCTGGGTGCTGGTTCTATGACAAAAAGATGGAACACACTTTAATGTATCGCCTGACTATAACTTATCTGTCGATATGAATGTAAATTTACTTTTTTCCTTACTGCAACAGTTCAGGCCGCTTTTTTCGGTTAGTGTCATCTGTCTACCTCTATTTTTCTGTCCAGCTGTTATAACACTACACACACTTCCACACAACGTACATTAATTTACACTCTGACAGCGAGACTTTACCAGCATCCAGCATGCGCTTTACGACTGTCGCTTGTAACAAAGATCTTGACAGAAAGATATGTCATAGGCCTACTTTGCACAGAGATGTAATTTTTCCTTCTTTGCATGTATTAAAGACGATATAAGGGCAAATATTTTGATCATAGACGCCCCCCCCCCCTCCAAATCTCGGGCCTCCCTCTCCTTACATCCTAATTACACAGGTGTCGATGTAATATCCTACCACAGAATAAAACCTGTACTATATTTCTGAATGTTTAAGTCCTCTACCGCTAACATCAATCAGTACTTCTAGCTGGAACAAACAGAAGCTGCCGTTACCAATATTCCAGATCCCTTTAATGTAAGAATAAAAATAAGTCAACAGTTAAAGAACTTTTGTTCATGGTTTTTAAATATAAAGTGTGCAGCCATTCAAACAGATTTAGTCAGTTACAATCACTATAACTTTTATACATATATCTTAAGCTAAAATAAACAGAATCTACTCATGCTAATACCCCAGATCATGTTAATATAACAACAGAAATAAGTCAACAGTTCATCTGAAGCTTTGTTATTAATTTAAATATAAAGTTCCTAGTCATACAGACAGCTTCATTTCACTGCAGATACAATAACTCTGTATCATTGATTCCTGGGCTAATAATTTAAAAATAAAGGTCCTAGGCATACAGACAGCTGTATCTCACTGCAAATAGAATATCTCTGTATCACTAATTCCTGGGTTATTAACTTAAATATAAAGATCCTAGGCATACAGGGAGCTGTATCTCACTGCACATACAATAATCTATATCATTGATTCCTGTGTATTCATGTTAATCCCAATAATGATTAAAAAATCCTATAAATTGCCTGTAATATGCGTAGTATACAAATAGAAATAACTTAATCATAGCTAACACTTGGTTTAAGAATCATGAAAGAAGGTTGTATACGTGGAAGAACCCTGGAGATACTAAAAGGTATCAGATAGATATAATGGTAAGACAGAGATTTAGGAACCAGGTTTTAAGTTGTAAGACATTTCCAGGGGCAGATGTGGACTCTGACCACAATCTATTGGTTATGACCTGTAGATTAAAACTGAAGAAACTGCAAAAATGTGGGAAATTAAGGAGATGGGACCTGGATAAACTGAAAGAACCAGAGGTTGTACAGAGTTTCAGAGAGAGCATAAGGGAACAATTGACAGGAATAGGGGAAAGAAATACAGTAGAAGAAGAATGGGTAGCTCTGAGGGATGTAGTAGTGAAGGCAGCAGAGGATAAAGTAGGTTCAAAGACGAGGGCTGCTAGAAATCCTTGGGTAACAGAAGAAATATTGAATTTAATTGATGAAAGGAGAAAATATAAAAATGCAGTAAATGAAGCAGGCAAAAAGGAATACAAACGTCTCAAAAATGAGATCGACAGGAAGTGCAAAATGGCTAAACAGGGATGGCTAGAGGACAAATGTAAGGATGTAGAAGCTTATCTCACTAGGGGTACGATAGATACTGCCTACAGGAAAATTAAAGAGACCTTTGGAGAGAAGAGAACCACGTGTATGAATATCAAGAGCTCAGATGGCAGCCCAGTTCTAAGCAAAGAAGGGAAGGCAGAAAGGTGGAAGGAGTATATAGAAGGTTTATATAAGGGCGATGTACTTGAGGACAATATTATGGAAATAGAAGAGGATGTAGATGAAGACGAAATGGGAGATACGATACTGCGTGAAGAGTTTGACAGAGCACTGAAAGACCTGAGTCGAAACAAGGCCCCCGGAGTAGACAACGTTCCATTAGAACTACTGACGGCCTTGGGAGAGCCAGTCATGACAAAACTCTACCAGCTGGTGAGCAAGATGTATGAGACAGGCGAAATACCCTCAGACTTCAAGAAGAATATAATAATTCCAATCCCAAAGAAAGCAGGTGCTGACAGATGTGAAAATTACCGAACTATCAGTTTAGTAAGCCACGGCTGCAAAATACTAACGCGAATTCTTTACAGACGAATGGAAAAACTGGTAGATGCAGACCTCGGGAAGGATCAGTTTGGATTCCGTCGAAATGTTGGAACACGTGAGGCAATACTGACCTTACGACTTATCTTAGAAGAAAGATTAAGAAAAGGCAAACCTACGTTTCTAGCATTTGTAGACTTAGAGAAAGCTTTTGACAATGTTGACTGGAATACTCTTTTTCAAATTCTAAAGGTGGCAGGGGTAAAATACAGGGAGCGAAAGGCTATTTATAATTTGTACAGAAACCAGATGGCAGTAATAAGAATCGAGGGGCATGAAAGGGAAGCAGTGGTTGGGAAAGGAGTGAGACAGGGTTGTAGCCTCTCCCCGATGTTATTCAATCTGTATATTGAGCAAGCAGTAAAGGAAACAAAAGAAAAATTTGGAGTAGGTATTAAAAATCATGGAGACGAAGTAAAAACTTCGAGGTTCGCCGATGACATTGTAATTCTGTCAGAGACGGCAAAGGACTTGGAAGAGCAGTTGAACGGAATGGACAGTGTCTTGAAAGGAGGATATAAGATGAACGTTAACAAAAGCAAAACGAGGATAATGGAATGTAGTCAAATTAAATCGGGTGATGCTGAGGGAATTAGATTAGGAAATGAGACACTTAAAGTAGTAAAGGAGTTTTGCTATTTAGGAAGTAAAATAACTGATGATGGTCGAAGTAGAGAGGATATAAAATGTAGACTGGCAATGGCAAGGAAAGCATTTCTGAAGAAGAGAAATTTGTTAACATCGAATATAGATTTATGTATCAGGAAGTCGTTTCTGAAAGTATTTGTTTGGAGTGTAGCCATGTATGGAAGTGAAACATGGACGATAACTAGTTCGGACAAGAAGAGAATAGAAGCTTTCGAAATGTGGTGCTACAGAAGAATACTGAAGATAAGGTGGATAGATCACGTAACTAATGAGGAGGTATTGAATAGGATTGGGGAGAAGAGAAGTTTGTGGCACAACTTGACTAGAAGAAGGGATCGGTTGGTAGGACATGTTTTGAGGCATCAAGGGATCACAAATTTAGCATTGGAGGGCAGTGTGGAGGGTAAAAATCGTAGAGGGAGACCGAGAGATGAGTACACTAAGCAGATTCAGAAGGATGTAGGTTGCAGTAGGTACTGGGAGATGAAGCAGCTTGCACAGGATAGAGTAGCATGGAGAGCTGCATCAAACCAGTCTCAGGACTGAAGAGAACAACAACAACAACAAATAGAAATAAGATATCAGATCACCTGAAGTTTGTTCTTGTAGTAATTTATTTATTTATTTTATTTTCTGCTCTTTTGTTATCTAGCCAGTCTTATTAAAATATTTACCCTGATATCGACTTTAATACATGTAAAGAAGAACAAATAACATATCTGTGCAAAGTAGGCCTATACGATATCTTTCTGTCAAGATCCTTATCACAAGCAACAGTTGTAAAGCGCATGCTAGTTGCTCGAAAAGTCTCTCTGTCAGAGTGTAAATTAAAATAGGTTGTGTGGAAATGTGTGTAGTGCTATAACAACTGGACAGAAAACTAGAGGTAGACAGATGGACCCTAATCGAAAAAAGCCGCCTATACTGTCGCAGTAAGTAAGAAACTAAATTTACATCCATATCGACAAATAAGCTATAGTCATGGCGACACTCTAAAGTGTGTTCCATCTTTTTGTCATGGAACCAGCACCCAGCATTATGCTGGCAATAATGATGTAACCTCCTGAAACCATCTGAAGATGAACCTGCAAAGGTTCGAAAACCGGTTAATGGAATAAAACACAATTATTCAAAAATAGACTGGTTGCAGTATTGTGTAACTTATTTATATTTACTATACAGTTATGGTTCTAAAATATCCGTAATGAATAAGCATAATATTGATGCTGGCTTATATCGAGAGTATTCTTGAGTTTACAGTCCATAAACTGCATTTTATGCAACAGTCCACTTGAAATACTTTGTTTATCAGCTTAATAAACCTGGAAGCAAAGTACTTTACGAAACATGACACTCATCTGAATAAAGGAGAAAATTATTAGTCTGCTTAAGGATTATTACTTCGGATAAGTTTTTCAGAGCTAAATATAAGAAATGTTATGTGAAGTATTGATGACGTCCATTCAAAGTACACTGTTCACTAATATTAATCAGACAATCCTGTCAAAAGCCTGAATAATCATCTTCTGCAGCGCAAACCGCTACGAGATGGACATGAAAAGCGTCAATGAGGTTCTGAAAGTTACCGACAGGGATTTGGAACCGTGTCTACTTTAGTTTTGTGGTCAGCTGATCTACTTTTCTCGCCTGAGGATCCAGGGTGCGAACATCTTGATATAGGTGGCCACAGAGATTCTCGATGGGGGTTAAATCCTGGGCTCAAAAACTTGTGTAGATAAGTAACTAGAGCTCTCAGGTATTTGTGGATAAGCATTTTTGTTTGTTGTTCACCATATATTAAGCACCGTCATCTGGAACAAAAATAATAACACCGTATGCTTTAGAAATCAATAGATTGCACGAGAGAGGCAATTCTGACGTTTGGCTAATAATGGAAGCAAGGCTAAAGAAAAATTAAGACACATTCATAGGATTTGTCGACCTGGAAAAAGCGTTCCACAAAATAAAATGGTGCAAGCTGTTCAAGATTCTGAAAAAAGTAGGGGTAAGCTATAGGGAGAGACGGGTCATATACAATATGTACAACAGCCAAGAGGGAATAATAACAGTGGACGATCAAGAACGAAGTGCTCGTATTAAGAAGGGAGTAAGACAAGGCTGTAGCCTTTCGCCCCTACTCTTCAACCTGAACATCGAAGAAGCAATGATGGAAATAAAAGAAAGGTTCAGGCGTGGAATTAAAATACAGGGTGAAAGGATATCAATGATACGACTCGCTGATGACATTGCTATCCTGAGTGAAAGTGAAGAAGAATTAAATGATCTGCTGAACGGAATGAACAGTCTAATGAGTACACAGTATGGTTTGAGAGTAAATCGGAGAAAGACGAAGGTAATGAGAAGTAGTAGAAATGAGAACAGCGAGAAACTTAACATCAGGATTGATGGTCACGAAGTCAATGAAGTTAAGGAATTCTGCTACCTAGGCAGTAAAATAACCAATGACGGACGGAGCAAGGAGGACATCAAAAGCTGACTCGTTATGGCAAAAAAGGCATTTCTGCCCAAGAGAAGTGTACTAATATCAAATACCGGCCTTAATTTGAGGAAGAAATTTCTGAGGAAGTACGTCTGGAGTATAGCATTGTATGGTAGTGAAACATGGACCGTGGGGAAACCGGAACAGAAGAGAATCGAAGCATTTGATATGTGGTGCTATAGACGAATGTTGAAAATTAGGTGGACTGATAAGGTAAGGAATGAGGAGGTTCTACGCAGAATCGGAGAGGAAAGGAATACGTGGAAAACACTGATAAGGAGAAGGGACAGGATGATAGGACATCTGCTAAGACATGAGGGAATGACTTCCATGGTACTAGAGGGAGCTGTAGAGAGCAAAAACTGTAGAGGAAGACAGAGGTTGGAATACTTCAAGCAAATAATTGAGGACGTAGGTTGCAAGTGCTATTCTGAGATGAAGAGGTTAGACAGGAAAGGAAATCGTGGCGGGCCGCATCAAACCAGACAGTATACAGATGACAAAAAAAGGATGATATAATTTTTATTGTTACTGTTTTCTAGGTATAGAAAGAAAATATGTTATAATTTTTCTTCCAGTGTGCGAGTTTTAAATAGTGAAAACCAATAATAAATTTAGTATATACCGGGTCATCTAAAAGTCAGTATAAATTTGAAAACTGAATAAATCACGGAATAATGTTGATAGAGAGGTAAAAATTAACACACATGTTTGTAATGACATGGGGTTTTATTAGAACCAAAAACAATACAAAAGTTCAAAAAATGTCCGAGAAATGGTGCTTCACCTGATCAGAATAGCAATAATTAGCATAACAAAGTAAGACAAAGCGAAGATGATGATCTTGACAGGAAATGCTCAATATGTCCACCATCATTCCTCAGCAATAGCTGTAGTCGAGGAATAATGTCTGAACAGCACTGTAAAGAATGTCCGGAGTTATGGAGGCACTGGCGTCGGATCTTGTCTTTGAGCATTCCTAGAGATGTCGATCGATCACGATACACTTGCGACTTCGAGGAACCCCAAAGCCAATTATCGCGCGGACTGAGGTCTGGGAACCTGGGAGGCCAAGCATGACGCAAGTGGCGGCTGAGCACACAATGATCACCAAACGATGTGCGCAAGAAAACTTTCACGCGTCTAGCAATGTGGGGTGGAGCTCCATCCTGCATAAACATCGTACGTTCCAGCAGGTGTTTATCAGCCAGGCTGGGGATGTTGCGATTCTATAACATATCGGCGTACGTCTCACCCGTCACGGTAGCAGTTACAAAACCGGAATCACGCATTTCCTCGAAGAAAAAAGACCCGATATCGGTAGATGTGGTAAATCCAATCCATACCTTGATTTTCTCGTCGTGCAAATGGAGTTTCCACGACAGTTCTAGGATTATCGGTAGCTCAGTTTCTGCAGTTGTGGGCGTTGACAGACCCTCGGAGCGTGAAATGAGCTTCGTCGGTCCACAACACGTTACTCAACCAATCTTCATCTTCCGCCATGCTTTGAAACGCCCACACCGCAAATACCCTCCGCTTCACTACATCTCCGGGTAACAGTTCATGATGCCGACGGATTTTGTACGCATAGCATCGGAGGGTACGCCTCAGTGCCAACCAAACAGTAGTGTATGGAATGCCGTTGCGAAGTGCGACTGCACCAGCGCTGGCTTCCCCGTGCATAGACGGACCCGCTACAGTCTCAATTTCTTCCAGAACTGTCTCAGCAGCATTACGCCTTGTGCTCGGTCGGCCACTACAGTGTCTATCGTCTAAACAACCCGTGGCTTAGAACTTCGAAATCATTCTCGCCACAGCTGCATTTGTCAACGGACCTTTACCCGTTCTAGTCCCCTCCTTATGGCGATAGAATCGCAACGTTGATCTATCACATTCCCCATTCTGATAATACAGCTTCACTAAAAGCGCCTTTTCAGGTAACGTCAACATACTGCGACTTCTGGCGCATCTGATTCACTCTCTCATTATAGCTCCTTTTATACACGATTGTCACGCGCAGTCACTGACGTTTTGCTGTCCAGCGCCATCTGTCGGACATTTTGTGAATTTTGTTTTTGTTCTAATAAAACCTCATGTCATTCCAAGCATGTGTGTCAATTTTTACCTCTCTATCTACCTTATTCCGTCGTTTATTGAGTTTTCAAATTTATACTGAGTTTTTGGTCACACGGTACATCAGACGGAAAATAAAAATGCGTTTCTATAAATCCGGAGAGACTGATGGCCAGACGAGTACGGTAAAGTCATCCTGGAGCCCTGCGAACCACTCACGTTGGTTAGGAGCTATGTGACACGTTGTATTGAGCTGCTGGAAGATGCCACCGTGCCATGTGAAAACAAACACCATATAGGGATGGACTTGGTCCCAAAGGGTACATGAATTACTAGTGTTGATCCATGACACCTTCCAGAAAGATGATAAGATCGCCCTGAGAGTGCCACGAAAGCTTTCCACAGACCACAGTGCTCGCTCCTCACAAATGGACTTTCCGACGACTATTACAGGGTGTTTGCGTTCTGTCCGACTCGCCATAAAACGTGATTCTCCTGGAATGGCCTGCTGTCGCCAATCGGTGGACGTCCAGTTGCCGTACAGGCAGGCAAATTCCAGCCTTCGTCGCCGATGAGCAGCAGTCAGCGTGGATGCATGAGCCTTGCCGCGTGGAATTAGCAGAGCGGTCTAGGTCGTTGCAGTCATGGACTGTGCGGCTGATCCCGGCGGAGTTTCGAGTCCTCCTTCGGTCATGGGTGTGTGTTCAGTATGAGATATTCACTCTGCAGGAGAGCTTCTGTAATGTTTGGAAGTTAGGAGACGAGATACTGGCAGGAGTAAAGCTGTGAGGACGGAGGCGTGAGTCGAGCTTGGGTAGTTCCCGACACGGTAGCTCAGCGTGCTCGGTCAGAAGGTTAGCTCCCTCTGTAATAAAAAAAAAAAAAACTGAGTTAATCGATCAACAACGAACTTAAACGGATGTCTTACGACGTCCGCCCCGAACAGATCCAACTAAAAAAAAAAGAAAGAATAAAAAAATTGGTAGAGCACTTGCCCGTGAAAGACAAAGGTCCTGAGTTCGAGTCTCGGTTCGGCGCACAGTTTTAATATGTGAGGAAGTTTCATGGGTATGTGTGTTTTCCTTAGGATAATTTAGGTTTAGTAGGGTGGTCTCGCGGTAGCGTTCTCGCTTCCCGAGCACGGGGTCCCGGGTTCGATTCCCGGCGGGGTCAGGGATTTTTCACCTGCCTCGTGATGACTGGGTGTTTGTGTCGTCTTCATCATCATCATCATCAATCATCCCCATTACGGTCGGAGGAAGGCAATGGCAAACCACCTCCACTAGGACCTTGCCTAGTATGGCGGCGCGGGTCTCCCCCGTCGCTCCCCTACGCTCGGTAAACGGAGTATGGGACTCATCATCATCATCATCAAGCTTAGGAACTGATGTCCTTAGCAGTTAAGTCCCAGAAGATTTCACACACATTTGAAATATTTTTTTAGTAAGTTGCCTGCTGCGAAATCTCTTACACAATAAAGTTCGCTGGACGGTCGTCTAGGAGGCGCTGTTGACACCCCTTCGGTTCAGCCCATCAGTTTCACCGTACACATTTCTGCAGCCGTCGTTCTCACCTGTCATTTATGACTGTGGCGGACCAGAGTTGCCTCGGCTTCAGTTTCGGACAGCGCTTTTTTGATCGGCACTGTGTACTTTAACCCAAAGCGTGGCGCAAACTGTTTGGCTGCTTCGGAGATGCATCGTCCCTTGGCCGGAAGGGCAGTGATCGTTCCAATTTTGAACGTCAGATTGAAAGGTATGTGCTAAGGTCTGATGAGGGTAGATCCAGAAAATAAAGTCGGTAGTGGCCAACCGCAAGGCGGAGTGACTACAATATCTTTCAGTAGGAGGATCTTTGATGGTTAAGAGAGCCGGGGGCGTTCAGTAAAAAACCGGAGAGTCGCAGGTAGGCGCCCGGAGGAAGCAAATGTGTGCAGACAGCCTTAAGATAAGAGTCGCGCTCGCTGTGCAGCTACCATAAGAAAATTTTAGCAGATAAATGAGAGAAGATATATAATTATTTCAAATTGGTTTTTGTCAGATAATGTTCAGAGTTAGGATTTGTATGTCCAAGGTTCGACACAGTAGGCGTTTTGTAAAATTCTTTGTAAGAGTGATTCATGCTACAAAAATGTTGGAAATGTTAGGTTTTGTGTATGACTGAAAATATATGTATTGAGATCAACATTGTGTTTAAATCTAAGAGCCTGAATCATAATACACATCCTTTGCTTGTATTGAATATGAAAATGAGTAGTAAAGTAAAGTTACTCACCAATGAAAGAACGTAAAGAAAATGTGGCCTCTATGCAATGTATATGTGCAGTTCATGGTTTGCAATCGATTTTGGTGCAACTAACGTTATCAGAGGAAAGTTATTTCAAATAACAAATTTTATGCCATTGCACAACTGGCATTATTAAAGTAAAGATATAATTTCATTAAGTAAATATCAGGGCCAAAAGTTAATTTTCCAGTACCATCTTAATGCCATTGCACAAACGGCATTATTCTCTTAAACTTGATTGCTGAGTCAAATACATGTCGCATTTCTGGCAAGATGGAGGAGTGCACGAAACAAGTTCACAGACGAAGGCAGATGCTGGTTTGTTGAATAATTAATTAAGAACAATCTTGTCGTTGATACTTCCACAAATAAAAAAGGATACAATTTTGGTTAGACACTTTCAAGATAAATCGCTGTTTCCCCATTACGCCAACGACTGCACTGTTTTCCGCTTTCTCTCCGGCACGATTTCTACACTAAAGCGCCAAAGAAACTAGCACAGGCACGCGTATTCAAATACAGAGATACGTAAACCAGCATAATACGGCGCTGCGGTCGGCAACGCTTCTATAAGACAAGTGTCTGGTGCAGTTGTTAGATCGGTTACTGCTACTACAATGGCGGGTTATCAAGATTTAAGTGGTGTTATAGTCGACGCACGAGCGATTGTGACACAGCATCTCCGAAATAGCGATGAAGTGGGGATTTTACCGTATGACCATCTGACGAGTGTGCCGTGAACACAGGAGAGATACCGACAGACTTATGGAAATGCATTATTCATACTATACCAAAGAAGGCAGCAGCTAGAATATGTGAACGGTACCGAACTTGAAGCATAATATCATACGCATGAAAAATTCTCGTAAAAATCATTCTGAAGAGAATTCAAGAAAAGGTTGAGGATATGCTGAGTGAAGATCAGTTTTGTTTCAGAAGGGGATCGGGAATATGAGGAGCGATTCTGGCACAGAGACTCCACATCGAAAGGCAATTATAGAAAAATAAATCAATTTTTATTGTCTTTGTAGACCCAGAAAAGGCATTTGAAAACGTTATCTGGCAAGTGATGTCCAGAGTGCTGAGGGAAAGTAGACTGAAGTTCAAAGACATCCGTTTGATACTCAGTTTCTTTAGGAAAGAGGTGGCAGTGATTAGAAACTGTCACCAGGAACAAGAAGCAAATATTGGAAAACGAATAAGACAAAGATGTTCTGTCTCACCTCTTATATTCTACGTTTACATCCAGAAAGCTATACACCGAGCAACTACTGAGTTGCAGATCAAAATTAGTGAGCAGAAGATAGACATGCTACGTTATGCTGTTGATACTGCTACGGTCACGGAGACAAAAGAAGATCAAGAGGAAGTCCTCACAACAATGGGAAGGGTAGTATTCAATCAATTTGGAATGGGAGTAAACAAAAAAAAAAGACTAATGTGACGGTATGCTGTACAGAAGAGGAATATGAACCTCTGAGAATGAGAATTGGAAGAGAAGAGTAGGCAGTGATACAGAAATTTACCTACCTGGGAAACAAACCCATAAGGGATGGTGGCAGCCGGTAAGAAATTGTGAGCAGAATGCAACAGGAAAAATTTGTATTTAATCTGAGGAGGAACTTACTTACCAGCAAGAATATCAATCTGAATATAAGGAAACATATGATAAAGCGATTTAGAAAAGATTTCTGTATGGTGTGTCAGGTGGCAGTTGACGCTAAATAACGAAAAGTGTGAGATGATCCACATGAGTTCCAAAAGAAATCCGATAAATAGTACAATTCTCAAGGCTGTCAATTCAACTAAGTACCTGGGTGTTAAAATTACGAACAACTTCAGTTGGAAGGACCACATAGATAATATTGTCGGAAAGGCGAGCCAAAGGTTGCGTTTCATTGGCAGGACACTTAGAAGATGCAACAAGTCCACTAAAGAGACAGCTTACACTACACTCGTTCGTCCTCTGTTAGAATATTGCTGTGCGGTGTGGGATCCTTACCAGGTGGGATTGACGGAGGACATCGAAAGGGTGCAAAAAAGGGCAGCTCGTTTTGGATTATCACGTTATAGGGGAGAGAGTGTGGCAGATATGATACACGAGTTGGGATGGAAGTCATTACAGCATAGAAGTTTTTCGTCGCGGCGAGACCTTTTTACGAAATTTCAGTCACCAACTTTCTCTTCCGAATGCGAAAATATTTTGTTGAGTCCAACCTACATAGGTAGAAATGATCATCAAAATAAAATAAGAGAAATCAGAGCTCGAACAGAAAGGTTTAGGTGTTCGTTTTTCCCGCTCGCTGTTCGGGAGTGGAATAGTAGAGAGATAGTATGATTGTGGTTCGATGAATCCTCTGCCAAGCACTTAAATGTGAAATGCAGAGTAGTCATGTAGATGTAGATGTAGATGTAGAAAAGCTTTCGTTTGGAGTGTGGCCCTGTACTGATGTCAAACTTGGACAATGGGAAGAGAACAGAGAAGACGGTTAGAGGCCCTGGAGATGTGGTGCTATGGAAGAATGATGAAGATCAGCCGGAGAGAGAAAGTAACAAATAAATAAATAAGGTGTGACTAGGGCCACCCGTCGGATAGACCGTTTGCATGGGTGCAAGTCTTTCGATTTGACGCCACTTCTGCGAGTTGTGCGTCGATGGGGATGAAATGATGATGAGTAGGGCAACACAACACTCAGTCCCTGAGCGGAGAAAATTACCAATTCAGCAGGGAATCGAACCCGGGCCCTTAGGATTGACATTCCGTCGCGCTGACCACTTTTTTTGCAATAAAAAGGACACTAAGTTAAAGGAAGGGGATGTTGTATTTTTTTATTTATTTGTTTATTTGCAATAAGGATCACTCTGTTAAAAGGAACATGTAGATCATTTCATCGTATAGTATGTGCATTACACATTCAGTGGCGAGAGAAGCTTGAGGTTCATTAACAGCTGTCAAATGTGTACACCGACTGCACCCGGCACATCCCAACTGCGTGGTGGGTCGAGGAAGACTGCCTGAAGATGGTTGGGAAAGGTTTTCCGATAGTGCGACAATCTATGAACCTCATTGTGGGCTTGCTGCAAGAAATACCAAAAGTCAAGTCGCGACTTGGCAGCATCCCCATAGAGGTACGCGATCGTCCAACCTTTGTCCCGGATGATCGACTGTGGTTTAGTCGCCGGAAAGTAGTCACTCTCCGGCTGCAAGAAGGAAGCAGGTGTAATATGTTGTGGGGTCACACGGAGGCAGCAAGCTACCATCTGTCTTCCTAGGAGCCATACGTCTTACACCGCGATACAAGTTAAGCGGTGATGGTCGTCATCCACTTGGCGACATTTCGGGCATAGTGGAGCGTCCATTAGTCCAATTGCATGGAGCCTTTGGTTGGTGTTGAACTTGCCACAGGCGACAGAGAACCACAGTGCCCGAACGAAGGTAGGAAGGAATTTTTCGTGCGCATGTTTACCAAACCTTCGGCCAATGCAACCTGGGGTGTTTGAGTTCAATGACATTACGACTTATCCGTCGTAGCAGCCAAACATAAAAGTCCTTCGCGACAAGGCGGTCTCGTTTGCGGAAGCTCGTCTCTGATGTAACTAAGTTCCACGATAAATGTTGACACATGCGCAAAATGTGGTGTAATGTTGCCCACCGCCACCGGAGGTGTGAGGGACGATGGAACCAGGAGATCCAGTAGGCGGGATGTAAGGGAATCACGCCCGCTACGCCATTGCTTGTACATCGTGGCTAGAAGGAGCGTCGTCGCTCGGCACTGAACATTCGTAAGTCCCAGTCCTCCCTTGTCCGTAGGGAGCGTGAGCGTTGAGTATCGCACCTTGAGGGGCGACCCAAACATCACAAAATAGCCTAGTGCTGATTGAAGTCGACGTCCGAGAGTGAGTGGTAGGGGCAGAATCTGCGAAATATGCACCATTCGAGAAACCACATAAATGTTCAGATACTCGACTCGCTGCAAAGAATCAAGGCACCGTAGGAGATGTTGTCGGACCATGGTACGTGTTGTCTGTAAAATACGTCGGTAGTTAACTGCCGCTGTGTGTTTTACAGATGAGGTAAAGTCTATGCCGAGATAGGGGAATCGTTGCACACAAGGAAACGGACTGATTTATTCCGGCGTAAGGCTCCTTCCAACCGGCACTGTTGCCGATTTGTTCATGTTCACTGCACTACCTGCCGTCACACTGTGGTCCAACAACAGTTCAAGAACCGTCTTCACCTCTTCCTCAGAACGAACGAACAGCAGGAGGTCGTCCGCTTAGGCACGACATTTGAAGGTATAGCCCCGTAGTTCCATCCCAGAAAGAGAATTTGTTAGCCTCCCAATTAATGGTTCCAACGCTATCGCGAACAGCAGCATCGAAAGAGGGCAGCCCTGGCGAATGGATCGTCGAATTTGAATGGGCCCTGCTATACGCCCATTAACCTTTACCAATGATTATGCGCCCCCATCAATCCTTCTAATGACACCAGTAAAACGGTCTGGAAATCCAATTTGTTCCATTATAGCGTACAGATAGTTGTGGCGCACCTTATCAAAAGCACTGTCAAAATCAGCCGCCACCATCGCCGCTTTAAGCCGGCACTCCTCCTCTAGGGCTACCACAACATGGCATTCGCCAGGAGCTGTTTGAACATTCACCGATCCACCCGGTGTCGTCTGTTCTGGAGAAAGAAGGCTACGAGTTAACATACGACATCGGGACGCTAGCAACCGTGCAAAGATCTTATAGCCGGCATTAAGAAGGGTGATGGGGCAATAATGCGTGACCGTAATCCCAGGGTTCGGTTCATGTACTGGCACCAAGAGGCCTTTCATAAAATCCGGTTGAATAGGCGCATCGGAATTTAACATCTCGTTGTACATTTCTGTCCATCGCGGTGCCATTTCGTTGCGAAATTCTCGGTAAAATTCAGCAGGAAGCCCACCAATGCCTGGGGACCGATTCAACGCACCTTGTGCGATCGCATCATGTACGTCCTCACAACTAATGGCTTCCAGTAAGGTTCCCGCGGCTTCCACCGTCAGTGTACGGGAGACGTGTGTCGCTATACGGTCGAGGTCATCGACAGGGGCTGCTTCTTCCCGACAGATGTGTTAGTAATGGTCGACAAATGCTGAGACAATATCCGCTTGACGCATCACTCTTCGGTCTTCGCGGGTAATTAATTACCGTACCAAAACGCGTCGTCGGTGCTTTCGTTCATTCACGACATAGTTCATGGAAGGAATCTCGTTCCTTATCATATCGTGACATCTGGCGCGCACCATGGTTCCCTGAAGATGTTTCCGAGCTAAAGCCACTAGTTTAGCTTTTATCCTTTTGCGTTCGATCCAGATGTCCTGTCCGGCGGACCAGCATCCAGGTCGCGCAGAACTGCAAAATAGAAGTCGGTCGTACGGCGGCGCCATTCTGCCATCTCCCTGCTATATGAGATGAATGTACGGCGAAGCGCCGGTTTAGCACAAGTCAGCCACCAATCAAACATCTTCGCAAACCTTCCAACCCTTCGCTCGCTCATCGTTCATGTCTCAAGGATCCGTTGACGGCATTCAGGATCATGTAGATGCTGAATGTTTAGTTTCCACGGGGCCTTACTTTTCCACACCTCTCTACTGGGAAGAAGCACCGTACAGATGTAAGCGCTGTGATCGGAAAATGCCAATGGACAGCGTTCCGCGTCCTGGACATCATTTGCAAGAGCCCGTGAGATATAAATGCGATCTAATCTGCTCGCCGAATGACTTGTCACATAGGTGTATCCCGGTGCATCTCCATGTCGAAATTCCCACGTGTCACTAAGTAGAAGGTCGTTGACAACGATTCACAACTCCTGACTGATGTTCGCTTGCGGCCATTGGTCTGTCTGGCTGAGAACACAATTGAAATCTCCACCAATTATTACACATTCATAACGTCCATGGAATAGTGGGGCAATGTCTTCTGCAAAAAATCGCGCCCTCTCCCGCCGCCGATTATTTCCCGACGGTGCATAAAGATTGATGACGCGTGTCCCAAACGTCGTGAAAGCCATTCCCTAGTCGACGGAAGATAACACACGTTTTCACTGGGAAGCCATCTCACACTTAAACTGCCACCCCACTCCCATTGTGATTTCTATGTGACGAATAGGATTGTTAGCCTGCGATGTATGGGAGTGCAGCTATGTGGACTTCTTGCAGCAAAGCAAAATCCACATCAGATGCCCAAATCGTTTCCTTCAGTAGGTGTATTTTGGCCGGTGAACGCAAGTCATTTATATTTAATGTCGCAATACGGTTCACATGGCGTTGAATCCCACTCTGTCGAGGCGCAACAACATCTCCCTGCATCGGCGCTGGGGGCTGAGTTAGAAGACGTTCTTCCGTCCCTCTCCCTTCACCTTCAGCAATTATTAGGCCGTCTTCGTGAGTGCCGGCTGCCTCTGTATGGCGTCCGGCGCCTCCTCATTATCGTCATACCACATCTTTACGGGCAGTGATATATTCGTGTCCATAGCCATAGCATCTGCGTCTGGAGAGCCAACTGGCTGTGATTTCTCTTCAGCATCACCACGTCCCTGTATAGTTAATTTGACGGACTGCAGCCGGTCTGATCGAACAGTTTCCATTGCCTCACCCTGTTTCGTAGAGGCTGTTGTGTCTCCTTGGTCCACAGGCACATTGTCGTCGGGGAAAGGGGAGTCATCCCGAGGAGATGTCGTGCGACGCCGCCGTTTCCTCATTTTCGGGCAACGTTGTTTGCGTGACCTTCCTTCCGTGTCCTCAGATTGTAGGGAATCACGGCTGTCCGACAGAAAAGCATCCGTAGGAACTGGAAGTGTTTCGAGTCCCATCGTTGTACTTGGCGGGAGTTCGATCGAAACCGATGTTGTCGTCACAGAGTGCGTTCCAGACGGAACAGCTTCCGTAGTAGCTCTAACTGCTTCGTGTACCATTAGCGTGCTTGGTGGGAGTTCGGTCTCATGTGATGGTGTCGCCGTAGATCTTATAATCGATGGAGCAGCATCCTCTGTCATTCCGACGTCTGCTACAGGGTTTCGGAGAGTGCTGTGACCTTTCGGTCATCAGCGGGCGCGATGAGGGCTTTGGCATAGGTGATCGGTAGTGCTGTCATCGCCAGCGACGGCTCCTGCACATCTGAAGGCAGTTGCGTAATCCGCCGTTGCATACTGTTCGACCTCAGGTATCCCTCATGGCCACAGCCAGAACATGTACGTGGTTGACAATAGTAAATCACCACCGCCCGACAACCACCAATTGTCAGATAGGACGGTACATGTTTCTGAAGATCAATAGTGATCTGTCGCACTCCGTTAAGAACGGGGTACATGGCGTATTGTGTACAGCGTTCTGCCGTGTGACCATGTACCGTGCCGTATGGTTTAAAAGCCTCAATAACTTCGTCACCCGGGAGCTCAAATGGCAGCTCAAAAACACGTATTGTCCGTAAACCCAGACCAGCATGTTCTACAGTTACCGTGCCGACATTCCCGTCACCATGGCAAAATCGGAGACCTGCTTTTTTCGCCCGTAGAATTCTCTCACACGCCGCGTCATTTACCATCTTAACATACACCGTGGGACTGATGATGGACATGTGAATTCCGACAATATCGTTTGGCGGTATCTTGACTTCCTCTCGAATGAATCGCTCCATTGCTAAAGCCTTTGGTCGTTGGTAGTCTTTAAAGAAATTGAATCGTAATGTAGTTTTCCTGTACTTGTTCGCCATGATCGTTATTACTAACCCGAGCGCGGACTAAGTCCACAAAGTAAAGAAAAATCGCACACGCCGCACAGGCAGAAGAATCGGACCTCCGCTTCGCACGGCCGCTAGCGCCGAAGTGCCCACTCAGCTACCGGGGCCGTACAAAGTACCAAATGAAGAGGTACTTAGAAGAGTACTTAGAAGAGTACAGGAAGCCAAATCTCTGTGGAGGCACATCAAAACAAGAAGAAACACACTTGTACGACACATCCTAAGACACAACAATATCATTGGAACAACGGTAGAAGGAGCTATGGAGGGAAGCAATCGGCGGGGGCGACCAAGAATATCATATATGCAGGAGATAATGAATATTGTTAGATGAAACACGTACTTGGAAATGAAGAGGAAGGCAGACATACGAGAAGAATGCCGCTCTACTGCAAACCAACCTCAGGGTTGAACACTAAAAAAAAAGCAGAAGAAAGAAACCGTGAATCTCAGAAATCCGGTAAAATATCAGATCTTCGACATCGCTGCGGTCGGAAAAGATCCTGCAAGAACGGGACCGACCATGACTGACCAAAATCGTACAACGTGACAGAAGTGCAACCCTTCAGCAAACTGCTGCAGATTTCAATGGCGGGCCACGAACTTGTGTCATCGTGCGAATCATTCAACGAAACACCATCGATATGGGCTTTCGGAGCAGAAGGCGCACTCTTGTACCCTTGATGACCGCACGAAACAAAGCTTTACTCCTCGCCTGGAACCATCAGCATCGACATTGGACTATTGATGAGTGGAAACATGTTGCCTGGTCGGACGAGTCTCTTTTCAAATTGTATCGAGCGGGTTTACGTGTACGGGTGTGGATACAACCTCATGAATCAATGGAGCCTGCATATCAGAGGGGACTGATCAAGCTGGTGGGCCCCGTGCATTTGGAGTGTTATCTGATCCCTGATAAATCACTCTAACGGGTGACACGTAAGCATTATGTCTGATCTGCATCCGGTCAAATCCAATGCATTCCGACTGACTTGAGAAAATCCACCCCACATGTCCAGAATTGCTACAGAGTGGCTCCATGAATAATCCTCTGAATTTAAACACTTCCGCTAGCCACCGAACAGCCCAGACAGGAACATTACTGAGCAAACCTGGGATACCTTGCTAAGTGCTGTTCAGAAGAGATCTCCATCCCTGGTGCTCTTGCTGATTTATGGACAGCCCTGCAGGGTTTATGGTGTCAGTTCCCTACAGCACTACTTCAGACATTAATCGAGTCCATGCCACGTCGTGTTGCGGCACTTCTGCGTGCTCACGGGAGTCCTGTATGGTATTAGGCAGGTGTACCAAGTTCTTTGGCTATCCTGTTCCGGCGTAACTTCAAGCGCCGGCAGGTCGGCATTTAAAGTAACCGCGGAAAAGGCTGTGAGAGGACGTCAGCCTATAGTACGCTGACTAGGACCGCACCACGACAGCAGCGGCCTCTATCCGAAGTGAATATAAGCGGCGCTCCAGCGATCCTCGGCCGCACTGAAAGCCGGACCAGAAGAGCCCCACTACAAGACTGTTTAGATGATACTTGTAATCTAACTCAGTCACTTGCATGGAAATTGTACACAGCGTAGGACGTTGATTATTTGCACGTCTCCAATTGACTGCGATAACTCGTTGTAAATACAAAGTTAGGTATTATCAATTCAATTTCTGTAATAACTCTACTAATAAAATTTGCCTGTATGTTGTCTAGCTATTCGAGAAAGCAGCTTCCTAGGCACCCTTTATTACGCGAGCGGGCAGGATCTAATATTTTCAACATTCACTGCTAATGCTGCCACTTCTCGTCTGTGACCGGCTATTGCACGCTGCTGTCGAACTTAGACAGTGGTCGCATTAATGAGAGTGGACCGTGTGTATTGTTCTAAAGATAAATAAATTAATTGTCATGACTTACCATAACTACAAAACAAAGGTACCACCAAATAATATGCATCTTCGCTTTCCTGGCATATCCAGTTATTTCTTCCTCTTGGAGAGATTGTCTATTACCTTCACTAGTGTTACAGGTACTGAACTACTAATTGAGAAGAGGACTAGCCCATTCAGTCTTCCATGAATCGATAAAACACAACTGCCAGCGTAATTAAATTGACACAGCAGCATACGTCATTCGGTTTTACAACTTGTAATTATTAATAAATGATAAATTGATAACTGTTATGTGACTTAATATGAAACAATAAATTTTGAAGCTTGCCTGTCCTGTTACGTTTCGGAGGTATGTCTAGATTCTCTTTAAAGTGGAGATAACCTCTCTGCTGTGGCTGTAGTTACAGAAAGTGTGGGCAATATTCTCATAAGGTTAATGATATTGCTCTTTGTTGCATTGTTTCAGTGCTTCCAGGGCAGATGAAGATCTGAAATCTTCTTTCATTGATTTCCATGTGCGTAAATGTAGCTCAGCAAGAACTCCACTTGTTTATCACTATGCAAGACTACTTCGTTCGTTGAAATCGGGATCCGTGTAGAAAATCCCGACAGTATCTTGTTATGTTTTGTAAACCTTTTTTATAAAACAGACGAAAAGTGGAATAAAGACAGTCCCTTCGTCTGTTCTTTTAGATCGTAACCAGCAGGTGAGCCAAGCTTAAGAGGGACAGCTATTGACAAGTTTTAGTTAGTCCTGATAAAGTTTATGTAGCATCAAACCTCATAATTTCCCGATCTTCTGTAGAGTCTTCTGCTACTCGCTCTTCCGTGGCTTCTCTCAAGCACTGTTTTCGTTTATGAACTCACATTTCCACTCTCAAAGTGTTCTTCTCTAACAGGACTACTTTTTTGAGTATCAACCACTTTTAATACACACAACAAAAGCTTTGCAGCTCCTCGAGAGTTCCGGAACCTGTACAGGAAATTGGAATAGAGATCAACATAAACATCATTTCCGCCCTTTTTATTTCTCATGAGAGCCCCACATTGCATGTTCTACCACCATAGAGCGACACCTTCAGAGGCGGTGGTCCAGATTGCTGAACACACCTGTACATCTAATACCCAGTAGCACGTCCTCTTGCACTGATGCATGTCTGTTTTCGTCGTGACAAACTATCCACAAGTTCATCAAGTAACTGTTTGTCCATATTGTCCCACTCCTCAACGGCGATTCGGTGCAGATCCCTTAGAGTGGTTGGTGGGTCACGTCGCCCATAAACAGTCCTTTTCAGTCTATCCAAGGCATGTTCCATAGGGTTCATGTCTGGAGAACATGCTGGCCACTCTAGTCGAGCGATGTCGTTATCCTGAAGGAGGTCATTCAAAAGATGTGCACGACGGGGGCGTGAACTGTCGTCCATGAAGACGAATGCCTTGCCAGTGAGCTGCCGATATGATTGCACTACCGGTAGGAGGATGGCATTCACGTATCGTACGGCCGTTATGGCGCCTTCCATGACCAACAGCGGCGTACGTTGCCTCCACATAATGCCATCACAAAACAGCATGGGACCTCCACCTTTTTGCACTCGCTGGATAGTATGTCTAAGGCGTTTAACCTAATCGGGTTGTCTCCAAACACGTCTCCGACGATTGTCTGGTTGAAGGCATATGCGACACTCATCGTGAATACAACGTGATGCCAATCCTGAGCGGTGCATTCGACGTGTTGTTGGGCCCATCTGTACCGCGCTGCATACTGTCGTGGTTGCAAAGATGGACGTCGGGAGTGAAATTGTGCATCATGCGTAGCACCACGTCCTAAGGCTGCGCGTAAAGCATCATTCAACATGGTGGCGTTGCTGTCCGGGTTCCTCCGAGCCACAATCCGTAGGTAGCGGTTATTCACTGCAGTAGTAGACCTTGGGCAGCCTGAGAGAGGCAGGTCATCGACAGTTCCTGTCTCTCTGTATCTCCTCCATGTCCTAACAACATCGCTTTGGTTCAATTCTCTTGTTGAGAGCCCTTCCTGGCACAAACTAACAATGCGGACGCGATAGATCCACGGTACTGACCGTCTAGGCATGGCTGACCTACGGATAACACGAGCCGTTTACCTCGTTCCTGGTGGAATGACTGGAACTGATCGGCTGAGGGACCCCCTACGTCTAATAGGCGCTGCTCATGCGTGGTTGTTTACATCTTTGGGAGGGTTTAGTGACATTTCTGAACAGTCAGAGGGATAATATCCACAGCCAACGTCTATCTTCAGGAGTTCTGGAAACCGGGGTGATGCAAAACTTAATTTGAAGTGTGTACGCCCGCATCTCGTGGTCGTGCGGTAGCGTTCTCGCTTCCCACGCTCGCTCGGGTTCCCGGGTTCGATTCCCGGCGGGGTCAGGGATTTTCTCTGCCTCGTGATGGCTGGGTGTTGTGTGCTGTCCTTAGGTTAGGTTTACGTAGTTCTAAGTTCTAGGGGACTGATGACCATAGATGTTAAGTCCAATAGTGCTCAGAGCCATTAGAACCCTTTTTTTTTTTTTTTTTTTTGAAGTGTGTACTTTTCAAAAGCCGCTAAAAACCAATTCTTTATGACTCCAGCATGTTATTTATGGTCTAATGTTAAACAGATGGTACAAAAACTACATTTGTAGACATCTAAGATTAGTATGATTACATTAGCACGATTTTTTAGTAACACTTCACTCCTCGAAAATATAAATAAAGAAAATTGCTTTGAACTATCACTTCAGGTGAACTGGATAAACAACACAACCTCGGCCACTCCACAACTTCCTTATTGCCAACAGTGTGACGAAAGGTTTTAATGTTTCACCAGAGCCTTTTCGTTGTTTTACCCTCACCTAAATAAACACACGCTCAGTGATTGGTTTACCTAGGACACAGTCACCGTATGTTGTTATGCATTTGGAAATCGGCCAAATTCATGTACTAAGTATATCGTTGTTACATCACTGCAAATGAATCACAGAGGCAGACTTAGGTATAAAGCATTAGTAACCATTATGTTGTTTAAGCCATGGTTATAAATGAAGTGTTTTATACAGTGATTCTTTACACGCGCAGAAAATTTTAACCATTATGACACTGGCCGCGGAAGCGTACGTAGTTACGTCATGTTTCTTTTATTTCACGTCTTAGTGATATCAGACGCAATAGTTCCGCTCAATAGATGTCGGTACTGTCCGTTGTAAGTTGTCAGTGCGTAGTTAAGCTTCGATCTCATTGGAGTATGAGGTGTGGAGAAAGCAGGTAGGAAAACTTTGTCGCTACGTTCAGAACGGACAGAAGAGGGGTGGGAATGTTGGAATGTTGTCTGTCTGCTATAAAATGATGCAAGTTTAGACATACGTGCCTGCAGATAAGAAGCAGCTATAGTATAAATCACATACGAAATTAAGAAGCCTACGTGAAGGGCCGAACACTGTGGTCGAGCGGTTCTAGGCACTTCAGTCCGGAACCGCGCTCCTGCTACGATCGCAGGTTCGAATCCTGTCTCGGGCATGGATGTATGTGATGTCCTTAGGTTAGTTAGGTTTAAGTAGTTCTAGGAGACTGATGACCTCAGATGTTAAGTCCCATAGTGCTCAGAGCCAATTGGCCCATTTTTGTACTGCTCGTGGTCATTGCTCATGGCCTCTCGCCGACTCCCATAAGAGTTCAAGCATAGTTTGCACCCATGCCCGGGGCATGTGCCAAGTAATCAAGAGGTCCGGGCTCGAAACCTGCTCTGAGACAAATCTTCAACTTGCCCCATCGATATACATGGAGGAGACAGAATTCATGGAATAGAGATATGCACTCATATCAGATGGCGCTAGTATCATGTGCACAAAATATAAAAGGCCTTATAAAAACTTTTTCTGCTTCTTCTTCTTCTTCTTCTTCTACTTCTTCTTTTTCTGCTTGTTGTGTTTTTCTTCAGGCAATAGGCCAAATTTCCCTCCTATGGTACCCATCATGTCAGAGTCTTCCACTGTCTCTTCTTTCTTGACACTTCTGATTTAGAGCCCACTACTCTGTCTAGGTGTTCGTTCTATTTCGTTCTGTGATCTACAATTTTATCATACTAAAAAACTGTAGTTTTCCTCTAATGTCTTGATTCCTTAGTCTGTCTTCTATTGCATATCCTATAACTCTTCTCACGAATTTCCTTTCTCGTTCGTGAATTAGGCTTCCTTCCGTCTTGGAAATCACACAAGTCTCACTTCAGTAGAGCAGCGTGGGAACTTTAACGTTTTCTAGAATTTAATTTGAGTGTCTTTCCTAGTGCCGTTCTTCACGTTTCTGTTAATCATTCCATATGACCAGCTGAATTTACTAAGCTTAATTTCTACGTATTTGTTGTAGCCTTGCATTCTAGGTAACTGAAGTGATCTACTCGCCGGTTTTCTTTCAATGTGAAGGATGTTTTCTTAGTTTTTACTGTTGAGATCTCATGTCAAATTTCCCACTTAATTGTTTCAGAGAGTTAATTCCTTTCTTAAGTTCTTTTTTCTTATGTGCTAGGACCACTGCATCGTCAGCATACAGTTATTTATTTAGAAAAGTTCTGTCTAGGTATACACGTTCTATCAAGGAATCCGTTGAGTCCGAGGTCGCAAGTTCGATCTTTAGTGAAACACATTTGAAAGTATTGCGTCAGAAATTATGACACGGAAAATAACAGCTGCTAATGACTCACCATGTGCATCAGGAGGGAGACAGAAAATAAGTGTTCGAGAGGTGCATGCATTACACTTCACAAAATGGTCATCGTCGACATTCAAGAAATGCTCGAAACAAGCCTTAACTTGCATCATGAACGCCGAAGGAAAAATGATGAGCCACAGTGATCGCAAAGGTTCGCACCACCAAGAACGAAGAAGAACTCCCTGCGAGTTACAAACCGTGCACGGCGTTCAGCTAGATATCCACCCTTAAGGAATGCATTAAGAATCATGTAGCTGTAAAGAAGCAATGAGAACTGACGTAAGGCGACGGCATGCAACCTAAAACAGAATGGTCTGCCGTAGAGCTTGTCGTGAAACTGGCTGTCCTTCGAAACGTTGCTGCAGATAGCGCGAACATATATTTTGTAGACACGGTAAAAGCAAACATCCAGAGGCTGAATTTTCTCAGTGGTTCCAGGTTATACGAATTGCAGTGCTACAAGCGTTTCAGAAGGGATATTTGCTCTAAGGATGCATGATTTTTATACGCAGATCAGGATTCAAGCAACTTCTTATTTAGACCAGTTATCGTCCAAAAGCAGTACTCGTACCATAAATCTCTTACGCCCATTTTCCCACTCTGGCTTGCCGTGGCTGCCTTCGCGGGATCACCCACACGAGAAAGAACCATAGGGAAAAATGCACGTCCAACTTCCCGCAGCACAGTAAATAATTTCTAGCCAAGTCACCATCCAGATCAACAGTCGGAATAATTGATATGAACGCGTTAAGGCATTGATGTTAGTTGATCTTGACACAACTCTCTTGGTGCCTCTAATTTCCAAGATTCCTTTCATATGCACTTCCTCTTCAAATCTAAACTGGTCGGAGTTGAAAACAAATTCCTCACTGAACGATGGGATAAGTTTGTTTGTCTCATCTACAAATTTTCGGGCCGGTTCCGCAGTTTGCTGTGCATCAAGTTGAGAGTGTGTTTGAAATTCCGTTACCTTACATCTTCCAGTTCTGTAGAACTGTCTGAAGTTAAGCAACCATCCACTGCTTCCCCTGAAATCGCTGTAATCTGTGTCACACGCAGTTTGATGCGCATGATGTAGTACATCAGTAGCGTGCACATCCTGTAAATTGAATCGAGCATCCTTGAAGCAGCAAACACCAGATTTGTAACAAGTGCACCTTGCACTCTCTTGAACACCGGTAGTTTTTTTTTATGTACTACACGGTCGTACTGATGCAGACTTAATCGAAATGTCCATAATTATTTTTTACGGTGCTGCGGTTGACCTCCCACGTACGTAACTGTGTTTAGTACACGCTCCTTGGGTAACATTTGTCCTTTACAGCGTTTCACGGGGGACGGGATTTGTGGCTCCCAGTCCGACAAGGATGGTGAAATGCACGTCTCGACATCTGATTAATTATTTCTTTCACTTGTTAAGCACGTATCGTCGCCACTGTACTCCTCATGTACATTCTACACGCAGTCTAGCGTATAAATCACACTCAATGACGTTGCAGAAACGCCAATATTTCGTCTGAAACTTCTTTCTCACTCTGCAAAATTCCTTCGATTTCTTTCTGCAGAAATGTCAAATCGGGCTACTGTTACTGTACATACAAGACAATGTTTGCTTTGCTTATCGTTGCCATTGTTCTGCTTTGAATCAACGCCACTGGCACCACTTTCACTGTAGCACTCTTGTGAGCTACTCGTTGACTAAGCAGTTAGGCTACGCTCTGTAACCTCACGCTATGCTTGCCATTGGATACCTCCAGTCACGCCCCTGTTGCTGTTAGCAGCCAACATCGTGGTTGCATGGCAGACAATACGTAGGTTTCCGAATCCCGTAAACATCATTCGCGTTTTGTGACATTGCATTCAACGTGCTCCCTGCGAGAAAAAAAATAAAAATTACGCACCACGGAGGGGTTATGCGTAAACGCAAAACTGTAAACTTTGGCGTCCGATGGAATAATGTGGGCATCGCAGCCGGCAAGGATAGTAAATTAGGGAAATGTCGATACCAGGACACAAAAGTCTTACAAATTTCATTCCGTGTATTCAGTTAGACAATCACCATGCCTCGCACACAGGCGCGTTATCAATAAAGGCAACAGACAGCACTTGAGAGAGTGTTGGGCTCAAAGAAACCCGGTTGGAGTAGTCGGTGAACTGCTCAAAATTCGAACAGGAGCGACGCCACTATTCCACTATTTTGACAGGAATGTGTGAACCATGGCCGCACACGGCGTCAAGAAGGACGTTGTCGACCTAGAGCGACAACTCAAACCAACGTTGAAGAGGCACTCAGAGCCCTTGATTCAACAGTATCATTTGTGCGACTGGATTGGTGATTTCCTGTCGGGAAGGTCGCAGTTCGTAGTAATAGACGGCACATCATCGAGTAAAACTGAAGTTATATCAGGTGTTCCCCAGGAAAGCGTCCTGGGACCTCTGCCGTTCCTGATCTACATAAATGACCTGGGTGACAATCTGAGCAGTTCTCTTAGGCTGTTCGCAGATGATGCTGTAATTTACCGTCTAGTAAGGTCATCCGAAGACCAGTATCAGTTGCAAAGCGATTTAGAAGAGATTGCTGTATGGTGTGGCAGGTGGCAGTTGACGCAAAATAACGAAAAGTGTAAGGAGATCCACATGAGTTCCAAAAGAAATCCGTTGGAATTCGATTACTCGATAAATAGTACAATTCTCAAGGCTGTCAATTCAACTAAGTACCTGGGTGTTAAAATCACGAACAACTAAAGTTGGAAAGACCACATAGATAATATTGTGGGGAAGGCGAGCCAAATGTTGCGTTTCATTGGCAGGGCACTTAGTAGATGCAACAAGTCCACTAAAGAGACAGCTTACACTACACTCGTTCGTCCTCTGTTAGAATATTGCTGCACGGTGTGGGATCCTTACCAGGTTGGATTGACGGAGGACATCGAAAGGATGCAAAAAAGGGCAGCTCGTTTTGTATTATCACGTAGTAGGGGAGAGAGTGTGGCAGATATGATACGCAAATTGGGATGGAAGTCATTACAGCAGACACGTTTTTCGTCGCAGCGAGATATTTTTACGAAATTTCAGTCACCAACTTTCTCTTCCGAATGCGAAAATATTTTGTTGACCCCAACCTACATAGGTAGGAATGACCATCAAAATAAAATACGAAAAATCAGAGCTCGAACAGAAAGGTTTAGGTGTTCGTTTTTCCCGCGCGCTGTTAGGGAGTGGAATGGTAGAGAGATAGTATGATTGTGGTTCGATGAACCCTCTGCCAATCACTTCAATGTGAATTGCAGAGTAGTCATGTAGATGTAGATGTAAATGTAGATCGAACCGAAGTACAACTGGTAAAATGTGTGCCGTGCGGCTAGGGCCTCCCGTCCGGTAGACCGTTCTCCTGGTGCAAGTCTTTCGAGTTGACGCCACTTTGGCTACTTGAGTGTCGATGGGGATGAAATGATGGTGATAAGGACAACACAACACCCAGTCCCTCAGTGGAGAAAATCTCCGACCTAGTCGGAAATCGAACCCCGGCCGTTAGCTACGACATTCCGTCGCGCCGACCTCTCAGCTACCACGGACGGACGTGTAACTGCTGCTTCTGTGGGTATAAGTAATGTTAATAGGTGGCTCACAGAAAGGGGGGCTGAGCTTACGGCGCCCCTCGCGCCGAGGACCTATATTCACCAACAAGGGAGTATGAAGTGGTGTACGGAACATTCAGCCTGAAATCTCATTGGCCGGAGTAGAACTGTCTTTAGTAACGAGTCCTGCTTCGAACTGAGCACCGATGACGAGCGAACACGTGTCTGGAGACGCCATGGACAGCGGTGGGATTCCAACCTGAGTGTCGGCTGCTACGCAGACAAACAATTATGAGTGATGGTCTGGGACACCATTCCATATTGAAACGTCCCCTTTGAAAAAATTATACAAGACTGTGCTTAAACTGACACACAATAGTTTTTAGCGCAACGCAATCTGACTTTCAATAATCCCTACAAGAGAATGGCCCTGACTAACATTAACCTATATGTTTCACAAATCACATACCTCACAAAAATCTTCGTTACTCGAACTACTGCAATACAGCGAGCGCCACTACTGCCAGCTAACTAAAAGATTCAAACTACGGAAGTCACTAACTACTGATAGGCACAGTTAGGAAATGAAAGATTCTAATAGAGAACAAACAATGTATTTACCTTTATAGTCATAACATATATATATCAGTTCATGACACCAATTCTTACAAATTTCAAAACTCCGCCATCTCTCTCCCCACGTCCACCACTGCTGGCGGCTCACCTCCAACTGCGCAACGCTACGCGCCGCTAACAGCCAACTGCCCAACGCTACAATTGCGAGTATCACAACAATGCCAACCACGGCACAGCCAGTGATTTTCATACAGAGCGCTACGTGGCGGCGGCGTTACCAATAAAAAAACCTAAACAGCCTACTTAGCCTACTTACATAGCCCCCATGCTCCCCACAAAAAAATTTACAAATTGTTTTATGCAGTGGCCAGTACAGATTTGAAATTTTTTTTATAATTATGATTAAAACAACAAAGAAATCAAATGCACACACTTATTGATACAATGTTGATCAAAAGCTACAATTTTCTCACAGTCCATATAGACAGTCCTGATCATTTATCACAGTAAAACAGCAGTGTTTTTCTCAAAGACTGAGCAATAAAAGAAAATGCACACGGAAGTAGTCGATTTCCATGCAGTCTTGAAGAAGTAGTGTTGTCTTTCCAACGGAAAGACAGTGCTGTCTCTTGACATGCAGACAGGTAATGAGCCACAACAGAGCAAACCTACAGAAGAGTCAGTCGAAGTCTTGAAGAATATTGGTAGGTAGGTCAACACAGAGTAGACCCATTGTAGTCCTGGTAGAGATTACGGTATTGGTGGGCCGCCAGAGGTGCAGACCCACTGCAGTCCTTGTAGAAATAATGGTATTGGTGAGTCATCAAAGGTGTAGACCCACTCCTTGTAAAGATGGCTAGCAGCCTACTGTTGCGACTGTGCAGGTGCACAATCACCATCGAAGGGTCTTGTGGACAATAGAGCAAGTCCATAAACCACCACTTGTCCACTCACAAAGAATTTGTTTGAAATGTCCTTAGAACCAGCAATGCTGTTATCCAGTTGCGTGCTGAATTATTAACACATGTCCAATCACGATCAGTCCCTACTTCTCACATATTGCCCATATACTCTGACCAACAGAAACGTGTGCAGTGAAATGTAATTTACAAGTTACTTAATTTCATGAACTGGTGTCAATTACAATTTTATAACATAAGAATACAGTAACAAAGGTACAAAATACATCTTTAAAGAACATAACACTACAGATAACATTTGGAGTAGTACAGGCTTTACAAAAGAACCGATATAGCAAATACATCAGTGTTACAAAAATTACGACATAAGTACATGAATAAAAGATCAGAATAACTTTTCAAACATCAACTTCACACATGAGCATTAGAAAAAAACAGAATAAATAATGTTTAAACATCTTTACGAAGTAAATAACATGTTATTAATGCAAATTATATTTGAGGATAACAGTATTTATCATCATAGTGAATGTAGCTTAGTATTAGAAGAGAAAAAATTCTATGAAACAGTACACAGAGACAGAAAGAAAATAAATACACAAGGCTACACATACACATAGTGGGATAACACAAAAGGAAAGGACAGGGTTTGTTTTCAGTGTAACATTTGGTACTGCAGTCCAACCCAAAACTTCATTCTATAGATCTTTCGTCGTATCTCAACATTTGTTTCCTCCAAAAAAATCCTATCCAAGCATGCTTTCTGTATTCTTCACATACTCTTTGAAAAATAGTTTTTCTCCACTGTACACTACTTTTTTGGCCAAACCATTTTCTTATAACTTCTCAATGCATTTCTTCCATTTCCTCATAGTTAGTTTCTTATATAGTCTACCCCCTCTCAAGCTAACTTAAATCTACTGAGCTCAGATGCTTAACTAAGGGACGAGGCAATGCAGCAGCACAAAACAATTAATACAAATAGCACAAATTTCAAAACTCCGCCATCTCTCTCCCCACGTCCACCACTGCTGGCGGCTCACCTCCAACTGCGCAACGCTACGCGCTGTTCACATCCAGCTACCGCTGCCCAACACTACAATGGTAGACAACAATGCAAACCAGCCACAGACTGCACACGCACAGCCAGTGATTTTTATACAGAGCCCTATGTGGCGGCGGGGTTACCAATAAGAAAACCTAAACAGCCTACTTACATAGCACCCATGCTCCGCACAAAAAATTTTACAAATTGTTTTGGGCAGTGGCCATTACAGATTTGAAATTTTTTTTATATTTACAATAACAAAGAAATTTAATGCACACACACATCGATACAAAGTTGGTCAAAAACTAAAATTTTCTCACAGTTCATAAAGACAGTCCTGATTATTCATCAAAGTAAAATTGCAGTGTTTTTCTCAAAGTCTGAGTAGTAAAAGAAAATGCACACGGTAGTAGTGGATTTCCATGCAGTCTTGAAGAAGTAGTGTTGTCCTTCCAGCGGAAAGACAATGCTGACTCTTGACATGCACACAGGTAATGGGCCACAACAGAGCAAACCCACAGCAGAGTCAGTCGAAGTTTTGAAGAATATTGGTAGGTAGGTCATCACAGATTAGACCCCTTGTAGTCCTGGTAGAGATTACGGTATTGGTGGGCCACCAGAGATGCAGACCCACTGTAGACCTTCTAGAAATAATGGTATTGGTAGGTCATCAAAGGTGCTGACCCACTACAGTTCTTGTAGAAATAATGGTATTGGTGAGTCATCAAAGGTGCAGACCCACTGTAGTCCTTGTAGAGACAGCTAGCAGCCATCTGTTGCAAATGTGCAGTTGCACAATCACCATTGAAGAGTCTTGCAGAGAATACAGCAAGTCCATAAACCACCACTTGTCCACTCACAAAGAATTTGTTTGAAATGTCCTTAGAACCAGCAATGCTGTTATCCAGTCCCTTGCTGAATTATTAACACACGTGCAAACACTATCAGACCCTACTTCTCACATATTGTCCATATACTATGACCAACAGAAGTGTGTGCAGTGAAATTAACCTTAATTTGAAGAACTATTGTCCAAGTTCGAATCCTGGCAGGGTCGCCATATGAAACGTCCCCTTTGAAAAAATTATACAAGACTGTGCTTAAACTGACACACAATAGTTTTTAGAGCAACGCAATCTGACTTTCAATAATCCCTACAAGAGAATGGCCCTGACTAACATTAACCTATATGTTTCACAAATCACTTACCTCACAAAAATCTTCGTTACACGAACTACTGCAATACAGCGAGCGCCACTACTGCCAGCTAACTAAAAGATTGAAACTATGGAAGTCACTATCTACTGATAGGCACAGTTAGCAAATGAAAGACTTTAATAGAGAACAAACAATGTATTTACCTTTATAGTCATAATATATATATATATATATATATATATATATATATATATATATATATATATATCAGTTCCTGACACCAATTCTTACAAATTTCAAAACTCCGCCATCTCTCTCCCCACGTCCACCACTGCTGGCGGCTCACCTCCAACTGCGCAACGCTACGCGCCGCTAACAGCCAACTGCCCAACGCTACAATTGCGAGTATTACAACAATGCCAACCACGGCACAGCCAGTGATTTTCATACAGAGCGCTACGTGGCGGCGGCGTTACCAATAAAAAAACCTAACAACCTATTTAGCCTACTTACAATATCATAGGAGGACCTCTTATGTATGTTATCCGCGGTACTCTTACTGCACAGGGGTACGTCGACGATGTTCTACGCCCCTTTTGTTACCCTTCACGGCAAGCCATGCTGCTCTTACACTGCAGCCCGTCCCAACACATGGGGAGTTTCCACTGCTCGTCTTCGTGCTAGCCAAACCCGGCCTCGACCAGCAAGACCGCCGGATCTCTACCCAACTGAGAACGTTTGTAGAGTTACGGGCAGGACCCTCCAACCAGCTGTGGTTTGTGACGACCCAGCGCGTCAAATGGACAAAATTACTCACGATATCTCTCAGGAGGACATGCAACAACTATCAATCAATACCAAGCCGAATAAGTGCTCGCATAAGGTTCGGAGGTGGAGACACGCCTTATGAACTTGCTCAATTTGGGAAAGCCTTTCTCTTGAATAAATCATCTACATCTACATGTTTACTCTGCAATTCACACTTAAGTGCCTGGCAGAGGTTTCATCCAACCATTTTCATACTACTTCTCTACCATTCCACTCTCTAATGGTGCATGGGAAAAAGGAACACCTGAATCTTTCCGTTCGAGCTCTGATTTCTTTTATTTTATTCTGATGATCATTTCGCCCTACGTAGGTGGGTGTCAACAAAACATTTTCGCATTCGGAAGATTGGTCATTGAAATTTCGTAAATAGAGGTCACCGCAAAGAAAACCGCCTTTGTTTCAGTGACTGCCATATTACCTCACATATCATATCAGTGACACTCTCGCCCCTGTTGCGCGATAACATGAAACGAGATGCACTTCTTTGCACTTTTTCGATGTCCTCCGTCAATCCTACCTGGTAAGGATCCCATACCGCGCAGCAATATTCCATCAGAGGACGGACAAGTGTAATGTAGGCTGTCTCTTTACTGGGTTTGTCGCATCTTCCAAGTGTTCTGCCAACAAAGCGCAGTCTTCGCTTCGCCTTCCCCACAATATTATCTATATGGTCTTTCCAATGAAAGTTGCTCGTAATTGTAATTCCTACGTATTTAGTCGATTTGACAGCCCTAAGATTTGTGCGATTTATCGTATACCCAAAATTTATCGGATTTCTTTAAGTACCCATGTGGATGATCTCGCACTTTTCTTTGTTTTCCTGAACTTGTAATCATTTGTTTCTCAGTAAGCGTACACCACATGTACCCATTTCCGTTCCATTCACATAATTCCTCCATGGTACGCCGTGTATTTTGTTTTCGTTTTGAAATTATGTTTCTCATAGTTTCTCCTATACAAATTATTTCATAATTGCAAATGAATGTTGAACAAAGTTGTGGAGATACAGCAGCCTTTGCTAGTTGGTATCACATTAATCATTTTTCTGTTGAGCTCTTGAGTGATAGTCGTGTTCTGATATAACCGTTTGTAGATTTACCGATATCTGTTGAATCGTTAGTGGACGCCTTAGGGTAAAGCAACAATTAAACCGGCATGTGAAGGTGCAGGACATTTATTACAAATAATTTGTTACTTCACAAAAGCTCAACAATATTTTATTGCAAAGTTAAATGACCTATGGAATACATTCAGCATACAATATTTACGGTGGACACGGAAGCACTAAATCATACTTACTGAATATGGAGTCCTCTAACATATGATGGTGGTGGAACGATTAATAGATAATGGACATGGCCTCGGGGAACAAACATCAAGTTCCACTACTGGAGGGTAAAGTTACGTAACTGTCACACACATTCGTAAAGTGAAAAACAGCAGGTATTGGACCTACACTCTGCTGTCAGTGTGACAAGCAAAGAACGAACACGATGGGCAGTGGGTGCTGCTACATCAAAGACACACGATCGGCAACATTTTTGAAAAAAATGAGAAATTATAATTCGGAATGCGTGTGGGTCTTCTTTCAGCACCGGTCTTTATGTAGGACTCTTACCAAGATACAATAGTTTAATATCTCAAAAATGTGTGTGAAATCTTATGGGACTTAACTGATAAGGTCATCAGTCCCTAAGCTTACACACTGTTTAACCTAAACTATCCTAATGAAAAACACACACACCCATCGCCGAGGGAGGACTCGAACCTCCGCTGGGACCAGCCGCACAGCCCATGACTGCAGCGCCTTAGACTACTTTTTGTATTTTGGGTCGCTCAGTTCGTTTAGTAAATTTGTAGGGTTTCTGTATGCATGTAAATATATCTCTGCTTCCTCTAGGATGTTCTTCATTAATGATCCGTTCTGCGTAAAATGGAGGATTTCTAGTGTTTCGTTTATAGATTTTACATCGTGTTTTTCCGTTTTCAGATATTAAAAAGATGGTGATTGGTTGTTTTCACTTTCACTAGTGCGCTCTTTATAACTAATTTTGCCTCTATCGGTTTGTCCTATGTAGAATTTGTGACATGTGTTACACGAAATTTTGTAAATGCCGGAGTTGCTGTGTGTCGAAATTTCACGATGCCTTTGTGGATTTTGTGTCTGAGCCTGTGTGTGTTTTGAAACGCAAAGGCGATGTCGGATTTGTTGAATAATTTATTAATAATGTTCGAGATATTTCCTAGGTAAGTTCTGATTAGGAATTTTGTTTCCTCCTTGTGTGAGTTTTCTTCATGAGTGTGTGTTTATTGTTATTTCTTTATGTATATGCCTTTCTGGTTGTATTTTACTGTAGTACAATTATGTTACAATTTTGGGGTCGTAATCGTTTTGCTGTGGCGTTTTTGTTTGTTGCTATCACTACTTTACTTTTACATAACAAGGTTATGCAGGACTCTCTGTATATTATCGTGTGCTTGTAGCTTGTCTTCTGCAAAAGAAATATGTCACTGTGACTTTGGTTGTCTGCATAACCCATCACCTAATAACAAAATTACTCCCAAAAAATAAAAATGTAAAATAATACTCGGAAAAGTAAAACATATTCCAAGCAAAAACATAATTAGAACCAAATCTATAAAAATAATAAAAAACAACTGAATTTCCACACATGACGTATTTATAGTGGTAACTACGTAAACATTTAATAAAGCTAACCTACTGTCGGTAAAGCTGTCAAGTAAAATCAGATATACATCTCTAGTGTACATCTGGGGAAAAGTAATAATTGAGGGGGTTAAAGCCAAAGTGGTGTAAGTCATGTTACATGCGTTTTGAGAAACTGAAGGTTTTTTGTGAGAAGCATTATAATAAATTCCACAAGAAATCAATACCACTTTTTTGTGTTTTACATCACAGGAAGGTGTCATTTTTTTAATGTGTTCGTAATTGAAAACGTTTTAATACAAAATTATGTATCTTTCGAAGGGCCCAAATGACTTACACCATTTTGCCTTTAACCAATCTTGTATTTGCAGTAAATTTAAGTAAAACAAAAATAATTTTTTTATTGACAAATGATATATTTCAGAATTAACTAAGAGTGGTACATCGAAATGTCCTTTCTTAGCTATTACAATGTTCAGTCACGTTCAGTATAAACAACATGCAGCGGGCCTGCATTATCTACTGTTGCTTCAGCTGTTGTTTCTTTTCCTTGGTTACAGGTCTTGCTCCATGGTATAGGTTTTCCATAGCAATACGCCCAAGTGAAACTGACCTTCCTGGTTTGGCTGGCTTTAGACATAGAGCGGAGAATGGAAAATCCTCATTAAGAGTCTCCTTGTAATAGAGCATAAAAGGTTCGTTCTTCAGTAAACGAATCCACTGTATATTAAGCCACGACACCGGTTTTTTAGCGACCTTTTTTTCTCCTTGTAATAGCTTGTTCAAGATTCTTCCTAGACTTGAAGTCTGCACGTGACATTTGCGTAACAATAATAGCTTTGTTTCTTCTTGATTTTGCGATTATGGAGCACCAATCAGAAGGAACATTAACTGTTTTACCTCTTGCATAGGATTCTATAGATCCAAAATCTGAATCATTAGGGAGATAGAAGTGGCCACTAACCATAAATTTATGGTCCATAATGTCGATGTTAACACTGGTGTGAAGCAATTTCATGAGACACAATGCTAATTTCAAATTCCTATTTTGCCCCGCACAAGTGTCACTATACATGACAACATGTTTTGAAGCTGAAGCTCTTGTAGTAATATGTTTTGTAACACTAGAACCTATTTCTTGTGACCCACGTGAGGCCATTGTCTCATCCCATGTGTACATAAAGCCAATATCAGTTGACAGCTCATGACAACCAGGATTGTATAAGTACATATTTCTTTTATAATAGGCCACAGAAGTGGTCAGTTTGGGGAATGGTAGAGCTTTCTGCAAGTCAAAAGTGAAGGCATAATACCATTTATCTTTCTGTGGCTTTTCTTTATCTAATTTGATGGGTGTTCTAGCACCTTCCGCCTTTCGAAAATGAAGTTCGTGTTGTACTTCCACGTTCTTTCTTTCTACTGCATCTTCTAAAGTGGACATCTGTATTTTGTACTTGTCACACTTCACACAGGTATCTTTACGTGGGGCATTAAAGTGCAAGTTGAAATCATGACTGAAATATCTGCGATAAATGGGCGCTTTAACAGGTAAGATTTTTTTCTCTTTGCAGTATTCTCTGTACAAGTTATACATAAGACGTACATTAAGGTCAGGGGATAAATATTTTCTGTTTGGATTTTGAGCTCTTGTATAATGAGACTGGTATGAGGGGAATGATGAAATATGCTTCTGGACAATATTCATTCTTTCATCACAGATTTTGTTCACGGGTATCCCACTTCCTCGTTTGTCCGAGCCTGGTTGTGCTCCCATTTACAACTTTTGTACAGCTCTGGTCATCGGCCCATTTGATATTTGGAATGTTTGAGGGAAATATTTTTTCCATACTTTAACACTAGTTCCATCACCTTGAATATAAAATTGATTGTTGTTTGACTTTGGCAATCTTGACCCATCTCTATGACGCCTGTGTTGAGGACTTATTTGCTTAATTAACCCTCATAGAAAACCATTGTGGCGGGAAAGAAAACCTAAATTCCAAAATGTTTCGAATGAACTTCTGCGTGCCACTTCTGATATCTTATCTACACATTTTAATCTGCAGTTACAATTTATGTTTGAGAGCGTCTTTTCAGGAACCTTCCTCCCTTCCTTAGTTTCATATGCCTGACCCAAATATTTTTTTTTCTTTCTTTCCTGCTTCGTACTCCCCCTTTTTTTGCCTCTTTCTACTTCGATTTCGTAATTCATGTTGTGTTATTTCCACTTTTTCTTCTGCAACCAAACAAATATGCATAATTATTTTCCGAATGTTATGCTACGACGTTTTGAGGTTGTGTATCAAGACTGTTATTATTTTCACGAATTGTTTTGCAGAAATTATGCTACATCGTTTAGCTCCCGCACCATGTTTGCTATTATTTTCAGTGAAATTACGTTTATGGGCCAGTCACTGTTAAACTTCAAGGACCTGATAATGTGTTACTAACGTAATTGGCCAAATGATAGACTACGTGAGTTAAACTTACCTGAAGAACCAAACATTTCATTCTCTGAAGGCTCATAATCACCACTAGATCCTGCATTTTGCAATATATTGTGCTCACTACTTGTGTCTTCATCAAATTGAGGATCCATCTTCACCAAAACACGTAAACTACACAGTACGAAAGCACACCTTAGAAGCACTTAGAGGAATAATGACGTAAGTCAGATTTGCACCGCAACGCCTGTGAACAAAGCGGCCGTTTCATTCACAAGTGAAGCTGCTAACACCATATATGGGGGTAAGAACAAAACTGCGAGTTACACCATTTTTCCATTTAACAGATCTATATTTCTAAATTGTATTGCAGCACTTAAGTCAATAATTTTAAAAACGTGACTTACACCACTTAGGCTTTAACCACGTCAATTCTAAAAAGCACAGGACATGGCAGCAACGATATTATATGTAAGGTAAAAGCACCTTACGATGTAATACAACTTTTCTGATCATAGTTACGTAACTGTCACACACATTCGTAGAATGAAAAACAGCAGGTATTGGCCCTACACTCTGCTGTCAGTGTGACAAGCAGAGAGCGAACACGGTGGGCAGTGGGTGCTGCCACATCAAAGACACACGATCGGCAACATTTTTGAAAAAATGAGAAATTATAATTCGGTGTGCGTGTGGGTCTCCTTTCGGTACCGGTCTGTATGTACGACACTTCGCAAGATATTACAGTTTAATAACTATGACATCATGAACACATGGGGCTACAACAGACAAAGACCATCCAATTAAGCACCGAGAATCAATCATTTAAAAGATATTAAACCTCAGACAAAAATCCTATACTCGCTATGCATGTTATTGAGAGACTGTACTTGAGATCACTCGGATAAAAGAAAAGGAAAAACGTTTGCCAGAACTAAATGTAAGCAAGCACAAATACAGATTTGGCGCAACGGTACTAGGTTTAAATACAAGGTGATGGGTTATGTATCCAACCAACTGCAAAACCTTGTTATGTAATAAATGGTTCAAATGGCTCTGAACACTATGTGACTCAACTGCTGCTGAGGTCATCAGTCCTCTAGAACTTAGAACTACTTCAACCTAACTAACCTAAGGACACCACACACATCGATGCCCGAGGTAGGATTCGAACCTGGGACCGTAGCGGTCGCGCTTCCAGGCAGTGGCGCCTAGACACGCTCGGTCACCCCGGCCGGCTGTTATGTAAAAGTAAAGTAGTGATAGCAACAAACAAAAACGGCTCAGCAAAATGATTACGACCTCAAAATTGTGACATAATTATACTACAGCAAAACACAACCAGAAAGGCACAATACAAATAAAGAAATAACAAAAAACACACATACAACGAAAAAGAAGAAACAAAATACCTAATTACAACTTACCTAGGATATATCTCCAACCTTATTAATAAATTATTCTACAAATCTGACATCGCCTTTGCGTATCAAAACACACACAGCATCAAACACAAAATACACAAAGGCAGCTCGAAAATTCGTTACACAGAAATCCCGGAATTTAAAAAATTTCATGTAACACATGTCACAAATTCGACATTGGGCAAACCGATATAAGCAAAATTAGTTGTAAAGAACGTACCAGAGAAAGTGGAAACAACCAATCCCCATTTTTTCAACATCTGCAAACGGAAAAAATACGACGTAAAATCTATAAACGAAGCACTAGAAATCCTCCATTTTACGCAGAACGGATCATTCATGAACGAACATCCTAGAGGAAATAGAGATATATTCAGATGCATACAGCAACCCTACAAATTTACTAAACGAACTGAGCGACCCAAAATACAAAAAGTACATACAAAACGTTATTCACATTACAAATCAAGAAAAGGGGTAAAATAATAAATCACAGACGCTAAATTACCCCCATCCATCGTCACAGCGATAACAACATGAAGAGTATAAAGCAAAGACATAACACCAACATAAATCACAGACAATAACAAAATTATTACGAAAAAATAAAAATTTAAAACAATAATCTCAAAATTAAAACATATTCCAGGCAATACATAATTAGAACCAAATCTATAAAAATAATAAAAACAACTGAATTTCCACTCTTGACTTATTTATAGTGGTAACTACGTAAACATTTAATAAAGCTAATCTACTGTCGTCAAAGCTGTCAAGTAAAATCAGATGTACATCTCCAGTGTACGTCTGGGAGAAAGTAATAACTGTAATAAGCACAGGACATGACAGCAATGATATTACATGTAAGGTAAAAACACCTAACGATGTAATACACTTTTCTGATTTTAGTTACAGATTATTATATTAAGAGCAACGCTTACTTATCTGTTTACAGAGCATCTGATAATGGCAACATGCCGGAATGGAGTCATCGAGAATGATTTATAAAATAAAATATAACAACTAACACAGCAGTCTAGCTGGCTGTTATTCCTTATAATGTGCCGAAGCATGTTTGGATCTAAATTCCAAGACAGCGTTTTTCTTAACAGGTGGATCTTCTGTCAGGGGTGTTTATAAGTTCGTGTCCATAGATTTTGACGCCAAAGTATTGCCGAAAGTCCATACGAAATTCGGCACGAAGACCTTCGTTAAGGAGTTACATGAACTCATTGTTAATGTCACATGTGACACACTCTCCTGCATCGAGGTTTGCTCTAAGCCTGCTTTCCATGCTTTTCTGTACTCTGTTGAAAATTCCTGGCACGCGTCGTATTTAGTTACATCCGTCTTTGGAAACTCTCCATCACAGGTTCGACGTTGGATACAGGAGTTGCTATACTTCAATGATTTTATATGCTCTGAGAGGTAAATATCGAGTGCATTCCAAGCCTGATGATTAGATAGGTCATGTAATGGATTCCCCCTGTGCAGTGCATCAATTTAAAAACTGACTATCGATACGCCAAATAACGATTAACGTGATGTGGAACACTGTCGTCCGTAAGCTGTACCAGGACTTACATTGAGAAGTAAATAAAATACCTCATTCCTGGGAAACGCTAGGTATATTTGTTGACTATGACGTGCGTAAAAATAGGGACAAATAAGACGAACATCAAACATTCAACACCACAGGTTGATGCTGAACGAGTAACAATAAGAGAAATTGCAAAATAATCCTAATACCATATTTAAAGATTAATCTGAAGAGCAAAAATGCTCGTTTGATTAAGGACGGTGTTTCTAACAAGCATCTGCAATCGGTATTTAGTTCCCATTCTACACTCATGCTCATAAATCAAGGATAATGCTGATACATCGTGAAACAACTCTCTGGTAGGCGGTTTGCCGGTTTAAATCACCTCGGGGTATGACCTTACGGTGCAATTCACCTGCAGTCGTCGCACGGTGGCGCTGGCAGCAGTCCCCACACCCAACGGTGTGTTGGTGCATGTCAGCGTACGGTGCTGTGAGTAAGTGTGCAGACATTTTCAGACGTGCTAATGGTGACTGTGTGTTGAAAATGGCTCAAAGAACACATATTGGTGACGTTATGAGGGGTAGAATACTAGGGCGACTTGAGGCTGGTCAAACACAGCAGGCCCTAGTACGGATCCCCCGTGTGCCACAAAGTGTGCTCTCAAGATTATGGCCACGATTCCAGCAGACAGGAACGTGTCCAGGTGCTACAGTACGGGACGTCCACAGGGGGCCACGGAGTACTGCATGTAGCCTTGCTGCGGAACTTACCGCACACATTGGAACAGTTGTCTCCAGACACACAGTCTACATACGACTAAACAGAAATGGTTTATTCTCCCGGTGACCTGCAAGCTTCATTCCACTGACCCCTGGTCACAGGAGAGCCCGTAAAGCCTAGTGTCAAGAACACAGTACATGGTAATTGGAACAGTGGTCCCAGGTTATGTTGACGGACGAGTCCAGGTATGGTCTGTTCTAGCCGGGTCATCAGTCTACTGACTGGTTTGATGCAGCCCGCCACGAATTCCTTTCCTATGCTAACCTCTTCATCTCAGAGTAGCACTTGCAACCTAAGTCCTCAATTATTTGCTTGACGTATTCCAATCTCTGTCTTCCTCTACTGTTATTGCCCTGTACAGCTCCCTCTAGTACCATGGAAGTCATTCCCTCATGTCTTAGCAGATGTCCTATCATCCTTTCCCTTCTCCTTATCAGTGTTTTCCAAATATTCTTTTCCTCTCCGATTATGCGTAGAACCTCCTCATTCCTTACCTTATCAGTCCACCTGATTTTCAACATTCGTCTGTAGCACCACATCTCAAATGCTTCGATTCTCTTCTGTTCCGGTTATCCCACAGTCCATGTTTCACTACCATACAATGCTGTACTCCAGACGTACATCATCAGAAATTTCTTCCTCAAATTAAGGCTGGTATTTGATATTAGTAGACATCTCTTGGGCAGAAATGCCTTTTTTGCAATAGCGAGTCTGCGTTTGATGTCCTCCTTGCTCCGTCCGTCATTGGTTATTTGACTGCCTAGGTAGCAGAATTCGTTATCTTCATCGACTTCGTGACCATCAATCCTGATGTTAAGTTTCTCGCTGTTCTCATTTCTACTACTTCTCATTACGTTCGTCTTTCTCCGATTTACTCTCAGACCATACTGTGTACTCATTAGACTGTTCATTCCGTTCACCAGATCATTTAATTCTTCTTCACTTTCACTCATCATTGATATCCTTTCACCTTGTATTTTAATTCCACTCCTGAACCTTTCTTTTATTTCCATCATTGCTTCCTCAATGTACAGATTGAAGAGTAGGGGCGAAAGGCTACAGCCTTGTCTTACTTCCTTCTTAATACGAGCACTTCCTGCTTGATCATCCAATCTTATTATTCCCCCTTGGTTGTTGTACATATTGTATATGACCCGTCTCTCCCTATAGCTTACCCCTACCTTTTTCAGAATCTTGAACAGCTTGCAACATTTTATATTGTCGAACGCTTTTTCCAGGTCGACAAATCCTATGAACGTGTCTTGATTTTTCCTTAGCCTTGCTTCTATTATTAGCCGTAACGCCACAATTGCCTCTCTCGTGCCTTTACTTTTCCTAAAGCCAAACTGATCGTCACCTAGCGCATTCTCAAATTTCTTTTCCATGCTTCTGTATATTATTCTTGTAAGCAGCTTGCCGTCTTCGGAATTGTGTCGATGATGCTTTTCCGAAAGTCAGATGGTATATCGCCAGACTCATATATTCTACACACCTACGTGAATAGTCGTTTTGTTGCCACTTCCCCTAATGATTTTACAAATTCTGATGGAATGTTATCTATCCCTCCTGCCTTATTTGACCGTAAGTCCTCTAAAGCTCTTTTAAATTCCGATTCTAATACTGGATACCCTATCTCTTCCAAATCGACTCCTGTTTCTTCTTCTATCACATCAGACAAATCTTCACCCTCATAGAGGCTTTCAATGTATTCTTTCTACCTATCTGCTCTCTCCACTGCATTTAACAGTGGAATTCCCGTTGCACTCTTAATGTTACCTCCGTTGCTTTTAATGTCACCAAATGTTGTTTTGACTTTCCTGTATGCTGCGTCTGTCCTTCCAACAATCATATCTTTTTCGATGTCTTCACATTTTTCCTGAAGCCATTTCGTCTTAGCTTCCCTGCACTTCCCGTTTATTTCATTCCTCAGCGACTTGTATTTCTGTATTCCTGATTTTTCCCGGAATGTGTTTGTACTTCCTCCTTTCATCAATCAAGTGAAGTATTTCTTCTGTTACCCTTGGTTTCTTCACAGCTACCTTCTTTGTACATATGTTTTCCATCCCAACTTCTGTGATAGTCCTTTTTAGAGACGTCCATTTCTCTTCAACTGTGTTGCCAACTGCGCTATGCCTTATTGCTGTATCTATAGCGTTAGAGAACTTCAAACGTATCTCGTCATTCCCTAGAACTTCCGTGTCCCACTACTTACCGTATTGACATTCCACGCCCCGGCTCGTAGAACATTATCCTTTCGTTGATTATTCAATCTTTTTCTCGTGGTAAACTCCCCCCCCCCCCCCCCACTCACCTTGGCAGTCCCTTCCCGGAGACCCGAATGGAGGACTATTCCGGAATCTTTTGCCAATGGAGAGATCATCATGACACTTCTTCAACTACAGGCCACATGTCCTGTGGACACACGTTACGTGTCTTTAATGCAGTGGTTTCCATTGCTTTATGCATCCTCATGTCGTTGATCATTGCTGATTCTTCCACCTATAGGGGCAATTTCCCACCCCTAGGACAAGAGAGTGCCATAAACCTCTATCCGCTCCTCCGCCCTCTTTGACAAGGCCGTTGGCAGGAATGAGGCTGACTTCTTATGCCGGAAGTCTTCGGCCGCCAATGCTGATTATTTATCAATAATTCAGGCAGTGGCGGGGATCGAACCTGGGACCGAAGACGTTTTTGATTATGAATCAAAGAAGCTACCCCTAGACCACTGGTCCTATAGAAGTAAGTAACCCCTTAATGTCTTTGAAAGTTACCTGTATTCAGGTCGTGCTTTGATGGTGTGGTCTCGGGACTATGATTAGTGCACGTATACCCCTGCATGTCTTTGACAGAGGAACTTTAGCAGGTCAGGTGTATCGGGACATCATTTTGCACCAATCTGTCCACCTTTTCAGAGGTGCAGTGGGTCCCACTTTCCTCCTGATGGATGATAATGCAAGGCCCCACCGAGCTGCCATCGCGGAGGAGTACCTTGAAACAGAAGATATCAGGCGATTGGAGTGGCCTGCCTGATCACAGACATAAACCCCATTGAGCACGTTTGGGATGTTCTCAGTCGACGTATCGCTGCACCTCTTCAAACCCCTACGACACGTCAGGAGCTCCGACGGACAACACACAATACTGCCCCTACGATTTATCTTCGAAGATAGGTTAAGGAAGAGTTAGGAAAAGATTCTGAATATTTTGACTGGAATGCTTTCTTTCAATTTCTGAAGGTGACAGGGGTAAAATACAGTGAGCGAAAGGTTATTTACAATTAGTACAGAAACTGAAGAGCTATTATGAGTCGTTGGGAAGGAAAGGGAAGCAGTGGTTGGGAAGGGAATGAGACAGGGTTGTAGCCTATCCCCGATATTATTCAATCTGTGTACTGAGCAAGCAGTAAAGGAAACAAAAGAAAAATTTGGAGTGGGAATTAAACTCCATGGAGAAGAAATACAAACTTTCAAGTTTGACGATGACATTGCAATTCTGTCAGAGACAGCAAAGAACCTGGAAGAACAGCTGAATGAAATGGACAGTGTCTTGAAAGGAAGATAAAAGTTGAATATCAAGCAAAGCAAAACGAGGAGGATGGAATGTTGTCGAATTAAATCAGGTGATGCTAACGGAATTAGATTAGGAAATGAGACTCTTAAAGTAACAGCCGTGCGGGATTAGCCCAGCGGTCTAAGGCTCTGCAGTCATGGACTGTGCGGAGGTTCGAGTCCTCCCTAGGACATGGGTGTGTGTGTTTGTCATTAGGATAATATAGGTTAAGTAGTGTGTAAACTTAGGGACTGATGACCTTAGCAGTTAAGTCCCAAAAGATTTCACACACACACACACACACACACACACACACACACACACACACACACACATCTTAAAGTAATAAATGAATTTTGCTATTTGGGGTGCAAAATAACTGATGATGGTCGAAGTAGAGAGGATATAAAATATTGACTGGCTAGCGTTTCTGAAGGGGAAACATTTGTTAACGTCGAGTATATATTTAAGTGTGATGAAGTGTTTGCTGAAAGCATTTGTATCGAGTGTCGCCATGTATGGAAGTGATAAATGGACGATAAACGGTGTAGACAAGAAGAGGATAGAAGCTTTCGAATGTGGTGCAATAGAAGAATACTGAAAATTAGGTGGTTAGATCACGTAACTAATGAGGAGGTGCAGAATAGAATTATAGAGGAGACGAATTTGTGGCGCAACTTGAAGTAGAAGGAGTGAGCGGTTGGTATGACACGTTCTGAGACATCAAAGGATCACCAATTTAGTATTGCAGGGAAGCGTGGGGGGTAAAAATTATAGAGAGAGACCAAGAAATGAGTACACTAAGCAGGTTCAGAAGGAAGTAGGTTGAAGTAGTTATTCGGAGATGAAGAAGCTTGCACAGACAGAGTAGCATGGAGAGCTGCATCAAACCAGTCTCTGAACTGAAGACCTCAACAACAACAACATATCTGAGACTGACGTCAATCTGACGGAAGTCCTTTTGGGTATAGAGTTGTACTAGAAATGCTAAAATACAAAAATATCAGACTTTCTGACCATGTTGCAGAGGCGTAACTTAGAATGCAACTGGAGGTTTTAGGATTTTACATATGTTATAAATTAACGTGACAGCATCCCCAGTACATGTCGACCAAATAGTTTTAATGAAAGGTATCTACCTTACTCTCAGGTATTTTTAAGCCAGGTCATAGTTAAATGCTGTTTTAATTATTTTCAAAACGGAGTAATATCATATTTAGATATGGTTGAGCTACGATGGGTTAACTGTTCGTTTCACAGCATCCAGAGCTCACCATCTACGCGTCATTGCTAGCAACGGTTAGGTGCATGCGCTTTAATGAGTAAAACGACGTTTGTCCTTCGTGGCAGCTATTATCTTCCTTGACATGTAGTTACAGAACGCTGATTAGATACAAACTGTTCCGTGGCTTTCGATAAGGTCGATGGTCAACTTTCACATTAATGATGATACAGCAGCGAGTAACATCGCACAGATCAGCATGACACACAAAATGCCTCCTAACCGCGACACAACTCAAACGGTGCAAGCGCTTTTTGTTAAATGTTTGAGGAGAGCGAAAACAACACTTAATAGAAATTTCGCAACGCGATTTTTCCCAATTTCCATATCCAAACGAAGAGTGCTAAACGGACAAGTGAGTAATGATGGTCTAATTTTGGAAGAAATGTTTATTTTCTTGAAAATAATCAGGTTAACTAAGAAAAACTTAAATTTTCCCTCAAATCACTAATTTTGTCCGGATTTTGATAGCCGATCGAAGAATGGGTGCTGGACAAAAGAGATCTCAAACTGACCAGCATGATGTATAGTTTTATAGAATGAGGTAACTGCTTAAAACAAGGGTAATTTTGTTAGTAATTTGAGGGAAAATTTAAATATTTCTTGACTACCTGCTGCTAGTTATGCAAATGCAATGTAAAAAACTTCATCTCTTCCAGACCTAATTATTTTTTGATTAAACGTTACAGTGACGTAGGAAATGCGAAATTATTTCATGCTGAAAATATAAATTAGTCAGCACATTACAGCATAAACTGAAACTTCTCTGCTTTCTCTTGGCCTATGCACTCTCCATAACGACAGAACACTGGTCGATATTTAAATATGTTATATTTTGTGGTTTCCAAAAGAAATCTGAAGTAAAAAATTGAAAAAAAAAACTACAGAAATGACTGGTCTAAAAGGAAGAAATAAAACGCCTCATTTTGCTAAGTCCATGCTGAATGTGTGTCAGTAGACTTAACCTAGGAGATAATTCATAATGTTTGACACAGTGTATGTTCCAAAATCCTACTGCAAATCATAATGTTTTACACAGTGTATGTTCCAAAATCCTACTGCAAATCGACCTTATTAATATGGGTCTGTAATTCATCGGATTCGTCTTATTTCCTGTCTGTTGTATTCTGCCCTGTGTCACTTTCTAGTCTTTTGGTGCGGACCTCTCGTCGAACGAACGGTTGTAGCCCTTATTGTCCGTATTACTGATTTACGGTTGTATCCGTTGGCTTGGAGAGTGTTGCATAGCTCTTTCAAATCTTCTTTGGCCCTTGTTTCATAGCACCTGTAGTTGGTAATGCAATTAATGTGTTCAAAGAACTGCGAATCGCACTTTAAGATACCATTGTGTTTTATGAGTAAGGCATTGTATTGGTGAATAATACCGCTTGTGTTCTTGTTATGGACTACGTAGCAGCTGAAAATATGCCTCCTCAGACTGCAGAAAAGGAAGACTAACACAGTGAATCCCCTAATGACTGTTGTAATGAATGGAAACTAGATTATTCAATTAAAGATTCGCCCATCACATCAAACAGCAATCATAACAGATCTGTATATCAAAGCACCATATATATGTACAGTAACACTATCATCTGCTATCAAAAACTTCATCAGGTCCCTACCACTTACGGTCTGTATGTACATGGACCATCTACTGGCACTGCCCAAAACATTTTTATATGATTTTGCTTTCTGGTGCATTGCATATGGTTGCCTTAATGTTAAGTGAAATACGGAAGCATTGTAACTCATATACTTTTATCAGCGTGACACATCTGCAATTTTGTTGGAAATCGTTGCAAATACTCTTCTTAACAATATTGTAATATTGTTGCTTCAATCTGTCATGAAAGCGGTGCTGACAGACAATAAAAGCGGGTTAAAAGCTGTGAGCTATTTGGGGAAGTTAACCTTGCATTACTGAGCAACTGTTTCACTAGGTATCCACTCTAGCTTACCAAATTCCCAACCAGACTAACATTAATTATAATCTTTTAATAGTCATACCACAACCGGTGATATATATATTTTAACACCGATCATTGAAATTTCAGCATATTAAACTTGATTCATAACTAAACTGGTGCCGTATTTAGGATTGTGAAAATTTGAGATTGTAATCATACGGAACACATCAGATATGGAGTTAAGATTGGGAAACTGCATACAACACTGCATTCATAAAATAACACACAAAGAACGTTGAAACATATGCAAGAGGAAATTAACCACAACCAACCGATTCAATTTTCACCCAAAGAAGTAACGTTCGTAGCGCAATCCTGTCAGTCATGTAATTACCACACACTGGTATACTAAATTCATACTAACTCTCTGTGCAATCTTCCCGAAAAGAATAGCTGAGGGCTACTTTGATGATTACACCACATGCTTCACTTGGTCAACTTGGTTTACACAAAGAGTGTAACTCCACAATGATTTTTATAGTTAAAATAAATTAGATCGAAAAGCAATTTACAAAAGAAAAACCTCGAACTGGTTTCTATCGTCTTACTATTAAGCTGATGGGTCAAACAATTGTATAAGCACGTGGTACTGGTCTCACAAAGTACACCCCACGTGGGTTGAACATAAAGAAAAGTCACTATATTGAAAAATATTGTCAAGACGAGACGTTATAATCTCACGCACATTCGCATTTAAGATTGATGATCTTAGTTAGAGTTACTGATCAACACGTGGTTCCACTTTACTCACAAAGTAGTGACAAAGCAACTACTGGAAGGTATTTTGAACTTCACACTCGAAGTACACTGCGTTGCAATTTAAGATAACATTATATATTTTAGAGCTAAACCTGAAATAAAGGTGATTAAATTTTCAGTTAGGATGAACTTAAGAAATCCGTTGTCCTACTGACTTAGCAGACACGCGCTTAGCCGGAGATCTTACCACTTCAGACGCTCGCCGCGGACGGACTGACCTGCGCTCCTACCAAGGGTGCTTCCGTATACAAAACGGAAGTGACCAGATGGGCAGCTTCCTATGCCAACATGACAAGGGACGGACAGGACAATACTAAGGATAGAAACCTCTTTTCTTTTAGAAAGCGTAGCTACCTGTTCCGACGTTGGTCCTACTGTTCTCTAGCAGACAGGCTTGTATGCTACCATCCAGCATGCAACTAGAAATACATTTCTCATTCATTCTTTCACACAGAAGGGAAGGGGGATGACAGTATCTTATCATATACTGCACATAAAAGAAGGCGGATGTAGGTTCCGAATGAGACTGCGTGACATGAATTACATATATGGATTACATATAAACTGTGCTTTAAAGTGTAGTAGTGTGACAGATCGTTCTTGTTTACGTGTAAAAGTAACACGTTCCACTGCTCAGTCTCCTCCCAGATAGAAACACCACAGTAAATTTAGAAGAGGACTTTATGCCGTAAATGGCAACAGATTTAAGAAATTAACATGAAAGGGATGCAACAGAGACCTTTCAATATAATAATTTTGTAGAACGCATGAGAGCGTGAGATGTTAAATGCAAAATTTTCTGTTGCAGAAGTGTATTTTAATTAAATGACTTCGGCTAAAAGGACAAGTCATTATGAAACTCTAAAGGAAATAAAACGCCGATATTTCGACATTGCTATTACAAATTCACACTGGCCGTGGAAGTCTGCAAACTAATATTAAAAAACTGGGACACAACATTCCCTTGTCGATTTTAATGTGATTTTGTTTATTCTGAGCAGGTATTGGCACCCATAATTGGCTGCATTTTCCTTTTTTCGTTAATCGAAAGTAAACATACATATTTGTATCATACTGATACAATTATTAAGAACTTTTTAAAAAAAAGCATGGTACGCCTCAAAAAGTACTTTTGTTTAAGTTCTTTTTTTTTGTTATCAGTCTACTGACTGGTTTGACGCGGCCCGCCGCGAATTCCTTTCCTGTGCTAACCTCCTCATCTCAGAGTAGCACTTGCAACCAACGTCCTCAATTATTTGCTTGACGTATTCCAATCTCTGTCTTCCTCTACAGTTATTGCCCTCTACAGCTCCCTTTAGTACTATGGATGTCATTCCCTCATATCTTAGCAGATGTCCTATCATCCTGTCCCTTCTCCTTATCAGTGTTTTCCACATATTCTTTCCTCTCCGATTCTGCGTAGAACCTCCTCATTCCTTACCTTATCAGTCCACCTAATTTTCAACATTCGTCTATAGCACCACATCTCAAATGCTTCGATTCTCTTCTGTTCCGGTTTTCCCACAGTCCACGTTTCACTACCATACAATGCTGTACTCTAGACGTACATCCTCAAAATTTTTTTCCTCAAATTAAGGCCGGTATTTGATATTAGTAGACTTCTCTTGGGCAGAAATACCTTTTTTGCCATAGCGAGTCAGCTTTTGATGTCTTCCTTGCTCTATCCGTCATTGGTTATTTTACTGCCTAGGTAGCAGAATTCCTTAACTTCATTGACTTCGTGACCATCAATCCTGATGTTAAGTTTCTCGATGTTCTCATTTCTACTACTTCTCATTACCTTCGTTTTTCTCCGATTTACTCTCAAACCATACTGTGTACTCATTAGACTGTTCATTCCGTTCAGCAGATCATTTAATTCTTCTTCACTTTCACTCAGGATAGCAATGTCATCAGCGATTCGAATCATTGATATCCTTTCACTATGTATTTTAATTCCACTCCTGAACCTTTCTTTTATTTCCATCATTACTTCCTCGATGGACAGATTCAAGAGTAGGGGCGGAAGGCTACAGCCTTGTCTTACACCCTTCTCAATACGAGCATTTCGTTCTTGATCGTCCACTCTTATTATTCCCTCTTGGTTGTTGTACATGTTGTATATGACCCGTCTCTCCCTGTAGCTTACCCCTACTTTTTTCAGTATCTCGAACAGCTTGCACCATTTTATATTGTCGAACGCTTTTTCCAAGTCGACAAATCCTATGAATGTGTCTTGATTCTTCTTCAGCCTTGCTTCCATTATTAGCCGTAACGTCAGAATTGCCTCTCTCGTGCCTTTACTTTTCCTAAAGCCAAACTGATCGTCACCTAGCGCATTCTCAATTTTCTTTTCCATTCTTCTGTGTATTATTCTTGTAAGCAGCTTCGATGCATGAGCTGTTAAGCTGATTGTGCGATAATTCTCACACTTGTCAGCTCTTGCCGTCTTCGAAATTGTGTGGATTATGCTTTTCCGAAAGTCAGATGGTATGTCACCAGACTCATGTATTCTACACACCTACGTGAATAGTCGTTTTGTTGCCACTTTCCCTAATGATTTTAGAAATTCTGATGGAATGTTATCTATCCTTTCTGCCTTATTTGACCGTAAGTCCTCCAAAGCTCTTTTAAATTCCGATTCTAATACTGAATACCCCATCTCTTCTAAATCGACTCCTGTTTCTTCTTCTATCACATCAGACAAATCTTCCCCCTCATAGAGGCTTTCAATGTATTCTTTCCACTTATCTGCTCTCTCCTCTGCATTTAACAGTTTAATTCCCGTTGCACTCTTAATGTTACCACCGTTCCTTTTAATGTCACCAAAGGTAGTTTGGACGCTCCTGTATGCTGAGTCTGTCCTTCCGACTATCATATCTTTTTTAATATCTTCACATTTTTCGTCTTAGCTTCCCTGCACTTCCTATTTATTTCATTCCTCAGCGACTTGTATTTCTGTATTCCTGATTTTTCCCGGAACATGTTTGTACTTCCTCCTTTCATCAATCAACTGAAGTATTTCTTCTGTTACCCATGGTTTCTTCGCAGCTACCTTCTTTGTACCTATGTTTTCCTTCCCAACTTCTGTGATGGCCCATTTTAGAGACGTCCATTCCTCTTCAACTGTGTTGCCAACTGCGCTATTCCTTATTTCTGTATCTATAGCGTTAGAGAACTTCAAACGTATCTCGTCATTCCCTAGAATTTCCGTATCCCACTACTTACCGTATTGATTCTTCCTGACTAATGTCTTGAACTTCAGCCTAGTCTTCACCACTACTATATTGTGATCTGAGTCTACATCTGCTCCTGGGTACGCCTTAGAAACCAGTATCTGATTTCGGAATCTCTGTCTGACCATGACGTAATCTAATTGAAATCTTCCCGTATCTCCCGGCCTTTTCCATGTATACCTCCTCCTCTTGTGATTCTTGAACAGGGTATTCGCTATTACTAGCTGAAACTTGTTACAGAACTCAATTAGTCTTTCTCCTCTTTCATTCCTTGTCCCAAGCCCGTATTCTCCTGTAACCTTATCTTCTACTCCTTCCCCTACAACTGCGTTCCAGTCGCCCATGACTATTAGATTTTCGTCCCCCTTTACATACTGCATTACCCTTTCAATATCCTCATACACTTTCTCTATCGGTTCATCTTCAGCTTGCGACGTCGGCATGTATACCTGAACTATCGTTGTCGGTGTTGGTCTGCTGTCGATTCTGATTAGAACAACCCGGTCACTGAACTGTTCACAGTAACACACACTCTGCCCTACCTTCCTATTCATAACGAATCCTACACCTGTTATACCAATTTCTGCTGCTGTTGATATTACCCGATACTCATCTGACCAGAAATTCTTGTCTTTCTTCCACTTCACTGACCCCTACTATATCTAGATTGAGCCTTTGCATTTCCCTTTTTAGATTTTCTAGTTTCCCTACCACGTTCATGCTTCCGACATTCCATGTCCCGAATCGTAGAACGTTATCCTTTCGTTGATTATTCAATATTTTCCTCATGGTAACCTCCCCCTTTGCAGTCCCCTCCTGGAGATGCGAATGGGGGACTATTCCGGAGTCTTTTGCCAATGGAGAGATCATTATGACACTTCTTCAACTACAGGCCACATGTCCTGTGGATACACGTTACGTGTCTTTAATACAGTGGTTTACATTGCCTTCTGCATCCTCATGTCGTTGATCATTGCTGATTCTTCCGCCTTTAGGGGCAATTTCCCACCCCTAGGACAAGAGAGTGCCCTGAACCTCTATCCGCTCTTCCGCCCTCTTTGACAAGGCCGTTGGCAGAATGAGGCTGACTTCTTATGCCGGAAGTCTTCGGCCGCCAATGCTGATTATTTATCAAAATCTAGGCAGTGGCGGGGATCGAACCCCAGAACGAAGACGTTTTGATTGTGAATCAAAGACGCTACCCCTAGACCACTGGTCGTATAGAAGTAAGTAACCCCTTAATGTCGTTGAAAGATATCGGGACGAAGAAAAGGTCATGGTTTCTCTCGTGTATTCGATACGTTTCCGTTTGTTTCACTGCTATAGACGTGAGTGGGTGGGAAGCAACACTTCGCAATCCATTAGTCAACGGAAGCAATTCCGGAATACATTTGGGAAGCACATATAATATTTCCGATGTATCTTTAATACGAATGATAAGAAATATATTCCTGCCAGTATTATATCGTAGGTTACGGCGGCCGATGTTAATGACATTGAAGTCTCTGTGGGACTACTGCCACATCTTTTTATGAAATATGTAAATCGCTAAGATACTTACGCAGGAATGCCGGTGGATATCTGCACAAAACTCCAAAAAATTCCTCCCTCGCGTTTTGTCAAGACACTTTTATAATTTGCTAACATGGATTTGTCGACCTGGAAAAAGCGTTCAACAGTGTGAAGTGGAGTAAGATATTCGAAATTTTGAGAAAAATACGGGAAGCTATACAGGTAATATACGATACGTACAAGAACCAAGAGAGAACAGTACGCCTTTCCAAAAGGCCTTTAACACTGTACCACACAAGCGGCTTGTAGTGAAATTGCTTGCTTATGGAATATCCTCTCAGCTATGTGACTGGATTCGTGATTTCCTGTCGGAGAGACCACATTTCGTAGTAACTGATGAAAAGACATCGAATAAAACAAAAGTGATTTCTGACGTTCCACAAGGTAGTGTTATAGGTCTTTTGCTGTTCCTTATCTAAGGTATATAAACAGTTTAGGAGACAATCTGAGCACCCGTCTTAGGTTGTTTTCAGATGACGCTGTCATCTATTACCTAGTAAATTCATCAGAAGCTCAGAATTAATTGAAAAACTATTTAGAGAAGATATTACATCTACATGAGTGCTAAAAGAAATCCGTTAAACTTCGGTTACGCGATAAATCAGACCAATGTAAAGGGATGAATTCAACGAAATACCTAGGAATTACATTTACGGCCAATTCAGATTGGAAAGAACACATAGAAAATCATATAGGGAAGGCAAACCAAAGACTGCGTTTTATCGGCCAACACTTAGAAAATGTAACAGATCCACTAAAGAGAGTGCCTACACTTCTCTTGTCCGCCCTTTTTTGGGGTATTGCTGCGCGATCTGGGACCCTTTCCAGATAGGATTAACGGATTACATCGAGAAAGTTCAAAGATGATCGACACGGTTTGTGATCTCGCGAAATACGGGAGAGAGTATCACAGACGTGATAGACGATTTGTGATGGACGCCATTAAAACAAAAGTGTTTATCGTTGCGGCGGAATCTTCTCACGAAATTTAAATCACCAACTTTTCCCTCCGAATGCGAAAATATTTTATTGACGCCGACCTACTTAGGGAGAAACGATCATCATAATAAAATAAGAGAAATTGGAGGTCGCACGGAAAGATACAGGTGTTCGTTTTCTCCACTCATTGTTCGAGAGTGGAATAGTCGAGGATTATTGTGAAGTTAGTTCGATAAACCCTCTGCCAGGCAGTCAAGATTGATTTGCAGTGTGTCCATGTAGATGTAGTCTGGAGGTGTTTTGAAGAACTTTCTGCCTGGCAATAAAGTGTGAATTGGAGAGTAGTTATGCAGGTGTAAATATAAATTTAGCAGGAAGCTAGACATAGTACATTAAATGACAGACCACGATAGTTCACTTACTTTACATCACGAGTATGAGCAATCACTAGCCAAGGTGTTTCGTTGTATTTTCCGTAGTAACTGCTATATATCGATAACGTTTCAAAAATGATGAGATATGTTGTGGTTCCGTTGTTATTGAGAACATGATAATTGTGCACATTGTAAAATTTATTGTAACGGTTCACATTGGTACACTTAGCTACATGTCAGCTTACACACACAAGTAAACGAACTGGAACCACTGGGTACAGCATCTAGGGACAAAGATGTAAAACACAGACAAAGATACATATACACAGTTAACCACACATCGATATCATTTAAATAGATTTGACCAGTTTAACATCAGCGATATTCCTTTAATCGGTATATCGATATCGAAACGGCTGCATCAAACGCCGGTTTTATTTTATCTTATGCTTTTTCTACAATTTTTGGTAATGATTGGAAATTGCTTTTTTATACTGTAATAGAACTTAATTTTACCTTCACTGTGTAAAGGATCTTACTACTTTTTGCGCATTCGTCACCTCCAATCTTTTTCTTTCACTGTGTGATGTAAGTATAGGTGTCACAAAGAAGTCCAATTGTAGTGGTGCGAATGGAATAACAAGTTTTCAGATTTGAAGAAATGGCATACTAGTGGCGTAAAAAATCCATTTTTAACGCGACTAGTGTCCTATTTCTTCACATCAGCATTCTTCAAAAACAACTGCTGAAAATGATGAACAAAAATCTAAACGACAAGATTGGTCTTTGCTATGTGGGGAGACGTGTGAGAGGAAATGCTGACGTAGTTGGCGCTCGGTGTTTCCAGCAGAAATTTTAGCTTTCAGCTCCACCACGCAGTTTTGACATTACCACTGCTAGGTAGCTAAAGTTTGCAGAAATGAAAAAACACATAAGTCGACACTAAGTGTTCCGGGCAAACCCGATAGGTGACGAAACCAAACAACGACCCATTGTAAACCTTTTCTTGTCCAACTTTTTTATACTGGAATAGAACTAAATTTTAGCTTCACTGTGTAAAGGATCTTACTACTTTTTGCGCATTCATCACCTCCAATCTTTTTCTTTCACTGTGTGATGTAAGTATAGGAGTCAAAAAGAAGTCCAATTGTAGTGTTGCGAATGGAATAACAAGTTTCCAGATTTGAACAAATGGCACACCAGTGGCGTAAAAAAATCCATTTTTTAACGCAACTAGTGTCCTATTTCTACACATCAGCATGCGCTTACCATTCTTAACAAAGTGATTATCGTCAAGTGTGAACTTGAATCGTTTCCCTTTCAGTTCATACTTTAAGGTGGATAAGAAGGTTGCTATCTTGTTGATGTACAGAATATCTAATAATAAATCAATATTTAAATGTACAGTTCTAAAACGTGAGGTATATTTACAATGTGTAGCCGATACTTATGTAGGCCGGCACGTCGATATTTCTCCCTATTCCTATCGAGAAATAGATACATTTTTCCATATGTCGATGGTGACAATGATACTTTTTTAAATTTCGATACATCGGATTCCTGATACTTTTAAAAATATCAACGGTCCTAATAATTAGAGGATCCAGCGTTTGATAGATTCCAATACCGAACGTCGTAGGTATATACGAGATACAGTGCGTGTGCGTGGTGTCTCCTATGTTAAGGAATCTGAGAGGCGTGCTAGCGCCTGCCAAGCAGAGCACGAGAGTTGTGCGAGAATGAGACAGCACGACATATAGACACTTAACGGATCACCATCGCTATTGTGGAAAGGCTACGAAGTTTAATAAAGCCCGTATGCTTGTGAGGCAGCCGTGGATACGAAAATGGAAAATGAGAGAGAGGTAACCGAAATCCCAACACAGCCTAAAAACGTAGGTTCCCGACTTCCTGGTCGCTAGCAGTCTCGGTATGACGGGATGTAAGTGACCGTACAGCAGTACCCTCACCGCGCACAGCTGCGTCCGGCTAAACAAACATCGGGTGCAGAAGTGGCGTCGTTTTACCACGACTAACAGCAGGAAAACATGGCCCCCACTAACTTGCAGCCGATTTGCGGTGAGCTACCAATTACCAGGAAGCCTCGCTATCCACGAATACTCAGCCATGCATCTCCTTCCTCTCTCCTAAGACTGACCAGTGGTATTTTTGGGGCTAGTAAAACTCTGAGAAAATTTACTTCAGTGCTCTTACGGCACCGTTAGCAATGTGATATGACGCAGCACCAGGTCACCAGGTAAATTTCCTGAGGAAATTTCTTGCATCAAGGCCAAAAAGTCAAATATATTAATATCTTAACATTTTAAGTATTTTGCAAGATACAGCAGTACACATGAAACGATTTTGATAACATATCTGTCGATATTTCTCAATTGTTTACTCTCTTTTCTAAGACAACAGTAGGCACATTTCATACGCTTGATGTAATCTCTATAAATCATTATGAACCATGGCCTTTCAATAAGTAGTGCAAGTTATCTTATTTGTGGATTCTTCCGTCGCTTGTTGATTGAACAAATCGATATTGAGAGTTGAATAACACTTAAGCGGTTTTTGTTCTCATTTTTTTGTATGAACTAGTCTTCGGCTTATTAGGCTCTCTTACGAACCAAACATTCTGGACTTCGATACAACGCACTTACATACGATCTTTAGCTATGTCATTGTCTTTGGAATTGTCAAACGCGTCTTTTGACTTTTTGTTCTGTAAAACTGTTCTTTAACATAATAAATCACATCTTATGGGTTGTCAGTACCATGTATGACAACAATTATTTAGAGCACACATTATTACAAAATTTCAATTTTTTGGTATTTGTTGTGAACAGTTGCGCTGGACACTAATTATTGGTTGTACAACAGAGATGTTTTCTTTGTGGGTTGCATTTTGTTATTAGACAAATTGTGTATTATTATGTGCTAAACATTACATTGTTACAATTGAGTTACAGTAAGGAATGTAAACACATAAGGGATATTATATTATATTGGGGTGTGAATTTGTCTAGCATTGGGACACTTTGTGGTTAGTAGCATGTTTACTTTGTTGTGTAAGGTTAGTGGTGATGTGCTCAGTTGCAATCGGTCGTTTAGAACCAGCTGGCAATTTAGGGCTAAGCGTTTGTTAATTTCAAGTGCTTCTAATAGGCTGAGTTTTCCGCCTTTGTTGTCTATATGTAGCGCTTCTGTGTGTTTTAGATATTTCTGTCGTTCTTTGAGCACATGTTGAGCAAAGGTGTCAGCTGCGTTCATGTTCAGTTAGCCTTGTTAATATAGCCCGGCCCGTATGACCAATGTACAGTTTATTGCAGTCAGCGCAGGTTATTTTGTAGACCCCACTGTTGCTTAGTTTACCTGTTTTATCGTTGCTGTTGCATAGGGGATACCTGTAGTGCCTCTTACATAAAACGATGTCTACATCTACATGACTACTCTGCAATTCACATTTAAGTGCTTGGCAGAGGGTTCATCGAACCACAATCATACTATCTCTCTACTATTCCACTCCCGAACAGCGAGCGGGAAAAACGAACACCTAAACCTTTCTGTTCGGCTCTGATTTCTCTTATTTTATTTTGATGATCATTCCTATCTATGTAGGTTGGGCTCAACAAAATATTTTCGCATTCGGAAGAGAAAGTTGGTGACTGAAATTTCGTAAAAAGGTCTCGCCGCGACGAAAAACGTCTATGCTTTAATGACTTCCATCCCAACTCGTGTATCATATCTGCCACACTCTCTCCCCTATAACGTGATAATACAAAACGAACTGCCCTTTTTTGCACCCTTCCGATGTCCTCCGTCAATCCCACCTGGTAAGGATCCCACACCGCGCAGCAATATTCTAACAGAGGACGAACGAGTGTAGTGTAAGCTGTCTCTTTAGTGGACTTGTTGCATCTTCTAAGTGTCCTGCCAATGAAACGCAACCTTTGGCTCGCCTTCCCGACAATATTATCTATGTGGTCCTTCCAACTGAAGTTGCTCGTAATTTTAACACCCAGGTGTTTTGTAGTTTTGTGATTTCAGTGTTTTGGATAACATCCCGTATGTGTTTACATTCGTAACTGTAACTCAACTGTAACAATGTAATATTTGGTATATATTAATGCACAATTTTTCTAATAACAAAATGTAACCCCCGAATGAAACAGCTCTGTTGTACACACAACAATTAGTGTACAGTGCAACTGTTCGCAACAAATATCAAGAAATTGTAATTTTTTAATAATGTGTATTGAGACTAATTCTAATTGTTATCATACAAGGTACTGACTAAACCTAAAATGTGGTTTAATATGTTATAGAACAGTTTTACACAACAAAAAGTCGAAAGACCTGTTTGAGAATTCCAAAGACAATATCACGACCAAACATCGTATGGTAGTGCACTGTATCTTAGTCCAGAATGTCTGGTTCGTAAGAACACAAGCTACTTGTAAACAATAGCCAGTAGTTATCTGAAAAAGGCCTAATAAGCCGAAAACTAGTTCATACAAATAAAAGTCAGTATAACAAAGACAGCCAAAGTGTTATTCAATCCTCACTAGTCCAACATATATTTTTCTCTGCTAGTTTCAGCCGAAAGAATGCGGAATTTGTAGTGAGACATTGTGGAATACTGCCGCCTCATCACCTGTAGTTCTCACGAAGTTCCGATAGCTTGCGGCGCTATACGTAGGTTTCAAACCGACGTCTGCAACTGAGTTGCGTTCCAAGCGCACAGTTGTCACTGAGTTTCGTTTAACGGAAAATAGGAACATCGCATATACGCATAGGCGCTCGCGGAATGTTTACGGAGACCTGGCAGTCAACGGACGCAAGACTGGTCCAGGTGTTTGTCTTCGTTCCAAGATGGCGCGTGCCGCCCGGCTGTACACAGCTGCGAATCCTTCAAAGCTAGAACGTGGGATCATTCGCATTCGAGGTGGTCGGCGGATGGAAACCAACTCGCTGCTCCACTGCATGTCTCTGTTGGTAATGCTGAGGCACTCGTCCACCAGATGCGGTCAGATGTGTGTGGCCGCTGTGATCCTTTCAGCCTAACAGAAGACCATAAAGAGTAACGAAGGACCATGTGTGTGGAACAGCATCAAGTGCATTTCCGCAGTGGGTAACTGTAAAGTGCAACGAAGTTGTCACTTCACTGAGACCTTCATTCTCAGAAATATTATTGATCCTGTATAATCCGACCCTAAAAAGCAGCCCCCTTTGCTGCCTGCATAACGTAAAAAATATGCACTACTCGCTTTTGCTATAGTAGGTCACACACCCGTACACTCATGCTCATAAATTAAGGATAACTGCAGGATGTGGTGCCGCACAACGTGGCACTATACAAAACTGGCGCTAATAGCACAGGCATATAGGAAACACACACTACACAGATCTGTAAGTCCACGGTATTGGTGATAAGTTGAGAAAACCGTCCCGGAAAACGTGTGTTACAAAACGTCACTGTTTCCTGCACATGTACCCTGATATCAATATGGGATATGATTACCACTCACACGTACACAGGCAGCACAACGGGTTGGATTACTCTGGATCAGGTAGTAGAGCAGTTGCTGGGGTATAGCCTCCCATTTTTGCACCAGTGCCTGTCGGAGCTCCTGAAGTATCCTAGGCGTTTGAAGACATGCAGCGATACGTCGACCGAGAGCATCCCAGCAAGTGCACGATGGGGTTTAGGTCTGTTGAACAGGCAGGCCTCTACAATCGCCTGATATGTTCTGTTTCAAAGTACTCCTCCACGATGGCAGCTGGGTGGGGCCGTACGATATCATCAATCAGGAGGAAGGTGGGACCCACTGCACCCCTGAAAAGGTGGACATACTGGTGCAAAATGACGCCCCTGATACAGTTCCTCTGTCAAACACATGCAGGGGTGTACACGCACCATTCATAATCCCACCCCACACCATCAAACCACGACCTCTATACAGGTCCCTTTCAAGGACGTTAAGGGGTTGGTATCTCGTTCCTGGTTCCGGCGAGAATCACTGTTGAGACTATACCTGGACTCGTCCGTGAACATAACCTGGGACAACTGTTCCAATGACCATGTACTGTGTTCTTGACACCAAGCTTTACGGGCTCTCCTATGACCATGGGTCAGTGGAAAGCACCTTGTAGGTCTCCGGCCGAATAAACCATGTCTGTTCAGTCGTCTGTAGAGCGTGTGTCTGGAGACAACTGTTCCAGTGGCTGTGGTAAGGTCTCGAGCAAGGCTACCTGCATACTCCGTGGCCGTCTGCGGGCACTGATGGTGAGATATCTGTCTTTTTGTGGTATTGTAAACTGTGGACATCCTTCACTGTGGCGCCTGAACACGCTTCCTGTCTGCTGGAATGGTTGCCATAATCTTGGGATCGCACTTTGTGGCACATGGAGGGCGCTTGCTGCTTTGTTTAACCAGCCTCCAGTCGCCCTATTATTCTACCCTTCATAACGTCATCAATATGAGTTCTACGAGCCACATTCAATACACAGTCACTATTAGCACATCTAAAAATGGCTGCACACTTACTCGCTGCACCGTACACTGAAATGTACCATCACCTCTCCGTACGTGGACTGCGGCACCGCATGGTCACACCCCGAGGTGATTTAAACCCGCAAACCGCCTACCAGAGCATTGTTTGACCATGTATCAGCATTTCCTTAATTTATGAACATGAGTGTATTATGTGACAAATTACTGTGTCATACATGTCTATATTTTCTATGTTGTTTCACATCAATGCACGCACAGCCTCCGTATCAGAAAATGACTTGCACTTATCTATAGCAAGTTTGATGGGATAAAACCCTGTCCAGCAAAAGGACAGTTCTAGGCTTGTCGTGCTTGAACAGCGGTTCTTTTCGGTCTCGCCAGACTCACTATATAATATTGGCACGGCATGCTGTTAAACGCAACAGTGATTATACCTCAAGGCTTTAATAATCTACAGTGGGAAGTTTATTCATACTTTCTCGTTTGATGGTATCCACTGAAATCATGCACAGCAAGTTCTGCTTTATCATTGTCCAAAGTACATATTCCCAATTCCTCCTCCATATTCCAATGTTTTATTACTTATAAGATTGGATTATCTGTGGGTTTCGGCGGGTGCTGTGCTTTGGGGCCTGTGCGCATAACATCACCTGTTTCAGCTTAGTGTCATCATCAGACAATTAGAATTATTCTACCCGACACGTGGCCGAAGTCGCTAACATACACCTGTGCAATGCCACTTGGCTCAGAGATATACAGCTTCGAAACCTGGCTTGGATGAAATTTTCATTACCAGTATTTGGCAGACAAGCGAGGAGAGATGGTGGCGTGTAGTACCTGATCACCAGACTTCGCCCCAATGTCCTGGACTAAATTCCAAACTTCTCCACAATGTCTCATGTAGTAACAGCATGTGACATGTCCCTCACATTGGAACGTAATCTCGGAGGCCTCGTTGGTACTGTCCGAGAGGATATGCTATGTATCAGTACCGGGTTTCACCCTCTACTTTCTCTCATCATACAAGACAAAGATAACACTACATTATACATGCATCCATTACACTCATCTACATTCTACAAATTCACAGACGACCCTCACATACCCGTAAGGATAGGGACCAATGTGCACGGAGGAAGAAAATCCTTCCCCACAGGTGACTGAACCCAGCGTGTTGGCTATCCCAGCAAATAATCCCGACATTTACATTTTTATTAAGAGTATTCTGATACGAGTATCAACATGAAATGGCGTGTACACTCAGGTACACAAACGCGTGCTCAGTTGTTCGTGTAGCTGGATGTAGACAGGGAAATTGACGTTAATACTCGTTTCGGAATACTCTTAATGATCTGATGGTGCAGTAAGCCCACGTCGGCCATGTTGTGAATTACACGGTACTGTAATGTGAATACACAGTACTGTAATGTGTGATCGAGATAATGTGTGATCGAAACTGGCAACTGTGAACGTTTAGATGTTTCACTTAACCCAAGCCTCTGGAAAAAGTTTCATCGTATATGTTTTATTTGCAACATTATAGCATTTAGTACCTGTTTAATTTTGTTGTCTTTTATCTACAACAGAAGTTTTTCTTACCACTTGCTATTAGTAGATAAAATTGTTTTCATCTGCTACCTGTACGCAATGAGACACGATACTGTGTGTGGCGAAGGATACATGTCGTACCGTTGTTTGTAATAAGACCTTACTATTTCGCAGCCACGAATATTAGCCTCCAGTACACTCATTTTCCGATTCCAGCCCTGCTAATTATGCATCCCCGGACTGCACACACTTCATCATAGCAAACACTGTGGTCGAATACGTTTGTTTTCCAATTATCTGTGAGCCCAGAGGTGCACGGTTACCACAGCGACGGCAGGTGGTCCCAGGGGAACAGCTGCTATCCCTCCATTTCGTCTCAGCATTTCATTCTTTTGCTGCTCTGCCTCTTATCAGCCCCTGTTTGTCGGCCGTTTCCTTCAAGTGAATTATTCCGCGATGGACTGGCGATCTTCAGGATGAGCGAACGAGAACGGAGTCTCCCAGCTGTTAACATTAATGTCACACATTTTCATTATAGCTTTAATTTCATCTTTAAGTCCTATCCTCTGACGTCCCACACATTTTTCGATTGCTAACTCAGAGTAAAACACTTGTTTCGGAATATGATTACGGGGACGCTGACTCCATACCCTTCACATTGCAACGGGACGTCCTCCGCTAACATTACTTTACCTCAACTGTAGTTGTAGGTAACAGTATTATATTTAGAATTTTGGTAGGTGAATATTATCTCCGTTGCTTTTCTGAAAACTGTCATACAATTTTATACACAGTATGTTGTATTTCAAGCTAAAATTTATGAAAACGAATTACTTTATAAAATGTTTTAGTCTCTTTATAATCGATAAGTACTAGTTCTGACTGTAAAATTAAAATAATTTTTTATAGAAACATTTGAAATTACGAATTACTGGCAAACTTAAAATTTCTGTTATTAATTACGCAATACTATACTGGTTGCTATGTTTATTCCTTGATTAATTTATGGAATAATAATCCAAAGTAATAATGCAACAGAAACTAGTAGAAATTCAGTTGTTACAAAAATTGTAAACCCTTTGGAATATGGTTATTTCCGTAGAGTGTGAGGGTCGTACGCATGACTCTGATGTGATCTGACTTATTTTTGTATTTTGTGTGAACAGTGTAATTGTGGCTTTGTTAATGTGAAGGATCAAAAGACTAAAATGTGAAAAAATATATGTACGTAAAAACTATAATTCTGCAACAACAATCGTCAAATTTATTTTTATCAGTCCAACGGTGAAGACCTAAAACGTGGCATTTTCAGCTTCAATAATCAGACCCCTGGAGCCAACTCTACATGCCAAAGTAAGTAAACTAGAAGTCTTCATAAAAGACGAATGTAAACGATAGATGGATGTAGGAAGGACAGGGTAGATTACACTGGCGCCTAACTGCATCTCTTTTATACTGGTTCTATGCGTCTTCTCACAGATGCTGACATTTGTGCTCCTATTGTGCCATATAACATGCAAAATCATCCTCATGTATCACTGCTGGCAGTATCGTTCCAACTTTCTAACGTACTGAATGCAAATTGTCTAGGATTCAGATTGATAAAAGAGAGTGGGAATTAAAAATAAATTGTATGCAGGGATTTTTGTTGCAGCACTATCATCGTGGTTGACAGATATTCGAGATCTTAGTCTGGCAAATAATGCTCCAGTACGGTTAACTCTGTACTGCATTTCCGAATCTGCACTTGGCGAGACGGTGCTGTCAAGGTGAGGAGAGGTATTAACTACTTAAAGATTCTCTACGTCAATGGCGAAGCTAATACTTCTTTGCTCTTCGTGAGGTGCTGGTTGGTGAAGAATCTGTGTTTTGCTGGTATTCAGTTTGAGAGCAAGATTTTTGTTTGCTGGGGAGAAGGCATTCAGGACTAACACTACTTCTGCTTCGGACGGTGAAATAACTGCTTTACCATCACCAACTCTTACCCAGTTAATGTTTTAAACAATTTCACATCCCTTCCGCAAGTTAAGTGTATTCTCGGTGGAAGATCATCTTTGACTCATAGCCTGACGGCGGCGATATAAGGAAAATAACGTGTGGGCAGTCAAACATTATTGCTTAAGACCAGCAATGATATGGAATGGCTCACTAGCAAAGCCATAACCAATGACATCTGTGGCCATATCTGTGTAGATCAATTTCAAGATGGCAATAAATGTCTGTTTAAAACCATACAGAGCTCACATCTTCCTCAAAGCTTCACTTTTTAAGGAAACAAATGCCTTCCTAAGGGCAATAAAATCATTATAAAGAGATCTACTTTGTTCCCCGCATTTTTTCTGAAGAAGACTAGCTGCGAATATCACATTTGTGGTTTCTCTAAAACGTCTGGAGGCACGTTGGTTCTCTGATAGTAATACAATCACAAAGAGCCCACCACGATTTGCGAGAATTCCAGTAACTAGATTCACACCAGTAGTTAGCTTTCCCAAACTAGACAGCTATGATATTCCGCGGTAGTTACTGTGGTCTGCGCCATCTCCTTTCTTAAATATGGGAACCGTCAGGCTATTTCTAAAATGAAGAAGCATTTGTCCAGTGGTCCAGATTTTAATAATCAGGTCATGTACATGATTTATGAGTTCCTCACCACCTTTTTTGGGAACTCCGCTGGTATACCATTAGGACCAGTAGCCTTGCGTTTCTTTACATGAGTGACAGCGTATTTCATGTCATGTTGGTGGGGAGCCAAGTTCTTCTTTGGTGGATGATTATTCCACTACGTCATACATTTGTTCATCAATAATTGTTTCCTTATTCACAAAGTCGTCAACATGTTCCTTTCTCCCACTCATGTTGGAGCGCTGACGCTTTAGAAGAATACGCTTGTCAGTGGGACAAAGTGGATCTCTACGAACGGTGCTTGGACCACAAATTTCTTCTGTTGCTTACAAGAACTGTAGTATATCTTTGGTAGATAATGTAACATTTTAACCCTTGTAATACACATAATTCAACGCACACGTAGTTCTTTGTACTTTTGCTTTGGTGAGAATAAAGATTTCTTTCTTATCGATGGAGTTCACTTCCCTTTGCAACGGTTGAAAAGATTTCCTGTTTCTGAGGTCAGTACTTAAATTTCGTCATCAGTTTCATCAAACCATTCCTGATGTTTCCTGGTCTTATACCTTAACGTTTCTTTGAACCTATCCACAATAGTGGTTACATCACAGTGACTTTCCTTAGACAGTGTCGTATGAAGCTGACTCCTGTACTGTAAGGCATATTGTGGCTTGGCAGACTTCGCTATGTCTACAGTTCTTTTGTTTCCTCCTCTGGGCGGATAATGACAAATGTATGACCGATGTAGTAAGTCGGTGATAAAACGCTCATAGGCTCCTGTCATTGCTTTAGTGGTGACAATCTTTCGTGCTAACAATTAGATAGTCAATGAGATCCTAGTGTTTCGACCAAGATTGCTGCCATGATGTTTTGAAGCAATTTTTTGTCGGAAGATGATGTTGGAAGACGTTAATTCATGTTCAGTACATTCTGAGAAGAGTGTAATACTACTGCCAATTCCCTCCTTGTCGATGACACATCGTGGAGCTTACCATTAAAATCACTAAGTAAGTTTATTTTTTCTTGTTGAGTTACGTTTGACAAGGCATCATCAGGAAACGAACAGGGTTTTTTTTTTACTTCATCATCAGAATCTAGAATTGGGGTGTGTGCACTTATCTTTGCAGTAATGCGGGTACCCATTCATTCCAAGTTTTAATGTCCTAAGGCTTTCATTAGCACCAATTAGAAGCTCCGACATGGCCCTGAGAAGCTTGCTCTTGATAGTACGAACCACTCCGTGCAGTCGATGACCATTACTAGCTCATCCCTTTCAGAAGAAACTGCATCTCTCACCTCGTTCCTTCAAGGGACATTCATTGAAGATTGATTTCTTTGAGTGCTGCTCTGTCAGCGTGATATCTTCTTAACTCCCTATCCACAACAGCTCTAATCCTTTTGCACGCTCTTCTATCGGTGTTCTTACATTCCATGTTGTAAAATATAATTTCGTATTTGTTCCAGCACAATGGGAGGTACCACAGGTTGTGGCTATCCAGTCAGTAGTAAAAAGTGGCTGACTACATTTAGGGCACCTGTTCTAGCCCCTTCCCCATAAGACGTGAGCACAGTGGACGCTAAATAGCATTGACCAGTCATAGATGCAGCAGTGAAATTGTTAGATGCAGCAACAGAAATGTTGTGCAGCCACAATCCTAAGCAAAACGACCGATCACAACACACCGCATATGTGCCAACTGACACAGTCCTGGCCCCGTACAAATGTCTCGATCATCGTCGGACTTCTGGGGGAGAGTCCGTATGACATTGGAAGCTTGCTGTACATGACATCTTTTAGGGTGAAAATGTTGCTACACTTCAAAAAAAGTAGCTTTGTCGTTGATGTAGAAAGTGTGTTAGCTGGCGAGGATGTGCAAGAAAGTTGAAGGATTCCTGGTCACTGCAGCGTTCACCCACTATTCGAGCCGACATTGGACTTACTGCCCTAAACATCCGGTCCGGCGCTGGAGACTTTTTATGCCGTTGATCACTGATGCTTCATTAGCCGTTATGGAGAGTTCCCCGCCCCAAGGACAAGAGTGTGGAGCGAGAGCATGCCATAACCATTACCAGCTCTCCGCCTCCCTGCGGAGCCTTTGGCGTGGTAGTTGGGGACTCCTTATCCCGCGAGTCGTTCGGTCGCCAGAGCCTCGTCAGTCGAGAGCAGGTTACACCACGTCCAGATGAGGATGATATCTGGATACGCTAGCTAGCTACCCCTTACACTCCCAAAATTTAAATAGTGACTTGAATTTGGTCTGAATTTGCGTAGCCAAACGCAGAGTGGGAAGTAGAGAAATGGGAAATCAAAATGGACTTCTTGCGAGGACTAGTTTACCAAAAGAGGTTTAACAGTTTCAAAGTGATTTAGTAATAATAAACATAAATTTAATTTCTGATGTGAGAGAAAATTTTTCCCATAACTTTCATAGCCAAATGAAGAGTGGGAAATGGACAATTCGGGGTACCAAACTGGTGACGTGAGCTCTATATTTGCTGAAATAGATTTAATTACTTCATAATAATCAGAGGAAGTAAGAAAAACTTAATTACTTATGTAGAGGAACATACTCTCTTTTTTGGAAAGCAAAATTAATATCAGATCACAGTATAAATTAAAACACCACTGCATTATCCTGCTCATTCTACTCTTAATAAAAATAGAATACCGATATATTTTTTAATAAATTATATTTCGTAATTTCTGAACAAAACTATAAAATAAAAATAAACTGAAAAAGTATGGTCAAATGTTTTGTGTAATGATTTGTCAAAAAGTAGCCGAAAAATATATAAGAGGAACGTTTAACACGTCTTTGAATGGTACTCTTTGAACGGTACACTTTGAATGACACTCGAAATCGTAACCCCCCAGACAAATATACTCTACAGCCCTCTAAAATTATGAGTAAAACACTGCACCATAAATTCTCAGTCGTCTCGTCATTTGCTCTGTTCCCTCAAATGGCTAAAGTTTGGAGCACACAATAGCATTACGTTGAAAATCATCATTTCGGCGATACGGGTGTTATGGAAAGGATTGGCGTAGTGTTGCATAAGCATACTGACCTACAGATCGTTGAACACGGTACACTCAACGATCGACGTTATTGTGACTCTGTATTCGTTGCTTATTTTCAGGGGTGCGTTGGGCCTTGACATAATTTTTATGGAGAATAACGACGTCGAACAGTATAGTAGAGGAGCTCTTGGAACGAGAGGATATTCAGCGAATGGGCTAGTTCTACACGTTCCCATCACTTAAATCCTGTCTAGTACGTGTGCGATGCGTTGAGCTGTCAGCGAATGGGCTAGTTCTGCACGTTCCCATCACTTAAATCCTATCTAGTACGTGTGCGATGCGTTGAGCTGACAGCGAATGGGCTATTTCTACACGTTCCCATCACTTAAATCCCGTCTAGTACGTGTGCGATGCGTTGAGATGACAGCGAATGGGCTAGTTCTACACGTTCCCATCACTTAAATCCTGTCTAGTACGTGTGCGATGCGTTGAGCTGACGTATTGCAGCGTGACCATCTAGAAGTTGTCTGCCGCATTGGAGGAGGAATGGAACACCCTGTCACAAGCACTCCCAACCAGCCTTGTGTCAAGCGTGGGAGCACGCTGCACAGCCTAAATCTGTAATGAACCATGCCATGCCTTTTATCTACGGGACCATAATAACTTGCGATGACTTTTGTTCGTCTTGCTGCGTGTTTCTTCAGTTACTTTCTATACCAGGGGTCGGTAAGTAATTTTAGATGGGGTACAGATACTTCCAATCGAAGTCCAGAAGAAAAACCTCATCTTTCTGACTAATTCGTCATTTCAGTTTTCACTCACAAAATAACATGAAATACAATAGATGGGATATCAGAAAGGTGGAAGGAGCATATAGAGGGTCTATACAAGGGCCATGTACTTGAGGACAATATTATGGAAATGGAAGAGCAAGTAGATGAAGATTAAATGGGAGATAGGATACTGCGTGAAGAGTTTGACAGAGCACTGAAAGATCTAAGTCGAAAAAAGGTCCCGGGAGTGGACAACATTCCATTAGAACTATTGATAGCCTTGGGAGAGCCAGCCACGACAAAACTGTACCATCTGGCGAGCAAGATATATAAGACAGGAGAAATACGCTCAGCCTTCAAGAATATAATAATTCCAATCGCAAAGAAAGCAGGTGTTGACAGATATGAAAATTACCGAATTATCAGTTTAATACGTCACGACTGCAGCATATTAACACGAATTCCTTACAGACGAATGGAACAACTGATAGAAGCCGACCTCGAGGAAGATCATTTTGGATTCCGTAGAAATGTTGGAACACGTGTGGCGATACTGACCCTACGGTTTATCTTACAAGATAGATTAAGGAAAGGCAAACCTACATTTGTAGAATTTGTAGACATACAGAAAGCTTTTGACAATGTTGACCGGAATACTCTTTTTAAATTTATGAACGTGGCAATGGTAAAATACAGGGCGCGAGAGCCTCTTTACAATTTGTACAGAAATAAGATGGCAGGGAAGTAGTGGTTGGGAAGGGAGTGAGACAGGGTTGTAGCGCATCCCCGATGTTATTCAGTCTGTATATTGATCTAGCAGTAACGGAAACAAAAGAAAAATCTGCAGTAAGAATTAAAATCCATGGCGAAAAAATGAAAACTTTGAGGTTCGACGATGACTCTGTAATTCTGTCAGACACAGCAAAGGACCAGGAACAGCAGTTGAACGAAATGGACAGTGTCTTGAAAGGAGGATATAAGATGAACATCAACCAAAGCAAAACGAGGATAATGGAATGTATTCGAATTAAATCAGGCGATGCTGTGGGAATTAAATTAGGAAATGAGGCACTTAAAGTTGTAAATGAATTTTGCTATTTGGGGAGCAACATAACTGATGATGGTCAAAGTAGAGAGGACATAAATTGTAGAATGGCAATCGCAAGGAAAATATTTCTGAAGAAGAGCAATTTGTTCATACTGAGTATAGATTTAAATGTCAGGAAGCCGTTTCTGAAAGTATTTGTGTGGCGTGTAGCCATGTATGAAAGTGAAACATGGACGATAAATAGTTTGGACAAGAAGAGAGTAGAAGCTTTCGAAATGTGGTGCTACTGAAGAATACTGCAGATTAGGCGTAATGAGGAGGTATTGAATAGAACTGGGGAGAAAAGAAATTCGTGGCACAACTTGACTAGAGGGATGGATCGGTTGGTAGTACATGTTATGAGGCATCAAGGGATCACAAATTTAGTACTAAAGTGCAGCGTGGAGGGTAAAAATCGTAGATGGAGACCAAGAGCTGAATACACTAAGCAGATTCAGAAGTATGTAGTTTGCAGTAGGTGCCGGGAGATGAAGAAGCTTGCACAGGATAGAGTAGGAAGGAGAGCTGCATCAAACCAGTCTCTGGACTGAAAACCACAACAACAATAGATTGGCGTATTTGTATTCAAAATCCCGAGAAGAGCTTATATTGTTTACTAATTTTTTATCTTAATTTTCAGTGTCAAAGTTGTATGACATAAAATAGACATAACTCTATTAAAAATCTGCAATAAACATACATTCTTCGCTATTTTTGTTTTCGCTCACGAAAAATATTAAGTGCGATACATACGAATATTTGCAGTGAAAAATCCAGAAAAAGACCTATATGTAGTAGTATTTTTTATTTTTATTTTCACTCATAAAATATGAAACACAACACATAGGCATATTTGTGTAATAAATCAACGGGACGTATTATATTTGCGGCCTTGAGCCAGTTTCGTAAAGTGATGCTCACATGGGGTGCAGCTTGTGCTAATAGTGTCTTCATGGTGGGCAACCTTTAATCTTGTTCTTGAAAAAATTAACTGTAGAAAATCGAATTTCAGAAATATATTTGGAGCCATATATAGCAGCCAGGTACGTGGCTAAGATATTGCAGTTTACAATTTTTTCTTGGACCTGTTCACTCCAAAATACTTCAGCGGATGCAATTTTATAATTTTGCAAGAAATATCTTCCTGCAAGTCTGTTGTTTGCGTCTGCAGTAAAAGCTCTGAGAGGCCGAATAATGTCGTAGCAGCATCCGTCCAGTCTGCCGTTGGTGAAATTTCAAAAGACGATTATAAGAATTGCGACTGCTTTTCTATCTCTGAAAATTCTAGGAATCTTGCTACAAATTCCTTCTTAGTATCTGATACAAAATTTGTCTGAACGTCTATTTCAGAATTACTTTTACATTAAACATTGTTGGACAGTGAAAAAATTCCTTACTTGCAATGTCTTTTCCAAAGATATCCATCTTGCAAGAAAGCACACTTTGTACCAGATCACATATCAATGTCCCATTTGGTTGTAGCTCGGCACTGAGCGCTCTTAAATGTTTAAGAGTCTTTCAAGGAAGCAATAGCCAACTAGTACCTCCAAATAGTTTCTTGCTTCTTGTAAATGTAAGTTTTATAGGAAGAGATTATTTCTTTCATTAGTCATAAACGTTGAATCACTTGACCTCCACTTAGTCGACGAACACTGCTGTACTGTAGTAAGTCAGAATGTACCGTATCACACTTGGAGAGATATTCTGGACTGTCTATGTTGAAGAACAGAACGAAACCTCATAAAATTAATCAACTTGACCAACCTGTTTCAGAGATAGACTAAGTTTTGCACAAAGGACTGCCTGGGGAATTACACACTTACAAGATAGTAGCCCCGTATTCTCATTTTTCAATCTCTGTACTAGTCTTTTTCCTTTGCCGATCATAGTTGGCCACCAGTCAGTTGAGACACCATTTTATCATAACGCATGTTTGATTTTGTCATGAAGTCATCAAAAATGTTGAATAAATCTTCCCCACGGGGCTTGCCTTTCAAGAGCAACATTTTGAGCAGCTCTTCCCTAATTATATAGTACTTTCAGAATACAAAGTGAAAATGTTTTGTTCGTCAACAACGTCGCATAATTTCTTGTAGTGCTAGGCGCCTTCTGCAGAAGTTAAAGCAAACAACTTTTATTATCAGCAGCCAAATTTCGGCTCTTCTTGTATTACTTGTTGCCGACAAATGGACTACCTTGAACTGCGACGACGTCCTTTTTCTCTCCAAACAGTGTCATGGCCACATCCAACCCATTTTCTACTATTTCAAAGTCTGAAAATGGCTTCTGGTGTTTAGTAACCGTCGAACACAAACACATCGCTGGTTATTTAAATTGAACTGGGAAAGCCGTGCTCCTTTATTTCTTTATTTGTTTTAAGAATTTACATTTGCCTGGAGTTTTTGTAGATGAAATGCACTACCCAAAGAAAAATTTTTATGGAACAGTTGAAGAGGTGTTTCGTAGTGTCGCATTAAATTGGCACTTTTAACGAGAATGACAGTACCGTTGCACGTGACGCAAACTGAAACAGCTCCAGCCAATTAGGCAACATGAAACAATACTGTTCAGCCCACTCAGTTGAAGGCTTCCTATTTTCACTATCAAGTTTACCGTTTTCGTGATCTATATCGATGCAAAAGAAACGTTATAAGCCTCGCCCATAACGAAAGGCTCTGTACGAAATCGCATCAACTGCTGATGAAGTGGCTTTAAAGAGGCTTACTTTATTTAGATTCGTTCTTTATAATAAAACCGAAACCCGGCACACAGCTCTTGCAGACGCATCGTGAAGAAGCTACTTCTGGGTCAAAGTGTATGCTGCCGTGCACCACAGAAACCGCCCTGCAAAGGAGGCGCTTTGTTGTCCAAGGTTGCCGCCGCCGAGCGAATTCGGATGATGTTTCACTAAATAGTTTTAAGCTATCGTTCGAGTTACGAGCTAGAAAATTATGTTTAAATGATTATGCCTTCTCCGATTTAATAGACGTCACTGATGATGTCGGAATATGAAATCGAATTATAAAATTTCCTTGTTCATAAAATGAAATTCATGCGTTCCATTCGTGCGTACAGAGCTTCTACGTGATCGACACAACGCCCTGTGCCGGCCGACGCCCTTCCGTCCCCGCTATTTAGCGCATTCTCCTGCACTGCGCATGCGTCAAAGAAAGTGGTATAGGCATGTGTATTCAAGTACCGAAATATGTTAACAGGCAGAACCCATGTGTATGACAAGTGTGTGGTGCAGTTGTTAGACTGGTTGCCGCATCTACAGTTGCAGGCTATCAAGATTTAAGTGAGTTTGAACGTCGCGTTATAGTCAGTACGCGAGCGATGGGACATAGCATCTCACAGGTAGGGGTTAAATGGGGATTTTCCAGTACGACCATTTCACGAGTGTACCGTGAATATCAGGAATCCTGTAAAACATCAAATGTCCGACATCGCTCTGACCGGAAAAAGATCGTGCAAGGACGGGACCAACGACGTCTTGAAGCGAATCGTTCAACGTGACAGGAGTGCAACCTTCCCTCAAATTGCTGCAGATTTAAATGCTGGGCCATCAACAAGGGTCACCGTGCGCACCATTCAACGAAACGTCGTCGATATGGGCTTTCGGAGCCGAAGGCCCAGTCGTGTTGTAACCTCCCCGTCACTCATCGATCTAAATGACAATGAAAAATAAAACCGCGCGTACCTAATGGAAATTTGGGAAAAGCAATCGTCACCGAAGTTAATCTGTCGGTAAAGAGGGAGGAAACGGTTACATCTAAATGAAAGGAAAAATGCAAATGAAATTGGTGGAAATTAATTTTGAGAAAAGGGTAAACTTAATAAAGAAAGTAAATGTGGAGTCGTTACGTTAACAATTAATTGGCGTTAATTAGATATTTGAGATTTGGGGGAAATAACGGTCGCCAGTCCTATGGACAACTACTATAATAACTGAAAATGAAATATTGATGCACTTATAATTAGCACTAAAAGCGTGGCAACTGAAGGTTGAAACGTGTTGTGTGAAAACTGAAAGTTTGTCAGAAGTAATAAATTTCGGTACACTCTGACTTAATTTAGCAAAAGAATTAATAAAACCGGAAAATTGAAAATTTAGTGACTGAAATTAATAGTCAGCTTTGTTTCTGAAGCACTACGAAATTCAATAAAAAAAAAGGGTAGTCTTGGGCTACCTCAACAATCATTTCAAAAGCTACTTGAGTCTACGCAATTTAGAAATAAGAGATTTAACTTTGAACTTGAATTCAATGATTATGAAAAATTAATAATACTGAAATTTAGTACGTACCAAGCTGAGCTGCAGTCACAGGTAAGCTAAAATATGGTAACAAAACTCACACTCTTAATCTGTGCTTGTGTAATCTAAATATTGTAGCCAGCTACGAATACTTTAACTAAACTTTGAAATTAAAGCAGTGAAATGGAATTATATTACTTTAATGCTGGCGTTTGAATTTGAACGACACTTGGGTTCATTCTGGAAAAGGAAGTGACCCTGTTTGGTAATGAAATTGGTACAATGAGCAACAAAGTTTCATGATAAGTAGCTGTATTTTAGTGATGGAATAGTTTGAAAAGCTCAGGTCTGCCATACAGTTCTAAAACTTTACATGCTTTCAGTCTTCCTTGTTGGTTGATTGAAGGTTTGAAGTCGTCGATCGATGAGGTGGTGACAGTCACTCATTGTCGGATGTTGCTGTTGCAAAAGCTGGATGTTGGTGCGCCTTCTTCTCGGCACGGTCACCAGGCGAAACGGGCTCTTGATGTGCACTAGCTAATGCTTCCCGTCTGCGATACCGTGTCAAAAACTACTATAGCAAGTCGATCGCAATTACATGCTGCCAAACCCCGAAATCGCGGCAACTCGCGGGAGCGTCACACAACATACCTGCTCCACCGCCCTATTCCAGCCAGATTCCTCTGCCCGCGCTCCATGCGGCAGAGTTAAAACTACTAAAGATCGTAAACACTTTGGTTCTCCACACGAACTATCGATGTAATCGTTTGATGGCACAGTTTTATACAAATAGTATTTACAAAACAAACCGATTATACTTCGACATAAATGCATAAATATATACATACATTGTCAATAAAATTCTTCTGGGTTAGAGACCGCATTGTCATTTATAAAATTCCAACGTTTCGGTGTCTGTTGCAAATCAGCGGTGTCAGAACATCATGAGCAGTGCAGGATGGACATCGAATTTCGAGAGGCCCGAGTACTGGGGAAACAGCTGTTTAGTTTGAGGAGGAAGACTAGAGACGCTATAGAAATAGCCAAGAGACCCGATAATATGAACAGAGAAGACGGGTACAGACTTCCAGCGTCTTGGCTGCCTGCTGTGACAGCTTTGCGGAAGGACAGCTCGCGCAAAGCAACAGGCGTGCGGTAGGCCACAGCGGAGGATGGTACACAGAGCGCTGACGCGGCCTAGTCGATACTAGGCAGTTAGTAAACAACGCTACGCTGCAGTCGCCGCTAAGTCTCCTATTCACCGATTTCCATCAATGACAGGCAGTAAAGGAAACTCCAGTGGAAAAGGCCTATTTCCGCCAATAACAAGACGCAATGCAAACGCCAATAAAATGAACTCCTAGTACCCTTCCTCCTCATCCTCACATCCAATCACAACACTCTTCCATAGTATATATGTACCCACACTTGCGCGCATTCAGCAGTTAGCAACACACGCTGAGGAACGCGTCTTGCAACAGACGCCGAAACGTTGGAATTTTATAAATGACAATGCGGTCTCTAACCCAGAAGAATTCTATTGACATTGACAACGGCCGCGGAAGCCTACGGTTACATATATACATACAGATAGTAAAACAATTACAATATATATATAGACACAGAAATGTCATATCTTCAGTTAACAAAATACGGAAAAAATGTATAGTGCAATTGATGGAGATAGGAGGGTAGGCATCTCCGGCAGCACAATGTATCCTTCATGACTACACAACATAAAGCCTTACGCCTTGCGTGGGCTCGTCAACACCGGCATTGTACTGTTGAAGACTGGACACATGTTGCCTGGTCGGACGATACTCGTTCAGATTGTATTGTGCGGATGGACATGTAAGGGTATGGGAACAACCCCATGAATCCATGGACTCTGCATGTCAGCGGGGTACTGTTCTAGTTGGCCAAGGCTCTGTAATGATGTGGGGCGTGTGCCGTTGGAGTGATATGGGACCCCTGATACGTCTAGGTACGACTCTGACAGGTGACACATACGTGAGCATCCTACCTGATCAGCTGTACCCATTTAGGTACATTGTGCATTACGCCCGACTTGGGCAATTCCAGTAGGACAATGCGACACGCCACACGTCCAGAATTTACAGAGTGGCTCCAGTATCACTCTTCCGAGTTTAAATACTTCTGCTTGCCACCAAACGCCACAGACATGAACACTATTGACGATACATGGGGTGTCTTGCAACGTTCAGAAGAGATCTCCACTTCCTCGTTCTCTGGGGATTCATGGTGGCAATGCACTCCAGTACTTGGACATTAATCGAGTCCATGCCATGACGTGTTGTAACACTTCTGCGTGCTTGCGGGTGCCCTACACGATATTAGGCAGGTGAACAATTTTTTTTTGTCTCTTCAGTGTATCTAATCTACCTATGAGGAACCATTATGAATTCTAATTATTCTGCAGTTAATTGCACACTACTAGAAGAAACTACAAGAGTGGCGCTCAAACGAAATTTTATCTACAGAAAAATATTTTTTTAATATAATTTGAGTAAGTAGTTTGTGTCTTCAAAATCTTTTTGACAGTCCAGTTTTTGACCTTCAACGGTTCGGACCTGGACCGCGATCCGCCAGTTGCCGACTGCTGTTCTATACTACCTATACTGTACTCTAGCAGTTCTTTCTATGTATGGTACAAGTTTCGCCTAGCTATGTTGCTCGGCAGTGACACATCATGCGAAGGTTACTTTCGTTCTTAAGTTTTGCACACCGGTGTATTTTATATCACAAATATTCCATTAAATATTGCTCTCTTCACAAGTAACTACATCTTTACTGTGTCTGACAGTGCAATCTGCATCAACAGTGTTAGGAGGTTTGGACAAGACACTCGTGATGTGACGTGCGTTCCGCTGAAGGCTGCAGCGCCTTCTTTACCCTAAAAACTGTGGCGCCGCGATTCTAAACATTGCACGTCACATCCGTCCGAGTGGTTGAAATAATTAGGAGTTTATTGTAGGTCTGTCAAAGTCTCTAAAGATAGTAGCTTTCCTTTAACCAGTCACATACATTTTAATGCTCATACTAAGATATTTATAGTTATCAAGCAAATTTGACTGTAGGAGAGGTTTATATCGTGAGTGAGATGAAAGCGAACATTTGCACTCTTAAGCGTCGAAGACTGCATACAGTGAAAGGTGACGCTGCAGAAAGAACTCGGTTTTGGGAGGACGACAGTTCAAATCCCCACCCACACAAACAGATTTAGGTTTACTGTAATCTCCCTAAACTGCCAGATGCTGTATTGGTTTCTATGATAACGACACGGCTAATTTCTTTCTCCACCCAGTCCCAATCCAAACTCGTTCTCCATCTATAATGACTGCTCCGTCGACAGTGCGGAATCACCCTTCGTTCTTTCTTTTGGAGTTGGTACATATCATCCCTTTGAGATATTTATCTCTGTACATAAGCATTAGACACAATCCACACTTGAAAGTGACACCCTATATTTCATAAACATGTAAGTACAGGCATGAAACAAACTTTTACATTTATTGTGCAACTTGCTATATTCTGACTAATCTACAGTTTTGACAATGAATTACTTATAATTAAGTAATCACACGGCTACTTTTTTGATTCCATTCCTTCATCCTGACACAACCATGTACACCGTACAACGTTGGGCTGGCATGTGAGAAGAGCACACACTAATTACAGTTTACGTGTGCTAACTGAGGAAGCACACCATGCCGTTTGTTTGAAATAGTCTGGCGAAGTTATGAGTTGTCGTATATAAGCGCTTCCGTTTGCTTTTCTGCTTCGTCCTTCAGGCGGGTCACATCTCAGTAGGTCTCTGCCACGCGACATCCAGCTATCAAATAATCACAGTGGGCGTAATTCCCATTTTTACTTGTCCAGGAATTAGCGGTACACGCAGTACTGTAAAAGGTTGTTTGAAATCCAATACCAGGAATAGTACCACCACCTATTCGGAGAGAATGGGACAAGACTGAACTGATCACTTATTGATCATTAATAGAACGCATAATGACTGAAGCAAGATTTTTCTTATAACGCAAAAAAAAACAGAAAACAAAAAAACTTGGTGCCAGTGATGAAAAACTTAGATTGTGGCCGTGAAAGATTGAGGCAACACTTGATCTGGAATGTGAATTAATTTCTGAAACATTGAGTCCTGACTACAATAACTCGACGACTTGGAAAATTGAGTAACCTTAGATGGGAGGGGTTTATCTTGAAAGTAGGGCGTATACTTAAAAACCGACTATTCAGTCTGAGAAGACCATACAATTCGGTATATATGGAGCCTGTACCCAGCCTACTGCATACAGGGCCATCATCGAGTGGCAGGAAGCTCACTGTAATTGTAAGTTTTAGTCAAAAAATACAAATTGTGTACAACGTGTATGTTCCTTATAAAATACTAACAATAATCAACACTAATACCAATGAAATCTAAGCCCTCTCTAATGTTATTTCCTGTTTAAGAAAAGTTTTTTTTCAGTATGAGATAAACGATTATGTCGAGTTTCGAATCAAATAATGCAGTATATATTCATTTACAGAAATTCTTTTTTCGATAGAACTGTTAATGAATTTTCAGAATGATAATCAATCCTTCTCTTACATAAAGTTAAATGCACAGGGTGAAGCGAAATTCCCGCTCTCGGGGTTTTGCAGCGTGACTCCTTACATGCGAGCAACACAAAAATCTGTCTCACCAAATTTCGTCCGGCGATACATCCAGCAGAAGAAGGACGTTAAAGAGTGACAGTCTGGCAACACTATAACCGCATGTATGGTAACTACCTCTGTCAGCACTTATTAGTGGTGCTGAACAGTTGGTGCAGCGAATAGAGTTTTGCGTTAGCATGCAAGAGGCCAGTGGTTCGATTCTGGTTTGAGGCATATGTTTTTAATTTGATTAATGTAGTCCAGGTGGCACGGTACCTGGCATCTTACTCGTCGATAGTGACTGCACCGGGTCATGTAGAAATCATTTGAACTTACATACTGCAATCGTAGAAATGTAAGATTGGTCAGCTTTTAAAGGAGCCCTTTACACGTCGTGGGTGTGAATTTATTCGCGCCACTTCATTTACTAGATGCGAAACCTGTTTTCTTTGTATCCTTCTCCCATGGTACCATAAATTATAACCAAGTATTAGTCTTACCTCCTTCACGACCATTACATTTCGTTACGGCCTTACGTTACCAGTAGGACTAGCAACGTGCTTTACGAGTACTGTGAATGGTTCCAACAAGAACAGGAAGCCAACGACGGCTTCATGAACACCTTGATAGGGCCGGATGAAGCAGCATTCACTCTTGAGAGTGTCTTCAATAAGCACAATGCGTACCATTGGTGTGAGGTTAACCAGTACGTCACCTGCGACCATGGATATCAAGTTCGCTTTGGTGTCTATGTCTGGGCCGGAGTATTGGGCGACAGGTATTTGGGCCACTACATAAAGCCTGATCGGTTGACTGCATGAAGGTACCATGCATTCCTCTCAAACTGTCTGGCTGATGCGCTGAAAGATGTTCCACTACATGTTTGGCAGAGGATATGGTTCCAACATCATAGTACACCTCCACACACTGGAATTTATGTGCGACAGTATTTGCACAGAATATTTCAGCCAGGGAAATGGCTCGGACGTGGAGGTCCAGTTGTATGGCCACCGCGTTCACCTGACCTAAATCTCCCGGATTTCTTCGTGTGGGGAAACCTGATGGAGTACGTGTACTCTACTCAGCCGAAGAATATGGAAAAATTGGTAGTGTTTGTTCATGCTGCTCTTTTTACTGTGGATGCAGATTGTCTGCGAAGGGTCCAGAGATGTATGATCCGGAGGGTTGCGGAGCGTTTGGACGTACAGGGAGGTCGCTTTGAGCATTTTTTGTTCTGAGGTCATGCGGTCATTAATTTGGACGTTACTACTGTCACTGGTTCCTAATGTGCGACATCTGAGCGCTCATATTACATGTAGCACAAATGATAAGTAAATGTTGTGTTATTGTACTGTGCTGTCAACTTTAGCATCTCGAAACTGATACTGTTTTTGTAATTATTGTGTCCTATGACAGGTCATTTGTTTCAACTATCTATTTCTTATTTGTCTAACCACGTATTTGTTATGTTCAGCGTTACAAAATGTTGTAAATTTAGGATACATCTGACCTAAGAGACGGTGTATATTACAGTATGAAATGGCAGAATAAAATTAGCAAATAAAGAACAAATACGCCCAAACCCAGGGTCGAACGCTTGACCTCCTGCATGCTAACCCAAAACTCTATCCACTGCACCAACTGCACAGCACAGTTAGCATGTACTTACAGAGGTGGTTATCATACATGCAGTTACAGTGTTGCCAGATTGACGCTTTTTAACGTCCGTTTCCTGCCGGATGTATTCGCCGGAAGAAATTTTGTGACAGACATTTTTTTATCACTGGCATGTAAGGAGTCGCGCTGCGAAGCCCGAGTGCATGAATTTGCTTCACATAGTATACAGGGTGTGAAGGAATACCTCATAATCACGTTTTTCCTGGCGCAGTGCAGCAACTCGAGGCGGCATGGACTCAACAAGTCGATAGAAATCACGTCGGGCGATCTGGGCTGCCAAAATATTCGGTTGAAATGTACAGAATATTCTTAAAACCATAAAGGATCCATCTTTGTCAGATATATATGAAGTCCATGAATGGCTACAAATGGTCTCCAAGTAACCAAACGTAACTATTTACACTCAAGACCATTACATGTAAACACAGACCACAATATTATGGAGCCACCACCAACTTGCATGACACCTTTATGACAACCTGGGTCCATTGCTTTGCGAGGTGTTCCAGCACAATCGAACATTACCATCAGCTCTAATCAACTGAAACCGGGACTGATCTGACCAGAACCACGGTTTTCCCGTCGTCTAGGATCTAACTGATATTGTCACAAGCCCAGGGAAGTCACTGCAGGAGATGTCCTGCTATTAGCAAAGACACTCGCGTAGGTCGTCTGCTGCCAAAGCCCATTAACACCAAATATCGCCGCACTGCGCCAATGAATATGTTAACCATATATCCCACACTGATTTCTTCATTCTTTCATGCGGTGTTCCCTGCATATTAGTACTGACAACTCTACGCAAACGGCGGTGCTCTCGGGCATTAAGTGAAGGCACAGGCAGCTCCGTTGTTCGTAGTGAGAGATAACGCCTGAAATGTGATATTCTCGGTACACTGTTGTTCATGAACCTTTCCAAAACAAAAGTAATGTCCAACAAATGTCTCAAAGCTGGAGATGTGAAAGTCAAGGTCAGTCTATTAGAAGAGGTCAGTGAATATGTCTACCTTGTCCAGATTATATATATGAGGGGAGACATAAGGCCAGAAATCTATCGACGCATCAAGCTTGGCTGGCAAGCTTTTGGGAAGAATTCAACAGCATTCAGATCAAAAATGCCAGTAAATCTGAAGAAAGCAGTATTTGTTCAATGCATTCTTCCTGTGATGACGTATGGCTGCGAGACATGGACACTGAACTCAATTACAAAATGGAAACTTAGGACAACACAGAGAGCCATGGAGAGATCAATGCTGGGCTATACAAGAATGGACAGGAAAAGGGCAGAGGACATCCGGTCTGTCACGAGGGTTAAGGACATCTTAAAGACAGTAGGTTCCTTGAAATGGCAGTGGGCTGGCCACGTCACAAGAAGAAAAGACAACAGATGGACGAAGCCAGTACTGAAGTGGAGTCCGAGAGAGCACCGGAGGCCTAGACGAAGACCACCAGACAGATGGGACAAAGACATCAAGAAGATCGCTGGTAACATCTGGCAGAGAACTGCCCAAGACCGTTCCACTTGGAGAAGACTTCTGGAAGCCTACCTGAATCCTCGACTCGAAGAGGCCACATCATTTAATGACTGAATTGGCTAATGATGATGATTATTATTATTTTGTTCACTGTGGATCTCAAAGTGTTGACTGCCGTAACGCTTTCCGAAATGGAATGTCCCATGCATCTACCTCCAATGGCCATTCCGCGTTTACAGTCTGTTGATTCCCGTCTTGCGGTCGTAATCACTTTGGAAAAGCTTTTCTCCTGAATCACCTGAGTACAAATGACAGCTCCGTCGATGCATTGCCCTTTTATATCGGCTGTACTATACTATCGCCATCTATTTTTATGCATATTGCTATTCCATGACTTCTGTCACCTCAGTGTAGGTGCACACACCAGTGTGTTGGTTGAATAATCTCCCTTTCCTCAACCAAGTCAAAAATTTCACGACATGATGATTTCAGCGCTGTTTTCTGCTCTATTGAGCGGACTCGGCATGTTAGAAATGTACAACTTTTTGCGTCCATGCGTCCACACTTTAACACTTAGCACGCTTCCAAGGGAAGCATTAATGGCTTGCTCTTCCCACACATAATTGGAGGCAATAACCAACCTAAAGACATACAACTTGCAATGGCTCTAATTATTAGTCTGCAAATGACATAAATTCTGATGTAATATTGTTCAGCACGCCGTCCTCCGCCACAACAGAAATATCTGCGCTTACACTCATCACACCATGTATATTAACATACTGACACGTCAAGTCCTAATCCGAAAGGGGGGTCCTTTGTGAGAAACAACACTTACCACTGACCAGGCGGAAAACGAGTGTCTCCTAGGTGGAGAGCGCTAATATTTGTATAACCACCAAGTAGTCCAAACAATGGTAACACTACAAAGCTAAACAATTTCGAGAACCTTCCAGAAATTATAAATACAAAACAATAAATATTTGCTGGTAATCGGATCTGAATCGGCAAGCCGAGACACCCCAGCTACTGACGTTACTAACCACTACTCCACTTTCCGTCCAGCATAGCTCGTCTCATTATCCGTAATTTATTGCGGAGCACTCACAGGAATAATCGTGTTACTGCTCGATGAATGTAGCACTTTCTCTGCAGGTTTGACTAGTTATTAATTTCCTATAATATGCTAGTTCTACCGTAGTTGTTGATGGTATAAAACACGCCACATCATAAGCTATATATAGCCAACCAAATTGCATAAACGCTGTAACGACTTCGCTTAATACTATTACTACAGTACACGGTTAAAATTCAAAGGTTTGTAACAATTTACAAACATAAATATTATTTCTAATTTAAAATACGTTAATTGTTTAACCGTGTTTGGGCAAAATTAAATTTACTTATAAATGGAGGTGCAAGAAAACATTTTGCTCCGCAGCAGAAGAGCGAAACATATTTCTAAAAAGCGTGGTTTCTTTGCACGTTCTGTCTAGTTAGTTAGCGCTAGAAAGATATCTTGATCAAATTGCCTTTCATTATGAGTGTGGAATGCGCTCAATAACTGTGGTATGACCTTTCAAAATGATGGACAGTAAAAATCAGTCGTTTTCTTTCTCGCGTTATTAAAGCATGTCCAACTGTTACTAGCTACTCATTATCAATGCCAAAAATACAATAACTACATAGCCAGACGATACTATGAAGAAATTACAATTCGTGGCATGACATATATCGCTTGACATTAGATTACATACAGGTATTTCAGATTTTTAATACATGCCCTAGTACATCAGCACCTGTTGTTCGGGCTCCTGTGAAAGTTCATTCAAGACTGCTATATAATGAAGGTAGGCCTTGCAGATTTTTAATACGTCCCTAGTAGACAAACCCTGTTGTTCAGGCTCTTGTCACAATTCCTTGCCGGCCGCGGTGGTCTAGCGGTTCAGGCGCTCAGTCCCGAAGCGCGCGACTGCTACGGTCGCAGGTTCGAATCCTGCCTCGGGCTTGGATGTGTGTGATGTCCTTAGGTTATTTAGGCTTAAGTAGTTCTAAATTCTAGGGGACTGATGACCACAGCAGTTAAGTCCTATAGTGCTCAGAGCCATTTGAACAATTTGAACCAACTCTCTTGATGGCCCTAATTTCCAGGGTTGCTTTTATATGCATTTCCTCTTCAAATTACGACTGGTTGGAGGGATTATCTCGGAAGGGACGGAAGTCGGTATATGTAGTATACAGGTAGAGACAAACAAGTGGTTACAATTTCAGGGAAATTGGATGAACTAGTCAAGAGAAAGGGCTTCACAAACTGAGCAAGTCAATAACGCATTGGTCTACCTCTGTTATTCAAGTCCCACAGTACTCAGAGCCATTTGAACCACAATTCCTTCAACACTACCTTACAATGAAGGTAGACTTTTCAAGGAACGCTTAAGTTGGCTATATGCACCTTCTGTGTAAACTAAGTAATAATTAACACTGAGAGTCAAGCAGTTATGGTATCTAGTAAAACTTAAAGTGCCCATAGGAATGAAACAAAATAAAATACAAGTAAAATTACTGACGTTTCTCTCTGACTTACTGCCACATTAAGCGATTAAAACCAGAAGATGTAAAAATGCCAGATTCATTCCTTATCAGCCAATTGTTTTGGTCTTTCAACATTGCAGCATAGTCAGCAATCGTGATAATCTGATATATAAGAAACTATCAGCCTCGACTGCGGTAATGAAACCAACCTTTACCTAGGTTTCAGCCCAAGTAATTGAGCCTTCTTCAGAAGATATACCTGAATCTATAATTTGTCTAAGAGGGCATGGTCTATAAATGAAACTAAAATAGCCTTTATAGACGTAGACCCATTTTAAAAATGCGGTACAAAGGTACTAAGTCAACACCAAAACTTAACTTAAGCTCTGGCGTGGACCTCGTCTCCATGGACGCCGTACTGTGGGCCTCGGGAGCTCACGTGAAACTAAGTAGAACTTAGTCCTATTAACTGAAACTGAGAGTTCTACTCAGTTTCACGTGAGCTCCTGAGGCCCACCGCACGGCGTCCATGGAGACGAGGTGCACGTCAGAGCTTAAGTTAAGTCTTGGTGTTGACTTAGTACTTACGTACCGCATTTTTAAAATGTGACTACGCAAATAAAGGTTATTTTAGTTTTATTTATAGACCATTCAGTCTTAGACAAATTACAGATTCAGGTATATCTTCTGAAGAAGGCTCAATTACTTGGGCTGAAATCTAGGTAAAGGTTGGTTTCATTACCGCAGTCGAGGCTGATAGCTTCTTATAAATTGTTTTGTTATTTTTTAAAAAAACGTATAGGTAATGTGAGATTCAGAAAAATTTTCCTAAAATATTTACAGATTACTAAGAGGTACATGATGTATGCTGAGACTATTAGAAATGATTTGTTTCAAGTATTTTTTTTCTTTTCTACTCTTCTTCTCTTTATTTAATCTACGTGATGAGGTACGTGGTTCCTGTTACTTACTGACTAGTTCACAGATAACGCCAAATATCAGTGAGATAGTTAGTTAGTGTAATTTGCCGTTCCGCAACGGATGCAGAGTGTGCTAATATCTTTGTCACTTTAGATTTTTAATTATTTTAATTATAAGCACAATAAAACCAATATGCAGATCCACTACTATTAACAATCTACACGCATGTAAACCAATGTAACATGAAAGAAGTTCTGTAGGTTCAATATTACAACTATTGTATTCGTACAGTATTACGTCAATAGCTGCTATATAAAGGCAGGAATGTAGGGTGCTGGTCTGTATCCTTCACTGCTTACCAACTAGAAGTTTTTACGTAATTCCTAAAATTGGCCATTTTGACCTGATAAGGTTGCACCCAACATTTTCTTGATGGCGAAAAATCTCTACCTCTTCTAGGAGATCGAGGAGCCTCACATTAAATGTCAAGGTCGGCAGCCATATTCGATTTCTTCGTGGCATCTTCTATTTCCAACGTGACGTCTACCCCAAACGCGATTTCCAGCCTCCTTTCTGTTTGGCCAACGTATCTCACGCTACCTATGCGTTTTTTTTTTTTTTTAAGAATAGCAAACGAACTGGCTCACGGCGAGTGAATCTGGTATCTTCTATTCTTTAGTGTTAATCGTTGCATTAAGTCGGACAGCAAAGTCAATAGTTTTACTTGCATTTTATTTTCTTTTTTCCCCTTGCAAGATCTAAGATTTATCATAGAACATAAGTACTTTGCTATGAATGTTACGTATTATGTAGTTCATATAGAGGGTGCCAGACAGACAGCCGATGTTTTCTCTGTAAGGCCTACCTTCATTATATAGTAGTCTTGAATGAACTTTCACAGGAGCCCGAACAACAGGTGGTGTTGTACTAGGGCATGTATTAAAAATCTGAAATACCTGTATGTAATCTAATGACAAGCGATATATGCCATGCCACGAATTGTAATTTCTTCATAGTATCGTCTGGATATGTAGTTATTGTATTTTTGGCATTGATAATGACTAGCTAGTAACCGAAATTTGGATATGCTTTAATAAAGCCCAAGAGGAAACGACTGATTGCTACTTTCCGCTATTTTGAAACCTTTTGAAATCATCAAATTGGTGCATAATTCCAAAACAGTTCCTAGATATAAAAGTACAATTTTGAAAGCCCTATATTTTGATCTGTGTCACCATCCTAAATGCAAAAACGGAACTGAAAATGAACCCTCCAATTCCCAACAGATTCCAAGTAATGTATGGTCCAAAATGCAGTTCGTCATTAAATCTCTACTCGAAACGCATTTTTCTGCAAAAAAATTTTGGACAAACGTTCCTTGAAAAACAGGTTCGGATCATTTGGTATAAGCAGCCCTTATTATACGTAGATTCCTCATTGTTTGTCACTGAAAATTTATTACTACGTTTCGTTCGTTGCTCGGGTTAAACCATTACAGGCCGGCCGCGGTGGTCTCGCCGTTAAGGCGCTCAGTTCGGAACCGCGTGACTGCTACGGTCGCAGGTTCGAATCCTGCCTCGGGCATGGATGTGTGTGATGTCCGTAGGTTAGTTAGGTTTAAGTAGTTCTAAATTCTAGGGGACTGATGACCACAGATGTTAAGTCCCATAGTGCTCAGAGCCTTCTTAAACCATTACACTTAAAACCAAAGTCTTCAACTGCCAGTTTACGTATTCTATATCATCCAAGTGTCTCGCAAAATCACTGCTCTAACAAAACACTATCCAGCCGAATTCGAACACTAATTTAATGTTCTGAGAAGTTAACACTTTATTTTAGAATTGATCAGCAAATATTTCTCTGTTTTTACAGGACTTATATACAGAGATTGTGTGAACCCTGTGAAAGTAGAGGACATGAAACTGCCCCTCAGACACCCTCGCAACGAAACTATTTTAGATTGTAATGCTAAAATGGGAAACCTAACTGAACAAGGCAGTTCTTTGCGTCTAGCATTGCCTATAGCCGTCACCCTACATTTGACAATATCTTAGCAAGAAAGAGAGAAGACACGTCTTACCGTACTTTATTCCCCATTTACGGCAAAAACCACCTAGAAACAAAGGGCGTACTACTTTATATTTCAGAAAGCCATACTAAAAGTTAGCCAAAATCGGAACACTGCAAACCTTCGTTTTCTGTAAGAGCTCACATCTTGTTCAACTGCAAGAATGAGGCAGACTTATTAAGTTATAATGGAATTTACAATAAATTCTTACGAACTGTAATATCCAGAGGCAAGGCTGTAGTAATTAGATTCATGGAGTTATAGCTGGAGGCAACAAATGTCAGCCTCCATATCCAATGAACATGTGCTGGTGGAAGATCACAAATACAGACAAAAGACGAATGTACTGCTTATTGCTAACAAATGGAAATACTTCAGGTCACTGGGCACAAAATCCATCTTTAGTTCTAAATAAACAGGTTAAGTTGAATGCGTCCCTATTCCTAGGCTTCATGTAATCCAACCTAGGAGCCACTACTACCCTTACCGTGACTTCAGTGAGGACATTCACCTCCTCATACAAAGAACTTGTACATCTACATGTCGTTCGTAATTTTATTTATTTTCTTTGAGATTTTTGCCACCCTGTTCAAGAAGAGTTACATAATGTAGTGGACACGAACTTGAGATTGAAAACATGTTTGAAATGGAGGTGAAACAGAAATTCGTGCCACAACACTTAATCTTTATTCTTATCACTTCCCTTTAGTCGTCTTCGAAGCCGTCAGTGACTTCTGCACCCGTTTTTCAGAGTTATTCCCAGACTGCGATACGCTTCGAACAGAATGCTGGTAGCTCCTTTTGGTATTTGTAGTGCATTTGCCACTTACCCACAATATTGCGAACAGCTGACCAGCGAGATTCTGTCAAGTTGTAGCAATCTTGACGATACCACTGTCACGGGGTATAACACCCACGACAATATTTGCAGCTTACACTCACTTTTTCCAGCCTAACGAAATGCTGGTCTAAAATTTAACCTCAAGAAGACACCTTTTTTCTAACATTCTGTCGAATACTTGGGTTCCATTGAAAAAAAAGAAAGAAAAGAAAGAAAAACTGGATTTCCCAGCCAAGAACCGTGTGCACGCCTGCAACTTGAAAGAAGTGCGAAGTTTAGTAGGTAAGCTGAACTATTATGGGAAGTTGACAGCAAACATGATAGATACTGCTCAACTTCTCATGGCCTCCATAAGAAGGGAGCTGCATTTGTTAGCTTACTCATGTGCGACGAAATCTTCTGCTCTCCTAAGTGGTTCTTACAAAGGGCACCTTGTGCACTGCCTTACATCCCTGGGACACCTTTAATCTTTACCACAGATGCTTCACAACATGGCAACACAGCAGTCCTTACACAACAAGAAGTCGATATTTCATAACCTCCGACAACTTTCACGTCCAAAACATTGAATAAGGCCACTGATCGTGAAAGAGGCCGTCGGGATCATCTACACAGTACGGAAACTTCGCACATACTCTTTTTTTCCTTTTTTAGACTCATCAGACTTGTGATTGGTTTGATGAATGATGCAGCCTGCAACGAATTCCTCTCCTGTGCTGACCTCTTCGTCGTACAGTAGCTCTTGCAACCTAGGTCCTGAATTATTTGTTGGATGTATTCCTAACTCTGTCTTTCTCTACAGTTTTTGCCCTCTACAGCTCCCTCTAGGACCATGGAAGTCATTTCCTCATGTCTTAACAGGTGTTCTATCATCCTGTCCCTTCTCCTTATCAGTGCTTTCCAAATATTCCTTTCCTCTCCGATTCTGTACAGAACCGTCTCATTCCTTACCTTATTTTCAACATTCGTCTGTAGCACCACATCTCAACTGCCGTGATTCTCTTCTCTTCCAGTTTTCCCACAGTCCATGTTTCATTATGATACAATGCCGTACTCCAAACATACAATCCCAGAAATTTCTCCCTCAAATTAAGGCCTGTGTTTGATACTAGTAGACTTCTCTTGGCAGGCAATGCCCTTTTCTCCACTGCTAGTCTGCTTTTGCTGTCCTCCTTGCTCCGTCCATCATTGGTTATTTTGTTGTTTAGGTAGTAGAACTTCATCTGTTTCGTGACCATCAATCCTGATGTTAAGTTTCTCGCTGTTCTCATTTCTGCTACTTCTCACTACTTTCGTCTTTCTTCGATTTAATCTCAGTACATATATTCCACTCATTAGAATTTTCATTATTCTGCATATCATGTAACCCTTTTTCATTTTCACTCAGGATAGCAACATCATCAGCGAATCGTATCATTGATATCCATTCACCTTATATTTTAATCCCTCTGCTGAACCTTCCTTTTATTTCCATCATCGCTTCTTCGATGTACAGATTGAACAGTAGGGGCGAAACGCTACATCTCAATCGCACAATATTTTTAATCCGAACACTTCGTTGTTGGTCGTTCACTCTTATCATTCTCTCCTGCCTCTTGTACATATTGTATATTACCCATCTCAACCTGTAGCTTTCCCGTGTTTTTCTCAGAATTTCGAAGATCTTGCACCATTTTCCGTTGTCGAACGCTTTCTCCAGGTCGACGAATCCTATGAGAGTGACTTGATTTTTCCTTAGCCTTGCTTCCATTATCAACGACAACGTCAGAATTGCTCCTCTAGTATCTTTACCTTTCCTAAAGCGAAACTGATCATCACCTAACACTTCCTAAATTTCCTCTTCCATTCATCTGTATATTATTCTTGTCAGCAATTTGGATGCATGAGCTGTTAAGCTGATTGTGCGATAATTCTCTCACTTGTCAACTGTTGCAGACTTCGGATTTGAGTGGATGATATTTTCCCGAAAGTCAGACTCTTACATTCTACACACCAACATCGATAGTCGTTTTGTTCCCTCTTCCCCCAATGAGTTTAGAAATTCTGATGAAACGCTATCCACCCGTTCTGCCTTATCTGATTTTAAGTCAAAGCTCTCTTAAATTCTCTTTATAATACTGTCTCATCTAAATCCTTTCCTGTTTTTTCTTCTGTCACATCAGACAAACCGTTCCTCTCATAGAGGCCTTCAGTGTACTCTTTCCATCTAACAACACTCGCCTCTACATTTAACAGCGGAGTTTCCATTTCTCTCTTAATGTTGCCACCGTTTCTTTTAGTTTCACGGATGGTTGTTTTGACTGTCCTATAAGCTGTATATGTCCTTCCGACAATCATTTCTTTTCCGTTTTCTTCATTTTTTTCCTGTAGCCTTTTTGTATGAGCTTCCATGCAATTCCTATTTATTTCATTCCTCAACGACTTCTATTTCTGTATTTCTTAATTTTTGTACTTACTTCTTTCCTCGATCAGTTGAAGTAATTCTTCTGTTACCCATCGTTTCTTCGCAATTAACTTCTCTGTACCTATGTTTTTCTTTCATACTTTTGTGATTGCCCGAGGTTCATTTCTCTTCAACTGATCTGCCCACTGAGCTATTCCTTATTGCAATATCTGTAGACTCAGAGAACTCCGTATTGCTTAGTAATTCCGCATCCCACTACTTTGCACATTTATTCTTAGTGACCAATCTCTTAAACTTCAGCCTAATCGCTACTAAATTGTTATCTGAGTCTATACTTGCTCCTGGGTACAGCTTACAATCCAAAATCTTATTTCGGACTCTCTGCCTGATGTAATCTCACTGATATCTTCCTGTATCTCCCTTCCTTTTCCAAGTATACCTCCTCCTCTTGTCATTCTCAATAGAGTATACACTCCTGTTATCTGAAATTTTTGTAGAATTAAATTAGTGTTTGCCCCTCTCATTCCTAGTACCATGCCTATATTGTTTCTGAACTATTTCTTCTGCCCCGTGACTATCAGATTTTCATCTCTTTCTATGCATTATATTACCCTTTCAATATGTTCATATACTTTCTCTACCTCTGCATCTTCAGCTTGCGACGTCGGCGCGTATACCTGAACTATGGTTGTCGGTTTGCTGTCGATTTTGATAAGAACAACATTGACACTGAACTGTTCACAGAAGCGCGCTCTCAGCCCTACCTTCCTATTCACAACGAATCCTACTCTCGTTATACCATTTTCTGGTGCTGCTAATATTACCCTGTACTCATCTGACCAGAAATCCTTGTCTTATTTCACTTCACTGACATCTACTGTATCTAGATTCAGCCTCTGAATTTCCCTTTTCAGGTATTCTAGCTTCGCTACCACGTTCAGGCTTCTGATATTCCGTGCCCCGACTCATAGAACGTTATCCTTTCGTTGGTTATTCAATCTTTTTCTCATGGTCACCTCCCCCTTCGCAGTGCCCTCTGGAGATCCGAATCTTTTGCCAATGGAGATATCATCATGACACTTTTGAATTACAGGGCACACGTCCCATGGGTACACGTTATGTGTCTTCAATGCAGTTTCCATTGCCTTCTGCATTCTCACGTAGTTGATCACTGCTGATTCTTCTGCCCCTAGCAACAGTTTCCCACCTCAAGGACAAGAGAGTATCCTGAACCTCTGTCCTATCCTCTGCCCTCTTTTATAATGCTGTTGGCATAATGAGGGTGGCTTCTTATGCCGCAAGTCTTCGTCCACCAATGCTGATTATTAATCAGAGTTTCATCGGTGGAGAGTTTCGAACCCGAGACGGGGGAAGTTTCAGTTAGTAACCAAAGATGCTTGCCCCAGACCAACCCCAACTGTTTGAAATTTTATGTTGTAACTGATCACAAGCCTTGCTTGTTTTATTCAGTTCTTTGTTACCCTAAAAAGCGGCACAACGCCTACAGCAGTGCACTCTGCTTTTGTCCTCTTATCAGCATTCTACCACATACAAACCAAGAGGCCAGCACTCAAACCCACCAAGGTTTCCTAGTTACCGGATGGCATCTATCCAGAATTTGACCAACAAGAAATAGCGTTCTTCCACATCATCTCAATAGGCCCTTTTATTTATTTTTTCCTTTTCGGAATGTACAACAGTAATAGAATCATGGAACGTCACCACGGTGCGCCAAGTTCTTGTGTAGTTAAAGTCACTATTGCCTGCCTGCGACGTCACACCCAAATGTACGACACTGTTGTTCTTTGAGACACTGCTTTTCAGCTGAATTTGGTATCCGTTTACTCTTATGAAGAATAAGTACTTCTGGGTTCTTGCCCTGCTTCATGCTGACCACTGGGGGGTCACTTGGATGAAGACTTTGGCCTGCCACCTTCTTACTGGCCAGCCATCGTCAATCCAGGCACTCATCTGCTCATGCCCTGACTGCGTACCCTGGGAGACATCACCTACACCCTGTGCCCAATCTGCTGCTCATTGGGACCAACTTACTGAAGTCTTCGTAGGTTAATCACTTTGAATGACCTTCCAATGTTTGCGTCTGACGACATGATGTAATGCACTGTGGTACGTCACAATTAAAGCACTCATGCAGCTGTTTGCAGTTGAAGGGATCCCGCGGGTGATAGACAACAGCTCCCAGTTCGATCCCCCTACCTGTGTAGAATTCTTTTAGGCAAGGCACTCACCGTAGTTTCACCGCTCCTTTTCATCCTCAATTGTCGATATGGGGCGAGTAGCCTGCATTTTCAGAGAGAAGATTACGGCAGCGATTCAGCGCTCATCTAAGGAAGACTGTCTGCAGATGGTTGTCACGCGGTAGCGTTCTCGCTTCCTGAGTACGGGGTTCCGGTTTCGATTCCCGGCGGGGTCAGTGAGTTTTCACCTGCCTCGAGATGACTGGATGTTGTTGTGTCGTCTTCATCATCATCATTCATACCCATAACGGTCGGAGGAAGGCAACGGCAAACCACCTCCATTCGGACCTTCCCTTGTACGGAGCTGCGGGTCTCCCGCATCCTTCCCCTACGCTCTGTCAAGGAGTATAGGACTTCATCATCATCATCATCATAAGGAAGACTAACCGTTTTTCATTGTGGGAACATAGGAGAACTCACCTGTCGCAGCCAAAAGCACAACAGGAACTTCTCAGTCCGCCATAGTGACGCAACTTTCGTAAGGATATAGGCGCGGACGGTCTGACGACACGTAAGATAGTCGCCATTACCATCACAGGTGCCCAAGTGTGCCACCGCTTCGACGTGGACGCCGACGGACACCACAAACGGTACAGCCGATAACAGCTGCGAAGGACTCAGGCGGGACACAAACTGTTTATGGTGCAGCAAACAGTAATTTGGAATAGTTGTTTGATATGATTTTATATATTTTAATAAATTTTGGCTTGGTTAAACCGCAATCTTCTCAATTACACTCCTGGAAATTGAAATAAGAACACCGTGAATTCATTGTCCCAGGAAGGGGAAACTTTATTGACACATTCCTGGGGTCAGATACATCACATGATCACACTGACAGAACCACAGGCACATAGACACAGGCAACAGAGCATGCACGATGTCGGCACTAGTACAGTGTATATCCACCTTTCGCAGCAATGCAGGCTGCTATTCTCCCATGGAGACGATCGTAGAGATGCTGGATGTAGTCCTGTGGAACGGCTTGCCATGCCATTTCCACCTGGCGCCTCAGCTGGACCAGCGTTCGTGCTGGACGTGCAGACCGCGTGAGACGACGCTTCATCCAGTCCCAAACATGCCCAATGGGGGACAGATCCGGAGATCTTGCTGGCCAGGGTAGTTGACTTACACATTCTAGAGCACGTTTGGTGGCACGGGATACATGCGGACGTGCATTGTACTGATGGAACAGCAAGTTCCCTTGCCGGTCTAGGAATGGTAGAACGATGGGTTCGATGACGGTTTGGATGTACCGTGCACTATTCAGTGTCCCCTCGACGATCACCACAGGTGTACGGCCAGTGTAGGAGATCGCTCCCCACACCATGATGCCGGGTGTTGGCCCTGTGTGCCTCGGTCGTATGCAGTCCTGATTGTGGCGCTCACCTGCACGGCGCCAAACACGCATACGACCATCGTTGGCACCAAGGCAGAAGCGACTCTCATCGCTGAAGACGACACGTCTCCATTCGTCCCTCCATTCACGCCTGTCGCGACACCACTGCAGGCGGGCTGCACGATGTTGGGGCGTGAGCGGAAGACGGCCTAGCGGTGTGCGGGACCGTAGCCCAGCTTCATGGAGACGGTTGCGAATGGTCCTCGCCGATACCCCAGGAGCAACAGTGTCCCTAATTTGCTGGGAAGTGGCACTGCGTAGGATCCTACGGTCTTGGCGTGCATCCGTGCGTCGCTGCGGTCCGTTCCCATGTCGACGGGAACGTGCATCTTCCGACGACCACTGGCGACAACATCGATGTACTGTGGAGACCTCACGCCTCACGTGTTGAGCAATTCGGCGGTACGTCCACCCGGCATCCCGCATACCCACTATACGCCCTCGCTCAAAGTCCGTCAACTGCACATACGGTTCACGTCCACGCTGTCGCGGCATGCTACCAGTGTTAAAGACTGCGATGGAGCTCCGTATGCCACGGCAAACTGGCTGACACTGACGGCGGCGGTGCACAAATGCTGCGCAGCTAGCGCCATTCGACGGCCAACACCGCGGTTCCTGGTGTGTCCGCTGTGCCGTGCGTGTGATCATTGCTTGTACAGCCCTCTCGCAGTGCCCGGAGCAAGTATGGTGGGTCTGACACACCGGTGTCAATGTGTTCTTTTTTCCATTTCCAGGAGTGTAAATGCGAAATGACCATGAACGTTTGCGCGATCGATAGCTCGGCTCCACGCCTCTTGGAACAAAATCATTGGTGTTAAGGTGGCGTGGCATGTTTGCCTCGAATGGCATTCAGGGTGTTTCCCAGAAGTGACAGTGAGCGAAGCAGCACGGGCAGTGCACGACTGCGGTGCAACTTGATCACTGTATGTTCTGCCACCAGTGTGACTTCCAAGTTTTTCTGGCTGAGCATCATCCGGACACGAAGGAAGTGCACTGGAAACGGGAGTGGGCACTCTGTTCCTTTGGCAGATCATATTTGGAGGCACGCGGTGGGTCGTCGTCACCCACGTGTCTCTTGGCGGCTTCAAGCTTTTCCGCTGTTTGTCAGCGTACGGCGGCTTTGATACTCGGTGGGCCACTTTTAGTTCGTTACTTTAGTGCCGAGACCACGCGGCATTCGTGAAGCCTGATCTTGCTCGCCGCTGCGAGGGTGATAATTGTGAGTGGTTCGGTTCCTGAGCATGTTTGTGTCTTGCTGCTTCTATACTGGACTGGGTTCAACTTTCTGTTATTGTTGTTGTTGTGAGCTGTTTCTGCGTCTGGCCAGGCCATTTGAGGAGAGCGTCGCTCGTATAAAAACATAATAGTTTCCATTTGTTCATTGCCACAGATTTGTGGCTTGATTCCGTGTTTTAAATTATTGGGATTTTCGACCCTTCGGGCTATGTAATTTTATGTTCGCTGTGTGACGTTCTAAATCTTTTTCCTTCTTTTTTTGCCGGGTTTATTGTGCACTAAGTCTCTTTCTTTAGTTATTTGGAGCCGACAAGCTTATACTCCTTATGGGGACAAATGTTGTTGCTCGTTTCTTAGTGGGTTATACTTCCAAGCCGAGCTTGTGTTTTACTGTAGATGAGGTTCATCGGCCAACAGCTCACCTTTCCGTTTGTAGTATCCCAGCTATTACGCGACTGCAGATTTTTGCAGTAAGTTTGTTACGTTATGGTCAGCTGCTTGGGAGCCTGCAGTATAGCAGCGTTCGGTGGCGGGCGGCATGTGGCCTGCTGTATGCGTCACAGCCACACCTGTCGCAACAGCGGACCGTGAGAATGGCCACTGTGGCGCGTACTAAAATCACATATTCACCTCACCTAAGGAACTAAATAACTACCTTAATTATTAGCTGTTTTTTTCCCAAATTTGGTACATGACCTTCTATTATTCAGACGAGCTTTGTGTTGAAGTTTGATACCGGTACCTATAATAGATTCAGAGATATAAAAAACCTCTAAAAAAGTACTTATCCGACACTTAAGAAAATAAATTCAGATACTAATAATAACAGTTCATATTTCTTTTGTTATTTGACAACAGTAGTAGCACTCTTAGTGTGCTTATTTACTTTATAAAGGTTTTCAATTCTAAACTTTCGAAAATTTTTCATTCCTAATGGAAATAACGGTTTAAAAGTTAATATTTATATTTTGTGTTTGGGTAACAGTAAATGAGATAGAATGTGAGTGTGTATGTGGGACATGCGTTAAATTTCAATTCTATATTGTATTACAACTTACGTAACTAGCAAGTTTTACGCCACTAGGATGTCTACGAGCGTTTGCTTTCGTAATAAGGCAGCCATAAAGGTAGTAAGACGATAATCAGTTTAAAGTATATTTCAAGTATAGTATTCTGTTAGTTTTCGTTTCATTTGGTTCGGTGGAACGTTTTGTTAATACTTGCAGCATGAAATGGCGTAGATGCATCTGCGAATGTTGATTGGAGTAAAGCAGTTTGAGCGCGAATATGTTCAAGAAAGATTAATCTGATTAGCTGTTCGTTTTGATCAACCAATGAGAGTAAAGTCTTTCCCGCTCATTGGGATGAGTTGTATGCCCTGAAAGCAACGGCATTCAGTCAATCGTGGTCTAGCTCCCGGACATGAACGTCATGTTAGACACGCCCGAAAAAAATTATGTGTAAAATGAAGAAAAGACTGTTAGATCCCGTTCGGTTTGTATCCCCTGCAAGCAGATGCAGTTACGGACAGTTCTGTGAAGTTTGGGAGATTTAGGAGTGTTTGTTGTAGAGAAAACCGCGTGTGAAACTATCGGCCTTTGTAAAGAATTCTGCGTGGCGTGTTCAGTAAGCATTTACAGAACCTTTTTCGGCGGACATCTTCCTTTGGAGAATCCACTGAAAAGGACCGAGTGTGAAACTCATTTCGTACCAGAGTATTGACTGTATTAATCTCGTAATATTTCGGGTTGGACTTAGCACATTTCTGGCTGTCTTGCGTGTGACATAAGCTACATGAACAAGTAGTGGATGTGCTCTCAACGTAAATGTTGGCTTGTTGACTCAATATCTAAAAGACAATAGAAAACATTAGTATCGATAAGCGGACATTTTCAATGAAGGGTGGAAGCATCCCCTTATGCCCGTTATTAATAGGGATTTGTAGGTTTATTTTGTAACCTGACCTACGGAGATTATGCAGTCGTAAGTAAGGACGATGATTTGCATCAACGCTGCGTTTAACATCATCTGCATAGTATAGGGTGTCCATTTCATTTTCATTGAAAAAGGGGACATTTAAAATAAATTAGAGAAAAACCTAGGACAATGAAGAAAAAAACGGGACATAAATATTGTATTGATTAAAATTAATACACATACAAGTTTACCCTTACAACGTGCACTCATGATGATCCCAAATCACTTTTTATAATTATTCTCCCACACAATCACCGTACTTTTTTCTTTAATGTACTTTATGAAGAAGTGCATTTTCGTGTGAAATTGTGTCATAAAAGTCAGTACACGATACACCATTAAAGTGTGTTTTGACAATGAGCAAGGCCCCCACTTTTTCAACATCATCAGCTCTGGCGCGTATTGTGCTACCCTCAGGAAACTGAACAAACCACTTATGTGTTCGTCGTCACATCAATGCAAACGAACTTCTCCATCTCCATGACAACGCAGGGTCTCTCATAAGTCTGCCCACCCGAAAGGAGTTCGCAAAGCTTCATAGGACTGTTCATTCTCATCCACTCTAAATTCCTTTTTCTTTTCTTTGTTTTTTTTTTTTTTTTGTTTTTTGTCTACTGACTAGTTTGATGTGGCCCGCCACGAATTCCTTTCATGTGCTAACCTCTTCAGCACAGAGTAGCACTTGCAACCTACGTCCTCAATTATTTGCTTGACGTATTCCAGTCTCTGACTTCCTCTACAGTTTTTGCCATCTACAACTCCCTCTAGTACCATGGAAGTCATTCCCTCATGTCTTAGCAGATGTCCTATCATCCTATCCCTTCTCCTTATCAGTGTTTTCCACATATTCCTTTCCTCTCCGATTCTGCGTAGAACCTCCTCATTCCTTACCTTATAAGACCACCTAATTTTCAACATTCGTCTTTAGCACCACATCTCAAATGCTTCGATTCTCTTCTGTTCCGGTATTCCCCCAGTCCATGTTTCACTACCGTACAATGCTGTACTCCAGACGTACATCCTCAGAAATTTCTTCCTCAAATTAATGCCGGTATTTGATATTAGTAGACTTTTCTTGGGCAGAAATGCCTTTTTTGCCATAGCGAGTCAGATTTTGATGTCTTCCTTGCTCCATCCGTCATTGGTTATTTTACTGCCTAGGTAGCAGAATTCCTTAACTTCATTGACTTCGTGACAATCAATCCTGATGTTAAGTTTCCGCTTTTCTCATTTCTACTACTTCTCATTACCTTCGTCTTTCTCCAATTTACTCTCAAACCATACTGTGTACTCATTAGACTATTCATTCCGTTCAGCAGATCATTTAATTCTTCTTCAGTTTCACTCAGGATAGCAATGTCATCAGCGAATCGCATTACTGATATCCTTTCACCTTGTATTTTAATTCCACTCCTGAACCTTTCTTTTATTTCCATCATTGCTTCCTCGATGTAGAGACTGAAGAGTAGGGGCGAAAGGCTACAGCCTTGTCTTACTCCCTTCTTAATACGAGCACTTCGTTCTTGATCGTCCACTCTTATTATTCCCTCTTGGTTGTTGTACATATTGTACATGACCCGTCTCTCCCTATAGCTTACCCCTACTTTTTTCAGAATCTTGAACAGCTTGCACCATTTTATATTGTCGAACGCTTTTTCCAGGTCGACAAATCCTATGAATGTGTCTTGATTTTTCTTTAGCCTCGCTTCCATTATTAGCCGTAACGTCAGAATTGCCTCTCTCGTGCCTTTACTTTTCCTAAAGCCGAACTGATCGTCACCTAGCGCATTATCAATTTTCTTTTCCATTCTCCTGTATATTATTTTTGTAAGCAGCTTCGATGTATGAGCTGTTAAGCTGATTGTGCGATAATTCTCGCACTTGCCAGCTCTTGCCGTCTTCGGAATTGGGTGGATGATGCTTTTCCGAAAGTCAGATGGTATGTCGCCAGACTCATATATTCTACACACCAACGTGAATAGTCGTTTTGTTGCCACTTCAGCTAATGATTTTAGAAATTCTGATGGAATGTTATCTATCCTGTCTGCCTTATTTGACCCTAAGTCCTCCAAAGCTCTTTTAAATTCCGATTCTAATACTGGATCCCCTATCTCTTCTAAATCGACTCCTGTTTCTTCTTCTATCACATCAGACAAGTCTTCCCCCTCATGGAGGCTTTCAATGTATTCTTTCCACCTATCTGCTCTCTCCTCTGCATTTAACAGTGGAATTCCCGTTGCACTCTTAATGTTTCCAACCGTTGCTTTTAATGTCACCAAAGGTTGTTTTGACTTTCCTGTATGCTGAGTCTGTCCTTTCGACAATCATATCTTTTTCGATGTCTTCATATTTTTCCTCCAGCCATTTCGTCTTAGCTTCCCTGCACTTCCTATTTATTTCGTTCCTCAGAGACTTGTATTTCTGTATTCCTGATTTTCCCGTAACATGTTTGTACTTCCTCCTTTCATCAATCAACTTAAGTATTTCTTCTGTTACCCATGGTTTCTTCGCAGCTGCCTTCTTTGTACCTATGTTTTCCTTCCCAACTTCTATGATGGCGCTTTTTAGAGACGTCCATTCCTCTTCAACTGTGCTGCCTACTGCGCTATTCCTTATTGCTGTATCTATAGCGTTAGAGAACTTCAAACGTGTCTCGTCATTCCTTAGAACTTCCGTATCCCACATCTTAGCGTATTGATTCTTCCTGACTAATGTCTTGAACTTCAGCCTACTCTTCATCACTACTATATTGTGATCTGAGTCTATATCTGCTCCTGGGTACGCCTTACAATCCAGTATCTGATTTCGGAATCTCTGTCTGACCATGATGTAATCTAATTGAAATCTTCCCGTATCTCCAGGCCTTTTCGAAGTATACCTCCTCCTCTTGTTACAGAACTCAATTAGTCTTTCTCCTCTTTCATTCCTTGTCCCAAACCCATATTCTCCTGTAACCTTTTCTTCTACTCCTTCCCCTACAACTGCAGTCGCCCATGACTCTTAGATTTTCGTCCCCCTTTACATACTGCATTACCCTTTCAATATCCTCATACACTTTCTCTATCTGTTCATCTTCAGCTTACGACATCGGCATGTATACCTGAATTATCGTTGTCGGTGTTGGTCTGCTGTCGATTCTGATTAGAACAAGCCGGTCACTGAACTGTTCACAGTAACACACCCTCTGCCCTACCTTCCTATTCATAACGAATCCTACACCTGTTATGCCATTTTCTGCTGCTGTTGATATTACCCGATACTCATCTGACCAGAAATCTTTGTCTTCCTTCCACTTCACTTCACTGACCCCTACTATATCTAGATTGAGCCTTTGCATTTCCCTTTTCAGATTTTCTAGTTTCCCTACCACGTTCAAGCTTCTGACATTCCACGCCCCGACTCATAGAACATTATCCTTTTGTTGGTTATTCAATCTTTTTCTCATGGTAACCTCCCCCTTGGCAGTCCCCTCCCGGAGATCCGAATGGGGGACAATTCCGGAATCTTTTGCCAATGTAGAGATCATCATGACACTTCTTCAACTACAGGCCACATGTCCTGTGGATACACGTTACGTGTCTTTAATGCAGTGGTTTACATTGCCTTCTGCATCCTCATGTCGTTGATCATTGCTGATTCTTCCGCCTTTAGGGGCAATTTCCCACCCCTAGGACAAGAGAGTGCCCTGAACCTCTATCCGCTCCTCCGCCCTCTTTGACAAGGCCGTTGGCAGAACGAGGCTGACTTCTTATGCCTAAAGTCTTCGGCCGCCAATGCTGATTATTTATCAAAATTTAGGCAGTGGCGGAGATCGAACCCAGGACCGAAGCCGTTTTGATTGTGAGTCAAAGGCGCTACCCCTAGACCATGGGTTAACTCCCCTAAATTCGTTACCAGCCCAATAAATTTTCAACATCGTCCAACAGTATCACACCTCAAATGGTTTGAATCACCTCTGTTCCGGTTTTCCCATTGTCCTGGGTTCGCTATATACAATGCTGTGCTCCAGACGCACACTGTATTCCACCAGACTGAGACCTATGTTTGATGCTAGAAGACTGCTTTTGGGTGGGAAACCACTCTCGCATTTTCCAGTTACTTTTTATGCCATTTGCTTCGTCTGTTTGTATTATTTTGCTTTTAGGCTAAATTGGTTACCAGTTCGGATCTTAAATTTACATTTAATCACATTTCTACTATTCCACATTACTTCTGTCTTTCTTCGGTTTACTTTCTATCAACATAAACAGATTTAGAGAGTTCAAGAGATTATGTAATTCTTCCTCACATTTACTGCGAATAGCAACATCATCAACGAATATTACCACTGACATCCTTCCCCTCCAAACTTTAACCCCACTACTGAACATGTTTTGTATTTCCGTTATTGCTTCATCGGTGTATAGATGAAACAATATGTAGAAAGATTACATCCTTACGTAATTCCTTCCTAATCCGATCACTGCTTCTTGGTTCTCCATGCTACTGTTACTGCTACCAATATGCCACTAGCTGTAAATAAAAATTCAATGAGAAGCACAAAATTGTTTTTGTTCCAGCAGTAAAAAAATCCAGTTTTGTGTTCTTGATTTATAATTATGAACTTTCTACCGATCTGTACAAACGAATAATTTAACATGCCTGCACTGCTTTCGAAAGGTGTCCTGGAACATAAAAAAATTTGTTGACTTGGGTAGAAATTGGAAAAGGTATTTCTTTCAAAATCGTATGAGAGATACTTTTTTTCAATAAAATTGAAACATCTTTCGAGAGAAGAGCTAATATTACTACTCCTGGCATTCCTGATTTCACTTCTACGTGGATAAATAACTAAAGTACTGCACAGTGCGCAGAACTGTTTACTCAGGCGCCAGATGTACCATCCGGCATTGCGATGGCGAGATGGCAGAGAGCCTGGGGCGAGGGAGCGTGGGCTCGTGTTAAGGGCAGAGATGCTCCGCATTGCCGCGCTGACTGCGTGCGTGGGCGAATTCCAGCCGGACAGACGGCCTCGCCTGGATGCTCCAGCGCTGTTTGCTCACCTCCGGCCAGTGCACGCTGAATTACCGGTAGACGTCACAGCAAGGCCGGAAGCTGTTTCAGCGGCACCACATTCAATTAGTTTGCAGCCCAAAACGAAGTTCAGTTTCATTCAGAATCGAACACTCCGTTGTTAGAGAGCATCAAACGAACGACGTCCTCAAACATTACACGCCATTGATCGTTTCGTCTAGTAGAGCTTTCATACAACTTTACTCTGTATTTTAACTGGGGCACTGATCTCGTGTATTACTAAGTCATAAAACACACAGCTACATCTACTTGCTTACTGCACAACCTACCATACAGTGGGAATTTCATATCACTAATAGCTATTTTCTGTCCTGTTCCATTCACGTACTAGGATAAAATGACTGCCTATATGCCTAAATACGCGCCCTAATTTCTCTTATCCTTGAGTCACATGTGTGATTGTGATCGAAGAGTCGGTAGAAACGGAACCGTCATAGGATCACTTTGTTATCCATCTGTCTGTCTGATTTTCAAAAACACTTTTTTTCAGAAACTGGTAGGCGCATCAATTTGACATTTATGCCACACACTAACTGCTACGGCCTGTTGTCGTCGTAAAACATTGAATGTTATAAGTCAATACAGTGACAAGGTAAGGCGATTTATCTCACATATTTTGACAGTCGCAAACTCATTTATCTAACCCTATAGGGTAGCCCCCTTAACCTAGAATAATGAAGTCTGTCAAGAAGCAAAGCTTCACAGTAAAAGTAAAGGAAAAAGAAATTCGAAAATTGTTAATTATGTCACACAAAAATTTTTTTTTTGTCATTTGTTACGCCACTGTCTGTCAGTCCGTTTCGACATCTTTTCCAGGGAACGGACTGGGCGGTGTACAAAAGCTTAAGCTGGTGCATCAGTGCATTGGAAAGGTACAGCCATTCACGTACGTCACATTTTTTAATATTCGCAAACTCAGTCATCAAAATGTATAGGGTACTTCCCGATGACGTAGAAACATAAAATTTGGCAACAAGCAAGGTTTCATAGCACGAGTAAAACAAACAAAAAATCCGAAAATTACTGAATTGCAATCTGTAACATTTCTTTTATCATTTGTTATCCGATTTGAAACTCGACACTAACATTATTAAAAAGATGCTCAATAACTGATTATAGTAAATAGTCTTTATTAATTTATTACACAGCATAATCAGAAAGAAATTTTAACGTAAGATATAAAGAACTCATTAGGAACAGCCAAAATATTCAGTGGAGTATATTTCTACATTTGAAAAATCAAGACCATACCGCTGATACAACCGAAAATACACTCCAAATACTGCACAGAATACCAAATGGTCTTGCAATTAACATTCTTGAAGAATGTATAAACACGGGAAAATACTCACAAGATATATCAAGCGAGCGTATAGTATTTAGACGCAAGTACTACCTCAAATACTGCATTCAACTATTAGAACAAGAAAAAGGAGAAATCGGAAATAACACAAGCGACAAATCAAAGATAATTTTGACAAAAAGTAGTGAATAAAATTATATTGCTGTTCACCTGTGCCGGCCTCAGTGGCCGAGCGGTTCTAGGCGCTTCAGTCTGGAACCGCGCGACCGCACGGTCGCAGGTTCGAATCCTGTGCCTCGGGCATGGTTGTGTGTGATGTTCTTAGGTGGGTTAGGTTTAAGTAGTTCTAAGTTCTAGGGGACTGATGACCTCATATGTTACGTCCTATAGTGCACAGAGCCATTTGAACCATTCGTTCACCTGTATAATCTATGAAAACATTTAAAATAGGAGTAGAATTGTTAAACTACTGTTCAAATGGTTCAAATGGCTCTGAGCACTATGGGACTTAACATCTGAGGTCATCAGTCCCATAGAACTTAGAACTACTTAAACCTAACTAACATAAGGACATCACACACATCCATGCCCAAGGCAGGATTCAAACCTGCGACCTGTGGCGGCCGCGCGGTTCCCAACTGTAGCGTCTAGGGCCGCTCGGTCACAACGGCCGGCTAAACTACTGTAAAACCACAATTAATATTTCATTTTCAATATATTTACGTCATTTACCATCTACTGACAGTTATAATACAGTTGACTAACGACACAATGTGGACATCACAGCATTCTGGAATTATGTACAATGTAGTCCCTTTAATGTAAATAGCATTCACAATTATAGATAGTCTCACCAAAATTGTATGCCGAGATAGTATGTCGTTGATAAATATTAATTATTATAAACAGCTATTCTAGTGCATTTTTCTAATAAACATTTGATTATATGACACACACCTACACTGTAGAAAAAAATTAATACACCTGGAAAGCAGACGTCGAATTTCATCGGATGACGGCATATGCCACCAGGGGGATAGTAGATGTACTGATAATTGTTTCGACGTTGTCCGCCAGCAGACAGAGTAGTGTCACAGCTACCAGAGCGCCATCTGTGTCTTCTCTATAACAGGGAACGCTCACAGCCAGAAAGCTCAGTGTGGTGCAGATATGCGAAGCAAGCAGGCAACCATGCACAGATATGCACTCGTACTTCCTACAGCCAACTGAGCGACTTTGAAAGGAGTCATGTTGTGGCCTTCCGAGTGACGGGTGGCCCTTTAGAAGAACTGCGGCACAAATTGGTCGTGCTACGTCAGTTGTGCTCCATCCACAGAAGAGATTCTGGACGTCCACGCAACACAGACGCCCGCCAGGATCGTCGTATTGTAGCAGGTCGTACAGCTACCACAGGAGCCCAGAAGTGACAACACGAACTGTTGCCAACCAGTTATTAACAATGGGATTATGGTCACGCACATCTCTAGCCCATCTTCCACTTAAGCCACAGCATCGACGTGCACGGCTCGTCAGAGGATCACTTGGAAGATGGAATGGTGCGCCGTGGTATTCAGCGTCGGAAACATATTCTGATTGCACGCAGGTAATGGTCGTTTGCTCGTACAACGTAGAAGTGGTGAGCGCCGTCTCGTAGAGTGCATTTGTTCATGACACACTGGCCCCATCCCAGCGCTTATTGTCTGGAGTGCGATAAGGAACAAGTCTCGTTCGCCTTTGGTGTTTCTAGAGTGGATGCTAACAGTGCTCGATATGTACAAGACGTTGTTCGACTCGTTCTTTTGCCACTCTTGCAACTGCAAGATGATGTGTTATTCAAATAGGATAATGGCGCTCGCACACAGCCCGCGGAACTCCATGTGCTCTGCAAGAAGTGCAGCAACTTCCCTAGCCAGCACGATCTCCGGCCTGGTCTCCATTCGAACTCGTGTGGGATATGATGGGACGAGGAGTGACTCGTGCGACTCTTCAATCTACGGCTCTTACAGAACTACGTGAGTGGGTCGAGCAGCCGTGGAATGACGTAACTCTGGACGGTATTTGCCATCTATTTGATCGAGGAAATGCTAAAGTCTGCGCCTATATTCCCACCAGTGGAGGCTACACCACCTACTAATATGCGTGTTTCAGCATGGGTCGATACCTGGTACCTCAGACCCGCTTCTGATACTGATCTGTAGTTAAGCATTTCATGAACATACGATACACTGTTGCAACATTGAATCGTGAGTGAATTGAAAACCACTAAAGTGATGTGAGGAATGCGAGTAAGCTACTACAAACAGCATAGTGAACGCATTATTGTGGCCAAGATAGATACGAAGCCCACACCTACTACAGTAGTACAACTTTATATGCCAACTAGCTCTACAGATGACGAAGAAATTGAAGAAATGTATGATGAAATAAAAGAAATTATTCAGAGAGTAAAGGGTGATGAAAATTTAATAGTCATGGGTGACTGGAATTCGGAAGTAGGAAAAGGAAGAGAAGGAAACGTAGTAGGTGAATACGGATTGGGGATAAGAAATGAAAGAGAAAGCCGCCTGGTAGAATTTTGCACAGAGCACAACTTAATCATAGCTAAAACTTGGTTTAAGAATCATGAAAGAAGGTTGTATACATGGAAGAATCCTGGAGATACTAAAAGGTATCAGATAGATTATATAATGGAAAGACAGAGATTTAGGAACTAGGTTTTAAATTGTAAGACATTTCCAAGGGCAGATGGGGACTCTGACCACAATCTATTGGTTATGACCTGTAGATTAAAACTGAAGAAACTGCAAAAAGGAGGGAACTTAAGGAGATATGACCTGGCTAAACGGAAAGAAACAGAGGTTGTACAGAGTTTCAGGGAGAACGTAAGGGAACAATTGAGAGGAATGGGGGAAACAAATACAGTAGAAGAAGAATGGATAGCTTTGAGGGATGAAGTCGTGAAGGCAGCAGATAATCAAGTAGGTAAAAAGACGAGGGCTAGTAGAAATCCTTGGGTAACAGAAGAAATATTGAATTTAATTGATGAAAGGAGAAAATATAAGAATGCAGTAAATGAAGCAGCCAAAAAGAAATACAAATGTCTCAAAAATGAGATCGACAGGAAGTGCAAAATGGCTAAGCAGGGATGGATAGAGGACAAATGTAAGGATGTAGAGGCTTATCTCACTAGGTGTTAGGTAGATACTGCCTACAGGAAAATTAAAGAGACCTTTGGAGATAAGAGAACCACTTGTATGAACATCAAGAGCTCAGATGGAAACCCAGTTCTAAGCAAAGAAGGGAAAGCAGAAAGGTGGAAGGAGTATATAGAGGGTCTATGTACTTGGGGGCGATGTACTTGAGGACAATATTATGGAAATGGAAGAGGATGTAGATGAAGATGAAATGGGAGATACGATACTGCGTGAAGAGTTTGACAGACCACTGAAAGACCTGAGTCGAAACAAGGCCCCCGGAGTAGACAACATTCCATTGGAACTACTGACGGACTTGAGAGAGCCAGTCCTGACAAAACTCTACCATCTGGTGAACAAGATGTATGAAACAAGCGAAATACCCGCAGACTTCAAGAAGAATATAATAATTCCAATCCCAAAGAAAGCATGTGTTGACAGATGTGAATATTACCGAACAATCAGTTTAATAAGTCACGAATGCAAAATACTAACACGAATTCTATACAGACGAATGGAAAAACTAGTAGAAGCCGACCTCGGGGAAGATTGGATTTCGTACAAATGTTGGAACACGTGAGGCAATACTGACCCTACGACTTATCTTAGAAGAAAGATTAAGTAAAGGCAAACCTACGTTTCTAGCATTCGTAGACTTAGAGAAAGCTTTTGACAATGTTGATTGGAATACTCTCTTTCAAATTCTAAAGGTGGCAGGGGTAAAATACAGGGAGCGAAAGGCTATTTACATTTTGTACAGAAACCAGATGGCAGTTATAAGAGTCGAGGGACATGAAAGGGAAGCAGTTGGTGGGAAGGGAGTAAGACAGGCTTGTAGCCTCTCCCGGATGTTATTCAATCTGTATATAGAGCAAGCAGTAAAGGAAACAAAAGAAAAATTCGGGGTGGGTATTAAAATCCATGGAGAAGAAATAAAAACTTTGAGGTTCGCAGATGACATCGTAATTCGGTCAGAGACAGCAAAGGACTTGGAAGAGCAGTTGAATGGAATGGATAGTGTCTTGAAAGGAGGATATAAGATGAACATCAACAAAAGCAAAACGAGGATAATGGAATGTAGTCGAATTAAGTCGGGTGATGCTGAGAGAATTAGTTTGGGAAATGAGACACTTAAAGTAGTAAAGGAGTTTTGCTATTTGGGGAGAAAAATAACTGATGATGGTTCAAGAAGAGAGGATATAAAATGTAGACTCGCAATGGGAAGGAAAGCGTATCTGAAGAAGAGAAATTTGTTAACATCGAATATAGATTTAAGTGTCAGGAAGTCATTTCTGAAAGTATTTGTATGGAGTGTAGCCATGCATGGAAATGAAACATGGACGATAAATAGTTTGCACAAGAAGAGAATAGAAGCTTTCGAAATGTGGTGCTACAGAAGAATGCTGAAGATTAGATGGGTAGATCACATAACTTCTAAGTACCAATGTCGATAACAGGCAAAAATCGTCGGGCTCTCAATTCCAGGGATGGATGAACTGTCTGTACATGTAATTAGGTTTGTACGGAACAGTTAGGGTGCGAGTTCTATTGGCACATGGCCAATTTTTAAATACAGGTTCTCTGTGGTTCCGTGAAGACTACTTAGTCTTCCTTCGAAAGACTCCCATTTATGTTCCCCGAGCAAAGACTATGAAGCTTGCTACGATTCTAGCAACGCCTCCCTGAACTGGACTGATTTGTTTTGTTATGTCTTTTCGGTACTAAAGGCTCAAACGTTTTATAAATGGTCGCCCTAGCGCCTTTTATGCAATTTACAGATGCACTGCACTTCCCCAGAACCCTTGTAACAAGTACGACTCTCCCTTCCATAATAGCGACTTTACGTCAACTCCCCATTTAATATTGCTTCTTACTATTACTATTAAATACTTATGCAATGCAACGACAGCAATATATAACAACAGAAATTTTCTCCAAGTCTTTCTGCATCTCCTTAAGTTCATACTTCACAATAGACGGTGTATAAGATGACTCATATATCATATCTCGTCATATGACACTGATAAATAACAATATATTTGATGGATCTCTTCATCAATCCCCCTCTCAGTGGAATAACCCAAAAGGAAATATTTTAAATATTCTGCTAAACATTAACAACTGCATTAATGGCAAAATACGTTCCTGCAACTCCATCAATCCATCTTGTAGAGACTGAGAACTTTTTTTTTACTGCTTTACTACAATTTGAAGTGTAAGAAATAACCTGCTGCTATGTAGATCATACACCGTCCACTCACATTAATGTTGCCACCTGCCAACAGCTTGAAAAATCGCCTTTTGCAACGGTGACCACTGCGAGACGTGCAGGAAGATCGTCAGTAGGATTCTGGAAGCTACCGATACGAATGTGCAGCCATGTCGACTCCATTTCCGTGGCCAGCCAAGCTATTTTTCTTGGTTGAGGATCCATGACGCCGAAAGCCCGATACAGGTGGTCCAAGAAACTCTCGACTGGGTTTACATCCGGGTGGCCAGGGGAGTACAGTAAACTCATAGTGGTGCTCCTCCAAACACTCATGTGCACCATGAGATGTGCGACACGTTGCCCTGTCCTACTGGTGGATACCATCGTGCCAAGGAGAGACACACTTGCATGCGGGGCTGGACTTGGACTCGACGGATAGACACATACTTAAGTTGACCCACTGTGTCTTCCATAATGATCAGATCACTCATGGAATGTCATGAAAACATTTCCCAGACCATAACACTCCCTCCTCCGGCCTAGACATTCCACGTTCTAAACGGCATCGACCATTTTTCAGACTGAGCATAAAACGTGATTCGTCGCAAATGTCACCTTTGGCCACTGATCGTTCGGTGGGGAGACAGTGTTGGTAGCCCCTTGATTCGTGTCGGTGGACAGTAGCTGACAGTTGCATGCCTATTCGCCCGTACACAGCATCGCAGCCGTCGTTGTCCCCAGTCACCTATGGCCTGTAGTGCACCAGTGCTGACTCGGTGACAATTTTCGTAGCGCCATTTTGCCATCCACGATATATTTTCACCTCGGCGGCTCGCGAACAGTTTACATACTCAGGCACTTCATAGAGACAGAAAAACAATTAAAATCGCTCAAAATAGGAAAGGCCGCTGGACCTGATGGGATACCGGTTCCATATTACACAGAGTACGCGAAGGAACTTGCCCCCTTCTTGCAACGATGAACCGCAGCTCTCTAGAAGAGCGTAGCGTTCCAAAAGATTGGAAAAGGGCAGAGGCCATCCCCGTTTTCAAGGAGGGACCTCGAACAGATGTGCAGAACTATAGACCTATATCTCTAACATCGATCAGTTGTAGAATTTTGAAACACGTATTATGTTCGACTGTAATGAGTTTTCTGGAGATCAGATATCTACTCTATAGGAATCAGCATGGGTTTCGAAAAAGACGATAGTGTGAAACCCAGCTGGCGCTATTCGTCCACGAGAATCAGAGGGCCGTAGATACGGGTTCCCAGGTAGATGCCGTGTTTCTTGATTTCCACAAGGCGTTTGATACAGTTGATCCACAGTCGTTTAATGAACATATGGAGCATATGGACTATCAGACCAATTGTGTGATTGGACTGAACAGTTCTTAGATAACAGAACGTAGCATGTCATGGTATTCATATATATAATACCTTGTGGATAACATCGGAAGTTCACTGAGGCTTTTTGGGGATGATGGTGTAGTATATCGAGAGGTTGTAATAATGGAAAATTGTACTGAAATGCAGGAGGGTCTGCAACGAATTGACGCATCGTGCAGGGAATGGCTATTAAATCTCAATATAGACAAGTGTAATGTGCTACGAATACACAGAAAGAAAGATCCTTTATCATCTAGCTACAATGGAGCAGGTCAGCAACTGGAAGCAGTTAATTCCATAAATTATCTGAGAGTAGTTATTAAGAGTGATATAAAATGGAATGACCATATAAAACTAATCGTCGGTAAATCAGATGCCAGACTGAGATTCTTTGGAGGAATCCTAAGGAAATTCAGTCCGAAAACAAAGGAAGTAGGTTACAGTAGGCTTGTTCACCCACTGTATTAAAACTGCTCACCGCTGTGGGATCCGTACCAGATATGGTTCATAGAAGAGATTGAGAAGATCAAGAGCAGCGCGCTTCGTTACAGGATCATTTAGTCATCGCGAAAGCATTACAAAGGTGATAGATAAACTCTAGTGGAAGACTGCAAGAGAGAGTAGCTCGTACGGGCTTTTGTTGAAGTTTCGAGAACATACCTTCACCGATGCGTCAAGCAGTATATTGCTCCCTCTGACGTATATCTCGCGAAGAGTCCATGAGGATAAAATCAGAGAGATTAGAGCCCACACAGAGGCATACCGACAATCTTTCTTTCCACGAACAATACGAGACTGGAATAGAAGGGAGAACCGATAGAGGTACTCAAGGTAACCTCCGCCACACACCAACAGGTGGCTTGCGGAATGTGGTTGTAGATGTAGATGTAGAACTCTTCCACCCCTACCCGGTAGCCAATGATCATGCCGTTTGAACGTCAGGTATATCGCTTCTTTTCCGCTTATGTTGTTGTTGATGAAGATGATGATGATGACGACGACGATAGCATTGCTTCCCACGTCCTCCCGACATGTTGTATATACCCTCCACCACTAGCGCTGCCACCAGCGGTCTGTAAGTTTTCATTGCTCGCTGACGTTGAACGTAGGCGGTGGTCACATTAGCGTGACTGGACTGTGTATTTCAGCACTGTCATTACCTAACAAGGGTTTTCGGTAATCTAAATATGTTCTTCATCTTGTATTGTGTTTTCTGATATCATGGAATCACAACATATAAAGAAACTATCTAAATAAAATGTTCAGTTCCAAGAGTGCTGTTAAACTGCACTAATTTTGTGCTGTCGTCTAAAAAAAAAGTTCAGGTCCAAGACTACTGTTAAACTATACTAAATTTGTACCGTCGCCCTATTAGATATTTTGATGTTTACGTTTTCTCCTATCTCCAGTAGAATTGAGGTGTTTACGCTTCACTGCTTAATTACTCTATAAAATTTCGTCTAAATAGAGTTTCACAGGACAGATCAAGAATTTCCAGCTTTAGAGAAAAGAGACTGGTATAATACTGTTTGTTATCTACGGCCTCATTACCAGATACAAAGATGTCACTTTCTTTTGGTGCGCTGTTGAGTCAGCAGCTCTCATTCGGAAAACATTCCAGTTTCATAAACGACTGAAAAAGTGAGGGAGGAAGATTATGTTTTTCAGTCTAGTCGATGACAAGGACATTAGAGACGGAGTGCTAGCTCGAGCTGCAGAGTGACTGGAAAAGAAATCGAGCGAATCCGTTCTCAAGCGAATCATCTATAGACTCCTCTTGTAAACGATCTTTAAAAATCACGAACATCTTTACGACAAAGTTTGGATCTCAAATCTCCTCTCCCTGGCAGCCATTTCCATCAACTGATCCAGTGAATATAGGAGAGTAATTTTACATTTGCTATTTCGTGTATAGCTGTGCGATTTTGCCCTTTTCATTCTTAGATATCCGACTGCCACAGTGGAGTAATCGACGGTGGCCACATTTGTATGTCGATACCGGAATGATATGAAATCCTTGAAACCGTAATGAACATCCGACAGAGTATCCACAGGTGACAGATTGAGGTTAATTATGTTCATCGTTGGTACTTCCATGTTATGTCGTACCTGAGTCTGAAACGTTTGCGAATAGTATGTAGAAACAGCATAGCTGTCACTGCAATGAGAATTGCTTCTTCAGTATTTTTCCGATTTGTATAATTTATTTCTGTACGGGTTTCCATCAAGCACAGTACGTCGCGGGCAAACCTTGTGCACACAAAGCTCAACAGATGTCTGTTTTTCTCCTGAAAATTTGTCGATGAGGACCCTGTTGCAAAGGCTTTTCTGCTGTTATTCTCTCTGTCGACATTTTCGAGATAACCACAGTAACCCACAACATAGCAGCAGTCTTCAAGCCGGCACCTGCCTTGTTCCCCACTACGCCTAATGAAGTGTGATGTTTATCGATTAAACAATGTTGAAGCGAAAATGTATACCAGCTTTGTTTACCCCAAGCTGGTTTATGTCAGATAGTCTCTTAGAGGTAATAACTTTCCACGCCTAACCACACACCATAGCTGTTAGATTACTACTCTTTGCTAGTTAATGACTATAATCCCTCTCATTGTGGCGTGCGAAAGACAAACAACGACGGTCAGGCTTAAGCAGAGTAGACATATTATCATTACCATTATTATTGGCGAATTCTCCTCAGAAATGGAAGACGTTAAGAAAATAACGCGATCAATTTTTCTTTGAGTTCCTCTTGTTCTTTCAATAGGCTTTCATTCTTTCCGAAAAGTTTTTTTTTTTCCTGATATAACTTCCCATTTGTCTACTTTGTGTCTGAATGTGCCCCTTTTTTAAGATGTCGGCTGGTCTTATGTTTATATTATTTACGTCCATTCGAATTTAATCTCGCCAAGGCGTGCAATACTTATGTGAGGATACATAATCTATTATTCTCTTCGTCAATCGGTCAATCGATTATCTGTAGTCGTCTGAGATGGCCAAAAAATTTCATTCGCATCTTCCTCATACCAGTTTCGATGTTTGAAAACTTTTCTGTTGTTTTAATTGATTGTAGCCTATAACCGTCTTGGGTATATCTTCCCCCTAGAATGTTCCTGATAATCTTTCTCTCTTCTTTTTCGATGTCTTCAAGTTGTTGTTTTCTGTTCAGGGTTAGTGTTTCACCTGCTTAGGGGATGTTTGGTTTTATGACAGTGTTCCAGTGTCGAATTTTTGACCCTCTTGATACTGATTTCTTGTTGTACAGGTTGTGTGTTAATCCTAACCCTTTTTTTTTATTTTTTGGAGGCGATGTTGCTGTGAGATTTTTTCTATATTTGTCAGTTCGATGAATTCTACAACGTATTTAAAGTATGGGGCCCTGTTAAATTTACCATATTTTGTTTTCCAACTTGCAATTTCTGTTTTTGAACAAGAGAATACAGTTTTCTCAAATGTAATTTGTAAACCTACTTTTTCTGCACATTCTGCTACAATTCCGTCCTCCCCTGATGTGCGAATAAATTTCTTATTGTGTCGGTGGTCAGGGGATCTGTAGTGACATTTCTGGCTGCTCTTTTGGGAATCTCTCTTTGTGCTCTGGACAATTTAAAAACTGTGAAAAATATGTGGCTAGTCCTTGCCAATTTTCTTTATTTTTCGGCGTAAATTTACCGTCATGTTTTCAAAAGCAAAGGTTTTGTGGTGAGTACCCTTTCATCTGGTTTTGAAGCTCTTATAGAAATCGTATGTATTGCAGTTTTTGAAGTTTTCTTCGATTTAATGCTGTTGTTCACTGACATATTTTCGTTTAATTTGTCTTAAAATCTTGGAAGTCTGTTTGAAAATTTCAAAAAAATTCTTCTGTCTTTCTTCTGATTTGTTGCAACCGTAATAGTGAAATGCCTTTCTTCTTTCTTCTAGTGCGCTCTCGCATTCCTGATTCCACCAAGGGGGTTTTGCAGTTTTGTGAAAAGGGATCAGATCTTTTGCTGCTTTGATGATTTTAGTTTGAAACTTTTCCCAATCTACTTCGTATTATTCTTCCCATTATTCAGTGATTCTGGAGTCTTTAATTTAGTGTGGATCAAATTTTCGGATCAGTGGCGTTTTTCTTTTGAATTTCCTCTTGGATGTGAATTTAATTTTTATTCTGAATAAATAATGATCCGACTCTATATTTGGACCTCTGCGTACTTGCACAACGTGGATTTTGTTTTGGTAGTCATATGATATTGCACCACGATCAAACTGAAATTCTCCTAAATACTGGATGGGTGATCGCTAAGCTTCTTGTTTTTTGGGATGTTTCCAAAGTGAGGTTGACATTATTTTTAGGTTGTTCTGTTGGCACAATTCGATGAGTCGTGTGCCATTTCTATTGCTAAATTTGTGCGCTGGATAGTTCTCTACTGTCTTCTCGTACCTGTTTTCTCTGTCAATTTGTGCGTATTATCTTCTGGAATTCTGGCCTTCTCTGTTTCAAAGCATTCCCAGACTCTTTCTGTTATTCAAGCTCTTTTTTATTATCACCATTTGTTGCTGCATGTACTTTCTGTTATTCAAGCTCTTTTTTATTATCACCATTTGTTGCTGCATGTACTTTCTGTTATTCAAGCTCTTTTTTATTATCACCATTTGTTGCTGCATGTACTTTAATCAAGGTGTAATTTCTGTTTGTGTGTTTGATTCTTAGGGTCATTAGTCGATTGTTGATGGGTTTCACATCTGTTACTGAGTCCAGCACTTTTTTGTCTACAATGAACGCCATTCCAAATAGTGCTGTTCCTTTGCCAGTTTTCTTGTTTGTGCCACTTTTGAAGATTCTGTAATTGTTGTAGTCTATCATTTCTGAATCTGTATAGCGTGTTTCTTGCGAGGCGAGAATTTCAACTTTCTGCTTCGTGAGTTCTATTGTGAAATTGTGTTATTTTCCTGTTTGGGTAAGTGTCTGAATATTGAAAGTGTCCACATAAGTGTGTGTTTTTCGTGGGAGTTTGCTCCGAGCTCCCCAGAACCCGACTGCTTGGTTGCTACTTTGGAGTGAGTGGATTGTCCACCTGGGAGTAATTTTGTCATTACTTGTACGAATCATGTTTGCTCGTCACCAATCGTCAATCATTGCTGGTTGTGTGGAACCATGGATTGTGAGTTCCTGGAGCATGTTTAGAGCCGCACCTCCTGGTGAACAGACGCCGAACATACAACCGCTGCTCCAGGTCAGACGCATCATGGATTCTGGTTGTCATTTTGGTCCGCGGGTGGTATTTTATTTCCCTCCTACCCGGCATATCTACCGAGCAACTAATTTTCAACAATCTCCTGTAGCATCACGTCTCAAATGGTTCGATTCCCTTCTTTTCCACTTTTCCCACAGCCCATGTTTCACTACCATACTATGCTGTGCTCCAGACGTACATTCTTGGAAATTTATTTCACATATTAAGACCTGTGTTTGATACTAATAGATTTATCTTCGCCAGAAATGCTCTTATAACCCGTGCTAGTCTAATTTTTATGTCCTCCCTGCTCCGTGAGTCATGGTTTATTTTGCTGCATAGGCAGCAGAACTCTATAACTTCATCTACGTCGTGACCACCAGTCCCGAAGTTCTCATTTCCACAACTTTTCATGACTCTCGTCTTTCTTCGGTTTACTCTGAGTCCGTATTCTATACTCTCTAGTTTGTTCATTCCATACAGAAGATCCTGTATAACCTCATCACTTTTAATGAGGATAGCAATGTCATCAGCGAATCTTACCATTGATTTTTTTTAACCTTCAATTTTAATTCTACTGCTGAACCTTTATTTTATTCTTCGATGGATAGGTGGAACAGCAGGGGCGAAAGACTACATTCTTGTGATACACCCTTTTCGATCCGATCACTTTGTTCGTCGTCTTCAACTCTTATTGTACACTCTTAGTTCTTGTACATATCGTGTGGTAGCCGTCTACAATTTTTGTCTTAATTTTGCACATCTGCCACCATTTGACATTGTCGAGTGCTTTTGTAGGTCGGTGGATCCTATGAACAAGTCTTGATTTTTCTGTAATCACGGGCCTATTATCAGCCAGAACGTTACAAGTGCCTCTCTGGTCCTTTACCTTTCCCAAAGCCAAAATGATCGTCATCTAACGTATCCTCAAATTTCTTATCCATTCTTCTGTATATTATTCTCGTAATCACAATGAATGCATGAGCTGTGAATCTGGTTGGCGGACAATTCTCGAGTTTTTCGGCTCTAACAAACTTCAAAATTGGGTGGATGACGTTTTTCAGAAAATCGCCAGACTCATACATTCTATGCACCAACATGAATAGTCGTTTTGTTGACACTCCCACCCAATGATTTTAATAAATCTGGTAGAATATCTATCGCTTCTTCCTAATTCGACCTTAAGTCTTCCAGCTCTTCCCAATTCTTGTATCTCTTCTATATCGACTTCTATTTCTTCTTCTATCACTTCATCAAACAAGTCATTCTCCTCATAGAAGCCTGTGGTGTACTCTTTCCACCTACCCGTTCTCTCCTCTGCATTTGACTGTGGAATACCCTTGCTACTATTCTTAGTTTTAATATCACTAAAGGTTGTTTTGACTTTTCTGTATGTTCTTTAGACACTCATATCTTTTTTCGATGTCTTCACATTTTTCGTGGATCCATTCCGCCTAGATTTTGTACATTTCATATTTATTTCATTCCTCAGCGGCTTTTATTTCTGTTACACATGATGTGTATACCTATATACCCACTTTTTGTTTCCAACTTCTGTGAGTGCCCTTTTCAGAGATGTCTACTCCTCTTCAAATGAACTACCGACTAAGATATTTCTTGTCGAAATATCTAAGCCTCATATAATTTCAAACGTATCTCTTCATTTCTTAGTACTTCAGAATCCCTCGTCCTTGCGCACTGATTTTCTATAGTTGTCTCTTAAACTTCAGCCTACTCTTTATCACTACTAAATTGCGATCTGAGTTTATATCTGCTCCTGGGTATGCCTTACAGTTCGGTATTCGATTTCGGAATCTTTGCCTGACTACGATGTGATCTAACTGAAATCTTCCCGTATCTCCTGGTCTTTTCCTGGTATACCTCTTCCTTTTGTGATGCTTGTACAGAGTACTCGCTATTACCAATTGAAATTTATTGTAGAACTTTATTAATCTCTATCTTCTCTCACTCCTAGTACCAAGCCCATATTCTACCGTAACACCTTCATCTACTCCTTCCTGTTCAATCTCATTCCAATAACCTGCCGCACGGGGTAGCGGCGCAGTCTGTGGCTCCTTTTCGCGAGGCTCCCCCCCTCGGGCATGTGTGTGTGTGTGTGTGTGTGTGTGTGTTTTGTCGTTAGCGTAAGTTAGTTTAAGTTAGATTAAGTGTAAGCTTAGGGGCCAATGACCTCAGCAGTTTGGTCCCATAAAACCTTACCACAAATTTCCAAATTTCCAATGTCCCTGTGGCTATTAGATTTATCAGCTCTCTTTACGTATTGAGTTACCAGTTCAATATCCTTATATAGATTCTCTGTCTCTTCATCTTCGGCTTGCGATATATAGATTTATACCTCAAGTATCGTTCTGTGTGTTGTTTTGCTGTCAATTTTGATGAGAGAAACTGTGTCACAGTAACTCATTCTCTGTCGTACCTTCATATTCATGGCGAGCCCTACTCTCGTTATACCACTTCCTGATGCTGTTGATATTACATTACACTCATCTGACCAGAAGTCTTTCCCTTCTTTCCATTTCTAGACTAAGCCCCAGTATTTCCCTCTTCATATTTTCTAGTTTCCCTTTCACGTTGAAACTTCTGACATTCCACGCCCCGACTCGTAAGCGTTCATTGGTTATTCAATCTTTTTCTCATGTTCGTCTTCCCTTGGTAGCCACTCCACGAGATCCGAATGGGGCACTAGTCCGGAATCTTTTGCCAATGGAGAGATCATCATGACACTTTTTTTTCAATTACAGACCACATGTCGTGTGGATACACAATATGAGTCTCTTATTCAGGACTTCCATTGCGTTCTGCATCCTCATGCCATTGATCATTGCTGACTCTTGCGCCCACCCTAAAGACAAGAGAGTACATTGAACCTCTGTTCGCTCCTCCATCTTCTTTAACAGTGCTGTTGGCTAAATGAGAGGGACTATTGCCATTGTTAACGGTTTTTATTAAAAGTGTAAGTGTAGGTGAGGTTCGAACCCAGTTCCGATTACGTTTGGGTTACTACACAAACACGTTACTCCTAGCCGAGGGATGTACTACGCCACACTGACGACATATAATGTTGTCCCAGAGGACAGTTGGTTTCTACTTGAAAAAGTATGAAGGTGATTTTTTCATACGCAAGCATTCGGAGCAACCGCCGAAGCCTCCCCCCCCCCCCCTCCCCCCTTGCCTAGTGCCTTTGCCTTCACAAGCAGAAATTTAGCGGATTGAGAAGGTATGTAAGAAAATTAGCACAAATAGAAGATACAGTAACGGGGGAGAATGTGGGGTCAGAAGTACGAATGGGAGAGGAGATCGAATAAACCGAGTTCTGCACTAAATTTAAACTAGTAATAGGAAATACACTGTTCACAAACATTAGAGAAGGTATAATTCGAAAACTCCGGGAAATACGGAGATATTCCAGCTGCATTACTAGCGAACTTTTACTTTTAGTTGCAAGGCTTACCCACTATGGCGGTAGGCGGCTGGATTGGGATTGGTCAGGTCCTGGCACGAAAATAACACAGTCTAAGTCTAAAAGGAAACTTATGAACAATTTTAAAAAAGAAAAAGGTCCACAAATTTCAGTTCACAAATTTTTACCCAGTAAGCCTTAGTTCACATTACCGTGTGTCTATACTTCGCCAACGTTTTAGTAAATTGTTTGAAACAGAAAAGTCTAAATGGTGGAGCCGTGCTACAATAATTATTGGCTGTCCGGATTTAAATAAAACGATCAAATAATACAAGCCAAACAATAATATTACCATAGAAAGCATTATAAAAAAGGATGGCCCATTTGCTGGCATCGAGGGCAGCCAACACATGTCAAATTGTTCCTAATCTGAAACCTAAGCAACAAGTCTCATTAAAAGCAACACGCAGTACAGGTTGATGACAGCTCGACTAGTAAGCAATAAGAGTAGATTACAACTTCCTGTATTTGACACTGGGGCCGGAGCTCGCTACAAGGATTTCAAAAAAATGGTTCAAATGGCTCTGAGTACTATGGGACTTAACATCTGAGGTCATCAGTCCACTATAACTTAGAACTACTTAAACCTAACTAACCTAAGGACATCACACACATCCATGGCCGAGGCAGAATTCGAACCTGCGACCGTAGCAGTCGCGCGGTTCCTGACTGAAGCGCCTAGAACCGCATGGCCACCGCAGCGGCAAGGATTTCAATAAGACATTCTTTAAAGTAATTACCTGACCAGGACAGGCTCCGAGCTAACAAAGTATATGGTTTAGTTTCCATGCACAAATGTGATTACAGGAAACTGCTCTTGATTAAACGAGGTGAAAGGCCACACAGACAGGGACTTCAGAAACAAGAAAACTCTGCAAGAAATTATACAGGTGCCGATACTAACACATAGGAGAAATATTGCGCATGAAACAGAAACCTTCAGAACGCAAGACAAGAACTTTACATCAGTGCACATATACGGAAAATCTCAAGGCACACTAACACAAGTCTAATAATGGAACTCTACTATGTTCCGAAAGAAAAACAAACAAGCGATAACTTGCTTAACAGCGTGCATCCCTTGGTCGTCCGGTAGCGTTGTCGCTTCCCACGCCCGGGATCCCGGGTTCGATTCCCGGCGGGGACAGGGATTTTCTCTGCCTCGTGATGGCTGGGTGTTGTGTGATGTCCTTAGGTTAGTTAGGTTTAAGTAGTTCTAAGTTCTAGGGGACTGATGACCATAGATGTTAAGTCCCACAGTGCTTAGAGTCATTTTTGAACTAGCTTAACATGGCGTCGTTAAAGCACCGAAAAATGAGTACTAGTTAAAGGTAAGCACTCCAGCAGTCAACAATATCCAGTCAGAATGACATGCTAATCTTTACACAAAAAACCGTGCTCCGAAACAGAATAATAACAAACAAGGGTTACACAAAGTTAGCTGACTCCGTGGCTTGAAGATAGTGCAAAGTATACCTTCTTTTACCGCGGAGGTTTTTTCATGGTGTGAACGCTTACTGTTTACAAAGCCATTCAGTAAACAATGCGTCACCTGCTTCACTAACAAGCGTGGAAATCACAAGACAAGAGAAAATTCCTCATCGGATTTAGTAGTAAGATGGCACAGTGGAAAGCCCGTTAAAAAGTCAACACATTGTTGTTGTTGTGGTCTTCAGTCCTGAGACTGGTTTGATGCAGCTCTCCATGTTACTCTATCCTGTGCAAGCTTCTTCATCTCCCAGTACCTGCTGCAACCGACAGCTTTCTGAATCTGCTTAGTGTATTCGCCTCTTGGTCTCCCTGTACGATTTTTACCCTCCACGCTGTCCTCCAATGCTAAATCTGTGATCCCTTGATGCCTCAAAACATGTCCTACCAACCGGTCCCTTCTTCTGGTCAAGTTGTGCCACAAACTTCTCTTCTCCCCAATTCTATTCAATACTTCCTCATTAGTTATGTGATCTACCCATCTAATGTACAGCATTCTTCTGTAGCACCACATTTCGAAAGCTTGTATTCTCTTCTTGTCCAAACTAGTTATTGTCCATGTTTCACTTCCCTACATAGCTACACTCCATACAAATACTTTCAGAAACGACTTCCTGACCATTAAGTCTATACTCGATGTTAACAAATTTCTCTTCTTCAGAAATGCTTTCCTTGCCATTGTCAGTCTACATTTTATATCCTCTCTACTTCGACCATCATCAGTTATTTTACTCCCTAAATAGCAAAACTCCTTTTACTACTTTATGTGTCTCATTTCCAAATCTAATTCCGTCAGCAGCACCCGATTTAAATTTGACTACATTCCATTATCCTCGTTTTGCTTTTGTTGATGTTCATCTTAAATCCTCCTTTTATGACACTGTCCTTTACGTTCAACTGCCCTTCCAAGACCATTGCTGACTCTGACAGAATTACAATGTCATCGGCGAACCTCAAAGTTTTTATTTCTTCTCCGTGAATTTTAATACCTACTCCAAATTTTTCTTTTGTTTCCTTTACTGCTTGCTCAATATACAGACTGAATAACATCGGGGAGAGGCTACAACCCTGTCTCACTCCCTACCCAACTACTGCTTCCCTTTCATGTCCCTCGACTCTTACAACTGCCATCTGGTTTCAGTACAAATTGTAAATAGCCTTACGCTCCCTGTATTTTACCGCTGCCACCTTTAGAATTTGAAAGAGAGTATTCCAGTCAACATTGTCAAAAGCTTTCTCTAAGTCTACAAATGCTAGAAACGTAGGTTTGCCTTTTCTTAATCTTTCTTCTAAGATAAGTCGTAAGGTTAGTATTGCCTCACTTGTTCCAACATTTCTGCGGAATCCAAACGGATCTTCCGCAAGGTCCGCTTCTACCAGTTTTTCCATTCGCCTGTAAAGAATTCGTGTTAGTATTTTGCAGCTGTGACTTACTAAACTGATAGTTCGGTTATTTTCACATCTGTCAACACCTGCTTTCTTTGGGATTGGAATTATTATATTCTTCTTGAAGTCTGAGGGTATTTCGCCTGTCTCATAAATCTTGCTCACCAGATGGTAGAGTTTTGTCAGGACTGGCTCTCCCAAGGCCGTCAGTAGTTCTAATGGAATGTTGTCTACTCCCGGGGCCTTGTTTCGACTCAGGTCTTTCAGTGGTCTGTCAAACTCTTCCCGCAGTATTGTATCTCCCATTTCATCTTCATCTGCATCCTCTTCCATTTCCAGTACATCGACCTTGTATAAACCTTCTATATACTCCTTCCACCTTTCCGCCTTCCCTTCTTTGCTTAGAACTGGGTTTCCATATGAGCTCTTGATATTCATACAAGTGGCTCTCTTTTCTCCAAAGGTCTCTTTAATTTCCCTGTAGGCAGTATCTATCTTACCCCTAGTGAGATAAGCCTCTACATCCTTACATTTTTCCTCTAGCCATCCCTGCTTAGCCATTTTGCACTTCCTGTCGATCTCATTTTTGAGACGTCTGTATTCCTTCTTGCCTACTTCATTTACTGCATTTTTATATTTTCTCCTTTCATCAATTGAATTCAATATTTCATCTGTTACCCACGGATTTCTGTTTGCCCTCGTCTTTTTACCTACTTGATTATCTGCTGCCTTCACTACTTCATCCCTCAGAGCTACCCATTCTTCTTCTACTGTATTTCTTTCCTCAATTCCTGTCAATTGTTCCCTTATGCTCTCCCTGAAACTCTCTACAACATCTGGTTCTTTCAGTTTATCGAGATCCCATCTCCTTAAATTAGCACCTTTTTGTAGTTTCTTCAGCTTTAATCTACAGTTCATAACCAATAGATTGCGGTCAGGGTCCGCATCTGCCCCCGGAAATGTCTTACAATTTAAAACCTGATTCCTAAATCTCTGTCTTACCATTATATAATCTATCTGATACCTTTTAGTATCTCCAGGATTCTTCCATGCATACAACCTTCTTTTATGATTCTTAAACCAAGTATTAGCTATGATTGAGGTATGCTCTGTGCAAAATTCTGCCAGACGGCTTCCTCTTTCCTTTCTTTCCCCCACTCCATATTCACCTACTATGTTTCCTTCTCTCCCTTTTCCTACTGACGAATTCCAGTCACCCATGACTATTAAATTTTCGTCTCCCTTCACTACCTGAATAATTTCTTTTATCTCATCATAGATTTCCTCAATTTCTTTATCATCTGCAGAGCTAGTTGGCATATAAACTTGTACTACTGTAGTAGGCGTGGGCTTTGTGTTTATCTTGGCCACAATAATGCGTTCACTATGCTGTTTGTAGTAGCTTACCAGCACTCCTATTCTTTTATTCATTATTAAATCTACTCCTGCATTACCTCTATTTGATTTTGTATTTATAACCCTGTATTCACCTGACCAAAAGTTGTTCCTCCTGCCACCGAACTTCACTAATTCCCACTATATCTAACTTTAACCTATCCATTTCCCTTTTTAAATTTTCTAACCTACCTGCAGGATTAAGGGATCTGACATTCCACGCTCCGATCCGTAGAACGCCAGTTTTCTTTCTCCTGATAGCGATGTCCTCTTGGGTAGTCCCCGCCCTGAGATCCGAATGGGGGACTATTTTACCTCCGGAATATTTTACCCAAGAAGACGACATCATCATTTAATCATACAGTAAAGCTGCATGCCCTCAGGAAAGATTACGGCTGTAGTTTCCCCTTGCTTTCAGCCGTTCGCAGTACCAGACAGCAAGGCCGTTTTGGTTAATGTTACAAGGCCAGATCAGTCAATCATCCAGACTGTTGCCCCTGCAACTACTGAAAAGGCTGCTGCCCCTCTTCAGGAACCACACGTTTGTCTGGCCTCTCAACAGATACCCCTCCGTTGTGGTTGCACCTACGGTACGGCCATCTGTATCGTTGAGGCACGCAAGCCTCCCCACCAACGGCAAGGTCCATGGTTCAACGGGGCAGGAGTGTACACATATCAAGCATGAAAACAGGAATAATGTGTACTGGACTGTGAAAAAAGAGTCAATTCCAAGAATAGCGACGTTTTGTTTTATCTTCCCTCAAAACATTATGGGCTTTCCGTCCAGTCATTGACGTGTCTGTTCTCCATCTGTAGTGCAGGCAATTGTAGTACTAAACATTGGATATAGAATATGAGTCGTGTGGTAAGAACATATTGCCATCCCAAGTAAATGTGATGAATAGTGAGAGCAGGCGAGATGCCGCATAGACTTCTCACAGAAACGAGAACAAATAAAAGGGTGTGAACTATGTTACAACAAATGAATTCAAGACTCAAAACTTCCAATACGGAGCGGATGGCATGTAGTTCTTCTGTACAACGAATGGGAGGTACGTACGTCTGGAGGTCCCTTCCTTACACCTCCCTGCTGCAAACGGGCGTTATACCACGAGACAGACACAAATACGAAAACAGCGAGCAGTCTCGTCACTGACCGGGAGGATAATGGATAATTTTGTGAAAAAGAAGGTGAGGGAGATTTAAACACAGATCTCCCCATTCGGTGTCTAAAACCGCGATGACATAAACACGATACCGTGGTTATTCAAAGTCGCTCGTTGTTGCGCACCTTGAGCTTGGAAAGTGCAATGTTTCAACTTTGCTTCTTTTTTCACAGTTCGGTACACCTTTTTTCCTATTTTCATGCTCGATACGTGTTCGGTTTTTGATATGTTATCCAATGGGCCATCTTACAACTAAATTTGAAGGGGGTTCGATAGGGGGTTTTGGTTGGTAGCAACATCATTACACATACAATTGAAGAAACCGAAATGTAAACAAAATCAAGTTACACAACAGTAAATCACAACCTACAACATAAAATTTCCAAAACAAAACACTAAGTAGAAAAACTATTAGTCTCGAGAAGGGCAGCTAATAAGCAACAGGATAAGCAACATATAATTTCAAACAGAAATTACGTAGTCCGCTTTGGCACCTCTTAACGCAGTTGCGCCTATTAAACAGAAGACACCTACCTCACACAGAGATGAGCTTTCTGCCAATCGTACAGTACACCAACTGCAAACACATATACGTAAAGAAAGAAAGGTACAGAGTCGCTCACTGTTCAGCTCTGAAACACAGCAGAATAAAATTTACTCAAGACATACGATCGTAAACAACTTTAAATAAGATGTTGATACAAACTACAGCAGAATCACGTTCAAAAGCAGAAAAGTAGCCATAAACAAGTACCCAATCGTTCGCTGCTTAATCTGAACACTCAGAGATACGACGGAGAGACCCTAAACAGCCGAATGACTTGCCACACAATTTACTGAAAGCACTCAAGCGTTAAAAAATAGGAATAAGGTACAGCAGAATTATCAATTAAACAGAAACGTGATACTGAAAAGTTAGTTCTAGAAGCACGTTTAGGCCACAAATTCAGGAAATAACCAAGATTTAACATTTCCTAACCATAGGCCAAACTAGGACAATTCTCACCGAAAATTTAGTGGCTAGTTCACTAGCAAAGTAATAAGTCGAACTGTTCCTGGTAACTCTGCTACATGTAGCTACACAGCGTAACTGCTTCTATGTCCAACAGCTCCTTCTTCTTGCAGTTGCGGCCAGTGGCGGTATTCAACCTTCTGCAGGAGAGTGGCACCTTAGGCACCGATACCGGGCGCGTAAGGTCGTCCTCTATGCGATAACACTTCCCTTACATGGGAATAACTCCTCGAATCAAGCGCAATCGCAGCTTAAATACCATTTCCTGCCCTCAGATGGCGCCGCGGCTCCGGCAAAGATAAGCTCACGACTCAAGTGGAGTCGATAACGGTTCGGGGGCAAGCTGCATTGGCGTCCACGACACACCCACTCTGATCACAAATTAGTAATAATGAAGAGTAGACTGAAGTTGAAGTTTAAAACAAAGGTCTAGAATAATCAATGTGTAAAAAAAGTGGGATATTGAAACACTAGTGTGTGATGATTCGCCTTTGAAGTTCCCTAAGGCTGTAGAGATGGCGAGGATGAATACCACAGCAGGAGCACAGTTGAAGGGAAATGGACATTTTCAAAAATGCCCGACACAGAAGTTCAACAATCGTATATAAGCACAAGGAAGATAATTGTGTAGAAATATTGAATAACAGGAGAAATACTTCAATTGATCGACGAAAGAAGAAATATAATACTGATGGAAAGACAGGAATAACGCTATATATGTGATCTAGGAATGCAACACGAGTAAACAGGAAGAGCAGGGAAGCACAGATAAACAGGCTGCAGGGAATCATGTCAAGAAATGGCCTGTGGACGGACTTATTTGGAACATATCAAAGTCAAATCAATCTTCGGTGAAAACAAAAGCAAAATAGTCAACATACAAGAAAATTTCAACTGTACAACGCAAAGGAGAGAGTGGATAGATTGTAAAAGTACATTCAAGGCATCGATGGAGAGGAACGGTCTCAGGCCGTGATGTAATAAGAACTGGTAGTCGGTGTGGAAGAGAACAGGCACCCAGTACTGGAGCCACAGTACTTTGGAAGACTTGCAACCAAGTAGGGCGGGTGGAATAGCCCACATTCTTTCGGAATTGCTAAAATAAGAGCGGAAAAGAGTCAATCAAACGACTATTTACCGCCGAAGAGAGAACTGGCTGAGAAGTGCGACAACTATTGCGCAGTCACCTTAACTTCCAAGTTGTTGAAAAGAATAATATACAGAAGAATGTAAAAGAAAATTGAATAATTCTGATATGACAATAAGGAAATGGAGAAAGACGAGTAAAATACACTCCTGGAAATTGAAATAAGAACACCGTGAATTCATTGTCCCAGGAAGGGGAAACTTTATTGACACATTCCTGGGGTCAGATACGTCACATGATCACACTGACAGAACCACAGGCACATAGACACAGGCAACAGAGCATGCACAATGTCGGCACTAGTACAGTGTATATCCATCTTTCGCAGCAATGCAGGTTGCTATTCTCCCATGGAGACGATCGTAGAGATGCTGGATGTAGTCCTGTGGAACGGCTTGCCATGCCATTTCCACCTTGCGCCTCAGTTGGACCAGCGTTCGTGCTGGACGTGCAGACCGCGTGAGACGACGCTTCATCCAGTCCCAAACATGCTCAATGGGGGACAGATCCGGAGATCTTGCTGGCCCGGGGTAGTTGACTTACACATTCTAGAGCACGTTGGGTGGCACGGGATACATGCGGACGTGCATTGTCCTGTTGGAACAGCAAGTTCCCTTGCCGGTGTAGGAATGGTAGAACGATGGGTTCGATGACGGTTTGGATGTACCGTGCACTATTCAGTGCCCCCTCGACGATCACCGGAGGTGTACGGCCAGTGTAGGCGATCGCTGCCCACCCCATGATGCCGGGTGTTGGCCCTGTGTGCCTCGGTCGTATGCAGTCCTGATCGTGGCGCTCACCTGCACGGCACCAAACACGCATACGACCATCATTGGCACCAAGGCAGAAGCGATTCTCATCGCTGAAGACGACACGTCACCATTCGTCCCTCCATTCACGCCTGTCGCGGCACCACTGTAGCCGGGCTGCACGATGTTGGGGCGTGAGCGGTAAACGGCCTCACGGTGTGCGGGACCTTAGCCCAGCTTCATGGAGACGGTTGCGAATGGTCCTCGCCGATACCCCAGTAGCAAGAGTGTCCCTAATTTGCTGGGAAGTGGCGGTGCGGTCCCCTACGGCACTGCGTAGGATCCTACGGTCTTGGCGTGCATCCGTGAGTCGCTGCGGTCCGGTCCCAGGTCGACGGGCACGTGCGCCTTCCGCCGACCACTGGCGACAACATCGATGTACTGTGGAGACCTCACGCCCCACGTGTTGAGCAATTCGGCGGTACGTCCACCCGGCCTCCCGCATGCCCACTGTACGCCCTCGCTCAAAGTCCGTCAACTGCACATACGGTTCACGTCCACGCTGTCGCGGCATGCTACCAGTGTTAAAGACTGCGATGGAGCTCCGTATGCCACGGCAAACTGGCTGACACTGACGGCGGCGGTGCACAAATGCTGCGCAGCTAGCGCCATTCGACGGCCAACACCGCGGTTCCTGGTGTGTCCGCTGTGCCGTGCGTGTGATCTTTGCTTGTACAGCCCTCTCGCAGTGTCTGGAGCAAGTATGGTGGGTCTGACACACCGGTGTCAATGTGTTCTTTTTTCCATTTCCAGGAGTGTATAATTCGTGTTAGAATGAAGAAACAATAATAATGGAAACGTCGAACGAATTGTTCGGATCAAAAATGGCATTAGACAGCGATGTAGGCTTCCTCACCTACTTTTCAATCTATAGAATGAAGGAGCGCTGACGGAAACGAATGTCCTCGAGCGGGATTAAAATTCTGGGTGAACGGGTATCAATGAAAAGATTCGTTGTCGATACTGCTCTCCTCAGTCAAAGAGAAAAAGAGTCACAGAACTAGTGAATGACATGAAGAGTTCTACTAAGCAAACTCAAGTGAAGTAATATGACATTGTCCGCTTGAAATCCCGAATGACAGATTCAACCGCCTGATTTGAAAGGTTTCTATCATTCGCACACAATGGCAGCTCTTCTTTCACAAAGTGAGAGAGTTTTATGTTCAAGTGTGCCTGATAACTGTAAGTGATTATAATGGGTGAGTGTAGCGTGGCATTATGTCTTTGTTGGATGGTGATGATATAAGGGACACAAAGTCTACTCCTTTCGAAGATCACCCAGGTTAACGTTCTCATCCGATTGACGGATCAACCATCAACAGTTTCGCACTCCCGCTCTTCATGAGGCACTGCACATGTTTTTGGAATTTAATCCAAGTCAGTGGCACAACGTCTGGTGATCTGGAACTTTACGCCACCACCCCTAGCCAATAGTACGTGGCGTAGCCAGGTGATTACCCATCCAAAGACTGACCACGCTCGAAGTGGGCAACAGTCGAATGAGTATAGAATAGAATATGGGTTGAGAGTAATCCGAAGAAAGACAAAAGCAATGAGGAGTATCTTGAAATGAGATTAGCTATAAGCTTGCAAGGGTTGCGTGTGCGTTTTGTGTGTGTGCGTATGTGTGTAAGCATTGCCTATTCTCAGAGACAGTGATAAAATAGGCCCTGATACCTTAATGATAAGCAGAATGGAAATACATTATTCCCCCAAGAACAAAGTTAGTAAGTATATCTGACTCGAATATACACCAATAATAGTCACACATTAAACGCTTGCATAAATCAAGTGCAGCGGGAGGACGAATATGGTGTGCATATAGAGATATCGCATGTATTACGTGAATTAACAGTTCATGAATACAACAGATTGTTCTAAATATGTGTGTTAGCGTTCCAAGTATAGCGTCTAGCTGTGGTATGGTGTAGTCTACCCTGTTGAGTAGGCGTAAATTCACAATATAGAAACAGTTAAATAGCTGAAACGTTATTCAGTAAATGACTGAATGTAATCTTCGTGGCTCAGGGAAGCAGTGCAACCACAATACTCATATCAGTGTCTAGCGACACCTCATACGTGACCTTATACTACTCACTGCCTGAAAGCTAACTACACTCCTGGAAATGGAAAAAAGAACACATTGACACCGGTATGTCAGACCCACCATACTTGCTCCGGACACTGCGAGAGGCCTGTACAAGCAATGATCACACGCAGGGCACAGCGGACACACCAGGAACCGCGGTGTTGGCCGTCGAATGGCGCTAGCTGCGCAGCATTTGTGCACCGCCGCCGTCAGTGTCAGCCAGTTTGCCGTGGCATACGGAGCTCCATCGCAGTCTTTAACACTGGTAGCATGCCGCGACAGCGTGGATGTGAACCGTATGTGCAGTTGACGGACTGAGCGAGGGCGTATAGTGGGCATGCGAGAGGCCGGGTGGACGTACCGCCGAATTGCTCAACACGTGGGGCGTGAGGTCTCCACAGTACATCGATGTTGTCGCCAGTGGTCGGCGGAAGGTGCACGTGCCCGTCGACCTGGGACCGGACCGCAGCGACGCACGGATGCACGCCAAGACCGTAGGATTCTACGCAGTGCCGTAGGGGACCGCACCGCCACTTCCCAGCAAATTAGGGACACTCTTGCTACTGGGGTATCGGCGAGGACCATTCGCAACCGTCTCCATGAAGCTGGGCTACGGTCCCGCACACCGTTAGGCCGTCTTCCGCTCACGCCCCAACATCGTGCAGCCCGCCTCCAGTGGTGTCGCGACAGGCGTGAATGGAGGGACGAATGGAGACGTGTCGTCTTCAGCGATGAGAGTCGCTTCTGCCTTGGTGCCAATGATGGTCGTATGCGTGTTTGGCGCCGTGCAGGTGAGCGCCACAATCAGGAATGCATACGGCCGAGGCACACAGGGCCAACACCTGGCATCATGGTGTGGGGAGCGATCGCCTACACTGGCCGTACACCTCTGGTGATCGTCGAGGGGACACTGAATAGTGCACGGTACATCCAAACCGTCATCGAACCCATCGTTCTACCATTCCTAGACCGGCAAGGGAACTTGCTGTTCCAACAGGACAATGCACGTCCGCATGTATCCCGTGCCACCCAACGTGCTCTAGAATGTGTAAGTCAACTACCCTGGCCGGCAAGATCTCCGGATCTGTCCCCCATTGAGCATGTTTGGGACTGGATGAAGCGTCGTCTCACGCGGTCTGCACGTCCAGCACGAACGCTGGTCCAACTGAGGCGCCAGGTGGACATGGCATGGCAAGCCGTTCCACAGGACTACATCCAGCATCTCTACGATCGTCTCCATGGGAGAATAGCAGCCTGCATTGCTGCGAAAGGTGGATATACACTGTACTAGTGCCGACATCGTGCATGCTCTGTTGCCTGTGTCTATGTGCCTGTGGTTCTGTCAGTGTGATCATGTGACGTATCTGACCCCAGGAATGTGTCAATAAAGTTTCCCCTTCCTGGGACAATGAATTCACGGTGTTCTTATTTCAATTTCCAGGAGTGTAGTATGCATAGAGCTTCCACTGATTATTATTTACAGTTCCCAAACCATCCTCTGCAGCTGAGCCACGGTTTATTAAAATGACTGTGAATAGCACATTTCACTTTGTAACACGCCCGGGAGTACAAATGGGGGTGGGCGACGCGAAAGTGGTTGTCGTTCCTTGACCGTGCGCCCTGTCCACAGCACGTACCTGCTAATCCCGCGGCAGTCGTATTGTCCTGTTCCACACTGCTGTTGGCTTGCCTGAAATTATCTATGCAAGCGGGTTTAGGGGAGCCACTCTACGTTAAAACACAACACTGTTCGATGTCTGGTATGAACAACTATATTCTGAGACGATTAAAGAAAATCGCAGGTTGCACTGTTTACGTTCTGACTCATAAATGTTTATCCCAATTTACAATCTTGATGGTTATCTGTCCACAATATCACTTGCATGAGCGTACGCGTAACCGAACACGGCGCGGATGATTGTTGATGATGCGAAAGGCGAATAATCGAACGAAAGTTCTTACGCTCAATATTCATACACAGATTTCTAGCAATGATATAACACAGTTCGTAAAGTTAATTTTTCAGTTCTCAGTTCTCACTTGTACGAGCGTGCGCGTAACCGTCGCGGCACGGCTGATTGTTGATAATGCGGAACGTGATGATCGAACGCACGTTCTCACGCTCGCTACAAGACACTGGCACTTAACTGCTCTCTTTCGTGGTAAATAGTATTACTGATTCACATCAGTTCATTCTTGGAGACCGAACACGGCGCGGATGACATACTGCACGGTACGACACGCAACGAGAGGATACACATATACGTTATCAGCAGCACTGCTCATTTTTAAATTACTTCTTGATGCATTCTCCTCTGAACCACTTGCATATTTTATCACTTTATTGTAATAGCACTTGTAGCAACACTTCAACTCCCATACTAACAATGACTCTCACATGCGGAGCTAGACACTACAGAACATAACAGTTCCGTGTCCGGCGCTCGACCCTCTACAGAAGCGGTTGTCCGCAAAGATACTCCACAACCAAGCCAGCGATATGACAATACGCTTACAACTTCCATAGCATTACAAGATGACGGTTTGCCGGCCGCGGTGGTCATGCGGTTCTAGCGCTGCAGTCCGGAACTGCGGGACTGCTACGGTCGCAGGTTCGAATCCTGCCTCGAGCATGGATGTGTGTGCTGTCCTTAGGTTACTTAGGTTTAAGTAGTTCTAAGTTCTAGGGGACTGATGACCTAAGATGTTAAGTCCCATAGTGCTCAGAGCCATTTGAACCTTTTTTTTTTTTTTTAACACGATGACAGCTCACTAGGGACACGGCTATTAGAGCTGAGGTGCTGTGCTGGTAACAGCTCCAAACGCGAACAACACTAATCCAATTTGCTGGCCGTACTACCTGTCTCGGATAATTTCAACTCTTCTCATTTACATAGCCACCGAGGATGTGTAAATGCAGAAATGTATAGCGACATCCGGACATGTCTCCTGTGTGCTTCTCTTTCTTGTGTCAAACAGTGTATGACACGAGGAACAAAAATAGCCTCCGCTATTCACAATGTAAGCTTACTCTTGCACAAAAGGATATACGGCCGTAAAATTACTTAACCCTTTTCAATTAAAGATTCTGACAGACAGTGAAATCTTTAATCACAAATTCAACTCTTTTATCCTTGACAATTCCTTCTAGTATAGAAGTCAACTCAACATTCGAATACTTGATGCAAGTGTCTAATTCGTTTTCAATTACCATCATGGAATTATGAATATTTGCATTGGTGGTGCATATGAGGTGGGTTTAATATCTAAAAATGAAAAAGAATGAATTTTGATCATGCCCAGCATGAAGCCATGTAATCACAGAGAAAATTTATCTTATCTGCAAACGTACTGTGATGTTGCACACCATAGCGAGTTGCTGTGAATATGATCCATGGAACAACACGAGTAAAGTTCCCCATCCCACTATGTTAATAGATGTCAGTATCAGCATTTGCTTTTCCTTGATACTGATCTCCATTTATATCGTTTCACCTCATATTTATCTTACACTTACAAACCATCTCAGCATTTTTGTCTCTTTTTTTCGACAAAACGATTTTTGAAAAAAAAAATTATTTACGATTTTAATTTCGTTGGCAGTAATTGTTTTCGCAAATGTCACTGTTTCGTTTTTTTTACTATTCACTTTGGCACCCTTTCAACGAACTTAACGTATTTTTATCGCTAATCTCTTTCTTCTCGTTCTTGCGTGTAACAGGCAGTCTCCAACGCATCTCTCCGTCTCAAGAGACAATCTGTTCGCCTGCCCTGTCTGACTTGCAAATTTACCGTACCGATCGTTTCCTTACGGGCAATGACCTAGGGGCTGTGTAGGATAAGACCACTTCTGTATACCGTGCGAAAACTGTCTTCCCACTGTCATAATACTGAGGGGCCTCTATAATTGCACCCTGTATGTATAATTACTAGATTATTAATAGCCTTTCTACTTGCTTCTATCCGATTCAATTTATTGAATTACACTAGAGCAGACAATGTACTTTAAAAGCAAACTCACCGTCGGAATCTTTGAGGCAATGTACGTAATGAATCTGACAATTAAGAGAATGTAAATATACCTAAGCCAAAAACTGTCTATATTTCTCTGAGTTTGCCGAACTATGCCCTGCAAAGAACATAACATATCTTAGGCCTTTTTTTATCTGCCCAGAACCTCTTCAGTCTATCACGTTTCTTTCACTTCTCCCCACAAATGTAATGTGTGGACCTCCCTTTTAGTGTTTTCTCTTGAAATAATTTTATAGTGTTGATTTTGATTCAAAATTCTTCTCTATTTTGGACAAGCTGTAGTGTAATATTAATGTCTTGTGCGTTTTTTTCAACCTGTTCTAATTATTTATTTGGACCAAAACAATTTAATAATTACGAATGAGTAGGAGTTATGTAGTATCAAAAGCGAGCATTCACCATAATTCATGTAACTTTCCTCAGTCATTTCTATTTCATGCAGAGATGTATTTTGTGTGAAGCATAAAACTATGGGAAAGTGCCAGTGTTTGTAATATAGAAATGTTGAACTCACAAGAGGGATAACAAATTTTTAAAAATTAAGAAATGCTTGGTGTTTCATTTACAATAATATGGGAACTGAATGCGAGCCCAATAAACTTCTTCCTTCAAGTAATCGTCTTAGACAACTGATACATCAAGAACAGCGTCTGCTAATGGAAATGTGGCAAATTTAAAGCTTTTGTCTTAATGAGAAAATAAACTCTTCATATTGGCCTCCTAATTTTTAAATTCGCATGTTCATAGGAGGATCATGTGACGAATGAAAGCTGGTTCACACAATTAGCAATAAACGAAGATTGTGGTGGAGATTACAAGTGCTGTTAGAGTGGTGACATTTGTGTCTTTGGCTGAACACTCCAATTTCAACATGAGGTCGGGCCTGTATACTCTGATGTATCACAGATGAAATGGGAGTATCAATGGAAGTCGGTCACGTATGAAAACCAAAATACTTGAACATGTTCGTTTATTGATCTGTACCTTTGGTTCGCCTTGTTACAGTACGTCTGACTGGTATCCCTCAGCTACGAAAAGTAGTGTTTCTCCTGATTTACAACGTCACATTATGTGGGGCACTGAAATTTGATTTTTCTCCATCGAAGAATTTTGAGATAAAAACCAACAGTCGGTAAATGGGTAATCCTGGCGGATTTCACTCTTAAATAACAAGCATGAAATCCGTTTTTGTAAACAAATTATCTTTCACAACAGACAACTGCTAACTGCATCGACTTCGCTGGTGGTACCTCGAAAATAATGCATAATGGGCTGTGACGTATCCTCAGGAGTTCAATATTATTCATGACAGGTAATCGAAGACGAAAAGCTGAAGACGTGCATGTAATGTATGGTGCAACAAGATGTAGTGTGTTGAGATCCTAATGGATATATGAAGAGACTAGTTTCACAACAGGTGCCAAGCTGTCTGCAACAAATTTATCGCCCTGTTTACAAACATATGAAGAATTGGGTCGTTCGAGATAGAGAAAGTTTAGCAAGGATCACGACAAATCACGATTTACAAAGTAAAAATTAAGATGGTAGGCCCTATTGGTGGAGAGTCTAGAGAATGTTAATGAAGCACCAACTACAACTTCATCATAAATAACAGCTGCAAACACTGGGCTGTACGTTCTTCAACTGTTAGTCTACTATCAGTTGCATGGTTGTAATTAAATTAAGAAAGGTTTTTATGGTGGAGGAGTAAAAATACCTAACACTCGGAAGAGGTATCTACAAGAGGATATTAGTTGAATAACATGTATTATTCTGACTGCTTGAATTTGTTCAATTGTTTCTTAATACGTGCTGAGTTACTTGAGTAAATTACACAGAAAGACCTTTATGAGGAAAAGTATGACAAAATATTTTAAGATGTTGGTTTGCTTGTTTCAAAAACCTCCAGTAATACGAAAGGGGAAAGATGTTGAACTTAGTAGTTTCAGCAGCTCAGTAATTCACTGAGGTGACAACAATTATGGAATAATTCGTAACAAATTTCAGACCTCTAATTTCCCTGGGTAGAGCAGCAACTATATGTAGAATGAACTCATCAATTTGTATGTAGGCTGTTTATGTGTTTGTATGCTGTCAGTGCCATGCAACGCTCTGCATTAGTAACTATGACACCGCCGTGTGAGCTCTGTAAGAGACTCTGCGGCTGGTCGGACTGCCACTTCGGCCAGCGGTGATGGAAGTTGCGTGTGAGTTATCAGCAGGGATGGAGGTTAGAAGTTAATAATTCGCAGTGCTGGAGGTTTGCAGTATTAGCGCGACCGGTCGGTCAGAATGTGTTTCCGTCATGGATATTTATTACTGATGATTATATAATTTTTTGAACTGGTGATCGCTTGATTAAGGTAAAATCTGATGAAGACATTGTTTGCTCTGCAACAAAATCTTTCCTTTGCTCACCACACGCCTATTAGTAGTTATAACTTTCAATAGTTAGAATCTTTTATGGGGCAGTATTGGTGCTTGCTGCATTGCTGTAGTTCGTGTGATGACGATTTTCTGTAAGAGACTTATGAAATGTATGGATTATTGTTAGGGTTTCTTCTAATTAGGGCCATTCATTTGTATTACTTATTTGATGTCAGATAATCATTTTTGAGCAGTCTGATTGCGTCGAGCGAGGATATTGTGGGTCAGTTTTGAGATGATAATAATAAGTATCGAGAAAGTAGGCTCAGTACGTTTTTCACTCAGCAGTTTCAAAATCAAATAACGTAGAAGTTCTACCCTCTCCCAGTTATAGCAAATAATCAAATAAAAAATATAATTAGGAAGTGTCACCTGTCAACCCATAGCCGAGGATACTTTACTGTAATCTTCTGATTTTCTTGTAGCTTGAATAATTAGTGCATGATTTGAAATTATTTACTGTTTACTGCTAGCGCGTAATTGTATGGAGAATTTCCTTTGTAGTTGTAGTCTCTTATTCGTGTACTGTATTGTAATGAGCAAAGCAGTTATGGCATGCATATGAATTTGCACGAAGTATCTTGCAGTTGTTTTTGCAACTAATTAGATATTTATTATTTTCAGTGCTATTTTAGTGTGTCGTATTTTTACTTTTCAAACTGTGTTTTTTGTATGTTATTATGTAAAGTAGTGTGATAATCATGGCGTGAGGAAAACGAGCAGAGATTCTCTTTTTTGGGAGGGGGGGGGGGTGGTTGGGATTATTGAACAAAGCTACGACGATTTAGAAATTTGATTGAGGAGTTATGATGATATTATTAGTGCGACCATGTGTATTATGATGTAGAGATAGTTTATGATCAATAAGGCGATGCTATATGAGTAATGTCAATATGCTACATGTTTATTATGATGAAGTGTCGAAGAAGTATCGATGAATACATATATGTGTAATGAGGTAAAGAATAATGGGTAGGGGTTAGGGACTCTAGTTTGTGAAAAAGTATGTTGGTAACTAAGAATTGTACTTTAAGAATTATGAACGGTGAGTATATATGTGAATGTGAGTACCATAATGCCGACGGAAATTTTTGGACATTGTTATTAATACGATTTCGTTTCTGAAGACTTCTGCTGAAAATTTTCAGCCTGTTAAATTTTTTTATTGGTATGAAACTGTTGTTGCAGCTCAAACTGCTGTCGTAAATTTTTCGTACAGAGTACATGTGGCCTTGACATAATGCTCTGTTGCACCCAGTTGCACGATAGCTGCTTGTTCTTGGAAACAAGTGAGTACACTGGAGCTCGTACTTTGTGCTACTCACTGAAATGCTTATGAAGTGATGAGAAATATTTTTACGTCTACACACTGATTATGACAAGTGTCTTTCTACGAGAAGTTGAGAGAATTTTTACTGACGTTGAAATGCCGTATGGCTGGTGAATGATGTTTTTATGCTTTGATTTGTACTTATTTCTTTGCTTTATTTGATATTTGGTTTCGAGCTGTAGTATAGCATTGGTTTTATAAAGTAAAATTCAGTACATATGCAAATATAAACATTTTCTGTCTACAGATCCATTAAAAAATAATTTTATGATCCACATTCATAAGAAAAGGGCAACACTTGCAAAGAAAAAAAAAAATAATAAGGTGAAGAAGTGTCTAGTAACTGGAACTGTACACATAATTTTCTTTTTCAAGGACATGATAATTTTTTGGTACAATACGTTGTTGTGGTGCATCACTCTAGTGTTAAGATGTGACATACATATTCAGATGTGAAAAGACATTTCTTTTATCAGCATTACTGCCTTTACTGTAATATTCTTTCCTGCTAGTGCTTTGTCGTGTTTAGGTATAAGTTATTGCATTTGCTGCTGCTATTTGCCAGGCATTGCCCTACTGAATTTTACTTTGTATTACTCTGATAAACCAGATTTACCACTGATTTACTTTTCTTGTTTACTGCATATTGCCTTATATTAGTTGTAATGTTGCATTTTCTTCATTAATTTAGATATGCTGCTGATCATTTTGCCAATTTGCATTTATTGTCATTGTTGTTTATGTTATTTGTCTTGTCCTGCTGCGTTGCCCCATTCTCTAGTTTACATATCTGAGCTCAGTAGATTTAAGTTAATTTAAGAGGAGATATGTTATACAAGAAAATGAGTTATGATGAGCTGGGAAGAAATGTATTGAGAAGCTATAAGGAAAATTATTTTTAAAGAGAAAATGGACAGATGTAAGTAGGATATAGTCACAACAGGTTTAGTTAGGATTTTCATAGAAACAAGTGATGAGGTAAGAAATATATGGAAGTATAAATATAGATAAATAGGATTTCTTTTTGTGGGAGCAAATGTTGAAATAAGAAGAATGATCTGTGGGCAAACGAAGTTTTGATCGGAAATGAAGTACCACAATTACTGCAGTACCAAAAGTAGTCTTTTCCTTTTGTGTTATTCTGCTGTATTTTTATATGCACCTTTGTGTGCCTGTATTCTTCTTGTCTCTGTGTGTTACCTCAAAAGAGAAATTTGGTAAAATTTATTTCCCTAATACTAAGCTGTATTCACTATGAAGAGGAATACTGTGTTAGTGCTTGCACTTGTGTTGATAATTCAGCAAGAGACTGGTTAACAGCATTGCTGGTTCGAAGGATATTGCATAAAATTTGTGAGTGCACAAGGGGTACTTCATGGACTCGCTGTATTAGCCGCAAGACTCTTCAATTGTGATTGTGCACTGCACAGCCGCAACGGAGGGCTGCTGGTCATCTCTTCAAGGACTACAGTGGGTCTCCAGCTTTGGTGACTCATTACTACCATAATTTTTACAAGGCATACTGTGGGTCTGTTCTGTAGTGACTCACCATTTCTACCAATATTCTGCAAGACTTTGACTGACTCTGCTGTGGGTTTGCTCTGTTGTGGCCCATTACTAATCTTCATGTCAAGAATCAGCACTGTGTTTAGGATGGGAGGACAACACTACTTTTTCAAGAGTGCATGGTGGTCCACTACTTGTGTGTGCATTTTTTTATTGCTCAGACTTTGTGCATAAAACTGCCATAGACTATTCTTCTGATGATTAGGACTGTCTGTAGGGACTGTAAGGAGAATTTTTGATTTGACCAACAGTATACCATTAATCGTGTGCATTTGATCTATTTGATAATGTTAATATGAAATTCTTTTTAACAAATTAGTATTGGCCACTGCCCAAACTACTTAATAAAATTTTTGAGACGAGCAGGGGGGCTATGTAAGTAGGTTGTTTATGTGTTTGTATGTTGGCAGCGCTATGTAGCGCCCTGCATTAATAACTGACAGCGCTGTGTACACTCTGTAAGAGACTCTGTGGCCGGTCGGACTAACACTTGGAGGTGAACAGTCAGCAGTGATGGAATTTGCGTGTGATTAGTCAGCAGTGATGGAGTTTAGAAGTTAATAATTAGCAGTGTTGGAGGTTTTGCCGCATTAGCGCGGGCGGACGGTCTGGATGTGTTTCCGTTCTGGAGATTTATTACTGATTACATAATTTTATTTAACTGGTTGTCACTTGACTAAAGTAAAATCTGGTAAATAGATTGTTTTCTCTGCAAAAAAGTCGTTCCTCTGCTAACCACATGCCTGTTAGTAGTTACAATCTTTTATTTACCTGGTAGTATCGTAGCTTGCGGCATTGCTATAGTTGGTGTAATTAAGATTTTCTGTGACGTAAGTAACTTATGAAATGTGCAGATTATTGTTAGGATTTCCTCCTAATTCAGGGCCATTCTTTTGTATTGATTGTTTGAAGTCGGGTTATTATTTTTGAGCAATCAGATTGCGTTGCGCGAGGATATTGTTGACCAGTTTTGAGATGATGAGAATAAGTAAAGAGAAAAGAGGCTGAGTACATTCAGTTTCACTCAGCAGTTTGAGAATAAAATAATGTAGAAGTTTCATCTTCTCGCAGTTATTGCAATTTAAGAAAGTAAAAAATGTAATTAAGAAATTTCAAAGTTGTCGGAAGTTCCCTGCGGAAATATTGAGCCATACTGACTCTGTAACCGTCCACAGTTGCGAAAGTGTTGCCGGTGTACTACATCCCATAAATATTCGATAAGACACATGTCGGGAAAATGGGTGACTCAGTCATTCGGTCGAACTGTCTAGAAAGTTCTTCAAACAAATGGCGAGTAATTGTATCCTGCACACACAGAGCATTGACATCCATAATAATTCTGTTTTTGTTTGGGAACATGAAAACGGATGGTTATAAATGGTCTCCAAATAGCCGAACATAACCATTTCCAGTCAATGCCCTTTGTAAACACAGTTCACACCATTATGAAGCCACCACTTCCTTACATGTCCGCTGCTCGTGGTCTCGCGGTAGAGTTCTTGCTTCCCGAGCACGTGGTATCGGGTTCGACTCCCGGCGGGGTCAGGGATTTTACCTGCGTCGAGATGACTCGGTGTTGTTGTGTCGTCTTCATCATCATCATTCATCCCCATTACCACCTCCACAAGGACCTTGCCTAGTACGGATGTGTGGGGTTTCCCGCATCGTTCTCCTGCGCTCCGTCACGGAGAATGGGACTTCACCATCATCATCACTAGCGTACATAATGCCTTGTTGAGAATTTGGGTCCATGGTTCTTGGGGACTGTGCACACTCGAACCCTTCCCATCAGCTCTTATCAACTGCAGTTGGGACTCATCTGTCCACGATGGGGTTTTTCCCTCGTCCAGGGTCCAACGGTCTTAGGAGAGAAGCTATGGGCGATGTCGTGTTGTTAGAAAGGGACGAACCACCTGAATCCAAATGACAGCACTGCAGTGTGCTAAACTTTTATATCTTGTGTACGCGATACTACCGCTATCTATAAATGTGCATATACACCTTTTGTCACATCAGTGTATGTTTCTCCCTCCTCAAGCATATGTTCTTTAATTGACTCTTTTTAAAGGAACTAAGGGAAGTTCTAATAAGATATAACCCTTTTGTAATAGTTGAAGCCGACCTGGGTGGCCAAGCAGTTCTAGGCGCTACAGTCTGGAACCGCAGGACCGCTACGGTCGCAGGTTCGAATCCTGCCTCGGGAATGGATGTGTGTTATGTCCTTAGGTTAGTTAGGTTTAAGTAGTTCTAAGTTCTAGCGCACTTATGACCTCAGAAGTTAAGTCCCATAGTGCACAGAGCCATTTTGAATACGTTGAAAAACAGTGCTAGCAATTTATCCTGTTGATTTTTCTCTAATGGGGTTAATATAATACTAGATTGGTTTTCAAAAAGTATTAACTTCGCTCCATGTGTCTTAAGCTGAAGCAGATATATACATGTAAAGAAAATAGCAAAGGAACCAAACTGAACCTTGTGGAATCCTCTTAGATGTCAATAAAACAAGTAACTTCTACAAGAAGGTTTCGCATTTCTAACGTTCCATAGCTAATCAGCTGGCTGGCTTGACAAACGAGTGTTATTGCCGCGGGTTCTCGTAGCAAATGGTCGAATTTGTTTGCGGCGCGCCGAGCTGTCAGCTGTTGTGACGGCAGCGGCCGGATGCAGGCGACGTCATGGCGCCCGTATTTTGAGCGCCTGGACGATTAATCAGGGGAGGGGCCGTGGCGTGCCGCCTCCCGCACCAGAGGAATGCATCCCGTCCAGTCCCTTCCCTTGACTCGGCCTGCCTCCTGGGCCGCACGCCAAGTATGCGCGAGGTGATTCACCCCGACACGCGACTGCAACACGCGCCTGCGCCCGCCTCGCCCCATCCCCACCACTCGGCGTGTCCCTATAAACACGTCGGGACCGTCACTCTTCAAGTTCCCCTCTGCTGGCGATACATCCGATTTAATGAAGACAACCTGCAGCTGACAGTGTTATTTTTTAACAGTGACATTTCGTCCTAAGGAACACCTGCTGCAAACGCTGCTTAGTCTGTTATTGGTATTTGTTAGTAGCCAGATGTTAAGTGTCACACTCACAGCAGCAGCAAAGATTGAAAGCGACTCGACCAAGTGTTGGGAATTTAGGCCAAGATAGAAAAGTTGTACGCGCAATGTCATTCTGAATTGTCCCTCCCTGCTGCGGGGAGACAGCAATTATTTATGAGTGACCTTGGTTTCCGAGGATGCATTCATAACCAATGAGTATGATGTCGATGATAATAAAATGTTTCATCAATGGTAATTCCGTGATGATATTACAAACTCACTGTTGATGGAGAAGGGTAAATGAATCAATTTCGGGTAAGCATACCTGGTTCGGAAACGACGAAGTAAAAAGTCTAAGCAAAAACCATTCTGATACCATTGATTGTAGAACACTTATACCGGCACTGTTGACACTAGGTATGTAGGGCAGGCAACTGTGTGAGGTCATAGCATGGGCCAAAATAAGAAAGCTGCATACTTTAAGGGAAACGAGTATTTCTTTATCTTTGATACTGCGAAACAGATTTGTTCTGAAAGCTCTCTGGTTTCCATGCTTTTTAAAGGGGTAGTATGGGCGAAAAGAAGAGAAAATGTACAGCAAATATGATTTCTATAAGTATATCTTAAGAACTCCGGGTGTTTGTTCAGTAGAAGAGTGTGGTTCACACTTGCGAAGGACTAGTGCTAACAGACCTTGGCGTGTGCATTTTAGAACCCATATTAGCTGCAAATAATACCTTTGTTTTGGCCAATACTACCTCCTCCTGAAATCTGCGAACCAAAGAGCTTGCAGTAGTCGAGATGCGTTTCACAGTATCCAAGACGAACAAATTCTCATAGCTCATAAACTATGCGATCTCATGTTTACTTCATAGTTTTTCCTTGTTTTGGTCCATGCTACTACCTCGAAAGTGGCCTAACTATAATGTAACAATAATTACAAATAAAGGTTTGTTGATAGATAAATAAGCTGGTATTCTTCCGCAAGTGCACTCGCGTTAAATAACAACGAATTTTGTCGTTAAACATTGTTTAAACAATTATTTATGCCTTCTTCTCAGAAGATGATATGTGGTATTCAGGCTGCATTAACATGCTGTGTAACTGTGGACAACATGATGTTCTAAGAAACATTTGCATAATAAAAACGATACAAAAGACTTCATAGGCCAATAAATAAAATAGATACAGATGAATGACTTTCTGGGATGATCGCTATCGTGCAATGGTATCATCTGATCAATGGATGTGCTTCATTTTTCTGAGATCGCAAATGAATAAGATTTGCTTTAATAGTTGACTGTAAATTATTGTAATTCGCAAAGAGCTGTGAAAAGCCACTTCCATCTGGGATCTCATGCGCATAGCCCATGCGAGCTACATCCTTACAAATTCCCAGGTTTAGGATTTATCCATTTCAGGCTCATCTTTGTACCTGGACTCGTCAGTACCGTTCAGCTAGTCGGTCCTGCCACGGCACGCCCTGACCTCTGAGCCCGGTAGCTTTCGGTCGCATAATAGTTTCTTCTTACGTCGTACCAGTAATGGACGAGAGATTACCTCCCCTATATACACGTAACATTACGATGCACCTGACAAATAATTTCAGTCCAAGGTTTTGTAAAAGAACAAGAATAGATACTAACCTACTCTTGTAGTAGAACAACAATCCGAAAGGAGGAAAGCAGTAGACTCGAAATGACTGGCTGGTTTGATTTTGGAGGATGGGACCAAACAGCGAGTTCACCGGTTTCATCAGATTAGGGAAGGGTGGGGGAGGTAATCAGCAGGTGCCCTTGCAAACAAATCATCTCGGCATTTGCCTGAAGTGATTTAGGGAAACCGTGGCAAACCGAAATCAGGATGGGCGGAAGCAGGTTTGAACCGTCGTCCTGCAGAATGAGAGTCTAGTGTGCTAACCACTGGGCCACCTCACTCGGTTGACTCGTAATAATTTTTTATTCCTTTAGAGTAAATGCTTGACAGCGAAGTCAGTCCCCATCTAGGATGTGACAACTGGGAAAATGAGAGAAATAATCCTTAATTATAGGTTACAGTCCTGATCGAAGGATGTTGTCTTTCGGCTCTCCGAAGTGTTATAAAATGACAAGTATTTTTCTAAACGATCCGATAACTGACTAGTGTTTGGGTTGCCGTTTGCGAATATGGAAACAGTACGAAACGAAATCTTCAAAATATTTCCACGACATACAGCTTAACCCTTTCCTACACTTCGAGAGTGTTAGTTCCAGAGCTAACGGAAGGGTTTCTAACCATAGTTCCCCTGACTCATTCGGCAGGACACAGATACCCCGATTTATGTTTTCCATAAACCGCTAAATATAAATTTTGGGGTAGTTCCTTTGAAAGGGTGCATCCGATTTATTTTGCTAGTCTTTCCAAAGCTGAACTTGTGCTCCATCTCACAGTATTGACAGAGATCCGGGGTACAGCATAAAGTGTGACCTGGCAAAGATTGCATCGGCATCGAATCATACCAGTGTTGGGTTTGTGTCGGTTCTGGAGCGCCACGACCGACCTCATTTGACCTCTTCTGTCAGGAGAGTTAATTTGGAGTTGGAACGGCTACTTGGATCTGGTGCAGGGTCACACACTGGTGTGGTTCCTGTTGATTCACTCTGTAGGTGGGACTATACTAGACATGGCCTACACCTCAACAGGAAAGGGAAGGGTAAACTGGCTGGGCTGATAGCAGGAAATTTAAAGGGGGGAGGAACTACATCTCATGGTGGAAACTCTTTTTTAGTGTAAGATCAGTGTCCAGTGGGAAACCCAGCCAGGCAAGTACTAAAGATGTTAAAAAAGTTCAAGATACTCACAAAAGTAAAGTGAAAAATAATGTTAGTATATTTCATCAAAATATTGGGGGATTGAAGAATAAAAGTACTAAAGATGTAAAAAAAGTTCAAGATACTCACAAAAGTAAAGTGAAAAATACTGTTAGTATATTTCATCAAAATATTGGGGGATTGAAGAATAAAATTGATGAGCTTCTGCTTTGTTTAGAAGATATAGAAACCAAGAATGTAATAGATATACTATGCCTGTCTGAGCATCACATTGTCACTGATATGCAAAAGGTTAGCATCAATGGGTACAAATTAGCTGCACATGTAAGTAGAGATAATATGATGAGAGGAGGAGTTGCCATATATGTCAAAAGCTTCCACAGTGCAAAAAATTTAGAAACTAAAAAATTTTGTGTAGAGCAACATATGGAAGCATGTGCCACTGAACTTAAACTAAATGATGGCACTTTCATAATTGTAACAGTGTATAGGTCCCCCTCAGGGAATTTCCAGCTATTTCTAGAAAACTTGGATGCTTTGTTGTGCTATCTGTCAGACAGGGGGAAGCAAATTATCATTTGTGGGGATTTCAATGTTGATTCCCTGAAAGAGTGTAATAGGAAGAATGACCTTTTAGTATTACTCAGTTCTTTCAATTTGAGCTCCGTCATTGATTTTCCTACTCGGATAACAAAGAAGAGCAGTACATTGGTAGATAACTTTTTTATAGACCAAGATAAGTTTAAGGACATAAATGCTTATCCTGTTGAGAATGGTCTTTCAGATCATAGTGCACAGCTTGTTACAGTACATGACATAGCTCCATGCAGTATAATAAATCAGACTTTCAAAGCAGTGCGTTCAATTAACAATATAAATATTGCAAACTTTAGGGAAAGCCTACAGCAGCTAGACTGGGATGAAGTGTATAAGGAACCCGATGCAAACTTGAAATATAACTTATTTCACAATACATTTTTAAGGGTATTTGAAAATTGTTTTCCCAAGAAAATAGTTAAACATAATTCCAAGAAAACATATAAAAAACCTTGGCTAACTAAAGGAATAAGAATATCTTGCAACCGTAAAAGAGAACTGTATCTAACAGCAAGAGGGAGTACTGACCCCGAAATTGTTCAATATTATAAAAACTATTGTGCGGTACTAAGAAAAGTTTTTAAAAAGTCCAGAAGCATGTGTATCATGTCTGAGATCAGTAACTCTGATAATAAAATTAAAGCAATTTGGAATATTATTGAAAGGGAAACAGGGCAACCAAGAGCACAGGAAGACTTTAGTGCAATAAAACTGAATGACAAGTGCACTAACAAACAATCAGAAATTGAAAATATTTTGAATAATCATTTTTTAAATGTTGTGGAGAAAATAGGATCTAGATCTTCACTAGAAGAGGCAAGGCTATTAATAGAAGAGGCCATACCTGCGCAGTTTGAAACAACTGTAATTCCACCAACCTCTCCCTCTGAAATCACTGAAAAGTAAAAGCTCTTACGGAATTGATGGCATTTCCAGCAAAGTACTTAAAGCTTGTTCCCCACAGATAAGTAGGATTCTCAGCCACATATGTAATAGCTCTTTGGAGCAGGGTGTTTTCCCTGATAGACTGAAATATGCCATTGTAAAACCATTGCATAAAAAGGGGGATACGTCGGATGTCAACAACTACCGCCCAATCTCTCTTCTGACAGCTCTATCAAAAATTTTTGAGAAAGTAATGTATTCAAGAGTAGCCTCCCATATTTGTAAAAATAAAGTACTAACAAAATGTTTTCAGAAAGGCTTTTCAACAGAAAATGCTATATATGCTTTCACTGATCAAATATTAAATGCTCTGAATAACCAGACATCACCCATTGGTATTTTTTGTGATCTCTCAAAGGCCTTTGATTGTGTAAATCATGGAATTCTTTTAGATAAGCTAAATCATTATGGTTTGAGTGGGGCAGTGCACAAATGGTTTAATTCATACTTAACTGGAAGAATGCAGAAAGTTGAAATAATTGGTTCGTGTAATGTTAAAACAACAGCTGATTCCTCAAACTGGGGTGCTATCAAGCACGGGGTCCCACAGGGTTCGGTCTTAGGTCCTTTACTGTTCTTGATATACATTAATGACTTACCATTCCACATTGATGAAGATGCAAAGTTAGTTCTTTTTGCTAATGATACAAGTATAGTAATAACATCCAAAAACCAAGAACTAAGTGATGTAATTGTAAATGATGTTTTTCACAAAATTATTAAGTGGTTCTCAGCAAACGGACTCTCTTTAAATTTTGATAAAACACAGTATATACAGTTCCGTACAGTAAATGGCACAACTCCAGTAATAAATATAGAATTTGAACAGAAGTCTGTAGCTAAGGTAGAATTTACAAAATTTTTAGGTGTGTCCATTGATGAGAGGTTAAACTGGAAGCAACACATTGATGGTCTGCTGAAATGTCTGAGTTCAGCTACGTATGCTATTAGGGTTATTGCAAATTTTGGTGATAAGAATCTCAGTAAATTAGCTTACTATGCCTACTTTCATTCACTGCTTTCGTATGGCATCATATTCTGGGGTAATTCAACGTTGAGTAGAAAAGTATTCATTGCACAAAAACGTGTAATCAGAATAATTGCTGGAGCCCACCCACGGTCATCCTGCAGACATCTATTTAAGGATCTAGGGATCCTCACAGTAACCTCACAGTATATATATTCCCTTATGAAATTTGTTGATAATAATCCAACCCAATTCAAAAGTAATAGCAGTGTGCATACCTATAACACCAGGAGAAAGGATGATCTTCACTATGCAGGGTTAAATCTGACTTTGGCACAGAAAGGGGTAAATTATGCTGCCACAAAAGTCTTTGGGCACCTACCAAACAGCATCAAAAGCCTGACAGATAGCCAACTAACATTTAAAAATAAATTAAAAGAATTTCTAGATGACAACTCCTTCTACTCATTGGCTGAATTTTTAGATATAAACTAAGTAAAAAAAAAAGTATTAATCTAATCTAATCTAATCTAATCTCTAATGACCTCGTCACTGAACGCCCGTTAATCCCTAATCTTCCTTTATTTCTACTAATCGTGTTTTATATCTATAGACACTATGGAGAAGTTGTGGAAGCGATACAGGCGAATCAGTAGATGACCTGTCATTCTACGTCATCATCTACCTCATCATTCCTGAGCATAGTTCATCGAAGAAAATCTCATTAAGCATGACGTGCGTCTACATCCAGAACGAGGATCTACGCGCTAAACTGCTTAACCGACTTCCATTACGGCGATGATAAATTTGGTTCTCCGTAGTTGAGCAAAGAAATGGTTCAAATGCCTCTGAGCACTATGGGACTAACTTCTGAGGTCATCAGTCCCCTAGAACTTAGAACTACTTCAACCTAACTAACCTAACGACATCACACACATCCATAACTGATGCAGGATTCGAACCTGCGACTGTAGCAGACGCGCGGTTCCAGACTGAAGCGCCTAGAACAGCTCGGCCTCTTCGGCCGACTTGTAGTTGAGCGATGGATAGGTGCAGTTGGTCGGCGAAGTAAGTTGGGGGCGGGGGTTGAGGGGGGGGGGGTAGGGGGCAGTGGAAAAATCCTCGCGAAGCCTTTTCTGAAGAAAGACTTAGTTACCTAAGGTACTAGTCAAATTCGAAGTCACAGATAATGAGAAAGCTATCGATTTTGCACTGATTGCTCAACAATGTACGACGCGTATTGGTCAACGACAAACGTTTTCACATACTATTCACAGGTATGACGTCAAAATTTCAGTAGGTTCAGAAATCTACAGGTATAATTCAATTAAAGAGCTAGAGCGGTATAAAATGATTCTAGAAAATACACGATATGACATGACACACCACGAAGGAATTATACGAATTTCACAAAAATCATTAGATGTGATGTAGATGTACAACCACACAAATGATTACAAATTCAAAAGAAATTGGATGATTTAACAAAGAGAAAGAGCTGTACAAATTGGGCAAGTCAACAAAGAATTGGTCCATCTCTGGCCGTTATGAAGATAGTTAACATTGGTTGATACAGTTCTTTGACGTCCACCTCAGTAACCGTGCCAAATTGGGTCCAATTGGCGTGTTGGGTCATCAAAATCCCGAGCTGGCTGGAAGCCTCGCCCAAAAGCTCCAAACGTTCTCTTCCTGGTAGACATCCGCTGTCCTGCTGCCGAAGTTAGGGTTTGGAGAGCACGAACACAAGTAGTAGAAACTTTCACCGAGTGCAGAAGGGCATTATATAGCTTCAATGTAAGCCCAGGTTTGCTTGCCACGAACGACAACAAACGAGGCGTAGAATATCAGTGACTTACCACTGTGCTGTAAGGGTGACGCGGTTGACAACCAGAGGCGTCCTGCTATGACATGGAATGGTAGCTCAGACCACCACCCTGGCTGTCAGGCGGTATGGCGCATGACACTCCGATTCATAACTGTCCAGGTTGTCTCCAGGAACGTCTTCGGCCTTAAACCTCAAACCTCATTTACTAGAGTAGAATTAACTGTCTTAAGTGATTAATCTTCCTTCGAACAGAGCCCGGGTGACCAGGGACGACGTGTCTGAAAATGCCCTGGACGGCTGTGGACACCAAGCAGAGGGTCGCCTGGCATATGGCACGACAACCAGGATTGTTGGTCTCTGGTGTCATATCATTTCATAGCGAGACCCCTTTGGTTTTTCATCTGCGGCACACTTACAACACAGCGGTATGTGAACGATATTCTACGATCGGTTCTGACGTCCTTCATAACAAGCCACCCTGGGCTTACATTTCAACGATATAATATCCTTCCGCATACGGCCACAGTTCTGCTACTTGTCTTCGTGTTTGCCAAATCCTACACTGGCCACGAAGGCAGGCGGATCTCTCCCCAGTTGAGAACGTTTGGAGCATCATATGTAGGGCCCTCCGAACAGCTCGGGATTTTGACGATCCAACGCGCCAATGGAACAGAATTTGCACCCAAGAGGACGTCATCATCATTTAACCTTACAGTAAAGCTGCATACCCTCGGGAAAAATTGTCCCTGAGGTGGACATCCAACAACTATATCAGTCAATGTCAACCCCATTATCTGCTTGCATTAGGACCAGAGGTGAACCGACGTGTTATCGACTTCCTCAATTTGTGAAGCTCTTCCTCTATAATGAATCATCCCGTTTTTCTGAAACTGTAATCACTTTCCAGAATGAAATTTTCACTCTGCAGCCGAATGTACGCTGATTTTGAAACTTCCTGGCAGATTAAAACTGTGTGCCGGACCGAGACTCGAACTCGGGACCTTTGCCTTTCGCGGGCAGGTGTTTTACCAACCGAGCTACACAAGCGCGACTCACGACCCGTCCTCACAATTTTATTTCCGCCAGTACCTTCCAAACTTCACAGAAGTTCCCCTGCAAAACTTGCAGGACTAGCACTACTGGAAGAAAGGATATTGCGAAGACATGGCTTCGCCACAGCCTGTAATCACTTGTTTGTCTTCGCATGTACATCACACCTACCGTTTTCCGTCCCATACCGATAATTCCTTCGCGGTGCGTCTTCTCGTTTGCCTTAAAGTACACAATGTTACGGACTCATTTCACAGGCAGAATTTTACACTCTAATACGGGATGAGCAGCTGTGTATCACCCAACATGAGAGAAGAGGTCGTCCTTCTTAACCCTAGTACGCCGAAGCCTTTTTTTTCTAACTTGGATGCCTAAGGGGTTCGACGAGCCCACAGGTATTAAATAAGTTTACTGACGAAAAATTACAAGTTTCAAAATGGTTTATGTATTTTAACAAAGGCATCGGTTTATAAATATTGTTAATTGTTATAAATATTGGATTGATTGAATAAAAATTGACATATTACAATACAAAATACAGATGTGTTCATATACAATAGACTAGTCTGAGTCCTCAACGACAAGGCAAGAGGCGCACTTCACAGTTTTTTCTGAATGTGTGGTACACACATGTTTATGACACTGTCCACAATACTGTTTTGGTTTACTTAGATTGTTGTAATTCTGCTTCTTTGTTTTAGCTTTTCTTACAGAAATATGGCACCGACCGTTCCCTGCAGGAGGCTGACGTGCTTCTGTTGCCACTTCCTTGTTTTATTTTGTAGAATAGTCTCCATTGATTGAACAATTTGTTTAGATAACCCTCTTGCATTGGCACTTCTTTCTTCTACCTGCAATTCCACTAGTTCCATCCCTGTATAAAGCTACTTGTTCGTCGAGCAGCTTTATATTTATAAACTTAACTTTTGGGGGTTCATTTTTAGATGAAGAAATCGGAGAATTCTTCACACTTCACATTATTTATTTACAGGCGTCACTTGTACAGACTCTCCAGCCGAAAACATCACAAACAACTGACTGACTCTGACCTCGCATCATCTCTGCTTATATAGAATTTTAACAATCACTCACAAAATATTGCATTATTAATTCTGAAGAATTTCAAAGTTACAATTAAAATGTACAAAATGTTTGCGAACAGACATTACACCCGAATAAGGAAAAATTAACAATATTAGTTGACGTAATTTTTGTAGTGTCATCACTAGGTTTAAATATTAAAAATCGATATGGTTCTAATTACAATAATGTCTTTTGTGAATTTTGAGTTATTTAATTAATTACAGTTCGGTTTCAGATACTAACATTTAATGACATCACAAATTCTGCTTTCTATCAGACTGTATACAAGGAAGTTACAAATACGCCCTGAAATACGAAAAATCTGAACATTGTGTGATGCAAACAATTGGAGAGTTAATCAAAATGTGTTTACAAAGTACATTAATTTCAAAATAGGATATAAAATGAATAACAAGTACGAATACATTGCTTGGTAATCACTTAAAAAGCTGTTTCTCAAGATAATGAAGCTTTTTCTATACTAATACATTTCTTGTTCCAAATGATCGTAATTAGTGGCTCTGACCACTTATACCAATACTTCTACAGTATCTTATTATCCGTTACTTTACATTTCTTAGCTCACCCTGCTGATGAATCATTTAATTTGGCATTTATTATGTAATTCCGTTAATGACGACAATAAAAGTCTTTTCACAACGAATACAGAATATTACTAGTAAATGCGACAGACTGATATATAAATACACATAGGTACACATACAAATCCCTAGGGCACTGAATTGTCCAATAACTACACAGTTACATATCAAAAAACAGTTGGTATCAGTCATTTCAGTTAACCCACGGGTCGGGCTGTATTGTTATACACCCCCCCAGCCACTCTTACAAGTGTAACTTGTATGAATGGCTGCTAAATACCCTCCAAAATAGAATTTCTTTTTTTCTTAGCTGTTACTCCAGTCACTGGTGCATGTTGCATATCTTAATGAATTGGCAGCTCACATTCATCCGTCCCAATGCGCTGTCCATCTTGTGTCTGCAGCCCCTCTGCTTCTGGCAGTCTCTACACTGCAATAGCACAGTCCACTATTAGTTTTTTCAGTTTCTTAATTTTTTTTTTTTTTTTTTTTTTTCAGGTCAGGTAAGGATCTTTGATACAGTTCTCTAGGTAGGAACAGGGATGAACTCATTTCGCAAGGTACTCGTGCAGGTTACAATTAAGGTCACATCAGGTATAAATGTATCAAAATCATTAACATACTATCCTACACTATTAGTATATTTATAGACAAAATCACACAAAATTAAGCATCTCTAAACTGTAAGGATTTAGCTATATACAACTTAAAGTTAATGAACAAAAATGAATTATTTATGTATCCTTTCTTTTTGATTAATATTTCAGCATAATACACTATACAGCATATTAAATGTCCCAGATATCCTTTAGCTCTTTATCATATCAAACACAAACTCACTGATTGTTCATTAGCACACCACCTTGTAATGACAAACTTACTCATTTTTCACAGTACAACTTGTCCATTTAGTAACACGTGTACATCCTTAACATTGTCCATTTGTATATCTCATTGGCAAACTAACAAAATCATGACCAAGCCTATAATCTTCAAAGAACCACCCACAAATCAAATACATACTCTACAGACCATAACCACAATGACCTCCATTATCTTATATCCCCTTGGATTCTATTCTGTAATGAAAATGCTAACAGTAATTTATTTACAATATTACATAACATAGAGTACACACACACATATGGATCTGGAAAAGTTTTACACCACATATTAATCAGGAATTATAGTAATAACTATTGCCTGAAATGCTTAAAGAATTATTAGTCATTAGTCAAGGGAGGATTCAAATTTTATACACAGTTAAATTTATTTACTTATTTTCAAACAATGTCACTCAATAATCATATGACATACAAAAAAACTTATACTAAAAGAATGGCTAGTATTTTCAGTGAGAGATAACTTCGTTATAGGTTTATAGATGAGTAAAAGATGTATCATCCGAAAACGAAAAGAAGAAAATAGAATGCTACATAGCTCTGAGACCTAGTGCTCGGCACGCACTTGATACAGGATGTATCCTCCTGAGGGCTTTTACATTATCTTATTTTTTCTTGGTATTTGACACTTGTTTATAAGGTTTCAGTTCAGTTATGTTACGTAAACCAAATAGTCTTCCTGACTTTGGGTACACTAATCTATATGCATTTGGGTGTGGCATAGACTGAATTTTGAATGGGCCAATATAGATGTCAAAGAATTTCTTTAATTCATTGCTTATCGCTTTGGATTTTTCATGTGTTTTCAACAGGACCAGATCATCAATTTTAAAATTTGTAGGTTTCAACTTCTTGTCATGTTTGTTTTTTCTTAGTTTCCCCTGTTGTTCCATTACTTTCTTGACTATTTCTTCTCTTTCCTGTGGACTCATAGCTTTACATGCTGGGAATTCAATTAATTCGTTGATCAGATTTGGCGGTTTCTTATGATACAGTATTTCATATGGGCAGAACCCAGTAGACGAATGTTGTAAGCTGTTCAGTATATCTTCAAAGCTGTCTACGTACTCTATCCAACTCACATGATTTTTGTTGCAATAAGTTCTAAATAATCTCCCTATTTCTCTCATGTAACGTTCAGCCGGATTGCTGGACGGGTGATACGCAGAGATCAGAATATGGTTTATGTTCTCATCCTCCACAAATGTTTTCCAAATTTTAGAAGTAAATTGTGCTCCATTGTCAGAGAGCATGCTCTTTGGTTTTCCCACCTTTGTGAAATAGTCTCTTCTAATTTTCAAAATGATGTTCTTACTTGTTGCTTTCTTCAATGGATATAGTTTAATGAATTTTGAAAAAAGATCCACCATGACAAATATGTAACAAAATCCTCCTTTAGCCTTAGGCAATGATCCATAAAGGTCAACTGCTACAAGTTGTAGTTGTTCCTTTGGCAAAATGTTTTGCATATATCCTCTGCAAGTTTGATTGCTAACTTTTACTCTCTGACACCTGTCACATGTAGATATTTGCTTTCTCACTCTCCTAGCAATGTTGTAGAAGTACACATTTTCTTGAACCTTTTGGATACATTTCAGTGTCCCACAATGCCCGAAACTTTCATGTACATACTTTATCAACACTTCAATATACTGTTCTGGCCAACACAATCTCCAAGTGTCACTGTCTGCACTGTATCTTCTGAATAGTATACCCTTATGCACTTTGTAATACTGCTCTACTTTCTCATATCCTCTTTTACCTAGATAACTTTTAACTAACTTCCAGTTGGAATCATGGTTTTGATATCTACGGATGTCATTACAAATTTTCCTGATTTCATTCTCATCTTTCACCCCTTTTAGATACATAATCCGAAACTCCCTTTCACACTCATCACTGTTATTTTCACCTTCTCCTCCCATTGGCAACCTTGATAGACCATCTGTGATTTGATTTTCTTCACCTTTTATATATTTTACTGTATAGTCGAACTGCTGGAGGAATAGTGCCCATCTGGTTATCCTGCTGTGATGCAAAGTACACTCTTGTATGTAGATCAAAGCCTTATGGTCTGTGTATACTACCACTTGATGTCCTAATAGGTAATTCTTGAACTTGATGAAAGCCCAATAGACTGCTAACAATTCTTTTTCGGTGACAGTGTATGACTTCTCATGTTTCTGTAAAGTTCTACTGGCAAAAGCTATTGACCTGTGCTCCGTCACACCATCTACAATCTTTTCTTGGAACAAATGAGCTCCCAGTCCATAGTCACTGCTGTCGGTCATGATACAAAATGGTTCTGTAAGGTCAGGTCTGTATAACATTTTACTGTTGCACATCTGTTTCTTGATGTTGTCGAATGCTTCCTGACAATCCTTGTCCCATACCCAAATGGTGTTCTTCTTCTTCAACAAGTTGTTCAAACACGGTACATTTAAAGCTTGATTGCTGACAAACTTCCGGTAGTAGCCAGAAATTCCATAGAATGATTTAAGTTGTTTCTTAGTCTTGGGTGCAGGAAATTTTGCAATGGCTTCAAGTTTTTCTTCATCAGGTAAGATTCCTTCTTCTGATATGGTATGGCCTAAAAATTTGAGCTGTTTAACTCCGAATTTGCACTTCTCTAGTTTTAATGACATGCCTCCCTGTCTTAATTTGTAACACACTTCACCCAACAAATGTATATGTTCTTCCCAACTTTTTCCTGTTACAAGTATGTCATCAACATAAAGGATTAGTTTTCTTAACAGTTCTTTTCCTAGAACAAAATCCAATGCTCGAATAAATTCTGCAATTGATACATTAAGGCCAAATGGTACAACACAATAGCAATAACATCTTCCTCTATATAAAAACGCAGTATATTTTCTAGACTGAATCTCTAATGGTATCTGATGGAAACCAGCTGTTAAGTCTAAGCTAGACATGTACTTCATATGTTCAAACTTATGTAATAACTCATCTATATTTTCAGGGTGATCAGTTTCCCTCTCAAGGTATTTGTTTAAATGTCTTGAATCGAGCACAAGTCTTACTCCACCATCACGTTTGGAAACCACCACCAACGGGTTATTGTATGCACTATTACATCTTTCAATTACTCTCCACTCTTCCATCTTTTGTAGTTCTTCCTCCACAGCTTTTCTTTTTGAAATGGGTACTCCATAGGGTTTGATGAAAAATGGTTCGTGAGGTTTTAGTTTAAGTCTACATTCATAGTTCTTCACTTTCCCAGGTTTCTCACTAAACACATCTTTGTATTCCCACAACAAACTGCCTAGTTGATCTGTCTGTTCTTCATTTAAATTACCAGCTTCTTTTAGTTTGGTGGCCACTAATTCAGCATACTTGTCTTCACTGCAGTCTTCTTCATTGTCTTCCTTGTTAATGTCGATCTTCTCATCTGTACAAATCACTCTTCTAATCTGAAAATTATTCTCTAGGCAATTTTGGATAATTAGTTCAGTCACATGTGTTCCATCTGCCTTTGGCTTGGTGAGCTTTAACTTTTTGTTATTCCAGTCAAAATCTGCATTTACTCCTTGTATCCAATTCATTCCAAACAAAATATTCTCATTGAGATCAGGTACTACAAAGCATCCTTGGTTATACTGTACATCATTAATAGTGAAAGATATTAAGGCTTGCCTGTTTACAACTTTGCTGTGCCTACCAGTTGCTCCCTTAATTTTGATTCCAATAACAGGATATTCTTCAAAGTCATCACTATGTCTTATCTGGTCTCTAAATTTTTCAGAAATAGCACAGACAGGACTACCCGTGTCTAAGAGGCAAAGTCCTTCATAATTTGCAACTTTTATACGTATATACGGGCAACCTAAAACTTTTTCCTTCTTACTGTCCTCATTTTCATCCAACAGATCTTCTTCAATATCTCTAAAGTCCAAGTAATTTGTACCATTTTTGCCTGTACAATTTCTCTTACTTGTCTGAATTTTACTTAATGCTATATCAGATGATTGCTTGATGTCACGTCTGTCCTTAACACACTGTCTGTTTTTCCCGGAACTGATCCCACTGTAAGCCTGTTGATTGGTTCTACCTTGCCAGTTGGAATGCAATTCTTCACAAATAATCTTGATGACCCTTTTTATTCTGTCACTGTCACTATAATCCTTGTAAGTATCCCATAACATTTCTAGCATCTCATCTACATTATGATGGCTCTCTGCATGTTCCTTATCTGATGATACCTTCCCAGTTTTCATTGGCACAATCTGATCTTCATATTCTTCACAAATACTACTGATATCATCTTCTTCACTACTAATTAAATCTTCTTTAACCTCCAAATACACCATGTCATCTAATTCTTCCTCACATTCATCATTACTTCCAACACTTTCACTATCAATATTACTACATATGCTATCATCTCCAACACTGAACACTTCTACAACATCTTTACTATGACCATCAGAATTGTTGACATGTACACTAGTACAGGTATCATCACTTAAGTGCTTAACAGGGATAGGTTCTTCTTTCATTAATTTACTTAATCCAAACTCATCAAGATTACTATCAGAACCAACATTTTCCTTGCAAACTTCATTACCACACTGATTATATAGACTTGAAATAGTTTCTTCCTCTAACGGAACTTCCTCAACATTCTTACAGATGCTATTACTTCTATCTACAACACTTTCATTCATACATTTCCAGAGTTTACTGTTAAACTGCAATTTGCCAATTTGATGCACTCGTCTTACATTAGTACTGTCACTTCCACTCCAACATCTTCGATTATTCTGTCTTCTGTAATTATTTTCGGTGTCTCTAGACCAGTGGTGTTTAGCCTGATTTCGGTACACATTTCTTGCCCCAAACTGACAGGCTCCCAATGAGGCATCTGTCAGTTTAAATTGCCTCGTCCTGATTGGTGATTATCAAATTGTCTGTTATTATTTTCCCAAGGTCTCTCCCTGCTATTGTGCCCTCTGTTTCCATCCCCATTACTATGGTTGATCCATCTGTTATCACTATTATTACTCCTGCCTTGATTCCTGCTTTGGTTCCACCCCCCAGTTGGTTGATTGCCAAATCTGCCATTGTTTAACATCTCATTTCTCTCAAAAGCTCTATCCAACTTATCTACATACCTCAAGAACTGATCTACAGAATCATCTGGTCCATAAATCAACTCCCACTGTACTCTATTTGGTAGTCTTCTTTTTAATGCATCTATTTGTATTAGTTCATCAAAAGGTTTGTCGAGGTGTACTAATTTCCTCAACTGACTTTCACAAAAACACTTCAAGCTACCATCACTTTCCCTATACATTCGACCATTCAAAAACTCACTTTTAATCCTAGCTTGCTCAGAATCTGACCAGAACTTATTTAAAAACTTTCTTTCAAATTCATTATATGACATGGTAGAATTAACATTCTGATTTGCCCACGAGATTGCTTCTCCATCCAAAAATCGTTTAACAAATTTAATTTTTACATTATCTGTCATGTCATTACTAAAATTATCCTGACAATGCTGTAAAAAATCAACTGGATGCAATTTCCCATCTCCTGGAAAGCATTTTAAAGGTATGCCACCCCATACACAATTAAAATTGCTAACAAAATTTCTTTGGGCTACACCTTCTTGTAACTCTACAACTTTCTTACTTAAACCTACAACATTATTTTTACACAAATCTATTTTTTCATCACACTTTAGACCTACATTACTTATTTGATTGGAAATTTCTGCAAATTTTAACTCTGAATTCTTTTTATTGGATTCAAGCTTTTCTTCTAAGATTCTCCTAGTCTGAACAACCTCTACTTTCAGTTTTGAATTTTCTACTTCTACATGCTTATCTAGTTTTTTGAACCTTTCCTCATTTTTGGACAACTCTTGTGTGAAATTAGTTTCTAATACATCAACCCGTTCTTCCACTGCTCCTACACGAGTATTGAGTTCACCCTGCCCTGTCTCGACAGTCATTTTTAGTGCTGCCAAACCATCCTGGATTTCCCTTATCTTACTAGTATCCTGCCTAATCTGTCCCATCTGTTTCTTCGCTTCTTTCATATGTTGCATTAATAACATTAACAGATCGTCTCCGCCTACTCTTCCCTGTGCAATTGGAGTACTTGTGGCGACATTTTCACTGGAACCCTCTCCACCAAAACCTCGATCTACACTTAGTTCACTGATACTCGATCCTAGGTCCGAAGTGTTTTCAATTGATTCACCGCCTACACACTTTTTATCAGCCATAGTAAAATCTTTTCCTCACAAAAACAAAAAAAAACACAAATTAATTAAAAAAAACTGTTACTCATCTGAATTCCAGCGGTGCAGTCCGAGAATTTGGTCCATTATCATCAGATCAGTTGTTATGATTTACGATCTCCCCATGCAGGTGATGATTTTCTTTGTATTTCTTATCCACACCAACTCTTCTCATGCAGCAACATCCACTCGTTCTGTGCGTCCATAAACACAAAAATTTCTTCACAATTTATGTTTAGTATTCGTCTTGCGGTCACCTGAAACAATTACTTTTTAAAAACAGTTCCGATTTCAATCATCAAATCCCAGCTCCTCCACCACTTATAAAGCTACTTGTTCGTCGAGCAGCTTTATATTTATAAACTTAACTTTTGGGGGTTCATTTTTAGATGAAGAAATCGGAGAATTCTTCACACTTCACATTATTTATTTACAGGCGTCACTTGTACAGACTCTCCAGCCGAAAACATCACAAACAACTGACTGACTCTGACCTCGCATTATCTCTGCTTATATAGAATTTTAACAATCACTCACAAAATATTGCATTATTAATTCTGAAGAATTTCAAAGTTACAATTAAAATGTACAAAATGTTTGCGAACAGACATTACACCCGAATAAGGAAAAATTAACAATATTAGTTGACGTAATTTTTGTAGTGTCATCACTAGGTTTAAATATTAAAAATCGATATGGTTCTAATTACAATAATGTCTTTTGTGAATTTTGAGTTATTTAATTAATTACAGTTCGGTTTCAGATACTAACATTTAATGACATCACAAATTCTGCTTTCTATCAGACTGTATACAAGGAAGTTACAAATACGCCCTGAAATACGAAAAATCTGAACATTGTGTGATGCAAACAATTGGAGAGTTAATCAAAATGTGTTTACAAAGTACATTAATTTCAAAATAGGATATAAAATGAATAACAAGTACGAATACATTGCTTGGTAATCACTTAAAAAGCTGTTTCTCAAGATAATGAAGCTTTTTCTATACTAATACATTTCTTGTTCCAAATGATCGTAATTAGTGGCTCTGACCACTTATACCAATACTTCTACAGTATCTTATTATCCGTTACTTTACATTTCTTAGCTCACCCTGCTGATGAATCATTTAATTTGGCATTTATTATGTAATTCCGTTAATGACGACAATAAAAGTCTTTTCACAACGAATACAGAATATTACTAGTAAATGCGACAGACTGATATATAAATACACATAGGTACACATACAAATCCCTAGGGCACTGAATTGTCCAATAACTACACAGTTACATATCAAAAAACAGTTGGTATCAGTCATTTCAGTTAACCCACGGGTCGGGCTGTATTGTTATACCTGGTTGCAGAAGATAAAGTTTCCGTTTGTTGTGTTTCTTTTCATTTCATCTTGGATGTTGCTGGATGAATATGGTGGTTGCATTGACAGCACAAATGTCGATTAGAGAGTAAAATACAGGTAGAGGCCTTCTCTTTGGTCCCCTCTTGCACTTGTACATACGCACCATTTGATCAATTGTATCAATTCCCCCTTATTGGAATTATAATATGCATTTATCTCGGATTTATTCTTCTCTCCTCCAACAGAGCTGTTATCTTGGTGCATTGTTGACATTAGTAAGTTTTTACTTGGTTACGTTTTTGCTGTCTAGGACACCAAAGTTACTGGCCCCCTACGTGTTGGGAACTGCACTAACTCACTGCAAGTTTACAAGATAAATAACAGCTGACTGACATCAACAATCACCTCCTTTGAAAGTAAAGCGATTGTTGTGAATAACAAGAATATCAACCTACAAGAAACTAACTTTCATTGTTGTACTGATGAGAAATACGAAATCCTATTATAGGAAATTTTTATAGCATGGAAGCCTTAGAGGGGGGTTTGTTGGACCCATAGCAAGTTTATTTATTTTTGCTTTCAAAGCAGGAATTTTCTAAAAAATATATTGAAACTAATGTTTCATTAAATAGCCAACAAACAATAACTCAAAGTGAATATGTAGTATGACAGTTACTTGGGCAAAAGCAGGGGACATAAAAACATGGTGGGTTCAAGGGACCCCGCCCTTAGACGTCCTAGGGTTAGTAACAAAGGAGTGAAAGGAATCGGAGGTGAAATAAACCCAATCTGGAAAAATCTTCTGCTTCTGTCTATGTACTGGGAGACCTCACGTTTACTCCGCAAGTCCAGGCGATGGCCGTGGAAGGCACGTGTGCAAGACGGGGAGGACGCAGCGGCAGGAGAGCAGAGCAGGGTCAGCGGCGGTCAGAGAAGCCCGGGCACGCCCCCCTGGGACTGCCCTCGGGGGAGGCATCGCTCGCCTTCATTGCTGTTCCCTCTGAGGGCGAGGGACGCGCGAAAACAAGTGACGCTCTCTCGGCGGTCCTTGAACCGAAGACGAGAGCTTCGACTCTAGCCGGGTAAATCCGTTGGAGCAGTGGCGTAATTCCACGAACGCTGTCCGTGCGATCGCACCACAGCAAAACACGTGCGATGCATTGAGTATATGACGCCGAATCTTGGCAGTTCTGTACGAAGTGCGAACGTGTAAGCGGTGGTGCCTGGAAGCGTTTCGCAGCACGTTGAACTGCCCGTCTGCACGTGGCGCTGTGGCAATAGCCGTGGTGCAGATGGTGGGGCCAGACAGAAAAAGCGAAACGGACACAATGAATGTTTCTGTGCAACACCGAACTGAACTGTCGTCACGGCATTTGGAAGCTGTTTCTCTCCAAGATTTCGTCATACCGTCAATTAACAACCAGTAATAGTAAGAAAACCTCTCAGTGCTAGAATAAAAGTTATACTCTTAAGTGAATAAGTAAATAAAAAAGACTAATTTAAAAGCTGAAGGATGGAAATGTTTCCCACAACTGTAATTCTATTTCTATGAAACGGTATAAGAGATTAGGACAGTTTAGTCAAGACCAGCATTGTGTTCTTAGGATGTTCGTCACAGTGACGTAAACGTTCTAGAGAGCAAGGTGTCTATCTCCCAAACACGTGCACGTACACATACATTTAAAATAGGATATGAAAGTGAATACCAATATATATTTTGAAGAATTAAGACGAGAGACTTACAATGACACGTCTCCAAATTCCCGAAAGATGCCGCAATTTGTCAGAAGATCTGTCTTTCCAGAAAGCCTTAAAATCTGGAACTCCTACATAGGCTGAAATGTTCTCCTAACCTCATCTCACTGATGAAAGTAGGAAGATTAGGGTGTAACATCCACTCTACGACGAAGTCGTTAGAAATGGAGCGCAAGCCCGCAGTGGGGAAGGGTGCCTTTTTGAAGGGACCACATCAACAATCGGCACGCTTGATTTAGGGAAATCACAGACAACCTGGCTCTTGATAGTCGAACGGAAATCCGAACAGCCGCCCTACCGAACACGCGTCTAGTGTTATAACATTGCCCTACCTCACTCAGAATAATTTGTGGCGTTTTCAGATAACATATGCTCTCTTTTTTCCGCCGCCGTGAACCATGGACCTTGCCGTTGATGGGGAAGCTTGCGTACCTCAGCGATACAGATAGCCGTATCGTAGGTGCAACCACAACGGAGGGATATTTGTTGAGAGGCCAGACAAACGTGCGGTTCCTGAAGAAGGGCAGCAGCCTTTTCAGTAGTTGCAAGGGCAACATTCTGGGTGATTGACTGATCTGGCCTTGTAACAATAACCAAAACGGCCTTGCTGTGCTGGTACTGCGGACGGCTGAAAGCAAGGGGAAACTACGGCCGTAATTTTTCCCGAGGGTATGCAGCTTTACTGTATGGTTAAATGATGATGACGTCCTCTTGGGTACAATATTTCGGAGGTAAAACAGTAGTCCATTCGGATCTCCGGACGGGGACTACTCAGGAGGACGTCGCTATGAGGAGAAAGTAAACTGGCTTTCTACGGATATGATTGTGGAACGTCAGACCCCTTTATCGGACAAATGGGTTAGAAAATTTAAGAAGGGAAATGGATGGGTTAAAGTCAGAGATAGTCGGAATGAATGAAGTTCGGTGGCAGGATGAAAAAGACTTTCGGTCAGGTAAATACAGGGTTATAAATACAAAACCAAATATGGTTAATGAAGCAGTAGCTTTAGTAATGAATAAAAAAAATAGGTGCGCGGGTAAGCTACTACGAATAGCATAGTGAACGCGTTATTGTATTCACGATAGACACGAAGCCCACGCATACCACAGTAGTACACGTTTATATGCCAACTAGCTGCACAGATGACGAAGGGATTGAAAAAATGTATGTTGAGATAACAGAAATTATTCAGATAGTGAATGGAGACTAAAACGTAATAGTCATGGGGGACTGGACTTCGATGTTAGGAAAAGAACGAGAAGTAAAAGGAGTAGGTGAATACTGAATGGGGGTAAGGAACGAAAGAGGAAGCCACTGGTAGAATTGTGCACAGAGCGTAACTTAATCAAGGTTTAAGAAACATGAAAGAAGGTTGTATGCATGGAAGACGCCTGGAGACACTGGAAAGTTTGAGACAGATTATATAATGGTAAGACAGATATTTAGGATCCAGGTTTTAAATTGTAAGACATTTCCAGAGGCAGATGTGGACTCTGACCGCAATTTATTGGTTATAAACTGTACACTAAAACTGAAGAACATAAAGGTAGGAATTTAAGGAAATTTAAGGAGATGGGACCCGGATAAACTGAAAGAACCAGAGGCTGTAGAGAGTTTCAGAGAGAGCATTAGAGAACGATTGACAAGAACTGGAGAAAGAAATACACTAGAAGGCGAATGGGTAGCTTTGAGAGGGAGTACATAGGTGTACGTAGAGGGTGTATACAAGGACGATGCACTTGAGGGCAACATTATGGAAATTGAAGAGGACGTAGATGACGATGAAATGGGAGATATGATAATGTTGGACGAGTTTTACAGAGTACTGAAAGACCTGAGTCGAAACAAGGCGCCGGGAGCAGACAACATTCCATTAGAACTACTCATAACGTTGGGAGACCCAGCCCTAACAGAACTCTACCATCTGGTGAGCAAGATGTCTGAGACTGGCGAAATACCCTCAGACTTCAAGAGGAATATAATAATTCCAATCCCAAAGAAAGAAGGTGTTGGCAAGTGTGAAAATTATGGAACTATCAGTTCAGTAAGTCATGGCTGGAAAATGCTAACACGAATTCCTTACAGACGAATAGAAAAACTATTAGAAGCCGACGTCGGGAATGATCACTTTGGATTCCGCAGAAATGTTGGAACACGTGAGGATATACGGACCCTACGACTTATTTTAGAAGACAGATTAAGATAAGGCAAACCTATGTTTCTAGTATTTGTAGATTTAGAGAAAGCTTTTGACAATATTGACTTGAATATTCTCTTTCAAATTATGAAGGTGGCAGTGATCAAATACAGGGAACGAAAGTCTATTTAAAATTTATACAGAAACCAGATGGCAGTTATAACCATCGAGGGCATGAAAGGGAAGCACTGGTTGGAAAAGGAGTGAGACTGGGTTGTAGCCTAGAACTTGTAAGAGCAGTTGACTGGAATGGATAGTGTCTTGAAAGGAGGATATAAGATGAACATCAACAAAAGCAAAACGAGGATAACGGAATGTAGTCGAATCAAGTCGGGTGATGCTGAGTGTATTAGGTTAGGAAATGGGACACTTAAAGTAGTAAAGGAGATTTGCTATTTGGGGAGCAAAATAACTGATGATGGTCGTAGTAGAGCGGATATAAAATGTAGACTGGCTATGGCAAGGAAAGCGTTTCTGAAGAAGAGAAATTTGTTAACATCGAGTATAGATTTAAGAGTCAGGAAGTCTTTCCTGAAAGTATTTGTACGGAGTGTAGACAAGTATGGAAGTGAAACATGGACGATAAGTAGTTTAGACAAAAAGAGAATAGAGGCTTTTGAAATGCGGTGCTACAGAAGAACACTGAACAGTACATGGATAGATCACGTAACCAATGAGGAGGAACGGAATAGAATTGGGGAGGAGAGGTGTTTTGTGGCACAACTTGACTAGAAGAAGGGGTCGGTTGGTAGGATAAGTTGTGAGTCATCAAGGCATCACCTCTTTCGTGTTGGAGGCCAGCATGGAGGGTAAAAATCGTTGACGCAGACCAAGAGATGAATACACTTAGCGGATTCAGAAGGATGTAGGTTGCAGTACGTACTTCCAGATAAAGAAGCTTACATACCATAGGGTAGCATGGAGAGCTGCATCAAACCACTCTCTGGACTGAGGACCACAACAACAGCAACAATGCTCTCTTTTGACAAAGTAAATAACTAAAATTTTTTTGGACTCACTGTTTTAGAAATATCAAATGCCACATGTAGCGTACGGGCACTGAAAACATTAATTTGACAGTAGTTATTATTGACGAAGACTGTTGTATTATTACGAATGTGAACATGTCAACATTATTGTCATGAGGGCTGTGTTCTCTTAAAAAGAGCGGTTATTCATTTACGCATAAGGAAGACCTAATAGACCGAAATCTCGATCGGTTAATAACGTTAGAAGTGGAAAGTGTTATTTTTAAAACTTTACAGGACTCTGGACGCAAGTAAACGGAAAATAAGTCTCACGGTGTCCAAAAAGTGATTTGTCTAATATATGGTTGGCAGAATCTTCGTGGTATTTGTCCCACAACTGCAGCCTTACCATTCCCTAGAAAACCGTACAGTAAATTTCATCCTGGGAACTGTTAGCGCGTAATGATTTCCACACATTATAATAAATTAGATGGTCCGAAAGCTATCTCCATTCTCATATTTTGTATACATTGAGTGGGTTATAGTAAGTTTTGCATGCAACTGCTAAGACTCCTTGAGACACGCCGGTGAGAGTTAAGTTGTTAACAAACTACTTTCCCGATACAGACCACAATGGCTCTAGAACACAGAAGTCCAGCAATATTATGGTACATCAACAACAAACTGATCCAGCAATGAATGTACAGAATAGCCTTGAAAGTTTTCTCGCAGCTTCCCTGTTACTAGTCCTTGGGACCAGCTATAATTATGATGGCACTACCCAAGTATTACATTTCATAAAATAAAAAGAAATAAAATAAAACACTGTACGCTAGACTGTATTCTTCGAAAGCTTTCTTTAAGCTTTAACTCGACTTGCTGTGGCGATCAATGTATATTTAGACGGTTTGGACCAACAAACATTTTGAGAAAGGTAGTGGTTGCTTGAAGCTGGCCACCGGTTCCCCAAGTACTTATCGTTAAAAGATGGAGCAATTCGTGTCATCTGTCCTCTGTTACAGACTGCTCTCACCCTCAAAGATCCTGATGAAGTGTTGTGTTGTCTGAGTGAGCATGTGATTAATTAATTATAATAGCAGTTGCATTCATATTCAAATGCATTATGCAATATGAAATGCGACCAAAATTCTTTCTGAATATCTAGGACGTCATTTTTCTTCCGCTCATTGGGTTGTATTACAATAGCATTAATTTAATTTCATATTCCTTGTTACCAATTCGTACCGCATTTGAAGAGGACCGTCTGTAAAACGCGTATTCACGATTTCATGTTCCTTCCGTGGCATAACAGTTGATGGGTACGAGATGAGCATGCTCGTCAGTTGTCAGTATTGGAAGACAAACAATAAAACATTCCCCCTCTTACATTCGCTAACCTTGCAGTGGCCACGTTCCATACCCCCCTCCCCCTGAGGTAAGTCGTTAGGTCACGACCGAATTCACTAAACCCAATTAAATTTAAGTACACCTTAAATTCTTACTCTGTCAGTCAACATTTTCGTTCATTCCTGAGCAGCAAAACAACGCACCTAAGAAGCTCTTAACGTTGGTCCACTTTTTTGGATTTGGCTGTCAGTTTTTATATAGATGCTTATCATTATAAAATACGACCGACAACCGCGGGCCACACGAATGCCTGATTCGGGAAGCAGTTTGACAACCACTGATCGTGACGCACATTAAGCTGAGAGATTCTACTATTATTATGGTTAACAATACCGTTGGTAGAAATTAGTGATTCATATTAATTTGCCTTTAAAAATTATATTTGTTAGAAATTTCTTAGGCGGGTACAGTACTCTGATTAAAATTAAATGTTGGTCAACACTTAACACATAGTAAGTGAGATCCTCCACCAGGGCCTCGCAAAGTCATACACTAGCAGTCTGCCGTTACCAGTGTGTCACACGTTCTAGAGCTGTTGATAAAATATCGTTATATCAATATGTCGATGTTTTCTCGAAGAATACCGATATATATAGCATATATTTTTATCACCTACATATCAATATCGAGACGGCAATTATCGAGTATTGATACTTTTATTTTACACTATATATTTTATACGATACTGCGTGAAGAATGTGACAGAGCACTGAAAGACCTGAGTCGAAACAAGGCCCCCGGAGTAGACAACATTCCATTGGAACTACTGACGGCCTCGGGAGAACCAGTCCTGACAAAACTCTACCATCTGGTGAGCAAGATATATGAAACAGCCGAAATACCCTCAGACTTCAAGAAGAATATAATAATTCCAATCCCAAAGAAAGCAGGTGTCGACAGATGTGAAAATTTACCGAACAATCGATTGAATAAGCCACAGCTGCAAAATACTAACACGAATTCTTTACAGACGAATGGAAAAACTAGTAGAAGCTGACCTCTGGGAAGATCAGTTTGGATTCCGTAGAAATACTGGAACACGTGAGGCAATACTAACCTTACGCCTTATCTTAGAAGAAAGATTAAGGAAAGGCAAACCGACGTTTCTAGCATTTGTAGACTTAAAGAAAGCTTTTGACAATGTTGACTGGAATACTCTCTTTTAAATTCTAAAGGTGGTAGGGGTAAAATACAGGGAGCGAAAGGCTATTTACAATTTGTACAGAAACCAGATGGCAGTTATAAGAGTCGAGAGGCACAAAATGGAAACAGTGGTTGGGAAGGGAGTGAGACAAGGTTGTAGCTTATCGCAGATGTTGTTCAATCTGTATATTGAGCAAGCAGTAAAGGAAACAAAACAAAAATTCGGAGTAGGTATTAAAGTGCATGGAGAAGAAATAAAAACTTTGAGGTTCGCCGATGACATTGTCATTCTGTCAGAGACAGCAAAGGACTTGGAAGAGCAGTTGAATGGAATGGACAGTGTCTTGAAAGGAGGATATAAGATGAACACCAACAAAAGGAAAACGAGGATAATGGAATGTAGTCGAATTAAGTCGGGTGATGCTGAGGGAATTAGATTAGAAAATGAGACACTTAAAGTAGTAAAAGGAGTTTTGCTATTTGGGGAGCAAACTAACTGATGATGGTCGAAGTAGAGAGGATATAAAATGTAGACTGGCAATAGCAAGGAAAGCGTTTCTGAAGATGAGAAATTTGTTAACATCGAGTATCGATTTAAGTGTGAGGAAGTCATTTCTGAAAGTATTTGTATGGAGCGTTGCCATGTATGGAAGTGAAACATGGACGATAAATAATTTGGACAAGAAGGGAATAGAAGCTTTCGAAATGTGGTGCTACAGAAGAATGCTGAAGATTAGATGGGTAGATCACATAACTAATGAGGAAGTGTTGAATAGGATTGGGGAGATGAGAAGTTTGTGGCACAAATTGACCAGAAGAAGGAATCGGTTGAGAGGACATGTTCTGAGGCATCAAGGGATCACCAATTTAGTATTGGAGGGCAGCGTAGAGGTTAAAAATCGGAGTGGGAGACCAAGAGATGAATACATAAAGCAGATTCAGAAGCATGTAGGTTGCAGTAGGTACTGTGAGATGAAGAACCTTGCACAGGATAGAGTAGCATGGAGAGCTGTATCAAACGAGTCTCAAGACTGAAGACCACAACAACAAAAACATATTTTTTTCACAATTGTTTGTAAATATTTGAAGCTGTTCTTTCGAAGTTGTAGTAGAACATAATTATACGTTCATTGTGTGAGGGCATCTTAATACTTTTTGAGCTGTCATCGCTCCCAATCTTTCTCTTCTCGCTGAATGAAGCAAGTATATGTGGCTCAAAAGAAGAAGTCGAATTGTGGCTGTGCGAATGGGATAACAAAATTTTCGATGTGAAGAAATAGTACACCAGTTGCGTTAAAAACTATTTATTCATATCGCCATTCAACAGAAACAGTTGCAGAAAATGATGATCAAAAATCTAATTGACAAGAGTGGTCTTTGCGATGGGTAGAGACGTATAAGGAGAAATGCTGACGTAATCGGTGCCCGGCGCTGCCGACCGGAACTACAACGTTTAGCTTCAGTACGCAATTCTGACTATGTCGCTGGTGTTGGCAGAAAAGAAAGACAGGGAAATGGACATAAAATGTTCCGGCCAAATCCGTAATGTGACGAAGCCTAACGACGAACCCATCGGACACCTTTTTTTGTGCCACTTACACGCAGTTAGCATCGTCAGAAAAGTAGCTGTTCCGAGTATGAACGTGCATTATTTTCCTTTCAATTGTTACTCTAAGGGTGCAGGCAGGCTGCTAGCTTGTTGTCGTAGAGAATATCTAATAATAAAGCAGTATAAATATTCAGCTCTAAAACCGACAGTATGTATAAAATGTGTAGCCGATATTTTCATAGGCAGGTATGTTGACACCTTTTACGTTGGTATATCGATATAGGGAAAAATTTTTCCGATATATCGACAGTCGATATTGACATATTATTAATATCGATTTATTGGATTCGTGATATTTTTAAAAATATCAACAGTTCTAGCCACAACACAGCGTTAGTTCCCATTTATTATTTGACTTTTGCACAGTAGATAACTATTAGGGCCGAACAACTGGAACGATGAATCCTGCCATACAAATGCGTTGTCCGCATCGGATAAGATCACATTCTGGTAGCATTTTCGCTCTGCTAAATGTTTAAGCAAGCCTGGTCCATTACCCGCTGTCAGCCAGTCCATCAACGCTATAGGAACACATTTAACTTTTAGACTATAGGCACGGTAGCTGCAGATACACCATGTGGATTTGCGACTATTACCAGTGCTGTATCCATGTAAAAAGATACGTGGAATGTGCTCGTAGTTGCTGATACGAACAACGATCAGCTGCGTAACGAATGATGATAGCGGGATTTCCCACTTTACGTGAGCAGTCGCCTTAACCGCTTTGGATATTCATGCGAGACTCGCCGCCAGACCCGAACTTCCAAATGTCATTGTTCCTCCGTCACATCCTATAATCGTTCGTACATTACATTATTCTCATACTGGGGAGGTCAATTTAATTGAAAGTCGCTGCCCAGTATCGGAGATTAATAGGATATTGCAGTAATTTTGCTGTTAAGAAGAACGGTGTAATGTTTATTCATTCATGCATGTACTATTACGAACGATGCAACGCTCCTTCGAACAAGCATGACTGTCCGAAGGAACACTGTCTACTTCTTCTCTACAACACAGGCACTGCAATAGCGCATTCAAGCCAGGCTCTAATTGATGAATTCGTTTCGGTTCATCAGTCGAGTGGTGGTGTCGTCTTGTCGCAACGTTTCAATGAGTTTCCTACCCATCATCGTCTGGCGAATATGATGGATACATCGCCAGAAGATGATGGGTACGAAACTCATTGAATGGTTGCGACAAGACGACGCCACCACTCGGCTGATAAGCCGCGTCTTCTCTTCATTAGTGGAATACGCCGAGAAAGACTGCAATTGCATGGGTCCTCATTTGGTCGAAAGTTCTACGTATTTTCATTGCATTTTTTGAAAAGCATACGTGTCTAGAATGTTGGGACGAAAAGGTTACAAACGTTTGTACAGCCCATTGTTTTGTTCGAAGCAGTGACAGAGCCGCCGTGGGTCGCTCTCAACCGGAGACGGCTGGCTCGGGTAGAAAATTTGTCGTGGCGTGACGCACGTTCACAAAATGATTTATACTGCCATACGTATGCAAACATATCGCAGAAAAAGCTGACGAACACTGTGTGCAGGCTGACGAACGCAGCCTATCCGGCTCATCTAGATCGGCTTTTCTCGTCAAAAAGATCGAGGGAATTGCTTTCCAGGAACAATATGAGTTAGAGGAATGGTTGATATGTGGCCCTGGAATTTTAGATTAAGCGTGAGAAACGAAAACACTGTTTCTGTAATTTTGAATTTTGGAAATCTAACTTAATATTTGTGTTCAGCGTGTTCAAAAATATACAATAACATGTAGTTTTAATGCAAATGGAACTAATAATCGACGTAAAAGTTTTTCCTAAACTGTAAACAGGTATTTACTTCTCAACCTATTAACCTCTACCATTGACCCTCGAAAACTAAACACTTCTGTTCGGAGCTCTACCTATAATATATGAAATTTGTTAATATTAGCCGGCCGATGTGGCCGAGCGGTTCTAGGCGCCTCAGTCTGGAACCGCGCGACAGCTACGGTCGCAGGTTCGAATCCTGCCTCGGGAATGGATGTGTGTGATGTCCTTAGGTTAGTTAGGCTTAAGTAGTTCTATGTCTCGGGGACTGATGACCTCAGATGTTAAATTCCATAGTGCTCAGAGCCATTTGAACCATTTTTTGTTAATGTTAACTTCTTTTTCTGAGGTGAAACAAAGCCCCAAAAATCGAAGTCAAAGTTCAAGTTAGCACCACTTCGCTAAATTTAAGGTTATTTCGTTGTGTCTAGGTATAAGCTCCCATAAATTTAATTTTGTGTCGACTGATGTTATCCATTTTTGATTTCAGATAACTGCTGAGGGTCTACACTAGTCGCAGTCAGCGTACTTCGGACTCGCAGGCTCTTGATCAAACCGTAATTAAGGGTGCTTTTTATAGCTGAAAACCTAAAATAAGTTTCAAAGTAAGATCAATCATAATAGTCAAACAGATCGTTTGCACATATTTTCATTGTTCAAATAAATTTCCAAACCTTGCCTATTTTTTGTTCATTTGAATGAGAACCTGCCTTAAAGAATTTACTGTTGTGAAGTTAGACGTGGTGGTAAGTAAATCCAGAACACAAGCGTTTTAGGATACAATGTACTGTGGTAAAATACTTAACGATGTATAAAGCATGCCTAAGTGTGATGATACGCGGTCCCTTACCATTTCTGTATCCCTCAAACAACATGTTACACTCACTATGAAACAAATTCTATTGTAGCATTCCATTACTGGAAAATGTTATGAATTGCTTATGATACTGGTTTAGAACCCCCTTCCCACCTAAATAGCTTAAAACAAATGTCGGGATGTTTTTTCTTGTAGGGAACCAGTGCTGTGTACTAAGTACTGTAATCATCGAGATATAGTCAAAATGATGTATAGTTCTGACATTTCTCGACGAGCACATACACAAATACACGTCTCGATGCGTTATTGCGAATCACGGAATAAACGTCACATTATGCACCTCAGATTAATTACCACTCCTCCTTAAGCAAATGTCTCTGTAGTCACCTGACATCGTCAGGAAAAGAGCGACATTAATAACAATCTTAGAAAAATGTCCAAAATTAGATTTTTACTGTCCAGGTCGCTGCTGATGATACATATCCTGATTTCAAGTTCCATCTAAGTTATACTGCCATTTTCAGCCATCGGATACGTGAATGACAAAGCCCCTATGAGTGGGACATTTGCCGTCTGCCCACTGGATACATCGTGATGAATTCACAGTAAAGAAACGCCCATGCAACAATAGCAGCACTGAAATAAAAGAAATAACTGTATCAGGAAGCACGGAGGTGTCAAATAAGTAAGATAGAACACATCCACTGCTGTCAGATGTGCGTATGTTCACAACTGACTCCGTATTGCCGGCAAACTGACAAAAGACCTACATGTTAGTATTACGCAGCAGTGGATGTGCTCAGTCTAATGTATTTGATGCCTCTGTGCCTTGCTGATACAGTTAAGGGTTTAATTTTAGTGCACTTAGTTCTGTATGTGAGTTCACCTTCATGTCTTCAATGGGCAGATGGCAATAGGCCAGCCGTGGAGCGTTTATAATCTACGTATCCAATGATCTGGAGACGACAATATAACTTCGCTGAAACAAGTGATCAGGATATGTTTCGACTGCGATCTGGGCAATGGAGCCTGATTTTGAAGCTTTGTTACGTAAATTTTTTTATCGCTATCGAAATACCAATCCGATGGATTAAAAAGTAGCACAAATGGCAAGAAATTTTAGGATGTAGTTCACAAGTACACAACTTTCTATGAACTGTCGTTTCATGAAATAACTCTCAATTTATGTACCCCAACTTCGTTATCACTAAATACGTATATAAATGTTTCTGTGTAGATTCAACACACCAGTTAGGAAGCTTGGAGGCAGCACATATATCAAGAAAATTAACGAAGCTAATGGTGGGAATATAAAACAGTGAAACAACTTCTAATTGCATGTGATGATCGAGTTACGAATGCGAATTTATGGCGGTAGCCGTGTAACTACTTATCGTGAAAACTTCGGGCATCACCGTTCTCCGTACAGTAAACGCCACAGAAAGGAGACTCCTACTGTTTCTCATATAGCGCGCTCCTGATATACTGTTCCCGGGACAGCAAGTGGAAAAAAAAGTTCGCCGCCACGGAAGATTCGAGAGGTTCCCATAAACAAGTCAGCGCGCCCAGCAGTTATATTAAAACCTGTTGGCAACCGTCTCGACCCCGTCCGTAAACAACAGATATACTTCGTCCCAATTATTCGGCTGATAGAGGCAGCTTGTCACACGAACGGCTAGCCAGAACGAACCCAACTCCCTTCTAACGATGTCATTTAATTTTAATTTCATGCTCCATGTTTCCTTGTGATAAATGATACTCTAGGTCTAACGTTACGATTTTGTTCTCAGATTAATACGTGTTTTTTCAGTTTCACATATGTTTTATATAAAAAGTTTCGAATATTAAGGTAATGCTAAGCATCACGTAACTAAGCTACCATGTGTGTGAATTAAGTAGAACTATTTGGCCTGCATTGTTGTGGACTGGTTAAATGCAGCACTCCACGCTGCTTTACACTGTGCACGTCTTTCCTTTTAGTTTCATCGAAAGTTTTTTGTTGTTGACATTTCTGTATGCTGGCTCTGTTCTTCCTCCTACTACTTTCTTTCCGATTGCTTCACATTTTTTCCCGGGCATTTGACTTTAGCTCTTTGTATGACCTATTGATTTCTTTGGTAAGTGCCTTATATTGCCGCATTCCTATGTTTCCCTGGACATTTTTGTATATCCTTTTCTCGGCTATCACATGAAATATTTTTTCTCTCACTTAAGGCTCATACACGGTTACCTTTCTTGTATCTTTACTAATGTATCCGATGTCTGTGATTGCTTTATTCAACTCAAATGACCGCTGTCAGCGTCGTTACCCAGTATTTGAGATGGCCATTTCCAAAACTCGGTGTATCCCCGTTCTTCGTAATGTGAGATAACTGCGCCATCTTATTCTGCTTGTCAAGACGAACATCCTAACCACGTCGAAATTCCGTGGGCTGCATTTAGTACACAAAATAATGGCGTTGCTGCTGAATTAGTCGCGTCCAGCGGTCATACTGCAACAAAACACATCATTACTTTAACAGTAAACGAGATGCACAGTTTGTTATGTCCTGTAAAAGTAAATCAGCGTACATGTTGACTGTTGCAGAAATAGTTTCGTCCACGTTTCCCACATATTTCCTCTGAATTCTTTGTTTTCAGTGCATATTACACGAAATTAAAGGAAACTAGGGTAAAAGTTTCGTCTTGCACTTGGTAATCCTGTTACAAGCTTCTGATCCTACAACGTGAAGCGTCTGTTAACAGAGATCATCAACAAAAACTTCCGACATCTTTTTCCTATTCATCCGAGTGCAATGAGCTCTCCCTACGTACAATCAATGTGCTGCAACAAGAAAAGGAATAACAGAAGGAACTAGAAGAAGTGGGCAAAAACAACAACAAAGGGAATGAGGTAAAACATTCCTGCTCCGTAGACTATCATACATACATTCTACTACTTTTTTAACTGGAGCAATTGTTTTGGATTTTTTTTCTTGTAAAATTATTTGGAGTTTTCTGAATGACACAAATCAAGCTTCACCCTTCTAAATGAATTCTAAGTGTGTTTTTTATCGCTGCAAAGTCGACGCGCCGCGTAAACGGTTGTAGCGACTTGGTGAGTCACCTCTGACGGCGACGCTCGCTGGCTGCAAGCAGGGTACCTTTGCGGAATTACACAGTGTTTTGTTTTCCGACATTGTATGGCTTTATGTCTGTGACAAGTGACTGTTCATATTGGTAAACATAAACGCTATACCGTGTGTGTTGACTTGTGGAATTTGCTTTGTGTTGTTTAGCTCTTCAATTTTGCGTATTTGACGAATTTTGCTCGTACCTGTTTTACGTATTTGGTTTGTGGATATCAGTATGCCCCGTTTCGGCAATCGAGTTTTTTAAGAAAAGGCACAATGAGTGGAAGAAGAGATCTTCTGTTGTTTCGAAGGGAGATGCTGCTCAGACTGCTTCACCGATTAGTCCAAATGAATGTGGTAGAACTTCTTCCAGCAAGAAACTTTGTGACAGCAAAAAAAAAAAAAAAAAAAAAAAAATAAAATAAAAAAAAATGGAAAAGTATGAAAGTGACAGTGAATGAAATAATTAACATTTCCTTGCTCTCTAATATCTTGAAACATAACGTATGATACCAAGTTTGCAAAGACAGAGGACTGGAATTGAAAACAACTTCACACACTGTAAAATGTAAAATGTTATTGAAGTGTAATAAATCTGCTGCAGAAGTTTCGTTTTCTAATTCTAACAGTATTCCTCGTAGTGGTAATAGTGGAAAGAAGGTGTATGATATAAATGTTAGGCTAGTGTATGGCTTGCGTTGCAATGGCAAGGGTATGCAATTATGAACTTGCCAAAACCATCAACCTAGTTTGGATTTTGTAATGAATTGGTGGGATCTTCTGCTGAAGATATTGCTCAAGCAACAACGAAGAAAGCAGTTGAAGAAGATGTGACAGATAATGGAATTGTAGAGATTTTAACTGTTGTTTGCTGATTGATTATGGCAACGTAGAGATCATAAATCTCTAAATGGAATTGTACAGCTACCAGTGGAGACAGTTGCAAAGTAATTGATGTTGCTATTCTCTCAAAGCATTGAAGATGTAAGGGCAATACCAAGGACGGACAGAGTGAAAGTTATGAAGCAAATTTTCACAGCACGAGTGGAGCGATGGAAGTAGAGGGAGTGAAAGCAAATTTTTTCCAGATCACAGGAGTGGTATAATGTACGATACCCTAACTATCTAGGAGATGGTGATTCTAAGGGATATAAAGCTGTAGAGGAACTCAAACCTTATGGCAATGAAATTCGCATTAAAAAACAGGAGTGCACTGGACATGTGCAGAAGCGCATGGGGGCTCGCTTGGGCAAATTAAGCAGACATGAGGATCCCAGAAGCTTAGCAATGGTAAGACCCTTGGAGGAAGAGGAAAATTGACAGATGAAGCAATTGATAGATTGCAGAGTTATTATGGGTGTGCAATTAGGCAAAATACAAGAAGCATTGAGCATATGAGGAGAGCAGTATGGGCATTATTTTTCATACTGCATCAACAAATGGGCACCCACAACATGCACTGCACCCCATGGTGAAGTACCAATCAGGAAAGGAATATGCCCATAAAAACAGTTTGCCAAATGCTTTCATTGATGTAATTAAAACCATATTCAGAGATTTATCACAGCCAAGTTTATTTGAAAAGTATTTACATGGGAAAACACAAAATCCAAATAAAAGTGTAAAATTTTACTTTGGATTAGGATTCTCAAAAGTGTGTTTGTACTGATAAAACATTGCATTTCGGAGCGTACGATGCAGCGGAAACATACAATGAAGGAAACATTATCAAATGTGATGTGCTGAAACGTTTAGCTTACCAACCAGGACACAACACCATTTCCACAATACGCCTAATTGATGAAGAAAGACTAAGAGATGCAGGAAGAAGATACAAAAGCCTACAACATGCAGCAAAAGGGAAGAAATTAATAGTGAAAAGGAAACTAACACTGGAAAAAGAAGAGGATGCTGGTAATCTATCATGTGGGGCAGGAATATTTTTAAAAAAACTTTGGAAGCCTTTTCCCGCAACTTTAAAATTTTCAGCTCTTCTCAAAAACTGCTAACATTATATCAATGAAATTTATACACGATATTGTTTACTTCTTTTCCTTCATTTTTATAACAAATTGTAAAAAATATTGTATAATTCAAGAGTTATAGAAGAAAAAGAGCAAAATTTTATAGAAAAATATAAGCATCTGTTTAAAAAAATTGTAAAACAAAAACCAATAAATATTTCTTAATATGGCATTACAACTTTGTAGAGAAATATTCACTGAACATTTAGTCCAAATTTCAGAGCAATATGTTTAATGGTTTTAGAAAAAATGCCCCTTCTATTTGTGAAAATTAACATGGAGGAGAAGGATCGTTCCAGCTCCCCCATGTGTCAGAAATACTAATCATCCAAAAAGAGAAGCACAAGAGAACTTCATACTGCGCCATGTCGCAATTTCAGCTCCAAAACGCAGCGGATCGAGAGCTGGAACAAACTTTACCTGAAAAAGCAAGTGTCAGTTGATCTTTTCTTTCTGTCCGTGCAAAATAGGCACACAGAAAATATTCAGGTATGCAAGCAACTCTACATTGAAACTCCGCGAATATTTCAAGACTGAGTACTTATATTATGAAGAAGATTTCATGAAACAGGTGAGACACCTATCGAAAGACTTGGGGGAGACGGAAAATCAAACGAATATTTTAGCTAAAAAGCAGCTGTCAAGAAGTTTGTTGAATCTGATTAGAGCTTGACTCATATCTCTGCTGTAGGAAAAACGTAACATGTCATTATCTTCCAAGTAAGTTAAGCCCTACAGCTCTTTGGTTACTGTATCAATGATCTTGATGAACGCCGTCACGAATTCCTCACATGTGCGAGCCTCTTCAATTCAAAGTAGCACTGGCAACCTACGTCTTCAGTTATATATTACAATCTCTGCCTTCCTCTAAGTTCTCACCCTCTAGTACCACGGAAGCTATTCCCTGATTCTAATGACATGTCCAATAATCCAGTCCCTTCTTCTTATCTGTGTTTTCGATACTTTCCTTTCCTCTCCGATCCAGCGCAGAACCTCCTCATTCCTTCCTTACCGTATCATCCACCTACTTTTCAACAGTCGTCTCTAGTACCACGTCTCAAATGTGTCTATTCTCTTCTGTTTCGGTTTACCCACAGTCCGTGTTTCACTACCACACAATCCTGTTCTCCATATGTACCTTCTTCGAAATTTATTCCATAAATGAAGGTCTATGTTTGATACTAGTATGCTTCTCCTGGTCAGAAACACCATTTATGACACTATTAATCTGCTATTTATGTCCTCCTAGCTCCTCCGTCATAGGTTATTGTTCTGCCTAGGTAGCAGAATTTCTTAACTTTATTTATTCCGTGACTTTCAATCCAGATGTTAAGTTTGTGGCTATTGTTATTGTTGTTGTGGTCTTCAGTCCGAAGACAGGTTTGATGCAGCTATCCGTGCTACTCTATCCCGTGCGAGCCTCGTCATCACCAAATAATTACTGCAACCTACATACTTCTGAATCTGCTTACTGTATACATCTCTTGGTCTCCCTCTACTATTTTTACCCGCCCCCCCCCCTTCCCCCTACTTCCCACCAGCTATAAATTGGTGATCCCTTGATGTCTTAGAATGTGTCATCTCAATCGATCCACTCGTTTGGGGAAGTTGTCTCGCCAATTTTGTTCAGTACCTCCTTATTAGTTACGTGATCTACCTATCTAAACTGCAATATCATTCTGTAGCACCACATTTAAAAAGCTTCTATTTTCTTCTTGTCTAAACTGCTTAGTGTTCATGTTTCACGTCCATACCTAGCTACACTTCACACAAATAACTTCAGAACAGACTTCCTAAGCCTTAAATCTATGTTCGAAGTTACTAATTTCCCTTCTTCACAAATTCATTTCTTGCCATTGCCACTCTACGTTTTATATCCAGATTTGTGGCATAACCAGTTATTTTTCTGCCCAAACAGCAAAACTCATCTACTATAAGTGTTTCGTTTCCTAATCTAATTCCCCCAGCGTCATCTGATTTAATTTTATTACATTCCATAACTCTTGTTTTTCTTTTGTTGATGTTCACCTAATATCTTCAAGACAATGTCCATTCCGTTCAACTGCTGTTCCAAGTCGTTTGTGTAACTAACAGAATTACAATGTCATCGGCAACCCTCAAAGTTTTTATTTTTTCCCTGAACATTAATTCCTACACCAAATTGCTTGTTCAGGGTATAAATTGAATAACATCGACGATAGGGTATAACCCTATCGCGCTCCATTCTCAAGTACTACTTCCCTTTCATGACCCTCGACACTACCGTCTCGTTTCTGTACAAGTTGTAAATTGCCTTGCACTCCCTGCATTTTACCGCTGCTGTCTTCAGAATTTGAAAGAGAGTATTCCTGCATCATTGTCAAAACTCTTCTCTGACTCTACAAATGCGAGAAACGTAGGTTTACCTTTCCTTGACCTATCTTCTAAGGTAATTCGTACTGTTCTTACGGTCTCGCGGGATCCTGCATATCTCCGAAATCCAAACTGATCTTCCCATAGGTTGGCTTCTACCAGTTTTTCCACTCTTCTGTAAAGGATTTGTGTTAGTATTTTGCAGCCATGACTTATTAAACTGATAGTTCTGTAATTTTCACACCTGCCAGCAACTGTTTGGTTTGGATTTGGAATTATTATGTTCATCTTAGAATGTGACGGTATTTCACCTCTCTCCTATGTCTTACACAGCAGACGGAAGAGTTTTGTCACGGCTGGGTCCCCCAGCGCTATCAGTAGTTCTGACGAAATACCTTCTACTCCCGGTATCTTGTTTCGACTTAGATATTTCAGAGAAATTTGTGGAACGACGTGACTAGAAGAAGGAATCCGTTGATAGGAAATGTTCTGAGACTTCAATGAACCACAAGTTTAGCATTGGAGGAAAGTGTGTGGGATAAAAATTAAAGAGGGTGACCAAGAGATGAATACAGTAAGCAGATTCAGAGATGAAGAGACTCGCACAGGAGAGAGTAGCATAGAAAGTTGCATCAGACCAGTCTTCAGACTAAATACCACAAGAACAACGGTCTCTTAGATCTGCATAATTTTTCTGTTTTTCATGTTGCTTTTCACAAAGTTTTCTAATGTTTGTAACTTTAATTATTTGCACTCTTGCCAATTTTTTTTCTTTTTGTTCACCTGGTCATCTATCTACTGACTGGTTTGATGCGGCCCGCCACGAATTCCTCCCCTGCTCTAACCCCTTCATATCAGAGTAGCACTTGCAACCTACGTCCTCAATTATTTGCTTGAATTATCCCAATCTCTGTCTTCCTCTACAGTTTCTGCCCTCTACAGCTGCCTCTAGTACCATGGAAGTCATTCCCTCATGTCTTAGCAGATGTCCTATCATCCTGTCCCTTCTCCTTATCAGTGTTTTCCACATATTCCTTTCCTCTCCGATTCTGCGTAGAACCTCCTCATTCCTTACCTTATCAGTCCACCTAATTTTCCACATTCGTCTATAGCACCACATCTCAAATGCTTCGATTCTCTTCTGTTCCGGTTTTCCCACAGTCCTTGTTTCACTACCATACAATGCTGTACTCCAAACGTACATCCTCAGAAATATCTTCCTCAAATTAAGGCCGGTATTTGATATTAGTACACTTCTCCTGGCCAGAAATGCCTTTTTTGGCATAGCGAGTCTGCTTTTGATGTCATCCTTTCTCCGTCCACCGTTGGTTATTTTACTGCCTAGGTAGCAGAATTCCTTAACTTCATTGACTTCGTGACCATCAATCGTGATGTTAAGTTTCTCGCTGTTCTCATTTCTACTACTTCTCATTACCTTCGTCTTTCTCCGATTTACTCTCAAACCATACTGTGTACTGATTAGACTGTTCATTCCGTTCAGCAGATCATTTAATTCTTCTTCACTTTCACTCAGGATAGCAATGTCATCAGCGAATCGTATCATTGATATCCTTTCAACTTGTATTTTAATTCCACTCCTGAACCTTTCTTTTATTTCCATCATTGGTTCTTCGATGTACAGATTGAAGAGTAGAGGCGAAAGGCTACACCCTTGTCTTACACCCTTCTCAATACGAGCACTTCGTTCTTGATCGTCCACTCTTCTTATTCCCTCTTGATTGTTGTACATATTGTATATGACCCGTCTCTCCCTATAGCTTACCCCTACTTTTTTTCAGAATCTCGAACAGCTTACACCATTTTATATTGTCGAACGCTTTTTCCAGTGCGACAAATCCTATGAACGTGTCTTGATTTTTCTTCAGCCTTGCTTCCATTATTAGCCGTAACGTCAGAATTGCCTCTCTCGTGCCTTTACTTTTCCTAAAGCCAAACTGATCGTCACCTAGCGCATTCTCAATTTTCTTTTCCATTCTTCTGTATACTATTCTTGTAAGCAGCTTCAATGCATGAGCTGTTAAGCTGATTGTGCGATAATTCTCGCACTTGTCAGCTCTTGCCATCTTCGGAATTGTGTGGATGATGCTTTTCCGAAAGTCAGATGGTATGTCGCCAGACTCATATATTCTACACACCAACGTGAATAGTCGCTTCCCCTAATGAGTTTAGAAATTCTGATGGAATGTTATCTATACCTTCTGCCTAATTTGACCGTAAGTCCTTGAAAGCTCTTTTAAATTCCGATTCTAATACTGGATCCCCTATTTCTTCTAAATCGACTCCTGTTTCTTCTTCTATCACATTAGACAAATCTTCACCCTCATAGAGGCTTTCAATGTATTCTTTCCACCTATCTGCTCTCCCCTTTGCATTTAACAGTGGAATTCCCGTTGCACTCTTAATGTTACCACCGTTGCTTTCAATGTCACCAAAGGTTGTTTTGACTTTCCTGTATGCTGAGTCTGTCCTTCCGACAATCATATCTTTTTCGATGTCTTCACATTTTTCCTGCAGCCATTTCGTCTTAGCTTCCCTGCACTTCCTATTTATTTCATTCCTCAGCGACTTGTATTTCTGTATTCCTGATTTTCCCGGAACATGATTGTACTTCCTCCTTTCATCAGTCAACTGAAGTATTTCTTCTGTTACCCATGGTTTCTTCGCAGCTACCTTCTTTGTACCTATGTTTTCTTTCCCAACTTCTGTGATGGCCCTTTTTAGAGATGCCCATTCTTCTTCAACTGTGCTATTCCTTATTGCTATATCTATAGCGTTAGAGAACTTGAAACGTATCTCCTCATTCCTTAGAACTTCCGTATCCCACTTCTTAGCGTATTGATTCTTCCTGACTAATGTCTTGAACTTCAGCCTACTCTTCATCACTACTACATTGTGATCTGAGTCTATATCTGCTCCTGGGTACGCCTTAGAATCCAGTATCTGATTTCGGAATCTCTGTCTGACCATGATGTAATCTAACTGAAACCTTCCCGTATCTCCCGGGCTTTTCCACGTATACCTCCTCCTCTTGTGGTTCTTGAACAGGGTATTCGCTATTACTAGCTGAAACTTGTTACAGAACTCAATTAGTCTTTCTCATCTTTCATTCCTTGTCCCAAGCCCATATTCTCCTGTAACCTTTTCTTCTACTCCTTCCCCTACAACTGCATTCCAGTCGCCCATGACTATTAGATTTTCGTCCCCCTTTACATACTGCATTACCCTTTCAATATACACATACACTTTCTGTATGTGTTCATCTTCAGCTTGCGACGTCGTCATGTATACCTGAACTATCGTTGTCGGTGTTGGTCTGCTGTCGATTCTGATTAGAACAACACGGTCACTGAACTGTTCACAGTAACACACCCTCTGCCCTACCGTCCTATTCATAACGAATCCTACACCTGTTATACGATTTTCTGCTACTGTTGATATTACCCGATACTCATCTGATCAGAAATCCTGGTCTTCCTTCCACTTCACTTCACTGATCCCTACTATATCTAGATTGAGCCATTGCATTTCCCTTTTCAGACTTTTTAGTTTTCCTACCACGTTCAAGCTTCTGACATTCCAAGCCCCGACTCGTAGAACATTATCCTTTCGTTGATTATTCAATCCTTTTCTCATGGTAACGTCCCCCTTGGCAGTCCCCTCCCGGAGATCCGAATGCGGGACTATTCCGGAATCTTTTGCCAATGGAGAGATCATCATGACCCTTCTTCAACTACACGCCACATGTCCTGCGGATACATGTTACGTGTTTTTAATGCAGTGGTTTCCATTGCCTTCTGCATCCTCATGTCGTTGATCATTGCTGATTCTTCCGCCCTTAGGGGCAATTTCCCACCCCTAGGACAAGAGAGTGCCCTGAACCTCTTTCCGCTCCTCGGCCCTCTTTGACAAGGCCGTTGGCAGAATGAGGCTGACTTCTTATGCCGGTAGTCTTCGGCCGCCAATGCTGACTGTTTATCAAAATTTAGGCAGTGGCGGGGATCGAACCCAGGACAGAAGACGTTTTGATTACCCCTAGACCACGGATACACACCTCACACATAAAATATTAATTTTAAGTGAGTTACCCACCCAGTTTCAACTATCTTTTCCCTCCTCCTCCCTTTACTACGTTACCGCAACCCTGCCTCCCACAATGAGTGTGTAATAGCAGCAAGAGATATTTTAATTTCACTTTTTTTGTTACATGACGACCTGTTATACTTTCTTTGAATTATTTAAGGTTACCTTTTTGATGTTCGAAGAGCATAACTGGTTTTTCTATATATGAGTACGACGATTTCTAGTGGATTTTTCCACATCTGGAGATCGCAGCTCCTAGTTGACACTGATCGTATCAATTTAGTTTTTACACACACACACAAATATCTCACGAAATAAGCGTCAAACGAAAACACTACAAAGAACGAAACTCGTCTAGCTTGAAGGGGAAAACCAGATGGCGCTATGGTTGGCCCGCTAGATGGCGCTGCCATAGGTCAAATGGAAATCAACTTCGCTTTTTTAAACAGGAACTCCCATTTTTTTACATATTCTTGTAGTACGTAAAGAAATATGAATGTTTTAGTTGGACCACTTTTTTCGTTTTGTGATATATGGAGTTGTAATAGTCACAAACATATGGCTCACAATTTTAGACGAACAGTTGGTAACAGGTAGGTGTTTTAAAAATAAAATACAGAACTTAGGTACGCTTGAACATTTTATTTCGGTTGTTCCAATCTGATACATGTACGTTTGTGAACTTCTCTTTTCTGAGAACGCATGCTGTTACAGCGTGATTACCTGTAAATACCACATTAATGCAACAAATGCTCAAAATGATGTCCGTCAACCTCAATGCATTTGGCAATGCATGTAACGACATTCCCCTCAACAGCGATTAGGTCGCCTTCCGTAATGTTCGCATATGTATTCACAATGCGCTGACGCATATCAGGCGATGTCGGCGGGTCACGATTGCAAATATACTTCAACGTTCCCCAAAGAAAGAAATCCGGGGACGTCAGATCCGGTGAACGGGCTTCGACGATCAATCCACCTGTCATGAAATATGCCGGACATCCATAATGTTGGAAGTACATCGCCTTTCTGTCATGCAGTGAAACAACTTGCTTTAACATCAGTAGAACATTACGTAGGAAATTAGCATATATTGCACCATTTAGATTGCCATCGATAAAATGGGGGATAATTATCCTTCCTTCCATAATGCCGCACCATACATTAACCCACCAAGGTCGCTGATGTTCCACTTGTCACAGCCATCTGGGAATTTTCGTTGCCCAATAGTGCATATTAAGCCGGTTTACGTCACGACTGTTGGTTAAAGGCGCTTCGTCGCTAAATAGTGCTGTGCTACTTTCCAGTCTTCTCGCCACAATTACTCCTTTACATCAGCAGGCGTGACTGTGATGCTGGAAGGATACTCTGTAATGCATCACGTTAAACAGTTCTCGTCGACGAGTACACGAGCAATTTCTTTGATTATTAATGAGTGGAACTGTAAAACAACTGATGTATTGGGTCACGCCGAATAAATTACTTTTAAATGCAGTCGCGTTACCGAATTGTTTTGAAATGGTTGTAGCATGGAAAAGGTGTTTCCTGACATGGATTCATATTCAAAATAATATGTACTCACCTACTGACTTAAGTTTTAAATCTCATTAAGGAAATTGATGTTACGTGTTGAGTTTTGTTAGTGTGATTTCCCTTGATGATAATCGTTTCCAATTACATTCTGTAGATCTCAGCCTAGTCGTTCACCAAGTGAACTAGGTTGTCTTTTTGTTTACGTTGCGATCAAGACCAATAAACTTGTAGTGAAGTACCACGGATCGCGTTTCTCTTTAGCTATCTCAGGTCTTACACATACAAAAACGTCTCTCCTTTGGTAACAAACTACGGCAACAATCAAACTCAAAACCACTAGCTGGCCGCTGTGACAGAACATTTCTAGGCTCTTCAGTCCGGAACCGCGCCGCTGTTACGACCACAGGTTCGACTCCTGCCTCGGACATGGATGCATGTGATGTCCTTAGGTTAGTTAGGTTTAAGTAATTCTACGTCTAGGGGACTGATGACCTCAGATGTTAAGTCCCATACTACTTAGAGCTATTTGAACCATTTCTTTTTTGAAAACCACTCAAAAGGTATAAAAGTGAGATCGTTGTCATAAATATTTCAGCTTTCCTAAACATTTATAGCTATGTCACGACTCTTTGGTATTAGATATGTAGGCCATTTCATTCAAGTGTTTGCTAAAGTTCAACTTTATGGCTGTGAGGATGAAGCACAAGTGTACCATCAATATTGCGGAATGATTCATTTACACACTAAATACATAACGACGCGGTAACTCAAGAATATTACCGCTTTCTCCGTGGCTTCGGGAGAAGTAAAAGTTCTCTCACATGTGGGCTGAAGCAAATTTTGGACTGCACTGTATCTCCAAACAGTAAACAGGCCACATTTCGTGAACGGCACCGGAGCGGAAACCTGGAATCGCGAAAACGTGGTACTTGGGCCTAATTATAGCGCAGAAAGCCAGATATACTTGTGCGCGCTTATAAATACCTCGGCAAAGTCATCAGAGTGGCGGCGTGTGTATACAGGCCGGTGGGGCAGTCCCGGACTTCCTGCGCTCTCACGCCTTCTCACGGCTGGGCGCACCCGCTCTCCACAGCACCACACAAAGGTGTCGCAGACTGCGATCTTCCAGTTACGGCTGCTAATAAATCAAATTCGGTAGTTGCCGTTAGAGGTAATTTATCTGGCCGAGACCTTCGATTTCGCAAGACCCAGATTTTAACGTGTTATCATATCTGAGAAACGAATCCACAATATTGACAGGCAGTCGGTGGAACAGATCTAAATACTGGAAGCTGCCATCCACAATATGGCTCCCAGGACATTACTAATGTTATTAGGTAAGTCGTCATGATTTCGTGGCCGTTGTCGCTAAAGTTAGAAACTTCTGAATCGATAGGCCACAGTTCTTCTGAAGGACAGGCGGTTTTTCTTAAAGATTTTGTGGGTATAGTGGACACCAAAATTTACTGAAGAAGATCCCAGCAGAGGGGCCGAAACGTCCATCACCATAGACGCGGCCTAACAATCCTGAAGATTTCAACTCCATTACTAATGTAACTTGCTGTGTATCTTGCTGATAAGTATAGGTATTGCTCTTTTCATTTTGTTTCTTAACTGACATGTTTCACCTAATTGTCTTAACCATCGTCAGTGTTCTTTTACATAAATGTTTTATTTATTTATTGCGTTACGTCTAATATAGTGCTCAAATCAGTTTAGTTTAGATTGTTAGTGCTGTATTTCGTTATTTACATTAGTAAATTATATGAATTGACCACTTTTATCTCTGCTATCCCCATAGTGGTGTCATTACCTTTTCTGTTGCATTACTGGATTTCAAACCGTGAAATTTATATTATAAGTTTGTTTATATACTCTCTCTCTCTCTCTCTCTCTTTCCTTCTCCTCTTCCCTAGCGTTTATACCATCATCTGGAATCCTTTGTTTTCATGTTTTGGCAAATTTATTTTATTTTCTCTTCATGGTTTAACTGCTCTTTCTCTCGTCACTGTAATTACGTTTACACTGCTCGGAATCTTGCTTCAAGACTCTCTAAGTCATCAAGGAAAGCAACGGCCTAAAAAAGATTACATTGGAATGGGTATGCTGCGGTGAGGGGAAGGGAAGCAAAGTGGAAGAATATTCAGTGGGAAATGGAACACCTACTGAAAATTCTTATTTCCATTGATACACACCATACTACAGTGGCCTAGGTACTCTTTCCTCATTATGTCCATTTGTATGGCTTTCCGCCTGAAACCTAGTTAACTAAGTGGTTCCGCACTTCTTAGTTCCCCTTGGTATTAACTTAGTTCAGATCCAGTTTTCCCCACACTTTTGTTTCATAAGACCTTATATAGGAGCTTATCAAGAACTTTTGGACGTGATGTTCTTCTGTAGTTCGTTTTTTGTATACGAATGTATTAACACGCATTTCTCCATACTTCAAATTTTTGTGCCTTCCAGATCTCCAAAATTATATTTTTAATCTTATTATTATTATTATTAGCTTATGTACCCGCTGGAGGACGATAAGCAGATGACTTTCAATCTTTCTTAAGCTTCTTATTTTCCCAATATTTCTTCATTTTCTCCCGGAAGGCCTTTCTTTTTTCAGTACACTTAGGACGGTATGGTTTGGGTTTCGCTTCTGGAGTAAACTCCCACTTGTTAATTTTGTTTCTGAATGTATCCCTGTCTGATGTGTTTCTTATGTCAATTTTTGTTTTTGACAAATTTTCAACTTTAGTTAGCCAGGGTACTGACGCTTGATTATGACCCATAGTACAATAGACGTTTAGCTAGTCTGTTTCCAGGTAATCTGTCTAGGTGTCCATAGAACTTCATTCGTCTCTTTCTTATGTCACTTTTGATGTTTGATACTCTTTCTGTCGCCTCGATAGCTTGCAGTCTGTATACATCTTATGTGTATCATGGTCCAAGAATTTTTCTAATTGTGGTCTCAACGTTCGATACCACACTTGTTAAGGTTATCAGATATGGACCGCGGTTCGTAATAGATATCGTTGGACCGGCGAGTCGGTACTGGCGCCGCTAGCGCCGCTCCGCGGCTTGTGAGAAGTATCTAGCGAGCTCTCGTCCACTCTTGTTCGTGACGTCGACTAGGGATGTAGCATAGCCTTCACCTGATAGGAAGCAACCTCTAACAAGGCGCTTAGTCAATTATCGCATAACTAATGCCCCTCTCTGTATACGTTTGTAATTATATGTATCCAGCAGATGAAGAAGCCTGTAACAGTAGTTACGTACAATATATATTATTTTTTTATCAACAACTACTGATTGTTTCAGTCGTTGCAGATACAGACTATGCAGCTAGCTCCTTTCCGACTTCATTGCTAAACCTGCAATATATGTTTCTATATACCATTGGCCACCTGTCATCATAACAACTGACGACAAGAATCATAACACTAATAATATTTCTGTCTACGTTCATACTTTCTTGTAAATCTATTGTAAATCTATTTTTCGATTCAACGAGAGTGTTTCAGTTGCATATGAGACTGTCGATTTGATTATTGTGTAGCAGTGTCTAATTTTAGTGCCTGTTAACAGGAATTTTTTGTTATATAAATTTTGAATAAGTCCGGACGCGTCCTTGATTTTCCTCAATCTGTACATTTTTTTTTTTAATTTTTCTAAAGTCCAGTTGGTTTAATAATTTCACCTAGATAGTTAAGGTTTTTTAGTCTGTTGATTTCACTATAATTTGTTCATAGTTTCGGAATATCTAATTTGGAACAGATGAATTCAGTCTCTTTTCAAAGGATATTTGCAGGCCAGCCATCTGTGCACATTCTTTGAAGGTCTAGACCTGTTTTACTGCTCTTTTTACACTTTCGTTCAGAATCGCTAAGTGATCTGCAAACGTTAAATGCGTAACGTTCAATTTTCCTGAACCTCATCCTAGTTCGATTGGCATCCAAAAGTTTTGTTTCTTTTTTTTGTCATTAGTCTTCTGACTGGTTTGATGCGGCCAGACACGAATTCCTCTCCTGTGCTAACCTCTTCATCTCAGAGTAGCACTTACAACCTAAGTCCTCGATTATTATCTGGATGTGTTCCAGTCTCTCTCTCTTCCTCTACAGGTATATCCCTCTACACCACCCTCTAGTACCATGGAAGTAATTCTCTCATGTCTTAACAGATGTCCTATCATCCTGTCCCTTCTCCTTGTCAGTATTTTCCACATGTTCGTTTCCTCTCCAATTCTGCGCAGAACCTCCTAATTCCTTACCTTATCAGTACATCTAATTTTCAACATTCTTCTGTAGCACCACATCTCAAATGCTTCGATTCTCTTCTGCTCCTTAGTTTCCGGGAGCATTTTTGTACTTCCTCCTTTCATCAATCAGTTAAAGTATTTCTTTTGTTACCCACGGTTTCTTCGCGTGTTATCGCATAGCAAGTAAAATTGTGGTCTGTGATTTGTACTGTCGCGGCTAATGTAAATACACTCCTGGAAATGGAAAAAAGAACACATTGACACCGGTGTGTCAGACCCACCATACTTGCTCCTGACACTGCGAGAGGGCTGTACAAGCAATGATCACACGCACGGCAAGGCGGACACACCAGGAACCGCGGTGTTGGCCGTCGAATGGCGCTAGCTGCGCAGCATTTGTGCACCGCCGCCGTCAGTGTCAGCCAGTTTGCCGTGGCATACGGAGCTCCATCGCAGTCTTTAACACTAGCAGCATGCCGCGACAGCGTGGACGTGAACCGTATGTGCAGTTGACGGACTTTGAGCGAGGGCGTATAGTGGGCATGCGGGAGGCCGGCTGGACGTACCGCCGAATTGCTCAACACGTGGGGCGTGAGGTCTCCACAGTACATCGATGTTGTCGCCAGTGGTCGGCGGAAAGTGCACGTGCCCGTCGACCTGGGACCGGACCGCAGCGACGCACGGATGCACGCCAAGACCGTAGGATCCTACGCAGTGCCGTAGGGGACTGCACCGCCACTTCCCAGCAAATTAGGGACACTGTTGCTCCTGGGGTATCGGCGAGGACCATTCGCAACCGTCTCCATAAAGCTGGGCTACGGTCCCGCACACCGTTAGGCCGTCTTTCGCTCACGCCCCAACATCGTGCAGCCCGCCTCCAGTGGTGTCGCGACAGGCGTGAATGGAGGGACGAATGGAGACGTGTCGTCTTCAGCGATGAGAGTCGCTTCTGCCTTGGTGCCAATGATGGTAGTATGCGTGTTTGGCGCCGTGCAGGTGAGCGCCACAATCAGGACTGCATACGACCGAGGCACACAGGGCCAACACCCGGCATCATGGTGTGGGGAGCGATCTCCTACACTGGCCGTACACCTCTGGTGATCGTCGAGGGGACACTGAACAGTGCACGGTACATCCAAACCGTCATCGAACCCATCGTTCTACCATTCCTAGACCGGCAAGGGAACTTGCTGTTCCAACAGGACAATGGACATCCGCATGTATCCCGTGCCACCCAACGTGCTCTAGAAGGTGTAAGTCAACTACCCTGGCCAGCAAGATCTCCGGATCTGTCCCCCATTGAGCATGTTTGGGACTGGATGAAGCGTCGTCTCACGCGGTCTGCACGTCCAGCACGAACGCTGGTCCAACTGAGACGCCAGGTGGAAATGGCATGGCAAGCCGTTCCACAGGACTACATCCAGCATCTCTACGGTCGTCTCCATAGGAGAATAGCAGCCTGCATTGCTGCGAAAGGTGGATATACACTGTACTAGTGTCGACATAGTGCATGCTCTGTTGCCTGTGTCTATGTGCCTGTGGTTCTGTCAGTGTGATCATGTGATGTATCTGATCCTAGGAATGTGTCAATAAAGTTTCCCCTTCCTGGGACAATGAATTCACGGTGTTCTTATTTCAATTTCCAGGAGTGTATTACCAAGTCCTGCGTTAAGGCTGAGATTTTGCTACAGACGTTTTTGAGGTGAGATTAGAAGTGTTGTATATCTATCTGATCTTTATTTTTAATTGCTTGAGCTATTGCGCCAAATGTTAAAAGATTTTGTCACCTTTCTGAACGTGATTTAGAAGTAGTCAGTTAACAGATGTTCAGGATGCGTGGAATGTACGACGTAAAGGGTGCTGCATCTTTGACAGACCAAATTACCTTCCAGCCAGCCTGTCGTTCTTTGTAAACTTGTTGTGGTTTTACGTAATAAATTTATGCTTCTTGTTTTAAAACTTATGTTAGCAGTCTACTATAATTACAGTTGAGAAAACTGTTTAATGATGTTGAGATAATGTGAGAATTTTTCTGAGTTTTGGGATGATACATTGTTAAAGATATTGGCCAGTATCTCGAATTTCTCTGTGACACTAATGTCAAAAAGTTCTTGGCCTGATATTTTGTGAGTAACGATTTCCTAATCTGAAGAAAATATAGATATGTGCTAATTTGTAGGTATATTCGTTTTGGGAATGATTAAACTGTTATATATGCACTGACGGAAGAATTACAAAAATTACAGCACGAAAAAATAACAAGTGTTGACTAATGAAGTTTCGGAATGCATATGTCTAGGTAAGATATATAAGTGATTAATATTGCAAAATTATAGGTAATGCAACATGCTCTCGCAAATGTGAAATGCTGGTACGGTAACAATCGCGTATGCATTGTGTTCTACAGACGATGGATTTAAGTTTGTAAGGTGGAGTGCCAAGCCTTTTGCACTTGGTCGGTCAATACAGGAACGGTTTAGGCTATTTGTGGATGATACTGGAGTTGTCGTTTGATGATGTGTCATATGTGCTCGGCTGGAGACGGATCTGGTGATCGAGCAGGACAAGGCAACATGTCGACACTCTGGCGAGCATGTTAGGTTACAACAGCTGTATGTAGAGGGGCGTTATCCTGTTAGAAAATACCCCCTGGAATGCTCTTGAGAGCACAACAGGTCGAATCACTAGCCTGACAAATAATTTTGTTGTGAAGGTGCGTCATACGAAATCGCATTCCAGACCACAACTACAGATGTAGGTCCAGTGTGTCTATCACACAGTCAGGTCGGTTTCAGGCCCTCAGGTGGGCTCCTTCTAACCAACACACCGAGCCAGAAACAGCTTACGTCAGAAAACACAACAGTCCTTCACTATGCCGTCCAGTGGCCTCTCGCTTGGCACCACTGAAGTCGCAAGAGGAGGTGGTTTAGTGTCAGTGGAACACACGCTACAATGCGTCTTGATCGGAGCTATCCTTGAAGTAACTGATTAGTAATAAGTCATTGTGTCTTTGTGGAGCCAACAGCTGCTTAAATTGCTGTTGCAGATGCACCACCACGCGCTAGAGCCAAACGCCTATAATGACGGTCTTCCCTCTTGGTAGTGCCATATGGCTGTCCGCAGCCAGGCCCTCTTGTGACCGTACATTCTCGTGACCACCGCTCCCAACAGTCATATACAGTGGCTACTTGCCTCCCAAGACTTTCTGCAATATCGCTGAAGGAACATCCGGCTTCTCGTTGCACTATTACACCAGCAAGTTCAAACTCAGTGAGGTGTCGATAAAGGCGTCTTTGTCGCCGCAAAGGCGTTCGTGACTAACACCAGCTCAAAATGTCCAATCTGAAAGGTAACTAACGCGGAGACCATTACGGCGCGTATTTAAAGTAAACCTGATTGCATCCTCATACTGGTGCTACTGGCGCCCTTCTTATGCGATTGATGCGAAATCTGAATAGCCATACTCCTTTAGATGTTGAAACACGCCTACGAACTTTTGTTTATGTCACACAATTCATTCGCAGTGTTGAGATTTTTTCCTTCAGTGTTGTTTTTGTTGTTGTGGTCTTCAGCCCAGAGACTGGTTTGATGCAGCTCTCCATGCTACGCTATCTTGTGCAAGCTTCTTCATCTCCCAGCATCTACTGCAACCTACATCCTTCTGAATCTGCTTAGTGTATTCATATCTTGGTCTCCCTCTACGAGTTTTATCCTCCAAGCTGCCCTCCAGTACTAAATTGGTGATCCCTTGATGCCTCAGAACATGTCCTACCAACTGATCCCTTCTTCTAGTCAAGGTGTGCCACAAATTTCTCTTCTTCTAATTCTATTCAATACCTCCTCATTAGTTATGTGATCTACCCATCTAATCGTCAGCAGTCTTCTGTAGAACCACATTTCGAAAGCTTCTATTCTCTTCTTGTCCAAACTTCAGTGTACGTTAAATAAAATGGATGCTGTGAGTGAACCTATATTTTCACTGCTCTCGAAACTCCCCTGTCAGCCACAGTAATTTGGATAGGGTGCTTCGATTCATTGCGGCACACAGAAAATAACGACGATGTGGTTTTTTAGGTGGAGTGTTTCCCACACAGGCAGGTCCAGACTTCTACTACAGAATCGTTTATGATTTAAAAAAGTGTGTCGCACTAAAGGGTGGTTATGCGGAGAAGGGCTTTTAACTCTTCGGTGCGCTACTGCTATAACTTCAAAGCTGGAGGCAGTTTGTATAATGAAATTATTTTTATTCCATCAAATATAGTATAAAGATGCAGAGGAGTGTTACCCCCTGAGAGGAATTTTGTTATGGTGACTGTGTTGTACCTAACGGAGGTGGCTTATCGGAAGTGAAAGTCAGAATTACGTAAATATTTAAAAAGTAACAAATAATATTTTTCCTATCTACACTGTTCAAAGAATAAAGAAACCGGTCGCCAGCCTACTTAGGAAAGAGAATGATTGACGTTCTTGTTCAAGAAAATAAGTATGAGTAACTTGAATGGACGAACACAACCTATAATTCGCCACACGCGAGTGCAATGAACTCTGGCATCTGCATACAGTATGTTCTCGTTAAGTTTGGAGCTACCAGATCAGAACAAACTATTTGCATAAATATAACAGATAAAAAACACACTATTACCTTGAGGACAGTAAAACTGAATGATCTCAATAACGTTACTCTTAATATTCACTGTAGAATCGTAAATTGGACATAGGTTTAGTATTACTTTTCAAACAAATTCCTATCTGACATGAAATATGATAATGGTTCACAGTAAATTTAGTTACTGTGCATAGGTTAAGTCTCTCACTACTAAACACCTTTCTACACAGAATGAAAATTAAATAGTGTTCACTAACAAATTACTTCTCACTGTCATTTGAATAAAGAGGATACTATTTTCGTACATAATGGTCTTTCTATTAATTTTTATTTATCATGAGCATAAAGGATAAACTGTGGACCCTATTACACTATTAATATACACTTTCAATAGACAAGAGAACCCAGTATTGTACAGAATTTGACTTGAATAACAAGAGTAATTAAAACTTTCTATAAGTAAGTAAGTTTGGCATTTGAACTACCTTCAATGGAGGGGGGCCCTTAATCTTGACCACTGTAGCAGAGCAAACTAAACACACTTTCAATGCACTAGAGAAACAAGTACTTAACAAGCATGACCATATAATTCTCAACAGTTGCAGTTCTGAACTTTTACTGCAGTGAAACAAGCAGAGCAAACTAAACACACTTTCAGTACACTAGAGAAACAAGTACTTAGCAAGCATGACCATATAACTCTCAATAATTGCAGTTCTGAACTTTTACAGCAGTGAAACACAAACTTAAAATATTTGTAATATTCTTTTAACAAACAATATTAAACGTAGCACACTCTAATGCCATATTAATTTTAATGTGCCTTGAATAAAGGACACTCGGTAAACACTTTAGCGTCGGAGGGAGACTAAGTGGATATGTGACTGAGGATAAATCATGGTGGGTGCAAGAATTCAGTCAAATTTTACCTTATATTTGGGTACACTATAACATCCTATGAGCTGATCCTTCACTGTACATTACTATACTGTCCCATTACAGTGAGTGCGCAATGTGGTGGCGATTGCATGTTGGTAGGTGGATTTGCAGGTAGAATTGCTGGACTCTGTCATTTCTTCGTGGCGATGATAGATACCAATTCCAGAATAGTTACAGCTCTTTGTCCATCCATCCGAGGTACTGGAAAGCGTCAGGAAAAGAGTCTCTCGGAACCAGCACAGTACACAAGTTTCACATGAGCAGTTGATAGTTTGGTAGCTCGTCCCCCACTGACTCTCGGTTCCACGTTTTCTACCTAGGCCAACAGGCCAACCACAATTTGCGGGCGCTACACAGTTCCGTCCCGAGGGGAACCACAACACCTTTTACATACAAAATAACTAAGAACCCTAAGTGAGGATCAGTAATTACATAACAACAACCAAACACGTTAAATAAAACAGAACATTTGCACATATTGGTAGTTCTACAGGAAATTATTGAAATAAAATTATTTAATTTTAAAGATAACCAAAGAGATTGTATGAGGAAGACAAAAGATCATTTGTCCGCAGCTGGTGGTCGTGCGGTAGCGTTCTCGCTTCCCGCGCCCGGGTTGCCGGGTTCGATTCCCGGCGGAATCAGGGATTTTCTCTGCCTCGTGATGATTGGGTGTTGTGTGATGTCCTTACGTTAGTTAGGTTTAAGTAGTTCTAAGTTCTATGGGACAGATGACCATAGATGTTAAGTCCCATAGTGCTCAGAGCCATTTGAACCGTTTGAACAAACGATCATTTGCTCATATTGTGCATATTACACAAATTACACTTCATTACAGTATCAATTTAATCGAACACTAATTACAGAAGTTCAACGACGGGATGTCGAGCAAAATAGAAACCTAAATGAATCGACAAAATGTACGTAGTGTCTAAGCTATGGTGTTACAGGCTAACGCCAGGTTTCGAGGCCACAGCTTGAATTTTTGTTTCCAGATGGTAATAAAAGCTTTATGACTACCCCTGGAGGTGGATAAGCCTGACTCAGCCTCAAGCTAATCACGCCTCCCTTATGCGAGCCGCGCCGGCCACTGGCAGTGGCGCCGCCCACGGCGGGCAACTGGATGCTGTGGCGCCGCCCACGGTGGGCCACGTAACGCCGCCCAGCTGCGCCGCCCCCGGTGCAGTGGGCGCCGCCACGCCGCCGCGACGCGTCACCGGCTGACATTTGTGGCCGCCGCTGCGAGCCAACAGGCGTTCCGATGTGGGTCACCGCTGCAGCTGCCGCGGGCCGCCGCCGTGCGAAAGCTGTCTGCAGCCTCAAGAAATAAATTGCAGTGAGCTACTGCAGGGCACGCGACCCAAAATTTAACATACCTCGCACTTGTACTACACATCGTCGACCTCCCACCGAGATACAATTACCGAGAGACTCCCGGTACATATATGTGATCATCTCGAGGAACACTACACAAATAGAACCATCTCCTTTTTAACACAATTGCGACATACAGTCGCGCTGGGGAACGGCGACCACGTTGAAAATGAACACCAGCACTGCGGAAAGGCTGGATTAATTGCTAAACATAAAATTTAGCTTCAGAAATTCACTGTGTATCTCGACGATATACGACGCCACATTTGCTGTTACCATGCCTCCTGATGGTAGACATGAGACTTTGTTATTTGGTGTTCTTCTTTTGAACTAAAAAAATTGAATATTTCTTCCTCTTATAATTTTACGATGTAGAGTTAAGGTTTTTAACATAGCTGTCAATCAGTAACTGTTGTATAGTACAAACTTCTGAAAAACACAGCCCTCAGTCGCGAACACAATGAATTTGTGACCTAGGTTTCGGTGTCACAAGGGACACCTTCTTCGAACAAAATTAAAACTAAATATTACAGCATAACGTATCAAATAATACGAAAGCTGCGGTCATACCTGACAGCGTCAGATAGTCAGAATTAAAATAAGAAACATATGTGCAAGCCACTAAGGGCTGCCATGTGTCCTCTGCTACAGTCAACACAAAACTCGGTGCCAAATTCGAATCCAAAGCCCTGTAGGAGCTCTCCGGTGTACGATTGGTCGTGTGTGGACACGCGTTGCCGTGAAAGAACAAGAACAAAACGTCTGCTCCCGGTTTCCCCGAAGCTTGTTTCATATAGCCGGCATTAACTTTCTCTGTTTGACAATTGCTCCGTAGTTATTTGCCAACAAAAATCTAATCGCAGACAGTCCCTCATAAGTACCTGGCTTTTCTACTGCAGCACGCAGGTTAACATGCCACAGAAAGCATAGTAACAGAGGCACAGACCACACGCTACCACTGTTGGGAGTGTGGGAACGCTACGGCACGAACACGGCGCCTGTGGCCCAGCCCACTGCCGCGACCTACCAAAACATATGTTACTTTCTGAACAGTCCTCGTATCTTATTGCTGCACTTCCTCCATTCCTATGTTTCCCAGTCCTGAGGCTGTATTTTGCTTTAGACTGCGTTGCTTTCACTACCTCCCTCGTTATTTGTATTTTGTTTTCGTCTTTGATTTGACTGCTTCTTCTCCTATTTAGTCCAACCTATTTTTCTACGGTAACGTTAGATGATGTCCTACCCATTCTTTAGCGTCGTTTTTTGTAATTTTCTTACACTAATTATTATTTCTCATTTCATTAACGTTCCAGACCTAACTAGACGAATTATATACTATTGTTCCATCTTTGTTCATGTACAGTCTGTACTTACGTTCATATATATCTCCACTGACATTCATTTTAAATTGTTACCTGATCTTGACGTGTAACTCACTTGATTCTGACGTCTTGTCATTTAACCACATCATTTCTGTTTTTTTTCCTCAACCATGTCATACAACTCTCTGGAAAACACGTCTAGATATTTCTTTGTCTTTTCATCGTGTTCAAGGGCTAATCTTGAGGCTTCCAAAACATTTTCTTTGGATTGTTCGTACATAAACTATGTGATCAGTAGCATCCGGCCACCCCGATAAATATACGTTTTTAATATTAGGTGCATTGTGCTGCCACCTACTGCCAGGTACTCCATACCAGCGACCTCAACAGTCTTTAGACATCGTGGGAGAGCAGAATGGTTCGCTCCGCGAAACTCACGGAATCGAACGTGGTCAGGTGAATGGGCGTTACTTGTGGCATATGTCTGTACGAGAGTTTTGAATGCTCCTAAACACCCCTAGGTCCACTGTTTCCGATGTGATAGTGAGGTAGAAACGTGAAGGGACACGTACACAGGCCAACGTCGACTGTTGACTGACAGAGACCGCCGACAGTTGAAGAGGGTCGTGATATGTAATAGGCAGGTATATATCCACACCATCACACAGGAATTCCAAACTGCGTCAGGACCCACTGCAAGTACTACAACAGTTAGGCGGGAGGTGAGACAACTTGGATTTCACTGTCGAGCGGCTGCTCATAAGCCACACATCACGGCGGTAAATGCCAAACGACGCCTCGAGAGTAAGCATTGGACGACTGAACAGTGGAAAAACTTTGTGTGGAGTGACGCATCACGGTACACAATGTAGCGATAGACGGCACGGTGTGGGTATGGCGAATGCCCGGTGAACGTCATCTGCCAGCGTGTGTAGTGCCAACAGTAAAATTCGGAGGCGTTGGCGTTACAGTGTGGTTGTGTTTTTCATAGAGGGGGCTTGCGTCCCTTGTTGTTTTGGGTGGCACTACCACAGCACATGCCTACATTGATATTTTAAGCACCAACTTGCTTTCCACTGTTGAAGAGCAATTCGCGGATGGCGATTGCATCCCTCAGCACGATCGAACACATGTTTATAATGCACGGACTGCGGCGGAGTGGTTAGACAATAACATCCCTGTAATGGACTGACCTGCAAAGAGTCCTGAGCTTAATCCAATGGAATACCTTTGGGATGTTTAGGAAAAATCCCACTTCGTGCCAAGCCTCACCGACCGACATCGTTACCTCTCCTAGTGCAGCATTTTGTGACTAATGGGCTCCTATGGAATACCTTTGGGATGTTTAGGAAAAATCCCACTTCGTGCCAAGCCTCACCGACCGACATCGTTACCTCTCCTAGTGCAGCATTCCGTGACTAATGGGCTGCAATTCCCCAAGAAACCTTCCAGCACCTAATAGAAAGTATGCCTGCTAGAGTGGAAGCTTTCATCAAGGCTAAGGGTAGAGAGCGGCACGAACTTGTAAGTCATTTTCAGCCAGATGTCCGTATACTTTTCATCACATAGTGCAGTTGTGGGATCATCTACCACTTTCTTGTTAACATTATTCTAGAGCCTATTTTGGGGTAGCATTTTGACGCTATATATTGTCTACGAAGATCTGTGTTAAACATCAATTCCTTACAGTCTCGCTACGCGAGGTAACCGCGCTGTTTGAGGCGCCTTGCCACGGTTGGCGCGGCTCTTCCTATCGGAGGTCAGAGTCCTCCATTGTGTATGGGTGTGTGTGTTGTCCTTAGCATAAGTTAGTTTAAGTTAGATTAAGTAGTGTGTGAGCCTAGGGACCGATGACCTCAGCAGTTTGGTCCCACAGGAATGTATCTCAAATTTACAATTTCCTTGCGTCCTCTAAGTTTACCCTCCATTCGCTTGATAGTTGATCTTACCTTTTGGTAACATATTTTTCCCACTGTCATAACATGATTGCTGGTTCACTCTAGTAATATGCATACCATCACGTCAGCCAGTGACGTCTTCCTTTCTTTTTTTTTCCCACTTGCGTCATATCCGTTTTCGTTTTACAGGTCCTCGTGATCTTTTCTTACTTGTATTTATGTATATCTTCATGTTGGAAAAATGTGTTCGTTACAACTGATTAATCTTCTTCATTTGCCGTTTTCTGTGTTTCCTCCGAATGAATCTACCACTAATTTTTCAGATTTTCATACCCTGCTGATTAAATCAACAAAAACTATCATTTCCTCTCAATAATTTACACTTTCCATTGTATCTCTTAAATTATCAAAACAGTGTTTCTTCATTAAGTACAATTGAACAACGCATATTCCACAGAAAAGGAAGTATCATCGGGTGTACTCCGAGGAAGAGTAATTGGACTTCAAACGTTCCCCATATACATGAAAAACCTATCGGCTATGGTCAGCAGCACTGTACAGCTTATCGGTGTAGATTCTGTTGTGAACAGTTGACTAATCTTAACGTATTGCGGAATGACTTGGACAAAGTATTTACTTTCTGTAACGAGTGGCAGATCTCTTTACGAGTGCATCAATTTGAGATAAAGCCTACGACAAAGAAAAATAATCCCAACAGTATCGTGTTACAAAATTAGTGAAGAATAAGTTATGAATGTGAAGTCATATCAATATTTAGGGGCAATACAAGGAATTGGCACGAAATGGCACGATTACGAGTAATCAATGACAGGGAAGGTGACTACGATACTTTGATTTCTTGCAAAGGTTCTGAGGAAAATCCAAGGAATGCGCAAAGGAAACTACATACAAGACGCTAATGCGACCTGGTCTGGAGCACATTTCTAGTGTTCTTACCAAGTAGGCTTTACAACAGGCATCGAACCAATACAAAGACGAGCTGTCAGTATCGATACAAATCGATGTACACCATACGAAAGAATAGCAAAAAAAGCTCGGGGAACTTGAAAGAATAACACAGATCGCGCGATCACTTCTCAGCAATCATCATACATATTTCGTTGGGAATATCTGGGGTTAGAAAACTTACAAAGGCAAACAGTCGTCTTTCCCTTACACAACACACTATTGGAACAGGAAGTACCATCAATAATCCGCCATAGACTGTGCAGTGGCTTGCGGTGCGTATGTAGTTGTAGATCTGACAGTGCTTTGTATACACTGTTGGTATGAGAAACAGATTAGTGTCGCGTTACATTGGACTAGTTACGTGACACCACGTCAACAGCGCATCGCGAGAAGTGTACGGTTCAACTGGTAACCTAAAATGGGTCACTGTTATACGACTTTTTACAGTTTCACTGTCAAAAATGGAAGACATTGCTCAGGAATTATATTGTTACGCATCTAAAGCTAAAAAAAAAAAACTATAAGAAAACTCACTACAGCAACGAATTAAAGATAAGAAAGCAAAACAGATTGGACCAATTATATTTATAGGAATATTACCAAAGACATTGAAACTAGTGATCAACCCCGCCGTTTGCGTGAGTCTCGTGCAAAGATCTGCTCACACTCTCGTTTGTCTTTACAAATGTGTATGTAACTATTATACCTCCAAAACTAATTACTATCGATGCATTTTACCATAATATACTGGTTCCTAAATGATATAAAATACTAAATCTAAAATTAATAGCAGTAAGGCAATGTAGTCTTCAATACGGTATTTGGTTTTATTCTGTTCCCCACATTTGTCCATCCTGTACAAGCTTCTTCACCCCCGTACAACGACGGCAACCTACTTATTGAAGTCAAGCTTGTAACCGCGTACAATTTTTACCCCCTGCCCCCTCTACATGTTGTTCCATTACCCAAATGATGTTTCATTTATGCCTCAGGAAGTGCTTCTTCTATTCAAGATTTGTCTACAATTTCTTACCTCCTTATTATCTTTCTGCACACCCTAATCAATTATCCGCTCTACTCATTGAATTTTCTGCATTATCCTATAGCACTACATTAACAACCTTCTTTCTCTTTTTTGAACTGTTCATCTAGAGTTTCACTACCATACGAGTCTACATGTAGGACAAAGACTTTTACAAAAGACTTACACTCATTGAAATTTATATTTAGTGATAACAAATATCTGTTCTTCAGCGATAACTTTCTTGCTATTATCTATCTCCGTTTTATATTCTCTTTGCTTCGGCAATAGTTACTTGTTTTGCTGCCCAAATAACAAAAGCCATCTGCTACGTTATGTGTCTCATTCTCTAATCTATTACCCTGCTTAGATTTAGTTCTACGACATTTAATTCAGACATATAAATTCAAAGGTTTCCAAAGCCAGAGCTGGTATATTGGGTAGATCCTGAAGACGGCTACTGTAACCGTTACCGTTATGTAGGATTCTCCACTATAGTCTTTTTTTTAATACTTTGCCGTGGTACGATTCTCAGAGTTTTTGTCTTACTTTAATTGATGTTCGTGTTGCATATATACATTATCACTTCTATCAACTCGCCAGCCGTTCTCTTTTACTGCTCTTCCCTTTGCCGACTGTGGAAGAATCACATTTATCGGCAGACCTCAAAGTGTCAGATCCTTCTCATTGAACTGTAATTCCCTTTCCCAAACACTACTTGGTTTCCTTCACATCCTGCCCAAAATTACAGACTGAATAACATTGGGGTAGGCTACAACCCCGTCGCGCTCCCTTCTCAGCTGCTAAATCCCTTTCACGTCCTTCCACTCTTAAAATACTAACCATACCTTCAGATATATTTGTTGTTGTTGTTGTGGCCTTCAGTCCTGAGACTGGTTTGATGCAGCTCTCCATGCTACTCTATCCTGTGCAAGCTTCTTAATCTCCCAGAACCCACTGCAACACACATCCTTCTGAATCTGCATAGTGTAGTCATCTCTTGGTCTCCCTCTATGATACTTACCCTCTACGCTGCCCTCCAATACTAAATTGGTGATCCCTTGATGCCTCAGAACATGTCCTACCAACCGATCCCTTCTTCTGGCCAAGTTGTGCCACAAACTTCTCTTCTCCCCAATCCTATTCAATACTTCCTCATTAGTTATGTGATCTACCCATTAAATCTTCAGCATTCTTCTGTAGCACCACATTTCGAAACCTTCTATTCTCTTCTTGTCCAAACTATTTATCGTCCATGTTTCACTTCCATACATGGCTACACTCCATACAAATACTTTCAGAAATGACTTCCTGACACATAAATCTATACTCGATGTTAACAAATTTCTTTTCTTCAGAAACGATTTCCTTGCCATTGCCAGTCTACATTTTATATCATCTCTACTTCGACCATCATCAGTTATTTTGCTCCACAAATAGCAAAACTCCTTTACTACTTTAAGTGTCTCATTTCCTAATCTAATTCCCTCAGCGTCACCCGACTTAACTCGACAACATTCCATTATCCTCGTTTTGCTTTTGTTGATGTTCATCTTATATCCTCCTTTCAAGACACTATCCATTCCGTTCAACCGTTCTTCCAAGTCCTTTGCTGTCTCTAACAGAATTACGATGTCATCGGCGAACCTCAAAGTTTGTCTTTCTTCTCCATGGATTTTAATAACTACTCCAAATTATTCATTTGTTTCCTTTACTGCTTGCTCAATATACAGATTGAATAACATTGGGGAGAGACTAAAATCCTGTCTCAATCCCTGCCCAACTACTGTTTCCCTATCATGTTCCTCGACTCTTATAACTGCCATCAGGTTTCTGGACAAACTGTAAATAGCCTTTCGCTCCCCATATTTTACCCCCGCCACCTTCAGAATTTGAAAGAGAATATTCCAGTCAACATTGTCAAAAGCTTTCTCTAAGTCTACAAATGCTAGAAACGTAAGTTTGCCCTTCCTTAATCTAGCTTCTAAGATAAGTCGTAGGGTCACTATTGCCTCACGTGTTCCAACATGTATACGGAATCCAAACTGATCTTCCCCAAGGTCGGCTTCTACTAGTTTTTCCATTCGTCTGTAAAAAATTCGCGTTAGTATTTTGCAGCTGTGACTTATTAAACTGATAGTTCGGTAATTTTCACATCTGTTAACACCTGCTTTCTTTGGGATTGGAATTATTATATTATTCTTGAAGTCTGAGGGAGTTTCGCCTGTCTCGTACATCATGCTCACCAGATGGTAGAGTTTTGTTAGGCCTGGCTCTCCCAAGGCTGTCAGTAGTTCTAATGGAATGTTGTCTACTCCCGGGGCATTGTTTCGACTTAGGCCTCTCAGTGCTCTGTAAAAATCTTCACGCAGTATCATATCTCCCATTTCATCTTCATCTACCTCCTCCTAAATTTCCATAAAATTTTCCTCATGAACATTGCCCTTGTATAGACCCTCTATATATTCCTTCCACCTTTCTGCTTTCCCTTCTTTGCTTAGAACTGTGTTTCCATCTGAGCCCTTCATGTTCATACAAGTGGTTCTCTTATCTCCAAAGGTCTCTTTAATTTTACTGTCGGCAGTATTTACCTTACCCCTAGTGAGACAAGCCTCTACATCCTTACATTTCTCCTCTAGCCATCCCTGATTAGCTATTTTTGCCCTTCCTGTCGATTTCATTTTTGAGACGTCTGTATTCCTTTTTGCCTGCTTCATTTACTGGATTTTTATATTTTCTCCTTTCATCAATTAAATTTACTATTTCTTCTGTTACCCAAGGATTTCTACTATCCCTCGTCTTTTTACCTACTTGATCCTCTGCTGCCTTCACTATTTCATCAATCAAAACTGCCCATTCTTCTTCTACTGTATTTATTTCCCCTATTCCTGTCAATTGCGCCCTTATGCTCTCCCTGAAACTCTGTACAACCTCTGGTTCTTTTAGTTTATGCATGTCCCATCTCCTTAAATTCTCACCTTTTTGCAGTTTCTTCACTTTTAATCTACAGGTCATAACCAACAGATTGTGGTCAGAGTCCACATCTGCCCCTGGAAATGTCTTACAATTTAAAATCTGGTTCCTAAATCTCTGTCTTACCATTATATGATCTATCTGATACCTTTTAGTATCTCCAGACGTCTTCCATGTATACAGGCTTCTTTTATGATTCTTAAACCAAGTATTAGCTTTGATTAAGGTATGCTCTGTGCAAAATTCTAACAGGCGGTTTTCTCTTTCATTTCATAGCCCCAATCCGTGTTCACTTACTATGTTTCCCTTCTATCCCTTTTCCTACTGATGAATTCCAGTCACCCATGACTATTAAATTTTCGTCTCCCTTCACTACCTCAATAATTTCTTTTATCTCGTCATACATTTCATCAATTTCTTCGTCATCTGCAGAGCTAGTTGGCATATAAACTTGTACTACTGTAGTAGGTGTGGGCTTCGTACCTATCTTGGCCACAATATTGCGTTCACTATGCTGTTTGAAGTAGCTTACCCGCACTCCTATTTTCCTATTCATTATTAAACCTACTCCTGCATTGCCCCTATTTGATTTTTTGTTTATACCCTGTAGTCACCTGACCAGAAGTCTTGTTCCTCCTGCCACCGAACTTCACTAATTCCCACTATATCTAACTTTAACCTATCCATTTCCCTTTTTAAATTTTCTAACCTACCTGCCCGATTAAGGGATCTGACATTCCACGCTCCGATCCGTAGAACGCCAGTTTTCTTTCTCCTGATAACGACATCCATCTGAGCAGTCCCCGCCCGGAGATCCGAATGGGGGACTATTTTACCTCCGGAATATTTTACCCAAGAGGACGCCATCATCATTTAATCATACAGTAAAGCTGCATCCCCTCGGGAAAAATTAGAGCTGTAGTTTCCCCTTGCTTTCAGCCGTTCGCAGTACCAGCACAGCAAGGCCGGTTTGGTTAGTGTTACAAGGCCAGATCAGTCAACCAACCAGACTGTTGCCCCTGCAACTACTGAAAAGGCTGCTGCCCCTCTTCAGGAACCACACGTTTGTCTGGCCTCTCAACAGATACCCCTCCGTTGTGGTTGCACCTACGGTACGGCTATCTGTATCGCTGAGGCACGCAAGCCTCCCCACCAACGGCAAGGTCCATGGTTCATGGGGGAAGGGCAGATATATTTATAGACTTAAAAATCTTATATCAAATCGACCTCGAAACTACATATTCACATACAAAAGCTACATATTCACCTACACCTTAGATTCGGCGAAATATGGTGGATGTTGTCAAAGCTACACCAATTAGCACTTCCCAACATTTTCTTCCCATTGCCGGCTGAGTTCTGTAGGAATGAGAATATCCCTGATGAAATACAAAGGTTTCTCATTCCGTACATTTTTTTTGTCTAGTTAACTTACAACACTTAAGGTATTCAGCAAGTTTTTGTTTTAACTTTCGTAAGATAATTAGTAACAATATTTTCTTCTCCACTGCAACGGATAACACATCCATAAAGAAGTTGGTATTTAGCACTTACACACAGAATTTGTCTGATTCACAATGTGTTTATTATTTCTTATGAAGCATTTCGGCCGTACCCATCTTCATATCGAAATAAAGCCTGGAGCACGATACACAACGTTCTGTCATTAATATACACATTGTACATATGTTCCCTATAGAATTTAAAGAATACTGGGATATTTATTTTCTCATTTGGGTATGGACAAATCTGCCCTCTATCCTGCTATGTCCTCCGTGTTAATCATTTTGCACACCTCCAATTACCCATCACTCTCATGCACTTCTCCCACGTCTTTATTTATTATTACTTATTACCAATTTAACCAGATGCTCATATCTTATGACAACTTTAAGTTTTAATTACAGAAAAACTTACATCATATTTGATGAATATCTATCTCAGGCACAGCAGCAAAGCAGTGTTTGAAATTTGTTGCGAATTAATTTCAGTTTGTTTGTTATCAAACAACTTTTGTTATGAATATGAAAGTGGCAGACAGTCACAAGTTCCACATTTCGTACAGCTCTGAGGGCTCTATCTGTTGGAAGGACCACATAGATAATATTGTCGGGAAGGCGAGCCAAAGGTTGCGTTTCATTGGCAGGACATTTAGAAGATGCAACAAGTCCACTAAAGAGACAGCTTACACTACACTCGTTCGTCCTCTGTTAGAATATTGCTGCGCGGTGTGGGATCCTTACCAGGTGGGATTGACGGAGGACATCGAAAGGGTGAAAAAAAGGGCAGCTCGTTTTGTATTATCACGTTATAGGGGAGAGAGTGTGGCAGATATGATACAAGAGTTGGGATGGAAGTCATTACAGCACAGACGTTTTTCGTCGCGGCGAGACCTTTTTACGATATTTCAGTCACCAACTTTCTCTTCCGAATGCGAAAATATTTTGTTGAGCCCAACCTACATAGGTAGGAATGATCATCAAAATAAAATAAGAGAAATCAGAGCTCGAACAGAAAGGTTTAAGTGTTCGTTTTTCCCGCTCGCTGTTCGGGAGTGGAATAGTAGAGAGATATTATGATTGTGGTTCGATGAACCCTCTGCCAAGCACTTAAATGTGAATTGCAGAGTAGTCATGTAGATGTAGATGTAGATCTGCCTGACACTGGCCAGTGAGTGGTCTACTCACTTCTATTCGGTAACAACTGCCTGGCGATCAGTATGAACCTCAGGGTCATATTCCTTAAACTGAAACGTTGTTTCAGTGGCAGTTCAACACTTCTTTCAAGAGAACCAGGTCCTGTGTCCCGAGATGTTACTAAACGTTTGGATGTAAATTGCTAGCGAAAAACAAATTCATATCCATCCTATACATGCATGAAAACCTTTATTTAGCGATAAGTGTTATAAATATTTTTGACGCAACTTATGATGAATAAATTATACTTCCTGATGAGATCCTATTGAAGGAAAATATTATGTCACATATGACAATTTATAACAGTTGAACAAAGTAACGGATTTTCACGGATACAAGAGGGAGAGAGCCAGGAAATACTCTAAATACAAATTTGTTGTGAACTTCCAAAATTATATGAAATACGGTTATTGAAAAGCATTCGCCCCAGTTGTACAGCCGACTCTGTTAGCGATGGTTCACTGACAAAATACGCTCTCATTTGCCGAGACGATAGTTAACATAGCCTGCAGCTACGTTATTTGCTACGACCTAGCAAGGCGCCATATTCAGTTACTATAGATATTGTGAATCATGTATTGTCACGAGCGACGTTCATCATTAATGTATTCAAGTTAAGTATTCCACCAGATACGTCCGTTTTTCTCAATTCTAATTTCCTTGTCCTGTTCCAGACCTCACACCAGCCTGCGTGAGCAAAAACGCGTGCATTTCGGCCTCCTTTAGTAACACGGTGTTGGCTCTTCTGCCAACCACAAAATTGGCGACGAGAGTAAAAGTGTTCTTATCCAAATTACCCTGATTTACTCGTGTAATGGCTTCGCCACAATCTCCAGATGTATTGTCCGAATTTTATCGCTTACAGAATCAGCAGACGCAGGCCTTATGGATGCCCTTGAACAGCTCGTCCAGGGTCAACGTGCAATGCTAAACGATGCGGCAGCCGCCGCTTCACCGCTAACGCAGTCACAACAAGCTGTTGCACCAACTTTTCGACCTTTTGATGCTGCTCTGGAAAGCAGGACGGAGTGGTGATGCCAATTTGGATTCCATCTCGCCACCTACAGAATTCAAGGTAACGAGCGGCAGCCTTTTTTGTTATCGTCGGTCGGCGTGACTACGTATCGTGTGATAGTCAAATTATTTCCCCGACACGACGTAGCAACTCTGTCCTACGAAGAAATTTTGTCTGCATTAGATGCATATTTCATGGAATCAGTCAATGTAGTTGCGAAAAGGTATACCTTCTTTCGTACAAAACGTACGGCAGGTCAGACTAATCGGAGTGGGTTGCAACCTTGCAAGGCCTTACTAGGGATTGTGCTTATGAGTGTCAATGTGGACTCCCTTATTCAGATACTGTGGTACGTGATGCAATTGCACAGAACGTTTCTGACGTTCGTTTAAGGGAACAGATTTTGAAACTAGTCAATCCCTCCCTTCAACAAGTGCTGGACATATTGGATCGGCAGGACACACTTGACTTTGCTCAGGAATCATTTGAACCTTCGCCAGCAGTGTGTCGGGTTAACCGGCCCGCCGGGCGAGCTGCACGGAGCAGTAAACAGCCCTCGCGCCCGGCCGCGCCGCTGCCGTCAGGCTCTCAGCCACGTGTGCCGTGCAGGCAACCAAATGCAGTGATCAAATCATGCCCGCGGTGTGCTACAGAACAGTCACGTGAGAATTGCCCGTCATGCCAAGCTATTTGCTTTCAATGTAATAAAAAAGGACATGTTCAGAGTATTTCCCAGAAAAAGCTCAGATCGGAAGCTCAAAACCGTACCAGGCCCTTTGCTTCACGCCGGAATCGGCATCGAACCAAGGATACTCAGGCTCGCGATACTTCGCCCATGGAAACTCATGTAGTTCATTCCACTCCGCCCAGTGCCACTCTCTCTAACAGTGACTGTGTTCGTCCCAAAAATAGTGTGCGTCGACATCGCCGGAACTCCCGTCAAGTCGCAAGTGATTATGCACCAGTGTCAGTTCACGTTGCACGAGGCAGTCGCTCTTGTCGTCAGCAGGACAATAAACGTTTTGTACACTTGGACATTAACGGCAAAGTGATACCATTCCAGCTCAATACCGGAGCTGCAGTTTCATGATCAATCAAGACACTTACAAACTGCTGGGCACACCTCCGTTGCGTGCCGCAAATGTTAAGTTAACTAGCTATTCCGATCAAGCGATCGCTGTGTTAGGACAGTGCGGCCTTCTTGCAACATACAAATGACAAACAAAACATATGTCATTTTACGTCCTTCGTTCTTCTTCTGCAGTGAACTTCTTTGGTTTCGATTTATTTCTGTTGTTTAACTTGTCTATAGTAGATCAAGTCCTCTCAGTGAACCAGACTGTGCCTTCAGACAGAGTTTCTCGTCTATGTGAAGAATTTGCAGACATTTTTGCACCAGGCCTCGGTTGCGCTAAGAACTGTAAAGCACATTTGGAACTGAAAGTCAACGCGCAACCGAAATTTTTCAGAGCGCGCCATGATCCCCACGCATTGCGTGATGAGGTCGCAAAAGCATTACACGAATTGGAATCACAGGGTGTAATTGAAGCTGTGCTGGCTTCTCTCTGGGCGTCCCCCTTAGTAATTTTGCCAAAAACTTCATGAAAGTCGAGACTTTGTGTGGACTTCAAGGCAACAGTGAATCCACAACTAGTGATTGCAACTTTTCCTTTACCCCGCCCGGAAGATCTTTTTGACAAACTGTGCTGGGGTAAATATTTTTCGAAGTAGGACCTAGCAGATGCGTACTTGCAAATACCGGTGGACGAAGAATCCCAGCGCGTTTTGGTGGTTAACACGCATCTTGGTTTGTATCGATTCAAACGCTTGCCATTCGGGTGCGCATCCCCCCTGCATTGTTTCAGCAATATCTGCAAACTGTTTGTGCGTCGGTCTCTACTGCAGCAAATTATCTGAACGATATTGTGATCTCCGGAAAGACGGAAGAAGAACATTTGGCTAATCTCAGAACATTATTTCAGGTCTTGCGACAAAATGGTCTTCGCTTGCGGAAGGACAAATGTGTGTTTTTTGCTCGGGACTTGCCATACCGGGGACATGTACTCAATGCCCAAGGCATACATCCCAGTCCCACGCACCTTCGCGCCATACAAGACTTGCCTTCGCCGCAGAATTTGAAGTAGCTACAGAGTGTGATGGGAAAAATTACGTATTATAATAAATATGTTCCACATGCCTCTTCTATTTCAGCTCCGCTTCATCGCTTACGCCCTAAGGGTGTTCCGTTCGTCTGGACGACGGAATGCGAACGCGCCTTTCGCCAGTTGAAATCGGCGTTGCTTTCCAATACTTGCCTTACGCCATTCGGTCCCCAGAAGCCCCTCTTGTTGATGGTGGATGCATCGGATTCCGTGATCGGTGCTGTGCTTGCGCACAAAGATGGATCGCACGATCGCCCTATTGCCTTTGCGTCCAGATTGCTCTCGTCTGCTCAAAGAAATTATTCACAGACCGATAAAGGAGCATTGGCTCTCGTATTTGGTGTTACAAAGTTTCATGATTTCTTGTATGGTCGTCACTTTACCATAATCACAGACCACAAACCTTTCACATCGCTTTTTCATTCGACCAAGCCTGTATCTCCACGTACAGCGCAAGAATTCATTCACTGGTCTATTTTCCTCTCGCAGTACCGCTACGATATCTTGTATCGGTCCACTGCTAAGCACCGAAACGCCGATGCGTTGTCCCGCTTGCCTGTCGCTGAGGATAGGGTATTCGACTCCTCCGAACTTGCTTGCATGTTCATTGATGCGGAAACCGATGAGGTGATCGAATCGTTTCCGATTGATTTTCGTCGTGTAGCTACAGCCACAGCTGCCGACCCTCTCCTTGCTCCCGTTGTGCGTTTTGTTGCTACGCAATGGTCCTTGTCAATGTCACGGATCGGGGACGCGTTGGTTTGCCGATTTCTTGCTCACAAGGAGAGACTTTTTGTACGACGTGGTTGCGTTCTGATAATGATCAGTCCAGGGTCGTGGTATCACGTTCGTTACAGTCCTCTGTCTTACAGCTTCTCGACCAAGGCCATTGGGGTATAGTGAGAACGAAATAACTTGCTCGTCAGCACTGTACTTGGTTCGGAATCGATGCCGCGATTGCGAATATGTGCTTTTCTTTCATGGTGTGTGCCGAACAACAATCAGCACCACCGCGGAAATTCTTTGCATGGCCAAAAGCCACTTCCCCTTGGCAACGCTTACACATCGATTTTGCTGGTCCATTCTGGAATTCTCGATGGTTGGTTGTGGTAGATTCGTTCAGTAATTTTCCTTTTGTTGTCAGGATGTCTTCCATTACGTCATCTGCCACCATCCAAGTGTTATCCGTTATCTTTTGCATTGAAGGTCTTCCACAGACTATTGTTTCCGACAACGACCCACAATTCATGTCCGCAGAATTTCAGTCATTCAGCAAGGCAAGGCCAATAGTATTCAACGTCTGACGTCCGCGCCGTTTTCGCCACAGTCAAACGGTGCCGCTGAACGATTGGTCAGGACTTTCAAGTCACAGATGTTGAAGTTGACAGAGTCGCATTCTGGGGAGGACGCGTTGTTGCTCTTTTTGTCCTCGTATCGCTCTCAGCCCCGAGATGGTCGCTCGACGGCTGAGTTGCTCCACGGTCGCCCTCATCGATCCTTGATGTCTCTGCTACATCCGCCGCATCAGGTCCCTGTGCAGCGGCAGACACCTGCTTTTGCTCCAGGCGACGTTGTCTGCTATCGCCACTATCGAGGTTCATGGCGTTGGCTCGAAAGGCGCAACCTTCGCTGCCTCGGCAGCGCTATGTATCTGGTTTTGGGAGCCTCTGGTGAGGTGCGTCGGCATCTCAATCAGCTGCGCCTCTGTCGTCGCACGGGCTCTGCCGCTTGCCGTCTGCGTTCAGCGACGGTGCCGCCCGGTCAGCGCCCCAGGGACCCATCTACTGGCTCGCCACAGCCCCAGGTTTTACCGACGCTGCCTTCCATTTTGCCCCATGGCGACGCGCTGCCGCCGCCGCCTGTTCTCCCGCCGGCGACGCCGGCAGTGGACGCGTCGCTGCAACCGCCGGGCGCCTCCCTGGGTCACGCGCCGCCGATGGCTTCCTGTGACCAGTTGTCCTCCGACATGGAACTCTTGCCCGCTCCGGACCATATGTCGTCTTCGCCTTTCAGGTGCCCCGGCCCGATGGAGGTCGACCCTTCGGCCCCTCCTGTCTCTCTACGGGCGCATACACCGCATGTTGGCGTGCACCCTGGAGCAGGTTTTCAGGCGTTACCTAGTTCCCCGCAGTCCGAATGGCAGGGTGCGGGTGGCACAGCCTCGCCTGTTGTTAGGCTCCCCACCTCATCGTATACGTCAACATGGGGTCCTCCCCACTGCGGGCGGAAGCCTTATGCCACAACCGTACGCCGATTTGCGGGGGAGGAATGTGGTGTCACCCCCAGACACCACACTTGCTAGGTGGTAGCCTTTAAATCGGCCACGGTCCGTTAGTATACGTCGGACCCGCGTGTCGCTACTATCAGTGATTGCAGACCGAGCGCCGCCACACGGCAGGTCTAGAGAGACTTCCTAGCACTCACCCCAGTTGTACAGCCGACTTTGCTAGCGATGGTTCACTGACTTCTACGCTCTCATTTGCCGAGACGATAGTTAGCATAGCCTGCAGCTACGTTATTTGCTACGACCTAGCAATGCGCCATATTCAGTTACCATTGATATTGTGAATCATGTATTGTCACGAGCGACGTTCATCATTAATGTATTAAAGTTAAGTATTCCACCAGCTACGTCCGTTTTTCTCAATTCTAATTCCCTTGTCATGTTCCAGACCTCACACCAGCCTGCGTCAGCAAAAACGCGTGCATTTCGGCCTCCTTTAGTAACACGGTGTTGGCTCTTCTGCCAACCGCAACACTGCCACTACAGATAACATGTCACTGATCTTATTTGTACTAAGACTGCAGTACACGAGAGGTGCCTATTTGCTTCCATGGCCTTTAGTGGAACGCATAAGTTCTAATTAATGTTCGCCAACCTGGAGTCTTCTATTGTTGTTGAGCCTGCGCAGAAAACAGCATGTCGGTCGTGAATCCGTTATCCTGAGCCTGTAATAAACTCTTTGTGAGAAACTGATATTTTGTAAATGATTAAATTTCCAATTAGGTTGTTTATACGGGATATCACTCGCTTTTTATACGAGAAGCTGCACAGTCACATTCCACTTTATGAGTTACAAATAATCTCCAATCTTCACACATCCATAAAAACAAAACAATGAACTGCGTACTTGCGTAATTACTGTCAACATGTTCTCAGTTACATGTCCACCCAACCAGAAATTACTAGTACAGTCTTAACTGCCACCGACTACGGCAGAGAAAATGTCTCTCCTCCAACACTGCCGAACAATCTGTGATCTTACAGCCGAAACACTTCGCCCGCCGTCCCTGTTAGGTGCGATCCAAAGATCACCTAAGTGCTTCGTCTACCTTTTCGTTTAGCAGTTCTTTATTATTCTGCTGGTTATTAAAACTTGTGAAATAATGGAATGATAGCACGCTACTGAGAAACGCTTTTACATGAAATGCAAGTGAGTACACTGTTTAGTTTTTCTAAGATTAATAACACAAGATTATCATTTTGGATGCCCAACTTCCGAACGCAGCAGCCAATCGCGTAGGAGGACCACAATTTAGGCGGTCTTTCTCACGACACCCGTATCGAGTTAACCATCTGTCATTGGTACCTCACACCACATTACGTCATCTTGCCACTGTTGCCTTCTCAACTGCTCTAAGAAGAGCTTCTTGTTCCTGAATATGATGGCTGCAAAGTTAGAAATATTACAGTATCTCTCTTATTCAGGGTGTGTAATCTACTTCACGGTCGAAAACTTTCACACTTCGCTATGTCAAACCGACGTACACATTGTGATTGTACGTATTTTGCAATGTAATAAGTAACCACAGGCGAAAATGCATCATATATTTGCCTCCTACTCCCACAAGACATGAAAATTGTACCTATGTTCTATAATATCATTTCGATGGAACTCGCAAAAAGTTTCCGGGAGTTTTCTTATTATTTATACGACTTTTGTTATTAAATCACAAATGGACTGTGCAAGAAGCAAACTCTTGAAGTTCGAGTAAAAATTCTTGGCTATTTCTTTTATTTTCTTCTTTCTTTGCTTTAGCTAAGGTGTACGCTTATGAGAAGGAATTACGATTTCAAGACAAATGTGATAATGGTAAAAAAAGCAGTTATTAAAATAAAATTAATAACTTTTTTCTGTAAAGTACACTTGTAGCAGGTATATTCAAAGTCCTAGGAGCAACACACATATTGTTACAGGACGATATTGGATTTCCACCTTATGACCAGCATATATTTCATTACTCTTCTAACGCTCTAAACTCAGTATTCAATAGGCTACGCCCCATGAACCATGGACCTTGCCGTTGGTGGGGAGGCTTCCGTGCCTCAGTGATACAGATAGCCGTACCGTAGGTACAACCACAACGGAGGGGTATATGTTAAGAGGCCAGACAAACGTGTGGTTGCTGAAGAGGGGCAGCAGCCTTTTCAGTAGTTGCAAGGGAAACAGTCTGGATGATTGACTGATCTGGCCTTGTAACACTAACGAAAACGGCCTTGCTGTGCTGGTACTGCGAACGGCTGAAAGCAAGGGGAAACTACGGCCGTAATTTTTCCCGAGGGCATGCAGCTTTACTGTATGATTAAATGCTGATGGCGTCCTCTTGGGTAAAATATTCCGGAGGTAAAATAGTCCCCCATTCGGATCTCCGGGCGGGGACTACTCAAGAGGACGTCGTTATCAGGAGAACGAAAACTGGCGTTCTACGGATCGGAGCGTGGAATGTCAGATCCCTTAATCGGGCAGGTAGGTTAGAAAATTTAAAAAGGGAAATTGATAGGTTAAAGTTAGATATAGTGGGAATTAGTGAAGTTCGGTGGCAGGAGGAACAAGACTTTTGGTCAGGTAAATACAGGGCTATAAATACAAAATCAAATAGGGGCAATGCAGGAGTAGGTTTAATAATGAATAGGAAAATAGGAATGCGGGTAAGCTACTACAAACAGCATAGTGAACGCATTATTGTGGCCAAAATAGATACGAAGCCCACATCTACTACAGTAGTTCAAGTTTATATGCCAACTAGCTCTGCAGATGACGAAGAAATTGATGAAATGTATGATGAGATAAAAGAAATTATTGAGGTAGTGAAGGGAGACGAAAATTTAATAGTCATGGGTGACTGGAATTCATCAGTAGGAAAAGGGATAGAAGGGAAACATAGTAGGTGAACACGGATTGGGGCTATGAAATGAAAGAGAAAACCGCCTGTTAGAATTTTGCACAGAGCATACCTTAATCAAAGCTAATACTTGGTTTAAGAATCATAAAAGAAGCCTGTATACATGGAAGACGTCTGGAGATACTAAAAGGTATCAGATAGATCATATAATGGTAAGACAGAGATTTAGGAACCAGGTTTTAAATTGTAAGACATTTCCAGGGGCAGATGTGGATTCTGACCAAAATCTGTTGGTTATGACCTGTACATTAAAACTGAAGAAACTGCAAAAATTTTGGGAATTTAAGGAGATGGGACATGGATAAACTAAAAGAACCAGAGGTTGTACAGAGTTTCAGGGAGAGCACAAGGGAACAATTGACAGGAATGGGGGAAATAAATACAGTAGAAGAAGAATGGGTAGCTTTGAGGGATGACGTAGTGAAGGCAGCAGAGGATCAAGTAAGTAAAAAGACGAGGGCTAGTAGAAATCCTTGGGTAACAGAAGAAATATTGAATTTAACTGATGAAAGGAGAAAATATAAAAATGCAATCAATGAACCTGGCAAAAAGGAATACAAACGTCTCAAAAATGAGGATCGACAGGAGGTGCAAAATGGCTAAGCAGGGATGGCTAGAGGACAAATGTAAGGCTGTAGAGGCTAATCTCACTAGGGGTAAGATAGATACTGCCTACAGGAAAATTAAAGAGACCTTTGGAGGTAAGAGAACCACTTGTATGGACATCAATGGCTCAGGTGGAAACCCAGTTCTAAGCAAAGAAGGGAAAGCAGAGAGGTGGAAGGAATATATAGAGGGTCTATACAAGGGCGATGCACTTGAGGAGAATATTATGCATATGGAAGAAGATGTAAATGAAGATGAAATGGGAGATATGATATTGCGCGAAGAGTCTGACAGAGAACTGAAAGACCTGAGTCGAAAATGGCCCCCGGAACAGGCAACATTCCATTGGAACTATTGACGGCCTTGGGAGAGCCAGTCCTGACAAAACTCTACCATTTGGTGAGCAAGATATACGAGACAGGCGAAGTACCCTCAGAACTCAAGAAGAATATAATAATTCCAATCCCAAAGAAACCAGGTGTTGACAGATGTGAAAATTACCGAACAATTAGTTTAATATGCCGCAGCTGCGGGATACTAACACGAATTCTTTACAGACGAATGGAAAAACTAGTAGAAGCCGACCTCGGGGAAGATCAGTTTGGATTCCGTAGAAACACTGGAACACGTGAGGCAATACTGACCTTACGACTTATCTTAGAAGAATGATTAAGGAAAGGAAAAACTACGTTTCTAGCATTTGTAGACTTAGAGAAAGACTTTGACAATGTTGACTGGAATACTCTTTTTCAAATTCTAAGGGTGGCAGGGGTAAAATACAGGGGGTGAAAGGCTATTTACAATTTGGTCAGAAACCAGATGGCAGTTATAAGAGTCGAGGGACATGAAACGGAAGCAGTGGTTGGGAAGGGATTGAGACAGGGTTGTAGCCTCTCCCCGATGTTATTCAATCTGTATATTCAGCAAGCAGTAAAGGAAACAAAAGAATAATTTGGAGTAGGCATTAAAATCCATGGAGAAGGAAGAAAAACTTTAATGTTTGTCCATGACATTTTAATTCTGTCAGAGACAGCAAAGGACTTGGAAGAGCAGTTGAATGGAATGGATAGTGTCTTGAAAGGAGGATATAAGATGAACATCAACAAAAGCAAAACGAGGAAAATGGAATGTAGTCGAATAAAGTCGGGTGAAGCTGAGGGAATTAGATTAGGAAATGAGACACTTAAAGTAGTAAAGGAGTTTTGCTATTTGGGGAGCAAAATAACTGATGATGGTCGAAGTAGAGAGGATATAAAATGTAGACTGGCAATGGCAAGGAAAATCGTTTCTGAAGAACTGTAATTTGTTAACATCGAGTATAGATTTAAGTGTCAGGAAGTCATTTCTGAAAGTATTTGTATGGAGTGTTGCCAGGTATGTAAGTGAAACATGGACGATAAATAGTTTGGACAAGAAGAGAATAGAAGCTTTCGAAATCTGATGCTGCAGAAGAATGCTGAAGATTAGATGGGTAGATCACATAACTAATGAGGAAGTATTGAATAGGATAGGGGAGAAGAGAAGTTTGTGGCTCAACTTGACCAGAAGAAGGGATCGGTTGGTAGGACATGTTCTGAGGCATTAAGGGATCACCAAATTGGTATTGGAAGGCAGCGTGGAGGGCAAAAATCGTAGAAGGAGACCAAGAGATGACTACACTAAACAGATTCAGAAGGATGTAGGTTGCAGTAGGTACTGGGAGATGAAGAAGCTTGCAGAGGATAGAGTAGCAAGGAGAGCTGCATCAAACCAGTCTCAGAACTGAAGACCGCAACACTACAACAAACGTTAAGATAGATGAAATCACGTGTTTATCTCTCTTATGGAATTCTGACACTGTACCAGCATACGATACATTACAATAGGTTAATCGTTTGTATCGTGTTCTTCATTTGCTGCATATTTTAAAAATTTTCTGTTTTGTCAGTTAACTTCATCTCCCACAGCTACCCATTCGTCATGTTGTTCGTTTCTTTCCTTTGTCTCAGTCAGTCGTTGCCTAATGCATTCCTTGAACTCCCAACAATCACTGATGCATACGACATCACAAATTCGCTACCACTCTGTAATTTTTTTCTCTTTTCGTTTCACCGTCGATAACATTTTATTTTTCTCTCAGGTCGTGCGTCTCCGCCGCAGCCCACTCGTCACGCTGAGTGTGTTGTCGGCTGCAGGTGGACTCGACTCCCTCAGAAAGGAGAGCTGGTACGCGAATTCTCAAGTATAACCGCGGGCACGGGGCATTTCCGCTACAGGTGAAACCGTTCTGGAAGAACTTTCCACCGTTAAAACTGTAAACCACTGTTCATTAATTTCCCACAGTCATTACTTCGGCTTTGTAGTCATCCAAAAAGCAAGCTGAAATGTCACAGAATGTTCGACATGTATAAATTGCACAAGCAAGTTATGTACCAATGTACCGTCTGATCGGCTATCAGGTATCATTGTTTGTTTCATACATACATTTATGTAGATAAAACTCTTTCGGAGACTGGTGTAAATTTATTTTATATTTACTGTCCATTCAGAGAATGTATAACAATTACTGTGACGTATACACACCTTCGAGGCGTTGCCGGATCTGTAATGACAGCGAGACCTGCTACTTCGGTAAAGGCAGGATTCGGTGTGGACAGGGCTGTAATCAGTTGTCTTGGGTTTCTCAATTCTTTTTTTAATCACGTGCACTTTATTTGGAAGCAATTTCAAATAAAGATGACAATACGGAACAATTATCAAATTTGACTGTTAAGACATAATAGCTAATTAAAAAAATTCTTAATCAAGTTGCACTCATGGTTCACGGCCTTATTGACCAGAAATTAAAATTATTTATTGGCTGAAGCCCCAATAATAATAACTGAAAAAAAAACAATTTGACGGCTGAAGGCCTGGATAGCAAATTCTTAAGAATACTTAAGAATTCAAAGAGATACTAAGATATTTGAAAAAGTCATCAAACTTTTACTATTAAGAGACAACATCTAATTTAAAATTCTTATACCAAGTTTGTTTACTACTGAAGGCCTTATTGACAAGATATTCAAATTATTTGTCGGCTGGAGTCCTCAGTAGTAATGCCTCAATAAACAGTTGGATGGCTGAAGGTCTTGATAGCAAATTTTTGAGAAGCAATTAAACTTCTCCAAGAGATATTTAAAGAACAGTCATCAACATTTCAGTGTTAAGATATTTTGTCTAATTAAAATTTCATAGGGTAAGTTATACTCACGGCTGAAAGCCTTATTAACAAGAAATTCAAACTTTTTGTCAGCTGAAGGCCCAAACAGTAATAAATCATAATTAATATATATTTTAAAAGAATTATGACGATCTGTCCAAATCAACAGAGAAGTGGACCTCAGACAGCGCTGCAAGGATCGACCTGTGGAAAGTCGGTCAACTTTTTGAACGTGGAGACAGCCAGCCAAGAGTTGTATTCACTTAACCGGATGGCAACTCAAACTTGTGACAGTTTAAACGCAGACCAACACTGTAGCAACATCTACCTAAAGTCTGATAACCAATACAGCAATGGAATAACCCAGGCAACGCGGAACGGGCCAACAGCACTGTGTCTTCAGAATCCGGTGTTTAGAACATCGAGAAGCAGAAGGAACCACTACGACCAAAGTAGTCCAAAAGAAACAAATATGCGAACCACAGTTAAGGGGGCTGTCGAACTGCACGCCTTACCGGACAGCAGCGGCAAGGTGAGGAAAGGTACACTGCCACGATAATGCGCTAACCTCCAGGGCAGGTAGCTCGGGCGTTAGCGGCCACTAGGCAGAAAAATACCGCTGGTTGAACTTCACCAATAATAATACAAGGAATTCAATGATTAATAATAAGAAGTTGGGGATGTCTAATTAATTTCGCAAACTTCAAACACTCCACAGTGACCCTGTGAGCATCAACGTGTGAACAAAAGGCTTGATCTCAAGATAGTGGAGGTTTCTCTACCGTTTTATTGTTCACTCAACTCAAACGTCGTGGGTCCGGTGGACAACGAGGTTGTGGACCTCGCAACTATAGCCCCCCAATCTGGCAGTGCGTGCATGCTGCCAGTACTCCCGGCATTTCCCCGCGCTACCAGACCTCACTGCTGCTCCATCCCAACCGAACACCCCAACACACCCGACTCGAAAACACTTGACGTCCCTCCAAAGATAGTACTGGCGTAGTAGATATCGATGACCGCTGCTGCTGCCACTGGCGAGCAGACATTCTAGCAGATGTAGCGGCGCTAGTAAACACAAGAATAAAACGAGACACCACTACTCCTACTACAGGATGCCAACTCTACCAACAGCACCAACGGAAGCTGCAACACGGCTCAAATAATACCAGAAAACGTGAAATGAGGATGAAATGCAATCTCTAAGTGGTGTGTAATGATTTTAAAAAAATGTTTCAAATGGCTCTGAGCTAGTGCTCGGAGGTAACATCTGAGGTCATCAGCCCCCTAGAACTCAGAACTACTTAAACGAAACTAACCTAAGGAAATCACACACATCCATGCCCGAGGCAGGATTCGAACTTGCGACCGTAGCGGTCCCGAGGTTCCAGACTGAAGCGCCTAGAACCGTACGGCCACAAGGGCCGGCAATTATTAAAATAAATTGCAGAAATGAGTAATAAAACTGTCTATTTGCCGATAAACGCAATTTTCCACAACTAAATGAACGCAGAAGTAGCTCGCTTTTTTGTCGCGAGGTTGTTACAGTAACGTTGCTCTTTATCCAGTTTTGTTTGACGCAGTACATTTATTTTCTCACGGTGGAGGCGCTATAAATAAGAATACCAACATTCTTTTCGCTTAGGTGGAAAGTTGTATTTTTTCTTCTGAAGCTACGGTTTAGTGTGAAACGTATTCCAGATACCAACGCTGCTCTTGTGGAACATTTTTGCAATTGAATGCTTTACGTCAAGTAATTTTCACGCTCCACAGTCTCACAAAACGTAGCTTCGATCATGCCCCTCTGATCTCAACATCGTGTACTTCTCCTCCACATTAACAATAAGTAAGTCACGTCTAGCCTTACACTCCTGCATACTTCAGTAAGAGAGAACGAGAAGACGCGTATGAAGTGACCGCAGCGTCACAGTTCTCACACTCCTCCTACGCGCGTAAGTACAGCTGGAACGAAGGAAGTCCGTTACCTCTGACATAACAGCGCCGCCTTGATTTGGGAAGTATGCAGTCCGCACATATCTTCACAGTCGCTCCATTTCTGAACTGCGCGCCCCCTTGGTGTGCGGGAAACCTAGTGTTAGGGGCAAGACAACACGCCGGCAGAGCAGAAAGCGCGTCCTCTTTAGGAACTGGCCTATGGGCTACGGGCTGTTGCCGGTGGCGCCTGTGGGGAAGTCTGCGCGCTATTTCGGTTGGACGCCGGGGCAGGCGGTCGCCGACCTCCTGGTGTCGTTCGCAGAGTGCGTCGTCGCCCTTCGCTGTATAAATATCTCCATAGGGCAGGATGGCCTCTTAATTGCTGCTCCTCTTATTCCACCTGTCAATACTCTGCTCCAGTAACGCGCGAGTATCTCTCACCAGAATGTACTACCTAATATGGGTGTCAAATGACAACAGGTTTATTACTTTACAACCGAAAAATCTGTGAGCCAAAACTCTGCTATATTACTTGTCTCGGACAAAACAACATCTGTTTTTGACTAAGTTGTTGATCGACAATTGACTGTAAACAGGCTTTATCAGCCTGGGGATCCCCAAATACTATGAATAGTGCTCAGTGGGGTCTTATTACATTTGCACTAAATGAACTGCTAAACCTCCATTAGAGATATTGGAGAAAGGCAGTCTTCTTCTTTCTGCTAGCCTCATCTCATGTTTTCACGGGGTCGGCGTGTTAATATACATTACTGGCCATTAAAACTGCTATACCACGAAGATGACGTGCTACAGATAGGAGCATTCACACAAGGTTGGCACCGGTGGTGACACCTAAAACTCGTTGACATGAGGAAAGTTTCCAACCGATTTCTCGTACACTAGCAGCAGTTGACCGGCGTTCCCTGGTGAAACGTTGTTGTGATGCCTCGTGTAAGAAGGAGAAATGCGTACCATCACGTTTCTGACTTTGATAAAGGTCGGACTGCAGCCTATCGCAATTGCGGGTTATAGTACCGCGACATTGCTGCTCGCATTGGTCGAGATCCAATGACTGTTAGCAGAATATGGAATCGGTGGGTTCAAGAGGGTAATACGTAACGGCGTGCTGGATCCGAATGGCCTCGTATCACTAGCAGTCGAGATGATAGGCATCTTATCGGCTTGGCTGTAAAGGATCGTGCAGCCACGTCTCGATCCCTGAGTCAACAGATGGGGACGTTTGCAAAACAACAACCATCTGCACGAACAGTTAGACGACGTTTGCAGCAGCATGGACTATCAGCTCGGAGACCATGGCTGTGGTCACCCTTGACGCTGCATCACAGACAGGAGCGCCTGCGATGGTGTACTCAACGACGAACCTGGGTACACGAATGGCAAATCGTCATTTTTTCGGATGAATTCAGGTTCTGTTTACAGCCTCATGATGGTGGCATCCGTGTTTGGCGACATCGCGTGAACGCACATTTGAAGCGTGTATTCGTCATCGCCATATTGGCATATCAACCGGCGTAATGGTTTGGGGTGCCAATGGATACCTCTTGTTGGCATTGACGGCACTTTGAACAGTGGACGCTACATTTCAGATGTTTTACGACCCGTGTCTCTACCCTTCATTCAATCCCTGCGAAACCCTTCATTTCAGCAAAATAATGCACTACCACATGTTGCAGGCCCTGTACGGGCCTTTCTGGGTACAGAAAGTGTTCGACTGCTGCCTTGGTCATCACCTTCTCCAGACCTCTCACCAACTGAAAACGTCTGGTCAATGGTGGGCGAGCAACTGGCTCGTCACAATACGCCAGTCACTACTCTTGATGAAGTGTGGTATCGTGTTGAAGCTGCATGGGCAGCTGTACCTGTACACACCATTCAAGCTCTGTTTGACTCAATGCCCAGGCGCATCAAAACCGCTATTACGGCCAGAGGTGGTTGTTCTGGGTGCTGATTTCGCAGGATCTATGCACCCAAATTGCGTGAAAATGTAATCACATGTCAGTTCTTGTATAATATATTTTTCAAATGAATACCCGTTTATCATCTGCATTTCTTCTTGGTATAGCAATTTTAATGGCCAGTAGTGTAAGTTGATCAGCGTTAGTAGCAGAGGACAGTTAGATGCCTTTCCTGTCGCCACGTCCGCCCCCTGTGGCAGAAAATGCGTACCTTATCCGTCAGGGTTTGATGTTCTACAAAACGAAAATGTGAGAATATTCACGAAATGTTTGCAAATCGTGGAAATGGGGCGCGGAATTGGTAGCAGCCCAATATTCTCCTATTTGAATGTGGAAAACAGCCCAAAAACTGCATGCAGGATGGCTGGAACACTGGCCCCGTCGTTAATGAACCTGGCCGATTCCATCTTGGGGCCGACATGGCTCCTTTAAGTCTGGAAACGGAATGCTTACGCTTCTGGCTATCTAGGTGAATCGTCGTTGAATGGTGATACATCTTTAGATTTTATTATGATATGGATATCAGAGCTTTGACAAAAAAATGTAGTTAACTTCGCAGTTCCACTCTTATGCTTATACATTGGAGATTGAAAATCTGGAAGACGCATGAGAGGGTTTATCGCATACACTACGCTAAAAAGTTTGCTTTAGCAGAGCTTGCTCTGCAAACTGGTCGCCCGATTAAATTTTATGGCACCTCCTCGTGGATGGTACTAGCGGCTTTTGGGACAATGTAATTAAAGAAAGCATTGGAATGAAAATTAGCGATAAAGCCCATAACAGACACTCCGCCCTCCAACTTTGCAAAGTATGAAATCCAGGCTCCAGGTTACTTACCAGCGTTTGTCATCTTTGTTCATCAAGCAATAATGCTAGAGTAAATAGTTACGTTATCGCATATACGTAGCATTGAATAACAACAATATAAATTCCTGACGAACATTGTTCTCGGGAGTATAGCACAGGTGCAAATTCTATACTGATGTCTGCAGTTGGCTAAAGGGAACCGAAAACGGTTTAGTTAAGTAACAATGAAACGTCCCCTTAGAAAAATTAATGAATGACTGTGCTGATAAACCTCTTTTCTTTTCAAACAGCTGAGCAAAACTGAACGTACTCAGACATTTCGCATTTCGCTCTTTACCTATTCTGATCAACACTAAAATGACACACAATATTTTTAGCGCAACACAATCTGCCTTTCAGTAATCCCTACAAACGAATGGCCCTGACTAACAATATCCTATCCCTTTCACAAATCACTTACCTCACAAAAATCTTCGTTACTCGAACTACTGCAATACAGAGAGCACGCCACTACTGCCAGCTTAATAAAAGATTCAAACTACTGAAGGCACTAACTACTGATAGGCATAGTTTCCAAAAGAAAGATTTTGATAGAGAACAGACAATGTATTTATCTTAATCTAGTTCAAAAGTCGTAAAATATATATCAGCCCACGATATCCAATATTACAAATTTACTCTTTCTGATGGACACACGTCCAGATATTCCGTTCTCAAAATTCCGCCATCTCTCTCCCCACATTCACCACTGCTGGCGGCTCACCTCCAACTGCGCAACACTACGCGCTGTTCACATCCATCTGCCCAACACTACAATGGCAGACAACAATGCAAACCAGCCACAGACTGCACACAGTACAGCCATTGATTTTCATACAGAGCGCTACGTGGCCTTAGCGATAATAAAACCTATGCAGCCTACTTACATAGTCCCCATGCTCACCACAAAAAATTTTACAAATTGTTTTGGGCACTGGCAAATACATATTTGTTAAAAAAATTTTACAATTACAATAACAATAAATCAAACGCACACAATTATTGATACAATGTTAGCCAAAAGTTACAATTTTCTCAGAGTCCATAAAGACAGTCCTGATCGTTCATCACAGTGAAATAGCAGTGTTTTTCTCAAAGCCTGAGTAGTAAAAGAAAATGCACACCGAGGCAGTGGATTTCCATCCAGTCTTGAAGAAGTAGTGTTGTCCTTCCAACGGAAAGACAGTGCTGACTCTTGACATGCAGACAGGTAATGGGATACAACAGAGCAAACCCACTTCAGAGTCAGTCGACGTTTTGAAGAATATTGGTAGGTAGGGCATCACAGAGTAGACCCACTGTAGCCCTGGTAGAGATTATGGTATTGGTGGGCCACCAGAGGTGCAGACCCAGTGCAGTTCTTGTAGAAATAATGGTATTTGTGGGCCATCAAAGATTCAGACCCACTGTAGTCCTTGTAGAGACGGCCAGAAGCCGTCTTTTGCGACTGTGCAGGTTCACAATCACCATTGAAGAGTCTTGCGGAGAATATACCAAGTCCATAACCCACCACTTGTGCACTCACAAAGTTTTTGGAATCGTCCTTAGAACCAGCAATGTTGTTAACCAGTCCCTTGCTGAAATATCAATACATGTGCAAGCACTAACAGTCCCAACTTCTCACATACTGTGCAGATATTATGACCAACAGTAACGTGTGCAGTGTAATGATACTTAATTTGAAGAACTGGTGTCTATACAATTATAAATTTACAACATAAGAATACAATTACAAAGGTACAAAATACATCATTGAAGAACATAACAATACAGATAACATTTGTAGTAATAAGGGCTTCACAAAAGAATAGAAATAAAATACATAAGTGTTACAGGAATTATGACATAAGTACATACATGAAAGATCATAATAACTTTTGAAACATCAACTTCACACATGAGCAACAAAACAGAACAGATAAATAATGTTTAAACATCTTTACAAAGTAAATAACATAATATTAGAAAAATTCTACAACACAAATCTCATCACCCAAACACATAAAGAAAGGAAAAACACAAATACACAAGGGTACACAAACACATAGCAGAATGACACCAGAGGAAAGAGCAGGGATTGTTTGCAGTGTAACATTTGGTATTGCAGTCCAACTCAAAACTTCATTCCATAGATCTTTCGTCTTATTTCAACATTTGTTTCCACCAAAATAAATCCAATCCAAGCATGCTTTCTGTATTTATATGTTCACGTATTTCTTACCTCATTATTTATTTTCTATTATCTAACCTCATCACTAATTTCCAAGAAAATCCTACCTAAACCTGTTGTTCCTAAACACTACTCTTTTGATCATATCCTCTTTCAAAATACTTTTTTGGTCAAATCATTTTCTTATAGCTTCTCAGTGCATTTCTTCCAATTCATCACAACTCGTTCTCTTATATAGCCTACCCCATCTTAATCTAAAATCTACTGAGCTCAGATGGTAAACTAAGGGAGGAGGCAATGCAGCAGCACAAAACAATTAACACAAACAGCAACGACAAGAAAATGGAAATTGCCAAAGCAAGCAACAGTATATCTAAATTAGCAAAGCAAATGCAACATTACAACTAATATAAGGCAATGTGCAGCAAATAAGAAAATAAATCAGTAGTAAAACTAGCTTAATACAATGTAAAATTCAGTAGAACTATTCATGGCAAACAGCAGCAACAAATGCAGTAACTTATACCTAAACACGATAAAGCTCAAGCAGAAAGAATATTACAGTAAAGATATGAAATTTCTAATACGTATGTCAGATCTTAACACTAGAGTGATGCATCACCTTAACTTACGCTACTAAAAAGTTACCAGTCATTGACAAAAATTATGTATGTAATTCCTGTAAGAGGAAATGTCATTTTGTGCACCCTAGTTTTTTTTAAGTGGATCATAAAGTTATTATTTACTGGATCTGTAGGCATAAAATATCTGTATTAGGCCATCTGTTTATTCTAACCAATGCTGCAGTGCAGCTATAAACTAGATATTAAACAAAATGAGCAATCTCTCAACTAGAAAGACAATAGATGTAAAATCTCATTAGGCATTTTAGTAACTATCATAAATTAAGAGCTCCACAGTGTATCATATGGTTTAAAATGTGAGCGTGTCGTATTTGCGATGCTTTCTACAAAGAAATGTCAATAGTGAGGATACTGGTCTGCTTTTTTCTCCACCTGTGCCTCTGAAAGGCACACACTAATGGCTTTCTTCCAGGCAGGTGGCACAGCTATGTGCCCATGACGCATTACATGAAGGTCACTTAACTTTCTTACCGCAGTATTTACGACAGCAGTGACAGTCTCATATAAAAAATATCACAGGTCGTGAATTTGCTTTACAAATGTGTAGAAAGAGAATCCTATAATTATAACAGTGTCCAAAAAAATTCCGTCACCATTGTGATACATTCAAGCATTTACACACACTTCATAACTCTTAAAGTACGATTCTTGGTTTCCAACATCCTTTTTCGCAAGTCAGAGTCCCTAACCACTACTCATTATTCCTTACCTTACTACACATATACACATTCGTCGACACTTCTTCAATATTTCATCATATTAAATACGTAGCATAATCAAATTCCTCATATGGCATCAGCTTATTGATCATAAACATACCTCAACAGCATAATTCACATCGTCATCGTAATAAGAGCATGATAACACCTCAGTCAAATCTCAAAAACGTCGTAGCTTCCTCCAATAATTTCAAAACCTTAAGAAAATTCTCTGCAATTTTCTGTAGTGTCATCTACCTCAAATGTAATTTAAAAATAATGATCCCATACCAAATACATCATTCAAAGCTCTCATAGCATCACAATGGTTCCGAAAAAATATGAACAGTTCACACAGTGCAGACAAAATACAGTTTCATAAGTGTGAAATTATCCAACTGTGTAATTGCGTAAACATGTGTTACTGACGTAGTAAAAAATTTTCGTTTCTCTGTTAAATAATCAGATAGCTGTGTAATTCTGTGTTAGAGAAATAAGGTACCGATGTGTAAAGTTGTGTAAGCAAATACCTTATTAGCTAGGGCTCCTTGTGGTTACCAGAGATATGGTACACAAAGTAAGCGTGTAACCCCCTGAGGATTAATGTAATTATACCATCAAGTGTTACAAATTACAGCAATGGAATGAAATTTATCACAGAAAATCTTTGTATCTTTGTAATTCAAAAATTTTTAAAAATAAATGTTTTAAGTACAAAATTAATCACTCAAATACGTGTACTGTAGCGCTAAACTGTACGTCTTATTGTAAGATAATCTCTGTCATTAATTAAGGGTAAAAAATGTGCCAAGTGTCGTAATTATCGTCGTCCGTAAGCAAACTTCTGTGGAAGTCAATGTACTTTCCTCATAATAAACAAAAGCGAAATGCTATGCGGATAGACATCGTATCTATTACGTACAGTATAGTATCAAGAAAGTACTATACTGTAACGTATTGTTGTACTACGAAAAAGGCTGTCTCATTGTAGCTTTACCACAAAAGTTACTCCTAAAACATCTTTTACTTTCCAGAAGAGTTCAGAAAAACTGTGTAGACATATAACAGATACACCGCAAAATCAACAACGTAAATTGTCTCTTTGTTGGAACGCGTCGTTATTGGGATTTGGAGACTAACATCTACAAATTCACCTTGTCGAGAGGGCCCTGCCCTCTTTGAATCCCGCCACTTCTGATGGAATTCAGCTCTGTCGTTTTGTCGCTAGTTTACATAGTTTCTTGTTTGTCGGTCATGTGGTGGAGAATTTTTCACGAAATCATAACTGTGCGGTGGACCGTTGCGTCCGAAGTTATTCTGTCTCCCTTGATAACAATTATTTTGGTTCCCATATTGTTTTTTACTTTGATTGTGTCTGTGATAGTCATTACTGCGGAGAGGTGATCTTTCCCTGTAATTATTACTACTCTGACGACGGTTGTCATATGGGTGGTGTCTGTTTTGGTCACGATTTACGTTGTCCATTTATTATTTCTGTCGTCGCGGAATTGCGACAGATGTGACCTGTAATTGTTGTGTTCCTGCTTTCGCTTCCCGCGCTTGTCAGTGTCAATTTCCAATTCTTGTAAGAGTCCCTGAAGAGCTTCAATGTCGTCTTTACAACGTCCTGAAAAAATAATGTGTTGTAAATGTTCAGGCAATTTGATTAAGCAAATGCGGATGAGTTCTGAGGGGCTGTATGGGTTTGATAGGTACTGATTCTTATGTAACATGTCTTCGAAATATTTGACAAGAATAGAAAATTTAGATAGTTAGAAATTTTTCATCATTACGATGCTATGTTTTACTCGGTCTTGTGTAACTTGAGACCAATATGCTGAGAGGAAGGCATGATAAAATTGTCCTTCACTGTAATAATCGTGAATGACCGATCGCATTCTAACAGCTGATTCATTCTCTAAGTAGCCACACATAAATTCTAACCTGTGCTCCAATGACCAGTTGGGAGGAAAACAATGAGAGAATTGATGAAGCCATGCTTGTTGATGAATGTCGTTGCCAAATTCTTAAATGTTTTGAATTTACGTGTAGTAATGAACAGCTTATAGTCAAAATCATCATGTCGGCGAGTCGCATATCGGTCATTGTTGCTCCGTTTCGGCGGTTCAATCTCAAAATTCAGTGCGCCTTGCCAACTTATTTCATAATTTTCTAAATGCCCTGTGTTATTGTTTTGTGATTTTTCCGTATTTCTAGGTCCCGCTTCCCGTGTTGGAGTGCGAGTCTTCTCTGAAATATGTAATTCTTGTATTACCTGCGTCAACTGATCTTGCACTTCCTGGATTTCTCTTTTGTACTGTGTATTGATTTGATTTTGGTGATGTTTGAATTTTCTGACTTGTTCATACTCTTCTGTGTCAGTAAAGGCTACGGGTCTTGTGTCATTCAGATCATCATCTACCTTTGTAGATAGGTTAGTGGACTGATCCGAAAGTTCGGCTACTTTCTCCGATAGTGTACTTATTTCCTCAGTGTGTTTTTCTGAACCAAGTTTCAGAGTGTCCCTTTGTGTTGAAATCGTATCTACTATGTCCTTTAACTTTTCCTGAGTTTTTGCAAGTTGCGTAACCGAACTGAGGCGAACTGTTGCCGACCGATCGATGGATAATGCTTCCCTGTTCACTAATTGTTTCACTGTCTACACCATTATTTGCAGCCCGCTCCATTTCCCTATGCACAATTACCAAATTGCTACTTTGAACATTAGTTAATTCATTACACGGTGGTGCTAACACACTGCTTTCATCTTCGCTGTCATTTCCCAGTTTACTTTGGAGCCTAGTATTTCGTTTTTCACACGCTATAATTGTCACAATGTTTCACACAATAACACAGAAAAGCACAATTGGAAGAGTAAAATAAGAAAACACATTAATATAGCACTGAAAATAATATCTAGTTAATTGCAAGTGCAGCTTCGAAATACTTGGTGCAAATCTACATGCATGCCACAACTGTTTTACTGTAAAACAATGAAAAACTACAACTACAAAGAAGATTCTCTCTACAATTACGAGCTAGCAATAAACAATAGCTACACTAATTACACAAACTACAAGAAAAAATCAGAAGATTCCAGTGAAATGTCGTGTGGCTAGGGCCTCCCGTCGGATAGACCGTTCGTCTGGTGCAGGTCTTTCGAGTTGATGCCACTTAGGCGACCTGCGCGTCGATGGGGATGAAATGAAGATGATTAGGACAACACAACACCCAGTCCCTGAGCGGAGAAAATCTCCGACCCAGCCGGGAATGGAACCCGGGACATAAGGACTGACATTCCGTCACGCTGACCACTCAGCTACTGGGGCCGGACAGAAGATTCCACTGAGGTTTCCTCGGCTAAGGGTCGACATATGAAACGTCCCGTTAGAAAAATTAATGAATGACCGTGCTGATAAACCTCTTAGATTATTTTCTTTGCAAAGAGCTGAGCAGAACTCAACGTACTGAGACATTTCGCATTTCGCTCTTTACCTATTCTGATCAACATTGACATGACACACAATATTTTTAGCGCAACGCAATCTGACTTTCAGTAAACCCTACAAAAGAATGGCCTTGACTAACAATAACCTATACCTTTCACAAATCACTTACCTCACAGAAATCTTCGTTACTCGGACTACTGCAATACAGAGAGCGCCACTACTGCCAGCTTAATAAAAGATTCAAACCACTGAAGGCACTAACATCTGATAGGCATAGTTACCAAAAGAAAGATTTTCACAGAGAACAAACAATGTATTTACTTTAATAGTGTTCCAAAGTCATAATATATAAATCAGTCCATGATATCCAATATTACAAATTTACTCTTTCTGATGGACACACGTCCAGATCGTCCGCTCTCAAAATTCCGCCGTCTCTCTCCCCACATCCACCACTGCTGGCGGCTCACCTCCAACTGCGCAACGCTACGCGCCGTTCACATCCAACTGCCCAACACTACAATGGGAGACAACAATGCAAACTAGCCACAGACTGCACACAGCACAGCCAGTGATTTTCATACAAAGTGCTATGTGGCGTTACCAATAAGAAAACCTATGCAGCCTATGTACAACACAATTAATGTAGAAAGAGTGCTGTACCTATGCAAATAACGTAGTATATGAAATAACTATAGTAAGAAGATGTACATAAGGTAAAAACTGCAACCTTTTGAAAAGAGTGATAAAGAATAGCGTGGTGATAAAAAATAAGACACCTGATAAGAGTGTTAAATAAAGAGGACTTAGAATGAATAGGGAGTTGACGCAACTGTACGAAAATATCCACACTAGAAGAGAACAACGGATTAGTGAGTCAAGTGTTAAGATATTCCTAAAAATTATCTGAGCACATGTGACATGCTCGAGGAGCAGATTAATTCATAAGATATAAAATAGTTTAGCGAGGATCAGTTGATCATATATTTTGTTCCATAAGTCCCTAGTTCAGAGTCAGGAAACCTTAAAAAAGAATAACAACGCATAAATCACAAATACATAATAGATATTTCCAAACCAACGCTATATGTGTTCTGGCGTAACCACAAGCGCCAGAATGAAGGCGGTGAAACGATGTCGGCCAATAGCGCGCTGACAAGAACGTCACCACGATAGGAGCGGCATCTCGTCGGAGTGAAGAATAAGGGTGGACATTAGTGGACAGTATTCACAGAGTATTGGCGCGGCCTGGCAGAAAGTGCTACGAGAACAGTTATTAGTGATCCTTATCCATTGCTTGTTTGGACACTGTCTATAGCGCGGAGCATTACTATTTGCAGGTCGCCCATCGCTTGCGACCACTTGTCAATACAAGTTAAGTATTACTTTTACTAACAGTAAACATCAAGCCAATGTGTGAAGTTACTTTCCATTCTAGTCCTCTTTCTTTGGAATCTTGCCGGCCGCAGTGGTCTCGTGGTTCTAGGCGCGCAGTCCGGAACCGCGTGACTGCTACGGTCGCAGGTTCGAATCCAGCCTCGGGCATGGATGTGTGTGATGTCCTTAGGTTTAAGTAATTCTAAGTTCTAGGGGACTGATGACCACAGCCGTTAAGTCCCATAGTGCTCAGAGCCATTTGGAATCTTGGCATAATACGTTATGTTACAAAGTATTAGGGAGCAAGGAAATGTTAATTATTTCATTCACATCATTACTGTCACTTTCATAGTTTTCAAATTTTTCTTTGCTGTCACAAAGTTTCTTGCTGTAAGAAGTTCTATCACATTCATTTGGAGTAGCCGGTGAAGCAGTCTGAGCAGCATCTCCCTTCGAAACAACAAAAGATTTCTTCTTCTACTCATTGTGCCTTTTCTCAAACACTCGATTGCTGAAACGGGGCATATTGATATCTACAAACAAATACGTAAAACAAGTACCAGTAAAATTCGTCGAATACGCAAAATTGAACAGCTAAACAACACAAAGCAAACTCCACAAGTCAACACACATGGTACAGCGTTTATATGTACAGATATGAACAGTCACTTGTCACAGAGATAAAGCCATACAACGTTGGAAAACAAAACACTGTCTACTTCCGCCAAGACACCCTGCTTGCAGCCAGCGAGCGGCGCCGTCAGAGATGACACACCGAGTCGCTACAACCGTTTACGCGGCGCGTCAACTTTGCAGCATTAAGAAACACACTTATAATTCACTTACAAGGGTGAAACTTGATTTGTTTTATTCACAAAAACTCCAAATAATTTTATAATGAAAAAACCAAAAAACCTTAATGTTGTCATTTTCATCGTTTCGGCCCCCCTTATATTAAATTTTGTATAGCGATCCATATAAATCTGATCTAAGATATGAATTGTAGCCACACCCACCTTATTTACCTGATATGGCTGAAAATTTTTCTTGGTGAACGAAGATTCACTTCAAACAAAGAACTGATAGCTGGAGTTGACAACTATTTTGCAGGCCTGGAGGAAACTCATTTTCGAGATGGAATCAAGGCACTGGAACATCATCGGACAAAGTGCGTTAATCTACAAGGAGACTACACTGAAAAATAAAAAAAGTTTCACTGATGTAAGTACTTTTTTCTATTCCGATCCAAGAACTTTTCAAACCACCCTCGTAATTCACGAAACTGAGGCACGCACGCGCGTGAGTGTGTGTGTGTGTGTGTGTGTGTGTGTGTGTGTGTGTGTGTGTGTGTGTGTTTCTGTCTAGTTCGGGCTAGTGAAAATAAAGAGCACTGTAGTGATTGTTTTCAGTCTTTGACTGGTAGAAACATAGCGGGTTTTTATTGTAAAAACATACTGGAAGACTTGCACATTGGTTACAACGGGCATTCCGGAGAGCACTCAATGACCGCGAAAATTTTAGAGATTTGAAGCAAGCTGAAGGCAGCTGTTGTACTAAACAGTGGTAAACATAATCACTGAGTGTAGAGTTTAGATTACTGATGATGTTCGAAGGCGCCTGGAGAATTCTCCAAGGATGTCCTTGCGTCGACTGAGCCAGAAGACAGGCATTTCATATTGTACGTGTCACATGGCTGCAAATAAATCATTGCGACCGTACTGAATGCACACGGTGCAGCCACTGCAAAAAACAGGTCATGAAAAAAAATTCGTTACTGTCTGTGGTCTCAAGAGTTCCTAATTCAACGTCCAGACTTCTCCCCATAACTAGGTTGGCACATGAGGCATAGCTACATCTGTCAGATTACATCAACACACAAAACAGCAGATAACGAGCTAGTGTAAACCCCCATATTTTCTACGGCACACCACTATATAGTGAGATTGTTAGTGTGTTGGGGGTGCTTGCTGTCAGCTTCCTGGATTGTTGGATCAATTTTCTTTGATACGATCGTATACACTACAGTTTATTCGGGCATGTTCAGTACATCTTTGGTACTGCTGGATGACATCGAACTTACAGGTTATTCCTAATAAAATGGAGCAAAGTGCTACACGTCTGACACTTCCACGCAACTTGTAACCCGTTTCTTCTGTGAGCGAATAATCTCAACAAAATTGCGTTTCCCTTCAATCACCTAACCGAATCCGCCAACACGGATTTTTCTTGTGGGGATATCATGAGACAGGGAGTACAAGAGTAGAGCACGGTCCATTGCAGAACTCTGTGAGGTCATTATACAAGATAGAAGCAACTGTGGCGCGGTTACAGTTACACAATGTCGCAGAATGTGGTGCATCGATGCTGGTGGTGGGTACTGTCAACATTTAAAGTGAGAACTTTGTATTTATATGATCTCCCTGTTGTGTATTATCATCTCACAAAATTGTAAATTTCGTCCCACTGGTTCAAACGTTATGGCTCATTGAAGTTTATGTGGATCGCACTACATTTTATTTATGAAGTTCTACACAGAAAGGAGCTGTAAGGTGGAAAATTTATACAGACTCTTCTCATTTCTAGTGTTCATGCCATGAAATAAGCTGTTGGTGTGAAGAATTAAGTTATTAGGTATGATAAATGTCATTGCAGTATAAATACACTGGGAACCAGTAGTCATTATCCCTAGTTCATTGAGCATTTTGTTGGACGTTCTTCAGTTCATACCAAAAATAACTGGTAATACATGTTTAAAGATACGGAATTGTTAGTTTCTCTTACTATTGTACTAGAATTAAAAAAAAACATCACATTATGGGATGACCGCTACGGTCGCAGTTTCGAATCCTGCCTCGGGCATGGATTTGTGTGGTGTCCTTAGGTAGTTAGGTTTACGTAGTTCTAAGTCTAGGGGACTGATGACCGCAGATGTTTAGTCGCATAGTGCTCAGAGCCATTTGAACCATTTGTGTCACAAGTCGTCTGACTGGTTTGATGCGACCCACCACGAATTTCTCTTCTGTGCCAACCTCTTTATCTCAGAATAGCACTTGCAACCTGTGTCCTCAGTTATTTTCTCGAGTATCCCAATCTCTGCCTTCCTCCACGTTTTTTAACCTCTACAGCTCCCTGTAGTACCAAGGAAGTTAAAATGCCTTAACAGATGTCCTGTCATCCTGATCTCTTTATTGTCAGTGATCGGGACATATTCCTTTCGTCGCGGATTCTACAGGGACCCTCCTCGTAACTTACTTTATCAGTCCACCTAATTTTCTATGTTCTTCTGCAGCACTACATCTCAAATTCTTCTATACCATTTTGTTCTAGTTTTCCTACAGTCCATGTCTCACTACTATACAATGTCATGCTCCAAACGTACATTGTCAAAACTTTCATTCTCAAGATCTATGTTCGAAATTAGTATACTTGTATTGGCCAGCAATGCGCTTTTTGCCAGTTCTAGACTGATTTTTATGTCCTTATTCCGTCAGTCATGTGTTATTTTTTCTGTATAGTTAGCAGAGTTCCTTAACTTCATGTACCTCATGATCACCAATGCTCTTCTCATTTGTGCTACTTCTCATTACTTTGCTTTCCTTCCATTTACTCTCAGTCTGTAATCTGAAGTCATTAGACTGTTCATATCATTCAACGTATCCTGTAGGCGTTCTTCACTTTCACTGAGTATAGCAATGTCATCAGTGAATCTTAACACTGATATCCTTTCACCTTGATTTTTAATCCCACCTTGAAGTTTTCTTTCATTTTCGTCACTGCTTCTTCGACGTATTGATTGAACCGTAACGGTGAAAGACTACGTCCCTCTCTCACACCGTTTGTAACCCCAGGAACTTGGCTCTTGGTCATCCACAAAAGATTAAGAGAGCAAAATAAGATAGAAAGAGATGCAGGAATGAGTCAGATTGGCGAGCTGAAATAAAGGGAAGAAACGAAATGGTAAGTCACAATGTGTTTAGTTAAAAAAAATTGTATTGGGAAGTATGTATTAAGGAAAGTCAGTAACTTTATTCTGGTGTGCGAAAGTGACGTGCTTCAAGACACATTCCAGCGTTTTTCAGTGTTCATACCGTTCACTTCGATGAAGGCTGACAGCAAAAGTGGCAGTAACTGCCAGATGTGGTTTTAATGAATAGCTGTCGTTATTTATTCCGCACATTTATTCTCTTCGCGGCATACGCTGCGTACAGTTGCCGTCAATGGCAGGAGCCCAGCCAATAACTTGGAGCGCCGAGTCGCCGCCTGCGATTGGACGGAGTCTGGCGGCAGCCAATTACCTCCGTTCCGTTCCTCAGCCGCTCCCCCTTCCCCTCCCAGCCGTCTTTTATTCTGGGCGGCCTTTGCTTCGCACACTGCGGCGACACATCTAATTTGAGTAAACACGTTTTGTTTCGATCAAGGAAACAGGCGGCCATATAAGGTTTCTGTCTGGAGGCGGACATTCACCCCTGGGGGTCGCGTGGGGGCGGGTGGAGTGAACCCTGGCAGGGCACGGCTGCAGCCTACAGCCCACAGCCGCCTTGGGGCAGGTCACGCTCTGGCCCCTCAAGCGTGCACAATAAAGTTTGGAACACTTGGCAACAATCGAGTAGCGTCTAACAATCTAAAGGGTGAATAAATATGGAAATAATCACAAGGAAATATCTTCCTGGCAAGCAGTCGTGTTACTAGGCACAGTCATGAAGTTTTAATTATTGATGACTAACTGAAAACCTCAGCTGACAGATGTTGTTGATATACCTCGGGATCTCCTGCAGTCGCGCTATTCACCTGTGTCCTCGGTGGCTCAGATGGATAGAGCGTCTGCCATGTAAGCAGGAGGTCCCGGGTTCGAGTCCCGGTCGGGGCACACATTTACAGCTGTTCACATCGAGGTATATCAACAACACCTGTCAGCAGCTGAGGTTTTCAGTTATTCATCATTTATTCCAGGGAAAAGCTGAACGGTCATCAACAGTAACTGTTCTTTCGAGAACAAGTTACTGTCTTCGTATAAATTTTTATTATTGCCTCCGAAAACATCAGTATGTGACCATATTCACCCACATGCGTGACACATGTTTACCGAGAAAGGTTTCAAATGGCTCGGAGCACTATGGGACTTAACATCTGAGGTCATCACTCTCTTAGAACTTAGAACTACTTAAACCGAACTAACCTAAGGACATCACACACGCCCAAGCCCGAGGATGGATTCGAACCTGCGACCGTAGCAGTAGCGCGGTTCCGGACTGAAGCGCCTAGAACCGCATGGCCACACCGGCTGGCCCGAGAAAGGGGAGGTAGGGAAAGACCATGGTTCTGCAAGTCTACATTTTGACTGTTCGGGAAACGTTATCAATCGAAAATCATCCCGTTAACATCCTAGGAATACCTCCCAAGGGATGAATTATTCATTCGTAAAAAGAGGAGGAAACCCTTTGTTGCAAGTCAGGAGAATACGAGGGGGAGAGTATGGATGAGGGTGAAATTTTTATTGCCCAAGAAACCTGCTCTACTGACTTCATTTCCGAAAATTTTTGAGAAGGCGATGTGTTATAGAAAAGTATCTCACCTGAGCAACAATAACACACACCTTAATGATAGTTTATAATATCATAGAGTTAATACAATAGCTTTTTGTAGTACATTCATTGAGGTTTGTACAATACCTTATTAACAAAATATATGTAAAATCTTCCAAAAGAAGAACCATTTTTCTGAGTTTGTAAATGATAGATTTCAGCTATCAGTCGTCCTTTTTAAATTTTATTGGCAAGCCAAGATTTCAGCTAGAAACCAGCCGTTCTCAATGCACTATCATTTTTGATTAGTGCATGCAATACCTGTTGGTCGGACTTCATCCACAGTTCATAGAATCAATGAACTGTGGATGAAGCCCGACCAACAGGCATTACATGCGTTGATAAAAAATGATAGTGCATTTAGAATGTCTGGTTTCTACCTGAAATCTATACTTGCCAATAAAATTTAAAATGGACGACTGATAACTGAAATCTATTATTTACAGGTCATTATAACAGTCGTTGCGTGCAGCAGCCTTCTGAATGGAAGGTAACCTGATGAAGAACGATTTTGATTAGTTTCAAAAAAAAATGATTAAAAAACGAAGCAGGCTCTCTCCTAAGTGTACATCCTGAAAACAAAAACTGTGAATATCTTTATCTCGTGAAGATGGTTATCAGTGTTTGGTAGTCACTGCGTCCTCTCTACACACAGATGAGTTCTTCAGCTGTGCGGGACATGAACTGGATGGGACCATCACGTTTATCATTGGATATGAGGTGCCATTCCTCAATAGCAGCTACAGTGAGATCCTGAAGCTTGTCAGGTGGATTCTTACTCTGTGCAATGGCCACCTTCAACAGATGCCGTGCATGCTCAATGGCATTCATGTCTGGGGACAGTGCTGGCCAATTCATTCGGCTGATTTGCAACTTTGAAGGTGCCGAGACACTGCTGGAGTACAATGCTGTCTTGGATTGTCATGGACAAGGACGAAGCTGTTACCAACTTCACGTTTGTAGGACCTTACAGTCATTTTTAGGACCTTCTGGAGGTATCGCAGACAAAAAAGTTGCCATAGATGTGAACTAGAGAAGTCCGCCATCCCATAATTATTGCTTCCCAGAACATTACACTTCTACTTGTTAAAGGATGGACTTCCTGAACGTATCGGCGTTCCCAGTGTCGTCTTGCGATTCTACAGACCCGAATTCGTCTGGTGTCCGGTCGCAAAGCAGTCCCGATCTAGTCAGCAAACATGGCATTACTCCATCCTGCAGTGGTCCAATGTTGATGTGCAAGAGCCCAGGGCCTTCCAATGCTTCGGTTCCGTTGGTTCAATGCAAAAATTCTCATTGATCTTCTGGAATGAAGACCACCCTGATCCCAGCTCCTACGCAATGTTCGGTCTGAGATACGAATCCCCGTTGCCCGGGATAAGTCGTTTCCAGCATTTGAGCGCCTGCGATCCGACAGTTTGAGGAAACGAATATACGTTGGTGTTGTCATACGAGGACGACAACTGCGAAATCTCTCGTTCGCATTACCCGTCTCTCTGTGCTTTCTTCATACCTTAAACATTCCACATTGAGTGACGTGTAACCTATCGGCAAAATCTTGCTGTATATCGCAGTCTTGTATGCCTCGATGTGGCATTTTACTGCAGTGCTGAACACATACTGAATGAAGCTGTCGTTGATACTGGTCTGCTCGCGTTGTGCCGCTGCGGCGGCGGTATGTTTACACGACAGGGAAACGGCAGCGTGGTATCCCAGTAGCATATGGGCTCTAACTGGATACTGCATCCAGTGCCCAAGTCAGTGAGACCTCCAGTATCGTAGACTAAATTTTACGATAGTATTCCAAACTTTTGTTGAGCAGTGTATAATATGAATGAAAACATACACAACACTGTGTAATATCCCAGAATATTTATTGTTATGTCACAAAACCGTTTTCGGCTGCTACGCCATCTTCACGTACAAAGAGAAGTATATGGTACAGCAAAAGTTCTTTGGATGAAAAATTTTAAACTAGTGCATGTGCAGAGTATCTCCATTTCCACAGATGAAAAGATTTAAATGACCTGATCAAAATCAGAACCAAGCTTAATCCGAGTCATGGTATTCTTAATTCAGCTGTCTTAGTGAACAAGTTAATGGACATGAAAATTCCCCCTAGCACCAAGCTAGTTTCTTTCGACGTTACCAACTTATTCACTAATATATCTGTTCAGGACTGCCTAAACGTTCTCACAGACTTAATAGACAAATTAGTATTTAATCAAGCTGGCACAGATGACATAAGGTTAGCTACACAAACTAGTTTAGCTAAGATAAGTTCCTTTTCAGTGGTAGGATATACAAACATTTGACTGGTCTAGCTACGGAATTCCCTCTCAGTCTAGTCCTTGCTGAAGTGATAATGGACAATTTTGAAATACAGTTTTTGAAAAATAATCCACACCCTTCCAAGGTTTGATGCCGGCTAAGGTATGTTGATGATGTGTTGTACTTACTGACAGGTCCTACTAGAAACTTTCAGAAATTTCTCAAGAAACTAAACGCTAAACACAACAGTATGAACTTCACAAAGGAGTTTGGCGCTAACTAAATAAATTATTTAAATTTAACCATAGGTATCAGTGACTATATTCGTACTTTCAAGATTTATAGGAAACAAACCACCACAGATATTATAATACCTGCCAATTCTCAACACCCAGTGACCTATAAACATGCTGCCTTTCATTCAGTGAGACATCGTCTAATATCCATGCCCATGAATTAAGACAACTTCTAAATGGAATTAAATGCAAATAAATAGCACCAAACAATGGCTTGCCTCCCGCCCTGTTCTCGACCAACCACATGAATAACACAATAAATAACGTAAATTCCTTATTTAGAAAACGTTTCACTGAACGTAGCCAGAGAACCTAAATTCAGGAACTTCGAAACATTATTTTATGCTCACAACACTTTTGAACACTTTTTGCCCAATGCTAAAGACAGAACTACAGTAGCACAAAAGAGAGGGATATATAAGATTACTAGTAATTGTGGGAAGTTCTGGTGGAAAGGATCACAACGACAGCTGGAAACTTCAAAGGGAGACTGTACCTGCGGACCACTTGCTTAAAGAGGATCATAGTTAAAAAGTGAAACACAAAGCGTTACATCACATCCGTGAAGGGAGGGAGATAAACCATCTAGAAATAATGGAAATTGATAAACACAGTTTTCCAGTCTCTACATTTTGTATAGATAACCAGCAACTTCATCAAATTTCTTAAAGCATTTATTAACGACTCTGTCAGCAATTACAGTGCTTGTATTAGGTTAATACTTTCAAACTGTAGTGGTCCATTTTCAACCCTTGCCTACTGAAGCTGCACTTATATTGCCTGATCTTATTAATAAACATCAAAGTTTACAAAATGAATGCCACAATCCATACATGCCTCTTACCAAGTCAAAATCAAACTCCCCTTGTGTCCAATTTTGTACGAGGCATGTGTGGATTGTGCCATTCATTACATAAACATTTGTGAAGTACACTCCTGGAAATGGAAAAAAGAACACATTGACACTGGTGTGTCAGACCCACCATACTTGCTCCGGACACTGCGAGAGGGCTGTACAAGCAATGATCACACGCACGGCACAGCGGACACACCAGGAACCGCGGTGTTGGCCGTCGAATGGCGCTAGCTGCGCAGCATTTGTGCACCGCCGCCGTCAGTGTCAGCCAGTTTGCGGTGGCATACGGAGCTCCATTGTAGTCTTTAACACTGGTAGCATGCCGCGACAGCGTGGACGTAAACCTTATGTGCACTTGACGGACTTTGAGCGAGGGCGTATAGTGGGCATGCGGGAGGCCGGGTGGACGTACCGCCGAATTGCTCAACACGTGGGGCGTGAGGTCTCCACAGTACATCGATGTTGTCGCCAGTGGTCGGCGGAAGGTGCACGTGCCCGTAGACCTGGGACCGGACCGCAGCGACGCACGGATGCACGCCAAGACCGTAGGATCCTACGCAGTGCCGTAGGGGACCGCACCGCCACTTCCCAGCAAATTAGGGACACTGTTGCTCCTGGGGTATCGGCGAGGACCATTCGCAACCGTCTCCATGAAGCTGGGCTCCGGTCCCGCACACCGTTATGCCGACTTCCGCTCACGCCACAACATCGTGCAGCCCGCCTCCAGTGGTGTCGCGATAGGCGTGAATGGAGGGACGAATGGAGACGTGTCGTCTTCAGCGATGAGAGTCGCTTCTGCCTTGGTGCCAATGATGGTCGTATGCGTGTTTGGCGCCGTGCAGGCGAGCACCACAATCAGGACTGCACACGACCGAGGCACACAGGGCCAACACCCGGCATCAAGGTGTGGGGAGCGATCTCCTACACTGGCCGTAGACCTCTGGTGATCGTCGAGGGGACACTGAATAGTGCACGGTACTTCCAAACCGTCATCGAACCCATCGTTCTACCATTCCTAGACCGGCAAGGGAACTTGCTGTTCCAACAGGACAATGCACGTCCGCATGTATCCCGTGCCACCCAACGTGCTCTAGAAGGTGTAAGTCAACTACCCTGGCCAGCAAGATCTGCGGATCCGTCCCCCATTGAGCATGTTTGGCACTGGATGAAGCGTCATCTCACGCGGTCTGCACGTCCAGCACGAACGCTGGTCCAACTGAGGCGCCAGGTGGAAATGGCATGGCAAGCCGTTCCACAGGACTACATCCAGCATCTCTACGATCGTCTCCATGGAAGAATAGCAGCCTGCATTGCTGTGAAAGGTGGATATACACTGTACTAGTGCCGACATCGTGCATGCTCTGTTGCCTGTGTCTATGTGCCTGTGGTTCTGTCAGTGTGATCATGTGATGTATCTGACCCCAGGAATGTGTCAATAAAGTTTCCCCTTTCTTGGACAATGAATTCACGGTGTTCTTATTTCAATTTCCAGGAGTGTATATGTTGCCACTATGATGTTTATTACTAAGATCATGCATTGCCATTGAAATCTCAGCAGGCCAGGCTTGAAAATGAACCTGTAAGTTTCTAAACTAGTCCCCCAATACAAATACTGCAACAGAATCGTTAATAAACATTTTAAGAAATTTTATAAACTTATATCCATCTCACCAAGCGTAGTACTGAATGACCAAACACAGGTCCCTTAATCGCCGTTTCTAACTGCAGATATTACTCATACTCCTATCTAGGTTGCTTTGTTAAAAAAAATTTACTTTGAACAATCACAGGTCCTTCACTTACCTGCTTAATGTCACTAGTAAAGCTTGCATGTTTGTAATTTAAGAACTATTAAAGAAAATATTATTTTGTACAGCCGCATCTTTGTAATGTGTCACCAAAATTTGTTATCCTAATTATTTTCTTCTATGAACGACTGTTGCAACTTATATGCAGTCCTTTAGTTGAAGAGTCACATATTTTATCTTAGTTAAATAACCTTATACCGCCATTACACTGAAATAATCTCCCTTGTTTTACTGCTACGCCTAATATTAACATTTTTCATCTTTAGAAATGGAAATACTCTGTAAAAAATCTTTAATCGAACAAAATTTTACTGCACCACATACATAAAATTGTACCTGTTGGTGGCGTAGCAGCGGAAACCTATTTCTTAAACAAATAATGTATACTGTAAATTATTCCACCATTGCTGTGTATGGTTTCATTCATAATGTACAAAATATTCTACCAAGAACCAACGGAACTGCCACTCCATGCAACAACAATATCATAAGTAAATCTCAGTTTGGAATTCAGAGTCATTCTACACGTTTTACACGCAGTAAAATAACAAAACCATACAGGTTGATATATTTTGCAACCTGTCTAAGGCGTTTGCCTGTGTGAATCACAATATTTTCCTAGGTAAATTAAGGCTTTATAAAACAGATGGTATAGACAACCAATGGAAAATATCATATATAAACAAAAAAAATTGTACTTAGTAATTCAACCAACGTAATCAGAGGAGATTATTCTAACTGAGAGCAATCATGTATGGGGTTCCCCAAGGCTCTATCTTCCCTGCCCATCCTCATGTAGGTTAATGACCTTCCATATACTGTACTATGAGCAGAGTTAGTCTTTTTTACAGATGATATTAGTATTCTAAGGAATCCAGCCATACGTACAGCAACAGAAGAAGTGGTAACTGATCTAACTTTGAATTTCAGCTAGGCATATCATATTCAGTTCCGCTCATGTAGAGGTACTGCACCAATTACAAACGTAACACATAGAGAGGAAATAAAAACTGAGACGGAAATTTCAAGTCTTTTATCTTTTCATGTCGCTGAGAATTTAAAGTGGGAGAAGCATATTTTTTAACTACAAAAACAACGTAGTTTAAACACATATACACTTAAAATATTTGCAATCCTAGGTGAGAGTCAGTAAGTTGACATATTTTTCATATTTTCATTCACAAATAACTTCGTATAATATAAAGTTGTTACGTAACTCGTCTTTATGAAAGAGCTTTCAGTGCTGAAAAAGTTTCTGCAGGAGTAATATTTGTTGGCTACCAATGATTATCTTGCAGATATCTGTTTAGGCCCTCCCATGAACCATGGACCTTGCCGTTGGTGGGGAGGCTTGCGTGACTCAACGATACAGATAGCCGTACCGTAGGTGCAACCACAATGGAGGGGTACCTCTTGCGCGGCCAGACAAACGTGTGGTTCCTGAAGAGGGGCAGCAGCCTTTTCAGTAGTTGCAGGGGCAACAGTTCTGATATTTGACTGATCTGGCCTTTTAACATTAACCAAAATGGCCTTGCTGTTCTAGTACTGCGAACGGCTGAAAGCAAGGGGAAACTACGGTCGTAATTTTCCCCGAGTCATGCAGCTTTACTATATGGTTAAATGATGATGGCGTCCTCTTGGGTAAAATATTCCGGAAGTAAAATAGTCCCCCATTCGGAACTCCGGGCGGGGACTACTCAAGAGCATGTTATCAGGAGAAAGAAAACTGGCGTTCTACGGATCGGAGCGTGGAATGTCAGATCCCTTAATCGGGCATGTAGGTTAGAAAATTTAAAAAGAGAAATGGATAGGTTAAAGTTAGATATAGTGGGAATTAGTGAAGTTCGGTGGCAGGAGGAACAGGACATCTGGTCAGGTGAGTACAGGGTTATAAATACAAAATCAAATAGGGAGTAAGTTTAATAATGAATAAAAAAATAGGTGCACGGGTAAGCTACTACAAACAGCATAGTGAACGAATTATTGTGGCCAAGATAGATACGAAGCCCACACCTACTACAGTAGTACAAGTTTATATGCCAACTAGCTCTGCACATGACGAATAAATTGAAGAAATGTATGATGAAATAAAAGAAATTATTCAGATAGTGAAAGCAGACGAAAATTTAATAGTCATGGGTGACTGGAATTTATCAGTAGGAAGGGAGAGAAGGAAACATAGTAGGTGAATACGGATTGGGGCTAAGAAATGAAAGAGGAAACCGCCTGGTAGAATTTTGCGCAGAGCATAACTTAATCATAGCTAATACTTAGTTTAGAATCATAAAAGAAGGCTGTATACATGGAAGAACCCTGGAGATACTAAAAGGTATCAGACAGATTATATAATGGTAAGACAGAGATATAGGAACCAGGTTTTAAATTGTAGAACATTTCCAGGGGCAGATGTGTACTCTGACCACAATCTATTGGTTATGAACTGTACATTAAAACTGAAGAAACTGCAGAAAGGTGGGAATTTAAGGAGATGGGACCTGGATAAACTGAAAGAACCAGAGATTGTACAGAGTTTCAGGGAGAGCACAAGGGAACAATTGACAGGAATGGGGGAAAGAAATACAGTAGAAGAAGAATGGGTAGCTTTGAGGGATGAAATAGTGAAGGAAGCAGAGTATCAAATAGGTAAAAAGACGAGGGCTAGTAGAAACCCTTGGGTAACAGAATAAATATTGAATTTAATTGATGAAAGGAGAAAATAAAAAATGCAGTAAATGAAACAGGGAAAAAGAAATACAAACGTCTCAAAAATGATATTGACAGGAAGTGCAAAATGGCTAAGCAGGGATGGCTAGAGGACAAATGTAAGGATGTAGAGGCTTATCTCACTAGGGGTAAGATAGATACGGCCTACAGGAAAATTAAAAAGACCTTTGGAGAAAGGTAAACCACTTGCATGAATATCAAGAGCTTTGATGGAAACCCAGTCTTAAGTAAAGAAGGGAAAGCAGAAAGGTGGAAGGAGTATATAGAGGGCCTATACAAGGGCGATGTATTTGAGGACAATAGTATGGAATTGGAAGAGGATGTAGATGAAGTTGAAATGGGAGATATGATACTGCGTGAAGAGTTCGAAAGAGCACTGAAAGACCTGAGTCGAAACAAGGCCCACGGAGTAGACAACATTCCATTAGAACTACTGACAACCTTGGGGGAGCCAGTCTTGACAAAACTCTACCATCTGGTGAGCAAGATGTATGAGACAGGCGAAATACCCTCAGACCTCAAGAAGAATATAATAGTCCCAATGCCAAAGAAAGCAGGTTTTCACACATGTGAAAATGACCAAACTATGATTTTAATAAGTCACAGCTGCAAAATACTAACGTGAATTATTTACGGACGAATGGAAAAACTGATAGAAAGCCGACCTCGGGGAAGATCAGTTTGGATTCCGTAGAAATGTTGGAACACGTGAGACAATACTGACCCTACGACTTATCTTAGAAAAGAGATTAAGGAAAGGCAAGCCTACGTTTCTAGCGTTTGTAGACTTTGAGAAAGCTTTTGACAATGTTGATTGGAATACTCTCTTTCAAATTCTGATGATGGCAGGGATAAAATACAGAGAGCGAGAAGCTATTTACAATTTGTACAGAATTTGGAAGATCAGTTGAACGGAATGGACAGTGTCTTGAAAGGAGGATATAAGATGAACATCAACAAAAGCAAAACGAGGATAATGGAATGTAGTCGAATTAAGTAGGGTGATGCTGAGGGAATTAGATTAGGAAATGAGACACTTAAAGTAGTAAACGACTTTTGCTATTTGGGGAGCAAAATAACTGATGATGGTCGAAGTAGAGAAAGCATTTCTTAAGAAGAGAAATTTGCTAACATCGAGTATTGATTTAAGTGTCTGGAAGTCGGTTCTCAAAGTATTTGTATAGAGTGTAGGCATGTATGGAAGAGAAACGTGGACGATATATAGCTTAGGCAGGAAGAGAATAGAAACTTTCGAAATGTGGTGCTACAGAAGAATGCTGAAGGTTAGATGAGTTGATCACATAACGGATGAGGAGGTATTGAGTAGAATTGGGGAGAACAGGAGCTTGAGGCATAAGTAGAAGAAGGGATCGGTTGGTTGGACATGTTCTCATACATCGAGGGATCACCAATTTAGTATTGGAGGGCAGTGTGGAGGGTAAAAATCGTAGAGGGAGTCAAGAGATGAATACACTAAACAGATTAAGGAAGATGTAGGTTGCAGTAGGCACTGGGAGATGAAGAAGCTTGCACAGGATAGAGTAGCATGGAGAGCTACATCAAACCAGTCTCAGGACTGAAGACCACAACAACAACAACATCTGTTTAGGCATTTTAAGTGCTGTTTACCACATTTACTCCATCACGAGGTTAGTTGTCAATAAATAATAGTAAATAACAATAAAGGGAACAACGGTTTACATAATTACAATACCAGAAGAAACAATGACGTTCATTAGTCCACACTTACGTTGGCTTTAGACAAAAATGCATGTAGAATGCAGAAACCAAACTTTCTGCCACTTACCCGGTGATATGAATCGCCTAATAGACCGCAATGTGAAATTTGAAACCAAGAGTAATAAATTTCTCATTAATAGCTCCTTCTGTTTCGTAGAAGAATTGTTGTAACATGTAAAAGTTGGTGCGTGGGATTTAGTAACTCATATCTGCATAATTTTTAACAAAAGAAAACAGCACTTCTGAAAGATCAACACACAGAAATATTTGAAAATGGATTTGTCATTTTAAGATAAAATAGAGATTGACGACTTATCGTGCAAATTATCCACGTAATAGGAAACTAACTAGGATAGAAGCTGTGTGACTGTCCTGCATTGAGCTGGGTGTTGTCATGAAACACCACGTCCCGCCTTGGAAATCTCCAGTACTGTAATGAGACACCGTTGCTACGTTTCTGTGATCGTTCATCCCTTATTAGATAATCTGTTAGCACCACATCACGATAGTGCCAGAAACCTCAGAATCATTGTGTCCGTTTCGGCCGTGTTGAAGCCACAATTTTCCACTGAATGCTTTTCACCTTAGTCTCGGCGTCATTGTGAGACAACTAGCACTCGTTCTTGCTGATTAGGTGGCTAATCAAGTAATCCACATTGTCCTCTTACAGCTGCCACATTCCTGGCGGTTCCTAGGTTCTGCGGGCTTTTTGAATGTTTGCGAACAACTACGGAATCCAGGAACGTTTATCACTTTCAAAATGTCGTAAAATGTGTATGAAATTGATTCATGCTTGATTTTAATTTCGTGTACTGTAGTCATACATCCGTCTTAGAACACCATAGCTTCCTCCTCTCTTGTGACTCCATCATTCAGACACCTCTGCCCACAGCGCCATATGACGGAGCATTATTGCAATACACTACCAATCAGCATGGATTCATTTTATTTTGTCTCTTCTAGTGATGTACCACGATAAACTGACGAGGTGAGTTTAATGGGAGCAGAGAACGTTATGACCATCGCTGTCATGCCTGTTTACAAAGTTCGTTTCGTTTTCTTTGTCTCAGAAGTCTTACTCGCGATGGGTAGGTTCGACTGGATGATAGATTCTATCGTAAAGCTACAGAATCATCGAGTTTAACAACTCGAACATCGAGCCCAGCTCCGAATGCCAAATCTGACGAGCCAAAGTTAGCATTATCTTGACAAATAAACAGTTTACCGAAACCTTAGCATTAAGCGAAAGTTTTACTACAGTTAATATGGTCCTTACACGACATAAACAACTAGCTGATCTCAGCAGCCCTGGAGCCATAATCTTATTATAGTATTAGCTTAGTACCCACTGCTTTGCTCCTGTGAATTGTGTGGCCTGCAGCTTATTTTTAAATCGAATTTTATGTTGTTCACAAACTGCAACACCTAAACTATTCACTCTTATTAACACAGTAGAAGCATAGTATTTTCCAAGTGTAGTAATAATGAAAATGCGATTGTGGTAGCTGGAGTCCAAGATTTCTATTAATCACGCCTTTTGCGTTCTTGAGGAGAATTATTTTGCATGGAAACTTGGAATCCCCTAGCACATCTACATCTAACCGAAAAGTGAAATACCAGTTTTCATACATACGGCTTTAAAAATATTTTAATATAGCGAAATACTTTCTTAAAAACTGTCAACCCCTTTTCACCCACTTAGAGGTTGAATTTCCAAAACCACTGAAACACGTATTTTCTTTTTTCTAACCAAGAAGCCAAATACCAGTTGTTGTATGTGTAGGTTTTCTATCTAGTAATTATTTCATAACAATTTAATTTCAGAAACAGTTTTTACCCACTATTTAACCCCCTTAGTGGTTGAATTTCTAAAAATGTTGGAATACGTAATTTTTTATTTCTCACTGAGAAACCTAATTCTAGTGTATTTCGTTCTAGCTTGCAAATGCCTTAATTCCGACACATTTTCAAAACCTCTTTCATTTTCTATGCCACACCCTCTCGAAGCTTCAGGTTCCTATCCTCAGCAGTTTGGGCTACGTGATGATGAGTCGGTGAATCAGTAACTTTCTATTTCGCCCCTTGAGGGGCTGAGTTTTCAAGAACAGTGAAACAAGAATGTTTCATTTCTAACCGCGAATCCGAACATCAGTTTTCAAAGATTTACTGTTAAAGATGCTTTTACAATAAAATATTTTTAAAACATTTCACCCAATATTTCACTCTCTTATGGATCGAATTTCAAAGAAGATGAAATGTGGATCATTTTTTTCTAACAGAGGCACAAAATACAAAAGTTCTTAGATTTAGCTTCAAAAGTACTTGCTTAATAAAATATTTTCATAAAAGATTTCGTTCCATATTTCATCACTGTAGAGGTTGAATTGCCAAAATGTGTGAAACGTATGTTTTATTTGTAACATATAAGTCAAATTACCAATTTGCATGGGTATAGCTTTAAAAATACTTCAGCAGTTCCTTAACATTGATTTCTTTAGAAAACTGTCACTCTCTATTTCACTGCTATAGGGGCTAAATTTCCAAAAATGCAGATACATATATTTATTTATTTCTGATGTAGAAAGCAAAGTAGGTCTAGCTTCAAGTTAACTTAATAGCCACATGCTGTCAAAAAACTATTTATCCCCTATTTCATCCCCTTAGCAGGGGAATTTCAGAAAATCCCCTCCAAAAGACGCCAGCAGTATAAGATCAACAGCCCTTCCATATTTAAAGATTTTGTCCTTAGTGGTTCGGACTGGACGGTGACGAGCAAGTCATTCGGAACATTGCCTTTTATATGTACAGAATGGACACAATCCTGTAAAGCTACAGTTGAAACGCTTCCAACCGAAGTGCTTCACCCACTAAAGTGAGCCATGATGACGTACAGAAATTTACTCCACTTGCAAGTGTCTATCTGTTCAGTACACGACAAATTTAAACTATTACACGTGAGAAGGCTCTTACTTTTACACGACAATGTTGGAGTTGTTTTTAAGCTACGTGCGCCTCCTCTACCCATCCTCATTTTTTTATTTGTATATTTAAGTAGACGACTTCTCCCACATTCTTTTCTACGTATTACGTTTACTAAGTACAGTGACGTCTTTATCTTCTTTACTTCGACTATTAAACGTTTAGGACCTTGATCTACTTAGAGGTTATCCAAATGAATAGCGCAGTAACGTAGAAGCACTCCAAGGAAGTTTTGAACTTTTGAGATAATATTTGTTGGTCTATTTTTAAACAACCTTCAATGACGTGTCTAAATATCACTCTAAGACTCTGCAGCTATGATTAACAACAAGTACGTCACGTATCATTCTCGAGAAATATGAGAGTTTCTATTGAGCTGAGCATCTGGGTGATCTATTAGCTTGCAATTTTATTCCCCCAATAATAAATTAATATGCTCTCTGTTGTCAAGAAGTATATCTTCTCACAGGGCCACAGATATTTACACTTATGGTCTATCATATCTATGTTCGTACTGTTGACGAAAGATCTTTTAAACATTATATTGTATATTGTATTACGACTTTATTGACTATATTACACATGACGAAGGGTACATAAGTGCCTTGAATCTACCGCCACAGAATCTATTAGAAAATACATTGTTTACAGATGCTGCAACTTGATGAACCGTAGTAGTACCCTTCGGCAGGAAACTTCGGGTCCTTGATTCCTTTCTCTCTCTGTCTCTGTCATTCTACACTTTCGTCGATTATGTTGGCCTTTGACCGTGGCAATTTTAAGTTGATAGAGGCATATGAGGAAACCTGTACAGGCTTATCAAGAAATCATCTAATTACACACCTGCAGTGGCGTAAGAGGAACAACATTTCAGCCCAAAGCAGGAAGATCGTAATGAAATGTGAATGTGCTATCTTTCGAATTTAACTATTGATTCCATTTACAGCGACGCCTTTTAGACGAGACGTAATGAGTATGTACTATACGAGTAGGCGTGCTGATAGTTTTGTATCAAAAATTACACGATACGTGTTTTTCACTTCCTTCTCATGATGCCACAGTTAGTTGTCTCCCTGTATTTTTGGAAAAAATTGTCATATTTGCAGAGTCATTCACAGGGATTACTTAAAAATTAGGCAGTTTACAACCTTAACTAATCCGATTCACTTCCGTGTTTGTTGCGTTACAGAAATCAGCGATGTAGTCTTTATTATCGTTTTCAACTGAAGTGATCGTGTAGGCCACTGTAAGACCTTTGTGTATGTCTAAATTTTCTAATATTTCATATCTGTAGCAGCCCTTTTAGCTTCTCATTTTGTGTGAAAGATTTGTACTATACAGAGAACTATCTTTACACTATTGACGTTCAAAACGCATTAATAGTTTGAAAGAGGTGTTGAAGTTGTGCCACTAATTTTACGTAATTATTCAGCAACATAAAGACAGTTGAATATAACGAGCCCTGTAGACATCATTAGAGCAAAGCAATAGGCAAACGACAGCAGGGCGGAATTCTTCTGCATTCCCTAATAACGTTTCCTCAGCTCTGAAAAAAAGGAAAAAAGCAGTATAGCAATTTTCGAAGTAGTACCGTCGAAGAGTGGCCCACTTTCCATCGAAAACAAGTGATAATAACTAATGAAATGAGTTACTCACAGAAAATTGTCCTCAGAGAGAAAGGCGAGCAGTATCTCCTCTTCTGCTGTGTTCTTAATTAAAGAACTCATTTCCAACGTGCTTTTCAGACGCAACGGCAATTAATCGATTGCAATGTTCTTGGTTCTTTAAATGAAACTTGCTTAATAAGACGATACTTACGTACCACCTCTACTCCTTCTTTCGAAGAACTGACACTGTTGCCTGGTTACGAGGATGCATATCCATGCGGATTCTAATTAAGTGGCTTTACATAGGTTCTTCTTTTTATCTTGATTGTATCGGTCACGGTAAGCACTGGTAACGTTACTACAAAAGAACACTATCGTTAATGCTTAGCAGACCATACGTGAGCTCACAGTGAAGATGGTGGTTTCTTGCTATTCACATACTTTTTTATCAGTTTAAACACAATACATAACACCTCTCATCATACTGTTCAATTTCACATTACACTTCAGAACACATATAAACTATTTTTACGTGATGATGGGAGCCCAGCTGAGAGATAGTCGTCTGACAAAAGAAAGCCATTAGGTGGAGAAAAAAAAAAGAGGCCATTATCCTCGCTATTGACATTTCTTTGTCGAAAGCATCGCAAATACGACACGCTGAAACTTCAAAACATATGATTACACTGTGAAGCTCTTAATTTATGATATTTACTGAAATGCCTAATGAAATGATGAGAAACATTTTAAATCCATTGTCTTTGCAGTCGAGAGATTGCTCATTTTGTTTAATATCTAGTTTCTCGTTGCACCATAGCATTGTTTAAATTAAAATTTAATAGATGTACAAATAGAAACGTTTTCTGTCTATAGACCGAGTAAAGAATAATTTTATGATGTACTTTCTTAGAAAAGAGATCACAAATAGACATTTCCCTTCACAGGAATTGTATAAATAATTTTTTTAACGACTTGGTAACTTTCTGGCAGAGTAAGTTTTTGTCATGCATCACCCTAGTGTTATGATGTGACATAGGTATTAAACATGGCCACTTTTACTGTAATATTTTTTCTGCTTGAGCTTTGTCATATTTAGATATAAGTTATTGCATTTGCTGCTGCTGTTTGCCACGCATAATGTTACTGAATTTGACTTTGTATTACTCTGTTAAGCCAGTTTTACTATGGATTTATTTTTCTTGTTTGCTGTGCATTGCCTTATATTAGTTGTAATGTTGCATTTGCTGTGCTAATTTAGATTTGCTGCTGCTTGCTTGGACAATTTGCATTTTTTTTCCATTGCTGTTTGTATTAATTGTTTTGTGCCGCTGCATTGCCTCGTCCCTTAGTTTAGCATCTGAGCTCAGTAGATATAAGTTAGCTTAAGAGGGGGTAGACAATATAAGAGAATGAGTTGCGATGAATTGGAAGGAATGCATTGAGAAGCTACAAGAAAGTGGTTTGGCCAAAAAAGTATTTTGAAAGAGGATAGGAACAAAAAAAGTAGGGTTTAGGGACAACAGGTTTAGGTAGGATTTTCTTGGAAATAAATGATGAGGTAAGATGATGGAAAATAAATAATGAGGTCAGAAATATGTGAACATATAAATACAGAAAGCATGCTTGGATAGAATTTGTTTTGGCTGGAGCAAATGTTGAAATAAGAGGGACGATCTATGGAATGAAGTTTTGGGTTGGACAGCAGTACCAAATGTTACACTGAAAACAAACCCTGTCCTTTCCTTTTGTGTTATCCCACTATGTGTTTGTGTACCCTTGTGTATTTGTTTTCTTCGTGTCTCTGTGTACTGTTTCATAGATTTTTTTCTCTTGTAATACTAAGCTACTGTACATTCACTATGATGAGGAATACTGTTATCGTCAAATATAATTTGCATTAATAATATGTTATTTACTTTGTAAACATGTTTAGCCATTATTTGTTCTGTTTTGGTTTAATGCTCATGCGTGAAGATGATGTTTCAAAAGTTATTCTGAACTTTTATGTATTTACTTATGTCATAATTCCTGTAACACTGATGTATATGTTTATTTCTATTCTTTTGTAAAGCCCCTAATACTACAAATGCTATCTGTATTGTTATGTTCTTTAATGATGTATTTTGTACCTTTGTTATTGTATTCTTACTTTATAAAATTGTAACTGTCACCAGTTCATCAAATTAAGTAACTTGTAAGTTAAATTTCACTGCACACGTTTCTGATGGTCATAGTATATGGACAATATGTGAGAAGTAGGGACTGATAGTGTTTGCACGTGTGTTAATAATTCAGCAAGGAACTGGGTAGCAGCATTGCTGGTTCTAAGGACATTTCAAAAAAAAAATTGTGAGTGCACAAGTGGTGTTTTATGGACTTGCTGTATTCTCCACAAGAATCATCGATGGTGATTGTGCACCTGCACAGTCGCAACAGATGGCTGCTCGCCATCTCTACAAGGACTACTGTGGGTCTGCATCCTTGATGGCCCACCAATACCATTATTTCTACAAGGACTGCAGTGGGTCTGCACCTCTGGAGACCCACCAATATCATACTCCCTACCAAGACTACAGTGGGTCTGCTCTGTGATGACCTACCTACCAATATTCTTCAAAATTACGACTGACTCTGTGGTGGGTTTGCTCTGTTGTGGCCCATTACCTGTCTGCATGTCGAGAGTCAGCACTGTCTTTCCGTTGTAAGGACAACACTACTTCTTCAAGACTGCATGGAAATCCTCTACTTCCGTGTGAATTTTCTTTCAGTGCTCAGACTTTGAAAAAAATAAAAAAACACTGCACTTTTACTGTGATGAATCATTACGACTGTCTTCATGGACTGTGAGAAAATTTTAGCTTTTGCCCAACATTGTATCAATAAGTTTGTGCATTTGATATCTTTCTTATTGTAATTATGAAATGTTTATCAAATCATTATTGGCCACTGCCCAAAACAATTTGTAAAATTTTTTGTGGGGAGCATGGGGGCTATGTAAGTAGGCTGTTTAGATTTTTTTGATTGGTAACGCCACATAGCGCTTTGTATGAAAATCAGTGGCTGTGCTATGTGCAGTCTGTGGCTAGTTTGCATTGTTGTCTGCCATTGTAATGTTGGGCAGTTGGCTGTTAATAGCACGTAGCGTTGGGCAGTTGGAGGTGAGCCGCCAGCAGTGGTGGATGTGGGGAGAGAAATGGAGAAGTTTTGAAATTTGTAAGACTTGATGTCGTGAACTGCTATATACACTCCTGGAAATTGAAATAAGAACACCGTGAATTCATTGTCCCAGGAAGGGGAAACTTTATTGACACATTCCTGGGGTCAGATACATCACATGATCACACCGACAAAACCACAGGCACATAGACACAGGCAACAGAGCATGCACAATGTCGACACTAGTACAGTGTATATCCACCTTTCGCAGCAATGCAAGCTGCTATTCTCCCATGGAGACGATCGTAGAGATGCTGGATGTAGTCCTGTGGAAAGGCTTGCCATGCCATTTCCACCTGGCGCCTCAGTTGGACCAACGTTCGTGCTGGACGTGCAGACCGCGTGAGACGACGCTTCATCCAGTCCCAAACATGCTCAATGGGGGACAGATCCGGAGATCTTGCTGGCCAGGGTAGTTGACTTACACCTTCTAGAGCACGTTGGGTGGCACGGGATACATGCGGACGTGCATTGTCCTGTTGGAACAGCAAGTTCCCTTGCCGGTCTAGAAATGGTAGAACGATGGGTTCGATGACGGTTTGGATGTACCGTGCACTATTCAGTGTCCCCTCGACGATCACCACAGGTGTACGGCCAGTGTAGGAGATCGCTCCCCACACCATGATGCCGGGTGTTGGCCCTGTGTGCCTCAGTCGTATGCAGTCCTGATTGTAGCGCTCACCTGCACGGCGCCAAACACGCATACGACCATCATTGGCACCAAGGCAGGAACGACTGTCATCGCTGAATACGACACGTCTCCATTCGTCCCTCCATTCACGCCTGTCGCGACACCACTGGAGGCGGGCTGCACGATGTTGTGGCGTGAGCGGAAGACGGCCTAACGGTGTGCGGGACCGTAGCCCAGCTTCATGGAGACGGTTGCGAATGGTCCTCGCCGATACCCTAGGAGCAACAGTGTCCCTAATTTGCTGGGAAGTGGCGGTGGGGTTCTCTACGGCACTGCGTAGGATCCTACGGTCTTGGCGTGCATCCGTGCGTCGCTGCGGTCCGGTCCCAGGTCTACGGGCACGTGCACCTTCCGCCGACCACTGGCGACAACATCGATGTACCGCAATTCGGCGGTACGTCCACCCGGCCTCCCGCATGCCCACTATACGCCCTCGCTCAAAGTCCGTCAAGTGCACATAAGGTTTACGTCCACGCTGTCGCGGCATGCTACCAGTGTTAAAGACTACAATGGAGCTCCGTATGCCACCGCAAACTGGCTGACACTGACGGCGGCGGTGCACAAATGCTGCGCAGCTAGCGCCATTCGACGGCCAACACCGCGGTTCCTGGTGTGTCCGCTGTGCCGTGCGTGTGATCATTGCTTGTACAGCCCTCTCGCAGTGTCCGGAGCAAGTATGGTGGGTCTGACACACCGGTGTGAGTGTGTTCTTTTTTCCATTTCCAGGTGAGTATATTATGACTTTTAACGACTATTAACGTAAATTCATTGTTTGTTCTCTATTAAAATCTTTCATTTGCTAACTATGCCTATCAGTAGTTAGTGCCTACCGTAGTTTGAATCTTTTACTTAGCTGGCAGTAGTGGGGCTCGCTGTATTGCAGTAGTTTGAGTAACTAAGATTTTTGTGAGGTAAGTGATTTGTGAAACGTATAGGTTAATGTTAGTCAGGGCCATTCTTTTGTATGGATTTTCGAAAGACAGATTGCGTTGCGCTAAAAAATTTTGTGTGTCAGTTTAAGCACAATCTTGTATAATTGTTCTAAGGGGACGTTTCAATGATGTGATAAATCAACTGCATACAAGAATAAGTTTGGAAGTTGTTAATGGTTTTGAACTGTAATACACAAGTATACACTGGCGAAGGTGAGCTTGCAGTCTTCAATACAAACTTCATGATTTCCAAGCCGCTTCATTTCGAATAAAACACTCCCTCCGATCTTTCGGTAGCTACCTCCCCCACCCTCATTAGGAGTTGAAATGACTGGTGACGCTGGCGGAGACAACTGTCGAAAAGTAAACTGGGAAGATTTTACCGAAGCATGCAATCGCGAAGACTCCGAGGACAACTTACGGTTTAAAGGTTCACCGGCAGTGGCAGTGCGCTTCTCATGCTTAATGATAGCACCTAACACAGCAATATAGTATCCCTACCAGGCACACCACTAACATGTAGTTCAACCCAAATGAAATAAGAAACTAAATGCAAGCTGGTTCGCTCCACAAAAACTTCGTGACTGAAACACTCCTCGCGTCCACGATGCGGTATAGAGACATACCAGTGGTATCCTGTGTTATGCAATCCTTGTTTTTAAACCAGGATGGACCTCTTGAAAAGAGGGCCGATCTCATCCCTTGGGTTGTCCACTTCAAATCTCAGCTCGGTAGTTAATGACCTCATAGTCTACACGATCTTGAGCGTCAATCTCGTATCCCTCCTTTTCGTCTGACTCAAGGTAGGTGCAATAATTTATAAACTCAATAGTTTGTCTATTGTGAAGTCTGTCGAAATATAACAGAAAATACCTTGGTAAACAATTACCGATAAAGGCGCTTGAAAGTTAATAGAAAATGATTATTTTTTTATAGGTGAATAATGTAACTAGCCACAAATACTTTTAAGTGGCTTTGTTGAATGCGCAGCTTCCAATTAATGTTTCCATCATCGGCAACGCATCAGTTCCAGCATTGCACAAGAATATATGAATATTTAGCACCACTTCCGATAGTAAAACATGATAATGTGTCTTTATTTACTTATATATACATGGTAAATCACTTCATACACTTACATACGTTCTAGTGGACTGCTTTTTGTTTTGCTATGGGTAATCTATAAGCTGTTGCAATGTACAAAGTCAACATATTCTAAATAAAGCATTTGGCACTAACACACACTACATGACGTTTTTCACGTCGGCTTAAGCTTCACAAACGTACTTTATATTTGATATTTCTGTTTGTAAAGCAAACAGCGTCCACTAGATAAAGACATCAATCATTAACTATCAAACAGAGCTCTAAACTAAGCTAAGGTGCAACATGTCAGTAACAAATTAACTCATTTACTCTAAGGATGAACTTATTAGTGGAGGACTACGGGATGAGTTTTTTTTAGGAAGTTTTTAATAAGAACAACAGGCAACAGAAATTTGAACGAAGAGTTATAAGGGCATCAGCTTCCATATTACAAATTACACTTATCTTACCTCACACACAGACACATACACACAAATACACACACAGACACACACACACACACACACACACACACACACACACACACACACACACATACACACACAGACATATTTTCATGCACAAATTTGAATGAAAATCCTACTACTATTTACTTTTTAAATACATCAAAACAAATACAAATTCACAGAAGAAATCAAAACACTGGACTGACTAAAAAATATTATATCTTGAGTACAAACTAACCTCGATGCGCAGCATAACTATTTGCTAGAAAAATTAAAAAGACCACTTCGGAAATCAAGAATGGCACAGATGTATGAATTAATGTCTACAATGCAAAACTGAGTCAAAACATTGAAGGGCACTTGTATTTCAGGCCATTTCACAAACCCCGAAATTGAGTTAATTTCCACTTACCGACGCACTCGAAGCAGACTGGGCGCCTTCAGGATGCACAAATATGTCGGTTGCAGTTTCCACATGCGACTTAAGCCTTCTTATAAGATGATAGAGGACACAGGGAACATCTCTTCCGTTTCATAGAACCAACTCGTTAGTCTATAGATGCCACAGACTCTTTGAGAATACGTGCAATTGAATCTCTGAGTTCTATAGAGATTCTTCCATTGAGTAATCTTTCATTTAGAAACAACTCACGCCTTGAAAGACCTTTCAGGAAATCAGATTATTAGAGCGACTTGTTTTTTTTCTGAAGGTTCAAAAACAGCGTCCAAATTTACACCAAAAAACCTTGAGAAACACTGAAAACCCAGCCGCTGGCAAACGACAGGTGTACTTATTACTTGAAAAGGTCATACACTTTTAATCTAATCCATCAACATTATCTTTTGTTTGATTGTAAGACATTACAGTACCTGGTTTGCTGATTTCACTGTCAGTGCTCTCATAGTGATGTATGAATGAAATTAATGCCATAGCCTTATTTTTCTTTGGCACGTAGGAAGTAAGTGCAGTATCTTTCATAAAACCATATTCAGATAAACCCCAATTTTATATTCTTTCCAGGCAAGAATTGTGATGGAATTACTTTTTTATTTTTGTTCTCTGTGCCAAAGTAAGTTAGCTTTCATTTTTCAGATTGTTAAGAACTTCTAACCAACTGAAATAATTGTCAGCCACAATGTTTCTACAGGTACTTTTAATAGGCCTCACCAGTCGCATTACAATCTATGATGGTATTAATATAATTGCGTGGGCTTCCGGGGCCAGAGTCAGTCGACGCAAGTATTCTGGGTATGGTACCGCGTTATAATGTAAACAACTACTGCTTCTGGAGAAAAACGAACTTTAGGAGGGGGTGGGACGGCGTTCTTCTGGGTCTTCATTAGACCCAGAAGAAGGCCGATGCAACCGTGACCGAAACGTTGGTTTTTCTCCAGCAGCAGTAGTTTTTTACATTATGACCAAACCCAGAAAACTTTCATGTCGATGGTATTAACAGTTTGTTCTCTTGTGGTGGCAAACTCAGTCCATATTTTTTTTTTTTTTTGGCAACAAATAATGTCATGATTTTTAGACAGTATTTTTTAGTTTTTCGCCACATATACAATCTTATTATGCATCGCTCGTAAAATCATAGCAACATTTCATCAGTGCAGGATGTTTCTCCTATACAGTAACAATCTTGAGAGGTTCCAACGATAAATTAAATACATTTGATACTGCAGCTGCATGGCATGTTTTCAGTCTCTCATTTCTGATACTGCAATCATAAAATCGAAGAAACATGAATAGAATTAGTATACGCTTCAATGACAAAATGCAACGAAATACACTGATCTGACAAAAGTAATGAGATACTTGCTAATATCTTTTCAGACGTTCTTTTGCACGGCAACAACTCTACGGGGAAAGGACTTGACAAATCGTTGTAAGTACCCTCTGAAAATATTAAGCCTCGCTGCCTCTATAGCGGCCCATAATTGCGAAAGCATTGCCGGTGCAGGATTTTGTACACGAAATGACCTCTAGATCATGTCTCATAACTGTTCGTTGGGATTTACGTCGGACCAAATGATTCGCTCGAATTGTCCAGAATATTCGACAAACCAATGGCGAACAGCTGTGGCCCAGTGACACTGCCATTCATATACATTCCATCGTTCTTTGGGAACAAGAAGTCTATAAATGGCTACAAATAGTCTCCAGGTAGACGAACATGGCCATTTACAATCACTGATTGGTTTGGTAGGACGAGAGGATGTAAACACAGACCACACTGTTATGATGTCACTACCAGTTTGCAGAGTGCCTTGTTGACAAATTTGAACCGTGGCTTCGTGTGACCTGCACTACACTATCATCAGTTCTTAGCAACTAAAATCGGGACTCATCTGACCATGGAACGATCTTCCAGTCGTCAAAACTCCAACCGATATGGTCACAGGCCAAGGAGAGGTGCTGTTAGCGAATGCACTTGAGTCTGTCGTCTGCTGCCACAGCCCATTAACGCCAAATTTCGCCACAATAAGAGATACGTTCCTCTTATATCCTTCATTGATATATACGGTTCGTTAACGCAATTTTTTTTGTCTGTTGGCACTGGGAACTCTACCCAAACGCCACTGCTCTCAGCCGTTATGTGAAGGCCATCAGTCAATGAGTTCTCCGTAGCGAGAAGTATTTCTTGATCGGTGATCCACGGCATAGTCTTGGCACTATGGACCTCACGATACTGAATTCTCTAACAGTTTCCGAAATGGAATGTCCCAAGCGTTCAAAGTCTGTTGAAGTTTGAATCACAAGCCATGGCGATTGAGCGTGGGCTCGTTCTGCGCACCTACGTCACGTATTCTACGACGGCCAATGAGCGTTCAGTAACATTCCAAGCTTACGCTCTCAATGCGGTACCAAATGCGAACATTAAACATGATCGTGTTATTTAGTGAATTTTTATTTCATTTGTTGCGAGTTCTCTTGGATGGTTGTGGTAGTAAGTGTTAAATTCCAAACAAACAGTGAGAGAGACAATATTTGCAAGATACAAGCGTACATCAAGCACAAAGCACGTGCATGCGTGTACCGCAGTTGTCGCTTGGAACCGACAACAATACAATACCGGTCCGTTTCTCGACCTGCGCCAGCCACCGTCGTTCATGGATCTGACTACAATACCCATTATGCGGCCATAATTACGTCATATGAATCACCTGAGTACCAATGATAGCTCCCCCAATTCGCTGCCATTTTAAGCCCTGTGTACGTTATACTATCGCCATCTGTATAATATGCATGTCGCTATCCCATGACTTTTGTTACCACAGTGTATATCGCGACCAGTTCCGTCTGTAGCAAAGAGTGGTTCTACATTCTCTTTATTGTATTTAAAAATTGTATTGTTGTACAATAGCCCAATAAAGGCCTACATCTCAGTCAAAGTTGTACCTCTTTATCTGGGTCTCGTTTCATCAGGATATATACCTCTATATATTCGAATCTTCTCATTAATGCCTGTTACTACTTCAAGTTCGAAAAAATACATTCCCATATCTGTAATGGTGTGCAAGAATGTCCAATATATAGTGAATTCCTTTGATTCCACTTAACTGACTATAATATTGTGAGCGGTTTTTGTACATTTCTCTTAGTTGGTTGGTTGGTTGTTGGTTGTTTTTGGGGCAGGATACCAGACAGAGAGGGAAGGATGGGGAAGGAAGTCGGCCGTGCCCTTTGAAAGGAACCATCCCGACATATTCCTGGAGCGATTTAGGGAAATCACGGAAAACCTAAATCAGGATGGCCGGACGCGGGATCGAACCATCGTCCTCCCGAATTCGAGTCCAGTGTCCAACCACTGGGCCACCTCGCCCGGTCTCTTAGTTCCTGTGCTGACTAATTATATCTGTTGCATCCATAGGAACGATTCTGTACAGTTTAATTACTAAATGATATTTCAGTTTCATCAGTGCATGATACATCCAAATGGGATTCAGTATAATGTTCACTGTTGTGATCACGATCACTCTCCTGCCAGCTTCAGCATCACTGTCAGTAGGAGAATAAAGCCGAAGTCAGGACAGGTTGAATTGTTGCCAAATTTATTCGAGATGGTGGACCTCCCTGGATGGTCCCCCACTTCCACTCTGTGGGGGATAGATATGGCAACATTGCATTGTTGACAGCACCACCCACACTCCTCCTACATCCCCATTCTCCCCCTTCTTCCCCACTTCCCCCACCCCTCCACCACTTCCCCCTTCTCCTCCCACACTTCCCTTACTTTTCCCCACCAGAGAAGTGGTGGGAGACGGAGTCAATCTGTGCTGAGCTGGTGGAGAGGAAGGATATAACATATTGTCTTGGGAATTTTATTCAACTAGTTATATCTGTATTATCCTCCTGGAAGAATTTCCTAAATAATGGTGGGGGAAATCAAACTGACAACTACCAGACAGCCTTGTCATGCAGCTGCTTAAAACTGGTAGGGCGAATAAAGAATGCTCTCATGGAGGAACAATTGTCCACTTATAGGAAACGCTCAGACATCGATAACTGACTCAAAAAACTCCGGGCTACACATAGAAGAACATCTGAAAAACGTCAACAAATGGTTCAAATGGCTCTGAGCACCATGGGTCTTAACATCTGAGGTCATCAGTCCCCTAGAACGTAGAACTACGTAAATCTAACTAACCAAAGTAAATCACACACATCCATGCCTGAGGCAGGATTCGAACCTGCGACTGTAGCGGTCGCGCAGTTCCAGACTGAAGCGCCTAGAACCGCTCAGCCACAAAGTCCGGCGTAAAACGTCAACATAACAACACCTGTTCTTGTAACACAGTGCTTGCTGCAGATATAGGAACTTAAGCTCTACAGGTACAAAAAGATATACACATCGAGAAACGTCCATGATATGCGCACACAACAAAGCCTGATCTAGCGAGAGAGGGAAAAAAAGATAGTGAAACAAATCAATAAGCTGCTACAAGCTGCTCTACACCTACAAAACATCATGTCATAAATAATGTTGGTAAGGTTGTCTAACACCATACAGAAAACCGGCCACGAATCTAATGACGCGTCACCACTGCCTGTCTCCCCATACTGCTGCTGCCACGGCACCAGCTGGGATGCCATCTGTAGCAGACACCCATGACCAGCAGAGCCGGAGACGGCTAGAGTGCCAGCTGTTGTGTCGGCCCGTAACGCGGTACCTGCTCACCGAACGGATGACCCGCTTTGTCCCAGCTTGGATGTGTGTGTGTCTGCGTGTATTTTCAACCCTAGCCATCACTGAAACAGATGTCTACCTGTTGCAAAAATTGTCCAGCAAATGCAACATATCTGTTAACGACCTGTCTTGAATCTGCCTGTTCCCTTGGTTGGAAATCAGCATATCTCCAAGATCGACTGGGGATGCCTTAACAATACGTTTTCGAATATACCAGGAAAACAGGGACCCATAGATTTGTCGGAAACACAACAAAAAGTTTCACTGTCAGGGACAGTACCGATCTATTTCTAAGAAGGACAATGAAGCCAGGAGCAACCAGTAGAAGCCGGAAGGTCTCTGCTTCCTCTGGGAACTCGTAGCTTTGAAACACTGCAGTTTATCTCGTCAGAGGCCCCTGTGATCTACCAGCACCTTTTACGATAAGGTATGCTTACAGAGGTTCCCAGACCACCCACTAGGAGTCGGCAGGTCTATGTATACGAGAAAGATTGGGACTGTACCTTTGTCTGAAACAGAACAAAATATTTCACTGTCAAAGACTATACCGACTCGTTTAGGAAGGGGATTTTCCTCACTGACAAAGAAGTGTGAACCATCCCAGAAGAAGAAGTAGGCAATTACTTCATCTGTAGGAACTGGCACTTTTGTCTGAAACATGGCAGTTTATCTCACTGGCTACCTACCAAGTCCTTACAAGAAGGAGACCATCCAGTAGAAGCTATGGGTCTCTGCCTGTCAAAAACAATGGTAACACCTACACTCTGACAGCAGTAAACCTCTTGGTCGAACATACTGTAACAGGTAAATTGGCGGACTTGCACCAACTTACTGATCAGAGATCCTGCAATCCTGCTGGCTGTCTTCATTCTTATTCCGCAGCAGTTATTGTTTGCCAGTATGAAGCACTCCTCGTCCACCGGCAGAGCCAGGAGCAAACACCTGACACTGGATGAAGAATAATAGTTAAGAAAGTACATATTTTCGTCTTCAACAATTCGAATTTCGTTAGAGCAGTATTTGTGTGTAAACATTACTAACCAGCTATACGCTTGTAGAACAGCAAGAGGCTAATTTTCCTACACTTCAGTGATAGCATGTATTCATGAACAACCTCCTCTACAGCTATCCACTTGTAGGTCAGCAGGGGCTACCACTCTTACAATTCGGTGATATTTTTTCTTGCCATGTATCTGTGAACAAGTTCCTCAGCAGCTATTTCATTTTTAGATTGGTGGAAGGTAATTGTTCCTACAATTCAGTGATAGTTTGCTGTTCTGTATACTCATCCTTGTGTGTGAGCGTGTGTGTGTGTGTGTGTGTGTGTGTGTGTGTGTGTGTGTGTGTGTGTGTGTGTTTCAGAGAGGGAGAGAGAGAGAGAGAGATCAGATTTCGTAGTATATTTTCGCAGTTTATTGTCAGGCTTTGTAGTATATTTTTGCTACAAAAAGTTTCTTCGTTATTGTTACAGCATTTATTCATCAAAGTGAGAATGAAATAATTCGAGAGCTGCAGGCTGAAACAGGTCGTTTCATAAGGGATACATAGCCCGACAGGTCGTAGTTCAGCATCCAGCTGCGATTTCATCAGCATATTAGCCATGTAAATACATAAATTAGTTTTTAAATTTCATAGTATATATTCATATTAGAATAAGTTTACAATGCATTTTTCTTATTACTTTACATGATCTCGATGAGAATGAGTAGTTGCTGAAGCTTGTAGGCGGGATGGTCAAAGAGCCTGAGCAGTGTCCAGCGGAAAACCCCACCATGTAAGTACATATTCTCGTTGTATTGTTTTTTCTTTTTGCAGTGTTGTATTTCAATCATGTATGTCTATTCTGTATACATTCTTAAATCGATATGTTCTTGCTATTGTAGGTTATTAAGGGCAGGTCGATGGGTGTGTTACATCACCCCTTATAAACCTATCGCCACAACCGTAAGTACATGTGTGTTTATCAAATCTAATTTCGTACTGTATTCTAATTTGGTAAAGAAAGGACTTTGAAGTTCGTCTTCATGCTGTGTTTGTTATTAAAACTTATATAGGGGAGAAATCCCAATGTGTGTATGATGATGAGATGCCAAAGTGCGTGGAGAAAATGGAGTGCGAGCTGAAAATGAAGAAGATTACCCATAGTAAACACTAAATTTCTCACGCAATATCAGGACAAACTCTGTGAGATACTAAACACAAGAAAAATGAATGATTGGGAAGATATTAAAGAAACAGTTCTAGAGTCAGTTAAAGAAATGGGACAACAACAAAGAATACCAAGACACAGATGGTGGAACACGTTGTGTGGTGAATCTGTTAACAATCGACTAAAGGCATGGAAAAAATGGAACAGTAATAAGAAACATAAATACTGGGAAGAGTTTAAAGAAGAAAGGAAAACGACAGCAAAAATCTTTAGATCAGTGAAAAGAAAATATGACAATGATAGATTAGAAGAAATGAATTAAGACTTTAAAATGAACAACACTAGAGACTTCTATAAGACTTTTAAAGAAGTTTTAACAGGATTCCAGTCACCAAGATTACATTTTAAAGATAAAAATAGAAAATAGTTTTAAGCAATAAAGAGAACTGCCAGATTTTAGCTGAATACCTTGAAAATATATTAAATTGTGAAGAGCCTAATGACAGATTACAATTTCAAAATTCACAACATAAAAATCCACCATCGGAACCACCTACAGTAGAGGAAATGGAAAAGATTATCAAAGCATTGAAGATTAACAAAGCACCAGGAGAGGACGGGATGGTAGCAGAAATGTGAAAACTAGGGGGTTTAACCACATGGCAGAAAATTCACAAAGTAATTAAAGACATTTGGACAAAAGGAGTCATATCCAGTGACTGGAAACAAGCATTGATCCTTCCTCCCCATTAAAAAGGAGATAAAACAGACACCAACAACTACAGGGGTATATCCTTGTTACCAGTAACATACAAAAAACTGTCTAAAGCACTTTTAAACAGAATACAGGAAGAAGCAGGACCTAATATAAGAAACAGTCAAACAGGTTTTTTGAAAAGGTATGTCATGTGCAGAACAGATTCTTAATTTAAAAATAATTTTGAGAGTGAGAGCTATACAGAATAAAAATACAGTAGTTACTTTCGTAGACTTCCAGAAGGACTATGACTCAGTTGATAGACAAACATTATTCCAGATACTTTATGAATCAGAGACAGAACGAAAACTCCAGAAGACTTGTTGAACAAACGCTCACAGATACAACATCAAGGATTAAATTTCAAGGCGAAATTTGTGAACCATTCAAAATCAAAACAGGTGTTCGACAGGGAGATGGACTGTCCCAATTCTCTTCAACTTGGTTTTAGATAAAATAGTAAAAACATGGGAAAGGCCATTAAAGAAAACAGAGGCACAAGGGTTAGAAGCATGGGACAAGGAAAGAAGAACTTGGAAGTGATATGTTTAACCTTTGCAGATGATATGGCATTGACAACTGAAAACCGAACAGATGCAATAGTTATGCTTGATATGTTGCACTGCTGAAAAGACTGGGTTCAAAATATCCTATCAAAAAACCGAGTGTATAGAACACAAACATAACACAGAAATGTTTATGAAAACCAAGTAAGAAAAAATTAAAGGAGCTGATAAATTCAAATACCTGGGGGAGTGTATCCAAGCCAATGGACTGGTTAACACAACAAATAAAGAAAGAATGAAAAAGTATCCACACAAGCAAAGTTTAGACATTATAATTCAGTTATTAGGACATAAGCAATATATGGCTCAGAGTGCCTGACATTGAATAAGAAAGGCGAATTAAGAGAAGTAGAAAAAAGAGAGGGAAAAATACAAAGAAAAATTGTAGGTCCTGAGAAAAACAGTGAAAATAGGTGGATTAAAAGGAGAATTAATGATTTATACAAAAATACAGAAAAGATCACAGATCTAATGAGGAAAATGTGGCTAAAATTTTATGGAAATTTAAAATGAATAGAAGAAACACACATTACAATGAAAATTTTTAAGTATGTTAGTAAGCTGAAAAAACTGTAGGATGGATAGAAGCAGTAAAGAAAGTTGCCAAAAAATAGGTGCTACAGATGAAATAATTCATGACAGGAATCACTTCAGGCTACTGATAAAAAACGCATACTCTAAAGAAGATGAGCCAAAACCTCGACACAAGAGAGTGTGGACAGATGAGCAGATATGAACATGTTGGAGAGAAAATGAAGAAGTACTAGAAGAAAAAGAAACAACATAAGTCTGAAGTTGTATGTGGTCCATAGCTGGCCAAATTCATGAGCTACACCATCAGAGCATGCGGTGTGAGTGTGCAAAGTGCAAAGGCAGCTAATAAAACCAGCATAATGTGGTCCTGTGCGGCGTGCTTCACCTTGTGGGATAAGGCTTTCAGCTGCATAGGTCGCTGCAACTGTCTGCAACTGTTGCAGCCTCCACCTCCACTGCCACAGCTCCCAAATCTGCTGTCAGAGCCCCTGCTGTCCTGCACATCAGTCCTGCTTCCATGGGACGATCAGTTGCTAGGACCCCACCTCCACACAAGCGACAACCATCTCACTGACCATACTCACCACAGTCCAGCTCCTCCCACTGGCCTAATGCAGATGCCTAGCATCCCTGACGTCCACCACCACCACATCCAGTTTGAGGAGAGTACATCTCGCTGGCCTGCATCCCCCCAGCCAACTTGGCCAGGTTTCTCCCATTTGGGCAATGAAGACTGTCAGTAGCATCCCACCCAACCAACAACTAGTTACAGTATTTCTGTGGCTGGCAGCAGCTTCCTCTCCAGCTCAATAGTGATGAGCACCAAGTCATGGTGGTTGTGGGCGATTTTCCCGAGCGAATCGCCTTCTAGCAAATTGAGAACCAAGCAGGGGCTACAAAGACCTTACATGTCCTCAAATAAGGCAGCGCTCCAAAGGACACCAGCAACGTCTATATTTGGGGAGAAATGGAGTGGTATCGTAGAGCACTCAATCGCCATGTGGTTTGAAGATTTCACCTTGAGTGCTATAAGAGACAAGTTTCCTGAGACGAAAGTAAAGCACTCAGCTGAGAAATACACCTCAACATGTCTATGATCCAGTAAACAGTGGGTCCAGTTATTTCAAGCTTCCTGATGATGTAGCAGCCAGGAGCCAGGTAGGCACGTCCTAAACAGAAAAGACAGTTATTGTTCTGCATGGTCAATCATGGCCTGCAAAAGAAATTATGTGACTCATCTGGAGTGTATCTCAATACGGAGGAAGAGGTATATGTTTGTGGGTTTTATTCCTTTGAGACTGTTGAATTCCCCTTTATACCTTAGGACATACCTAAATTTGAGGTACATAATATCAATATATTAGTTCGTGTTTTTTTTCCTGAAGATGAGCATGTCAGATCATGGTAAAGTTTCGAACAGAGTCGTCGGACTCGTCCATTCCTCGGAATTCGCAAGTCAGTGTATATTGCACATCAGCATGCTGTTCTTCTCAGATGAGGGAAATAAGGAGAAAAACAATTATCATTAGTGTTGGCACAAGGAAATGTCACACCTTCTCTCTTACCCACTGAATAAACGCGGGCGTAAGCAGCATATTTGCTTAAAGGTAGTGACTTTTCCACAAGCAAGTTATTAATAAGGCATCACGTTGATTGGTCTACCAGAAAATCGTTACGTCTTATAATGCCTACCAAAATAAAGAAATTCTTTAAGTTTAAGAACCCTCATCATGAGGAGCGATGACCCTTTGTAGTTTATGCTCATTTCGAATGTCTCCTCGCTCCTATGACTTTCTGTGAAGGCTGCCACAGCCTCACATATAGTCTTCACAGAAAAACAAAGACCATCTGTGGTAGTGTGCTAGGTCATGTATATGTACGATTCAAATCTTAGCCATCAAAAATCATGTCAGAGATACCCCTGCGATTTGGTTGCTCACTGAGCTCGAGAAACTTTCATGGGAAATTGGTACGTTTTACAGTACCAACATTCCCAGACCAAGTCAAAAGAGAATAACGTTATGTAACATTTCAACGTGAAGGCTGTTGACTGTCATATCTGTGGACAGCTGACAGACTGGAAAGCGGAAACTCCTCATAGAGATCATTGTCATCCAATAGGCTGGTTGGTCCTGCCCACAACACATACACCCTGAAGTATCAATTTTCATGAAACATAGGCGTCTTTTCCAGAAGCTAAGATTGTATGATGCTCACTGTATCATAGAGCATTTGGCTAAATTCGGTTAGAATAATGATCAGGTCAGTGTCCTGCTCGACAGTGTCAAGAATTAAATCTCATTTGCCAAATTAATGATGCCAAGAAATATGATCAGCTTCGTGGTCTCGCTACACTTCTTACAGACATCTCCTCAGGAAATTTTTGAAACTCTGCCTCAGGAGGATATGGACATCACCTGTGGTGCATATCCTCACGGTGCAAGTTTTCAGCTTGTGAAGGAATGGGGTATTCCCATAGAAGTATCCGGATTGTCTGTGGAACTCAATGAAACCAGACTACTCAACATGTGTTTGCTAAGAGATATTTTCGATAAATTCTGGAGTGTATGCATGTACACATACTCTATGGACCCTGCGTCTTGGGACGCCATGCTCAAGAAAACGAAAGTAAACGCCGAGCTTTTGACTGATGCTGACATTCTCTTTTGCTTTGAGTGAAGTACCCATGGGAGACTTTGCCAATGAGTGCATAGAAACTCCAAGATTAATAACCCATGTGTGGGTGAAAGGTGCAACATATCCTTTGATTCAGGCTATATAATGTATATGTAGATGTGATTAACGTATATAAGCATGCCAGCAACAATCATTGCCAACTGGCGTGTTGCAATGATTGTCCGAACCTGAATGCTGGAGAATAGGTAAAGTAATCCGTACTGTGGTGGCTGATTCTGGTCTAACGTATGTTGTGGAGGCAGACTTCACACATCCTAATAATATGTAAGATGTTTAAAGGGAGTTTCATCATGTCCAGAGCAACTATTTCTGTGGGCAGGATCATCTCCAAGTTGATGAAAACGGTGGGGAACAAGCAGAGATGCATCATGAGGCATAGATATCTTCATCAATGTCTCAATTAGGGATGGAGCTAATTTCAATTAGGCACACTGCCTCCTTCCTAACAGTCACCCTGGTTGAAGGAGTATATTTAATTAAATACCGAAAAGAGGGCGCCTGTGAAAAGTGATTGTGAAAAAGCGAATGACTTTGAAAATGCAGTTCTCGCCAGGACGATAGAAGATTTGGGAAACATCGCGAAATTCTTATTGGGTCAGATTGAGATGGGCGTGTGGGCTTACGGCAGTGTACTGCCAGACTAGATTTCAAACAGGTCACAATCAAGAACTTGCTCTGGGGATGTCGAAGACTGAAGTATTGTTCACGAAACCTACCTATGTGGGGATATGCATTCCAGACCAGATTCCTCTTACCGATTCCATTATGAATTTGCGAAAAGCCGTTTCGCTGATCTTAATTTATACAGTTACAGATAGCTTCACCTATTGAGTGACTCCAGTAATGAGGTGTCATGATGAAGAATTCAACCCTGCTTCATACATGGCCAATAACACTTACGGTATTCTTCCACAGAACAACAAGGTAATCAGTTCGATGAAAGACGAGGCGAATGGGTAAGCGATTGTGGAGTTTGTTGGACTAAGATCGAAGATGTATCCATAATGCGCATTGTCAGGTGCCACCAAGAGGCGGGTAAAGGGCGTGCATTGTGCGGCATGAAGGACCTCCAATACTGAATATTATTTGCAGCGCCTGTACAGAGGTGTTCAAGATGCTCCACCACAGCAGTCGCACATGAAGCAGCAAACTAGCATCAGTCCCAAGGGTATGAGATGTACACTGTGCTGCAGTCTAAACTCGATTTGTCATTACATAACGATAAACGAGACATTTGTGATGACAGGACTGAAACTTGAGCTATATTCACACTGTTTATTATAGTGTGTATGTATATATCTGAGTGGAATAGTGTGGCCCATTTATCATAGTATAAATATTTTTGTTATAAATATGTAAGTGTGTGTGGATGAGTGTGTGTGTTTGCTTGTGTGTGTGTGTGTGTGTGTGTGTGTGTGTGTGTGTGTGTGTGTGTATGTGTGTGTGTGTGTGTGTGTTTGTGTAAAAATTTATCCACACTATGTGTAGATTGTTTCAATATTGTGCATTATGTATATTTGCAAATATTCACACACAATGTTCTAAGCATTCATGGTGGTGTCTGTTTGTTCTATATCGCGTCTCCCTACCTCTTTCGCGCAACGACGCTCTGAGCGTGTTTTTTAGGGAATTGACTAGTTTGAACCTGGGACCTGTTGCTGGTAAGGAGACGCCAGACCACACATGACATGTAGAATTCAGAAGAGTTCAGTGAGACTAGCGATGATATAATCAAATACTTAATGCTCTCAGTGACAGCTCCACTGCATTCCCTGTAAAAGAATCTTAATACTAACTAAATTTAGTGGAAGGGGTTCGAGGCTTTCCTATTTTTAGTTAGCTGGTAAAATAACGTCGAAAAAGAGTTAAGTTTACCATTGGAAATTTTATTCTACTCACAAAACATTGTTTATAAATTGCACTATTGATAAAAGGAAGTGTTTTAATACAGGATGGTAAAAACCAACTGCGTTCAACAAAAATGTGAACGAATATTCCCTGAATGGGTTTCCAAGTTCTACAATGGATCGAAGGATGACCTATGCAATATCAAATCTATAATATAGGTTTAAATTAAGTTTCACAAAAGAGAAACACTATCAAAATGGTTTACAGTGACCCTCAGTTATCTTTAATAACTTATCTAACTTGTCGTAAATTAGTGGCTGATGTGGCTTCTCAATAGTTATATAACAGAGAAATCATCGTGTTTCAGATTTTTACTTCAAGTGGCAAATGTGAACACCATGTGCTTTAATTTACGATCGACACTAGTATTACTCAAAAAGAGGGTGTAACAGATGAGACTTCTGCAGTTCTGAGTGAAGCCTTATGCGGTCAAAAATGCGGCATCGCGTGCGTTCATTACCTTGTCGGTGTTCGTCAGGGGGGCGGCGGCCGGCGCAGCAGCCATCCAGCTCGCCGTCTCGGAACTAACCCTCTTCTCCTTACTACAATTTACCGAAGTTGGTTTAAAAAAAAGCTATCTGGCTGTGTTTTCATCTAACCAATCAGGGTCTCAATGTTAACCTTAAGCTCCGCCTACACAAATTCTGTCCATCCAATGAGAAACGTTATACTTTTCGTGGTGGTGCAATGTTTTTAAAGTTTGCAATGTAACAGAGATGCGTAAAAGTCTCACGCTATAACTTACGGGTGGTAGGGGCCCTTTTGGGCTGGGGGGTGGTCCTTGGCGTAACAGAGACACGAAAAAGTCTCACATTAAAACATGCGGGTGGTAGTCATAGCGGTAGGTGCCGACGTGGGTGTCCAGTCCGTCCCTTATCGTATGACCTTCTAGCTTAACACGGTTCTGCTCTCGGCTTCTGTTCTCGTTTCTCCCCTCGGAACTGCCTCGGTCTCACAGTGGGAAGGTGCGACATGCATTTAGGCATTCTTGTGTTAGTCTGTGGTATTCCATTTGCTCACTCGTTACTCGTATTACTTTGGTTAATTTAATGTCACGATTTATTCGGAGCTATGTGACATACTACTGGATTTGCTTATCATGTCAGGGTTTTCATGGAAGGTGTTGGATTCGCCTGACACCCTACATATCACCACCCTTCGAACTTAAATTTTGCAATGAATTTAGGCAATGATTGAATCGTTGTCTACGTCAGTCAAAAATTTTCTAATTTATCTAAATTTTGTTGCGTACTGTTCAGCCACGTTATTCTCTTCTATACTAGTTTGTATTACTAATTTATGTTTCTATATTCTTCCACATTATAATTAAAAATGACAAGGGAAGAATATTTTTATGCTATTATAAATTTTTAATTATTTTCTTTCTTTATTTAAGTGTGAAGTTTGTTTTTTTAAGAAGTTTGTTGTCGAGAGTGAGGAGTCTTTCACATCGATTTTCTTAGAAATAGTGTTTTTATAAATGTAGTAATTAAGTAAAATCTATTCCTATCACATTTTCTAAATATCATGTACAAGTAAAATGTTTTTGTTTCTTAACACTCATTTCAACATTGTTACACTAACAAATAAGAATTATTTCCAAGAATTGCTTTGACAAAGAAATATACATACACAAGTATTCAGATATTATCCTAATAAATGGTACAAATGTTAAAAAAAGGGAAAACATCCAACAAGATAATCTTTTATTCTTTGTTTTTATAAGGAGAAAATAAGTAAAATATAGTTATTCTTTTATTTTTATGAGGAGAAAATAAGGGGCATATTGTTTCTTTATACACTGTCCATTTCAGAACTAATGACTTATTTTTATCAATAGTCTATTTTTTACCTAAGTCCATAGTCAATGACTGTTATTTTGTAGTTTATTAACTGTCTGGTGTGTTTAACTTATGTAGTTTTTCACACGTTTCTTTTGCACAATTCCTACATCACATAATTTGATTTCACACGTTCACACAATCCTATCAATATTTAAGCATGAGGTTGGCGAATGTTTTGCACGAAGGTGATGGACTTGAGCGAGATGGATGTGGGCAAGTATTTGATGTACAGCTTCTTTCGACGTTCCTTGTTGGCTTTGCAAGTGTGTGTTGCTGTTGTGGAGGTCCCATAATGGAATGGAGCTGTGAGTGCAGAATCTCGTGGTTTACTGGCTTTGTATGCGTGAAAGTCATCGTTATGTGTTGCTGAAACTGGTAGTTTTTCGTCGTAATACTTCGCAGACGACTAGTTTACAATGGGATATGGATTTGGGAAGGTATGTCGTCTATTCTTCACCCATCTTCTTTCTTGGTCTCAATCTTGGGAATCTTCAACTTCTATTTTCCCGCTTTTTCTCTGCTTCTTACTTGCTTCTTGGTTCTTCTCTGGGCTGGAAATGGAAATATTTATTGATAACTAGTCGCTTTGAAGTTCTCCTCCTTGTAACAGTTTGATAAATTGTTTGGGAGCGTCATTTTTAATTTGTGGAGGTTCTTCTTCAGTTTCGTGCATCAGCGTACTGTTTAATAGCAGTAGTGTGACTTTGACGCATATTTTTTGCCAGTGGTGGCTTGTCTAAGCGGTCTTCTCGTCGGGATGTTTTTTGCTCGCTCCGCTGAGTCGAGGGCGCTCAGAGGTTTACGAGCAGTGAAAATCCGGTGTCCATGCATCGGTCGCTTATGACGTTCGGCGTCCTGTCGCATCTCTGCAGGGGTCTGTCACTGTCCATCCTAGCAGGGTTTCACCTAGTGGGCAAGTTTATTGCCCACTTTCGCTATAAGGGCCTTCTGTTAGTCTCGCTGTTCTCATGTCTTGCTAATTACATCCTTTTCTTTCGTGATACTTCTCGTGTTGCAACTTGTGGGTCGTTGCATCTCTTCCTTGCTGGAGTTTTTACAATGGTTCTTACAAAAAGTTTTACTTATAATCATCTAACATATGTCTATTATCTACATTGTTTTCCGCCTTCTTAAAAAGCTTTACAAATTTCGGCGCCCTTACCATGTTACAATTCTGAGATATTTGGAGTCTTAACGTCTACTCAAGAATCCCAAAATTCGTTTTTTATTTTTGTGTAGTGTCGTGGTGTATAGTATTTTAGTATTTCATACTGTTAGACTATCTACGCTTTATCCCTTCACGTTAATCTATGATACTATTGGTGTTATTATTGAAACTACTTTCTATTTCCCACCTTTGTCTCTCTTCATTCTTCTTTCTCCTGACGATCTTATCTGCAACATAATCTTGAAATATTGTGCTGATTATTTACCAGTAATAAAATTAACCTTTAAACTTATATTGAAAGTGTTTAATACTGCCAGCCTTAGGTAAAAATACCTCTGCTTTATCTTGTAAAATACCCTCTAATTCTATTTTACTGTGTTCCGAAATAACTTGAACTTCTTGCAATTTTTCGTCGATTTCTTTATGGACTTCTAACATGAGTTGAGACGATTCCTTCTTTTGTGCATATCATTCTAATTCTTCATCCTCTTTATCTTGCGTCATTCTTAATTGTTTGTTTATAACTGGTATTTCTTCTAATTTTAGCTTTTGCTCAAAGAGAACTGTGTCATTCCCGAATGTTACACTAACTTCTCCCATATCTATTTTCACTCGTCTCTCATTTAAAATATCTGCACCTATAATCAAATCTACAGTTAGTTTAGGTATAATCACGAAGTTGGCTTCGATCTTTTGACCTTGGCACGAAAGAGTTAACCTTGTTTGTCTCGTAACTTCAACAGCATTGTTTCTAATAGGACCTCTTACTTTAATGTTACGTGTTTTCAGAACTGGCAATTCCTCATTGGCATTACACTGCATGAATAAATTTTCTGAGATCGCAGTCAGTTCACTTCCACTATCAATTACAATATTGACTGGGATATGCTTTACCATGGCCTTCACAATTGGATGAATTTGAAAGGGTTGGAGACTCTTCTTCTTCTTCTTGCATTAACGAATCCTCCACTGAATATACATGTGTCTTTTTAGGTATTTCCCTTGTGAATTCGAACTTTCTGGAGGATAAGCTTCGACTGCTACTTCTCTCTCTTTTATTTCCTCTTCTCTATTTCTTCCTTCATTTACGCTTTCTTCTACATTCTCTACTTTTTCCTCATCCTCGTCTATCTTCTCCTTCTTCGCTACTTCCACATAATCGCATCTAAATGCTCTAATTATCTCTTCATAACTTCCTTCATTATATACGTTGGTTTGTGTTCCCACTCGTAATTTATTTACAACTTCTGTCGACTGTGCATTATCCTCATTGAATTCGCTTTCCCTGGTTTCCATCTCAAATAGCTCTGCAATACTCATTACTTCGTCCTTTCCTCCTACATTCATTGTGTATGCCTCTGGTAATTTATCTTCCTCGTCAGTTTTCTCCCAATTAATTTCATCCCAACAGGATATTCTTATTTTCTTGTCTTCGTTTTCATTTGATCCCTGTGAATTTGTTTCTTCCTTCATCTCTTCTCGTGATAAGATTTTTACTTCTCCGTTCAATGTGCTGCAATTGTCCTGGTTTGGTGCGTCATTCTCTTCGGCATGGGCGCTTAGCTGTCAACTCGAACGTTTATTGGGGTTTGGTGCACTTGCCTCCACGTCTTCTATCTGTATTCGCTTTTCTTGTTCAGCTTGTTGATAGTGGTTTCATTGTTGATAATTTGTCGGTCTGTTGGTTCTTCAGTACGCGTCACGGTTGTCGTTATTCCCTCTGTAATAGTTGTTGCCGTTGCTGGGTGAATTATAGTTATTGCCATATTCTTTTCCAAATCCATAACCGGTTCTTTGTTGAAATGTATTGTCGTTTCTTGGTGTGAAGTTATCACGTGGTTCGTAATTATTGTTTCTTCGTACTGTGTCTTGTGGATTCCATTGCTTTTTGCCTTCGTTTTCACGTGCGCTTCGTCTTTTTCTTGCGCCATCTTTCGAAAATATGAACTCTAGTTCCCTTAGAATACCTTTACATGCTTCGACGTCATTGCGTCCGCGATCTACTAATGATTGCTGGTATTTCAATGGTAGCTTCATCGCGCATAATTTAATCAACTCTCCGTCACTGTATGGTACATCTAAGCATTGATTTTTCTTTGCCATTAATTCGAAAAATTTCACGGGACTCTTCTCTCCTGAACTTTCAAAATATGGGTTCTGTAATAATTCGTACTTCACTCTGATCTGTGGTTCACTGGACAAATATGGTGAGAGAAACTTCTCTCTGAAATCTTCGTACGATCGGCATGTTGCTGCAACATTCTGCATGGTTTCTGCGACTGTTCCTGACATGTGTACACAAATAAAGTCTAATTTATGTGATAGCGTCCAGTGTTCTGGTAATCCTACTCGGAACTGATCAATAAAAGTTCTTGGATGTAATGAGTTTCCTTCTTTAAAGTGTTGAAATTTTCTGACTGTGAGGAAATGATGGTTGTCGTACTTCGTCATAGTTCCATATGAAATTCGCGATTATTCGCCACTTTTGTTTCTGATCATTTCTCCCCTCGTTCTTCCCTGTTGTGGTAGATCCATTGGGTATTGTCCACTGTAACTTTCGCCTACCCTTGCGTAGTATCGTTGGAGTGGTAGGCAATAATTTTCTTCCATCGGTTGTGAACGTGTAGCTCAATGCATTGCACTGTATTCTTCGCGATCTGGATTCCATTGTCACGTACGTTACTTTCCGCCTGTGATTGGAATTGGAAATGCCTAATATCTTCGTTCATTGCTTGTTTTTCCGGTGCTGTTACAGATACGCATGTGGTTGCAGATTCTGTGCTTGTTCGATCCTGTTCAATACGCTCTTCAATGGTTTGCAACAACTCTGTTCGCAATTTCTGAAATTGTCGATTCGTTTGCGCTTCTATTTTGACTATGCGATTATTATATCTTTTCAGCGTTGCTTTTTTGATACGTTTATGTAACACACTGTTTTCAACAATTTCACGCGCTGTACCTGCTGCTTGCCTAGTAATTACCTTTATCTGTTTCTTTAGTTTCTTGACTTCTTCCTGGGTGTTGTTATGTAATGTTTTGATCTCGTCCTCAGTGTCATTACGCAAAGTTTTTACGTCCGCTTGCACCTTGTCAATGTCTGTTCTCAACTGATTGTAACCTGTTATTAAGTTTCCTATCACTTCTCGAGATTCTTTTGTTTCGTCTTCAATATGACTTAGGTGTAACTGAATTTTTTTGTTTTGTTCTTTAATCTCACGCATTTGTCTCGTGGTTTTTGCATTCTGAATTTGAATTTGGTTCTCTATGTCTTTACTTTGCCTTGTCATGGTTTCCGTAATTTGTTGTAATAATTCTGCCAGATTGGTGGGTCCTATTGCGTTTTCTTCCGTCGTCCTACGTTCTGTGCTTTCGTCCAAGTGTTGGTTCGCAACCGATTGCATTGATCTGTGCTGTGACACGTTTCTGCTCGCATTCCTTGTACTCTGTGGTGAGGGAGTTCTGATTACTTGTACTATGGGTTCTACGTATTCAAGACGCAAGTTAGAATCCTCATCGACTGTCTCTCTACTTTCCTGCTCCTCTGTCGTATGCTGACCTCATTTTCTGTGCCTTGGCGTACATTATCCTCGTTATAGTGCGTTATCTGTCCTATTTCTCGCGATACTGTATCGTCTGTTGTACTGTCCTCTATTCTCTGTCCATTTTCATGCTGGGTCTCTACCTCAATTCGGTCAAGGTCTCGATCTGCCGTTACTAATCTTTCCGAATCCCTTATTTTCTGTTTTAAAAGCAATTCTGGCGCCCTAATTCGCGTCAACATGCGCTCATACGATCTCAGGCGTTTCATAAACTTTTTGTTCACACGATTTGACAAACCATTCACTTACTTGTTGGGTCAGAACCAACTTGTCAACGATGTATCCGCCACCTACACGCTTGCATTGGAGAGAAAATTTAATTCTAAGAATATTAAAATTCATAACTTAATTATGCTAGTGCCTCTGCTACAGTGTCTCACTATTTGTTGAATACTTTCTTACTATCTATCGTTGTAGCTACTGTTTTCGACTATGTATAACTTTTTAAAAAAAATGTAACTACGAAAAATTTTTTGCAGGATTTTTTTCTGACTTTGTTAGACATGTGGTCGACCTTGTATCATGGTATTTTACCATCCTGGTAGGGTCGCCATTTTCTAAACATTCATGGTGGTGTCTGTTTGTTCTATATTGTGTCTCCCTACCACTTTCACGCAACGACACTCTGAGCGTGTTTTTTAGGGAATTGGCTAGTTTTAACCTGTGACCTGTTGCTGATAAGGAGATGCCAGACCACATATGACATGTAGAATTCAGAAGAGTTCTGGCTGTGTTTTCATCTGACCAATCAGGGTCTCAATGTTAACCTTAAGCTCCGCCTACAAAAATTCTGTCCATCCAATGAGAAACGTTATACTTTTCGTGGTGGGGCAATGGTTTTGAAGTTTGCAACGTAACAGAGACGTGAAAAAGTCTCACGCTAAAACCTGCAGCTGGTGTGGTCCTTTTAGCGTTATCGTGAGATCTATACTGTTCTTCTGGAGGGCTCTATCTTTTAACATGGGCTGGCGGGTGGTCCTAATGTAACAGAGACGTGAAAAAGTCTCACACTAAAACTTGCGGGTGGGAGTGGCCCTTTTTGTGTTATCGTAAGATCTTTACTGTTTTCCTGGAGGGCTGTAGCTTTTAACATTGGCTGGGGGGTGATCCTTGACGTAACAGAGACAGGAAAAAGTCTCACGCTAAAACGTGCGGGTGGTAGTCATAGCGGTAGGCTGCCGACGTGGGTGCCCAGTCCGTCCCTTATCGTATGGCCTTCTAGCTTAACACGGTTCTGCTCTCGGCTTCTGTTCTCGTTTCTCCCCTCGGAACTGCGTCGGTCTCACGGTGGGAAGGTGCGACATGCATTTAGGCATTGTTGTGTTAGTCTGTGGTATTCCTTTTGCTCACTCGTTACTCGTATTACCTTGGTTAATTTAAAGTCACGATTTATTCGGAGCTATGTGACATACTACTGGATTTGCTTATCATGTCAGGGTTTTCATGGAAGGTGTTGGATATGCCTGACACCTTACAGTTTGATGTTTTATAATTCTGACTGGGGTATCCTGTTATTTTTTATTATGACAGAGATCTGATCAGCTAGTCGTTGTTCTGTTAAAATTTCTAATTCTAGGTATATGGTAATAAATGTTGTGTATATTTGTGATCTGTATCCAGTTGTATTGGTTCCTAAGTTTGTTGCTTTGTAATAACAGAACATACGGTGTGTGTTAACTTCATCTGACCATCTAATCCTCTGTCTTTGTTTTCCTTCTAGAGTGGTTGCAGGAAGCATATCCTGCAAAACACCTCTATTTGGATTTAAATCATTTTCCGTGTGGCTAGCAGTGTCGTTACCATTGTCGACTGGCATAGGGTTCAAGCGTCGCCCCCGACCATGACAGCACTTGTCTGAGTCTACATTAGTTCTGTCCTGAACCAACTAATCACACCGTCCTCGACCCGTCCTCTCCCCTTCCCCTTCCGCACAAAGGTCTGTAATTACTTACAAAACCACACTTGTTTGTTATACAATAAAATATATTATTTATTTATCATTCCAGTTAATTTTGAATCATGGGTCTGGCAACATCCATCCAGAAAAGTTATTTGTTGTTTGTAAATATATTATCCTATGGTATGCTGGCCATTAGCAGAAGACTACTTACAGTCTGTAAGCAGTATATTGATTTTTTTTGCAAAAACAAAGTCTACATTATCAAGGAGGAAGTCTACTCAGTTTCACAGAGCACTGTTTCTAGTCTGCATGAAAGGGCAGAAAATAGTTTTCTCCTGTTAAAAGTAAAGGAAATTGTTACTAAATGTGATTTAGGTAAACTCGTGGAAACTGAAATGTACAGTTATTACAGACTTGCCTACAATTATATTAATAGGCGAATGACCAAACACAGCAGTATACCTGTACTTCAGTGGTTACTTCTCTATAAACCTGTTATTTTAAAGAAGTGTTAACAATGTTGTTGGTGGATGAACCCTTTGACGAAGGACATTTTAGATGATGGATTCTCCAACTTTTCTAGGGAAAATTATTATTGAGAAATGATATCATTTCATGAGTAGTAGGGTTCATTACAAATAATCGTTGAAAGTGGTACAGTACTACTTTGCCATATCTGCACAAGTGCAGCTGTAGAGAAAATAATTTCTGTGTTAAATGCAAATTGGAAGTATGAGCGGAATAAGGTCACTATTCAAAATGTAAAGCTGTTAGAGTGGAATGAGGTTACTATTGAAAATGCTGCTACTGATTGTGAGGTACAATATGACAAATGTTGCATTTGTTCAGAACTATGATAGTTGATCTGTAAAAAGGTCCCTAAAAAAGGACCGAATGAAAAGGATATGAAACAAATCACAGTATTTAAATTTTGTTGGTTTTGGTAACACTAGTTATCTATTACTTTGTGTTCAGTATTGTGAAACACCCAGTCGCTAGTGATACACTAACCAGAATAAATACCTGAAGAAATAATTTAAAATATAGCAATTTTCAACTGCTATTTTGTATCATCTGCATGCTTCCTTTTAGGGTTGGTGATAGCGACCAGCACCTATGAAAGAGCCTAAATAGTTCTTAGATCCATCAGAAAGCGTGTACCATTCTCTCCCTCAGGATTCAGTACAAATATATCATAGTTAAGGCAATAAAAGCCCTTGCTATTATGTGTACCTACCATTACCATGTTCCATATTTTTTCCCAATATCGCCGTTTCATTTTGTGTAACGTTAATTTTAAACGCTGGGAGACCAGTATAACATTGCCACAATGAAAACCGTCAGACAATATCAAATGAAGCCAGATAATAACTTTTTTCTGGAATTTTTATCTTTGTTTAATTGGTCGATAGCAGAAAGCGTGAGTTTAATTTAGTTGTTAGTGGTGGCTGTGTTTTAACTCGATTATAACTTTCCGGTCATGCCCTGGCTATTGCCGCTTACGCAACTGTCGGGCCCACATTGTTACTGAAAACAATGGGCCAGGCCGCAGGTGGGCTTTCCAAGTTAAGCGCACATGCCTGCCGCGTGATTCCCAGGTTCCTACTTCAACAAATGTATCCCCCCTCCCCCCTCCCCATCCACCCATTCTCCTACCCGTGCCACCAGCAGTGCGACACAATGCCATGACCCTTTCGTAACAGCCCGGACTGTTCCACAAAGACTTAACTTTCTTTCATTACTAGTGTTCTGTAGAAAATATTGTCAAATGCCGTGGATTTCTTGCAGCTACTGAAACATTCAGAAGGTGGTGTAATGCATCGGCAATAAATGAGAACGGGGAATTACAGCAGTAAATGAGACAATGTGCTGTTTCTAATGAAAATTTGTTAACACTGATTATTATTGAAATTAGAATAACGTCTAGGTTTTATCGTCCGATATCTGCCTTGTGAGATCCTAAGTACATGAATAGAGGAGGAAGATTGATTTTATAACTGATTCTAAATACATATTCATCTTTGACATCTAAGCGTTTAGGATCACATACGATTATTTTCTTTTATAAATCATAAAATTAATTTTGGCAAGACGGATATGACGTTATATTACGCCGCATTACAGTACGGCTATAATTTCAGTGCTACATACGGATACTTCCTATCGTATCTTTCATTTATAATATTGCAAAGTTTCGAAATATCCAGCGTCTGTCGTCATCTTACACAAATATGTTAAAAACCTTTGTCATCATTGACAAATTATCTTACATAAAATTTAATTGGAGGAAGATAATACTGACAGTTATTTTTCCTTTCAAATTATTTTCGTTGACACTGCCTGCAAATGTGGGAAATCTGCGTGAGGATAGTATAACGAGGGTTTATGGGCCACTCCTTGGAATTGCGACTATGGTGTTCCTGTCTCATTGCCATGCCACTCTGATATGACCTCCAGTGAAGTCTTCAAAACTGGTGATGGCTATGTGTTTAACACATGTCACACTTGAGTAATTTGCAACTTCTTTTTTTAACTGGGTATTACAGTAAGCGTAACTTTTTAAGACAGTAATCGCTGTTGATAGAAGAATGTGGAGTGTAAATTTCTGGCACTTGTCTATTATTATATCTTTCGTTGTGTAGGTGCTTGGATTACTGGAACTCATTCTGTCACAATGGCATTGCGGGCTTTCAAATTAGTGATGTGATGTGGTGGCCACCAACTATGTACCCTCAGACTCAGAGTTTGAATATTAAAAGTTCTGGCTGGTTTTGTTGTCTAGGGGCTGGGATACGTAGTTGCCGCATTACAGGCCAAATGCTGCTGAGTCTACAGTATACGATAAGAATACACACATGAATCGAACGGTTGAAGGTTTATATCGATCGGCAATTGCGAATTATGAATGCAACATATAAATTTATATATGAAAGATAGCAATTAAATAATATCTGCAGGTACTATCTTTAAATGATGAGTACGATAGTAGAAGTACTTCTGACAATGCGGTATATTTCTCAAAAACACTTATTAGTGTCGATGGTCTAGCAGTTAAAAAAAATAATAAGTTGAATAACAGGGGAAACAATAGATTCCTATTGCACGTAATTAGTTATGAATAACAACATAGCTCATGAGATATTCACTTCTAAACGCACACAACGTCTTCACTGCAGAAGCCACGGAAATCAACAAGAGCCCATGTCGGTACTCCGAAATATTTCTATAATCCGCGACCGCGCGGAAACAGCTCCACTGTGCGAGTCTTTCCGCCGACTGTGCGTCCGTCGCCTGTACTTCCGCGTCCAGCCCTCACCCCCGTGTCCTGTGCCGTACTGTCCAGCACTGCCTGATGTCATCTCCATCCAGTCACCCCATTCGCGACCACTGTGACTGGCTAGGGCCCTCGCGCCACGTCTTTAAGCCAACGCACCCACATAAACACAATGAAACTTATTCAAAATACTGGGTTTACGTTTAGATACTTGAAATTAAATAAATATTCCCACGGCTGGACCATAAACACGTTCTACCATACTTTATTAGATACATAAACAAATTAAATAAACATATAGAAAAGGAATAGTACAAAAGGTAGGCCAGTAGCTTAATGTCTCTGTGCTTTCTAAAACGCAGTAAATATTTAACCAATTTCTTCATGAATAGTATATGTCGGATATAACCAAAGACATAAATGAACAAATATACACTCCTGGAAATTGAAATAAGAACAGCGTGAATTCATTGTCCCAGGAAGGGGAAACTTTATTGACACATTCCTGGGGTCAGATACATCACATGATCACACTGACAGAACCACACGCACATAGACACAGGCCACAGAGCATGCACAATGTCGGCACTAGTACAGTGTATATCCACCTTTCGCAGCAATGCAGGTTGCTATTCTCCCATGGAGACGATCGTAGAGAGGCTGGATGTAGTCCTGTGGAAAGGCTTGCGATGCCATTTCCACCTGGCGCCTCAGTTGGACCAGCGTTCGTGCTGGACGTGCAGACCGCGTGAGACGACGCTTCATCCAGCCCCAAACATGTTCAATGGGGGACAGATCCGGAGATCTTGCTGGCCAGGGTAGTTGACTTACACCTTCTAGAGCACGTTGGGTGGCACGGGATACATGCGGACGTGCATTGTCCTGTTGGAACAGCAAGTTCCCTTGCCGGTCTAGGAATGGTAGAACGATGGGTTCGATGACGGTTTGGATGTACCGTGCACTATTCAGTGTCCCCTCGACGATCACCAGAGGTGTACGGCCTGTGTAGGAGATCGCTCCCCACACCATGATGCCGGGTGTTAGCCCTGTGTGCCTCGGTCGTATGCAGTCCTGACTGTGGTGCTCACCTGCACGGCGCCAAACACGCATACGACCATCATTGGCACCAAGGCAGAAGCGACTCTCATCGCTGAAGACGACACGTCTCCATTCGTCCCTGCATTCACGCCTGTCGCGACACCACTGGAGGCGGGCTGCACGATGTTGTGGCGTGAGCGGAAGACGGCCTAACGGTGTGCGGGACCGTAGCCCAGCTTCATGGAGACGGTTGCGAATGGTCCTCGCCGATACCCCAGGAGCAACAGTGTCCCTAATTTGCTGGGAAGTGGCGGTGCGGTCCTCTACGGCACTGCGTAGGATCCTATGGTCTTGGCGTGCATCTGTGCGTCACTGCGGTCCGGTCCCAGGTCGACGGTCACGTGGACTGGCGACAACGTCGATGTACTGTGGAGACCTCACGCCCCACGTGTTGAGCAATTCGGCGGTACGTCCACCCGGCCTCCCGCATGCCCACTATACGCCCTCGCTCAAAGTCCGTCAACTGCACATACGGTTCAAGTCCACGCTGTCGCGGCATGCTGCCAGTGTTAAAGACTGCGATGGAGCTCCGTATGCCACGGCAAACTGGCTGACACTGACGGCGGCGGTGCACAAATGCTGCGCAGCTAGCGCCATTCGACGGCCAACACTGCGGTTCCTGGTGTGTCCTCTGTGCCATTCGTGTGATCATTGCTTGTACAGCCCTCTCGCAGTGTCCGGAGCAAGTATGGTGGGTTTGACACACCGGTGTCAATGTGTTCTTTTTTCCATTTCCAGGAGTGTATTTGTAAGCACCTTGCTACCGTTTTTACGTGTAACTGTGTAGTATTTATTGCCTGACGCCATCGATAGTAATCGGGCACATTGACCCACAATAACTCATGTACTATTCACGTTACACGCCCGTAACACATACAAATTTAGGTTTACACTAATAGCTTTCAAAAGGCACGTCGATCGACGAAACCGGATGAAGCATTTAAATTATGGAAATTCGTTGCTGGATGTTTCTTGTATAATTTACTGTCAGACACTAAACTTTAAAAGAATAAAGATATTGAAAATCTGATTACACCATCAGAATTGGCGTGTAAATAATAGTAATGTTCATGTTTCTTTTTGAGGTATCATGATTCACCTGGCTACTATTAATTTCTATACAGACAGTGAAATGTCTGCCATTAAGGTTTCACGAAGTCCGCCATCTTTGGCTCTCCGGGCATAGACATCTCCTTCATCGAAACAAAGGACCGTCCTCGTCACAGCGGAGTTCCCAGTCACGCGGCTGGACGACGTGCTGGGGCTACCCCTCTCGTCCGGCTAACGTTTGGCACCACGTAGTCCAGCTATTGTGCACCATTACGCGGTTGCTAACGAGCCGCGGCTTTGACGAGCGTCCTGTGCTCCCGCCTCATCTCCGAACAAAGAATATTTCCAGGGCGCCAAGGCTCGCCCGTTACCTCACAGCATACAATCACAATTGAATGAGAACGCACGAAAGATAAGGAACATCATAAAATCAAGTTTTTAACTAAAGACCATTTTTACAGTTGAGAAATGCTGGACTCGTCGGCTACAAGAACTAATGATGACATTTGAGCAGGGATGCGTAAGAGATCAGACAATAAGGAACTACCACCGCATTTTTGTACAGGAGTTGTATTTGGCTGGTATTATTCATAGAAAACAGGTAATACTGACTATCAAGAATATCTGTCCGACAAGCAAGCGATACCGGATTTTCTATTTTGTGATATGCAAATAATCCTGACCCTTCTTTCTGCCTGACAATCAGTGAACGTGTAGTATACTGGGTGACAAAACTGCCCTTGCCGCTGTCGTTTTATGGACACCGCAATGTTATATCCGGCCTCCTAAAACAATGTGCGATATTCTCTTGTGTTGTTGCTTGCTATGAGAAAATTACTAGTCCTACAGAAAAGTGAACAGAAACTTTTTGTAGGAAATTTAATGTAGTTAAATTTTGCGCCGGGACACGTTTTCACTAGAAGCCGCAGTCTACGAGTTCTAGATGAGAAACGCACAAAAGTGGCCTCCAAAGTCAACCCTCCACCCTCCCTGGCACACTCGGCACCTACAGGTCAGAATTTCTAGTGTGTTGTTAATGGCAATCCCTCCAACCACTGTACAAAAGTTTGTGCTGCACGACTTGTCTCCCATATTCGACCCCTTTTGGGCTTCATTGACTGTCTTTTTATGCAACTGGCTTATGTAAGTTAGGTTTTTATATTGGTAACGCCACAAAGCGCTCTATATGAAAATCACTGTCTGTGCTATGTGCAGTCTGTGGGTAATTTGCATTGTTGCCATTTGCTAATGTTGTGTTGGGCCGTTGGCTGTTAAGAGCACATAGCATTTGGCAGTTGGAGTGAGCCGCCAACAGTGGTGGATGTGGGGAGAGAGATGGCGGATTTTTGGGAGCAGATGATCTGGATGTGTGTCCATCAGAGACAGTAAATTTATAAGACTGGTTGTCATGAACTGATATATCTATTACGATTTTTGAACACTATTAAGCTAAATACATTGTTTGTTCTTTATCAAAATCTTTCATTTGCTAACTATGCCTATCAGTAGTTAGCACCTACAGTAGTTTGAATATTTTATTTAGCCCGCAGTAGTGGCACTCGCTGTATTGCAGTAGTTCGAGTAACGTAGATTTTTCTGAGGTAAGTGATTCATGAAAGCTATAGGTTATTGTTAGTCAGGGCCATTCTTTTGTAGAGATTATTGGAAGTCAGATTGCGTTGCGATAAAAATATTGTGTGTCAGTTGAAGCACAGTCATTTATAATTTTTCTAAGGGGACATTTCATATGGCGACCCTGCCATGATACCTCACTGGATTCTTCTGATTTTTTCTTGTTGTTTGGGTAATGAGTGTAGCTATTTTTTATTGCTAGTGTGTAATTATAGAGTGAATTTCCTTTGTAGTTGTAGTTTTCTGTTGTTGTACAGTAAAACTGTTGTGGCATGCATGTAGATTTGCACCAAGTATTTCTCAGATGAGCTTGCAATGAGCAAGATATTATTTCCAGTGCTATGTTAATGTGTTTTCTTATTTTGCTCTTCAAATTGTGCTTTTCTGTGTTATTGTGTGAAATATTGTGACAATAATACGTGTGAAAAACGTGACACTAGGCTCCAAAGTAAACTGAGAAATAGTAGTGACGATGAACATAGCTTATCGGCACCACTATGTAATGAATTAACAGACATTCAGAGTAGTAATTTGGTAATTGTGCATAGGGAAATGGAGCGAGTGTCAAATAATGGCGTAGACAGTGAAACAAATAGTGAACAGGGAAGCATTATCGATCGATCGGTAGGCATCAGCTCGCCTCAGGCTTCAGAAATGACAGGATACAATCTTGTAAATAATGTAGATTCGGGTTTTGCGCCCTCACCGTTTTCTCAAATAAGTCAAGACACATTTTCTGCATTTCAAAATGCGAATATTGCTGGTTTAAATGCACTGAGAAACATGTTTCAGACACCATTGCGTTCTTATTACAATTAATGCAACAAATGGGACAAAAGCTTCAAAAGGGGGCTACGTAAGTAGGCTGTTTAGGTTTTTATATTGGTAACGCCACGTAGCGCTCTATATGGAAATCACTGACTGTGCTATGTGCAGTCTGTGGCTGGTTTGCATTGTTGCAATTTGATAATGTTGTGTTGGGCAGTTGGCTGTTAAGAGCACGTAGCGTTGTGCAGTTGGAGGTGAGCCCCCAAGCAGTGGTGGATGTTTGGAAAGAGATGGCGGATTTTAGAGAGCAGATGATCTGGATGTGTGTCCATCAGAGACATTACATTTGTAAGACTGGATGTCATATATATTAAAATTTTTGAACACTATACATTGTTTGTTCTTTAGCAAAATCTTTCATTTGCTAACTATGCCTATCAGTAGTTAGCACCTTTAGTAGTTAGAATCTTTTATTTAGCTGGCAGTAGTGGGGCTCGCTGTATTGCAGTAGTTCGAGTAACAAAGATTTTTGTGAGGTAAGTGATTCATGAAAGGTATAGGTTATTGTTAGTCAGGGCCTTTCTTTTGTAGAGATTATTGGAAGTCAGATTGCGTTGCGATAACAATATTGTGTGTCAGTTGAAGCACAGTCATTTATAATTTTTCTAAGGGGACATTTCATATGGCGACCCTGCCATGATACCTCACTGGATTCTTCTGATTTTTTCTTGTTGTTTGGGTAATGAGTGTAGCTATTTTTTATTGCTAGTGTGTAATTATAGAGTGAATTTCCTTTGTAGTTGTAGTTTTCTGTTGTTATACAGTAAAACTGTTGTGGCATGCATGTAGATTTGTACCAAGTATTTCTCAGATGAGCTTGCAATGAGCAAGATATTATTTCCAGTGCTATGTTAATGTGTTTTCTTATTTTGCTCTTCAAATTGTGCTTTTCTGAAGATATTGTATGTCAGTTTAAGCACAGTCATTTATAATTTTTCTAAGGGGACGTTTCACTTAGTAGAGCACTTAATTGTAAAATTTGTTTGTGTAAATTCTACATGACCATTTGGTGAATTTTAACAGCGTAAAATCTATGCTTGCAAGCTGTATCGAATTGTCGACGTAATTGGTTTAAACGCAATGTTTACAGAACTCACTTTTCTTTCATTTCCCTAAGGGCACGTTTAAATAGTCGACTATGCTAGTGGCGTAACAGCCGAATCAACAAAGACCAAAAAGAGGTCGAATATCGGCAGTAGTTCGAGTTGTCGGAATTTTTGTGCATGGGTAGGAAGGAGTGCAGTGCACAACATACTAGAAATCCTGACTGGTGGGGGATGATTGTGGGGGTGGAGTTGCGTTTGTAGTTCATTTTGTATGTTTCGCCAGCGAAAAGTATCCCAGCACAAAATTTAACTACATTAAAGTTCCTACAAAAGTCTTGTCCATTTTTCTGTTAGACTAAAGTTGGCTCGTAGAAGGCGTAACAATATGAAAATCTCGTCAGATATACATTGCGGGTTGCATAAAACGAAGTTGGTAGGGGCAACTGAATCACTCAGAATCTTGTGGGAGGTGCGGAATCTGGGTCTTCAGCGCCAGCACCCTTATTAAAATCTTTAAGAAACTAGTGTTCATAAAGAAGGCCCCTAGAACTATCAAAATCAATTAAGAAACATACCAGTGAGATATTCCAACGGAGTACTGTGAGAGAAGGGGGAAAACGTATGACAGAATAAAAATAAATAGCTACGAAGTGTAGCAATAGATGGCACTGTAAGCATAATAATTTAATAGTGGTCGACTACAATGACAAATGAATCACACAATGCCTAAGGTGTTCGACTTTAAACAAACTGTACTACTAAGTGTGGATGTGTGCACAGGTATGATATCGTTAGTTACGTAAGCCCATCCACCACGGCAAGACCATTTCACATTGGATGGGAAAAATACGTTTTTAATTGTCCTGAGGCTAAAAACCGCATAAAAAGCATAATTCACACCTGTTTTTAATTTCGCTAAGGCCAAAAACCGGATACAAATCATCAATCACATCGGATTTAATTGTCTTGGGGCCAAAAACTACATAAAAAGCATCAATCAAAATCAAATTGGATTATTAATTTTCGTGCGACTGGCGCAAAACATGTTCAATATGCTGCCCACCGTTATCTGCAACAAGTTGAAATCGAGAAACAACATGTTCCAAAACTGATCGAAGTATTTCCGGGGTCACATACAGAATGTGTTGCACAATGAGTGCCTTCAATGTAGCTAAGATTGCAATGGGAGCACTGAACACAACACCTTCCAGATAGCCCCACTGCCAGAAGTCACACGGATTGAGATCAGATGATCGGGACGGCCGGGCTGTAGGGAAGTGGTGGATAATAATTCTAGCACTTCCGAACTGGCGCCTCAGCAGCTGCTTAGCTGGATCTGCAGTGTGAGGAGGGGCATCATACTGCATAAAATTTATCCCATCCACACATCCACGCTGTTGAAGAGCTGAAATGACGTGGTTGCGCAAAAGACACTTAAATTTCTTACCAGGACCCTTAAAAAAAATTGGCTCTATAATAAATGATGCCTAAACCCACACCACATAGTGACCTTTTCAGAAAGAAGTGGTACTGGTTGATTTGGGTGTGGATTTTCCGTTGATCATACTCTACAATTCTGTGTATTGACATATCCTGTCAGATGGAAGTGGGCTTCGTCTGTCCACAAACTCTTCCACGGCCAATCATTGTCCACTTCCAAGCGAGCAAAAAATTCTAAAGCAAAGGTCTCTCTTGCTGGCAGGTCGAAAGGAAGCAACTCGTGCACACAGATAAATTAGAACGGATAGCAAAGAAAAACGTTTCGTAGGATTTTACCCACCGTGCTCACGGGTATGTCCGATGCCTGGGCAATTCTCCGTGCACTACAAGTTTGTACGCCACCATTCGTCTCCTCCCGCATTGCTGTGGCCACTGCTTCCACTGACGTCGAATTAATTCGTTTCCTCCCTCTACCAGGTTGCACGCCAAAAGAACCCGTCTTTTCGAATTTCCGAATCATTTGCTCCAGACCAACGGCAGTCATCGGACCAACGCCTTTTTTCAAACCCGTCAGTGTTCAGAAATTCTGCAGAGCGACGTGTGCACAGTCATCATTCCTCTAATGCAGTTTTACAAACAGATCGCGATCCTGCATTGAGACAGTCATGGCGAACGTCGCAGACGCAAAAGGAGGAAAAGCCTTGTGCCCGGCGTGTTTATACCAACTACAATGGGACGTGAGCATAACAGGTGTTTTCATTCTCACGCATACAGTGCCATCTATTGATCAATTTTCACACTATTTTTTTCTTCTGCCATACGTCTTCCCCCTTCTCCGATAATATTCCGTTGCAATTTGACGTCATTCCCACCAGTGGCGTTATGTCTACAGCGTTTAGAAAGTTTAATGATAATCACCCCGTGTATCGATTATTAAAGTTTCGACATAAAACTCATGGAAATTAATTTAATCCCTTCTGCAGCTACCTGCTACAACTTTGCCATAAACTTGAGATAAGTCTTTGCTACAGTCACTGCTGCGGCATCTCCGTCCTTCGATAAAATCACTGCTATTTCTCTTTTGTGACATGTTATAACTCAACAATCTAATTCTTACAGAAGTTGAAACCTTCCTGTCTCCTCTATACCTTTTTGTTAATAATAACCTTCCCTTTTTCAATAAGCTATGTAACCTTCCCTTAGGATTTCTATCTCTTGCTGAACAATAACAAATGAAATCTTCCCTTTGAAATCTATTCTCTTTCTCAATCGTCGCATACAAATTTAATTGCTGCTTATTAAAAGAGAATTTCTGATTATTTCGACGAAACATGGACTGTGTCGTCGTCGTGGCCTTCAGTCGTTATCTGCAATAATGCAAAACTGTTCCTTACCCTTTTTTTTTTTTTTTTTTTTTTTGCTGTTATGGATCGTCATCTGACTGCTACTGGTTTACTATACTCTATTAACTGCTGGTGGGCTGTCATAATAAGTGGCTGTATTTATTATTAAAACTGACGTTATTCTTTATTAGCAAAGCTGACGTTATTCTTTAATTAATTTGACTGAAGTTACGTAATTCATAGTTACACTTTTTCTTGAGAACAGTAAAATTATTGCAAAGTTTCATGTTGATGGTTTTTTAGATGGGTTATAATCAGTAATGCAACATTGCTGGAAAAAATTAGTTATTTTCTGAAAACGCTTCAAATATTTACTGTTGGTAATGAAATTACTTTTACAAACGTTCAAATAGGACTTACTTTTGACAATAATCTTACAACTAGCATTGCGCAAACATACCTTTAGTAGTCTTGAGTTTCGCAAAGAAAATAATTCAATAATATTAGTTATTGTTGTGATAATAGTTAGTTGACGTCTCTGTACATCCGTTTATAATCTCTTGTAAATCATAGCTGGTGGCTAGCAGGCACACTACTCCTGTCAACCTCTCGCTTCAGACCTGCTTCCAACTCGCTTCACATCTAGCTTACTACTTACTGACATCCTACGAACGCTAAAGTGCGGTCTCTCCTGCCAACAATGTTTTCTGGTGCAGACAATCGCTGCTAACATTACAAAATGTATCAATGTGCGGTCTTTCCCGCTCTTTTCTTAAAATGCATCCGTAAGCGGTTCCTCCCGCCCTTTTTAAAATTATATCAACAATACTTTGGTACAGATATTCCCTGCTACCACAATTATTTCCAACATGACAAATGTTAATTATTCCTACTTAATCCTATAAATAAAATATAAACATTCTTCATAAATTGTGGTTTGACAATAGACAATAGAAATATACACGTCTTACAAAGTTATTCTCAAATTATGCAGACATTATACCTTCATGCATTAATTCATACATACCAGGTTGTTGTAATTAAAGTTCAGCTATACACGATGGTCAGGTGCCGTCTGTAATTAATGTATGGCGAAGAAACGTGGTAGACATGCTAATACGTTAAGACAGAACCGATTTCCGGTGGAAAAAAATTGTTACAGTTTGCAAATCTATCGTTATACAGCATCTCGTCGACGTCTCCGGTGATCTTATTGCACAAACTGTGTAAACGGCAGCTAATGACAGCATAGTCATAATGCCCTCCCCACCTGTTTGACCTTTCCTGCCCCTGTCCTCTTCATCATCCATTATTTATGACAATATTTATATACATCTTTCTTGGATTTGCTGTTCCCGATTTGCATCTATTGGCCAACATTGAGATTAATTTTTTTTCCTACTTAAATAGGTTCTGCATTATCACATTAGAACGTCTACCACGTTTTCGCTGCCATACTATAATAAAAGCGTCCAGTGGACCTCTGTGAGTAGCTGCAATTTAATTATAACGAACTGGTGGAAATATTTCACAAGAGCAATGAAAATATTAATAGCAAAATTTAACTAATTTCAGGACTAGCAGCAGAATGATTCATAGGTGGAGAAATTCTAATCTGTTGCGTCTTTTTGATGTTACATGAAATATTCATATAATAATTTAAATTGTTGATATCTGATTTACTGTGACGATTCTCTCTATAGTAAATTTACACAGCAATTGAAAATGTTAGCTTTAACTTCCTGTCAATGTTGTCAAATGCTTGAGAGAGAATCCCGCTACAAGGTGTTCGAAAATAAGCTATTTTGCATAGGAATAGGCTAGACTGTACGGATATTTTACTATGTTTCTGAGTGTTAAGAGGAATGGAACTAAAAGGTTATTTGTAATATTATTTGTCTACCACAAATTTGTAATACCATACAAGATAACAAAACTGTTTACCGCATTACTAAAATAAAGTTTTATGTTAGATCATCACATTCAAATTCGAGATTCATGATCGACTGAAATGAATGTACGCCCTCAGTTATGCTAGAAATCTCTGTAGCCTTCAAAGAAGAAGCTCGAGTTGTATGCAGCTATAGCTCCTGCTTTGCTGGCCGCCAGCTTAGCTTAGGACTGCCGTGGTCCCGTGGTTAGCGTGGGCAACTGCGAAACGGCAGGTCCTTGGTTCAAGCCATCCCTCGGCCCAAAAGTTTAACTTTAGCCGGCACGGTAGCTCAGCGTGTTCGGTCAGAGGGTTAGCAGCCCTCTGTAATAAAAAAAACTGAGTTGATGGATCAACAACGAACTTAAAACGGGTGTCTTACGACGTCCGCCCCGAGCAGATGCAACGAACAAAATGAGACTTAAAAAAAAAAAAAAAAAAAAAAAAGCTGCGTGGTAACATGCTTGCCTCCTGTGCAGAGGACCTGGGTTCGATTTCCGGTCTGGTTTGATATTTTCTCCACTCGTGGACTGGGTGTTGTCCTCATGATCATTTCATTCTTATCACCGGCACGCAAGTCGCCCATTGTGGATTCGACTGAAATACGACTTGCTTTTGCCGGATGAACTTCCCCGGACGGGGCCTTTCGGCTAACGATGCCACAGCTCACCTCGTATCTCCTGTTTTGATTAATACTTCCGGTGGAAATATGTAGTTTTTATAGTAGTTTACCACTCAGCTATTCTCTGAATTTATTATACTGACTCAATTAAACACTTCTCATGACATCATATAGAGTAGTTTGTTTTTCACAATATTTATGGCACTGAAGACTCTTTCCCGCATTTGATCATGGCAAAACCAGTAAAGAAGTTGCTACATTCGTTAAATACTCAAACTGATTAATGCAAGTAACATCTTTATACCTGATGCCAAAAATTCTAACTCTCAGAAGTTTCTTTCTGTGCAACACTTGTTAATTTTTGCCACTGAAATTCGGAGTTTGTGATTGTTTCACTGGGGACTTGTAGATGTTTCACTAGAGCCGATTCACACTAACAGTCATGTCACATCACGGCACGGCACCGTTATGTCGAGGTTTTCTCCGAGTGTCACACAATGTCACGTCAGTCCTGTTAGACCGGCACAGAACGGTGGAAATGAGGTTACGAGTTGCAGTAGGTGGCAGAAAAAGTCGTAGTATAGCATCAGAGTTGAGTAGGTAACAATGGTAAAGTTTATTAATGGCAAAGCGAAACCTTATAACATATTTTCTAGATCAATTTCGTGTGGCTAGGTGCTGAGCAGTGAAACATTGTAAAAGATCTGTAAGATATCAAACAAATAACACAGCTTACATTGAATTCCTGAAACAATACCGGTTAAATCGATATCGCACATGGCATGGAACGAGGATGTGAGAAAGTTTAGAGAACCGACATATGAAAGTGACGACCGAACGAATCTACTGCAGCCAACATACACTGCGCATAAGGACCACGAAGATAATGTAAGAAAAATTAGGGCTCATACGGAGGCATAAAGACATTCGTTTTTCCCTTCGCTCTGTTTGCGAGTGGAACAGGAAGGGAAATAAAAGTAGTGGTACGGGGTGCCCTCCACCAAGCACCGTACGGTGGCTTGCGGAGTATGTATGTATGTAGATGTGGATTTACATGTATATTAGTCGCTTTTATGTTTTAGCAGAAAGAGAAATAAAGTTGCATATTCTCGTATGTGTGTATAAGAAATTTAATATGACGTTACGTAGCGGCTGTAACACGTTATTGTCACTACTGCATTGATATCAAAAACTAAAGCTATACTCCTCATAAGGGTATACGCTGTTACTGATAGGCCGGCCAGTGTGGCCGAGCGGTTCTAGGCGCTTCATTCTGGAACCGCGCGACCGCTACGATTCCAGGTCCGAATCCTGCCTCGGACATGGGTGTGTGTGATGTCCTTAGGTTAGTTAGGTTTAAGTAGTTCTAAGTTCTAGGAGCTGATGACCTCAGAAGTTAAGACCCATAGTGCTCAGAGCCATTTGAGCTGTTACTGATATAACAGCATACTTCAAGGTAGACTACTATGCATGTATTAGTTTATGGATTTGACCATAACAGCTAACTGTAAAAGCAAACAATTTATTTTCTTTTTGCGAACAAGTCAGTCACTTTGTCCCCGAAAGCAGAATTTTCCTGTGGGCAGTAAGAAGGGACAACAGTAACAGACGGTCCTCGTCCGTAGTGTTTCTCAGCCACGTCCCTACGCAGTGCTCTCAGCGGTGAAAGTTGATCCCCTTACTACTGCTACATCACGGAGCTTTGATTTTTCCAAGCACTGCTTATGTGTCCAGACGTCATACCATAATCGGGCTTCTGCTTCCAAGTTGTCGATTTCATAAAAGTTTTACAAACTTCTTACGTCTCTGATCAAATCTTTTTCCTTCATTTCTTCTGTTAACTGTGGGTGAAGAGTTTGTTGCGTATCTGCGTGTACTTTGATTTTGTATACAGTTTAGGTTGCATAGCACTTTAAGTAAACAATATGTAGATTATCGATGCTAACACAAAAGATAAAATGCGGTTCTCGCTACTGGTTTCTGTAGTAGAAAGTTTTAACTTTGTGCCCTCTGATCTATTATGTGGGGACTCGCACAACATATACAGATTTCCTGCTGTGAATGTATGATCTTTGATTTGCAAGACTATGTTCTCGTAATTCTGGTTTGTTAGAAATGGAACATTGTATCTTCACTGTAGCTGATTACGAAATTAAACATGTCTTTCTCTCTTTTCGTCTCTGAAATGCAGTCAAAATTACTCTTATTATACGCACAGAAGTTACAGTATGCTGTGTTTGCCAAATATAAAAGCTGCAGTGGATTTTTTTAATATTTGAACACTATTGATTGCCACGGCTAACACGAGAGCATGAAACTGAAAATGAAAATTGATATTAATATTATTAGGGAGACCAGATTCCAACACAGCAGTTTTTGATATCAAACAAGTAAAGTTTTAACACTCTGATTGTTTACATCACTGACATTGTACTAGCAGTTGCTCATGTCCATCTGAAAATAACATAATAAAATCTCCAGTTCTCCTCTGGGGTCTTCCGCTTAGTTGCGGGAAAAATGCTTTCATTCAATTATAGTTTGAAGTTGCCGCGGCAGCGGCAGCGGCTCCCGCGAACGTGGCGCAGCACTGCGTCGCGGAAAATTCTAAATTCGCTGAAAGCGGCTAAAAATGTTGAATGAAATACTGGTCAAGCTAGTTACAAATTATTACAAGTATTTTTAACAAATTGTATATTCAAAAATTAACATATAATTGAAAGTACACATTTTCTTTTATACGTAATATCCAATGGCGATAAAAGAACAAAAGAAAGCTATCTAAGCGTTCGAGAGAGCGTCACAGGCTCTTACAACATTCACGGCTACAAGAAGACAGAGAAAGTAATGTCTAAACCTCCACTATTTATAAGCAATTTCTTTTGCTAATATATATCTTTGTTACAGTTTTAATTATCATTGTCTGCTTCGGTTTCTTGACTCGCCGACCACAGAAGTTATTTGCGAAATGGTCATACATAATATTACACAGACATAAAAATGAAAGTAATTATTTCCTTTTTTAAAGTATACACATAATCGGCAACTGTTCATACAGAAATCAAATATAATAACACAAGTATTTTTTTTACGTGTGTTACACTGATTTTACAAATGTCTTGCCAGGAAACGTCACAAATTCCATCTTTTTCAAATCGTGTAACTAGTGACATGATTATAGAACCCACATGCACATTGTAAACTAGTACTTCGAAATAGTATTCGAGCGATGAGCACTGGACGTCTTTCACGTTGCATCGATGGGTCCATCTTCCAACTGATCCTTGGATTTTTATGTCTATCACAAGTTCCTTATAATGCTGTTTTACCGCCTCGAAAATGTCTGTGGATCCCTTGTTGCTTTCACTCTGCTTTCGAAAATTGTCTGTCAGGTGATTATTGACCGGGTGGGCTTCTATATCTGTGTACTATTGTTCATTATTAGTTCTCGATTTGAAGAATACCTTGATATAGTGTGTACACAAATAATAACTGTAGTGCTGTGCTAACTAGTTGGCAGTAAAGTGATGTAGGGTCTTGACTGCTTTTACTGTTAGTTGCAATGTCAGTGAGGCTATCCTTTATTGCCACGACGTTATCGTTGAATACCCTGATTATGGTATAACTGTGTGACCACCTAGTTTCACGGAATACTGGAATGTTAGGTATTGTTTTCCTACGCAGTACACTTATCTTAAGAATGTAATAAATTCTCTTATTGTTCCGATGATTGAAAAATTTTGAAATTTATGGTAAGGTCTTATGGGACCAAACTACTTAGGTCATCGGTCGCTAAGCCGACACACTATTTAATCTAACTTAAACTAACTTACGCTATGGACAACATAAACACCCATGCCCGAGGGAGGACTCGAACCTCTGATGGAGGGAGCCGTACGGACCGTGACAAGGCGCTCAAGACCGCGCGGCTACCCCGAGCGGCGTTCCGATAGTGTTACCGAATTTCCTGAACACTGTTAAGGTGACTGACGTGAAGTGTAGTCTGTGCGATGCACAACAGAAATATACAGTGGAAGGATAGTTTTCTCTAATCCCAGCCAGCACTCCAATTTCATAGTCTGCTATTGTCGAAGAGCCATTAAATACCAAGCCAATCAACTTATACCCACCAAAGCCCAGATTGTCCACAAAGTTTAAAACAGGTGCAAGATTCTCTCAGTATCCAATGTAGTCATTCTGAAAGTCCTAAATATTCTTCTCTTACTGTAATGTTCAGTTTATTGCCTACAAATCGTACACCCACCGACAGTTGTTATTTCCTACTAACGTCAGCCATTCACATCAGTCAATAACGAAAACACTGGTGATTTGTTTACCTCATAAACAAGTACTCGTGCTTGTTGTAACACGGAACCACATGTAGACATACTTACTAAATTTTCTGAAGTCTGTTTGATACATATTTTTTTTGTTTCACTGTAGTTTTGTAAATGATCCTTCAAGTCTTTCTCGCTAACATTTACTCCATACAAAAGAAAATCTTGAAAATTTTCTTCACTGGAATTCTGTCCTCTAGTGAATATGAGTGCCATAAAATGTTACAGTATAAGAAATGATTTACATATTTTTATGTTGCGATTTACAAGTGATCCCACTGCATAGCAGTTCGATTAGGTTTTTCTTACTCATTTTTAATGACTTGCAAAAACGTCTGGGTTTACTTGTGGATTCGAGACGCCGTCTGCCTTTTTATGGCCTCTAGCATTTTCATGAAAGTGTTTGTGATCTCGCCTAACCCTTACCACAGAAAGACGAACTGCACTGAAAAGATTTCGAAACTTACAAAGCCCTTCTCTCAAGGTTGGCCTGTATAACAGCCGTGAGTACTTTTCTAACCAGGATTTTTCAAAAAGCCTTTTTTATATTTTTTTCTTAACAGTGTCATCTCTGAGATCATGAGACGAATTTAGATCACAAAGGATTGTTGGTTACTGACAGCTGATTTTTTATCACATTGAATAGTTTACGCATTGGCCTAAATCAAAGCTGCGATTAATTACTAATGAATCTAGTTCCTCCGGCCTGCTAACAATAAAAAGTGAAGTTGATAGGTTGATGTCATCGCACTCTGTAGCGTCAGTAGTGATATCAGCAGACTAATAATGTAACGATATTGTGGAAATGTCGTTCCTGATGATAGGGTAGGGACTCTGCTCACAAATAATGTAAATTTAGAAGCTTGTGATGAGAATAATCAATCACCATAAAGATGAAGATATACAACACTATCATCTGCCCCATAGTAATGTATGGTTCAGAAAGCTGGACGCTTACAAAGAATGAAAGAGAAAAACTGAATGTTTTAAAGAAAAGTAATGAGAAAAATCTGGGGATGGCGTATGAAGAATTCGAAAGAACAATGAAATTTATTTCTTAATAAAGCAACCAACTATTATCTAGAAATTAAAAAGTAGGAGACTGCAATGAGCTGGACATGTGGCCGGAATGGATAACAACAGAATCACCAACAAAGCATTTGAAGGAACTCTCCAGGCAACAAGACCACTGGGTTCACCCCGTACAAGATGGAAAGATGACACAGAGAAGGACATGGCAGCATTAGGGATTTCCACAGAGTGGAGAGAGGCAGTGGAAACAGACCGTTGATGCAGCGCTTGGTCTACAGGGCCTGTGATCGCTGAGAAGAGAGAGAGAGAGATGAGAATAAACTAGAAGTTGTTGTGGGATGCGCTTTCGAAGGTACTCGACTTGGAACATTTAGTAAGTCATGGAAATTTCTTTCCGCGTAGCAGAACCATCTTTTTGCCAAATGTTATTCCTTACATCCATCACTGAAATAAACAAACACAAACTTAGCTTCAGAACATTAAAAGTAATCTCCTTAAGAGGGTCTCTAATCCGTCTTTCCCACCCGGCTTAAGAATTCCTTTTTTTAATTAGAAACAATAAGAAGCATTATTAATGAGTGTGTATTCTCCCCTGACTTTTGTAAATATTCTGAGCCGATGAAACGAAAGAGGGAAACTAAGGAACACTACGTAATAAACAATTATGTGTTTGATATTTACACATTTCACAGATTTATTTAAAAATTATTTACACTGACTGGGTGCAATAAGCTGAGCCCAGAACAGATATAGGAAACTATTACCTGTAATCAAAACACCCGGATTTGACATGTTGCCATTGCCAGTGAACATGCACGTAGCGGTGTTGTGTTGTTGCGTTGTTGCGTGGGCTCCGATAGTATGGGGAGGGGGAATGACTCGGCATTGCTCTTTCTCGCTATACACCCCGCCTTCAGATCACTTGAATTCATGTCAACAATGAGGTATATATCATGTAAAAACACTATATAAAAATATTTTAGTGTTGAACCAGATCTACGTAATACAGAATTTTAAATCATTTCCTTGGAAGAAAAACGTGTAACTACACTACATTTTACTCTTCCGCTAAGACCTGGAAAACCACCCCCTTGTCACGGGGCATGGACACCCTTGTCTCAAAGCCACTGTCGCTGCAAATGGAAGCCCTCAGCAACCATTTTGGAATGAATTACATGGAAAACATGATTCTCAAAAACAAGAGTAGAGATCGTCTTCGGATGAGAAATAGATGTTTTAAATAATCCACAGAAATCCACTGGATGGGCATACCGTGATGATGCACAGTAAACACCAGTTTATCATAACAAATGATACACGACCGTTTGAAAAGTACTTGCTGTTAGAGGTGTACATTGATTGGTAAACTCAGAGTCTTGCTATGCTCCCACAAATTGTCTGATAGCTCTAATCATGCTGCCCGAATTTAAATTCTCCCTAAACAGAGTTATTGCAATACTTATAGTCCATTCAGATGCGTCTCCTTCCTTGACAATGCCTTTAACTCTTCATGTTAAAAGTTTTTCGCACTTCACCCACTAGTCCGTCTCGATACATCATCCACTAGCGACGAAACTTCTAGAAATTAATGACGACGTTATCAGCCATAAACGTTTTTATTTGTTCGCAAATCTCCACCAGCCAAACGCCTCCAAGATCGCCTGAGATATGCATACATATTATAAGAATGGATGTATGTATGCCAAGCCAATGGACCGATTAAAACGAGACTTGGTATACATGCTGTCAGATAAGAATCGCTTTTGGGGCAAGAACCACCTTCCTATCATAGTTCAAATGGTTCAAATGGCTCTGACCACTATGCGACTTAACATCTGAGGTCGTAAGTCCCGTAGAACTTAGAACTACTTAAACCTAACTAACCTAAAGGCATCACACACAGCCATGCCCGCGGCAGGACTCGAACCTGCGACCGCAGCAGTCGCGCGGTTCTAGACTTAAGCGGCGAAAACCGCTCGGCCACAACGGCCGGCTCCCATCATAGTTCGGGAGATATAACGTCATGTATGAACTACTTTGCTACTAAGTCACAACTACAGCCCACTCCATTTAAGGATATCCCTGATACCTGGCAGCGCTTTTGACAGCTCCCAAGTGAGAAGTGCAAACAGCCATAGACAAATAGTAGACGTCTCTACAGCTACGTACAGGCGTTACCGTGCGAGCGGAGATGTTTACAAAATTGTGTTGTAGACACGAGAGGCATCTATGCCCAGCGTACAGAAACTGTCCAGGATACAGTACTAACACATTCGCGCATTTTACATATGAATATTTCTTTGTACGGCAGATACATAATTTCAAAGGCGTTTGCACAAACACATGGAAATGAGAAAGTGTTTCCATATTACACTACAATGAAAGCTAATTTTTTTGTTTCCGTTTCTAATAGAAAATGAATACCCGGGCAATGCCGGGTTTGTCGGATGGTGTGCTATAAAGGTTTCTCATTGCTCACAAAAATGTAAGTGGCTATACCGATTTCGAATGTAGTGATCAATAGCCCGTTAATATCTCCTGGTTGATGGATGCGTGAAAATATACTGCGACTCAACATTTCAACATTTCCATGAGGCTCCTGCTACAGGACTTCCCTCCAGTAGGAACTTTGACTGAATGTTCACTTCTAGGTTATTTTGGTACAGCCATCGGCAAAGAGAAGTATTAATAACGACTTCACAGTTGAAATCGATGTCGTCATTAAAATTTCTGTGAGCATTGACTGAAATAACTTTATAATCAAAAGAATTGTGCTCACTATTGTTCTCGGTAAATAACGTGGCATACGTGAACAGATCACGGTTGCTGTGTATCTCGAGGTTTGTGAAAGACTTGGTCAACTAGCATTGCATGAAGATGCTTATTTTGACAATTAAAGCTTTGCAGCGCTGTGCGTAAATTAAAGCCTGGAGCTTCCATAATCATTCAACTGGAAAACATAATCTTATGAAATCTGCTGAATCTTTCTGAAAGCCCTGTGTAGTTATCACTGTATGTCTCAAATGGCTCTAGGCACTATGGGATTTAACATCGGAGACCATCAGTCCCCTAGACTTAGAACTACTTAAACCTAAAGACTCACACATATCCATGCCCGAGGCAGGATTCGAACCTGCGACCGTAGCAGTTGCGTGGTGGCGGACTGGAGCGCCTAGAACTGCTATCACTTTATGAAGGCTATTTTATTTTCTTTTTCAAGCGCTGATCGATCGTTAAATGGAAAGCAAAGTGAAAATCAAAAGTGTTTTATTTACAATACTTACCTACACCTTCTAGCTACTTATTTACGTAGTCGCTGCTCCGAGCTAGACGTTTGCCGTAGCGTGGTACTAACTTTCCAGTACCCTCGTCATAGAAGGCAAAGATCTGTGTTTGCCGCTACTTTTGTGCGCTGGTCTGCAGCAATTTATCTGTGACAAAATGTTGTCCTAACAGGCAACGGTTAATGTGAACAAAGCAATGAAATTGAGAGGGACCCGATTCCTGGCAGTATGGTGGATCATCAAATATTTCCCATAGTACACGAAGAAGGCGCCTCTTCGTTGCACTTACAGTGTGCGGTTGAGCATTGCCATGAAGAAGAGCAATGTCTAATGACAAAATTCCTCGTCGCTCGTTCTGAATTTCACTTTGTAGATGATTTTCTCGAATTGTCTGATCCACTCACCAAACAAGATCATTGGTTGACAGTCCTTCCCTTCATAAATTGTTGTTTGACAATAGACAATAGAGATATGCTCGTCTTACAACCTTTATAACTTTGTTTGTCAAGTAAGTGTCTCATTATTACTGGTTACACACAAGAGAGGACTGAACGTAACGTAAATCCCTGACCACATTTAGAGAAAACAGAATTTGCAGTCTGCTAACTGCTTGAACAAATCATTACACACAATATCGATAACTAATCACGACAAAAATCACCAGAGTAGTGTTGCAGGTCAGCACTACAGCAGAATTTCCTGTCTTTGATCAACTGAAAACCTCAGGAATCTTCGTTTTCAAGGCTGCCTCGAGGACCAAGAGGGAGCAAGCATGTGTGGCGGAAACGGACTCCACTTCCGGGTGCCTGTGGGTCGCAGCAAGTTGCAAGAGGTTGAAATAACTTTGCCCGACAAAGCAAGCCCGGTAGCGTTAATTAACTGCGGGGAGGCAGTTCGCAGTCGGCTGGAATGGGTGGGGACTCGTTACAGGAGTCACGTTGCGAGGCATGTGATCCGCCGCGATGACGTCACGCGACGTCGAAGGCGGTGCTTCGCTCGTGTCGATTTCTATCTGGGACATACCTGTCACGCGGGACATTTCTAGCACTTTCCAAGGAGGATTACAGAGCGTCGCTGGATAGAAGTCCAGTCTGCAACAATTCTGTTTATTCACTGGTGACCAATCCGAACGACAGATAATCATGAAATCCGAGGTTGGTTTTACACGAGTGACGTTCTCTTCAAAATCGACTAGTCGAGGTGAATGCGCCTTTCGTAGCTGTATGTAAATCAGCATTCAACCACGACGTGAGTGTATGTGGTGTCGATTTAAAGATTGTACAGTGTACCGAGCTCTAAATTTCCTAGTATGCTACACAATGTGCGTGCGCAAAAGCGGGGGACTAAGGAATCGTCTACTGACATCGAAATATATTTTTTTTTTTGTTTTTGTAAATTTGTGGTAACATCTTATAGGACCAGACTGCTGAGGTCATCGGTCGCTACGATTACGCACTACTTAATCTAACTTAAACTAACATACGCTGAGGACAACACACACACTCATGCCCGAGACAGGACTCGACCTTCGACGGGAAGAGCCAAGTGGCTACCACACGCGGCTTAACATTGGAAGTTAACCTATTTATTCCGAGCTGCATGCTGTTATACAAACGGATTTTGTGGTTTCGTGTCATCTCAATACCTACCGTGTTGTTTACTTTTTTATAGTGACACACTAGAAAGTGTGGCGTTGTTCCCTATTAGTATTCTCCTACATCAGAAACGAAATATGTGAAAGGAAAATTGTATTTGCGTTTCACAAAGAAAAAGCCGACTCTGTGCATAAATGAGAACGTAAATGAGAATGAAAAAATACTCGTCACTGATGCTATGCCGTAGCGAGCATAATGTGTTAGCTGCCGACCCCCCCCCCCCCCCCCGCCCCACAAAAAAAAGAAAAAAAAAAGACCCACCAGCAAGATCAGATGTTTACATTCTCCTTCCTCATGTGGTCATCCATATTGATAAAGTGGCAAAAGTGGCATCTGTATTTAATGACACAGCAGTAACATACCTGTTGCTGACTCCGTTTGGTGGGCTTTCGTCATCACTGTGAACAATCGGAGAAAAGAATTAATGGCAGACTTTGTCATTTCAGTACATTTGCAAATTATCAGTTTGCTTTCAAACCTGGGCACAGATGCGACGTATTCCCTTCTCTAGTACCTACCATCCTTTTATATTTACATCAGGACAATCAAGGCGCGACCTCACGACTGCAGATTTATCACTTTTATACACATTTATTAGAATCTTACACCAGATCCACCATTCATATACGATGTTGTTGTTGTGGTCTTCAGTCCAGAGACTGGTTTATTGCAGCTCTCTATGCTACTCTATCCTGTGCAAGTTTCTTCATCTCCCAGTACCTACTACCACCTACATCCTTCTGAATCTGCTTAGTGTATTCATCTCGTGGCCTCCCTCTACGATTTTTACCCTCCACGCTGCCCTTCAGTACCAAATTAGTGATCTCTTGATGCCTCAGAACATGTCCTACCAACCGATACCTTCTTCTAGTCAAGTTATGCCACAAACTCCTCTTCTCCCCAATTCTATTCAATACCTCCTCATTAGTTATGTGAGCGATCCATCTAATCTTCAGCATTCTATTCTCTTGTTGTCTAAACTATTTATCGTCCATGCTTCACTTCCCTACATGGCTACACTCCATACAAATACTTTCAGAAACGACTTCCTGACATTTAAATCAATACTCGATGTTAACAAATTTCTCTACTTCAGAAACGCTTTCCTTGCCATTGCCAGTTTACATTTTATATCCTCTCTACTTCGACCATCATTAGTTATTTTGCTCTCCAAATAGCAAAACTCCTTGACTACTTTAAGTGTCTCATTTCCTAATCTAATTCCCTCAGCATCACCTGACTTAATTCGACTACATTCCATTATCCTCGTTTTGCTTCTGTTGATGTTCATCTTATATCCTCCTTTCAATACACTGTCCATTCCGTTCAACTGCTCTCCCAGATCCTTTGTTGTCTCTGACAGAATTACAGTCATCGGCGAACGTCAAAGTTTTTATTTCTTCTCCATGGATTTTAATTCCTACTCCGAATTTTTCTTTCGTTTACTCTACTGCTTGCTCTATATACAGATTGAACAACATCGGGGATAAGCTACAACTCTGTCTCACTCCGTTCCCAACCAGTGCTTCCTTTTCATGCCCCTCGACTCTTATGATTGGCATTTGGTTTCTGTACAAATTGAAAAAATACTTTTCGCTCCCTGTATTTTACCCCTGCCACCTTCAGAATTAGGAAAAGATTATGCGAGTCATCATTGTGAAAAGCCGTCTTTAAATCTACAAATGATAGAAACGTAGGTTTGCCTTTTTCTTAATCTTTCTTCTAAGATAAGTCGTAGGGTCAATATTGCTTCACGTGTTCAAATATTTCTCCGGAATCCTAACTGATCTTCCCCGAGGTCAGCTTCTACGTTTTACCATTCGTCTGTAAATAATTCGCGATAGTATTTGGCAGCCGTGGCTTATTAAACAGATAGTTCGCTAATTTTCAGATTTGTCAGCACCTGCTTCTTTGGGATTTGAATTACTACATTCTTCTTGACATCTGAGGGTATTTCGTCTGTCTCATACATCAGACACGTTGCACTATTGTAATTCCTGTGTTTTTCAGAAGTACGAGGCAATGTACCTTCTGAGGCTACTACAACTTTCATGCAATACATTAAATGTATTAGCAGTTGCAAAGATGGTTCACTTTCAGCTGTATAATGTAATGACAACAATGAAAATTTGTGCCGGAATGCAAGTGGAACGCAGATTTCCAGCTTTAGAGCAGCCGCCTGGAAATAAAGCTACCCGAGCACACATCACGGCCAGGACCAATCTTTCATACGTCGTCTGTCACATGTCTACATATCTATTAAGTATATATTCCTGTGCAGGGGAGATATTTTAATTGAAAGTGGCTTGTAGGGTACAGGAGCATAAATACGATTTGGCAGTCCCTGTGTCGTTCAGAACTACGACGGAACGTTCCTTCGGATATGCATACATGTGTGTTGGTTGTAGACATATTGTAGACGACTGCCCGTGAAGTGTGCTCGGGTAGACGAATGGTAAGGTGACGACTTGCTATGAGCGAGAAATCCTGGTTCTAGTCCCAGTACAGCACAAATTTTCATTCATGTTATTCCATTATACAGCTGAACGGTGTTCACATTCGCAACTGCGAATACATTACATGCCTTCAGTCTGATGTACCAAAGGTTAACTTTAGAATTATCATTGCTTTTCAGTTAATTTATGAGTCACTTTAACTTAATAAGTTGAATTAATTGTCATTCTTGTTGCACTATTTTGGAGGTTGTCTGATTAATTCAAGTCATATAACAGAGCCAATTAGAATACATTCACACCAGACCATCCTACGTTCCCCTACATTGCTGGCGACTCCTGCTCAGGATTCGTTGGTTTGAAATCTCCTATCGCCGCGCCTTTTTATTTATTTTTTCCCCCACTGAATTGAGGTTGGTATATGTCCTTCGTTTTCGAACTGAAGAACCGCCGCTGAAGTTTTGGGTGGACGAGTGGTTCTAGGCGCTACAGTCTAGAACCGCGCGAACGCTACGGTCGCAGGTTCGAATCCTGCCTCGGGCATGGATGTGTGTGATGTCCTTAAAGTTAGTTAGGTTTAAGTAGTTCTATGTTCTAGGCGACTGATGACCTCAGAAGTTAAGTCCCATAGTGCTCAGAACCATTTATCGAACCACATCTCAAATGCTTCGATGATCTCCTTTTCCAGTTTTACCACACTCCATGATTCACTACCTATGCTCCAAACGTATCTTCTTAGGGATTCCTTCCTCCATTTGAACCATTTTTTTTTATTTTTTGAGGGGACTTTGTCTATTTTGTGTACTTTATTTGTTGCGTCTTAGGAGGACACCAAATTTTAGTGTATGAACGAGGGTTCATAGAGCATAATAACCTTATGTGCCCATACCTGAAGACATACACATATAGCATGTTCCAAGAGGAGTGGCCAGTATTCAGCGTTATTGCAGAAACGGTTATCTGAACCAAAAACCAAGATGAAAAAAATATCTTCTTTAGAGCCCATGCTTACTGGACACTTTTTTCGTTGTTTCGGTCCATACTGCCACATCTTAAAACATGGAAAACGAAGAGCTCTTAAGGTGTGCATTTTAGAGCCTATCTGTACTGTACACTCTTGCATCAAATGATCAGTCCTGTCATGCTCCTGCATACTTACTACTACTCCCTAGACACTCTTCTTAAATCCGATGGCAGTAAATAACGACAGAACCATAGGTTGTATTAACTTCTGCATGTAAACCCCACAAAAACAGCCATAATGTAACACATAATTTTTTAGCATTCTGGCAGGGGTACTAAACGGTCAAGTCACATTAATATGACCATCATCTGTGTTCGACATCAACGTACAATAACCACGCACAGATGGCAGGTGGCAGCACTAGCAGTAGAGAGTATACAAAACAAGTCTGGCGGGGGGGAGGCGGGGGGCGGAGAACGGTGCAGTAGTCAGTCGTTGTCGTAAAGCAGAATCGCAGTGATTCATCTGATGTCCAAAAGGAAGGACACGATCACTGGTTTGGGAACAAGGGTGGTATAGCGTGCGTGACAAAATAGCGCTATCCAAACTTGAACCAACGCAGCTGTGGTGGGTCGCAGGTCATAGATGACATAGATGGTAGGCCTGCAGTGATGTGCACTGGTGAACAGAAGTGCAACTACTGAGCAACTGACTGCCCATACGAAGCAAGGGGCTATCAACAGTGCCACCTCAACGACCGTCCAGCGAACGTTTCTGCATACGGGCAACTGCAGCAGTCGCCTGGAACATGTAGCCATGCTGACTGCTGTTCATCGTCGAGATATGCTGTGCAACTGGACGTGCACTGAGTGGCGACAGGTGTGCTTTCCTGATGAAACACTTTTTGTACCGTATCGCACAGATGGCCGTTGGCGTGAACGGCGCGAAACGTCTGAAAGCGAACACCATGCAGCAATTATGATCTGGGGAATCTTTTCGTGGAGTTCCTTGGGTGTTCTCGTCGTTGTGGTTGGCAAAATAGATCAACATAAGTATGTATCTATTCTTGGGGACCGTGTCCATCCTTAGGTGCAGCTTGTTTTTCCTCAACGCGATGGGTATCCATCATTCATAAAGGTTCACTAGTACCACTCGTGTGACAGAGCTGCAGTATGCCGATGACAATGCTTCTCCAGCTCATTCACCTGCAGAGTTGCAGCTGTCAGTTGATTCCTTTAGCAGAGCGTACGAAGGATTTGGTCTCTCCATCAATATTCAAAAGACAAAGCTGATGGCGCAGCCAACTCCTGGGTCTCCGTTCCTGGGTTCAGCATATCCATTTATGATACACCCTTCGAACAAGTGGACCATTTCCTCTACCTAGGAAGCATACTGTCATCTAACTGCGCATCTGGAAAACATGTGGAGAATAGATTACATGCTGCCCATGTAGCATTTGGACATCTTACAAAGCGTGTCTTCCTGAATAAAGACCTAACACTGTACACCAAACTGATGGTGTACAAAGCTATAGTCATTTCCACGCTGCTATATGGTTGCGAAACCCGGACATTATATTGCTGTGATCTGAAGAAGCTAGAACGCTTGAACCAACAGAAGCTAAGATATATCATGAACCTGAAATGGGATGACTTCATATCCAACATGGCTATTCTTGAGAAAAGCCGGCCGAAGTGGCCGTGTGGTTCTGGGCGCTACAAGCCGGAGCCGAGCGACCACTACGGTCGCTGGTTCGAATCCTGCCTCGGGCATGGATGTGTGTTATGTCCTTAGGTTAATTAGGTAAAATAGTTGTAAGTTCTCGGCGACTGATGAGCTCCGAAGTTAAGTCGCACAGTGCTCAGAGCCATTTGAATTTTTGTTCTTGAGAAAACAAAAATGTATAGCATGGAAGCTCTTATCATTGGGCATCGACTCAGATGGGTCGGACATGTCCAAGGGATGAAAAATGACCCACGCCAAATGCTGTACAGCGAAGTGAGCACGGTAAAAGGCCACGAGGTGTCCCTCTCAAACGTTATAACGATCAGTACAAGAAAAATCTGACAAACGTGAACATCGATCCGAGTAACTGGTCCACAATAGCAGAAGATCGAAGTCGCTGGCGCTCAGTTACCTCAAATGCTCTTCAAAACTTTGAGCTGGAACGTCGAAGAATGGAGAATGACAAACGCCGGAGATGTAAACTCCTCCAGGTTCAGCCAGGTCCTCTACCTTCCATCAGCTGTAATGTTTGTGACCGCCCGTTCCACGCTAGGATTGGATTGCAAAGCCATCAACGACACTTCCACGCCTGAACCGTAACAACGGAAATCTCAGGAGAGAAATGAAAACTCGGATACGAGTATCAGCCGACGACGGGTATCTACCAGCAGGACAACGCGTGCTGTGGGTGTGTTTTTCGAAGAGTACCATGATGAGCTTACCTTACCCCCTGTGCACCAATCTCTGCAGATTTAAACACAACAGAGGATCTGTGGGGCCACCTCGATGGAGATGTCCGCGCCATGAATACTCACCATAGAAATGTGGCGCAGCTGAGCGCGGGATGGGAGTTGGCACGGCCCCAATTCCCTGTCGGTACCTTCTAAAACCTCACCGATCCTCTTCCTGCACGTCCCGCCGCGGCCCGTGGTGCAAAAGGTGCTTATTCGAGCTTTTGACAAATGGTCACTGAGACCTGGTAGTCAAGGAAGGCACGATTCACTTACGATAGTGGACGGGGCCCGAATCAGTTACTACTGGTTTGCTTTTTCAATTTCACACATTTATTTTAAGACAATAATTCCAGACTTAGTCATCATCATCATTTAAGAGTGATTATGCCTTTCAGCTTTCAGTCTGGAGCATAGACCCCTTATAAAATTCCTCCATGATCCCCCATTCAGTGCTAATATTGGTGCCTCTTCTGATGTTAAACCTATTACTTCAAAATTATTTTTAACCGAATCCAGGTACCTTCTCCTTGGTCTACCCCGACTCCTCCTACCCTCTACTGCTGAAACCATGGGTCTCTTGGGTAACCTTGCTTCTCCCATGCGTGTAACATGACCCCACCATTTAAGCCTGTTCGCCCTGACTGCTACATCATTCCCAGTTTTTCTTTGATTTCCTCATTGTGGACACCCTCCTACCATTGTTCCCATCTACTAGTACCTGCAATCATCGTAGCTACTTTCATATCCGTAACCTCAATCTTGTTGATAAGGTAACCTGAATTCACCCAGCTTGGGCTCCCATACAACAAAGTTGGTCGAAAGATTGAACGGTGCACAGATAACTTAGTCTTGGTACTGACTTCCTTCTTGCAGAAGAGAGTAGATCGTAGCTGCATTAGATTTGCCACACCTCGCTTCCGGTTCTTTCACTATGTTGCTATCCTGTGATAATATGCATCCTAAGTACTTGAAACCGTCCACCTGTTCTAAGTTTGTTCCTCCTATTTTGCACTCAATCCGTTTATATTTCTTTCCCACTGACATTACTTTCGTTTTGGAGATGCTAATCTTCATACTACAGTCCTTACATTTCTGATATAGCTCTGAAATATTACTTTGCAAACTTCCAATCGAATCTGCCATCACAACTAAGTCATCCGCATATGCAAGACTGCTTATTTTGTGTTCACATATCTTAATCTCACCGAGCCAGTCTACTGTTTTCAACATATGATCCATAAATAATATGAACAACAGTGGAGACATGTTGCAGCCTTGTCTTACCCCTAAACTACTCTGAATCATGAACTCAATTTACCGTCAACTCTAACTGCTGCCTGTCTATCCGTGTAAAGACCTTTAATTGCTTGCAAAAGTTTGTCTCCTATTCCATAATCTCATAGAACAGACAATTACTTCCTCCTAGGAACCCGGTCATATGCCTTTTCTAGATCTATAAAGCATAGATACAGTTCCCTGTTCCACTCATAACACTTCTCCATTATTTGCCGTAAGCTAAAGATCTGGTCCTGACAACCTCTAAGAGGCCTAAACCCACACTGATTTTCATCCAATTGGTCCTCAACTAATACTCGCACTTTCCTTTCAATAATACCTGTGAAGATTTTACCCACAACGCCGATTAAAGAGATACCTCTGTAGTTCTTACATTTTTTTCTGTTTCCATGTTTAAATATTAGTGTAACTACTGATTTTGTCCAGTCTGATGGAACCTGTCCCGACTCCCAGGCCATTTCAATTATCCTGTGTAGCCATTTAAGACCTTACATTCCACTGTGTTTGATGAGTTCCGACTTAATTTCATCCACCCCAACTACTTTATTGCACTGCAATCTATTGACCATTTTCTCCACTTCCTCAAATGTGATGCTATTTCCATCGTCATTCCTATCCCATTCTACCTCGAGATCTGAAACATTACTGATCGTATTTTCACCTACATTGAGCAACTCTTCAAAATATTCCCTCCATCTGCCAAAGGCATCCACATGATTCACCAGCAGTTTCCCTGACCTGTCCAAAATACTTGTCATTTCCTTCTTACCTCCCTTTCGAAGACTGCTAATTACAGTCCAGAATGGTTTTCCAGCAGCTTAACCCATAGTCTCCAATCTGTTTCCAAAGTCTTCCCAAGATTTCTTCTTGGATGCTGCAATTATCTGTTTGGCTTTGTTACTTTCTTCAACATAACTTTCTTTGTCTACCTGAGTTCTAGTATGTAGCCATTTTTGATACGCCTTCTTCTTCCTTTTACAGGCTGCCTTGACATTCCACCAAGCTGTTTGCTTCATCCTACTTTTACACACTACTGTTCCAAAACATTCTTTAGCCACTTCTAGTACTGTGTCCCTGTACCTTGTCCATTCCTTTTTCAATGACTGTAATTGACTACATTCAACTAACTGGTACCTTTCTGACTTTCTGAGATCGCTGTTATGTACTTGTGCCTGATTTTCTTATCCTGAAGTTTCTCCACTCTTATCCTCCTACATGTGGACCTGACCTCCTGCACTTTCGGCCTCACAATCCCAATTTCACAGCAGATTAAATAATGATGTCATCAAAGAATCCCCTGAATACACGTGTGTCCCTCACGGCCTTCCTGAATTCCTGATCTGTTATTATATAGTCAATGACAGATCTGGTTCCCCTGCCTTCCCAAGTATACCGGTGAACGTTCTTATGTTTAAAAAAGGAGTTTGTAATTATTAAGCCCATACTGCACAGAAATCCAAGATTTGTTTCCCGTTCCTTTTGGCCTCCATATCCTCTCTAAATTTACCCATAACCTTTTCATACCCTTCTGTACGATTTCCAATCCTGGCGTTAAAATCACCCATGAGCAGAACACTGTCCTTGTTCTTTACTCTAACAACTACATCACTGAGTGCCTCATAAAAATTATCCATCTTATCTAGATCAGTCCCTTCTAAATACGAGTATACTGACACAATCCTAATTTTCTTGCTAAAGACTGCCAAATCTATCCACATCAGTCGTTCGTTTACATACCTTATTGCAACTACGCTGGGTTCCATTTCTTTCCTGATGTAAAGCTCTACACCCCATTGTGCTATTCCTGCTTTGACTCCTGACAGGTGGACCTTGTATTCTCCCACTTCCTCTTCTTTCTCACCCCTTACCCCAATGTCACTAACAGCTAAAACGTCCAGCCCCATCTTACTTGCAGCCTCTGCCAGCTCTACCTTCTTCCCAGAGTAGCCCTCATTGCAGACTTAGCAATAAATAAAAAATATCGCAATAATAATAGGGAAGAATCAACTGCGTAGTTCATAGTACCTTCAGTACGCTACAATTTACCAAATGAGCATAGAACACAGACATAGCAAATACTTTTGAAAACAAGCCAATGTGGCCGCAATTACAATTTTAACTAAGTAACCAAAGTCACGGCTGAAGGCCTTTAACGCCAAGAATGGTAATTATTTTAAAAATTCAAACAACATACTGTCAAACAGCAAATGCAATAACAAAAGTTAATTTAAAGACAGGCAACTGGTCACCAAACAGTTGAGACAAAATAATAGTAAACTTGGTAGCACAACCATTTAAACTTCCTGTAACGCCAAGAATGGCAATTATATTAAAAAATTTAAAAACCTACAGTAAAACGGCAAATATAATAATGAAGGTTATTTTAAAATGACAAGCAACTAATCACCAAGCAAGTGAGACAAATGATGGTAACTTGGTAATACAATAATAAAATAATAATACAATAATAAAACAGAAGGCCCAGTCACAGACGGTGCTCCAGGAATCGACCTCTGAGTAGGTCAGGCCAAATATCAATTTCAGGAGCGATGAGAAAGCCAACAGTTGCATTCACATAACAAGATGGTAGCTCAGACTAGTGACAGTCTAACGAGTGACTAATGATAATCTTGGTGAGGCTTCCTGACGCGCAACAAACCAAATGCAAAGATGTAAAAATACACTAAAGCAAGAACCAGTGGCGTGGACTCCGCCCGCAGAATACTGTGCTTAGAGCGCCCGGAACAAGAAAGGAATCACCAGAGCAGAAGTAAGCAACCAACCTACAATCGAGAAAGCTGTCAACCTTACATGCCTCACCGGACAGCGGCGGCAAGGCGAGGAAACGTACATTGCCGTTACATAGACTAACCCCTCGGGCAGGTAACTGGGGCGTTAGCAGCCACGGGGCAGGAAAAAACCGCTGGTTGAACTTAACAGCTGTAACGAACTGAAGGAAGTAAATAGTAATTAGAATCTCAGGAAAGCTAATCAGATCCGCCTTCCCCAAGCACTCCACTCACTGCTCTTCGTCTTGATGAGACTACGAGCAGCAACACGAATTGAAATGCACTCTACTTAAACTTGCAGGGTCCGGTTTCGGTAAGGTCGTTCATCCTCTTGACCACAGCCCTTCGATCCGGCAGCCCATGCGCGCCTCCAGGAGTCCCGGTGGGTTCGCGCTGTGCGCGGACCTGGCTCCTCCTGAGTCCCCAACCGAACTGCAGACTGACACCACCCAGAATAACAACGACCTCGCCCCAGAGATGGGATCACAGTTACTACATATCGGTAACCGCCGCTGCTGCCACTAGAGGACAGGTAACCCTTGTGAAACACATGCGGCGCCACTCAACACTAGAAGAAGACCACCAATCGCAACCATGTCAGCTAAACGATACGGGCTGCACTCCAACAGAGGACGGAAACCTACAACCAGCATCAACCCGAGCCGCACTACGGCTCAGTCACATTAATGCGACTGCATACTGTATAACCTATCTAATGAAAAACATACCCATAACCATAGATCAGTGCAATGACACTCACAGAGCAAATAACGTGCCGAAGGTCTATCTTCGAACGATCATCCACGGAAAACACTCAAATTTGGTAGGTAGGAAAGCTGAAATTGTATTGTTTTAAATGTTTGTCACCAGATTAAATTTTCTCGCAGTGCAGGAAACGAAGTGGACAACTGGTAGCGTCATCCGTGCAGCTACTATTAGTCTGCCATAGCTTGACACTTCAAAATGTAGCAAGTACAAACCAAGATCTCCTCAGACACACTACACCCAGTGCGACTCCTCCAGCGTGACAGAAGATTGTGCCCCAAGTTGACAGAAGGCAGATGGGTATATCAGGCTCCACATAGAATGAAAAGGATTGATGTGTCTCGAACAAAGCACTTGAATCGCAGGTGCGTCTAGTTAGAAGTAAGGCGGCTAGTCGAGAAACAGTCTCTGAGCCAAGACTGCGCGTGCAACGCTGATAAATCCACCCTCACGTGCGATGCGGCACCTAAAGTTGACGTTGGCGAAGGCGGTACGGACAAAATCATGAGAAAGAATGCCGTCCGCACAGGGGAGGAGTTGGTTAACGTGATTTGCGCTCACAGCGCTCTCCAGCGGCCGTTGTCGGCTTTATTTGACTCGCAGACCACATAGTATCTCCTTGACAATGGACACGAATCAAATATCTATGTTAACTCTGCTAACGATTATAGAAAAAGAGCCGAGAAAATCGCGAAGGAGATGCTGGACCCGTCGGTGGCACGAGCAGCGACTTGCTGGTAGATGAACACTACATAATGCAGCACAACTATTTGAGATAGATGCAAGTAGAAGTTGTTCTTTAATTCATCTGAATTTTCATCCCATTTTCGGTTTTAGATTGAATATAGTTATGATGTAGCGTCTAATGTCAGTTTGAGCATGCATTACATGAATCTTCTCCATGTCGCATTAAATACCGACACTATGAAATAACATACTTCGTCACATAGCTTCCAACATCGAGATTCGTTTTATAATTTAATTTGACTGGAAGAATATACTTTTTCGTGGGTGTTCTCTGTGAAACACATATTTACCGGCAAGACATTAACATGAGCCGTCCATAAACCCAAAGATGGGTTGAAGTGTTTAAAGAAAGTTTGATAATAGTAAAATCCTCCAGTGTGTAACTTTTGCTTACTTTACGACATAGACTGATAGTCACGTTAAGATTTCTGGCCACTAGGAAAATATCCCAGTCTTCTCGTTGGCCTTACAGACAAGAATAGCAGCATATACATTTTTATAATAAACCGCATCTACTTTTGAGTCAATATTCCTACTAAAAGAGTAAGAAAGATCCAGAAACTTTTAGAAAGTATTAGGTGGAAAAAATGTAATAAAGTAGACGAGAACACTCTACTTTTCACTTCATAGCTCTAGAGCTCACGACTCTGCTAACTTCACTGCAGGTTCGACACAGAAACTGGGTCTCCAGACGGTAGCTACAAATGTCATTATTTGATATTTACTGTGGAAACTGCATTAAAAAGACGCGCTTTTGATACATCATCATTGTGCCATACCATTCAAACGGTATACTTTCGTAGCACTAAAAACTTCAACTACAAGATGTATTTGCCTATCTATGTGTAGTTTCCTGTCATTTTATTATCACAAACAGTAGCTAAAACGACGTGTTTTCGAAAGATCATCAATTTCATGAGGCTTTGAATTTACTATATACGTACCAGATACTCTGTGAGAGTGTTGGGAGTTGCAGCACCATCGGATATTGCAATGCACTTTACTAGCATATTGGAATTAGACAATTCGCCGCTGTTATCCATCCGACTCGTTGATTTGTGTAATGAAGACACCCAACCAGCCGCCAACTCCCAGAAGAAATGTGCTATGGATATTACGCCACACAGTGCAGGTCAGTATTGGTCTCTGACATTTGCACCATCCCAGAACATTTCGTTATTATGGAAGGACAGTGTACATTTTGTAGCTGGGGAGATGACAGTTCTCACCCTGTGCTCCACTGCTATTCACTTCAAGTAATAATTTAACAGCTAGCGCGTCAAAGCGCTTAGATAATGGTGTAGAACATCAGTTGAGAGTGTCTGCATGTTGTGTTAGAGATTGAAAAAGAACCAAGAAGTGTTAAAAGGCAGTTTACAGAGTTGGAATTGGATGAAATGCGTAATGCAGAACCATAAATCAATCAACACATGGTCACTGAGTACAATCCATCCCATCTTTCCACAGACATTTGCTATGGTGACCTGATGCTATCTATAATATCATTGTATGACAGTGCTTCACTCATTCTGTGATCAGCTGGTCCATTTTTTTACCCTATTCAATTACAGACTTGTTCAGTCTGCAGATGGTGCTATCCAGTTTCTTGGAAAGACTCAGTAGATGACTGCCTTATGTTCAAACTGTGTATACAGATTTTGTGAATTATTTCCATACATATAGTGGTCATAAAGATGTAGATAACACTGTATCAAAACGATGCCAAAAGAAGCTAAAGAAATACTCATCACTTTGCACGAAATACGTGCTGAAATCTGTGAACCCAAGAAAGCTTTGTTTGCCAAATACTGTACAAGTGAGAAAATGAAGAAAAAACTAATTAATTTGTTTTATGTGCATCCTGTATATGATTTCTGAATAAAAATTATATACATAAGTATGGGAGAAATGGAACATGGTTTATATATACCACAAACCATGTTACATTTCTCCCATACTTCTCATAGTAATAAATAATAATAATAATAATAATAATAATAATAATAATAATAATAATGCTACAGCTATCAGTGCAATGTCTAGAATACTGTAAAAACAGAAATCTGTGAGAATCTTGTCATTGTCATTTCAGTTGACAGTATGGAATAAATGGAATACTCTTCATTGATAGTATACAGGTAACAAGTGCAGCAAGAGAAATGTTCTCATGTCACTACTGATACACATAGATGGAGTTCTATTTTAGCATATACATGTGTTTTCAAAAACACGGTTTCAGCCCAAGTGCTAGTTCCTGCACAAGATACTACAAAATGTTGATAGTGTATGAAACTCGACTTTCAGTCAAAGCAGTGTATTTTCTCACCACCCCTTCCCCCAATCAGAAGTAAAGTCAAACACCATGTTCATACTTGAAGATGATGCCGTGGAAAACCAGGACCAAATTCTGTTATATTTCTGTTTTTGACGCCTTATGGGTGTTGATGTATTTTATTTCAGTCACAGTTATTCCCGCATCCCAAGATGGTAGGCAATCGATAATGCAAACCTCATTATAGCCTCCAAACAAGACAATTTGAATGTAAAGCACAGTTACGAAGCACATATAGGGATCGACATGTCTTCCCAGGAATTTGTAAAAATATGTGGAGATTGCTGGAATCACACACAATTTCCAGGAGTTTCTATATGAAACGGGCTGGTTCATCAGTATACATCAAGCCACTGACCAGTTTGCACACATGAGAGAAACTCCACCTTAGAGGATGGGTGTGCATAGACAGGGAATTGGTCTATACACGTGAAATATTTCGACCTCTCGAAGAAAGACCTAGAGACGTATTCCCTACAGCTTTTGAGAGAAATCAACGAATTACATGCTAGTGTTACCCCAACTGAATATAAAGTAAACGACCTATGTGTAAAGCTTGATAAAATTGAAAATAATGTGAACAAATAAGTACAAACATTGATAATAGTATATGTAACACACCCTGTGGAGAAGTCCATTTGTATAAAACAAGATGTCGACTAAGAACTGGATCATTGTGGCACAGACGGCTGTTAGAGAGATGTCACTGCTGTTAATGTTAGGACATTTGGATTGAGAGCAAACACTGAGAGAAACCTTTATACTATTCACTTACCCTTTCAATGAACTCTCTGAGAAATTACACAATGACCACGAAGTCGCTAATCTCATTTACCACCGCAGCGATAAAAAGATAGACAAAGTATTTGGTGTCTGTGAAGAAACATTATACATGTTGGATATACAGCCTATAAGTCTAAAAGAAAAAACAGTACAGAATTTCAAAGAACAGCTGATCTAACGAACTTTATTTTCGTAAATCCATCAAAATTTGTGAATTATTCAGCCAAAGATGTGGAGATGTAAGTTGATCCAATGACAAATGAGCAAAGGACGTAGGAAAGCAGGAAACCGACACAGCGCGAAATACAAAACCATTGTAAAACCTGTATTAGCTGCTCGATATAACACTGATGATGCTGATGGTATTCACGTCCAGCAATCAAGCCCCACAGTACATATACTATGACGATCCCAGTGAGCTAACAAAATGGCTCTGAGCACTGTGCGACTTAACTTCTGAGGGCATCAGTCGCCTAGAACTTAGAACTAATTAAACCTAACCAACCTAAGAACATCGCACACATCCACCCCCGGGGCAGAACTCGAACCTGCAACCACAGCGGTCGCTCGGTTCCAGACTGTAGCGCCTTTAACCGCACGGCCACTCGGGCCGGCAATTAGCTAACAGATCGACTACAACTTCTCATGCAGTCAGCTGTTGGTTATAATACTGCTCATTCGAATGAAGTTGATTCAGTAATTTCAGAGTGTGGAGAAAGAGAGGTCTAATCGAATATATGTGAAGACAGTAGCTCGAGAACTACACTAACCAACACGTAAAACATATCCTCATAGACATATTATGATGATTTATGGCAGACTAATATCGTAGATATGAGGGAATATTCGTGTGTGAATAATGGGTTCAAATACGTTTTAATGATTATTGATACATGCTTTAAATTTGCCTTGGCATTATCCATCAAAACTAAAACAAAAAAAGAACGGGAAGGGATGTTGCACAGGTGTTCGAGTATTTTCTGCAATCAGGGTAAAATCAATGTCTCAGCAGCCTTCAAACCAATCACATTGGAGAGTTCCACAACAGATATTTCAAGACTTCGATGCAGCAGCATGGACTACATCACAACTCAACATTCACTCACCTTATTGTAAGTACCATTGAACGTCTGAACTGAACAATAATATGTCAAATGTGGATGCCTTTTAATGTTTGTGTTTTCTACCAATGGATAAACATCCTTCCAGAAGTAACTGCATGGTATAAACGAACCAAACATGACACAATAAAATGAGACCAATTGATGTTTGTGGTAATTGACTCATGGGTATGATGTATTGTTATATTAAAATGTTGAATCCATGTAAACAGATATTTAATGTAGGCGATTGGCGTGTATCTCAAAATACAAGACATCATTTGGGAAGTCATACGTCCCAAACTGGTTTAGTGAGATATTCACAGTTTCCAGAGCGCAGAGAATGAATTCCAGAACTTACATCTTAAAGGGTAGCAGCGTCACTGAAATTTTACGATGCTTTAACACAGAGGAATTTGCAGAAGAGCTCAGAATAACGTGTGTTTCTCATAGAGCCATGTCATAAGACATCGAGGGAATGTAGCATTAGTTGGTACCTGCAACGCTGGATTGACGCTGACGATTTGCTACACAGTGGTGTGCACAGAGCACAACCAGCTCAGTAGTATAACATGTACAATAGGAGACATGTTATAACAGGTGATGATGTGGCGAAATAAGCGTGGTATCATTTGAGACACACAGAGGCGAGAGAGTATGCCGGCACTTATCCCAGTTCACTGCTACTAGCGCGACGTCATCAAAACGCACCTGTGCGTGAGATACAAATATTGCGCCATAACTTCAGAATTAAATTAAAAATTAAAGTTGCTTTTCCAAACTTTGCCAACATATGCTTCAGTATATTAATGTTTAAACTACCAAATCTCAGAGAGATCACATGAATATCTTTCCCTAAATACATCGTTTTAAGTAAAAAAAAGTGGCGCTAAATAATAAAGCTACAAAGCCAAAAATAGATCAGAATGTGCAAGTGTGTATCAAAATTAACTGTTACAAGTTCCGACATGATCGGAACAAAATTTTAATAGGAATCCACGTTTTTACGAAAAATAAATGGTGCTAAATAATAAAGGAAAAAAATCAAAAATTTGTGTAAAGCCTCAGTTCGATATAAAAACTTTAAATATGTGACCACAAAGAGCTTCGTCTAATAGTTTTCGAATAATTTACTTATATCTAAATTTGGAACAAAAACGTCCTTATTTTTGGTAGATTAAGTATCATTTATATTAATGATAGAAAGTTTTGGTTACATCAACTAAAGAAACCCATTAAATAATAGAGTTATAACTAGTTTCAACACTTTGACGTAAATAACAAACAATACAAGGTCTGTTAAGGTTTTAGTTCAGAAATAATGTTCCACTGTCAGTTCCATTCTAAAGCTTCTAGACGGCGAAGTTTGAATGCAGTCGACCTAAAACTTATTCTCTGATTAAAGCCTACATAACTCCATTCATAAGAAACTGCGAACATTCTAAATTATTACACGACAGTGTTATACATTGTTATGTGTCCGAGATAGTGGCCATTTAGATGGGGATAGAGCGGTGACGGCAGGTGTTTCCGTCGCTGTCCACTGCACCCATATATAAATACAGCCTGGGAGGCAGCGATCACTTCGCACCTAGCTACCATACGGTCCGCGTCAGTCAAACGCCGGCTTACGGTGTGTCTCGGGTGACGCTACAGCCAGACTGTAACTAAACGCATGTTTTCGGTAGGAGCAGGAAGTGAAACGCATATTTTCAGTAATAATAAAATGTGAACCCGTGAGAACAGTACACTGTCCTAGATCCCTGAGATTTCGCAGATGTAGCTGTTTGTGTGCCGTCAGTAATGTTAGCAAAACCGCGAGGCAAGTGGTGATATTATTTTCCACTTTTCATGCGAACTATTGACTTTTATTATCATAAGTCAATGAGGAAGACAATTTAATGGAAACTGACAGCAGAGGTCGCCTCTGAACTGCTCATAGTGCTGTTTATGATAGAGATAGTCTATTTATTATTGTTGTTATTATTATTATCATCAGGAACATTACTATGATGTACGTGTGGAAGCTGATCAAATATATCTATCAATTAGAACTGAAAATATTCATATATAATCACAGTTCCTGATCCCGCTGAGTAAATAGAGAATAAGAATATTTCTTTCCGTGGGCTGGGGAAGAATGTGGACTTGCAGACTGGAAAAACTGATCAGTGTGTTCTCCATCGCTTTCTGGCTGGCCACAGAAATAGTTTTCAGGGTCTCGTAAAAGACGTCGCCGCCGCCCCGCAATGCACTTTTATGGCCATAACTACTCCGAATCTGGTTCAAAGCTTCAGAATCGTTTGTATCGTTGTGATAAGTAGATTACCCTGCTCCACGTGGCGTATTTGGAAGACGACACTGCATTCACAAAACATAAAGATCTGCCAGGGTGTCACGCTGAAGACTGAATTTTAGCTGATAAAGCCAAGTGAATAAGCTATGCGGCATTTATAGTAAAACCGTACGTGGGAAAATTAAGTTGGGCTTGGATTTCAATCAAATTCTGAACGCCGCACACAGTGCACTAAAGAAGAAGAAGAAGAAGAAGAAGAAGAAGAAGAAGACGAAGGCAACGATGAAGAAGAAGCTAAGGGAACATAAAAACTGTATCAGTTGAGGTTCAGATGCAGTGTCGTACATTCTGACTTTGGAAGAATGATCATCAGTGTAACACGCGAATTACTTCCCACCAATTGACTTAACGAGTAGTGAATGGAGTATTGCTCTGATTGACCTGGAGACTAATAACTGTATTCATCTGGAAATTAATGGCAGAACAGGAATTGCTGAAAGCAGTACGAACGGTTTAAACGGCGTTTTAAAACGGCCTGGAAGACAGGTAGTGTTATGTGCAAACATAAATACACTTATATACGAAATAAGACAAGTAATGCCTCAACTGACTTTAACCAGAGAGATTTGATAGGACTGCTGCGAAATTTTACAAAAACATATGTTTTGTAGGAAGACCCCAATAAATTTTACAGATCTGACCAGGCAGACCTCTCAGTACAATCGATGTCGAGTGTAACATATCAGCTAACTCCTACCTCCGCAGTAGATCTATTCACACAATTTATGGATTCTTCCCATCAGTTGGAACACGGTATAAGATCGTTGAGACCCCTACTAGTAACAGTTCAGACTTTGTACTATCTGGAGCAGGATATTGTTGACCGGGATAATAGACTTGCCGACTTTCATGGTCACGAAATCATTGTATTACTACGCCTAAAGCAAATCTAGAAATTATCTCGAACATGCAGAGACCAGGCAGCGGTGGTGACCTTCAACAAGCTGGGAAATGTCGAAGGCTAAAGCGACGGTGACGACATCCAACCCGCTGGAACCTATGGGGACCAGAAGCAACAGTAACCCTCAACCACCCAGGACTCGCAGAAACCACAAACGTCCCAGCAAGCTCGGACTATCAAGGTAGACAGATTGGGCGTAAGTTATAAAACCAACTTGCACAACGTATGCACACAATGCAGCACTTCGCAACAGAACAGCAAGTTGATTAAACGTGTACACTAAAAGTTTCTTAAATCAGTTGGTGTGTAACCTCACAATGAGGGCGTTCGTTATGACTAGCCTATTGGAACATGACGAATGTCTCACATAAACCTTATGCGTCATCCACATTTAACAAGAACAATGGAGTTATGATTTTTATCCAACATTCCTTAATATATCCAGCGAAAAATACAATCCCGCAACTTCGCAGTCAGGGATTTTCTCTGCCTCGTGATGACTGGGTGTTGTGTGCTGTCCTTAGGTTAGTTAGGTTTACGTAGTTCTACGTTCTAGGGGACTGATGACCATAGCTGTTAAGTCCCATAGTGCTCAGATCCATTTTTTTTTTTTTTTTTTTTTTGCAACTTCGCAGCAAAATCGCGTGGAATTTTCGATGGCAACAACACACCAAAAATACTTCGCCACAGTGGAATAACAAAAATCGAAAACGCACAATAATGTAAATTGTATCTTTAAAATCACGTGAGAGAGCGTCTGATGATGAACTTGCCAGCTCGAAACCGGTAACGGCGCTGTTTAGCTAAATAAATAGCAGTATTAATAGTGGCTGCTTGCTGTTTTCTTCTTTATAAGAATTAACCTACATTAATTGTACACAGCCACGGTCTCACCATGTCAGTTTTAGACAAAATATCATTATATGTCTCTGCTTTTCTCTCGTATTTAAACAATTTATAAAATGATGGAAGCTTTGTAAATGAGCCATTGGGAAGAACACTGGAAGAGTACAGGAGATTTACTGCATGTATAGCTCTAAAACTTTGTATAGGATATATTGAGGACATGTGGCAAATTGTTTAGAATGCTAAACAGGAACTTCTGGTATGGGGTGCAATGGATAACAGGTCATACATTCAAGGGGCCCAAGAGGAGAACGAGATCACCATCAATAAAATGATACAGAAAATATGCTAGCTTACATTGGCGCCACTACACCATGTAGCAATGACGTCACGAGAGCATCGACATAGGCCAATGACAAGACTCGCTGAAAACGATCCGCCAACGTTCTCTCACCCGCCGGTATTTAGGATTGCTGCCGCAGACCAGAGGGCCAGTTGTTTAGCCAGTTACTTCGGGTCTCTATGCTGCCACTTTCCAGTGTGTGTCACCAAGACTGAGCCTCAGACTTAGCCTCTAGCACTGAGACTGGCAGCACATAGTAACCTATAGTGAACATACCGGACATCTACTTCAACAGCATTGATGCTACGTGGGCTATACAGAAGAGAGCTTGTACCACAACACATTGAAACTTAAGTTAAGCAGCTCTTTGTTTATGAATAAGGAACCTAGTTATAAACTCACAGAGACGACAGAAAAGTAGTTAAAGGGAAACAACCAGAAAAAGCCACATATCACTGTATCAGATGAGCAGGGTTTGAAGCACTTAAAAGTTCTGAATGCCAGTGCATTTCTATCGATATCTTTCCATTCATGGCAGGCTTTTAAGTACCAGGTGCTACCGACTGCAAGCAGACAAACGTGATCTATCAAAACCTCTGCTCAATTGGGGATATCAGGTTCATAATACTCGCGTCTCATAGAATAGAGGAGGGAATATAGCAAAAGATTCCACCGAATTTGACATCTTCATGTTAAGTAATGCCAGAGTCTATCTGAACTCTGAATTCTACGCATATGATAATTTACATCTGTAGTGGGATAAATATGTATAGTCTAGCATATGATACATATATGTGAGGTTTCGTGCTTCCCACTATGAAGAGGAAGAATGTTTGCTAAGCCCATAGTTCAAGGAGATGGCGTCAGTCATCGTAACAGACCGCTCAAAACAGAACGAGGTAATTAAACCTTGGCCTATACACTAGGAACTGAATTTTTAGCTTCTGTAAATTTCCCAGAACACACTGGAGCGTATGCTTTAGTCCTGCATGATCGTGTGGTTAACTACTGAACGCTCACTGGTGTTGTGCAACGAGCAGTATAAGTGAACAAATGCTGCGCTACACCCAGATCATATCACACTGTTTTCTCAAGGTGTGAACATCACTGCAGATTCGTATTTAAAGAAATTACATTACTAGCATACATAGAATATCTTAGTGTAATTGTGGCTTTAGCAGAAAACATTGCATACCAAGGTTTTTCAAGGAGGTCAAGTGAGGTAACAAACGGAATAGTGGAAAGTGGTTTACAGGTTTCGACCACGAAATTCATTGGGATGATACTGGTACACCCATTAAGGATATGTTGATGTTCCTACGATTATTCCACCATATAGACACCATAATCTATGTCTATTAAAGACATGGAATTCCACAGGTGCTCTTCTCTCCATCGACTCAATAAGAAGATGTGTGAAACTAGTGTTGTGTCTCCTTACAAAAATGGAAAATTACTTTTTTTGTTGGACGAAAAATAAATCAATGTTTGCCTCCAATCTGTGTACATTATGTCTTTCACATTATGCTTGTATATAAATTTCTCTGATACCATGTCTGTGATTCTCTCAAGCACAGGAGATATAATTTTAAATATGTTTGCTATATGCATCTGGAAACAGACACAGTCCTGGCAGCTGCTCCAATAAGGAAATCATGCTGCACGATAGGTATACTCCCATTCAGTCGTTACAAATATGTTGTTATTCTCCATCTTAAAACTCCTTAATAGCACTCAGGTTCAAAATTAATGTCTCTTGGGTCCTGGGCGTCCTTTATACAGACAATTAAGTTATGTTTTCTGTTAATAACAACAAAAAAGAAATATTGTTACGACTTTTTCGTTCATTCTGTTCTCGCAGGTACTGTTTGCTTCTTGACATAATAATTTTATTCTTCTTGATGTGTAGAGACGCAGTTTCTACCTATCTGTCGTAATGCAGAATTTTTCACACTTTGCAGAGTAGGTTAGAAAACCCTCGGTTTGGATAGATAAGACTTCGCAGGGTATTTTGCTTATACCATCTGTCGTAATACAAAATTTTTCACTCACTTCAGAGTAGGTTAGATAACCATCGGTTTAGTGAGATAAGACTTTGCAGAGTATTTTGCATATACCTGTGTTTGAATCTATTGGTGGTGTCAGTTGCACGACTGTGTTTTTGATTTTATAGTACGTCGTGTATCGTAAGCGAAACGTGCATAGGTGTTATTCAGTAGCGCATTAATTTTGTTTGTTTTATTTTGCAGGCATATTGTGGGTACATACATAATTTTCTATTTTATTTGTGTTTCAGTCTTGCATATGCGGATGACTTAGTTGTGATGGCAGATTCGATTGAAAGTTTGCAAAGTAACATTTCAGAGCTAGATCAGAAATGTAAGGACTATGGTCTGAAGAATAGAATCTCCAAAACAAAAGTAATGTCAGTGGGAAAGAAATATAAACGGATTGAGTGCCAAATAGGAGGAACAAAGTTAGAACAGGTGGACGGTTTCAAGTACTTAGGATGCATATTCTCACAGGATGGCAACATAGTGAAAGAACTGGAAGCGAGGTGTAGTAAAGCTAATGCAGTGAGCGCTCAGCTACGATCTACTCTCTTCTGCAAGAAGGAAGTCAGTACCAAAACTAAGTTATCTGTGCACCGTTCAATCTTTCGACCAACTTTGTTGTATGGGAGTGAAAGCTGGGTGGATTCAGGTTACCTTATCAACAAGGTTGAGGTTACGGATATGAAAGTAGCTAGGATGATTGCAGGTACTAGTAGATGGGAACAATGGCAGGAGGGTGTCCACAGTGAGGAAATCAAAGAAAAACTGGGAATGAACTCTATAGATGTAGCAGTCAGGGCGAACAGGCTTAGATGGTGGGGTCATGTTACACGCATGGGAGAAGCAAGGTTACCCAAGAGACCCATGGGTTCAGCAGTAGAGGGTAGGAGGAGTCGGGGCAGACCAAGGAGAAGGTACCTGGATTCGGTTAAGAATGATTTTGAAGTAATAGGGTTAAATCAGAAGAGGCACCAATGTTAGCACTGAATAGGCGATCATGGAGTAATTTCATAAGGAGGCTATGCTCCAGACTGAACGCTGAAAGGCACAATCAGTCTTAAATGATGATGATGATGATGACGATGTCGCATCCTGTTCTACGGGCACATTTATCAATACATTGATCATGGTTCAAAGTGAGAGCATTTGTGTGATTTCAAGTGCCAGGAATTTGTATTGATCACATTCTTAACAGCGTAACTGGTTATATGAATGTATACTGTCCTTGGATGGTATTTATTATTCAACAGACCCGGAAGATTACAAATTTTAGAAATGTGGTCAAGTCACTGAACAGGACAGTACAGTTATCATTATCAGCCTTAGTCCCTACGATACTGTTTACATGTAACTTCATATTCAGTTTTTTAACAGAGGCCTGACTAGTACTGGGGATATGCATTTCAAGTTTAGCTTGCCTTAAAGCCCTACAAATTTTGACACCAATGTCGGATTGTAAGAACTTAGGAATTTTTCTGTGTTCACGCCGTTTCCAATCTCCACAGTCGCCCACTTAACTTATCTGTTACTGACACACGAGAGCAAATTAAAGCGTTAACCCTTATTATGAAACACGCTTTCTGCAAAAGTGATTAAAATGGGTTTTCACTGCATAAACAATTACACAGAAGCGCCGCTCTGATTCATAAAACAGTTTTTCAAAACCTAATTTCTTCCTTGGTTAGTAGCTGCCAAATATCCTCCTCTGTTAGCCGGCCGGAATGGCCAAGCGGTTCCAGGAGCTACAGACTGGATCCGCGCTGCCGCTGCGGTCGCAGGTTCGAATGCTGCCTCGGGCATGGATGTGTGTGTTGTCCTTAGGTTAGTTAGGTTTAAGTAGTTCTAAGTTCTAGGGGACTGATGACCTCAGAAGTTAAGTCTCATAGTGCTCAGAGCCATTTGAACCATATCCTCTGTTAATCCAAAACTCGCTTTCCGCTTGAAACTGATGCAGCAAAACTAGCTTTCAGCAGCTAATTTTTGTAGAATGAATAGTCCTTTCATTTTAATAACAATAATTTCAATGGTCGTGTTGGTGGCATTTGCTGACGTAATAATACTCCTCGTGGCATTTGCGTCCTCTCCAATTACACTGTTCTCAGGTCATTGTCCGTCGCAAAACTGCCTGTCTCAGACGACAAAGGCTCTGCATGTATTCTTAGCCTGTGCTTTAAAGTTTGTTTTTGAATGAAATGTCAGAAGAATACCCAGAACTTGCAATAGGAGTTGAAACGGGGAAAAGACTAGAAGAGTGTCATATTAACGCACCATTTGAAGAAACTCTGGGGGCGTTGGACCACCTTTAAAGAGACTGTACGTCCGTTAGAGAGCCCAGGGGTTTTGATGCAGCTGACGCAACTTACGATGAAATGAACAACACAGACAGAAAGAAGAAATCCCATTACCTAAGCAGAATCATGGCATACTCAGAAACCATGGTGACGTCAGAGTATATCAAGATGGCTTGAATGTGTATAATCTGAAATAAAAGTCTAGTAGCATTTTAAAGCTCAAACTGCCTGTCAGCATTGCCAAATCCAGAGTTATTCACTACTAAAAGCATTACAGGTTCGAGGTTCACATTTCAGTCAGATATACGTATTGTGGTGAGGCTACTGTATTATAGATCCGCGAGAAGGGACAGAAGAGCTAAGCAGTCGTGGACACAGTCCAATAAGTGAAAGCTACGAATCACGTTAGTAAAAAAAAAAAGTTGAGATATGGCAAACATTATGAAGTTCATTGAAATACCCGACGTTGCCTGATAGTTGCATTAAAATTTATTGGAAAAAAATAGTGCAGTGAACTGTACATAATACAGGTCATGTAATGTAAAATGTTGATGTGGAAATAGAATGAGACACATGTTAAGTGCATTGACTTAAAATATTTAAATGTTTGTGTGAATGTAATTACTGCATTCTACACGTTAAGGAGTTATATGTAATACACTTTTTGTTGTGTTTCCTTGGTAAATGATACATAAGAAAGAAATATGTACATCAATATGTTACGCTGATAGTAAGTTCTTAAATAGTTTCCATGGTCTTTTTTCAAAATATATGTATGCAGATTGTTCTTTTGATTACCAACTGCTATTTGGAAATTAATACATTAAACTTGAAGATAGCAAAATTTTCATCCATATAGATATCCCTAAACGGTCTATGGCGTTTCCTGACAACTTACAATTTTGCAGGAACCGAGTTTTAAAGAAACGGTTTTCATTTAGAACATACAGCTCATTGGCCGAAAATTCAACACCGGTTATACTGATCACATATCACTGTTTCATGGCCGCCACTTTACTTGGCGTGGCACAATAATATTAAGACATCACCATGAATAATGCAAGAGCCTCATGGAAGAGGTCAGACTGGGGCCTGCTGATACAACAACTAGTCCTACTGCCTTCACAGCATCAAAACAGTTAACACACCACCTTGCTCAGCAGGGAGACGCAGCAGAAAGGCAGAGCCACTGTGTTGTTGATGGCCTGATTGAAACATATAGCCAAGATGTGGAAGTGAACGCCTTAGCAAAACAAGGGCAAACCAACCCCATATAGATATGCCACACTTCTAGACAGATGTTGATAGTCTGACACATTCACCAGCTTCGAGGGGAAATCTCTGCCAGTCTTCCAGCACACATGTGTCTGCAAAATGCCACCTCCAGATATGTTCTCTACTAGCTGTGAACATACCATGTCTGATGCTGCTGACTTAGTGTGTCAACCAACAGGTCTACTTCCATTGAGTCCCTCGCAGTCTCTACCTCATCAGTCTATGGTTCAGGCATGTGCAATTGTTCAGCTGCCTACACTTGTCTGGCCAATGTCTTCTGCAGTCCACTTCCACTTCCGTGGGCATTCACTGTTCTTGAGAGTCGCCTCCTTCGTACTGGTCACAAAGCTTGATTCTTCATGTTCCAGCTCACAGTGACCTGAGCCACATAGCTGCTTCCAGTCTGTGTGATTTCATTCGTGGGCTGCCGCCCTCTACTGGTGTCAGCGCCCATGTCGTCTTCATTTCAGGAGAAGAGTGAGGCTGGAAGGTGCCATTGACAACAACCCACTTGCTTATGGCAGCAACTCCTCACCGATTGTACTCTGCATACGCTTCGTAGGCGTTGACACATACGAGCGCCGTCACTTATCTTGTAGTTTGCTGTGTAATAAAATATATGTTAACAGTACTGTTTTCAAATCACTACGCCGGACATCAAATCCACCTGCCACTCCACTGCTACCCCACCCAAAGCCGTGAACTACCCGCTTTTTTCTAGTGATGTTCAATACTGTGTTTATAGCCTTCCAATGTTAGAGAGTCACATGACATGCTAAAGATCTAAGGTATATTTATACTGTGACGATCTTCTAGGATGCTTCTCATTTAAACAATAGTCTCACGGACGTCCAAGTGTTGTACATTCTTCGTGTAGGCGCCTTCTGTGTCCCAATGGAAGGCTTCAACCAATGCACTCTATGGCCAAATATTGGTCTACGTAAATTTAATACACGTTTCTTGTAATGGCCATTTTCGCAGCAGCTGTATATAAATTGCAGTTTTTTTTCAAAGGAAATTCCTTTTGCATGCTGTACATAAGACTTGTATTTTAATTTTATTCACCCAGACGCGTTTCGCCTTTTTTACAAGAATCTTCAGTGGGTGTCCTCAAATATTACATGATAAAAAGGACAAATCATATAATATTTCAGGACACCCACTGAAGATTCCTTGTAAAAAAGGTGAAACACGTCTGGGTGACTAAGATTAAAATACAAATTTTATGTGCAGCATGCAAAAGGCATTTTCTTTTAAAAAACTGCAATCTAAAATTTAATACGTATGTAACAGCTACTACTGATTTAACCACCATTACACGCATTGTTATTATTATTACTTTCGGCTATTCCCTTTCAATAAAGCGAATGGACTTGTGTAGTAAAGGTATTTTTCTTCTTTCTTCGTTCTTTCACGATTCTCTTCATACGGTAGCTGTGTTCTCTCCTGTGCTCTTCCGACCAATTTTTTTCCTGCTCTTCTTCCGGAGTATTTTTTTAAGTGTATGTGTCTTGATGATGTTGCTAAGCTGTTCTCACTGTTTGCATTGTCTTTTGTGATCACAGTTCTTTAATGTCCTCTGCTGTGTAAGTGATCCACATTGTCTTGTTTTTGCTTGTGTCCGCTGTCTCAAAGATTTACCTTGTGGGCCTGTTCTTGTTTGTCCTGCTGATATGTCCTAAAAATTCCGTCCTTCTTTTTCATAGGTGTCCGTTGTTGTTCCTATCCGTTTGTAGATTTCTCTTGGTGTCACCTTTATCCAAATTTCTTCACGGGAAACTGATCCGAATATTATTCGTAGAACACTCGTTTCCTGCTTTTCGATCTCTCTTATTTTCGTATGACAATGAGTCACTGTAATTTCTGCAGCGTAAACTGCTTCTGATAGAACTACTCTGGCGTAATAGCTTAGTTTTGCGATGGCATGAACAGATATTTTACTATAGTGACTCCAGCTGAGCTTATATGCTTTTTGTAATTTGGAGATTCTTTCTTGATTGACTGTTGTGTTCAGTCCTGATGGTTGGATCATCTCTCCTGGATATTTGAAGAGCGTTACTTGTGCTACTTTCTCGTGTCGAACTGTAATTGAGAGATTATCTGCAGGCTTGCTTTCCACGTATTGAGTTTTCTCGTAGGAAACCTGTGGGCCAGTTTTTTCTGAGATTTAGTGAAGCTTCTTCAGGGCAAGTTTGACTTCTTCTCTGCTGTTGGTTTGAATTGCAAGAGCGTCCGCGAAAGCCAACATATCATATTGATTTTCTGGTGTTTTTTAATTCAGATTGAAGTACCTTTATTTCCTTTTCTCATGTCCAGATTTTTTTTGAGAACTATGTTAAATAGACGGGAGGGGAGTCCATCTCCCTGGCGAACACCGTTATTGGTTTGAAATGCTTCTGAAGTTTCACGAATTTAACTTCGGTGGTTGCACCAGTTAATGTCTTTCGGATAAACGAATTTCCCCTATCAGTTTTGAATTCTACTAACATATGGAATAATGTTTGTCTAGTTATTGAATTATAAGCCTTTTTAAATTCGACAAAAGTCACCACAGTATTTCGAAACCTTCTTATTTACCAAATTGTCTATCGGTTCCATATCCGTTTTACACTAGATGGCCTTTGCGAAACTCTACCTGATACTCACACATTAATGGGCCCGCCTGTTTTCCTCGTCAACTTAACAGTGCTTTTGAAAGAATTTTGTATACTACAGGGAGCAGTGAAATTCCTCTGTAATTATTTCGATCGCTTTTATCTCCTTTTTTGTGAAGAGAATAAATCAATGTACATTTCCACTTTGCAGGTACCTGTCCATCTTCCAAAATGTGCCGCGTGGTCAGTTACATCAACAGCAACCTCGTCAGTAAGTTCCATCGGGGCAAGACGCATTTCTCTTCCAAGTGCCACACGTGGTTCACCCGTGTTTTCAAATTGTCTAAAACCATTTAATGACAACGGGCCTCCCCTCAGACCATTCAATCGACGATACTCTACAACGAAGCTTTGTAATTGCTGTCGTTCACATAAACCAATTTGACTAACAGCGCACAATCTTCCTTTTCGACGACCATACTTGCCAGCTTGCAGCATGGTTATAATACCGTCTCATAAACAGTGTACAGCGCAAGATTTTACTCTCGGCGGTCACAACTGGAACTACTTTTCTTTCCAATGTAAATTGGTTCCGCATTAAGGCATTAGCCTATATGCCTAATTTTATTGCCATACTATGATTAGATCGCACAGTCTGGACCTCCATGAGTAGCTGCACTTTAATTATAACCACCCGGTTATGACACAATCTAACTCCACATGGCCAATGCGTACTTCTACAATTCAAACAAAACTCTACAAGGAACGACCTAACTGATCCAGGTGCACCACCCGACGCATTATATTATGACAATTAAGATTACTGCAAATGCTCACAATCTGTCATTACAACACACTCAAAAGTACAATTAATTCATGCTCTGCTATGTAAGCAGGTGGAAGGAGTATATAGAGGGTCTATACAGGGGCGATGTTCTTGAGGAAAATTTTATGGAAATGGAGGAGGAGGTAGATGAACATGAAATGGGAGATATGATACTGCGTGAACAGTTTGACAGAGCACTGAGAGGCCTAAGTCGAAACAATGCCCCGGGAGTAGACAACATTCCATTAGAACTGCTGACAGCCTTGGGAGAGCCAGGCCTAACAAAACTCTACCATCTGGTGAGTAAGATGTACGAGACAGGCGAAACTCCCTCAGACTTCAAGAAGAATGTAGTAATTCCAATCCCAAAGAAAGCAGGTGTTGACAGATGTGAAAATTACCGAACTATTAGTTTAATAAGTCACAGCTGCAAAATACGAATGCGAATTCTTTACAGACGAATGGAAAAACTGGTAGAAGCTGGCCTCGAGGAAGATCAGTTTGGATTCCGTAGAAATGTTGGAACACGTGAGGCAATACTGACCCTATGACTTATCTTAGAAATCTACGTTTCTAGCATTTGTAGACTTAGAGAAAGGTTTTGACAATGTTGGCTGGAATACTCTCTTTCAAATTCTGAAGGTGACAGGAGTAAAATTCAGGGAGCGAAAGGCTATTTACAATTTGTACAAAAACCAGATGGCAGTTATAAGAGTCGAGGGGCATGAAAGGGAAGCAGTGGATGGGAAGGGAGTGAGACAGGGTTGTAGCCTCTCCCCGACGCTATTCAATCTGTATATTGAGCAAGCAGTAAAGGAAACAAAAGAAAAGTTCGGAGTACGTATTAAAATCCATGGAGAAGAAACAAAAACTTTGAGGATTGCCGATGACATTGTAATTCTGTCGGAGACAGCAAAGGACTTGGAAGAACAGTTGAACGGAATGGACAATATCTTGAAAGGATTGTATAAGATGAACATCAACAAAAGCAAAACGAGGATGATGGAATATAGTCGAATTAAGTCGGGTAATGCTGAGGGAATTAGATTAGGAAATGAGACACTTCAAGTAGTAAAGGAGTTTTGCTATTTGGGGAGCAAAGTAACTAATGATGGTCGAAATAGAGAGGATATAAAATGTAGACTGGCAATAGCAAGGAAAGCGTTTCTGAAGAAGAGAAATTTGTTAACATCGAGTATAGATTTAAATGTCAGGAAGTCGTTTCTGAAAGTATTTGTATCGAGTGTGGCCATGTATGGAAGTGAAGCATGGACGATAAATAGTTTAGACAAGAAGAGAATACAAGCTTTCGAAATGTGGTGCTATAGAAGGATGCTGAAGATTAGATGGGTCGATCATATAACTAATGAGGAGGTATTGAATAGAATTGGGGAGAAGAAGAGTTTGTGACACAATTGACTAGAAGAAGGGATCGGTTCGTAGGACATGTTCTGAGGCATCAAGGGATCACTAATTTGGTACTGGAGGGCAGCGTGGAGAGTAAAAATCGTAGAGGGAGACCAAGAGATGAATACACTAAGCAGATTCAGAAGTATGCAGGCTGCAGTAGGTACTGGGAGATGAAGAAACTTGCACAGGATAGAGTAGCATGGAGAGCTGCATCAAACCAGTCTCAGGACTGAAGACAACAACAACAACAACAACATGTATCACCGTATCAGAAACTCTCCTCCGTCTGCCAGATGTCTCTCGATGTCGAAAGGAAAACAGCGTCTGCTGGCACAGCCCGGCGTGGTCTGCCTGTTTCGCCGCGCTGCTCACAGTCCGTGCAACACTTAACATCTCCAAGGCCTGTCTGATTTCGCGGCCGTCCACATTCGTCCCAACTGCGATGCCTCGTTTCCAGACAACAGCCAGAGTGGTGGCCGGAACCTTTCGTTCTCGTATAGAGCGCCACGGCAGCAGATCCCGAACACGCTCCTTGTAATCTCGCATTTTCCTTCTTAAACTATCCTGTTACACCTACATTAATTGCATGTCAGGCAAAGGCAGATGATATAGGGGAGCACCTTCGATGCAGTACAACAATAAATTTTATAATTCTTGCTAAAGGTGCTTTACCCAGTCTTCTGACTGGTCTGATGCGGCCCACCACAAATTTCTCTCCTGTGCCAACCTATTCATCTCAGAGTAGCACTGGCAACCTACATCCTCAATTCCAATCTCTGTCTTTGTGCACAGCCCTCTACGGCTGCCTCTAGTACCATGGAAGATATTCCATGGTTTCTTCACAGATGTCCTATCATCTTGTCGCTTCTTCTTGTCAGTGTTTTCCACATATTTCTTTCTTCTACGATTCTGCACAGAAGCTCCCCAGTCCTTACGTTATGAGTCCACCTAAATTTCAACATCAGTCCATAGTACCACATCTACATCTACGTGACTACACTGCTATTCACAATAAAGTGCCTGCAGAGTGTTCAATGAACCACCTTCAAGCTGTCTCTCGCCGGCCGAAGTGGCTGAGCGGTTCTAGGAGCTACAGTCTGGAACCGAACGACCACTAAGGTCGCAGGTTCGAATCCTGCCTCGGGCTTGGATGTGTGTGATGTCCTTAGGTTAGTTAGGTTTAAGTAGTTCTAAGTTCTAAGGGACTCATGACCTCAGTTAAGTCCCATAGTGCTCAGAGCAAATTCAAGTTGTCTCTCTACCGTTCCACTCTCGAAGGGCGCGGGGGAAAAACGAGCACTTAAATTTTTCTGTGCGATCCCAGATTTCTCTTATTTTTTCGTGATGATCGTTTCTCCCCATGTAGGTGGGTGTCAACAAAATGATTTCGCAATCGGAGGAGAAAATTGGTGATTGAAATTTCATGAGAAGATCCCGTCGCAACGAAAAGGGCCTTTGTTTTAATGATTGTTCAAATGGTTCAAATGGCTCTGAGCACTATGGGACTTAACTGCTGAGGTCATCAGTCCCCTAGAACTTAGGACAACTTAAACCTAACTAATCTAAGGACAACACGCACATCCATGCCCGAGGCAGGATTCGAAGCTGCAACCGTAGCGGTCGCGCGGTTCGAGACTGTAGCGCCTAGAACCGCTCGGCCACTCCGGCCGGCTTAAAGATTGTCACTCCAATTCACGTATGATGTCTGTGAGTCTATCTCCCCTATTTCGCGATAATACAAAACGAGCTTTCCTTCATTGTATTTTTTCCATGTCATCCGTCAGTCCCACCTGATGTGGATCCCACACCGCACAGCAATATTCCAGAATAGGGCGGACAAGCGTGGTGTAAGCAGTCTCTTTAGTAGACCTGTTGCACCTTCTAAGTGTTCTGCCAATGAATCACAGACTTTGGTCTGTTGTACCCACATTGTTATCTATGTGATCGTTCCAATTTAGGTTATTTGTAATTGTAATCCCTAGGTATTTAGTTGAATTTACAGCCTTCAGATTCCTTATTCTGAGTCAATTGCCACTTTTCACACCATACAGATATCTTATCTAAATCATTTTGCAAGTCAGTTTGATCATCTAATTACTTTACTAGACGGTAAATGACAGCATCATCTGCAAACAATCTAAGACGGCTACTCAGATTGTCTCCTATGTCGTTGATATAGATCAGGAACAATAGAGGGCCTATAACACTTCCTTGGGGAACGCCGGATATTATTTCTGTTTTACTCGCTGACTTTCCGTCTATTACTACGAACTGTGACCTTTCTGACAGCAAATCACGAATCCAGTCGCACAACTGAGGCGATACTCTGTAGTCACGCAGTTTGGTCAGAAGACGCTTGTGAGGAACGGTGTCGGAAGCCTCAGATCTTCTACTCTGTTCTGTCCTGGTTTTCCAATAGTCCATCTTTCACATCCATACAATTCTGAGCATTAAAGCTACATTCTCAGAAAATTCTTCCAGAAATCAAGGCCTACGTTTGCTGATAGTAGACTTCTCTTGGCCAGGAATGACCTTTGTGCCAGTGCTAGTCTGATTCTTATGTCCTCCTTGCTCCGTCCGTCATTGGTTATTTTGCTTCCTTGTTAGCAGAAATCCTTAATTTCATCTACTTCGTGACCATCGATTCGTATGTTAAGTTTCTCGCTTCCCACTGTTCGCATAGCAAGTTAGATAGTACAATAATAACAACCTTCCGGCCGGGGAGGCCGAGCGGATCTAGGCACATCAGTCTGGAACCGAGCGAGCGCTACGGTCGTAGGTTCGAATCCTGTCTCGGGCATGCGTGTGTGTCATGTCCTTAGGTTAGTTAGGTTGTAGTAGTTCTAAGTTCTAGGGGACTGAGGACTGATGACCTCAGAAGTTAAGTCTCATAGTGCACAGAGCCATTTGAACCATTTTTTTAATAACGATCTGATACTTATGAGAAGTGAAAATTATGTTCTGTTGTTAAAGAAACCTTAGTTTCACTTGTCAGATATGGAACTTCTTATTCAGTAAGATGCAGGTACTTTTGCTAAGGACAATTCGCCACCACTTTCGCTATATTACACCACGGAAGAGGACTTCATCACCTTGCCAGACACATATCAAGCAAGTGCTATCCAAATCACTTTTCAGTTCTCAATCAATGGTTCAAATGGCACTGAGCACTATGGGACTTAACTTCTGAGGTCATCTGTCCCTAGAACGTAGAACTACTTAAACCTAACTAACCTAAGGACATCACCCATATCCATGCCCGAGGCAGGATTCGAACCTGCGACCGTAGCGGTCGCGCAGATCCAGACTGTAGCGCCTAGAACCGGCCACTCCGGACGGCTCTCAATCAATGAAACGATGTTTAAGCTTCACATTTCACTATGAAATGATATTCTGGATACAATTAAATTAATTTTGATTATCTCGATGTTACCATAATCAGAACAAACTGACAGCTGGTCGCTATCAAAACAACTAACTAAACAGTCATCTCTGTCAAAAACCACAAACAGAGATTAACTAAGTAATGTCAGAGTTCAGATATCACTCCCTGTTCGTAGGTATTGACATTTTGCAAACATAACAACGTAAATGTAATTATATGAATTCATACTCTTTTCTGCCTTTGAACTACACATCTATATTAGTATTTAAATCACAGTTATCCAAATCAGTTTTACATCACTTTTTATCTCTCTTCTTGATCATTGTCATTAAAGAGTTGTTATACCCTCTATCGGTGGGAAGTTTATATTTGCCACAATAAACCCGCAACTGATCTGACTCAGTCTTTGTAACCAAACGTGATGGTTTTCTCCTTAATTTTTCGTTGATTGCGCATTTAACAAGAAGCCAACATCAACTGCATGGATCTAATCTGTTTGAGCGTGGTACCGAATGCTACTTTAAACCGTCTATCGTGTTGACATGATGTCAGCTATTGTAAATTACTATTTCGTAGACTGACTTTTAGTGGTTAGCTTATTTGATGTTGCTGAATTAATCTTTACATGTCTACCTGAGACAGACGAAACCCCAGAAAATTCTGGCTGTTTTATTTTTATATTAATCACAACGGTCGCGGCTAGGCCAGCTTTTGCTAACCGCTCACGTTCATTGTTGTACAAACGAAACATCACCAACACGCATTGAGGAATAGTTCAAAGCTTCAGTTTCCTGACAATGTCTTACTCAAAATTCCACGAAGAGTAAATGAATTCCATTTCAGTACAGTGCTTCTCTTTCTTATGTCTACGATATTACATTAGCTATAGTGGCACTTTACATGAAGAACAAAACACTGGCAAAAGAGATTGCAACAGAAACTTCAGGTAACAAACTGAATGGGAATAAAACATAGCCATAAGCGCAAATTATCAGCCTAACTTGAAAATATGAATTAAAAGAACCCTATCGACATGAAACAGGAAATTGTGGTTTTCATCATCCTGGTAATATCAATATTTAGTATTGTTAAGCATACTAGGACATACTTTCAGAGCCATAAAAGTCTAGGCGTTGTAGTAACTTTGGTTTCAGCGAGACTATGAGCAACACAGTCGGGTGAGACCAAATATGTCGGACGACATCAAACTTAAATTGTGTTCTTGATCCACTATAATCACTAATCTCATACATGGCCATGTTTCCTATACACTGCCAAATGTGTGTCAGCGAGTTACGCATGGAGAAACTGACGTTCTCCGAAAGCCCACAAATTTCTGTACTCTTTCCCATCTGAATACCGCAAATCAAAGAATTATACGAAATATTTCTTTGAATTCTGCGGATGATATGTGAACTCAGTTTTGGAATTTACGACGGGTGGAAATAAAAGCCACAAAGCCGCCGCACTGCGTGAACCACACGTTTAGCAGCTAATGAGAAAGGCCGGTCGGCACCTTTATCTGCTGACCTCGGCCGTCAGACTTATAATTTTTCCCACGTGTGTGACCGGCCGAAGGACACGGTCGTCTGACGCTAAAGCTTCTTTTAACATCTATTTCCGTCTAGCGGAGGAAAATTTGCAGCAAAAAGAGTTTTATCCACAAAGAGACAGTTTTTTTAGAGTGTACGTTTTGCGCATCAGTTTCGCTTTGTGAAGGATGTGGAGAAAAATTTAATCCACCCAGCGGTTTGGTTTTAAAAACTATTTTCTCGAATATAACGATGCTGTAACTACTCTTATCGTATACAGAAATTTTTAGAAATAATCCCTTTTTTGTATTGTTTAGAGAGACATTGGGAAACTTCGATTTGTGTTAAACGCCACTATTATAAATTTTATTTTCATCCTTTACCGTTGTAGCGCGTTCTTGTTCAGGAAGGAACTCTGTAAACTTATATGACGACCATTGTAGCAGCTGTTTTTCAACCAGTACATACTAGCCCTTGTCAGCCTTCTACAACTATGTTGGTATGAAACAGAGAGGGAAGTACGATATTCATTTGTTTATTAACCGAAACCAGTTCGTATTCCATGCATGTATACACTGCAAGACTTTCAGTATCAAAGAATTATTCTTGTTTAATTTATCTCTACAGATGTCTGAATTGTGTTCAGCATTTCACCCAAGTCTGCCGGTGTTTTCTTTCTTGTTGCCCACAAAGAGGTATCAGCTGCTTCACGAGATCACTGTGTAAGTGAGTTGCTTCTGTGTTGGCAGCGCTTTGCGTTGGATTTCTGACGGCGCTTTCTTTGTGAGAGAGACACTCTGTGGTTGGTTGGACTCGCTGTTGGAAGCAGCAGTGATGGTAGTACTGTTGGGCAGTTGGAGGTGAACAGCCAGCAGTGATGGATGTTAAATGTGAGCAGTTAGCATTGATGGAGGTTAGAGGCCTGAAGTGTTAGCGCAGGCTAACGATCTGGAAGTATCCGACGTGGAGATTGAAAATTATTCATGATTATATAACTTTGTACTGGATGTCAATGACGATTTATATTCGTGTTTGAACTGGATGGCACATTATTAAGGTATAAAACAAATACATTATTTGGTTTGCAACAAAATCTTTCCTTTGCTAAATACATGCCTATTAGTAGTTAGAGGCTTTAGTGGTAAGAAAATTTTATCTAGCTGACAGTAATGACGTTCGCTGTATTGCAGTAGTTCGCGTAATGAAGATTTTTGTGAGGTAATTGCTTAATGAAGAGTATAGGTTATTGTTAGGATTTATTCTTGTCATGGACATTCTTTTGAATTAATTATTTGAAGTCAGGCTGTAATTTTTTTAACAGTTAGATTGCGTTGCGCTAAAATATTGTGGGTCAGTGTTGACATGATAAGAAAAAGTAAGGAGAAAGTAGGGTCTATACTTTAAGTTTTACTCAACTGTTTCAGAATCAAATAATGTAGAAGTTTCATCTTCTCAGTCATACAGAAGTTTAAGTACAGACTCACATTCATTTAAATAAAGAAGTTTCATCTGTTGACCCTTAGCCACGGATGCCTCACTGAAATCTTCTGTTCATTCTGGCATTTTGAATAATTTTTAGAAATTAGTTATTGTTACTGCCCGCGCTAACTGTATAGAGAATTTCCTTTGTAGTTGCAGCTTTTCATTGTTGTACAATACAGTAATGAGCATAGGTTAAACATAATGTCATCATTGTCGTTTAGGAAGTGTTCATTAAATCGTTGTTTAACGCTAGGGATGACACTATTTTCAATACGAGCATTAAAATCCCTCATTATGACCGCAAGTTCGTTTGAAGGTGTCAGGGTCTTAACTTCTTGAAGTAGTGTAGAAAGCCAATAATTCTGTTTGGTCTGTGCAGGAAGACAATGTTCAATTTGTGATGGGCCAGTTTCAGTTTTACTAGAACTGTTCTCTCAGAGATGTATTGGCACTTCTCAATAAGATCTTCCTATGTCTTGTGGATAAGTATCCCCGCTCCTGCTTTAGCTCTTGTTTCCTTCTCAACTCCGCTATAAATGAGAAGGTATTTGTCATATTCCTTCTCCTTTTTGCCTTTCTTCTGTGTCTCTTGTATAGCTCAGAAGCACAGCCTGTCCCACCAGTCTTTGTCATGGAGTTCTGTCATTTCCTAGGCTATGGTGCTCCAGCACCATTAATCCTGCAGGGCAGCAGGATGCGCAGGTATTTTCATCCGGGTTTTCTCCGTTTAGCCTTTGGTGATCCAACACCTCATTTTTGGAAGGCAGCTGCTTGAAGGTCTGAGCTGAGTACGGAAAACGAAAGCTTCCCTCAAGCTACTCTGAGGACACCTTTGAAAGTCGTACTTTTGGGATAGACGGCACCAAAAGCTGACCTCGCTGTTTGGATGACTGCACTGTCATCGCTTGCCGCCACCGGAGTGCAATCCACTGCATGCCATCACTCGCCAGCTGGGATCCGACATCTGCAGCCAGCTTGCCCCTTTTGTCATCCCAAGACTCCCTCACGTATTCTTCAGCTTCCAGTCCGCATGCCGAAAATGGTTGTTCTTACACACAGGGCCGCTACCAGCAGCTCCCAGTAGCCAACCTCACCTAGGCAGATGGGCAACTCAGCGCCGTACGTAGTCTAATTCTGCTGCAGCTGTCCATGACCCTTGGCGCTGGCTCCAAGTTGTTCCTAGTCGCACTCCGGACTACTCTCTGCTGCCACTGACACCCGCTACTATCCTCGTCATAGCGCTGCATTCGTGTACTTCGTTGAGTTACACATCATGTCTGGGAGAGAACATCACCAGTGTTGGAGCCGACTGTCAGGTGGGGCACCACGTCAACTTTACCGTAAATCGCTAATTCTTGCCACAACTCTGATTTTTCGCTTTATTTCTTTTGAGTAGAAGTCAGGTTCGATATGGCTACACAACTGTTGATGTTTCAAGATTTTTTACTATGACTCAACACCACTCCAGGAAGTGGGGTGAATTTGAAGATAAAAAGTGTAGTCATCCAAAATCCAAGTGTGATAATTTTTCCGTGAATATAAGATTGGTAAGTTAATATTAATCAGTAACTAGACAACAGAGATCTGGTCACTTCAAAAGCGGACTAACTCCACTGTCACTAAATAACTTAAATAACTAAGCTCCAATGAGAAAATTATTTCCTCACCATCAGTGCAAATTCGATGTTGAAGTATACCTCTAAATGTGGTAAATAACTAACTTTTAACTTAATATATGGCTAAACTACACAACGACAGTTCGGAAGAGTCATATATGAACCCAATTTAAAATACAAAGCCAATGCTTTTATACTTTTTTGCAGTGAAATAATAAAATTTTTTGAAAAATGTAATCTTCTTACAACAGACGTTTTATTAGCCCAGATCGCACTAAATAACTATATAGAGAACTTGTTTCGGCAATTTAAATTGTCTTCTTCATATCATCTACATACATCAATCATTGTGCGACTCAGTATAGTGCACTGTCATCTAATGGCACAGCGCTTGATATATGTAAATGATCTGAAGATGAGAGCTGAAATTTCCGAAGCTGGCTGTGTTTATCCCTATTCACTACTGCATTTTTCAAATATAGGAATCTCTCCCCTGCTCACAATGACAGGTAACCACAAATCTGGTTCCTTATTGTGCAAACAATTACGTTATGATGTCTTTGAATCAACTATAATGCTCGGGCAGCCAGCGGCACAAACAAATGTTACAGTTAATAAAAATACAGATCAGAAATTTTACAAGTTAAAACCCTATTTACCTTTACTAGGAGAATTCGGCGTTGGCGATAATTTTAATGACTTTGGTTAATAGGAGAACCCATTGCACTCTGAGTATCTTATCAGAGAATTTTCTCATTTTGAGAGTACTGAAGAAGCGATCTGTTTACTTGCTAAGAACATTCAACAGCCTGGATCGCATACGGTATTTCCTTATTTAAAACAACAGGTTTCGACAGATTCGTTGTCTTCAGGTCCTAAAAATCTTATTGATGTGATACATTTTCAATTTCCTCTGAACATCACGCCAAGTTCTGCTGATTTTTATCCACTTGACAACTTGACGTGACGTTGAACGTAAAATGAACACGTTTCACAACAAACAGATTTTTAAGACCTGAAGTTGAGAGCAAAGTCTGTCGGAACCGGTTGTCTTACATAAAGAAATATTTTATGTGAGCTACGCTGTTGAATGTTATTTAGCTTATCAGAGAGGTAATTTATCGCGACGACTTGACCCTTGCATGTTTAATGATGGTGAATTTTATATTTCTTAAAGGTTACCGAGGTCGATTATATTTGTCCCGCTGAACGTTTCAGATAATATACTTTTTAAATCATCACCAAGATCAGTGCGATGTATTTAACAAGTCTCCATTGTTGCATTTCTTAAACGGCTGTATAACAATAAAAACGGAATCTGACGATTAGAAGTGTTTGCCAAATGGAGGTAACGCCGTCTCCACAGCGCCATATGCAACAATAGCCGGTCACTGTGAGTCAGATAGGCGCCGATGTTGTGACGTTTCACGACCCCTCATCTATCAGGACTGTACTGGGAGAAAGTCGTCATATATGCTTCAACAGTCGGGTTCCTTGGTCACTCATCGTATTAACATCGGTAAGTAACTACACATGAGAAGATACAGCAGGTGGACCAAACAATCGTAGTATGAGATACCATGAGGCAGTATCATGCGTATTATGATGTAGTAAAACCGTTGGCGTTCAAACCAACTTACTAACTAGAATGGATAGATACAGCTCCCGTTCTGTTTTAAAGGAAATTTTCTACCTTTCTTCCTGCAAAATACTGAGGAACTGTGATAAAGGTGATGGTGGTTGATAGCATCATGTACACTTGTGCCCAAAGTAAACACAACTACGGTGTAGGAAAGCGGTTAGAATTGAAAACAGCTTCGAATCAGCTCGATACGGTTAAATGGAGGTCCAGTATGGTTTTCAATGGATCTTTATACCAGTCTTCCTGCAAAATAGGGACAAATCTACATCTACATCCATACTCCGCAAGCCAGCTGACGGTTTGTGGCGGAGGGTACCCTGAGTACCTCTATCGGTTCTCCCTTCTATTCCAGTCTCGTATTGTTCCTGGAAAGAAGGATAGTCGGTATGCTTCTGTGTGGGCTCTAATCTCTCTGATTTTATCCTCATGGTCTCTTCGCGAGATATACGTAGGAGGGAGCAATATACTGCTTGACTCTTCGGTGAAGGTATGTTCTCGAAACTTAAAAGCCCGTACCGAGCTACTGAGCATCTTCTGCAGAGTCTTCCACTGGAGTTTATCTATCATCTCCGTAACGCTTTCACGATTACTAAATGATCCTGTAACGAAGTGCGCTGCTCTCCGTTGGATCTTCTCTATCTCTTCTATCAACCCTATGTGGTACGGATCCCACACTGCTGAGCAGTATTCAAGCAGTGGGCGAACAAGCGTACTGTAACCTGCTTCCTTTGTTTTCGGATTGCATTTCCTTCGGCTAACGACTATGGTGGCGGATAGAGATTATTTACCCTTTTAAATGCGACAGTTCTTTTTCTTTTCAGTCTTGGACGGGGTGATCTGTGCAAAGAGGGGTCGCGTGATCTTGAAATGCCGAACTGCCATTTACGAAGAAACATCGAGCCGTAGTACGGACTTAATCAGCCTGAATGGTCACATAATGCCTGGCAGTAATGCCGTCTTGCAGAATAACCATGGTATGACTGCCTAAATCGTCACTTAACCCGCGCCATGTTTCACTCTGGGACGTAAACTCACCGGAAGTTGGAAACAGTGTGAAACAAGACTCGTCAGACCAGATGGCTTTCTTCCATTTATCCAAACGCCAGGTTTTATGTCTTCGGCACTAGAGACGGGTCGTTCGCGAACTAATGGGTCCCAAGGAACGGTTCATCAAGATGGCCGGTACGAGCGAGGAAGGAATTCTAAGAAACGGTCTTTCATAGTTCATTTCGGTCGCGACTTTCTACCTTATAGTTACCAGGAACGGGAAACGGTCGGTATCGTTCCCACAACGTCACGTCGGCCGGTCTCGTTCCAGCCTCGGTCCCGTTCCCGTCTGTCTCGGTCTCGGTCTCGCTCGGCCGGACTCGTCCTTCTTCGTGTGGCCACTCGTCGCAGTTCCACTGCCGACTGCTCATAGTTCAGTATCGCGTTGTTCGTTTCGTCCGCTGTTCACGCTCATTCTAGATACGTTTCAAACTTTTTTTTGAACTCTGAATCTCTGGTTGTTTTCGTATTCTATTCAGGGTCGATGACTAGTAGTTAAATTGTATTTTATAATTATGTAACTCACATAAAAATTACGTGGAATTACATCTTTTCAGGTAATAAAACGGAATATCAGCTTACTTCACTGTTTCGATAAACAGCAGAAGAAATACTTGTAAAAAGGCAAGACTTTTTTCGTTATTAGGTATGCAAAGGAAGTCGGCGCGGCACACACGAGTGGCCGTTTTCCGTCTTTGTTTGATCCAAGGTAAAAGAGCATGTTCATTGTTATGGAAGGAAGATCAGGCCGACTTACAACCGAATGAAGCCAGCGCTCCATAACAGAGTGTCTGGTGTCCATTTTGTAAAGAGAATGTGATAACTTCTACAATAATACACTCCTGGAAATTGACATAAGAACACCGTGAATTCATTGTCCCAGGAAGGAGAAACTTTATTGACACATTCCTGGGGTCAGATACATCACATGATCACACTGACAGAACCACAGGCACATACACACAGGCAACAGAGCATGCACAATGTCGGCACTAGTACAGTGTATATCCACCTTTCGCAGCAATGCAGGCTGCTATTCTCCCATGGAGACGATCGTAGCGATGCTGGATGTAGTCCTGTGGAACGGCTTGCCATGCCATTTCCACCTGGCGCCTCAGATGGACCAGCGTTCGTGCTGGTCGTGCAGACCGCGTGAGACGACGCTTCATCCACTCCCAAACACGCCCAATGGGGGACAGATCCGGAGATCTTGCTGGCCAGGGTAGTTGACTTACACCTTCTAGAGCACGTTGGGTGGCACGGGATACATGCGGACGTGCATTGTCCTGTTGGAACAGCAAGTTCCCTTGCCGGTCTAGGAATGGTTGAACGATGGGTTCGATGACGGTTTGGATATACCGTGCAACATTCAGTGTCCCCTCGACGATCACCAGAGGTGTACGGCCAGTGTAGGAGATCGCTCCCCACACCATGATGCCGTGTGTTGGCCCTGTGTGCCTCGGTCGTATGCAGTCCTGATTGTGGCGCTCACCTGCACGGCGCCAAACACGCATACGACCATCATTGGCACCAAGGCAGAAGCGACTCTCTTCGCTGAAGACGACACGTCTCCATGCGTCCCTCCATTCACGCCTGTCGCGACACCACTGGAGGCGGGCTGCACGATGTTGTGGCGTGAGCGGAAGACGGCCTAACGGTGTGCGGGACCGTAGCCCAGCTTCATGGAGACGGTTGCGAATGGTCCTCGCCGATACCCCAGGAGCAACAGTGTCCTTAATTTGCTGGGAAGTGGCGGAGCGGTCCCCTACGGCACTGCGTAGGATCCTACGGTCTTGGCGTGCATCCGTGCGTCGCTGCGGTCCGGTCCCAGGTCGACGGGCACGTGCACCTTCCGCCGACCACTGGCGACAACATCGATGTACTGTGGAGACCTCACGCCCCACGTGTTGAGCAATTCGGCGGTACGTCCACCCGGCCTCCCGCATGCCCACTATACGCCCTCGCTCAAAGTCCGTCAACTGCACATACGGTTCACGTCCACGCTGTCGCGGCATGCTACCAGTGTTAAAGACTGCGATGGAGCTCCTTATGCCACGGCAAATTGGCTGACACTGACGGCGGCGGTGCACAAATGCTGCGCAGCTAGCGCCATTCGACGGCCAACACCGCGGTTCCTGGTGTGTCCGCTGTGCCGTGCGTGTGATCATTGCTTGTACAGCCCTCTCGCAGTGTCCGGAGCAAGTATGGTGGGTCTGACACACCGGTGTCAATGTGTTCCTTTTTCCATTTCCAGGAGTGTATTTCAGTGGTACAGGGTGGCGCACGTAAAATCGGCCGCGAGTACTAGTAGACTGCTCATTGTCGCCCACCAATCGTCATCTACTGTTTCGAAGTTGTTGTTTGCATTAGCTTATTTGTTATTTCTTCACTGCCTAATTATTACATGTTTATGTATTCTCCTCGAAGCGGTCAACAAATCGTGCGTAATTGGCGAGCAGTCTGTACTCGGGGCCGGTTTTCCGTGCGCCCCCTGGGCCACCTTATATAATTTCACAGCTAGCAGCCACATAACGGTACAGTTGGCCAAACGAGAGGCTATGCAGAATCACGAAAATTACAAGTGTGTGAGACTTCTGTTACGAATAAAAACTGCGAATTCCAAGAGGGAGGCGAGTGCCCTCTCTAGGCGCCTTCCATCTTCAGTCCCAATGCTACTAATTTTCAATTTTTCGTAACAACCTTATACTAAGGACAAATGAACGGAGAACGAATAAAAAGACCGATCACCACTGAACTAGTTCTCAAGGATGAACGAGTTTGCCCACCTCCATTCGGCACCATCTGCTCCTGTTACGGGCGTCTACATCATTCGTGAGTGGTTTGCAAATCCAGATCACTCTGCAATACCAAGTTTATGGAGCTGCCTTAGAATTGCCTTGGTTCGCTAATTGGACATTCAGTTCTGCAGTGTGTTTTGCAGCTGTCGTCCTCCTATTTTCTGTAAAATCCTTTCCACTGACCGTCCATCGCCACCACTCAACACACTCTTTCGCCCGTGTTGTGACTTAATATATGATGTTTTTCCACTTTCCCTGTATGCTAAATAAACCTTCTACTTGGTACCTCTTGAAACACCATTTCAGCACCTACCATACGAGAACCAAACTTTTCCCACGTTTGAAGTCACTTACCTCCGACGTAATGCGTTCACAACTGCAAGAAATGCTGTTCTGACTGGTTGATACTTGCAACGCGTTCAGGATATAGGATGGTCAAACACAAAAGCGAAACCTGGACGTTTGGCTAGCATATGCTTTCATGATTAAGTATGCACTATTCGCAGTGTACCCATATGTTTGTCGAACACCTGTACAGGGTCCGCTGATGATAGCAGATGATTATCTAATGAAGGAATGGGCAATAGTTGGTGATCCGCGAACCTGATTCACACACCTAAGCTCGCGAAACCCCTCGTCACCTGATGCGACAGTTGATCTCCTAGAGCACTGTGCCAAAACTATAGCGTTCGTAATGTTACTATTTACCGGACGACTTACTGTCAGCCGCTGCCGTTGCTCAAATCGGCACATTTCGTCAGTTGTTCTTAATGTCCACGCCATTGCAGCCAACTACCAAAGTTTGCGATGTGCCAGTGTGTAGCACGGACATATTCAGTAAGCAATAAGTAACGTGTGCTTGTATATGCATGTTGTCAAGACTGATCTAGAGGCAATAAAACTTCTGTCAGTACTCCTTTGAAGGACTGAGTAGTTCCTCCCTTCTCCGCACATACATGAACACATGGACCATAGTTTCACGCTCAGACTGGAAATGTACGTCTCTTCGTTGATCAAATCCAGAGGCGGCGAAATGGCGTTGAGCATGCGCCTGTGCTGGTTGATCTAACGTAAGAGGGATAGGCGAAGCGATGCTTACTTTAATTCATCTACGTCTACATCTACACATACAGGGTGAGTCACCTAACGTTACCGCTGGATATATTTCGTAAACCACATCAAATACTGATGAACCGATTACACAGACCGAACGTGAGGAAAGGGGCTAGCGTAACTGGCTAATACAAACCATTAAAAAAATGCACGGAAGTATGTTTTTTAACACAAACCTACGTTTTTTAAATGGAACCCCGTTAGTTTTTTAGCACATCTGAACATATAAACAAATACGTAATCAGTGCCGTTTGTTGCATTGTAAAATGTTAATTACATCCGGAGATATTGTACCCTTAAGTTGACGCTCGAATACCACTCCTCCACTGTTCGATCGTGTGTATCGGAGAGCACCGAATTGCGTAGGGATCCAAAGGGAACGGTGATGAACCTTAGGTACTGAAGAGACTGGGACAGCACATTACGTCCACATGCTAACACCTTTTTATTGGTCTTTTTCACTGAGCACATGTAGATTACCATGAGGGGTGAGGTACAAGTACACACGTGGTTTCCGTTTTCAATTACGGAGTGGAATAGAGTGTGTCCCGACATGTCAGGCCAATAGATGTTCAATGTGGTGGCCATCATTTGCTGCACACAATTGCAATCTCTGGCGTAATGAATGTCGTACACGCCTCAGTACATCTGGTGTAATGTCGCCGCAGGCTGCCACAATACGTTGCTTCATATCCTCTGGGGTTGTAGGCACATCACGATACACATTCTCCTTTAACGTACCCCGCAGAAAGAAGTCCAGAGGAGTAAGATCGGGAGAACGGGCTCGCCAATTTATGCGTCCTCCACGTGCTATGAAACGCCCGTCGAACATCCTGTCAAGGGTCAGCCTAGTGTTAATTGCGGAATGTGCAGGTGCACCATCATGCTGATACCACATACATCGACGCGTTTCCAGTGGGACATTTTCGAGCAACGTTCGCAGATCACTCTCTAGAAACGCGATGTTTGTTGCAGTGTTCTCCGATACACACGATCGAACAGCGGAGGATTGGAACTCAAGCGTCAACTTAAGGTTACAATATCTCCGGAGGTAATTAACATTTTACAATGCAACAAACGGGACAGATTACGTATTTGCTTATATGTTCAAATGTGCTAACAAAACTAACGAGGTTCCATTTTAAAAAATTTAGGTTTGTGTTAAAAAACATACTTCCGTGCATTTTTGTATGGTTTGTATTAAACAATTACACTAGCCCCTCTCCTCACGTTCGGTCTGTGGAATCGGTTCGTCAGTATTTGATGTGGTTTACGAAATACATCCAGCGGTAACGTTAGGTGACTCACCCTGTATACTCCACTAGCCACTAAGCGGTGAGTGGCGAAGGGCACAATTCACGCCAAAGTCATATTTCCCCCCTCTGTTCCACTCGCGGATCGTGCTAGGAAGAAACGCCTGCTTAACGCCTCAGTATGAGCTCTACATCTACATCTACATCTACATCCATACTCCGCAAGCCACCTGACTGTGTGTGGTGGAGGGTACCCTGAGTACCTCTATCGGTTCTCCCTTCTATTCCAGTCTCGTATTGTTCGTGGAAAGAAGGATTGTCGGTATGCTTCTGTGTGGGCTCTAATCTCTCTGATTTTATCCTCATGGTCTCTTCGCGAGATATACTTAGGAGGGAGCAATATACTGCTTGACTCTTCGGTGAAGGTATGTTCTCGAAACTTTAACTAAAGCCCGTACCGAGCTTCTGAGCGTCTCTTCTGCAGACTCTTCCACTGGAGTTTATCTATCATCTCCGTAACGCTTTCGCGATTATTAAATGATCCTGTAACGAAGCGCGCTGCTCTCCGTTGGATCTTCTCTATCTCTTCTATCAACCCTATCTCGTGTGGATCCCACACTGCTGAGCAGTATTCAAGCAGTGGGCGAACAAGCGTACTGTAACCTACTTCCTTTGCTCTAATTTCTCTTATCTTTGAATGGTGTTCATTGCGTGATTTGAAAGTTGGTGGTAAGGATATATGCACTACATCCTCGGCCACGATCGGATTTCGGAATTTAGTGAGCAGCCCCTTCCGTTTAGTGCGCCGTGTATCTGGAAACCTGTCCCACTTCAAACTTGCTATGTGATTTGTAACGCTCTCGCGATAACTAAATGTACCAGTCACGAATCTTGCCGCTCTTCTTTGGACCTTCCAAATCTCTTGAATTAGACCCAGCTGGTAAGGGTCCCATACAGACGAACAATACTCTAAGACTAGACGAACTAACGCATTGTAAGCAATTTCCTTTGTTGAAGGACTGCATCGCTTCAGGTTTCTGCCAATAAACCGCAATTTAGAGTTTGCGTTACCCTTTACTTGTGTAATCTGATCATTCAATTTGGATCATTTCGAATAGTCGCACCCAGATACTGGACGGATGTTACCGCTTCCAAAAATTAGGCATATACTTTGTACTCGTACATTAATGGGGATTTTCGCCTTGTTATACGCAGTAGGTTACAGTTACTAATATTGAGAGATAACTGCCAGTCATTACACCACGCATTTATTTTCTGCAAATCTTCATAGATTTGTTCACAACTTTCGCGTGTAACTACTTTCCTGTAGACTATTGCATCATCGGCAAACAGTCTAATGCCGCTGTCAATACCATCAACTAGATCGTTTACGTAAATCGTAAAAAGCAGAGAACCTATTACGCTGCCCTGGGGCACACCTGAAGCTACGCTTGATCCTGTTGAACTCACGCCATTCAGGACGACATGCTACTCTCTGTCTGTTAGAAAACTTTCTATCCAACCACATACGTCATCGGATAGACCGTAAGCGCGCACTTTTTGGTGCAAGCGACAATGCGGAACTGACTCGAACGCCAATCGAAAGTCGAGAAATATGGCATCAACCTGGGAGCCGGTATCTAGAGCCTGTTGTATATCATGCACAAACAGGGCCAGCTGTGTCTCGCATGACCGCTGTTTCCTAAAACCGTTCTGGTTTTTTCAGAAGAGCTTCTCAGAGTCTAGAAAGATTATGTCTGAACATAAAACATGTTCCACGATTTTACAACAAATCGACGTCAGTGAATTTGGCCTGTAATTATGTGCATCCGATTTTCTATCTTTTTTGTAGATTGCTATGACCTGGGCCTTCTTCCAGCCCCGTGGAACTTTCCGCTGTTCCCATGATCTCTCATAGATGATGGGTAAGAATGGTGCTATATTTGTAGCATAGCCAACCTAAAATCTTAAGGGGGATATGGTCTGGGCCAGATGCCTTCCTGGCGTCTAATGATCTTAATTGTTTTATAATCCCAGATACACTAAACACTATGACAGCCATCCTTGCGTTTGTTCGTTAACTGAAAGGGGGAATGATGCTGCAGTCCTCTACCGTAAACGAGTTTTTGAAAACTAGGTTTAGAATTTCGGTCTTCTGTTAATCATCCGTTATATTACCCGTACTGTCAGCAAGCGAAGGTCTTAAATTATTTGTTGCGGTCATAGATTTTACGTACAACCAACATTTTTTGGGGTTAATTTGCTTGATTAAGTGAGCGAGCGCGTATGTGTGTGCATGTGTACTCTTACAAGTGTAGGGTGCTAGCCGGGAGTGTTTGTGTATGTGTTTGGGTTGTGTGTGTGTGTGTGTGTGTGTGTGTGTGTGTGTGTGTGTGTGTGTGTGTGTGTGTCTTTGTGTAACTGCTGACGTGCGTCGGTGGGCTTGCGGACAGTGTGTCGGCGCCGAAATGTCATACGGCCCTACGATGGTTCGCCGAAATTGTTCGTAAAAATCTGTTTCTTGTTAGCTGCAGCTCGAGTGAAGATGAGGAGGAAGTAGTATGTAACGTCGTAAAGGCTGAGGACACCAGTAATGAGTGAGAAAGCGAGTGGGCGGAAGGACACCCTTTACGCGCCAACTGCGCTGTCGCAGGCGTCCGGGAATACCGGCGCGGGCCTTGGAAGAGGCGAGCGTCCAGGAAGGATCAGTAGTTACAATGGGCGGCGCTGGCATCTCTCGGCCGGCCGGCCGCATAACGGCGTCTGTTTACCTGCCGTCGCACCGCCGCCGCCTCGTGTGTACCAAGCCTGTCAGTGCCTGCACACCGTCTTCCCGGAACATAAGCGTCTGGACGCGCTGATTCACACGGCGAAGCAGGCCAGATGCTCCAGCGGGGTCTCCTTCCTCAACGCCCGTTAACGTAGACGTGGCTGGACCGGCTGCTGCTGAAACACCAAGGATAGTACCACCATTTCAACATTTCTAACGTCTTTCATTATACACTACTTGCCATTAAAACTGCTGCACCAAGAAGAAATGTAGATGACAAACGGGTATTCATTGGACAAGTACATTATACTGGAACTGAGATGTGATTACATTTTCACGCAATTTGGGTGCATAGATCCTGACAAATCAGTACCCAGAACAACCACCTCTGACCGTAATAACGGCAATTATACGGCTGGGCATTGAGTCAAACACAGCTTGGATGGCGTGTACAGGACCAGCTGCCCATGGCAGCTTCAACACGATACCACAGTTCATCAAGAGTAGTGATTGGCGTCTTGTGACGAGCCAGTTGCTTGGCCACCATTGACCAGACGTTTTCAATTAGTGAGAGATCTGGCGAATGTGCTGGCCAGGGCGACAGTCGAACACCTTCTGTATCCAGAAAGGCCCGTACACGACCTGCAACATGCGGTCGTGCATTATCCAGCTGAAAAGTAAAGTTTCGCAGGGATTGAACGAAGGGAAGAGCGACGGCTCGTAACAGATCTCAAATTAAACGTCCACTGTTCAAAGTGCCGCCAATGCGAACAAGAGGTGAACGATACGTCTAACCAATGGCACCCCATACCATCACGCCGGGTGATACGCCGGTATGGCGATGACGAATACAAGCTTCCAAAGTGCGTTCTCCGCGATGTCGCCAACCACGGATGCGACCATCATGATGCTGTAAACAGAACCTGGCTTTATTCTAAATAATAACTTTTGCTATTCGTGCACCCAGGTTCGTCGTTGAGTACACCATCGCAGGCGCTCCTTTCTGTGATGCAGCGTCAAGGGTAACTGCAGCCATGGTCTCCGAGCTGATAGTCCATGCTGCTGCAAACGTCGTCGAACTGTTCGTGCAGGTGGTTGTTGTCTTGCAGACGTCCCCATCTGTTGACTCAGGGATCGAGACGTTACAGCCATGAGGATAAGATGCCTGTCATCTAGACTGCTAGTGATACGAGGCTGTTGGGATCCAGCACCACGTTCCGTATTACCATCCTGAACCCACCGATTCCATATTCTGCTAACAGTCATTGGATCTCGACCAACACGAGCAGCAATGTCGCGATACGATAAACCCAATCGCGATAGGTTACAATCCGACCTTTATCAAAGTCGGAAACGTGACGGTACGCATTTGTCCTCATTGCATGAGGCATCCTAACAACGTTTCACCAGGCAACGCCGGTCAACTGCAGTTTGTGTATAAGAAATCGGTTGGAAACTTTCTTCATGTCATGTAGGTGTCGACATTGGCGCCAACCTTGTGTGAATGCTGTGAAAAGCTAATCATTTGTATATCACAGCATCTTCTTCCTGTCTGTTAAATTTCGCGTCTGTAGCACGTCATCGTCGTGGTGTAGCAATTTTAATGGGCAGTAGTGTATATTGTTACTGAACATTGCGCTCATACGTAAGGTAGAAGTTGATACGACAACGAACACCAACTGAACGAGACAACTGACACAGTTATATCAGCAGCGGATGCCTGGTTTCATATGTTACCCAACAAAACGCCACCAATCCTCGACATCGGATTGAGAATGAACAGATCAGTTCTTTGGAATATGCATTGAACAAAATTCTTCCTCACCTTCTATACGAGAAGTAAGGTCCAAGAGGTCGTGTAATGGTGACGACAATGAAAATTCGATGAAGCTTTACACAGTTGTGTTGAGTTGTCTCTAATATTCCTGTTGATCACGTAACATCGTTCTGAGCACCAGTGAGCAGGTGTCTGGAACAATAGCGTCTCCTGCCAAGTATGGGCGCCCAATGTAAGGTTTCGCCTGATTTTCTGCAACCCACATAACGTACCTGTCATGCTTTCCCTTCTTCGTGATAATTCTCGGCCACATATTGCAGTGGCAATGAGGACGCTCCTGTAGCGTTTTACATGGCAGTGTTTGATCGTCATATAGCCCAGACATGGCTCTTTTTGATGATAATTTCTGCTCACATGACCCAATGGCTATGAAGACAAAATTTTGGCACAGACAACAAACTGCAAACCAGCGTAGAGTCGCGGAAATCACAGGCGGCTGCCTCCCATGAAGAGGGATTTGGAAAGTTCTTGCAACGCTACGGAGCGATGACTATGTAGAGAAGTAGCAGGAAGGTGTAGCCAGCTGTTGCAAATTAAAAAAAAAAAAAAAAAAAATAGATCTCACTGTGGTTTCCATTTTGCGGCCGATCAGATATTACTTTCTGAATAGCCCTTGTACACACATCATTAATCAGCTTGGGAGCTAATTCGACGTTATTTGCTGAACAATGCCTGTACCATCAGATCCTCCCTACCACAGCCATCTACAACCATGCAGCTGCAAAGTCAGATGTGGAACTATCTCAACAAGGTATGGTCAACAAGGTATGGAGATGCCGTATGTCATTAAAGATACAGAATTTTGAAATGTTTGGGAGCTGATGGGGTCCATATGTCAGAGACGAGTGTCTTGTAAGAACTTGGGCTAGCGTTAGAGTGGTGCCTGCCGCTGAAATGGAGGACATGGTTGTAGAATCAGTGGAGCTAACGGAAATATACTGCATTAAAAAAAATAATCATCAAAAAGAGCCATGTCTGGGCTATATGACGAGTGGCCTACCGGGACCATCCGACCGCCGTGTCATCCTCCGAGGAGGATGCGGACAGGACGGGCGTGGAGTCAGCACACCGCTCTTCCGGTCGTTATGATGGTATTCTTGACCGAAGCCACTATTATTCGCTCGAGTAGCTCCTCAGTTGGCATCACGAGGCTCAGTGCACCCCGAAAAATGGCAACAGCGCATGGATGCTGGATGGTCAGCCATGCAAGCGCCGGCCGCGCCCAACAGCGCTAAAGTGCGGTGATCTCACGGGAACCGGACTATCCACTGCGGCAAGCCCGTTGCCTAAATATACTTCATTAGTACATAACAGTAACATTTCGAGGGTACTAGAACAACATAAATGCTTCAGTTACGGCTATAATCCGGTTAATCCCCGTGGGCGTATAGCTGTCAAGAAATTTTGATGGTAATAACGTGTATAAAAGGCCCTTTTAATTAAAGTGCAGCTACTCACAGAGGTACGTCTAGTATGTGCTGGAATACTCATATGGTAACGAAATCGGGTGCGGAACCAGTATATGCTGAAAAAAATTATTTCCAATTCCGGACAGTAGGTGAAAATGTGGTGCTGTACAGCATTTGGTCTTCGCCTCTCGTGACCATGTTGAACAAATTGAATAAGTGAGAGTTAATAATGAAATCAAGATTATACCTTTCTCACATGTTGGAGTTTTCCTTCCCACGTCCCGTTTCTTATCCATTACATGTAGAAATGTTTCTATACAAATTAATTTCCTTCACAGCACTAGTTATGCACCAAAACCAGTATTTCCTTTTTTACAGGGTTAATCGGCTCCGCATTAAGGCATTAGAATGGCTACCAAGTCTTGTTGCCATACGCCTACAATAATTACAGCCCACACAGGACCTCTGTGAGTAAATTCACTATAATTATAACCATCCAGTATTTATATGTTGCAGTTTTCTACTAGTTCTTTAGGTTTATTTAACTTCTTATTTTTATCTTGTTATGTGCCCCCTTTCTTTGTAAGTTTGTAACATTCTATTAAGAAAAAATAATTAGATATAGGAGGTCCGGCCATTACTCCTTTGCCATTTTCCTCTTTGCACATAGTCCAGCTACAAACTGGGTTTCTTAGCAGCAGGAAATTCCCGTTTACGTATCAGCAGTGACAGCCAAGTGGATAAACTAGTGGGAAGGCCGTTTGCATAACAGTCTGCTCCACGAAGATGGTGCAGAAAGACACCATGTTGCTCCAGTATCCGCTGTCAAAGGACGCGTAGCCTCGCACGATCGCTGTTCCAAGTACCGGCCCATCTCCTTCCCGTCACGTAGCCGCGCCTTCGTTGGAACGCTATTCACAGGCAGCTCGCTAACTAGCTGCTACTTTTCTGCGGAAACATCGACTATCACTTTCTCTCTCCGTGCTCGCGCGTGGTGGCGTTATCGGAGATTCTCGTAAACCGACTGCACGGCCATGCAGCCATTTCCCGTGTATAGTCAGAATGTCGTCATCAGAAAAGAATGATTCAGACCCTGGAAGTTTCCCTTGTGCTGATGGATCACATTATAAGGTGCCTCGAATCTCTTTCCCTGATTAGAAAGTGTATTCGTACTCCTGAAAGGTACGACATGCAAGAATATAGATACTGACAAAGCTGGTGAATATAGTTGAAACGTCCCCTTTGATAAATTTATGAATTACTGTGCTGATAAACCTCTTGTGTTATTTGATTTTCAAACAGCTGAGCAGAACTGAACGTACTAAGACATTTCTCTCTTTACTTATTCTGATCAACACTAAACTGACGGCCGGCCGTGGTGGCCGAGCGGTTCTAGGCGCCACAGTCTGCAACCACGCGACAGCTACGGTCGCAGGTTCGAATCCTGCCTCGGGCATGGATGTGTGTGATGTCCTTAGGTTAGTTAGGTTTAAGTAATTCTAAGTTCTGGGGGGCTGATGACCACAGATGTTAAGTTCCATAGAGCTCAGAGCCATTTGAACAGGTGATGACAGAAATGTCAAAACTGCAGTTGGTGACGTGCACGTAGATCTTAATTCAATGGAAAAACGAAACGCTTTGTTAAAGACATCCAGAAACAGAAACCTCTAGGGGAGCGTAACTTCACTACGCAATTATTTTTGCATTGAAAGGAATAATTACTCTTAAGGCTATTGAATTTTGCAAATACGTATTGTGTACACAGTAACACAGCAGAGTCTTGATAAACTGTAGTTGTTATCCCATTATCTAAATGGAGAACCACACTATACGTTAAAAGTATCTAGAAATTAAATTGTTAACTCTAAATGCGAGATACATACGAAAGTAATAACAAACAGACAAAAAATATTTTTTTATAAAATGATGGAACTGAATGGATTTGTGATAGGAAGGTCTTTCTTAGATAATGATTTCCTAGTCTTCCAAATTGTTTTACAATCATCTCACGTATTAACCAATACTCTGAACGATGAGCCGGAGCAGCCCCCCCCCCCCCCCCCCCCCGAGCAAAAGGTGGGTACCGATGACTTCCTTTTGCAAATGTTTTAATTAGTTGGACGAAATGCTCCGCTATGGCACCACTAGTATTTCCAACGTTCGTATTTACGTGAAAAAACAGTCACCCTCTGACATATATAATATGAAAAAACAGTCATGCTTATGTAGCATGAAAAAGCTTGAAAAAATTTATCTTCGTTAGATTTTCTGTGCAAAGAACACATTTTTCTCGGAGGTTTATCAAGCGCACCACTTCTATACTTCGAACGTGTACGAATCGATAGGCACCATGCACGGCGGTAGATAAATGGAGTAAGTCAAAATCATTTTCTTATCCCATAATCTTCATTCGTTATTCAAATGCGATTGTTTATATTCGAAGTAACTGTAGCACATAAAATTCATTCTTGCATGATCTGAATTTGCGGTAAAAGTTTAAAGTGAATCACAAAAATAAAGAAATGCGTTCTTATGATAAAACTGAAAACTCTCTTTCAAACATTTAGCTTCAATCGGATTTTATGTGCAACAAACGGAGTTCTTGTGAGCTTTTTACTCGCTCCACTTCTATATTTCAAACTTGTGCAAATCGGTTTAAATTTTTAAGAAGATAGACAAATACATGCAATTAATGGTCGTCCTGTTGTTTTACAACATCCTTATCCGCTGCCACAATATTTTCACATAAAATGCACGTAAAATCGGTTTTACGCAAATCGCATGGAGAGGGTTTAAAGCGATACAGATAATAAAAATATATTTATGTGGTAATTTTAAGAACCTTATGCAAAAATCTTTCATCGTTCTGAGTTTACGTCCAAAACTGTGTCTCATAGAAGTACGTTGCATTTTAAGCGCTGAATTTGGATATAATTAAAAAAACAGATATTTCCATCGATTATCGTTTTCATATTTACACGTCAAAGATTATATTATTCAGTGGATTAAAATAAATCGGAAAATCCTTGGACACGCAAAACAACGGATATATCAAAGCAGAACTCCTCCCAGCTAAGTTCAAAATGATCGAGCATTTAAAGCTTTGTAGATGACCAAGCAGAAAATTTAAACTAACCCAAAAATTACAATGTTCAGAAAATAGATCACTTTATTTCTGATCAACAGAAAATATTTTATTCCGTATTCTTCAAAACTACTGTGTAATTTTGCAGAAAAATTTATTTTAGGACCAAAAAAGTTTAAGCTGGTCACTTTCCGTACAGGACTCAATATATGATATTATTTTGTCGTGCACACAGTGTTTCGCAATTCTTTAGCTTATTTCAGCCATTCCTAGTCATGCTTAATTCGGAATGGTTTTTGTAGCATTTCACGACAAAATTATTCAGTGGCTTTTTCTAGCGACATTTCCCCAATTTTTAATTTTCATTACTACATGCTTTCAATAAACGATGATAAGGATTTTGTATAAGAGATAATAACTAGAAGTATGCTTCCCAGTGGTTTGTTATTGTCTGCATCGTTCAGCTTCCGATACAGTACACTTTTAAGTAAGTTTTTCTATGTATTTTCATCGTTCGTAATTACGTTTCTGTAATATAAAAAATGCTTCAAATGGCTCTGAACACTATGGGACTTAACATTTGAGGTCATCCGTCCCCTAGACTTAGAACTACTTAAACCTAACTAACCTAAGGACATCACACACATCTATGCCAAGGCATGATTCAAACCTGCGACCGTAGCAGCAGCTCGGTTGCGGACTGAGGCTCCTAGAACCGCTCGGCCACAGCGGCCGGCTTTATGTAATATAAAACATGTTCTTAGATGATTATCATAAGATTTGCACAGTATTTAATATTTGGTTTGTTGTTACTCTGTGCACTGTATTAAATATTTATGGTTATTTTTCATATGTCTGATACATAGTGTGATGCGTATACGAGTAAAATGAATGTAACTACAAAACAAAAAACTTAGAAAACGATTAACAACTACACAAAATGAAAGATAAAGCAAAATGACGAAATAATTTAACATGTGGATATGTGAGCTTGACATGGTGGTGAAACTTGGGTGTTGTGAGGATACAGTAGGCTATACTGGAGACACATACGAGCAGACAAACACAGAGGAGCCAAATTAACGATCCTCAACTCAAGCAACATGGTTCGACAGACAATTAAAAAACCTATACCGGATCAGTCGTCGTCAGAGACAACAAAAATCTGTATCGTTTGCCAAGTTCTGGCAGTCTAGTGTCAAAACCAAGGTAGAGTATGAAAAATACCCCTATCTTAGTATAAAAAGGCGAATATGTCCTGATCAGAGTTAAAATAACGTGAACTGTATAAAGATGAGAACTTCTCCTCAGAAGATCCGTTTGTGGAGACATCCTAAGGCACCATACCTGAGATAAGTGTCGTAAGCCTGTTTGAAAAAAAATTGACATAAACAACAAAGTAATAACTTAGACTCACTCATGTTCAATCTCCACAGGCGCTGACGAATCACAAAAGAAAAGATTGAAACAAATTCATTTTAACATCTCAGACAAGCGACTTAACTACGCGCATGCCAATAAAAATAATAAAATTTACCTCACTAAGATGGTTGATTTAACTACATTGTTGATTTTTCATTATATTAACAATTATTCATTTGTTCATCATCATCTCATTCCAAGGTATCATTTAGCTCTGTGGCTGATCACACTTATTATTATTTTCCATACAATAAAATTTTACAATTTGTTCTGCACTGTGACTTTAACAACTACTAACTACAAACTGCGCTGTGCCAGCGACAGACTACAACTACACTGTAGCGGCAAGCGACTGCAACTGTGGCATAGACTGCTCTGACCTACGACTCTACTGCAGCTCTCTTTTAACAGGGGCAAAGATATTTTTTGGCTCAGGCAGCGCCTGTGAATTGTCGTTCTAGCAAGTGAGCAATACATCGAGATTACATTTGCTCCATCAGGGTGGTGAACCTCTTATTTGGGTTGAGGGTAAGGTGCGCAAAGAATAATATGATGAAGAGTAATAGAAATCAGAATAACGACTTTCTTAACATAATATATGGGAATGGAACAGTAATGGAGGAAGTCTAACAATTCTCGTATCTTTAAAGAATATTGTACAGGAAGGCTGAACCAACAAAGATATCAAAAGACGGGCCTAGGCTATGAGCTCAAATGATACCACGTATTTATATGGGGAAGACCGATGACTCTATTATTGTATATGTTTGCAATACACTTGAAATACGCTGTTTGCGTGGGTAGTGGCACTAGATTTGGTTTTTGCTATTACATTGGTATAAGATGTTGTTGCTTATTATGTTGAATCCTGCAAGGTCATAACCCTAAGGTACATCGACGCAGATCGCTGTACTCAATGAACTAACTTACAACAGTCTAAGAAGATGAGTGAGTGCAGTGCTGTCTATCTTCACTGAATAACAACAAAATGATCATTGAGTTTGGGCACAGTGCACAACGATAATGCCGCCACATTGACAACAAGCTTAGGTGTCCTATAGGTTACATTTATTGTTACCAAGTTGCCTAACCATGGAAAAATTGTAGGACAATTTAAATGCCCTTTTTATTTAAATCAGGCGCAGGTGTAACAGATTTTTATTAGCTCCTGTTAATACATGGTACATAAGTAGACAAAAAGACCAAAGATTTCTTAAAATCTGAAATTAATTCACACAGAGAAGACGTTGAACAGGGAGGTGTCAAATTATATGGAAGACAGCACAGAGGCAAAGCAACAAGTCATCCTCATCGAGGCTACTCCCGAATTCAAAATTAATTATATTAATTCACAGATTATATCAAGTGGGCGACAAAAGTTGTGTGCCGCAACAATTGTTTAAGGAGCTACTCACAGTACACTCCGCGCTACTGCAGATTGTGAAACTTACATTGTAACACACCTTACACTGAATTCCTGAAACAATTACGGTTAACTCGGAACGTCAAACGACATAAATACGTGAAATTAAATGAATGTTTTTAAAATGCTGATGAAATAAATAAGTCGAGTAGAACACTACATAAGTTATTATTAGGAATTGTGTTTATTATTGACTTATAAATTCAGTAAGTGACGCTAATATTTCATTTGCTGTTACACATAATCGGAAGCAGGAAGAGAGATGAGAGAAGAGATAATTATTACGTAGTTTCTTGGTGCAAAGGTATTTCTGTTACAAATACGTACGAGGGTCGTTCCTAAGTAACGCAACATATTTTTCACCGCGCTATTTCGATTGAAAAAATGAGGAATATTTTGTGGTACATTGTGGCACATTGCTTCTTCCGATAGTTCCATAAAGTTCCGCTGTATGGCGGCGCTGTAAGCAGTCTTCAAAATGGCGTCTGTAGTGAAGTTGCATGCCAAGCAGACAGTTGTCATTAACCAGAATGACATTTTCACTCTGCAGCGGAGTGTGCGCTGATTTGAAACTTCCTGTCACACTAAAACTGTGTTCCGTACCGAGACTCGAACTCGGGACCTTTGCCTTTAGCGGGCAAGTGCTCTACCATCTGAGCTACCCAAGCACGACTCACGCCCCGTCCTCACAGCTTTACTTCTGCCAGTACCTCGTCTCCTACTTTCCAAACTTCACAGAAACTCTCCTGCGAAGAGGACGGGGCCTGAGCCGTGCTTGGGTAGCTCACATAGTAGAACACTTGCCCGCGAAAGGCAAAGGTCACGAGTTCGAATCTCGGTCCGGCACACAGTTTTAGTCTGCCAGGAAGTTTCAGCTGCCATTAAGTTTATTTTGACGGGAAACCTGAGCACCGCAGATATTCATAGGTGCTTGTAGAAAGCCTACGGAGACCTGACAGTGACCTAAAGCAGAGTGAGTCGTTGGGCGAGTTGTCTGTCATCATCGCAACAAGGTCACGCAAACCAGTCCAATCCCCTGCGCTCTGGCCGGGTGCACAAAGCTGTGACTCCTGCAGAGTTGGGGCGCGCGAACACCCGCATTCGAAATAATCGACGAATCACAGTAAACACTTCGCTGCTCAATAGAACGTCTCTGCTGGTGTTGCTGACGCACCCGTCCAGCAGTTCGGGTACTCAAAAGTTGTACTCCCCTGGGTCCCCCGCCCCTAACAGAAGACCTTAAAGAATAACGAAGGACCATTTATGCGGGACTGATGGCCGTTCCGAGGCTAATAACGACAATTTTATGTCGAACGCCGCCCCAGTCGATGAAAAACGGGTTCATTACTTCGAACCGGAAACAAAACGACAGTCGGTGGAGTGGCGCCCCAACATCTCTCCTACGAAGAAAAAGTTCAAAGCCGTACCATCGACCGGTAAAGTACTGGCGACTCTCGTCTGAAGGGGTTATTCTGTTTGATGTCCTGCCTCATGGTGAACGATCAACTCTGAAGTGTACTGTGCCAAAGTCAGGAAATCGGAGAAACGACTTCAGCGTGTTCGACACTACAAAAGTTCGAACGAACTTCTCCTTCTCTATGACAATGGAAGGTCTCACACAAGTCTGCACGCACAAGAGAGGAGCTCACAAGATTTCACTGGACTGTTCCTCCCTATCCACCTTACAGTCCGGATCTGTCACCTTCCAACTTCCCTCTTGCCCAATGAAGGATGCCCTCCGCCGGAAGCAGCATGTCGGTGATGGGGAGGTTATTGATGGGACAGGATGTTGGCGTCGACCTGACCAGTAGAGGCGTACCATGCGGGGACAGTATTCGGTAAAGTGGCGAAGGCTATCGCACTGAACGGGAATTATGTCGAGAAATAGGGTTTTTCTAGCCACAAGGTAGGGAAACAATACGGTGTTTTGGGACCCTGAAGAAAAACAACCTGCTTTCAGAAAAGAATGTGTTGCAGTACTTATTGAATGCCCCTCGTACTGTTCATCGGCTTAATTATATTAGTGTGCGTGCCGAAATGCTATACTCACCTACACAATCCTTAATTTGTAATAATAACATGGAGGTCTCTCAACTCTTCCTGTTGTCTCCTAACATTTTCTTTCCATTTTTTAGACTGTGGTACGCCATTGAAGATTACATCTCAGTTAAAAAGAGTTAGTCTTCTATTTAAAAATACACAATATTCTAGTCTGTTTCCAGCCAAAGTGCACAGCGAACATTTAATAAATAGTGAAAACAAAAAGTTGTAGAAATACTGCAATACTTGTAAAGGTGTGTTACCTGAAAGTCGTTAGAGCCTAACACGCCTATATTGTACCTTCCAGCAAGATCTTATTGCAGTATTTTAGACTGACTGTGTCGTAATTTTAAGTGTGTCATCATTTAGATTAATATTAATGTTTTACTTAGTAAGTACTGTGCCTAAAGCGAAAATGGTAATTATATACTATTACTACATTAACAACGCTGCATGTAAAAATGAAAAACTGTGAAAATTCGTTTGACGACATAGAAAGATTTTGAGCATTTAAATAAATTTAATTTACAATTCAATGCAATCATAACCTGAACCACGTTTTATGTTCTGTCTGATACAAGTCAAGTCATGCCCAATAGGTGGATATTGCGTAAACGGCACATGCAGAATTTAACAGCTGCTTGAAGTCAACTCCAGCCGAATGGCTCTACCACCTTGCAGGCGCTGCACCATACCAACAGCAGAGATGAAAAAAACGAAAGTGGAGCAGAAAAAATGCTTCCCATGCATGGGCAACAACCCTACCCACAACGACTAAGGTAAAGGAAAAGTTTCCTCATAACACGGGAGAAACTAACAACCATTGATGAAGAAGCAAGCTGCAGGTATGGAGGGCTCAGGCATACATGCCACCATCCAGGTTGGAAAAGATTGTCAGAATCTTTTCTCCTGGTGATGATGGAAGTCCCGGAAGGTCAGGACTGGGCAGATCACGGGTTAATCTGGCGAAATGGAGAGACATTGAAGAAAACGAAATCGAATTGACTGCGAGGAAGAATAGACTGTTCAACACATGCTTTAGTGTCGACTGTTTGCAGCCACGTGCACAAAGGTGACCTTCACCAGACACTGAAAATATGGAGCACATGGGTAAACTTTGGTTACAGACTGATCTGTCAACAGTTGTGTAACCTGTGTTTTATGTGTGTTTCTGACGAGAGAATAATTATACCAAAAAATTCTTCTAATGATAATATATCCACTATGTGATCAAACGTATCCGGAGACTTGGCTGAAAATGACTTAAAAGTTCGTGGTGCCCTCCATCGGTAATGCTGGAATTCAGTATGGCGTAGGCTCACCCTTAGCCTTGATGACAGCTTCCACTCTCGCAGATGTACGTTCAATCAAGTGCTGGAAGGTTTCTTGGTAGTCTTTACGGACTACTGCACTGAAGAGAGCTATCGATATCGGTCGGTGAGGCTTGACACAAAATCGGAGTTCCATAACATCCGAAACGTGTTGCGTAGGATTCAGATAAGGACTCTGTGCAGGCCAGTCCATTACAGGGATGTTATTGTTGTGTAACCACTCCGTCACAGGCGGTGCATTATGAACAGGTGCTCGGTCGTGTTGAAAGGTGCAATCGCCATCCCCGGATGGCCCTTTAACAGTGGGAAGCAAGAAGGTGCATCAAACATCAATGTAGGCCTATGCTGTGATAGTTCCACGCAAACTAACAAGGGGTGCAATCCCAGTCGTTGAAAAACACGACCACACCATAACACCACAGCCTCCGAATTTTACTGTTGTCACCACATACGCTGGCAGATGACGTTCACCGGGAATTCACAATACCCACACTCTGCCATCAGATCGCCACATTGTGTGCCATGATTCGTCACACCACACGTTTTTTCTACTGTTCAATTGTCCAATGTTTACGCACCTTACACCAGTGAGGCGTCATTTGGCATTTACCGCCGTGACGTGCGGCTTTTGAGCAGCCGCTCGACCATGAAATCCAAGTTTTCTTATCTCCCGCCTAACTTTCATAGTACTTGCAGTGGATTCTCATGCAGTTTGGAATTCCTGTGTGATGGTCTGGATAGATGTCTGCCTGTTACACATTACGACCCTCTTCAACTGTCGGCGTCTCTGTCAGTCAACAGACGAGGTCGGACTGTACACTTTTGTGCTGTGTGTCCGTTCACGTTCCTTCACATCGGAAACAGTGGATTTAGGGATGTTTAGGCGTGTGGAAATCTTGTGTACAGAGGTATGACACAAATGGCACGTTCAAAGTCCGTGAGTTCCGCGGAGCACCCCAATCTCCTCTCTCGCTATGTCTAATGACTACTGAGGTCGCTGATACGGATTACCTGGCAGTAGGTGCAGCACAATGCACCTAATATGAAAAAAGTATGTTTTTGTGGTTGTCCGCATACCTTTCATCAAAAAGTGTACGTAAAGTCCTCAGGTATATATTTCTGGAGTGTACGGATATTTTATATCCAACCTGGAGACATAATTTCTTGTTAATTTAAACATAGCAAAAGTTTTCCTTGTATGAATAAAGAGAATCAATGAAGCCTTATCCTTAAAACAACTAAACAACGATATACAGTATCCTCATTTCCAATGCGTTATCCACTAACGCCCATATAATCCAACGCGAGGATAGGCCGTTGACTTAGTACCACTTTAGAATTCTTCACACATACCGGATACAGATACCGACGCTATATCGCGCCCTTCACATTTAGTTTCCACGAAACGCGGCCACCTCGTCCGGTGTTCCGCTTACAAGGCAGACAAGCCGGTTCTGCTAAGCCATCAATCACTCTCGCCGCGGAATTAGCACTTCGTTTAATCGTCGCCTCTGTGTGTCGATAACGTTGTCTCCATACTTCCTCTACCATCGCCCAAGGTCTCCCGTTCATTAATTCAAACTCGAGAAGGAGTTGGTACTTCCATTAAATGTTTTGATTCATTTAGAACAGTGAGCCTATCGTGTACATTTATTGTAATTTTCGCATACAATCATATAACTATACTAGAGTAGTGAAGAAAACGGTCATGTCTGGAAGTCACGAGTGGATAATAGAATTTACTCATTACCTACGTTTCATTTAGGACACAGATATTTCATTTCCTTTGCAAGTGTATACAGCTATATTGCCTTATTTTGCTTCTTAAGTTTTAAACATACCAATTAAATATAGGGAACCGAATCCAAAAGACTTCACTCGATGATCTATTGCTGTGGGTCTGATACGCGATTCTGACACCAGCCAGACACCAGCGGAAATAACTATCATAACGGCTGATGAAAGCTTCCGACCGGCAGAGTCCATTTCATACACCAGAAGAATTATTTTCATTGATTTTTTTTTCAGTGCAACACCTATTCTTGAGCAGCTTGCTAAGAGCGAAAAAATACGTCTTAACTGGTGAGAAAGTACTTGCAAGATAAAATATCATGTTTATGTACCTACTAACTCATGAGCGTTGGAAAAGAAGAAAACCTACGAATACAGATATTAACTGCTGGAACATTCGTTTGTTAGCCAGATAGGACGCTCTGCCATTTATTGCCAAGCATTAATAAAAGGTTTATTGGAAAACGTTTTGAGGCCAATGGAGAGATTTCGGTAATGACATCACGGTGGATTACTTCGGGTTTAGAATCCAGTCACTATATATGGTGAATATTGACGATTTGCCATTTATTGCCAAGCATTAATAAAAGGTTTATTGGAAAACGTTTTGAGGCCAATGGAGAGATTTGGGTAATAACATCACGCAGTAATACTACGGGTTTAGAATCCAGTCACTATATACGGTGAATATGAATAAAACGGACAAATTGCAAGGACGCAGTCCTGTCTCGAAAAGAAGGAAAAGAAGCCCTATGAGCATGCCCCTGAAAATGCATCGTTGCCACCGTGGATGGAGCAAGCATACGAAAATTCCTCTGACCGCATGCCGTGTGTTACTTGTGTGTTGCTGGCCGGTGTGGCCGAGCGGTTCTAGGCGCTTTAATCTGGAACCGCGCTGCTGCTACGGTCGCAGGTTCGAATCCTGCCTCGGGCATGGATGTGTGTGATGTCCTTAGGTTAGTTAGGTTTAAGTAGTTCTAAGTTCTAGGGGACTGATGACCACAGCAGTTAAGTCCCATAGTGCTCAGGGCCATTTGAACCACTTGAACCTTGTGTGTTTCAGGCTGTATGATTGACGCAGCGTATTGTAAGCAGCAGAATGGTCCAATATTCATGTTGGGAACAAGCTGACATGGTGTTTGTATACTGCCAAATGGTACGGTATAGAGGGAGCACGGCTATACCCTGACAGACACCAAACACGTCCCACAAGATTTCAAGCCCTTTTTGGGCGTTTGTGTGATCCTGGGTCCTTTCAGATACACGAAGGTGCAGGGAGGCAGCGGACTTGGCGTACACCAGGTTTGAAGAACCAGTTTCTACAGGACGTTGAGACGAACCCTTGTACAAGCTCCAGGCAAGTAGCCAGCCAACATTGTGTAAGCCAAAGTACGTTTATTGGTATCCTGCATGACAACCTCTACTATCCCTGTTACCTGCAACGAGTGCAAGGAATATCAACGGCGTATTTCCCTCTACAGGAAGGATTTTCTCGATGGTTTTTGCACCATACCGTTGGATGTCTCTATAGCCCCCGGGCTCAGCAGCTGTTGTGGCTCAGCACCTGAAGAATAATTGGGAAAATATTTCGAGTAGATTTCCCCACCATGTTATAGTTCTGGGTGGAGATTTTAATTTGCCGGATATAGACTGGGAGACTCAAACGTTCATAACGGGTGGCACGGACAAAGAATCCAGTGAAATATTTTTAAGTGCTTTATCTGAGAACTACCTTGAGCAGTTAAACAGAGAACCGACTCTTGGCGATAACATATTAGACCTTCTGGTGACAAACAGACCCGAACTATTTGAATCAGTTAATGCAGAACAGGGAATCAGCGATCATAAAGCGGTTACTGCATCGATGATTTCAGTCTTAAATAGAAATATTAAAAAAGGTAGGAAGATTTTTCTGTTTAGTAAAAGTGACAAAAAGCAGATTACAGAGTACCTGACGGCTCAACACAAAAGTTTTGTCTCAAGTACAGATAGTGTTGAGGATCAGTGGACAAAGTTCAAAACCATCGTACAATATGCGTTAGATGAGTATGTGCCAAGCAAGATCGTAAGAGATGGAAAAGAGCCTCCGTCGTACAACAACCGAGTTAGAAAAATGCTGCGGAAGCAAAGGGAACTTCACAGCAAAAATAAACAAAAATTACGCGAAGCGAAATGTAGTGTGAGGAGGGCTATGCGAGAGGCTTTCAATGAATTCGAAAGTAAAGTTCTATGTACTGACTTGGCAGAAAATCCTAAGACATTTTGGTCTCATGTCAAAGCGGTAGGTGGATCAAAACAAAATGTCCAGACACTCTGTGACCAAAATGGTACTGAAACAGAGGATGACAGACTAAAGGCCAAAATACTAAATGTCTTCTTCCAAAGCTCTTTCACAGAGGAAGACTGCACTGTGCTTCCTTCTCTAGATTGTCGCACAGTTGACAAAATGGTAGATATCGAAATAGACGACAGAGGGATAGAGAAACAATTAAAATTGCTCAAAAGAGGAAAGGCCGCTGGTCCTGATGGGATACCAGTTCGATTTTACACAGAGTACACGAAGTAACTTGCCCCCCTTCTTGCAGCGGTTTACCGTAGGTCTCTAGAAGAGCGAAGCGTAGAACACGTATTATGTTCGAGTATAATGACTTTTCTGGAGACTAGAAATCTACTCTATAGGAATCAGCATAGGTTTCGAAAAAGACGGTCGTGTGAAACCCAGCTCGCGCTATTCGTCCACGAGACTCAGAGGGCCTTAGACACGGGTTCACAGGTAGATGCCGTGTTTCTTGACTGCCGCAAGGCGTTTGACACGGTTCCCCACAGTCGTTTAATGAACAAAGTAAGAGCATACGGACTATCAGATTAATTGTGTGATTGGATTGAGGAGTTCCTAGATAACAGAACGCAGCATGTCATTCTCAATGGAGAGAAGTCTTCCGAAGTAAGAGTGATTTCAGGTGTGCCGCAGGGGAGTGTCATAGGACCGTTGCTATTCACAATATATATAAATGACCTGATGGATGACATCGGAAGTTCACTGAGGCTTTTTGCAGATGATGCTCTGGTGTATCGAGAGGTTGCAACAATGGAAAATTGTACTGAAATGCAGGAGGATCTGCAGCGAATTGACGCATTGTGCACGGAATGGCAATTGAATCTCAATGTAGACAAGTGTAATGTGATGCGAATACATAGAAAGATGGGTCCCTTATCATTTAGCTACAAAATAGCAGGTCAGCAACTGGAAGCAGTTGATTCCTAAAATTATCTGGGAGTGATTTAAAATGGAATGATGATATAAAGTTGATCGTCGGTAAAGCAGATGCCAGACTGAGATTCATTGGAAGAATCCTAAGGAAATGCAATCCGACATCAAAGGAAGTAGGTTACAGTACGCTTGTTCGCCCACTGCTTGAATACTGCTCAGCAGTATGGGATCCGCACCAGAGATGGTTTATAGAAGAGATACAGAAGATCCAACGGAGAGCAGCGCGCTTCGTTACAGGGTCATTTAGTAATCGCGAAAGCGTTACGGAGATTATAGGTAAACTCCAGTGGAAAACTCTGCAGGAGAGACGCTCAGTAGCTCAGTACGGGCTTTTGTTAAAGTTCCGAGAACATACCTTCACCGAAGAGTCAAGCAGTATATTGCTCCCTCCTACGTATATCTCGCGAAGAGACCATGAGGATAAAATCAGAGACATTAGAGCCCACACAGAAGCATACCGACAATCCTTCTTTCCACGTACAATACGAGACTGGAATAGAAGGGAGAACCGATAGTGGTACTCAGGGTACCCTCCGCCACACACCGTCAGGTGGCTTGCTGAGTATGGATGTAGATGTAGATGTAGAATTATGGAATTTCTGTCGTCAGTCTTCTTTACCGACGAAGCAACCGTTACCAGAACTGTAATCATCAGACTGCATAATCGTTCGCTGTGGGCTACAGACAATCCATGGGGAATGGTTGAGGCGTATCGTCAGCACCGGTTCAGCATCCATGTGAGGCTTGAACTCTTGGCGACCACATAGTTGGACCAGTTATTATTCTACAACGTCTCGACATGGACCTCCTTCGGAATACTCTATCTGGGCAGCTTGGGAACGTGCCTTTGGCAATACGACAGGTTATGAGGTTTCTGCATGACGGAGCACCACCCCACTTCCGCATTACAGTCCGCCGACAGCTCAACAACATCTTATCCCGTCGTTGGGCAGCACGCGGTGGAACTGTAGAATGGCCTGGTAGGTCACCGGACTTAAAGTCTCTGGACTTTTACCTCTGGTGCATCTGAGAAGCGTTGTGTACTTTGAACCAGATTCTTTTGTCCGGACCCTTCAACAGTGTTCACGACGCCTGTGACGCTATTCGGAAGGGGCCAGAACGTGCAAGATAGTGCGGCAATCCATGACGCAACGTGCGACCAGTGCTTTGCATCCCACGGAGGCCACATAGAACATTTGTTGTGAGGCGGATGCGATACAGCTCTGTATTGTGTTCCGGAACGATTTGTTATCGTTGCATGCATACTCTCCATTGCCGGACACATGTTCATAGAAACATTTTTCCCAATTTCAAGTCAGCAACACCTTCAGTTTGTCGTGTTTATTAACGCTCACCTTGTAGAAACGAAGGACACACAGCATTTGCCTCAAATAAGACTGCTGGTAAGTCAGAACATGTTGGAATTTAACCTGAAAAACCTTCGCTCTAATTCCGAGAAATTTTTCTCTTATCCTTGCAGTAGCAAGGATAGTGTAGCGTCGTATCTATACAGAGAAGAGCAATATTTTTCAGCTCTTCTTCAGATCCCACGATGTTCACTATGATGTATTGTTCGAGGACTTTACATCTAACGTACAAGACAGTGCACTAAAAGTATAACGACTCGCGATTCAGGTTCGAAAGACGTTTTACATCTATGCAGTTTTCACATGATTTCGCACAGGCACTGAAAAGATGCGTTGTAGCAGTTGTGTGCTCAGCATGCATTTCCTCTGTCAAGCTTTACTCTGTTACTTTCTCACAGCTCATTCATCCTGACTCATTAGCTATTAAATTTACAGCAGAAAGTATCTGTTTAGCGAAACGCAAGTCTTTAAAATCATATAAATTAGTCTTTTCCTTCCTTTCCCCCACATTCATACATACACACACAAACACAAACTCTCACATCAGGCCATCATTTTTTCTTGGGAACTGTTGTCTCAGAAACAAAATTCCCAGTTTCGACCACGATTTTCCTGAGGCTTCTCTTGATGTTAATCACAATGATAGATCCTTCTATCACCTCCAGTATATCCACAGCTGGGAACCCGTGTAGCCGGCCAGTGTGGCCGAGCGGTTCTAGGCGCTTCAGTATGGAACCGCGCGACCGCTACGGTCGCAGATTCGAATCCTGCTTCGGGCATAGATGTCCTTAGGTTTAAGTAGTTCTACGATCTAGGGGACTGATGACCTCAGATGTTAAGTATCATAATGCTCAGAGCCATTTGAACCATTTTTGGACCCGTGTATGTGTTTACCACTTCACTGGGGTCTGGCTATGGACGTCTCAGTTCAATGGCAAGGATCGTAAACGGTCTTCTCCACCCTTCGGGAAACATAATAAAAAAAGACAAAATAACTGTTAAAAATCCTGGTATCCTGAAATCCAGAGAAGAGAGTTCTATACAGGCTGTATCCGCTAAACTAATGAGGTGTGACACGAAGTCTCCATCCACTGAAGATGATCTGGTCATCAAACTAAGTCTCAGAACGTTGTATTATGTGCGAGCTGCTGAACAGATCTAAGCTCCTGACAGCAGTATGTTATAAGCGAGTAGCAGTGCATATAATTTGATAAACTGAAGTAACTGTTTGTTGGTTTCTTCACTTATACAATTTAAACTGCATTGTTTTGTGTTGGAGCAGAGATAAAAGAAGCACATGCCATACAGCACGAATGGTTTTATATACAAATCTAGAGACGTTCCAGCCACTCATTTTAGAGGATTCATCAATAAATTTTATAAATATTTACATACATGTTATACAATTGTACATAGCGGATACAATTTGTTTCCACACCTAAAACCTGTAAGTAGCTTGCGTGAGCACTGACGGGGAAAGATATTAACTTTCACCTGAAGTACTGGATTTTTCATCAAGATCCGGACGGTGAATCACGACACCGAAATTCAGTTCATAGAATACGTTTAAGGCGAAGCAGTGGGAACTGAGCGACTCAACGGGCAACCGTTCGCGGAGTTGTTCTGTTAGTGACACAGCTCTGAGTACTTTCAAACAGTATGGGAGGAATTCGTCGGAAGGTTGCGTTGATATTCCGGGCAATGCACGCAGTGCCTTCTGTTCGCAAGCGTCCTAAAACATGCCACACGGTGACAAATCGTCTGTCACAGGAAGTCCCATAAAAATGCCTCTTGGGTTGGCGCTCTGCTAAAGATGTGCTGAAAGAGAAACCTCCAAGTTTGTTTGTTTGGTCGTGGCACTGAGCCAGACGCCATACGGTACGGATCTCTCCCCGTTTTACTTGCGTCTGTAAAGGTGACACTAACAGCTGTGACAACTTGCGTCTTTTTGTTGCAACGAGAGCCTACATCCTTTATTTTATAGCTATTTCACAAACGTGACATTGTCCAGGTATTCATTTTTCGAGTATTCTGTAAGACCCTAAAACAAAGAATGAACTGTGTTTGTAGTTAAGTACGGAAAAAATTTCATTTCCATGTATTCATGAAAAAATCTGTTAATTTACGAAAAGAAATATGCATAACGTACAAATTTGTAAGTACACTACCCAAATTAAGAAACATAATCCCGTACAGTTTTTGTACGCTGGTAGCATACGCTTCGCTTGTCTACAACGCGATTTTGTGAACGTCTCCATGGAACGCCTCTTCATAGGTCTATAGACAGCTATCGTTTTCGCCTACAGCCGTTTTTGCTTCTCAGTTGGAAGCTGTCAAAAGCACTGCCAGATGTCAGGGATTTTCGAATGTAGGAGTGTTTAAGTATAGAGAATAAATGTATTGAAACTACATACATGATGATGCACTTTTTGCATATCTCAGTACTTATGACGTCATATCTCTTGAAGTATGTGCCTATAATAATATATTTTTAGGTGTGCTCAGCGTGATATGTGGATACTGTCTGAGTTAGTAGCAAAGAAGTAATAAATTTAAACGTCATGACACTGCGACAGTTTCTTCACGCAACTGAGTGTTTATGACGTCATATATCCTGACTTATATGTGGTACCAAGACATACTTCTCTAGGTGCATTTGACGACTTATGTCAACACTGCCCGCAAAATTTTTTTTTGAATACAGTTAGTAGCGCAGAAGGAATATATTTAAACATCATCACATTGTTCAACACGTCATATCTCCTGGTCTATAATAGGCAGGTGCTTTTCATCCACACAGCGATTGTTGTCTACAGTAAGGAATACGTGTACCATGTTTGGTTGAAATCGGTCCAGTGGTTTAGAAGGAGACGTGGAACATATACAAACAGATTCACCCACCCACCCACACACAGCACACACACACACACACACACACACACACACACATATACATATATATAAATATGTTGCATATGTTCCTCGTCTCCTTATAACCACTGGACCGATTTCAAGTAGCCTATCATAGATCAGGAGATACGACGTCATGAACAATGAAATGATTAAATATGTTCCTTCTGTGCTACTATATATATATATCGGTTTATAATACGTATGTATGGATTTACGACACATTTGTTGATAGGACATTTAGGACATAGTGGCAAGTAGCTCTGTCGTTAATGTAATATAAGTTCGTGTATTCTGCGTCTAAAGCCAATGAAACGATTCCCACACCACTGGCCTACAAACAAGTTACAATTCCGATTAACGCAACACGCTACGTCATATTGAGCAACATTGAAGATAAATAGTATTACGTTTCGGAGTAATGGAAGCACATTGTTTCACTCCATCTACACTATGTGTACGTATGTGGACACTCCAAAAACATACGTTTTTCATATTAGGTGCATTGTGCTGCCACCTGCTGCCAGGTACTCCACATCAGCGGCCTCGGTAGTTATTAGACATCGTAACAGAGCAGAATGGGGCGCTCTGCGGGCTCACGGTCTTCGAACGTGGTCAGATGATTGGGTGTCACTTGTGTCATACGTCTCTACGCGAGATTTCTACACGCCTAAACTTCCCTAGGTCCATTGCTTCCGATGTGATAGTGAAGTGGAAACGTGAAGGGCCACACACAGCACAAAACTGTACAGGCTGAACTCGTCTGGGTCGGGTCTTGGGAAAATTGGATTTAATGATCGAGCGGCTTCTCATAAGCCACACATTACGCCGGTAAATGCCAAACGACGCCTCGCTTGGTATATGGAAGATAAACATTGGACGACTGAACAGTGGAAAAACGTTGTGTGGTACACAATGTGACGATCTGATGGCAGGGTGTGGGTATGGCGAATTCCCGGTCAACGTCATCTGCCACCGTGTGTAGTGCCAACAGTAAAATTCGGAGGCGATGGTGAGTGGTGTGGTTGTGTTTTTCATAGAGGGGATTTGCACCCCTTGTTGTTTTGCGTGACACTACCAGAGCACAGGCCGACACTGATGTTTTAAGCACCTTCCTGCTTTCCACATTTGAAGATCAATTCGGGGATGGCGATTTTATCTTTCAACACGATCGATCACCTGTTCCTAATGCACGGCCTGTGGAGGAGTGGTTACACGACAATAACATCCCGGTAATGGACTGGCCTGCACGGAGTTCTGAGCTGAATCCTATGGAACACCTTTGCGACCTTTTGGAAAGCTGACTCTGTGCCAAGCCTCACCGACCGATATCGATATCTCTCCTCAGTGTAGCACTCCGTGAAGAATGGACTGCCATTCCCCAAGAAACAATCCAGCACCTGACTGAACGTATGTCTGCGAGAGGAGAAGCTGTCATCAATGCTAAGGATGGGCCAACACCATATTGAATTCCAGAATTACCGATGGAGGGACCCACGAACTTATAAGTCATTCTTAGCCAGGTGTCCGTATACTTTTTATCACATAGTGTATATAATAGAAGTAAATGACACTTTAAAAAAGAAGTATTAAACTTTTTGCGTCAAGGTGTCAGCTGCAGGGAATAAAAATCAATGAAGTTTTTCCTAAATCTTCCATTGTCGGATGCTATATATAAGTAAACACAGTTCTCTCATTGTGACAAACACAGTTCTATCATTAAGTAAATGTCTGTGAAATTATAAAACGTAGACAGATAATACTGTGGATGAAATATCATACATCCTTCGTGTAAAAGAAGGTAGTTAAATTGAGAATGCAGACACCAAATTCTGCTCTGCTGCTTGGGATAATGTAGAAATTGGTACTGCTTTGAAGCTACAGTTCTTTGTCATAGTCTGTACACAAAAAAAGGAATTTTTCTATGGTCGGATCTTATGTGTGTGGTGACCACCCGACAAAACGGCGCTACTGTTCTGTCATAAATACTAAATAAGTAAACCGCCTTTGAAAACGAAACTGTGGCGTGTAACACATCCACCAGCAGAATTCAAAAGTCTTGTATTCATGTAAGAGACGAAAACGTTATATCTTAAAATAAATGCATATGAAACTAATACCTAAATATAAAAGGTGATTTTACAAGAAAAAAGAAAGAAAACGAAAAATAAGACGAATTAAAACATCTACCCAGCACTAAGTATTGTCACTCTTAAGTTTCTTCCGTTTCATCATTAAAACGCCTATAATTATTTAGAACAGTAATTAATTATTTATTTATATATTTTGTAATGTAACCGCTCCTTTTATATTAAAGAGTGCACACATTAGTTCGAACAGAGTTGAGAATATATACCGTATCGGTTTCCCTCTTAAGAGTCGTCAGTTGCGTTATCTCTGGTGATTCAGTAGGTATCGGCAATTTCGTTTCTGCAGTGTGTTGTTGGAGTCAGTCCTAACAAATACTTAACATCAGGTCTCTCACGCGACGCTCAGGTTCGATGGAAAGCGTCAGTTTGTTTCCCATTATGAATGGAATTATTTTTATAGCGGAACTCTTTGTGCCCACGATAGAACGGTCTCAGAGTAGTCTAGTGCGATATTCGTTTTATCGATATGCAATAAAAGGGACAGTAAAAAAGGAAGAAAAGCATGTAGTCCAGTAGAGGTTGAGCAGTGATGTTGCATGGCGGTAGCATTCAGCGTGGGCCAGGGCAGCATCCGAGTCACTGCCAGAGTATTAGTTATTATTTGTGTTTGACTGTCCCTGTTAATACTGTACATACCGATAAAACAGATGCCGCACTAAGGTAAACTGCGTTCGCTCTATGGAATGGGTACGTAAAATTCCGCTTCAGAAATCATTTTATTTGACATGGTAAAAAATTACGCTTTCCGTTGATAATGAGCATGGCATGAAAGAAGAGATGAACAGTGTTTGTTTGGACTGACTGCTGCTACACATGGCAAAAACAATATTATATATATGTGCTGAAACACCGGAAAAAATGGGCCTAGTAACCCCTCTTAGACGCACATTCTTGGCCTATAGAAGTCTATTAGTATCAAAAACAAGCTTTAATTTGAGGAAGAAATTTCTGAGATGGTACATTAAAAAAAAGAATTGAGTGATAGTTAAACGTAGACTGTTTGAGAACCGAATAGAAGAGAATCTACATCTACATGGATACTCTGCAAATCACATTTAAGTGCCTGGCAGAGGGTTCATTGTACCACCTTCACAAGTCTCTATTATTCGAATCTCGTATAGCGCGTGGAACGAATGAACACCTATTTCTTTGCGTAGAGCTCTGATTTCCCGTATTTTATCGTGGTGATCGTTCCTCCCTATGTAGGTCGGTGTCAACAAAATATATTAGCGTTCGGAGGAGAAAGTTGGTGATTGTAATTTCGTGAGACGATTCCGTAGCAATGAAAGACGCCTTCCTTTTAATGATGTCCATCTCAAATCTTGTATCATTTCTGTGACACTCTATCCCAAATTTCGTGATAATACAAAACGTGTTGCCTTTCTTTGAATCGAAGCACTTGAGATGTGGTGCTACAGAAGAATTCTGAAAATTATGTGGGCTGTTAAGGTAAGGAAGGATTGAAGTCTCTGAGAATCGCCAAGGAATGGAATACATGCCAAAAACTGACAAAAAGAGGGGAACGGAATGTTAGGATGCATGTTTACACGTCAGGGAATAAATTCCATGGCACTAGTGGAGCCTCAGAGGGTAAAAACTGCAGACGAAGAAAGAAGTTGGGATACATCCAGGAAATTGATGATGCAGCGTGCAAGTGCAAAGGTTCCGTCAGACGACAGTTCTGATGTCTGATGACACACACACACACACACACACACACACACACACACACACACACAAAATGAAGCAGCGCACACTAGAGATTGCATAAGCAGTTTCCGTAATTTCTACTGTGTACTGTTAATTGTTCCATTTTATATATATATATTGAAACGGAAGGTATTCCACCATAGAATACATGATACTGGCAAATGAATAAAATTCTTAACACGTTTCCCTGCCTTGAAAATGCAAATGGAAATTTGTGTTCCACCCCTCTATGACACCTACATGATTACTCTCCAACTGACAATTAAGTGCCTGGCTATTTATCTACCGTTTCACTTTCGAACAGCGAGTGGAAAAAAAGAACAGTAAACCCTCCCTGTGAGAGACCTTATCTCTCCTATTTTATTACGATGATCATTTCTCCCTGTGTAGGTGGGCTCCAACAAAATAATTTCGCTTTCGGCGGAGAATGCTGGTGACAGACATTTCGTTAAATGTCTGCTACGGTCGCAGGTTCGAATCCTGCCTTGGGCATAGGTGTGTGTGATGTCCTTAGGTTTGTTAGGTTTAAATAGTTCTAAGTTCCGGGGGACTGAAGACCACAGTAGTTAAGTCCCATAGTGCCCAGAGCCATTTGAACCATTTTTTTGATCCTGTCAACAGCTGCTATTTCAAAACGGTTTAAACTTGTAACTTGTTTTTAATAAATGTTCTTAACGCGATTGCACTTACTGATTATTGGTGTGTAGTGCATAATAATGTAACACATAATGTATAAATTACAGTAATGACAACATTTTCTCGATTGCAACACTTCTAAATTGCCGCGCGGGATTAGCCGAGGGGTCTAGGGCGCTGCAGTCATGTACTGTGCGGCTGGTCCCGGCGGAGGTTCGAGTCCTCCCTCGGGCATGGGTGTGTGTGTTTGTCCTTAGGAGAATTTAGGTTAAGTAGTGTGTAGGCTTAGGGACTGATGACCTTAGCAGTTAAGTCCCGTAAGATTTCACAAACATTTGAACATTTTTTGAAATTATAAATTTGAATGGAATATTTGTTGTTAGGTACATGACGATGCTTAAACTTGGGACAGTTTTTCACATTTTGAGAAACCTTACTTTTGTGCAGCAGTTTTTGTAATTTCAGAAAAATACTGCGGCACAAATAAAGCGAAAGCCATAATTTCAAAGTGAAATGAGAAACTGCAATAAATATTCGCTTGATGAAATAATTCACAGCGTTTCTAATGAACAAACCAGATACACATAATAGAGACTTAAGTCATCAATAATACACTCCTGGAATTGGAAAAAAGAACACATTGACACCGGTGTGTCAGACCCACCACACTTGCTCCGGACACTGCGAGAGGGCTGTACAAGCAATGATCACACGCACGGCACAGCGGACACACCAGGAACCGCGGTGTTGGCCGTCGAATGGCGCTAGCTGCGCAGCATTTGTGCACCGCCGCCGTCAGTGTCAGCCAGTTTGCCGTGGCATACGGAGCTACATCGCAGTCCTTAACACTGGTAGCATGCCGCGACAGCGTGGACGTGAACCGTATGTGCAGTTGATGGACTTTGAGCGAGGGCGTATAGTGGGCATGCGGGAGGCCGGGTGGACGTACCGCCGAATTGCTCAACACGTGGGGCGTGAGATCTCCACAGTACATCGATGTTGTCGCCAGTGGTCGGCGGAAGGTGCACTGGCCCGTCGACCTGGGACCGGACCGCAGCGACGCACGGATGCACGCCAAGACCGTAGGATCCTACGCAGTTCCGTAGGGGACCGCACCGCCACTTCCCAGCAAATTAGGGACACTGTTGCTCCTGGGGTATCGGCGAGGACCATTTGCAACCGTCTCCATGAAGCTGGGCTACGGTCCCGCACACCGTTAGGCCGTCTTCCGCTCACGTCTCAACATCGTGCAGCCCGCCTCCAGTGGTGTCGCGACAGGAGTGAATGGAGGGACGAATGGAGACCTGTCGTCTTCAGCGATGAGAGTCGCTTCTGCCTTCGTGCCAATGATGGTCGTATGCGTGTTTGGCGCCGTGCAGGTGAGCGCCACAATCAGGACTGCATACGACCAAGGCACACAGGGCCAACACCCGGAATCATGGTGTGGGGAGCGATCTCCTACACTGGCCGTAGACCTCTGGTGATCGTCGAGGGGACGCTGAATAGTGCACGGTACATCCAAACCGTCATCGAACCCATCGTTCTACCATTCCTAGACCGGCAAGGGAACTTGCTGTTCCAACAGGACAATGCACGTCCGCATGTATCCCGTGCCACACAACGTGCTCTAGAAAGTGTAAGTCAACTATCCTGGCCAGCAAGATCTCTGGATCTGTCCCCCATTGAGCATGTTTGGGACTGGATGAAGCGTCGTCTCACGCGGTCTGCACGTCCAGCACGAACGCTGGTCCAACTGAGGCGCCAGGTGGAAATGGCATGGCAAGCCGTTCCACAGGACTACATCCAGCATCTCTACGATCGTCTCCATTGTAGAATAGCAGCCTGCATTGCTGCGAAAAGTGGGTATACACTGTACTAGTGCCGACATTGTGCATGCTCTGTTGCCTGTGTCTATGTGCCTGTGGTTCTGTCAGTGTGATCATGTGATGTATCTGACCCCAGGAATGTGTCAATAAAGTTTCCCCTTCCTGGGACAATGAATTCACGGTGTTCTTATTTCAATTTCCAGGAGTGTACATTCTCCTGCTCTATTTGCTGTAGCCTGCCAACGTTGGTGTGTTTTTTAGATTCCGTAATCGTAGAAATCACTTGGTTCTGAGGTGAAAAACTCATCGAATCATTTTTGGAGTGCATTTTCATCCAAGAAGTATCTTGAGGCTTCTTCGCTAGAGAGCAGTAAAGGTGAAAATCTGAGGGCGCCCCGACCCAAGCTCTGTATAATGTTTCTGACAGTCTATCAGAAAGCGGGCGGGCTTCGTAGTGGAGTAGCATCACTTCATGCAGTTTTCTTGGTTTTGTTGTTACTGGACTGCGTCTGCAAGACGTGTCAGTTGTTGACAATAAACTTCAGTAATGATGGTTACACTTCGGGGAAGTAATTCGTAGTCCACCAAACCGTCGCTGTTCCGCCAGATGCATAACATTATCTTTTGTCGATGCGCGAAGGTCTTTGTACGGGATGTTGCTGCTTTGTTTGGTCCCAACCAGTCCTTTATTTTCCTTATGTTAGCGTAAGGACATCTTTTCCAGTCACCTGTAGGGATACAGAAATGGAATGGTTAGTGTTGTTCACGAGCCAATTGACGACGAGGAAGCAGAGACACCCAGATATCGCCAACCGCTGATTTCTGACTTGGCTTAGAGCATGCGGCACCCATTCATCCGATTTTTGGGCCTTCCAAAATGGCTCTGAGCACTATGTGACTTAACTTCTGAGGTCATCAGTTTCCTAGAACGTAGAACAAATTAAACCTAACTAACATAAGGACATCACACACATCCATGCCCATGGGTCTTCCACATTGCATGTAAATGTCGCAGGTTGTGATGATCGTAGTTCATCACATTTGCCATTTTTTGAGTACAATGACGTGGGTAGTTGTGGATTAATGCTCATAAACGATCTTCATCAAACACAAGTCTTCCTGAATGTGGAAAGTCGCTAAGTCAAAATGGCACTCCTTAAAATGAGAAAATCGTTTTCTTGCTGTTCTCCATTCAATACTGTTATCCCCATACATTGCGCTTATGTTTCTGGCTACCTCCACTGCTGTCACCCCTCTTCTGAACTCAGACAGAACATATGTCAGAAAAGTTCCGATTTCTTCTCTACCGTCCACGGCTGCACTCGCTGTCTCCAAATTGCAAAATGACAATATGTAAACTGAAATAGCATCAGCGAACTACAAATAATAAATCACGATCGATAAATAACTCCTAGCAACCGGAATACCAACATACAAAAGATAAACGCTACGAGCTTAAGCACCAAGTTAATAAAATTATAAGGCAGGCCGAAGTCTGAAAAGCGGACGAAGGTACAAGACTCGACCCTCGACCAGAATCCGTACCCTAGACCAGACCACGTGCTAGACGGAACATACGATGAGAAGAAGAAGTGATCCATATGGGGAACAATCAAATACTAGCATATTATATTAATGAGCAACTTAACATAGAATATGACAGAAGGGATAGACAACTTTCGGTCAGAATTTCTACTATCATTGGGCGAAGTGACAACGATAGTAAAACTGGCGACATACCATTAGACTTTCGGAAAAACATTATCCACATAATTATGAAGATTGCAAGAGCTGACAAGTGTGAGAATTATCGCAGGTTCAAATGGTTCAAATGGCTCTGAAGTACTATGGGACTTAACATCTGAGGTCATCAGTCACCTAGAACTTAGAACTACTTAGAACTAATAACCTAAGGACATCACACACATCCATGCCCGAGGCAGGATTCGAACCTGCGACCGCAGCAGTCGCGCGGTTCCGGACTGAAGTGCCTAGAACCGCTCGGCTAATTATCTCTCAGGATCAGAATAATATACAGAAGGAAGGATAAAGATATTAAGGGTGTGTTAGATGAGTAGATAACTGAAGCAAGACCAAATAAATATCAAGACGCGTTCATAGGATTTGTCGACCTAGAATAAGCGGCTGACAATGTCAAATGTGCAAGATATTCCAAATTCTGGGAAACGTAGGATACGCTACAGAGAGAGACAGGCAGTATACAAAATGCCCAAGAGCCAAAACGGAAGAATGACAGTGGAAGACCAAGAAACATGTGCTCGGGTTAAAAGAGGTGTAAGACAGGGACGCAGTCTTTCCCCCCTACTGTCCAGTCTACACACTGAAGAAGCAATGCTGGTAATAAAGCAAAGGTTTAAGACTGGGAATAAAATTCTAGGTGAAAAGATATGAATCATGACATTCGCTGATGACATCTTTATCAAAAATGGTTCAAATGGCTCTGAGCACTATGGGACTCAACTTCTGAGGTCGTCAGTCCCCTAGAACTTAGAACTACTTAAACCTAACTAACCTAAGGACATCACACACATCCATGCTCGAGGCAGGATTCGAACCTGCGACCGTAGCGGCCTCGCGGTTCCAGACTGTAGCGCCTAGAACAGCACGGCCACTGCGGCCGGCCACATCGTTATCCTCAGTGAAGGTGAATAAGAATTGTAGGATCTACTGAATGGCAAGAACAGTCCGATGAGTGCAGAACAGTGAGTGAGAATAAATCGTAGAAAGTAGAAAGTAATTCGAACTAGCAAAATTGAGATAAGCGAGAAACTCACCATCAGTATTGGAGATCACGTAGTAGAAGATATTAACTAATTGTACAAGTTAGGCACCAAAATACCCAGTGACGGACGGAGTAAGGAGCAGACTAGCACAGGCAAAATGAGCATTCGTGGCCAAGAGAAGTCTACTGGTATCAAATATTGATTTTACTCTGAGAAAAAATTTCCGAGAATGTACGTTTCGAACACAGCATTGAATGGTAGTGAAACATGGACTGTCAGGAAACCGGAACAGAAGAGAATCGAAGCATTTGAGCTGTGGTGTTAGAGAAGAATGTTGAAAATTGGGTGGACTGATAACGCAAGGAGTGAGGAGGTTCTATGCAGAATCGGTGATGGTTCAAATGGCACTGAGCACTAAGGGTCTCAACTGCTGTGGTCATTAGTCCCCTAGAACTTAGAACTACTTTAACCTAACTAATCTAAGGACATAACACACATCCATGCCAGAGGCAGGATTCGAACCTGCGACCGTAGCAGTCGCACGGTTCCGGACTGCGCGCCTAGAACCGCGAGACCTTCGCGGCAGGCGCAGAATCGGTGAGGAACGGACTGTAAAGAAAAAACTGACAAGAAGAAGAGGCTGCATGATAGGACGTCTGTGTAGATACCACGGCGGAATAACTTCCACAGTAATAGTTTAAGAGCTGTGAAGGGTAAAACTACACTTCTGGAAATGGAAAAAAGAACACATTGACACCGGTGTGTCAGACCCACCATACTTGCTCCGGACACTGCGAGAGGGCTGTACAAGCAATGATCACACGCACGGCACAGCGGACACACCAGGAACCGCGGTGTTGGCCGTCGAATGGCGCTAGCTGCGCAGCATTTGTGCACCGCCACCTTCAGTGTCAGCCAGTTTGCCGTGGCATACGAAGCTCCATCGCAGTCTTTAACACTGGTAGCATGCCCCGACAGCGTGGACGTGAACCGTATGTGCAGTTGACGGACTTTAAGCGAGGGCGTATAGTGGGCATGCGGGAGGCCGGGTGGACGTACCGCCGAATTGCTCAACACGTGGGGCGTGAGGTCTCCACAGTACATCGATGTTGTCGCCAGTGGTCGGCGGAAGGTGCACGTGCCCGTCGACCTGGGACCGGACCGCAGCGAGGCACGGATGCACGCCAAGACCGTAGGATCCTACGCAGTGCCGTAGGGGACCGAACCGCCACTTCCCAGCAAATTAGGGACACTGTTGCTCCTGGGGTATCAGCGAGAACCATTCGCAACCGTCTCCATAAAGCTGGGCTACGGTCCCGCACACCGTTAGGCTGTCTTCCGCTCACGCCCCAACATCGTGCAGCCCGCCTCCAGTGGTGTCGCGACAGGAGTGAATGGAGGGACGAATGGAGACGTGTCAGCGATGAGTGTCGCTTCTGCCTTGGTGCCAGTGATGGTCGTATGCGTGTTTGGCGCCGTGCAGGTGAGCGCCACAATCAGGACTGCATACGACTGAGGCACACAGGGCCAACACCCGGCATCATGGTGTGGGGAGCGATCTCCTACACTGGCCGTACGCCTCTGGTGATCGTCGAGGGGACACTGAATAGTGCACGGTACATCCAAACCGTCATCGAAACCATCTTTCTACCATTCCTAGACCGGCAAGGGAACTTGCTGTTCCAACAGGACAATGCACGTCCGCATGTATCCCGTGCCACCCAACGTGCTCTAGAAGGTGTAAGTCAACTACCCTGGCCAGCAAGATCTCCAGATCTGTCCCCCATTGACCATGTTTGGGACTGGATGAAGCGTCGTCTCACGCGGTCTGCACGTCCAGCACGAACGCTGGTCCAACTGAGGCGCCAGGTGGAAATGGCATGGCAAGCCGTTCCACAGGACTACATCCAGCATCTCTACGATCGTCTCCATGGGAGAATAGCAGCCTGCATTGCTGCGAAAGGTGGATATACACTGCACTAGTGCCGACATTGTGCATGCTCTGTTGCCTGTGTCTATGTGGCTGTGGTTCTGTCAGTGTGATCATGTGATGTATCTGACCCCAGGAATGTGTCAATAAAGTTTCCCCTTCCTGGGACAATGAATTCACGGTGTTCTTATTTCAATTTCCAGGAGTGTATATAGGAAAAGAAAACAGGCAATGGAATACATCCAATAAGTGACTGAAGATGAGTCGTGGCTAAAAAAAAAAAAATCTTAACTTGTGTAGAAGGACATATACTTTATGCACTTGATATAAATTAAATTGAGGTTTTACTGTTAATAACGAACCATCCCTATATTCAAGTTCAAGTCACGGCGCTTGTTCAAAGTAGATCCTTAGGTATGTAATGGCCGGCCTGCGTATGTGACTTACGTTTTCTTTATTTTTGTTCTTAAACTGTAATGCCTCAACTTGTCCAAAATCCCTGTAGAACTGATCCACGGATGCTGCTACTGCTCCTGCTACAGCTCTGCTTGATCTTTTGCCAGGCGTGGTCTGATAATAGGAAGATGGCGTCGCACAACAGCGGCGCTGTCGACGCGATCACCGGAGAGCCCGTTCCGTTTGTTTGTGGCTCGGTGGGGAGAAACAGGTCAGGGGCGATCTCTTTTCGGTTTGCTATCAAAACCGAAACGACCACAGTCGGAGCGTGCTTACCTGTTTTCGGCAGCCTATAAAAATGCTTACCCATCAACTCGCAACCCGTTGTCACCCCGTAGAGCAGAACAATGTTACTTGTCTATTCCGATCGTAACCGCTATTCTTCTGTGCAGAGTTACTGAATTTGGATCACCTGCTTAATGTGTGTTCGTCGCCATTCTCCATTCATTGATTGAAAAGCAACATTTCGTTTCTTGACAATGAGTTTTCATACACGTTCTCACACATGTGAGCAAAGGTTTTTCGGTACTGTTTTTGATACAAAATAAAACTACGTTCCGAACATTCGTAAGCCACGTTGTAGGACCCCCCTTTTTTTTACTAAACTTCCCGAAATGTTTCAGCTTAGGGAGTCTACATAAGATGGCGTATCAAGAGTACAGTATAAGTGATCGTGCTTTTCCGTCCAAGACTTACCGAGATTAAGGCTACTGGGCCTTGGATAATCTTGGTGAGTCATCGCGTAGGATTCAGTGCTACCCGTTTTGCCACCACGCTATCGTAGTTTATCTTCCTAGCAGAAACAGCACCATCGAATTGTCTGGAAAGTACACTTCTATGTTCTGTGATTTCTTAGTGATGAAGTGGAAAGCTATATTACTCCAAAGTATGTTCGTGATTGCCTTTAAGATGCGTTTATTAAAGATACAACGTAATGTTTTAATAAATAAAACAATATGTTACTTACCGACTCAAGACTAGAAATGTCTTGAGAGCACGGTCTTACGACAGAATTAGATAGAAAGGCGACTGCCGATTATGGCGTGTGGTCTAGATATTTCTTACAATTACGAAACTTCGTAGCTGTTAGTACAACTTTGTTACCGTGAAGATTATTCACCTATTTGTTTATGTGTCTTCTTTCTTGCGTAGTAATATTGTTATAAGAAAGAGACGGGCAGGTTGTAACCTCCCCCTCAGTTATCGACTTTAGTGACGGTGAAAAATTAAACCAAGTGTACCTAATAGAAATTTAGGAAAAGCAATCGTCACCGAAGTTAATTTATGGGTAAAGAGGGAGGAAAGGGTTACATCTAAATGAAAGGAAAAATGCAAATGAAATTGGTGGAAATTAATTTTGGAAAAGGGGTAAAGTTAACAAAGAAAGTAAATGTGCGGTCGTTGCGTTACCAATTAACTGGCGTTAATTAGATATTTGAGATTTGGGGCAAATTACTGTCGCCCGTCCTATGGACAACTACTATAGTAACTGAAAAAAAGTTTAATGCACATACTATTAGCACTAAAAGCGTGGCAACTGACGGTTGACACGTGCTGTGTGAAAGCTGAACGTTTGTGAGAAGTAATAAATTTCGCCGCACTCTGACTTAATTTAGAAAAAGAATTAATAAAACCGGAAAATTGAAAGTTAATTTAGTGACTGAAATTAATAGCGAACTTTGTTTCTGAGGCCAAACGAAATTAAATAAAACAAGGTTAGTCTTGGGCTACCTCAACAATCATCTCAAAAGCAACTTGAATCGACGCAATTTAGAAGTAAGAGATTTGACTTTGTACTTGAATTAAATGATTTTGAACAATTAACAATAGTAAAATTTTGTACATATCAAGCTGAGCTGCAGTCAGAGGTCAGCTAAAATAATTTGTGCTTGTGTAATCTAAATATAGTTCTGTTTAGTTATTGTAGCCAGGTATGAATACTTTAACTGAACTTTGAAATAAAAGCAGTGAAATAGAATGATATTACTTTAACGCTGGCGTTTGAATTCCAACGACACTCGGGTTCATTTCGGAAAAGTAAAGGGACCCTGCTCGGTAATGCATTTGAGACAATGAGCAACAAACATTCATGCTAAGTTGCTGTATTTTAGTGATGCAACTGGAACAGTTTGTAAAGCTGAGGTCTGACATACAGTTCTAAAACTTTATGTGCTTTCAGTCTTCCTTGTTGATTGATTGAAGGTTTGAAGTCGTCGATCGAGAAGGTGGCAACAGTCACTGTCTGCCGTCGCTGTTGCAGAAGCTGGATGTTGGCGTGCCTTCTTCTCGACACGGTCACCAGGCGGATGTGTGCCAGCTAATGTTTCCCATCCGCGACACCGTGCCAGAAACTATCATAGCAAGTCGAGCACAATTACATGCTGCCAAACTCCGAAAGCGCGGCAATTCGCGGGAGCGCCACTCAACACACGTGCTCCACCGCCCTACTCCAACCAGACTCTGCTCTGCCCGCGCTCTACGCGGCAGAGTTCACACAACCTAAGATCCTAAACACTTTGGTTCTCCACACGACCTATCGATGTAATCGTTCGATAGCATAGTTTTCCCTAGGCAAGACCCAGCGTAAAAATACAAATAATATTTACAAAACAGACCAATTATACATCGACATAAATGCATAAACATATATATGTATATACAAACTGTAAAACAATTACAATATGGAAAGACACAGAAATGTCATATCTTCGGGTAACAAAATAAGCAAATAAGTTATAGTACAATAGATGGAAATAGGAGGATATGTATTTCCGCCGTTATATCTTGACAATGAGTTTTGACACACAGTCTCGCGCATATGGTGATATCATTCTTTCCGAGTGTAAACAAACGTTTTTCGGTATTGTTTTGATACAAAATAAAACTACGTTCTGAGCATTCGTACGTCATTTTCTAAGACCCCCCCCCCTTTTCTTTTACTAAACCTTCGGAACTGTCTCAGCTTAGGGAGTCCACACAAGATGGCGTAAGAAGACTACAGTATAACTGGCCGTGCTTTTCCATCCAAGACTTACCGACATTAAGACTACTGGGCCTTGGATAATCTTAGGAAGTCATCGCGTAGGATTTAGTGCTACCCGTTTTGCCACCGCGTACTTGATGTCCCAAGTAGAAACAGCACCATCGGATTGTCTGGAAAGTACACTTCTATGTTCTGTGATTTCTTAGTGATGAAGTGGAAAGCTATATTACTCCAAAGTATGTTTGTGATTGCCCTTAAGATGGGTTTATTAATGATACAACGCAATCATTTAATAAATAAAACAATATGTTACTTATCGACTCAAAACTAGAAATGTCTTGAGAGCACGGTCTTACGACAATTCTGTCGTAGATAGAAAGGCGACTGGCGATTATGGCGTGTAGTCTAGATATTTATTACAAATGTGAAGCATCGTAGCTGTTAGTCCAACTTTGTTACCGTGAACATTATTCACCTGTCTGTTCATATGTCTTCTTTCTTGCGTAGTAATATTGTTATAAGAAAGTGACGGGCAGGTGTTTCCTGACATATGTAGTGGAAAAGTGGCTTATATTAGTAAATATTTCGTAAACTTAGGTGCTTCCCGCCAGAATGTCTGTGATTTCCTCGCGAACCGTGCACTGGTGTAACGTCTGTCTCACAGTTAGCCTCAGTACCTCACACCACTGTTTACCAGCAATAACAGATGGTCCAGCGATTATTTCAACCAGTGTGGGAATTGATACCTTACTTGATTCCATGCGTTCTGAAGCTGTGTCTGACGTTATTATATGCTAATGATACCGACAGAGGCGATATAAAATACGAACCTGGAAAATAAGGAAATAAAATATAATCTTAAAATAAGGGGTATCTTACAACGTATTACAAGAACTTTCTTTCCTGGCATTAGAGAAATAGTTATAACAGCTTGTTTGCTGCGATAGTCGCTTGATGCAGTGAAGAGAAATTTGTGACGGATCGCATCACAATGAAAATAAGTGAAACAAGATAATGCATTGCGCGTGTTATTTCCGAATCTCGATGCAAATTTAAGTACAGCCGTTATTATGAAATACATTTAATGTATTCGCAGTTGCGAATATGGATAACCATCAGCTGTATAAAGTCGTCATTCCGTTAGACAGCTGATGGATATCCACATTCGCAACTACGAATACATACACTACTGGCCATTAAAATTGCTACACCAAGAAGAAATGCAGATGGTAAACGGGTGTTCATTGGACAAATATATTATACAGGAACTGACATGTGATTACATTTTCACCCAATTTGGGTGCATACATCCTGAGAAATCAGTACCCAGAACAACCACCTCTGGCCGTAATAACGGCCTTGATCGGCTGGGCATTGAGTCAAACAGAGCTTGGATGGCGTGTACTGGTACAGCTGCCCATACAGCTTCAACACGATACCACAGTTCATCAAGAGTAGTGACTGGTGTATTGTGACGAGCCAGTTGCTCAGCCACCATTGACCAGATGTTTTCAATTGGTGAGATATCTGGAGAATGTGCTGGCCAGGACAGCAGTCGAACATTTTCTGTATGCAGAAAGGCCCGTTCAGGACGTGCAACATGCGGTCGTGCATTACGCGACTGAAATGTAGGGTTTTGCAAGGATCGAATGAAGGGTAGAGCCACGGGTCGTAACACATCTGAAATGTAAAGTCCACTGTTCAAAGTGCTGTCTATTCGAACAAGAGGTGACAGAGACGTTAACCAATGGCACCCTATACCATCAAGCCGGGTGATACGCCAGTATGGCGATGACGAATACATGCTTCCAATGTGCGTTCACCGCGATGTCGCCAAACACGGATGCGACTATCATGATGCTGTAAACATCCGAAAAAATGACGTTTTGCCATTCGTGCACCTAGCTTCATCGTTGAGTACACCATCGCAGGCGCTCCTGTCTGTGATTCAGCGTCAAGGGTAACCGCAGCCATGGTCTCCGAGCTGATAGTCCATGCTGCTGCAAACGCCGTCGAACTGTTCATGCAGATAGTTGTTCTCTAGCAAACGTCCCCATCTGTTGATTCAGGGATCGAGACGTGGCTGCACGATCCGTTACAGCCATGTGGATAAGATACCTGTCATCTCGACTGCTAGTGATACGGGGCGGTTGGGATCCAGCACACGATTCCATATTCTGCTAACAGTCATTAGATCTCGATCAACGCGAGCAGTAAAGTCGCGATACGATAAACCGCATTCGCGATGGGCTACAATCCGACCTTTATCAAAGTCGGAAATTTGATGGTACGCATTTCTCCTCCTTACACGAGGTATCACAACAACGTTTCACTAGGCAACGCCGGTCAACTGCTATTTGTGTATGAGAAATCGGTTGGAAACTTTTCATTATGTCAGCACGTTGAAGGTGTCGCCACCGGCGCCAGCCTTGTGTGAATGCTCTGAAAAGCTAATCATTAGCATAGTACAGCATCTTCTTACTGTCGGTTAAATTTCGCGTCTGTTGCACGTCATCTTCGTGGTGTAGCAATTTTAATGGCCAGTTATGTATAATGTAAATGAAATAATTGTGGAAGATACATCAGAACAATGATTAGCTGATCTAGTTTTCTCCGCTTCATTTATAAACAGAGCGTCTACGAAACAGACTTGATTTTTGCCTTTTTCCTTTACACATGTATTGCGAAAGCGTATTACCTCGACGGAGCAGAGATTCGCGTTAGGCAGGGGATAAAACCTGACGCAATAAGCTTCTAGAACCGTAATGGGCCTGGCTGCAGTAACTGTGCAGACTACCTGTCATCCTCTTTTGTTACGAACGAGCAGGGCATACAGCCGGGACACCGCCCACATCGCCCGAACCGGATGAGTCCGGCTCGGAACGGAAAGGACGGCGGTTTTAATTTGCGTAATGGCAGCAGAAATCTGCGCTGATGTGTGCTTGCTGGATAAGCCGTCAGGTGTCAGACAATGTATGGGCCCCGCTAGCGGGTCAAGGTCGCCATACGGCCTTCCCTCTGCAGGGGCGGCTTCTGCGGAGAGACTGCCGCTTCCGGGAATGCAGTTCATTATACAGTTATCAGCAGGACCTTGCGCAGTTGCGCGAAGGAATCCTGTTAGTCGATTTCCTGTCGACCGAGACTAAGGACGGGCAACACAAGAAGTGAAGTCACTTTTAAATGTGCGTCGTACCTATGTCGCTATTCTTTTATTAGAGGTGGGGGGTAATGCGATCCTCAATATTCTTGATGTGACCTACCAGGATTTCCTCTAATGTTCCTTTCCCTAAATCCCAGAATGTCACCCACGCCCAAAATCCTCAATAATTGGATCGCAGTATTCTAGTCTTCTCTCACAGTTTTTGCCCTCTTCAGGATTCTCTTTGTACTATTTGATTTATTCCCTGCCACAATGGGTGTTATTCTGTCTTTTGCAAATGTATACATTCTTATTTAGATCCGACACGTTTCACTTTATTTAAATCTGCAGTAGTCAGTCTTTTCTCCATTACCTTGCTCGTTCACCTTCGAGTTGTAGCACACTGCAACGCACTATCACATAATATTTCCGCGTTTGCATATTTTTATGTATTCGCCTTCCATCGCATTGTGCGCGATCAAAGCAAAATGCAGAAAATGAACTGTTGGTTATGAATGCACACTGCTTAAGGAAAAGTATATCACCCGGGAGATGTAACTTTGGACACACGTACAACATCGGCGGATATGTAAATGATACCTAGAGTCGTTACCAAGTCATAGAAGGAGAATGCGTTTGCGCCTGACAGTGTATAAAGCGGTTGATAATATTTCTATTAGTACGAAGGTAATCCCAAAACTAAGATCTCCTATTTTTTTTATAATTAAATAACTGTGTTTGTGTGGCAGTTGGTCACACTGTTATGAAGTGCGCTTCACGCGCTGAGTGTAAACATGCGCACGCCGCTATGAGGCTCAGTTTTGGCTTGGCAGCCGTTGAGAATGGAGCTCCCGCTGAATGTTTCCGCCAAGTGAGAATTGAGCGCAGTTATTCGGTTTTTGAACGCAAAGGGCACTGGCCCGATTGAAACCCATCGCCAATTGACGGAACGTGTCGTGAGTCGTGCATGCACGTCAAAAATGTTCGTAAGTGGTGTAGAGAGTTTGCAGCTGGTCGGACCAAAATTCACGACGAATATAGGAGCGGGAGAACGTCCTTTTCTGAGGAGACTGTGTTGAAGGCAGAGCAAAGCATGCGTGAAGATCGGCAGATCACCCTGGATGATTTCTGAATGTTGGTTCGTGAGACCGCTCACGCAATTTTAACGGAAACATTGATGGGTGCCAAGCATGCTGAGTGAGGAAGACATGCGGCAACGAGTTGATGCTTCCAGCGCATTTCTTCACCGCCTTGCAGCCGAACAGAACAACTTTCTGGACTCAATTGTCACGGGTGACGAAACCTGGGCATACCACTTTACACCTGAGATCAAGCAACAATCGCGCCAGATCATAACTTTCTGATCAGCATGGCGGCGAGCTGGTGTGACATGGGCATAAAAAAACTGCCACAGCGTCTACAAAAATGCATAGACAGAAATGTTGATTATGTCGAAAAATAGCTAAATGTTCAAGCTGTAAACTGATATAAACCATTGTAGAAATAAACAGGTCTACTTACTTATAAAAAAAATAGGAGACCTTAATTTTGGGATTACCCTCGTATGAAGAACATTGTAGGTGCGCAAGTGATTTTGGATGGCCCTTCAGTGTTTTGTGGATGTGTACTGAATTTTACACTTACTAATGCAGAAGCTAGTGGACATGCTAATGGTCAATGCAATGATTCATCGTCCTATGAACCAAAGACATTGTGAACATACACTCCTGGAAATGGAAAAAAGAACACATTGACACCGGTGTGTCAGACCCACCATACTTGCTCCGGACACTGCGAGAGGGCTGTACAAGCAATGATCACACGCACGGCACAGCGGACACACCAGGAACCGCGGTGTTGGCCGTCGAATGGCGCTAGCTGCGCAGCATTTGTGCACTGCCGCCGTCAGTGTCAGCCAGTTTGCCGTGGCATACGGAGCTCCATCGCAGTCTTTAACACTGGTAGCATGCCACGACAGCGTGGACGTGAACCGTATGTGCAGTTGACGGACTTTGAGTGAGGGCGTATAGTGGGCATGCGGGAGGCCGGGTGGACGTACCGCCGAATTGCTCAACACGTGGGGCGTGAGGTCTCCACAGTACATCGATGTTGTCACCAGTGGTCGGCGGAAGGTGCACGTGCCCGTCGATCTGGGACCGGACCGCAGCGACGCACGGATGCACGCCAAGACCGTAGGATCCTACGCAGTGCCGTAGGGGACCGCACCGCCACTTCCCAGCAAATTAGGGACACTGTTGCTCCTGGGGTATCGGCGAGGACCATTCGCAACCGTCTCCATGAAGCTGGGCTACGGTCCCGCACACGTTAGGCCATCTTCCGCTCACGCCCCAACATCGTGCAGCCCGCCTCCAGTGGTGTCGCGACAGGCGTGAATGGAGGGACGAATGGAGACGTGTCGTCTTCAGCGATGAGAGTCGCTTCTGCCTTGGTGCCAATGATGGTCGTATGCGTGTTTGGCGCCGTGCAGGTGAGCGTCACAATCAGGACTGCATACGACCGAGGCACACAGGACCAACACCCGGCATCATGGTGTGGGGAGCGATATCCAACACTGGCCGTACACCTCTGGTGATCGTCGAGGGGACACTGAATAGTGCACCGTACATCCAAACCGTCATCGAACCCATCGTTCTACCATTCCTAGACCGGCAAGGGAACTTGCTGTTCCAACAGGACAATGCAAGTCCGCATGTATCCCGTGCCACCCAACGTGCTCTAGAAGGTGTAAGTCAACTACCCTGGCCAGCAAGATCTCCAGATCTGTCCCCCATTGAGCATGTTTGGGACTGGATGAAGCGTCGTCTCACGCGGTCTGCACGTCCAGCACGAACGCTGGTCCAACTGAGGCGCCAGGTGGAAATGGCATCGCAAGCCGTTCCACAGGACTACATCCAGCATCTCTACGATCGTCTCCATCGGAGAATAGCAGCCTGCATTGCTGCGAAAGGTGGATATACACTGTACTAGTGCCGACATTGTGCATGCTCTGTTGCCTGTGTCTATGTGCCTGTGGTTCTGTCAGTGTGATCATGTGATGTATCTGACCCCAGGAATGTGTCAATAAAGTTTCCCCTTCCTGGGACAATGAATTCACGGTGTTTTTATTTCAGTTTCCAGGAGTGTATAATAAGACGTACCCGTATCTCAGTTGTACACCTTACAAATCTGAAATGTTCGATAAGCAATAATTTCTTGGCTGTTAAAAGTCTCGAGGCCTGCTGCAGTGTCTACTTTAGCACCACGTACTACAGCCACAGTAACCCAACCATTACCATGTCCACTAGCGTCTGCATTACTAAATGTAGAATTCAGTGTGCATCCTCAAAACGCTGAAGCGCCATGTAAAATCACTTGCGCACCTACACTGTTCTTCGTACTAATAGAAATATTATCGACAGCTGTATATGTCAGGCGCGAAAGCATTCTCCCCCTATAATAACGCGGCATCTCTGTGAGTCAGATGTTGAGCGGTCGCTGCGCAGGACATAGAGATACCACGTAAAAGTGTGGGACGGCATTGTCAGCACCTGGCAGAATTTGAAACGGGGCCTCGTTGTGGATCTGAATCCCGCCAGCAGAATTCGTGCCGGCAAAAAGGAATGAAATACTCGTAACGCATTGGTGGCAGGTTGGGAGTCGCCAAGTGAGGTACCGCAGCCGCCGAGTTGCATGTCTTTCCAGTTGACGCCACATTAGGAGACTTGCGTTTCAGTGGTGATCAGGTGATGATGAGGACAAAACAACAACAGACTCTGAGCAGCTAAAATCTACGACCCGGCCGGGTATCGAGCTCTGGCCCGCTGCATGACGGCCCGATGCACTGACCATGCAGCTAAGGAGGGGACATTCGGTTGTGATAGTGGCCCGATGTTGGACTCAATGGGGACATGAGGGTCGGGGTCCACCGACCACGTTGGAGGATCGCCGTATCGTTGTACCAAGTACATCGTAACCGCTTTACACCTGCGCCTGTCGTCCGAGAACAAGCAATGGACGCTCTGCAACATCCTGTGTCATTCCGCACCACCGGTCCGTGACCAGCGGCAGCTGGTGTAGGAGATTACCGAATCATGCGTAGACGTAACACATCGATACGATTGGCTGTGTCTGGAGTGGTGCCGTGTTTGGAAGCAATTAATGCTGATAAATGGCTTCGCAATGTGTCCTGTTATGAATCGTGGTTCTATACTACCTCCGATGGACATAATCAGCGAGTATGACGACGGCATGGAGAGGGGACCCAGTCTTGAAATGTTTTCAAGGAAAACAACGGAGCTATTTAATGACTATAAAGAATCCGCCTCGATTGCAAATAGAAACCGGATGTTGACCTAGGTTTCGGCGAGGATAACCAAACACTATCATCGACCCCAAATAATTGAAAAATGGGTATTCATCGCCCATATTTTTATCTAGCTCAGTTGTGCGACTGGATTCGCGATTTCCTGTCAGAAAGGTCACAGTTCGTAGTAATAGACGAAAAGTCATCGAGTGAAATAGAAGTAAAATGCGGCGCTCCCCAAGGAAGTGTTGTAGGCCCTCTATTGTTACTGATGTATATTAGTGACATAGGAGACAATCTGAGTAGCCGTCTTTGATTGTTTACAGATGATGCTGTCATTTACCGTCTTGTAAAGTCATCAGATGATCAAAACGACTTGCAAAATGGTTTAGATAAGATATCTGCATCGTGCGAAAAGTGGTAACACACACTAAATAAAGAAAAGTGCGAAGTTATTCACATGAGTACTAAAAGAATTCCGCTAAATTTCGATTACGCGGTAACCTACACTAACCTGAGGGCTGTAAATTCAACTAAATACTTAGGGATTACAATTACAAATAACCAAAATTGGAAAGACTACATAGATAATATTGTGGGTAGAGCAAACCAAACACTACGATTCACTGGCAGAACACTTAGAAGGTGCAACAGGTCTACCAAAGAAACTGCTAACACTACGCTTGTCCGCCCTATTCTGGACTACTGTTGTGTGGTGTGGGATCCGCATCAGTTGGGACTGACGAATGACATCGAAAAAGTACAAAGAAGGGCAGCTCGTTTTGTATGATCGCGAAATAGCGGAGATAGTGCCACAGACATGATACGTGAATTGGAGTGGCAATCATTAAAAGAAAGGCGTGTTTCGTTGCGACGGCATCTTCTCATGAAATTTCAATCACCTGTTTTCTCTTCCGATTGCGAAAACATTCTGTTGGCACGCTCCTACATAGAAATGATCATCACGATAAAATAAGAGAAATCAGGGCTCGCACGGAAAAATTTAAGTGCTCGTTTTTCCCATGTGCCGTTCGAGAGTGGAACGGTAGAGAGACAGCATGAAAGTGGTTCATTGAACTCTCTGCCAGGTACTTCATTGTGAATAGCAGAGTAATTGCGTAAATGTAGATGTAGAGCAGACACGACATATATGTACGATGGAACAGACACTACACATACATAATTCAGGCGATGTCACCTAATGATCGCCTCAGTTCGGATTCTTACGATAATTGGCGAAATTCGGCGGGGTATGAGAATATTTGGCAAGGGACACTACATTAGTAGTGTGTGGATAAGCTGAGAATTTGCGTCTGACGGGAGGCGTGCTAGAACAGTCCGTGCAGTTACGTTGACCTATGCACCCGGATGGCTTAGTTGTCAGAGTATCTGCCTAGTAAGCAGGGGGCCAGACCTCAAATCCCGGTCCAACACGAGTTTCCAACTTCCCTCGTTGACGCAAATCAATGCCCAATCGCAGCCACTGTCTAGTTTCATAGTTGAAAACTGAGGAGCAGATCTCTAACGTCATGGAACGTGTCAGTACGTGAAATTACACCATAAAAGTGATAACAGAAAAAATAAATTTTTTGTGATCTCAAAAAAGACAAGCCTTAAGTTTATATAACCCCAATCAATAACAAAAAATGGGAATCAGTTTAATTTTCCAAGGAACTCCTCGACAGAACAGAAGGAGTGACCCCAAGAGGAAACTTCTCAGTTTCGATTTGAAAAGCGTGAATTACTGCTAAGATAATTCTTATAGTAGCTTAATGAAAACGGATGCAGCAGTACACCGAATACCTTTCTTCACAGCAGTCTAAGAAGTGCGATCCAAATGCAGATTGGATTTGTGCCTAATATTTACTGAGTGAAAGCTACTGATTATTGGGAATAAGCTGATATTGGTAACAAAAGCTGATATTGTTAACAAGAAACGACAGTAGACGATATAAACTGAAGAGCCAAAGAAACTGGCATACCTGCCTAATACAGTGTAGCGTCCGTGCGAGAATGCAGAAGTACCGCAACACGACATCGCATGGACTTGACTAATGTCTGAGAAAGGGCTGGGGGGAATCTACACCGTGAATCCTGCAGGGCGTTCATAAATCCATAAGACTACGAGTGCATGGAGGTCTCTTCTAAACAGCATGTTGCAAAGTATCCCAGATATGCTAATAATGTCCATTTCTGAGGAGTTTGGTGCCCAGAGAAAGTGTTTTAACTTAGAAGAGGGTTCTTGGAGCCACTCCGTAGTAATTCTGGACATGTGGGGTGACGTTTTGCCCTGCTGGTATTGCCCAAGTTCGTCGGAATGCACAATGGACATGGATGGATGCAGGTGATGGGACAGCAGCATGCTTTCGTACGTGTCACCTGTCAGAGTCGTATCTAGGCGCATCAGAGGACCCGTATCACTCCAATGGCGCACGCCACACACCATGACAGAGCCTCCATCAGCTTGAACAATCCGCTGCTGACACACAGGGTCCATGGATTCATGAAGTTGTCTCCATACATGTACATGTCGCTCCGCTCGATACAATTTGAAACGAGACTCGTCCGACCAGGCAACATGTTTCCAGTCATCAACGGTCCAATGTCGGTGCTGACGGGCCCAGGCGAGGTGTAAAGCTCTGTGTCGTGCGCCAATCACGGGTTCACAAGTAGGTCTTCGGCCTTGAAGGCCCATATCTATGATGTCTCGTTGATCGGTTCACACGCTGATACTTATTAATGGACCAACACTGAAATGTGCAGCAGTTTGTGGAAGTGTTGAACTTCTGTCACTTTGAACGAATCTGTTCAATCGTCCTTGGTCCTGTTCTTGCAGAATCTTTCTCCCACTGCAGTGATATCTGAGATTTGATGATTTAAATGATTCATGATATTCACGGTAAAGTCGTGAAGTAGTCGAACGGGAAAATCCCCACTTCGTCGCTACCTCGACGATGCTGTGTCCGATCTCTCGTGCGCCGACTATAACACCAAGTTCAAACTCACTTAAATCTTGATTCTGGGGGGGGGGGGGGGGCGGGGGGGGGGGGCTTCTGTCTTCTGACTTGTTTCCTGCGGCCCGCCACGAGATCCTCTCCTGTGCCGACCTCTTCATCGTACTTGCAACCCATGTCCTATATTATTTGCTGCACGTATTCCAATCTCTCTCCTCCTCTACAGTTTTTGCCCTCTACAGTTCCCTCTATTACCATAGAAGTCATTCCCTGGTGTCTTATAGATGTCGTATCATCCTGTCTCTTCTCCTTATTGATGTTGTCCACATATTCCTTTCCTCTCGGATTCCGCACAGAACCTCCTCATCCCTTACCTTATCAGTCCACCAAATTTTGAACATTCGTCTGGAGCACTACATCTCAAATGCTTCGAGTCTCTTATATTCCGGTTTCCCACAATTCATGTTTCATTACCATACAATGCTGTACTCCAGATATATGTTCTCAGAATTTTCTTCCTCAAATTAAGGCCTATATTTGATATTAGTGGAGGCTTCTGGTTCTGTCAATTTCTACCAAGACTTTAATAAAATGGCAAAGGTAATTTAAATCAGAACACTGAGAGGAGTTGTGGTCTAATTAACATTTGATTTATTCATTCTTAAAATCACATGACAAAAGATGGGTAAAGGAACATCACACAAACATTTTTATCCGACAAACGCTTTCAATAATATGCAGTCGATTTGCAATACGGCGGCCAAACTCCCCATCATGGGGTCTCCCCTCCAACAATGCCATACGATCATCTCTCATCTCATCTCATATATTTAACAAAGTGATCAGATGGGGATCAACACGTCACACTAACCAGAACTAATAGCTTTACCTTTCACAAATGTGAATATGTGGTATGGCCCAAAAAATACGATACTATCAATCATCTATACTCTACTATACTACAAAGAAAAATATGGTTCCAAAGAACATGGTGCTGAGAGTCCTATGTCATAGCAGCGAATACTTTACCCTTTTGCGGGTCAGGGTTGCACAGCACGACGTGCTCGCAGTCTGCAGTCACAGACAGCAACAATCTGCTACTAATGGTGCATGCCTGGGAATATGGAAGTACGCCGTCTCGTGTTCGCCTGATTCGGCATGCAGATAATTCCCCTATGAGCCCCTGACACCGGTGGATTCCACTGTGCAGGTGGACACATTTGCTGGTCTGCCAGACCAGGAGACTCCGTGACATGACAGCGCGTGACAGAATATGACAAACGTTGAATAACCCACTCAAAGCAAATAAGTACACCCGTGCATAACTCGTTGTGCACATGATGCAATGAGCTGTACCTCTGACCATTCAGCTGGTGACTGGCACGGGCTCTAAGTGGCACACTAGCAAAGCGCACAAGCCTCATCATTTAGGTAAAGACCTGTCGTTCTTTACTAACGAAGCGCTTGTACAAGAGTGCTCTTCTCGTTCTCTATGGCTTTCCTCTGCACCTCGGTAGCATAGCAGATTGGCATGCTTAAACCACACCCACTTTGGCACAAGCCAAACATGAGTTGGGGCTCGGCATTCGAAGCTGGGAGAACCTCCTCCTCCCCCCCCCCCCCCCCCTCCCCTGTTCTGCTAACACATATTTGACCAAGCAGCGACTTTAAAAATTAATTGGGAGAAGAGGAAAAAAGACTCAGCTTTCCCATGTGTTAACGCCGTATCTTTGCTAAAAGCACGACTTGGATGGAACCACAGCCCTCCATAAAGAGATCGTTATCTCCCCTGTTGTGTCCGTTTCGAACTTTCCAAACAACGGCCATAAACTCATTAAAAGCCTCATGCCTTCACAAACAAGTTTTGTAACAGAAATAGGATGCCTGTGTACCACTGCCCTGTCCCACAGAATTCGCAGTAACTCTCAGCTGTCTCATCCATTTTCTACCTAACAAGCGCCCATACTCTGCTTTATTGCCGGCTACCAGATCTTCAGATCTTACAAATCCGCTCATAGCTGCAGCGACTCCTCAGCATTAAGCGCGTCTCACACGGAGCAAGTTTCGCTGTAAGTTTTCTTGCTGGCTCGCGTTACGGTTACCTAGTGGGCTCCGTCGTCTGCTAGTGGGCTTCGTTGCTGGGAACCTTGTAAGATTTCCAGGATAGGTCTGGTGCTATTTTTCTTGTAAGGTTCCCTGCATGCTACCTGCGTTGTCCAATCATGAGACGTTTCGTTTGTGACGTCAGGCGCGGTAAGCTTGGGCGGGAAGCTTTTGTTGATAGTCGCTTTTCTGCTGTTGTGAGGTGCCGTTGGAAGTTCTTATAATTATTAAATAATGGCACCGCAGTAGTCCAAGGAAGCGACTGAAGCATTGATATGTACTTACAGGGAAGGACGTGTCGGTACGTCGTGAAAAGCGCAAACTATTATGAAAACCCCTTGCGTGCAGAAGCAATCGAAAGAGTTGCAAGTGACGTGTGTCTTGTTCGACCATATCCATTCGTACAAAATTTGCAAAGGATGTACGATGTTCTATCCTATAAAATAAAGTCGTATATAACAGTCAGTATTGGTATATTTATTAAGTCAAACAGTAATGAAATGGTGATACTTCTCAAACAAAAGTAGGTGTTATGCGAATTAACCTCAACTCTTTATGAAGTATGGACAGCACACCTTTTCCAGCGCTTCTCCTCTTAATCCAGTTTTTCGTCCATTCTTTCTTTCTTCTTCTCTCATTAGCATGCATTTCTGCATCGTTTAGCACCAAAACAGCTAATAACGCCAGTTTGCTCTGAACATCTGTACCTGAAGCAGCCATCTTCGTTCGATACAACATGCAGCCCATCACAACACAACCAGCTGCCGATCTTGACCGTGGGAGAGCTTCGGCATGGAAGATAGCTGGATCCTTTCCCTGCAAGCCGGCAGGCATGCACGTCATCTGGTAAACTTGCGGCGAACCTACCTCCGTGTGAGACGGGCTTTAGTCAGCCTAGCTGGACGTGGCTGCAGACACATCCAACGCGTCTGCATAATGAGACCAGAGGACTTGGCTGTCAGCAAATGTTTTCACCCAGGTTCTGCAGAAAAAAGCTCCCCTCAGCTCTCAGCCACCATACGCTTTTACTGCAGTCAATCACCTCAGCACCCTAAAGTCTACTGCTATGCCTTCACTAGAACACACAAGCAAGAGTGTTAACTAATACCAACCATTTCATCATATGAATGAAGTCAGATCGTATCAAATATAGCTACCGAGTAATAAAGATCACCTTCCCTATGAATATTAAGAAGCACGACACTGTATCAAAAGTGAGAGTGCTTTGCAATCTCTCACAACCTTCCCATTCCTCCCAAATTTATTCTTGGGAAGTGTCACATTTTAAAATGGTTTGTGTGACAAGGAACAGAATACATTGTGACACTTTAGGTGGATCATTATCAAAGAAATAAACATGAATCAATCTTTGTTCACCATAAACCACAACACAATGTTATACCCTGTCTTTATTGCATTCAACCAGGCGTCATACGTACACTATCTGCTGCATGATTCAAAATTAAAATGAGAAAAAAATGTGATGTGCGTACCATCGAGTCATGTTCTTGTATTCCTAGACGTTGGCGACAATTACTAAACGGTTACAGGGCCATGCAGACATTTATCTACACGTTCATCCTGAAATTAGGGCCAGAGAGTGTTATTTCCCTAACAAGAATGTAATATTGTTGTCTTGAAGATTCTCTGCCCCTTAGAAAATTACTTCCCCTGCTCAATTATACACATGGCTTCATTCATTCCTTGACAGAACATCGATCACAAACGTTCTCACATTCACCCAATATAAGCGACATGTGTCATTTGTTTAGCTTATTTCTTTAAGATGTGTCCGCCTGTTCCTTTGATACAAAGATGTAAATGTCAACACAACAAAACAACATATAACTGAAATAAAGCAAGGGAATCTTTACACAAAACGAAAAGTAATATATGAGTTCATTAGGAAAAAAGTAAAAGTTGGTAGTAAAACACTGGAAATATATGTAATCTTGTAAAAATGAAAAAAAGCAAGGTATGTATCAAACAAATTAATCGAAACAACAAATACCTCCTAGAGCTCCCTTCTCAAAGGTTTTTAGGGCGTCCAATTTTTAAATTTACAATTTTCATGTGAATGAACACAGCACTACACATGTCATGTAACATGTTAGATGTGGCAGCTATGTGGGATGAGTTTGCGAAGATCGGTTACCCATTTTACTTGGCATGTACAATACAGGCAGCAGTCATGATTTGGCAGGACCTCCTCATTGTGTGTGGGCAGCAATCACTGGCATCTTTATTACTGACGGTCTTGGATGACGTGGCAGACGACAATGCGTTGTTGTCATTGAAGACATTCATGGGATGATCCGGGCGGCATATGGACACAGGTTTGAAATGAATCACCACCTACTGTCATCGTGTGCGTCGTCTTGTGTCTCTCGAGATATAAGTACCTCCATTCAGCGCTCCGCAGATCCTCCCCTTTGGCCACGTTCGTCCTTACATTCAGTGGTGGGTCCCTTGGGACCTCGGAAACACAAAGTGGCTGCGAAAGTAGTCGCCTGCCACCAGGCTACCTCATAGTGCTGGCATATGACCTTTACTGCCCAGCTTTACTAGGCGCTCCGTCACCGCCAGCTGCTATGGCCATCCCAGTGTCAGCGTCCTCTCCAACTGCCTGATGCACCGCTGTCCACTGAGCTCCTCTAGTCTGCGCAGTGCTTACATGTGGACTGAGTGCATTGTTTTTACAAATATGTTTACAGCATAAATAAAGAGAGAATTATAATGAAATTGTAAAAGACTACTTTACATGATTACTCCAAGAAAAATAAGAAAACAAATAAAATGGTTTACAGAGCTCTTTTGATGAAAAATAAGATTTGATTCTATTCTACAATTATTATTTGTTTGTATTACAGAAATAATTTTAAATTATCAATTTCTGTCCAGAATGAGATTTTTACTCTGCAGCGGAGTGTGCGCTGATATGAAATTTCCTGGCAGATTAAAACTATGTGCCGGGCCGTGGCCGAGACTCGCACTCGGGACCTTTGCCTTTCGCGGGCAAGTGTTCTACCAACTGAGCTACCCAAGCATGACTCAGGCCCCGTTCTCACAGCTTTACTTCTGCCAGTACCTCGTCTGCGAGGTTTACAGAAGCTCTCCTGCGAACCTCCTGAATGAAAGGACATTGCGGAGACATGGCTTAGCCACAGCCTGAGGGATGTTTCCAGAATGAGATTTTCACTCTGCAGCGGAGTGTGCGCTTCTGTAAAGTTTGGAAGGTAGGAGACGAGGTACTGGCAGAAGTAAAGCTGTGGTGAGGGGGCGTGAGTCGTGTAGCTCAGTTGGTAGAGCACTTGCCCGCGAAAGGCAAAAGTCCAGAGTTTGAGTCTTGGCCTGGTACACAGTTTTAAACTGCCAGGAAGTTTCGATTAATTTCTGTGTTCAAATCTTTATAGTTTTAAGTAGTAGTGAAGTAATGATGTTGTAATGTATGATAGTGTAGTGTTAAGTTTCCACTACCTTTCATGCAACTCAAAGTACTAAGCGAGCTTAGTCTATAAATTCGCTTCAGTCACTCTCACACCATCTAAGTCTACTACGTATTCGTGCAAAGCAACTAATATTTAAGATAGACGAACTACTGAAGGTATTAGAGATGGCTTGGACCTCGATGAGTGCTTACGTCACCGGTTTGTTGTCTGTGCTATGTGGAAAAACAGTTCTGCTGCGAAATTCTCCTTTTGCTGGAACTGACACAAAAATTTCTCAGAGAGATGTAAAAAATATTCCACTCCAGCTGCTGAAACAATCCAGAAATATCAACGTATTATCGACATTCGACTGCAAAGCTACATTTCTTCCGTTCTTCTCTTTCTCAAAAACTGATGATGTACCTCACTCACTCTGCAAAAACAAACCAAAATGACTCGCCACGAAGTGCAAACTATCGCCCAAGATCTACAATTCAGGGGCTCGCGGACCACTCGCGAAAACCCACACGAATATCATTGCACAATAGTGCGGAAAACCACATGCTAAAACCACAAGCGAATGACTATAGTGAAAAACAATCGCATCAGACGCGATAGCTCATCTGTGTAACCACACTAGAATAATATACCCCATTCGCGAGAAGTATCATACCAAGGGCGACATCTATAGACGAAAAAAACACACAAATACATCGCACCATTGGCAATGAGAATAATCAGCCACAGCGAAGACAGACTGCCGTGGGCAATGATCATAAACCAAGGCATACATAAGAAAGTCAACACGCCTATCGCGTGGACAATACACGACCATCCTGCAAAATACCTCCATGGGTCTCGTAAACTAATCTCAACAACGCCCCTCTCCACACTATACTACGAATTGTATACCGAATTGTAGAAGGGGGTTTACTACAATGCACACAATAAACAAGAAATTTTTATTGTAGCTGAACTCCAAGATGTACGAGAGGAATTCCGTCCCCAATACTCGTGCACTTGTTTCAGACTCGAAGACAAAATGCTATCGCTATTGTGACACCTGATCCTGTCGTTCCGTGCAAATTGCAGAACTGCTGTGAGAACATATTAACTCACGCAAAATGGGCTCAAATAAAGAACGAAGTTTCCGTCGTGAAATCGGCACATTTATACTCTAGACAACTGTAACAACTCTGGGATGACCATCTGTACATCTATAACCTTGATGCATGTGACGAAGAAATACTTGTACAGTAAAATTCTAACAATGCCTAAGACTTACGGCTAGCAGTAATGGGAGAAGGTCCTACGCTAATTACCATAGTGAATCACAAAAAAGATCTACAGAAATGATTGTTGTCTTTGACACTGTTAGAAAGAAACAAGACGTATGCTACTATGCTTACATTCGGCTGTCGCCGACCATCCAACTATCTGTAGCTTGTTCAGAATAGGAAAGTTCCAGCAACGTTCCTTCAAGATCGTCGTATCTAATACCGTTGATGAGGCTACGTCCGAATTCAGTTGAAGAAGCGTTTTGTGCATCTTTCGCATTGTCGACTATTCATTGATGTTGGATGTCATCTTCTCGCCCCCTCGTCCTGGGTTCGATCCCTGACCTTCATTTCTACATCTACATCTACATCTACATCTACATGACTACTCTGCAATTCACATTTAAGTGCTTGGCAGAGGGTTCATCGAACCACAATCATACTCTCTCTCTACTATTCCACTCCCGAACAGCGAGCGGGAAAAACGAACACCTAAACCTTTCTGTTCGAGCTCTGATTTCTCTTATTTTATTTTGATGATCATTCCTACCTATGTAGGTTGGGCTCAACAAAATATTTTCGCATTCGGAAGAGAAAGTTGGTGACTGAAATTTCGTAAAAAGCTCTCGCCGCGACGAAAAACGTCTATGCTGTAATGACTTCCATCCCAACTCGTGTATCATATCTGCCACACTCTCTCCCCTATAACGCGATAATACAAAACGAGCTGCCCTTCTTTGCACCCTCTCGATGTCCTCCGTCAATCCCACCTGGTAAGGATCCCACACCGCGCAGCAATATTCTAACAGAGGACGAACGAGTGTAGTGTAAGCTGTCTCTTTAGTGGACTTGTTGCATCTTCTAAGTGTCCTGCCAATGAAACGCAACCTTTGGCTCGCCTTCCCGACAATATTATCTATGTGGTCCTTCCAACTGAAGTTGTTCGTAATTTTAACACCCAGGTACTTAGTTGAATTGACAGCCTTGAGAATTGTACTATTTATCGAGTAATCGAATTCCAACGGATTTCTTTTCGAACTCACGTGGATCATCTCACACTTTTCGTTATTTAGCGTCAACTGCCACCTGACACACCATACAGCAATCTTTTCTAAATCGCTTTGCAGCTGATACTGGTCTTCGGATGACCTTACTAGACGGTAAATTACAGCATCATCTGCGAACAACCTAAGAGAACTGCTCAGATTGTCACCTAGGTCATTTATATAGATCAGGAACAGTAGAGGTCCCAGGACGCTTCCCTGGGGAACACCTGATATCACTTCAGTTTTACTCGATGTCAACAGTCACATCTTCCATTGTCATTGAAACTAGATCCATGGTTTCGCCATCTGTTGTTTTGTGATCCATAGCCTTCATTCGTCCTTCCATCCAGCCTCTGTTGCGTCGTACGTAACCAGAGCGGTTCCCATTCCAGTCTCTTCGTTGTTCCACTTCATTACTCGTGAAATTTCCGACCGTGAATGGTTTCCGTAAGGCGTTCCATTTCGTACATTTCCGTTCCTATTATTATAATTGTTATGTTGTGGGCGTTACATAGAGCTTGCGACGTATCTGTCGTAGTTTCTATGTTCTCTGATACTCTCTGCTCGGAATGCGTACTCTAATTCGTAAAGAGTGTTACGGAAAGTACTGAGCTCGACGTTACATCTGCCAGCAAATACTTGTTGGTATGCTGACGGAAGTTTAGTGCAACAGTGACGTATGATTTCACCGGTAGAGCATGGTACGTCAAGATACTGGTTGTCAATCATTGCATCAAGGAACTTCAGTGGGCTTTTCTAGCATATACCGTCGAAATCTTTGCCAGCAGTCATCTCGTATTATATGCTCTTTCGTATCCTTGGACCAGAGGATATTTAGGAACCTGTCCTTGAACTCCTGGTAACTTCCACACGTCGCTGATATTCAGCGCATTTTTCCGCAACTGACCCTTGCAGGTATCCGCAAATAAAGTCCAATTTGTATTTTAAAGGCCAATTTGGAGGTAAAGAGAGGTCAAATTGCGATATCTAAGTGGGTGGATGAGTAAAATTACCCTCAACTTGGAATATTTCGAATTTTCGGACTTATAAGAAGTGTTGAGTAGGCACTCGTGGTCTAGGACGCCACCACTGTAGCTCAGAGTGTTCGGTCAGAGGGTCAGCTACCCTCCGCAATAAATAAATAAATAAATAAATAAAACTGATTGAGGGAATAAACGAAGAAACTGAAGTGGCATCAGACGCCGCCGCGAGCAAAATCAACGAACAATATAGACCAAAATGAGATAAAAGAAAAGTAGTAGTGCCTGATTCATAGACGAAACGTCTTCGGTCCTGCGTTCGAATCCCGCCGCTGCTTAAATTCTGATTAATAATCAGCACTGGCAGCTGAAAACTTCCGGCATAAGAAGTCACCCTCATTCTGCCTACGGCCTAGTCAAAGAGGGCGGAGGAACAGACAGAGGTTTAGGGCACTCTCTTGCTCTAAGGGTGGGAAACTGCCCGTAAAGGCAGAAGAATCTGCAATGATCAGAAGCATGAGTATACAGAAGATAAAGGAAACCACTGCATTAAAGACGCATAACGTGTATCCACAGGACATATGGTCTGTAATTGAAGAAGTGTCATGATGATCTCTCATTTAGCAAAAGATTCTGGAGCAGTCCCCCATTCGGATCTTTGGGACGGGACTGCCAAGGGGGAGGTTACCATGAGAAAAAGACTGAATAATCAAAGAAAGGATAACGTGGTGCTAGTCGGGGCGTGGAATGTCAGAAGCTTGAACGTGCCAGGGAAACTAGAAAATCTTAAAAGGGAAATGCAAAGGCTCAATCTAGATACAGTAGGGGTCAGTGAAGTCAAGTGGAAAAAAGGCAAGGATTTCTGGTCAGATGAGTATCGGGTAATTTCAACAGCAGCGAAAACGGTATAACGGGAGTAGCATCGGTTATGTACAGGAAGGTAGGTCAGAGAGTGTGTTACAGTGAACAGTTCAGTAATAGGGTTTTCTTATCAGAACCGACAGCAAACCAACACCGAAAACGATAGTTCAGGTATACATGCCGACGTCGGAAGCTGAAGATGAAGAGATAGAGAAAGTGTATGAGGATACTGAAAGAATAATACAGTAATGTAAAGTAGGATGAAAGTCTAATAGTCATGGGGGACTGGAATGCAGTTGTATGGGAAGGAATAGAAGAAAAGATTAAAAGAGAATATGGGCTTGGGATGCGGAATGAGAGACGAGAAAGACTAATTGAGTTCTGTAACACGTTTCAGCTAGTAATTATCGAATACTCTGTTCAATAATCACAAGAGGAGAAGGTATGCTTGGAAACCGTAGCAGGCGCTTGGTTCTGGACTGAAGCGCCTACAACCGCTCGGTCACAAGAGCCGGAAGTTGAAGAGGAATAGACATATCTAAACAGGGCCATCACAGAAGTTGGGAAGGAAAATATAGGTACAAAGATGGTAACTGCGAAGAAACAATGGGTAACAGAAGAAATACTATAATTGATCAATGAAAGCAGGAAGTAAAAAATGTTCCGGGAAACGTAGGAGTACAGAAATACAAATCGCTGAGGAATGAAATAAATAGAAAGTGCAGGGAAGCTAAGACGAAATGGCTGCAAAAAAATGTGAAGGCATCGAAAAAAATTGATTGTCGGAAGGACAGACTCAGCATACAGGAAAGTCAAAACAACCTTCAGTGACATTAAAAGTAAGGGTGATAACATTAAGAGTGCGATGGGATCTCCACTGTTAAACGCAGAGGAAAGAACGGATAGATGGAAAGAAAACACTGAAATTCTCTGTGATGGGGAAGATATGTCTGATGTGACAGAAGAAGAAACAGGAATCGATTTAGAAGAGATAGGGGATCCAGTATTACAATCAGAATTTAAAAAAGCTTTGGAGGACTTAAGATGAAATAAGACTGAAGGGACAGATAACGTCTCATCAGAATTTCTAAAATCATTGGGAGAAGTGACAACAAAGCGATTATTCACGTTGGAGGGTACAATGTATTAGTCTGCCGACATACCATATGACTTTCGGAAAAGCATCATTCACACAATTAGGAAGACGGCAAGAGCTGACAAGTGCGAGAATAATCGCACAATCAGCATTGCAGGTGATTTTCTCTATTCTTGAGTTTCCCGGAACATTTTTATACGTCCTCCTTCCATCGATCAACTGCAGTATTCTGCTGTTACACATGTTTCCTTTCCAGTTACCTTCTGTCTACCTATGTTTTCTTTGCAACTTCGTTTATGGATCTTTTCAGAGATGTCCATTCCTCTTCAACTGCACTACCTACTGAGGTATTTCTTATTGCTGTATCTATGGGCTTAGTACTACTGCATCCCACTTCATTGCGTATTGATTCTTCCTGACTAATGTCTTAAGCTTTAGCGTACTCTTCACCCCTACTAGGCTGTGATCTAAGTCTGTATCTGCTGCTGGGTACGCCTTACAGCTCATATCTGATTTCGGAATCTCTGTCTGACCATGGTGTAATCTAACTGAAATCTGCCCGTATCACTCGGCCTTTTCCGAGTTTACCTCCTCCTCTTGTGATTATTGCACAGAGTATTCGATATAACTAGCTGACACTTGTTACAGAACTCTATTATGCTTTCTCCTCTCTCATTCCTCGTCCCAATCCCATATTCTCCGGTAACCTTTTCTTCTACTCCTTCCCCTACAACTGCATTCCAGTCTCCCATGACTAGTAGATTTTCGTCTCCGTTTGCGCACTTTAAAACCCTTTCAAAATCCTCATATACTTTCTCTATCTCTTCATCTTTAGCTTGTGACTACACCATGTATTTGTGAACTACCGTTGTCAGTGTGGGTTTCCTGTCGATTCTGTTAACAACAACCCTATCACTGAACTGTTCACTGTAACACACTCTGTGCCCTATCTTCTTATTCATAACGGATGTTACACCTGTTATACCATTTGCTGCTGATATTACGCTATAATCATCTGACCAGAAATCCTTGACATGTTTCCATTTCTCTTCACTGATCCCTGCTGTATCTAGATTGAACCTTTGCATTTCCCTTTTCAGACTGTTTAGTTTCCCTACCATGTTCAAGCTACTGGCATTCCACGCCCCGATTTGTAGAGCATTATCCTTTCCCTGATGATTCAATCTTTTTGTCTTGGTCACGTCCCTCTCGGAAGTTCTCTCCCTGAGATCCAGACCATGTATCTGGAAAACCTCTGGAGATAACACGCCCGTGGTGGGTTGTATTAAGCAGGTTGTGGGGTGACAGGTAAAAGTTAATCATTTGTTTGCGGCTATGCTCACGCGAGCCTGGCAACTAATTCTGTAGTCAGTCAGAAGGCGAAGGGAAGATACATTCTGGTCCAGACCACTAAAATAAAAGTTTCTATTCTCCTGTTTAATTGCGGGATCAGGACTATGATTTTAAATAAAAGTATAAAGTTCCAAACAAAATTGTATTGCGAAAAGTTTCTCATATACAACACTTGGAAATTCACTATTTTCAATTGAATGCAAGTTTTTCTATTCTGACAGCACATTTAGAAATTCAGAGGTGACCTCTACGGTACGTACCTGCCAGATTGTCTTTCGCCATGACTAAAATTACTCAATTAAACTTTGCCAAAAATGTTCAAAATTAATGCTCGCCATAAAAGTGGAAATAAAATCACCACTTGCCATGCGGAATTCTAATTCACACGGATGGCACACTAACAGTTACTCTGGCGAATTCTAAGCGATCCAGGACGGGTGTACAGTCCTTTAGAGTTCACTATCCGTTTTTACCGCGAAATACGCGCTTTGTCACAGTTCGGCTCTGACGTCATCCGAGGCAGAGCGCGATCTGACGTGTAACACACGTGGATCCGACAGTAGCAGAGTGCGAAGTGAACCTTAACTTCTGCTTCTCGGTCTGTATTTATATAGGTGCCTGACCGGACGCCCGAGGTAACTTCTGTTGTCTAATGCTATGTGCATACTGCAGCAGCCTCCGAACGACCGCTTTCTCGGGCACATGAAGTTTAATAAGTTTAAGTTGTTTGAAATCACCGAAAAAGTTTCAGCTTGCTAGAATGTAAACTTTGGCTTCTAGAATTTTTATGATGGAACTAACGGTAGAGCGTTACCTCTGAACCATATCTTTACTAGAACTTATGTGAGCAGTTATCAACACTACAACTCTCAGATTTAGCATAGCCCTATCACTTGGCATGTTTTATCATCCACTTTAACCAAAATTCTCTATCCTTAAACTCACAGGTACTTAATCTTGGGGACATTTTAGTTACAAAATTGGTTTCTTACTTAATTACTCAAAAACTATAAGAGGTAGCTTAACGTGGTCTTTCAGTTATTATTTTTGGGGTGAACTGAACGATAGAGCAAATTTTTATGTTTCTAAGTTCATTATTTAGCGACTTTGATTTTTACTAAAAATGTGGATTCCGGTGTTAATTTTTGTTATATGGTTTTGGAAACCTGCAACACTTATTTCTGAGCTGTAACTGCCCATTCTGACTAAATTCTGGCTTTCTAGCTTCATTATTTATAGCCACTTATTTTTCTCTTAAAACGGCATTTTTGTGTAAACTATTATGACTAGAACATAATGACTTTGTATTTGGAACATTGTAACACTAAACTATATTTTAACCAAGTTTTAAACATAAATTTTCATTTTTAATTTCATACTTAATTGTGGTGCAATACTTGTGCGCTACGCGCAGATACCTTAAGGTGACGCGGTGCTGCTAGCAGTGAACTGGGGTAAGCCCCGACACACTCACTCGCCTATGTATCTCACACTTGATACAGCACTTGCTTTGCTTTAAAGTCTTTCACTTGGTGAGCAATAGGAGGTGTTACCGTATCTTGCATCAAAAGAGTGGTTGTCACACAATTGCACTCTTTCAAAGCACGAATCACGTGTTGTATAAGGAGGTTTGACAACGGGCACACGTCACGGTATAGCTGACAGGTCCTCTGCGTGTATCCTCTTCAATGAAGAACGGGCCTAGGGTAAAAGTGCTTTTGAATCCACTCCACCCAGTCAAATACGGCGAGCGTAATGGCTCTTTGTGCACAAGACACAGTTTAACAGTATCCCAAATTCGGCAGTACTGTATATTCACTGCACAATACAAGATAAAATGTGCATCGTCACACCATCTGTTGAATGGCGACCAGTTAAGCTTCAGGAAAGATAAAGGCAGTTCTGACGTTACTTTTGATAATGGACTGAAGAAAAATCAAGACACATTTAAAGGATTTGTCAACCTGGAAAAAGCGTTGGACAATGGAAAACGGTGCAATATGTTCGAAATCTTGAGGAAAATAGCGGTGAGCTATAGCGGAACACGGGTAATATTCAATATAACCAAGATCCAAGTGAGAACAACTAGAGCGCAAGACCAAAAACAAAGTAGACAGATTAAGAAGAGTGTAAGACAGGGATGTAGTCTTTCGGCCCTGCTGTTCAATCTGTACGTCGAAGAAGCAGTGGTGCAAATAAAATAAAGGTTCAAGAGAGTGATAAGATTCGCTGATGACCTCAGTGAAAGTGAGGGAGAATTACAGGATGGAATGGTCTGTTGAGTACAGAATATGGACAGGGACTAAATCGAGGGAAGACAAAAGTAATGAGAGCAGCGAGAAAATTCTACTTCTACTTGGATAGTCTGCAAAATCATATTTAAGTGCCTGGTAGGGGGTTCATCGAACCACCTTCACAATTATTCTCTATTATTCCAATCTGTAAGAGCGCGCATAAATAAAGAGCACCTACATTTTCAGTGCAGACTCTAATTTCCCTTATTTTTTAAGATGATCGTTTCTCTCTATAAGATTCCGTCACAACGAAAAACGCCCTTGTTTTAATGACGTCCACCCCAAATCCTGTATCATTTCAGTGACACTCCCTCCCGTGTTTCGCGATAGTACAAAATGTGCTGCCCTTCTTTGAGCTATCTCGGTGTATTCCATCAATGATATATGGCAACCATCCCAAACCGCGCAGCAGTACTTTAAAAGAGGACGGAAAAATGTAGAGTAGGCAGTCCCTTTAGTTGCTCTGTTAGATTTTGTAAGTGTGCTGCCAATAAAACACAGTCTTTGATTAGCCTTCCACACATCATTTTCTGTGTATTCCTTCCAATTTAAGTGGTTCGTAATTGTAATTGCTTGGTATTTATCATGTAATCAAAGTTTAACGGATTCCTTTTAGCACTCATGTGGATGACCTCACACTTTTCTTTATTTAGGGTGAACTGCCAATTTTCTAAATCGTTTTGCAATTTGTTTTGAGCTTTTGATGACTTTATTAGTCGATAAAAGAAAGCGTCATCTACAAACAACCTAAGACGGCTGCTGAGATTGTCTCCAAAATCGTTTATATACATAATGAAAAGCAAAGGGCCTATAACACTACCTTGGTGAGCGCCAGAAATCACTTCTGTTTTACTCGATGACTTCCCGTCAGTCACTACGAACTGTGACCTCTCTGACAGGAAACCATAAATCCAATCACATAACTGAGACGATATTCCAAAAGCAAGCAATTTCACTACAAGCCACTTGTGTGGTAAAGCGTCAAAAGCCTTCCGGAAATACAGAAATACGGAATCAATCTGAAATACTTCGCCAATAGCACTCAACACTTCAAGCGAATAAAGAGTTAGTTGTGTTTCACAAGGACGATATTTTCTAAATCGATGTTGACTGTGTGTCAATAGACCATTTTCTTCGAGGTAATTCGTAACGTTTGAACATAATATATGTTCTAAAATCGTGCTGCATATCGACGATAATAATATGGGCCTGTAATTTAGTGGATTACTCCTACTACCTTTCTTGAATATTAGTGTGACCTGTGCAACTTTCCAGTCTTTGGGTACGGGTCTTTCGTTGAGCGAACGGTTGTATATGATTGTTAAGTATGGAGCTAGTGCAGCAGCATACTCAAAGGAACCAAACTGGTATACAGTCTGGATTAGAAGACTTTCTTTTATTACGTGATTTAAGTTGCTTCACTACTCTGAGCATTTTACTTCTACGTTACTCATGTTGGCAGCTGTTCTTGATTCGAATTCTGGAATATTTACTCCTTTTGTGAAGGCATTTCGGAAGGTTGTGTTTAGTAACTCTGCTTTGGCAGCACTGTCTTCGATAGTGTCACCATTGTTATCGCTGCTAACATACGACCAGAATATCTTTGGATTTTCTTTGAGGTTTCGAGACAAAATTTCGTTGTGGAAACTATTATAAGCATCTCGCATTGAAGTCTGTGTTAAATTTCTGTAAAAGATCACCAATCTTGGGGATTTTGCGTCTCTTTGAACTTAGAATGTTTGTTTCGTTGTTTCTGCATCAGTATTCTGACCCGTTTTGTGTACCAAGGAGGATCAGCTCCGTCGTTTGTAAATTTATTTGATATAAATCTCTCAATTACTACCGATACTATTTCTTTGAATTCAAGCCACATCTGGTCTGCACTTATGTTATTAATTTGGAAGGAGTGTGTCTCCCAGGAAGGAGTCAAGTGAATTTTCATCTGCTTTTTTGAATAGGTTAGTTTTCGTTTATTTTTGGAGCATTTTGGGGTTACAATATACCGTCTCGCTACGACCGCCCTGTGTTTACTGATCCCTGTATCCGTTTTGATGCTCGTTATTAACTCAGGTTCATTTGTTCCTAAGAGGTCAAGTGCGTTTTCACAACCATTTACTACCCGCGTAGGCTCATGAATTAACTGCTCGAAATAATTTTCAGAGAATGCGTTTAGTACAATTTCGGATGATTAATATCACAATTGGTGATTACGATAGAAATAGTTAAGGAAATTTTGTACCTAGTCAGCAAAATAACTCATGAAGTACGAAGCAAGGAAGACATAAGGAAAAAACTAGCACTGGCCAATCGGGCATTCCTGACTAAAAGACATCTACTAGTAGCAAAAACAGGCCTTAATTTGATGAAGAAATTTGTGGGACTGTTTGGAGCTCAGAATTGTATTGTGGCGAGTAATGGACTGTGGGAAAACTAGAAATGAAGAGGATCGAAGCTTTTAAGACGTAGTGTTACAGAAACATTTTGAAAATTAGGCGGACTGATAAGGTAAGGAATGAGGAAGTTCCCCGGAGAATCTCTGAGGAAAGGAACCTGTTGAAAACATCGGCATGAAGAAGGGACAGGATGGTGGAACATCTGTTGAGACATCGGGGAATACCTAGTAACCATGGTACTCGAGCGAGTTGTGTGAGGCTAAAAACTGTAGGGGGCGACAGAGTTTTCGAATTTCAGTATCAACCGTTTAGTGACTACAGTCCGGAACCGCGCGACCGTTACGGTCGCAGGTTCGAATCCTGCCTCGGGCATGGATGTTTGTGATGTCCTTAGGTTAGTTATGTTTAAGTAGTTCTACGTTCCAGGGGACTGATGACCTCAGAAGTCAAGTCCCATAGTGCTCAGAGCCATTTGAATTTGATCAGAACTTTCAGTCGGCGATACCCGCTCATTGCAACACTGTGATTGCTGCCGTTCGCGTAAAACACACACTAACATCGCACAGTTTCTCTTCTCGATAACCGTACTATTCACTCACGTTATGGCTTGCCAAATGACAGCGCGGATGACACACCCTCATACAAATAACATTAAGCGCTATATTTGCACCTGGTGTCCACAACTGGAACTAACTTCTTTCCTCCTTAAATAGGTTTCGCATTAACGCATTAGCATGTACGGCAGGTTTCTCTGCCACACCATAATTACAGCACACGCTGGATATCAGTGATGGGCTGCACTTTAATTATGACCACCCGGTGTAACTTCTCCACCGCTTCGCATGCTCGCAACGCAACCACACAGCTTTCACTGCGATGGACAGTTCTCGGAATGTTTTGACTGTAGTAAGTGCTGACCGGATCTTCGTTCCAATTGCCGTCGGGACTTTTCTGGCGAAAAGGACACTGGCCCACATCATCACGCCCCTAATTGTCTTGATATACTCTTAGCGATGATTACAAATGAGCCCAGCTATGTCCAGAGATGGCGGTACATATTCAGCGCGCTGTGTCCAGAGGTGTGACCACATCATCGCGCAGTGTCCTCGCCACTCCCACGCCAGGGTTTGCCGCGAGATAGCGCTTATCGGCGCTATTTTTGTAGTGCGATGCGGTGTTACAGCAGACTCACCTGACAGCTGGTATCTGCGAGAGAGTACATCGTGTCACACCAACATGGCGCACCGCTCATGCTGCTAAAATTAGTGACACTCAGCCGGCCCTCTCCGTGAACACGGAAGGTACCATTTGATGGCTGCTGGCTTTCTGTTGCATCACCGTATTTCGTTTTTGGGTCTCCTGTGCGTGCGGAAAGCATTGTGAAACTCTGTCCCTCCTGGGTACGATTCTCCATCGTTTACGGAAGGAGTGGAATTTAAAATTGCACCTGCAATACCCAGTGAAAGTATCTCTAATTTACCTTCTATTGTCACTAACGTGGCTACGTGGACTACGATTTTTATCCTCCACGCTGTCCTCCAAGACTAAATTGGTGATCCCTCTCTGTCTCAGAACATGTTCTACCAACCGATCCCTTCTCCTAGTCACGTTGTCCCACAAGCTCCTCTTCTCCCCAATTCTATTCAATACCTCGTCATTAGCTATGTGATTTACCCATCTAATCTTCAGAACATTACGACTATCTTAGAAGAAAGATTAAGGGAAGGCAAACCTAAGTTTCTAGCATTTGTCGACTTAAGAGAAACTTTTTGACAATATTGAATGGAATACCCTCTTTCAAATTCTGAAAGTGGCAGGGGTAAAATACAGGGAGCGAAAGGCTATTTACAATTTGTACAGAAACCAGATGGCAGTTATAAGAGTCGAGCGACATGAAAGGGAAGCAGTGGTTGGGAAAGGAGTGAGACAGGGTTGTAGCCTCTCCCCGATGTTACTCAATCTGTATATTGAGCAAGCAATAACGGAAACAAAAGAAAAATTCGGAGTAGGTATTAAACTCCATGGAGAAGAAAAAAAAGCTTTGACGTTCGCCGATGACACTGTAATTCTGTCAGAGACAGCAAAGGACTTGGAAGAGCAGTTGAACGGAATGGACAGTGTCTTGAAAGGAGGGTATAAGATGAACATCAACAGAAGCAAAACGAGGATAATGGTATGTAGTCAAATTAAGTCGGGTGATGTTGACGAAATTAGACACTCAAAGTAGTACAGGAGTTTTGCTATTTGGGCAGCAAAATAACTGATGATGGTCGAAGTAGAGAGGATATAAAATGTAGAATGGCAATGGCAAGGAAAGCGTTTCTGAAGAAGATAAATTTGTTAACATCGAGTATAGATTTAAGTGTCAGGAAGTCGTTTCTGAAAGTATTGTATGGAGTGTAGCCATTGAACATAATTGGGGAGGAGTTTGTGGCACAACTTGTCACGAAGAAGAGACCGGTTGGTAGCACATGTTCTGAGGCATCAAGGGATCACAAATTTAGCATTGGAGGGCAGCGTGGATGGTAAATATCGTAAAGGGAGACTAAGAGATGAAGCATTGGAGGGCAGCGTGGAGGGTAAGAGATGAATACACTAAGAAGATTCAGAAGGATGTAGTTTGCAGTAAGAACTGGGAGATGATGGAGCTTGTACAGGATAGGGTAGCGTGGAGAGCTGCATCACACCTGTCTCAGGACTGAAGACCACAGAGCTTGTACAGGATAGGGTAGCGTGGAGAGCTGCATCAACATCACATAGACCTACAAAAATCGCAAAAGAGACGTTCACAGAAATGCCTGCGGCACACTGAAAGAGGCAGCGTTAATTGTACACATAGAACTCACAAACACGTAGGAATGTCGCTACGTAATGTAATCTGATTCTAATATTACTGCTGCGAGTGCCAGCGATGATACGCTACCGCCATTGAGACGACAAAGCTCTTTGTTGTGACGACAACGCTCTTTGCTGTGAAAAAAAGCATTTACCTTTTTTTTTTGCAGTTTTGGAGATAAGGAATGCGGATTGGACATCGTGTTTTTTTGAGGTCAGATAAATTTCCATACAGTTGTAATTTTGAAGTGCAAAGGAAATACAACTTGTAATCGCATTTATCAAGAATTAAAAAAAATAATTTGTGAAATAGAAAGGAAACATCGTTAACGAACTTTTAATCGTTGTTGGATCCCCGGACCCTCATAAGCGATTAGTGTTTTTAGAAATACAGTGCATAGTGATTTCTTCACAAATTAACAATAATGGGTGAATCTGCCACTATGACGGTCCGAACTACGCGCAATGTTTCGCCGCCAGCTTCTGTGCTAAAGACGTTTACTAAGCGACCAATGTGTTAGAAGATATCATACTCCACTTTTGTTCAACCTTCTCGTTCTGAATGTGTTTTCAGAAAATCTTACGGCGATTGTGAGTATTTTTGCTACCACGAGAGACAGAGTTTTCATCGCGAGTTGTAGCAATTGTCTCCGACTTTGGCGTTCTCTGATCATCGGAGACACGGAAACCTCCGACCGCCAACTCAACCTGTAATTAACCCGTTCTCTCCTTACTTCAGCCACGAAGAAAACTTATTCATCTATAGTCAAATTTTTTTCACAGATTTTTCTATTACATAGGTAAATTTAAAAAAAAATATGTATCTAAGCAAAAATCAAAATAGAGTTTAAATGCAGTACCTGTCTTATCTGTGTCAAAGTTAAAGGTGAGGTTGATTAATTAATTTTTTTCGACGTAGCAGTTCATTATATATTGACCATAAATTGACAGGACTGCTTGCAAAGTTAGAGAACTAGTTAGGATTTTGTATCATTTCCATGTATGTATGCCACTGATGAGAAGTCTAATATAACATGTCTTTGTGTGTTCCATAGGGCCGCGCGGGATTAGCCGAGTGGTATACGGCTCTGCAGTCATGGAATGTGCGGCTGGTCCCGGCAGAGATTCGAGTCCTCCCTCGGGTATGCAGTGTGTGTGTTTGTCCTTAGGATGATTTAGGTTAATTAGTGTGTAAGCTTAGGGACTGATGACCTTAGCAGTTGAGTCCCATAAGATTTCACACACATTTGAACTTTTTTTGTGTGTGTTGCGTATCCTGCCCTTGTTCGAGACCAGAACTGGGCAGTGGGGCCGGCGGACTGATGCTGCACGGTTCATCTCAACACATCAGCTGAGTGTCGCCCGCCTGCTTACCTGAGAGGTAACGTGTTTGCATCCCCTGCAGCGGGCCCGGGTTCGATTCCCAGTCGGCTTGCAGATTTCCTCCGCTCGTGGACTGGGTGTTGCGTTGTGCTCATCGTCACTTCATCCTTATAACCGGCACGCAAGTCGCCCACTGTGGCGTCGGCTGAAATAAGACCCGCACTCGGCGGCTGAACTTCCAGGATGGGGCCTCCCGGCTAACAATGCCACACGTTCATTTCCTTTCATTTCACCTGAATGTCCAGGCTGCAGGCAAGCAACAGCAATTCTACCCGTCTTGAATCTAATACTGTCCTTTCTGTAGCGTCTTCTTATTTCTATTAGTTACAGATGTATATGCCTCCCCCCATGAACCATGGACCTTGCCGTTGTTGGGGAAGGTTGTGTGCCTCAGCGATACAGATAGCCGTACCGTAGGTGCAACCACAACGGAGGGGTATCTGTTGCGAGGCCAGACAAACGTATGGTTCCTGAAGAGGGGCAGCAGCCTTTTCAGTAGTTGCAAGGGCAACAGTCTGTATGATTGACTGACCTGGCCTTGTAGCAATAACCAAAACGACCTTGCTGTGCTGGTACTGCGAACTGCTGAAAGCAAGGGGAAACTACGGCCGTAATTCTTCCCGAGGGCATGCAGCTTTACTGTATGATTAAATGATGATGGCGTCCTCTTGGGTAAAATAGTCCCCCATTCGCATCTCTGGGCGGGGACTACTCAAGAGGATGTCGTTATCAGCAGAAAGAAAACTGGCGTTCTACGGATCGGGGCGTGGAATGTCAGATCACTCAATCGGGCAGGTAGGTAAGAAAATTTAAAATGGGAAATGGATAGGTTAAAGTTAGATATAGTGGGAATTAGTGAAGATCGGTGGAAGGAGGAACAAGACTTCTGGTCAGGTGACTACAGGGTTATAAACACAAAATCAAATAGGAGTAATGCAGGAGTAGGTTTAATAATGAATAGGAAAACAGGAATGCGGGTAAGCTACTACAAACAGCATAGTGAACGCATTATTGTGGCCAAGATAGACACGAAGCCCACACCTACTACAGTAATACAAGTTTATATGCCAACTAGCTCTGCAGATGACGAAGAAATTGAAGAAATGTATGATCAAATAAAAGAAATTGTTCAGATAGTGAAGGGTGACGAAAATTTAATAGTCATGGGTGACTGGAATTCGGTTGTAGGAAAAGGGAGAGAAGGAAACGTAGTAGGTGAATATGGATTGGGGGAGAGAAATGAAAGAGGAAGCTGCCTGGTACAATTTTGCACAGAGCACAACTTAATCATAGCTAACACTTGGTTTAAGAATCATGAAAGAAGGTTGTATACATGGAAGAACCCTGGAGATACTAAAAGGTATCAAATAGATTATATAATGAAAAGACAGAGATTTAGGAACCAGGTTTTAAATTGTAAAACATCTCCAGGGGCAGATGTGGACTCTGACCACAATCTATTGGTTATGACCTGTAGATTAAAACTGAAGAAACTGCAAAAAGGTGGGAATTTAAGGAGATGGGACCTGGATAAACTGACTAAATCACGGGTTGTACAGATTTTCAGGGAGAGCATAAGGGAACAATTGACAGGAATGGGGGAATGAAATACAATAGAAGAAGAATGGGTAGCTTTGAGGGATGAAGTAGTGAAGGCAGCAGGGGATCAAGTAGGTAAAAAGACGAGGGCTAGTAGAAATCCTTGGGTAACAGAAGAAATATTAAATTTAATTGATGAAAGGAGAAAGTATAAAAATGCAGTAAATGAATCAGGCAAAAAGGAATACAAACGTCTCAAAAATGAGATGGACAGGAAGTGCAAAATGGCTAAGCAGGGATGGCTAGAGGACAAATGTAAGGATGTAGAGGCTTATCTCACTAGGGGTAAGACAGATACTGCCTACAGGAAAATTAAAAAGACCTTTGGAGATAAGAGAACCAGTTGTATGAACATCAAGAGCTCAAATGGAAACCCAGTTCTAAGCAAAGAAGGGAAAGCAGAAAGGTAGAAGGAGTATATAGACGGTCTATACAAGAGCGATGTTCTTGAGGGCAATATTATGGAAATGGAAAAGGATGTAGATGAAGATGAAATGAGAGATGCGATACTGCGTGAAGAGTTTGACAGAGCATTGAAAGACCTGAGTCGAAACAAGGCCCCCGGAGTAGACAACATTCCATTAGAACTCCTGACTTCCAGAAACCAGATGGCAGTTATAAGAGTCGAGGAACATGAAAGGGAAGCAGTGGTTGGGAAGGGAGTAAGACAGGGTTGTAGCCTCTCCCAGATGTTATTCAATCTGTATATTGAGTAAGCAGTAAAGGAAACAAAAGAAAAATTCGGAGTAGGTATTAAAATCCATGGAGAAGAAATAAAAACTTTGAGGTTCGCCGATGACATTGTAATTCTGTCAGAGACAGCAAAGGACTTGGAAGAGCAGTTGAATGGAACGGACAGTGTCTTGAGAGGAGTACCAGAAGAAGGGATCGGTTGGTAGGACAAGTTCTGAGGCAGCAAGGGATCACCAATTTAGTATTGGAGGGCAGCGTGGAGGGTAAAAATCGTAGAGGGAGACCAAGAGATGAATACACTAAGCAGATTCAGAAGGATGTGGGCTGCAGTAGGTACTGGGAGATGAAGAAGCTTTCACAGGATGGAGTAGCATGGGGAGCTGCATCAAACCAGTCTCAGGACTGAAGACAACAACAACAACAACAACAACAGCATGAAAAACGTATGTTTTTGGTACTTTTCATCACATAGTGTACTTTCCAGTCATAAGATCGGCTTCGATGATTTTATTCAACAGCTGTTTGGCGATCATCCTTGTTCCATTACACAGTTTTGGTTAATTGATGTTTCTGAGTAGTGTGATAGGAGAGACTTTCTCTCTGTCGTGGATACCAGCTACCTATTACGTGAAGATTTAAGAGCTACAAATCATGGGAATCGGTCGTCGACTAGCGTACACAGGAACTCTGCATATCACACAGGACCAAACTGCAATAGTAATAGTAGAGCGCAGCAGAGCTCAGGCTTTCAGTCTCAGCGTGACAAACAATAGCTAAATGGCGGCCAAAGTTGTAATGCCAATGCGGTACGCACTGGGGACGAGTGAGGTCACTGTCTGTCTCAGGCGATGGTACTTTGCCAAGACAAGAGTTTGTAAACTCTAATAAAAATAAGATAAATGAAAGCCGACCCCCCTCCCCTCCCCAAGAAGCCATGCCCTGGTCGGGACACAGCTGCCTAGTGTGTGTTGGACCACCCACCCACACACCCAGGCACACACTCACACTCACACACACACACACACACACACACACACACACACACACACACACACAGTGGACTGTGTTCTACACTCCCCCACTCCAAGCGACTGCAGTTCTGTGAACTAGAATACTTTTATTTAATGTCAACACATCTCTTATAGGGTTGTACAAAAATATCCACTACCAGTCACAATAAAAAGTTATTTATTGGTTTTTAATTTGTAATAGCTTTGAGTAATTTCATATATATAACAACATTGTACTTCCTAGATCTAAGTTTTCCGTCCAAAATTTGAACCAAAAAATTTCATAATGTGTGTCAAGAAACGTCGCAGTCTATAATAGCTTTTTAAATTTCTATATATACAAGACCTTTGCAATTTCTGTGGCTGAGTTCTTGACAAGAACCTACGAGTTTCTGTGTGAGCAACATCTTTAAATCTGCTACATCTAAGTTCTTTGACCACAGCCCACATGTTTGTATGTAAACGTAGTGTATTTCACAAGTGCACATCATAATAGTGTAATATGGCGCTATACTTGATATATGGACGTGAAAATGACCAAAAGTGTGTAACTAAGTGGCAAAACTATCATCACAGCATAACCGCAATAATGGTGCTTCGTCTTTTTGTAAGTGCAGATATATTTTTGTAAAATGCTGCCTTACCACTTACAATTGTCCCACTTGTATTTGTGTAGTCACCAACAAATAATATTTTGTATTTATACAGTGATCTTCAACAATACAAACATGCAAATGAATGTATAAACACCTGAAGATGGACGCAAGCCCGAAACCGGTCGTGTGACGAATAAACAACCTTTTATTGTGACTGGTAGCGGATATTTTTTTACAACCCCATATAGGAACAGTCACGGAGCAAGACAGAATCCACTATGGATAAAATTCACATCTCTTATAATCAAGAATTTTTAAAAATGAAAACACAATCAAGATAATAAAAGTTCTCTTTCCACAAAAATAGGTTCAGTCGATTTTCTTTTAGTTTATGAGCACAATCGGTATAATTCTTACGTTCAACTACAGGCTACATTTAACATCTCATTATTTTGCGAAATCCAACGCTTACATATGACTAAAATTCAAAAACCTATTCATGTCTACCTTGCATAAAAAAGCACAACTTCCACTATTTTGCTGCGACGGTCACAGCAGGATGGCCTCGTTATTTCGAAACTATCATCGAAGTAAAGAAAAAACGAGAATTTAAACTCCAAAGAAATAACGTCTATCTTACGCCATTTCTTTCAGATTGATGGACGAATTACACGACCCGAGAGCGACTCTTGCATTAAAATCAGTGTCTGCAAATAAACTGTCATGCCTGCGTGTATTACAAACATTTCAGACACGTGAAATAACATTAGAGAATACAGTCGTTCACACCGTTAACTCACATATCGGAAAAAGAACACAGTCATTTTACGTTCGACAACAACATGCTATAATTGAAGAGGACGTTGCGGTTTTGTATATTATGGCAACTCACGTTTTACCAGTGCGAAGCTATATCACACCTGCATTTACGAAACAAATCATGAGAGCCTGTCTTGTAACAGAAAATCGTATAAGATTTTTCTGCGTCGCTCCATAACTCACCTCTACCGACATGTCTGTAATTTCTGCGTTCTTGTTTTGTAACCAGTTTGATCATGACAGCCTGTTTTACACAGTCTATTCACATGTCAGGGAAACAAAGACTATCATTTCAAGGTTCCACAATGAGCTATAATTTAAGTGGTGTTTACATTAGGGTACTGATGACCACAGACGTTAAGTCCCATAGTGCTCAGAGCCATTTGAACCGGTTTTGAAATATCTGCATCCAAACTTTAACCTGTTATAAAACTCTTTGTAATAGGCTCTCCTTTAAGATTTTACCGCGTTTCTCTCTTCCGATACGCCGAAAAAACAAATACCGTCTGTATGTTGACATGTAGCGTACTACGTATACAATATCACTCCATTAGAGGAAGTGGCCAGCGCTCGAAGTAACTTGCAATTATTTGCATAAAGGTTTGTCAACTGCACTTGAGGAATACCGTAGCCAATAGACTATCAATCACAAGAGAGGGTTCCTGTATTGGTCCTTCACAACAGTTTAATAGATTGTTTTTTCAACTGCAAAATATCTAAGCATTGTACGACTACAGCTATGGTCACCATCGTACACTTTGTTTTTCTACCATGACTTTGTGGTCTGAGTCAGTTGCTAAACCAACAATAACATGTTTTGAGGCTTTGGCTTTCACACAAAGCTGAATATCGCGTGTTGTAAATTATGCAGCTCATACAACAAAGGTCTGTAGAAATAAAACACAGAGGCGATTTTTCCCGCTGACAAAAATGTGGAAGACATAGGAACATGTGGAAACTGGAAGAGTTAGCGGCATTGTAGAGCGTTTCCAACAGCTGTCCCAAGGTGATGACCTATACAGTTAATCTCATCTTCCACAGCGACAGAATAGCGGTATTCTCTTTCAAAGAGCATTACTTCCACATTTTTGAGTCATGTACATGATTTTTGTTCCAAAATTTACCAGCACCAGAAGCTGCCATTTACAACACGTGTGAGTTATGAGAAATAAAAAGAGGTACTATTATGTTGGGGTGAAAAAAATTAAAAAAGAAATAAAAACATGTGGAGGGCATCGCAGCATATGGAAACAGGACGAGTCTACAGTATTGAGGAATGCTTCCAAACATCTGTCTGAAGGTGATGACCTCTACATTTAATCCCACGCTCCACAGTGACAAATATCAGATATCCAGTGTATCGTGAAGGCTCCCTCCTTCTCAACCACGTGGTGTCAGTCAATCATTATGCAGTAATCAACAGCGTACCAGTCAACAGACAGGAGGGAAAGACATTGTTGATATGTGGCGATGTACAGTAAAATACACCACAGTTGACAGTGCGATCGCCGGCCCTGGTGGCCGAGCGGTTCTAGGCGCTTCAGTCTGGAACCGCGCGACCGCTACGGTGGCAGGTTCGAATCCTGTCTCGGGCATGGATGTGTGTGATGTCCTTAGGTTGCTTAGGTTTAAGTAGTTCTAAGTTGTAGGGGACTGATAACCTGAAATGTTAAGTCCCATAGTGCACAGAGCCATTTGAACCATTTGATAGTGCGATCAATATTAGCAAGTTTACCAGTTGTTCCGTAATTTCAACGCCAGCCAATGACACAGCAGAATGCTCCCGAATTTCTGTATCATCGCTAAATCACTGGTACGGAAAGTCCACCATATTGTGAGATAACGGGCGAGTTGCGGCGCCCTGGAAATATTCTAAGTTCAGAGTTGGCGGCTATCGCTCGGGCCGTGCGGCAGGGCCGAGCTCGTTAGCGGACACGTGGTGGCATACGTTAGCCGGACGAGAGGGGTGGCCCCAACACGTGGTCCAGCCGCGTGACTGGGAATTCCGATGTGACGAGGACGGTGCCTTGTGTCGATGAAGGAGATGTCTATGCCGGGAGTGCCAAATATGGCGGACTTTGTGAAACCTTAATGGCAGACATTTCACAGTTCGTATAGAAATTAATAGTCGCCAGATGAATCATGATACCTCAAAAAGAAACATGTACATTACTAATAGTTACACGACGATTCCGACGGTGTAATTAGATTTTCAATATATTTATTAGTTTAGAGTTTAGTGTATGACGATAAATTATGCAAGTAACACCCAGCAACGTATTTCCAAAATCTAAACGGTTCATCCGATTTCGTTGATCTACATGTCTTTAGAAAGCTATTAGTGTAAACCTAAATTGGTATGAATTACAGGCATGTAACTTAAATGAAACTTCCTGGCAGATTAATACTGTGTGCCGGACCGAGACTCGAACTCAGGATCTTTGCCTTTCGCGGGCAAGTGCTCTACCAACTGAGATATCCAAGCACGACTCACGCCCCGTCCTCACAGCCTTACTTCTGCCAGTACCTCGTCTCCTACCTTCCAAGTGCTAGTTTTGCAAGATTCACAGGAGAGCTTCTGTAAAGTTTTGAAGATAGGAGACGAGGTACTGGCAGAAGTAAGGCTGTGAGGACGGTGCGTGAGTCGTGCTTGGGTAGCTCAGTTGGTACAGCACTTGCTCGTGGAAGGCAAGATCCTGAGTTCGAGTCTTGGTACGGCACATAGTTTTAATCTGCCAGGAAGTTTCATATCAGCGCACACTCCGCTGCAGAGTGAAAATCTCATTCTGGAAATATGCCCCAGGCTGTGGCTAAGCCTTGTCTCCGCAGTATCCTTTCTTTCAGGAGTGCTAGTTCTCCAAGGTTCGCAGGAGAGCTTCTGCAAAGTTTGGAAGATAGGAGACGAGGTACTGGCAGAAGTAAGGCTGTGAGGACGGGGCGTGAAACGTGCTTGGGTAGCTCAGTTGGTAGAGGACTTGCCCGCGAAAGGCAAAGATCCTGGAGGTCAAAGTGGCCGATTACTATCGATCGCGTCAGGCCATAAGTACTCCTGTTACACGATAAAACGGTAGCAGCATGCTTCTAAATATATTAATTCATCCATATCTTTGTTAATATCCGATATATGCTATTCACTGGTCAATTATTTACTGTGTTTTAGAAAGCACAATGACATTAGGCTACTAGCCTTCTTTTGGTTCTATTCCTTTGATATGTGTTTACTTAATTTGTTTATATATTAATGGACTGAGATCCGCCTCGATTGCGAAAAAACACCTAGTGTTTACCTAGGTTTCGGTGTAGATAACTACACCTTCTTCAGAACAATAAACTCAAAAGTGTCTATAAAGACCTTTGTCAATAATTAAAAGCTCAGCATAGCTATATATTTATAAAAGAAAAAGATGACACATAAAAGTACATGTGAACAAAGTCAAAAGAATAACTTAACTTAATGGTGTACACTCCACCTCACATCAGCATGTGTTCGATGGGCCGTGTCCAGTCGCAAACTGCGGCAACCAAACGGTCGCTCGCTTACCAGCTAGAGACGCTATCTATGCACATGAGCAAGAAATAGGAAGTTACTTAATGCGCATGCGCATAAAAATACGAGAAAGCCCGTATATTCCCAAACGTGGATCAACGTATACCAAAATTAAAATGGACATAACCCGAGAAGAGCTAAATACAAGATAAAACCTAAAGATCAGCACACAGGGTTACTGTATCTCGGAAGAGTAACATACATGATTGTTGATTATGATTTTTTTTTGATTTTTTATTTAGAAGCTGTATGAAAAGTCAGTAGTTAGTCAAATGAGAGGGGGGGGGGGGGGGGTTGAGGGGACGTAGTCTAAAGACGTCGTGGAGATAAGGATATAGGGATAAAACGTGAGATGTTCACCGGGCTAAAACCACCTACATCGTAAAAAGAATAAAAAGATAAAAAGAAGATGTACAGCTTGGCCAACCGCGCTCGCCATATCATCAAAACTACGAGTGAAAAGAACGAAGTAACGGCGCAAAACGATCAAAAAAATTTTTATTTCTTAGTAGGAGTTGGTCATTGAGGATATTGTCTCTATCATGTTGCAGATGCTTAAAGATCTGCATTTCTTCTAAGATATCTAATTTTAAACCTAGGTAAACACTAGGTGTTTTTTCGCAATCGAGGCGGATCTCAGTCCATTAATATATTAACAAACGATTGCTGACGCGCTGTAATGTTGAAGGTTCTTTAATTTGTTTATGTATCTAATAATATGTGTTAGAGCGTGCTTTTGGTCCAGCCATAGGAATATTTATATAATTTCGTGTTATTTAAACGTAAATACAGTACCTTGAATGGGTTTCATTATGTTTGCGTGGTGGTGGTGGTGGTGGTGGTGGTGGTGGTTAGTGTTTAACGTCCCGTCGACAACGAGGTCATTAGAGACGGAGCGCAAGCTCGGGGTAGGAAAGGAAAGGAAATCGGCCGTGCCCTTTCAAAGGAACCATCCCGGCATTTGCCTGAAACGATTTAGGGAAATCACGGAAACCTAAATCAGGATGGCCGGAGACGGGATTGAACCATCGTCCTCCTGAATGTGAGTCCAGTGTGATAACCACTGCGCCACCTCGCTCGGTGTGTTTGCGTGGGTGGTTTGGCTTGAAGACATTGCGCGAGCGGTCTAGCCAATCACAGCGCTCGTGAATGGGGCGATTGGATGGAAGGGAGTTCGGGGAGAGAGGACAAGAGGCAGTTCAGGACGGTACGGCGCAGGACACGGGAGTGTGTGCTGGACGCAGACGGTACGGTGTGCCCGACGCACAGTCGGCAGAAAGACTTGGACAGTGGAGCAGTTTGCGCGTGATCGCGAGGGATATAAATAATTCGGAGTGCCGACCTGTGCTCCTGTGTTATTTACGAGGCTTCTACAGTGAAGACGTAGTGTGCGTTTAGAAGTGAATGTCTCGCGACCTATGTTGTTGTTCGTAACTAATTACGTGCAGTACGAATCTATTGTTTCCCTGTTATTCAACTTATATTTTCTTGAATTGTTGGACCATTGACACCAACAAGAGTTTTGCAAAAATATACCGCATCCTCAAAAGTACTTCTGCTATCTTACTCATCATTTAAAGTCGTTAAGATAGTACCTGCAGATTTCATTTAATTGCAATCTTTCATTTATAAATTTCTAGATTAGTTCGCAGTTGCCGAGTAATAGAAACCTTCGAGCATGCTATTCATGTGTCTATTCTTATCGTATACTGTAGACTCAGCAGTACTTGGCCTGTAATGCGGCAACTACGTATCCTAGCCCCGAGACAACGAAACCAGCCAAAACTTTTAATATGTCAACTCTGAGTCGAAGGGTGCGTAGTTGTTATTTGAAAGCCCGCAATATACACCAAAGTATACCAGACAGCGTCCTGCACCGATGCAATTAGGTTATTTACATATTTACAGCGCATCGAACATAGTGCAGAATTTATAGTTACGACTGGCCATCTTTCTCTGTGTGACGTCACAGAGTATTCTCGAATTCCCCCCCCCCTCTCCCCCTGCAACACCAATCTTACCCACGACATCCATCCAAAAGCATAAGATCTCTCCAGATGCTTGGTGGTGGAGCAGGGTTGATGATGACGATGATGCTTGGTTTGTGGGGCGCTCAACTGCGCGGTCATCAGCGGCCGTACAAAGTCCCATTTTTTTACAAATCCAATCCACAAGTCACTCTCACTAATGATGACGATGCTGAAATGATGAGGACAACACAAACACCCAGTCTCCGGTCAGAGAAAATCCCCTATCCGGCCGGGCGAGGAGGGTAGCACCTCTTATCCGTGTATAGTTGACATGAGAGTGTTGCGGGGATGTAACATTCGATTAAGAAGAAAAGTGTGGTTTACACGTGATGGAACTCCAGAGAGATGAAACTTGAAAAATTTCGCGTAAATCAACCAAGCTATCAATTACACAGTCTGGAGCCAGTACCAGGAAGGTAGCTAAACCGGAAAAATGATCGCAGAGCATGAACACACACGCTGATGGATCTGAATTTTTGGTCATGTGGAATGAAACGCTCTTAATACTCTAAAGCAGCATGTATTTCAAACAATCCTGTCGGAGGAACATCCGCAACTGGGCATTATACCAGAGGTTGAAATTACCGCTACAGTTGTGAGGTTCATTTGTTTAGAACACAATCGGTTTCGGGCTCTTCAAGTGTCGTAACTTAGTGCTGTGACTCCGAGCGCAGCTGTGGTCGAGTACAAGACGCGATGTGCTACTCCATTATGTGCGCTAGCTGGTCGCACACCGAGTCTTGTACTCGTCCACAGCGGCTCTCGGAGTCACAGCAGCAAGTTACATCACCTGAAGCGGGCGTATAAGAGCCCGAAACCGGTCATGTCCTAAATGAAAGAGCCCCGAAACTGTTGTGGTTGGGTTGTTTGGGGGAAGAGACCAAACAGCGAGGTCATCGGTCTCATCGGATTAGGGAAGGACGGGGAAGGAAGTCGGCAGTGCCCTTTCAAAGGAACCAACCCGGCATTTGCCTGGACCGATTTAGTGAAATCACGGAAAATCTAAATCAGGATGGCCGGACGCGGGGTTGAACCGTCGTCCTCCCGAATGCGAGGCCAGTGTGCTAACCACTGCGCCACCTCGCTCGGTGTTGTGGTATTTTCAACCTCTGGCAGCATATATATGTCCAACATCAGACATTTAACCATCCCACAACTTTACTATCCCAATCACAACGGTGACAAGCTATAAATGATAAAACCACTTCCTTCTACATTATTCGTGAGTCCTAGTAAGGCACTGCTTGAGCTGCTCATAAACCAATTAGTACCAAATACAGAGTCTGCTTTTCTGTCTCTTAGGAAATTAATGGATTCTATACATCTATTTAAGTAGGAAACCTACGTACCCTCAATCACACTTTCCACGTGAATCGTGAATATCTTTACTAGTAGTAGTATCGGTTTTGACAGAAGCGGCTATGTCTCACTAGGAAACAGAGTGAAGAAAACCGACATGAATATTTTCGATAGCTGATACATTGAGGTACCACCCACACCCCGTTGCAAGGAAAATTCACACCAAGAAGCATCAGCTTCTTACGAGGGAGAAAGCACCACGATCGGTAGACAGAGGAGATCTAACACTTTTATTGTTGTTTACAGTAGCATCACCACGGCTCTGGTAGCATTCATCTTGCACAAAGAAAACGTGGTGCACTCTGTACACCAAATTGAATAGTTATTTTATTGTCACAGCCACCTATGATTTCTGAAATTTTGATGGAACGTTATTTGCTCCTTATGCCTTATTAGAACTTGTGTCTTCCAAATCTCTTTTAAATTTTGATTCTAATTCTGGATCCCCAATATCTCTTCTATATCGACTATCCTACATCGACTAATGTTTCTTCTTCTATCACGTTATCAGACAAATCCTTCTACTCGTAGAGGCCTTCAGTTACTTCTTCCACCACATCCGCTCTCTCCAGTGCATTTAACAGTGCAATTCCCATTGCACTCTTAATGTTACCACACTTGTTATTGATTTAACCGAAGGTTGTTTTGACTTTTCTGTAATCGATGTAGGTGGCGCAGTGATTAGCACACTGGATCCGCATTCGGGACAACGACGGTTCAAACCTACCCCCGGCCATCCTGATTTAGGCTTACCGTGATTTCTCTGAACCGGTTCAAGCAAATACCGGAATGGTTCCTACGAAAGGGCACGCCGGATTCTTCCACATCCTTCCCTAATCCGACGGACCGATGGCCTCGCTGTTTGGTCCCCTCCCACAAATCAACGAACCAACTGTTCTGTATGATGAGTCAGTTCTTCCGACAATAATTACTTTTTCGATTCCTTCACATTTTTCATGTAGTAATTTCACGAAAGCTTTGCTACACTTTATGTTTATTTCACTCCTAAGTCACTTGTGCTTCTCAATTCCTGAATTTCAATTGACATTTTTCTATTTCGTTCTTCATCAATCAGCTGGTGAATTCCTTCGTTACTCAAGGTTTCTTCGCAGCCTCCGTCTTTGTACCTATGTTTCTCTTTCTAACTTCTGTGATTGCCCTTTTTATAGATGTCCTTTCCTTTTCAACTGAACTACCTACTGAGCTTTTCCTTACCGTAGTATCTATAGCCTCAGAGAACTTCAAGTGCATCTCCATATTCCTTAGTAGTTCCGTACCCCACCTCTTTGCACATAGATTCTTAGTGACCAGTCTCTTAAACGTCGACGTAACCACTACTAAACTTAGATCTGGGTCTATACCTGCTCCTCCGTGTTGTTGTTGTGGTCTTCAGTCCTGAGACTGGTTTGATGCAGCTTTCTGTGCTACTTTATTCTGTGCAAGCTTCTTCATCTCACATTACTTACTGCAACCTACATCCTTCTGAATCTGCTTAGTGTATTCATCTCTTGGTCTCCCTCCATGATCTTTACCCCCCACGCTGCCCTCCAATACTAATTTTGTGATCCCCTGATGCCTCAGAACATGTCCTATCAACCGGTCCCTTCTTCTTGTCAAGTTGTCCCACAAACTCCTCTCCTCCCCAATTCTATTCAACACCTCATCATTAGTTATGTGGTCTACACATCTAATCTTCAGCATTCTTCTGTAACACCACATTTCCAAAGCTTCTATTCTCTTCTTGTCCAAACTATTTATCGTCCACGTTTCACTTCTATACATGCCTACACTCCATACAAATACTTTCAGACACGACTTCCTGACACTTAAATCTATACTCGATGTTAACGAATTTCTCTTCTTCAGAAACGCTTTCCTTGCAATTGCCAGTCTACATTTTAAATGCTCTCTACTTCGACCCTCATCAGTTATTTTACTCCCCAACTAGCAAAACGCCTTTACTACTGTAAGTGTCTCATTTCCTAATATAATTCCGTCAGCATCACCCGACTTAATTCGACTACATTCTATTATCCTCGCTTTGCTTTTGTTGATGTTCATCTTATATCCTCCTTTCAAGACACTGTCCATTCCGTTCAACTGCTCTTCCAAGTCCATTGCTGTCTCCGACAGAATTACAATGTCGTCGAAAAACGTCAAAGTTTTTATTTCTTCTCCATGGATTTTAATACCTACTCCGAATTTTTCTTTTGTTTCGTTTCTTGCTTGCTCAATATACAGATTGAATAACATTGGGCAGAGGCTACTACCCTGTCTCACGTCCTTCCCAACCACTGCTTCCCTTTCATGCCCCTCGACTCTTATAACTGCCATCTGGTTTCTGTACAAATTGTAAATAGCCTTTCGCTCCCTGTATTTTACCGCTGCCACCTTTAGAATTTGAAAGAGAGTATTCCAGTCAACTTTGTAAAAAGCTTTCTCTAAGTCTCCAACTCCTAGAAACTTAGGTTTCCCTTTCCTTAATCTTTCTTCTAAGATACGTCGTAAGGTCAGTATTGCCTCTCACGAGTTCCAACATTTCTACGGAATCCAAATTCCTACGTACACCTTATAATCCAAAATCTTATTTCGGAATCTCTGCCTGATGAAAACTCACTGAAATTTTTCCGTATATCCCGGCATTTTCCAAGTTCATTTCCTGCTCTTGTGATTCTTAAACAGAGTGTTCACATTACTACCTGAAATTTATTGCAGAATTAAATTAGTCTTTCTCCTCTATCATTTCTGGTACCATGCGTATATTCTGTCTGAACTCTTTCTTCAATTGCATTCTAGTCCCAAATGACAATTAGGTTTTCATCCATCTTTACATACTCAATTTCGCCTTCAGTATCCTCATGTATTTTCTCTGTGTCTTCATTTTAGGCTTGCAACGCCGGCTTGTGTACCTAAACGGTAATTTTTGATGTTGGTTTTCTGTCGATGTTGATGAGAATAACCCTATCACTGAACTGTTCACAGTAACTGCCCTACCTTTCGATTCGTAACGAGACCTACTCCCTTTTAACCATTTTCTGCTGTTGTATTATCCTATAGTCATCTGACAAGATATGCTTATTTCACTTCACTGACCACTATTATATCTAGCTTGAGCCTTTGCATTTCCCTTTTCAGATTTTCTATCCTCCCTACCACGTTCAAGCTTCTGATATCCCGCGCCCTGACTCGTAGAACGTTTTCCTTTAGATTGTTATTCAATCTTTTTCTCATTGTCACCTCCCTTTTGGCAGTTCCCTCCAGGAGTTCCGAATCGGTGATTACTACCGAATCTTTTGCCAATGGAGAGATCATCATGACACTTTTCCAATCACAGGCCAAGTGTCCTGTAGATACACGTTGTGTGTCTTCAATGCACTGCCTTCGGTATCCTCATGCCGTTGATCACTGCTGATTCTCCCGCGTTTGGGGGCAGTTTCCCACCCTAAGGGCAAGAGAGAGGGTTACTTCTTTTGCAAGAAGTCTTCTGATACCATTGCTGATCATTGTTTCTCAAAATTCACCAAAATTTCAGCAGTAGTGGTTTTCTAACCTGGGACCGAGGCAATTTTTATAACTAATCAAAGACGCTACGTAAGAAGACATTCTTTCATCTTCACTACGCGAACCCATTAGAAGGGTGATAAGAATTCTGAAGTTTAAAGGAGAAGTCCTAATCTGGTCAACCTAAAATACACTATATTTCTGGCTTTTGCCGTTTAGTGCCCGTTCCTCATTTAATTATCAGATGGCCTACTCCCGTCTTATTAATTCGTCTGGAAAAAAATGCAGTATCATCTTTATCATAACCCCTTTCCTTAAGATCTTTTGCGGTTTCCCACTTTCCTGGGTTACGTGATTCCAGGCCCGAAAGATGAGCTTAAAAAATACAGTCTAAGGGCTGATGATTAGACGGGGACATCACTTCTGGGGACCTCAACAGAAATGCAGCCTAAATGAGAACATACTACACTGAAGCGTAAGCGAAATTTAGTGTGAATTTTTGTAAAATAGTGCGCGTAACATGTCATTTTTTAACATATTAGGAAAAAAAGATTTATAAATATACACATGATGTTGGTTAAATTAGAACGTATAGAGAAGCGAATGTAAACTTGATTCAGAATGCTTCAGATGCTCTTGAAACGGGTAGGAATTGTTTAGTCGACAGTCAGCGGTCAACAAACGAATAACAGCCAACATCGAATAAGTGCTACAAATACTGACACAGCGTCGGTGTCGGTTTCGCAAATTGATTTCGGGAGGACTCGAGATTAGTAAGCTACGTCTTAACATCGTCATTCAAGAATATCTGGATGAGTAGAGATATTTGTCGAATAGTCCTGCACAAGCTGACAATGAAGCATTACTGAAAAACGGATGGAAACTGCCTTCTCTGCCATTAACAAATGCCGGAAAAATGTTCAAATGTGTGTGAAATTCTATAGGACTTAACTACTAACGCCATCAGTCCCTAAGCTTACACACTACTTAACCTATATTATCCTAAGGACAAACACACACACCCATGCCCGAGGGAGGACTCGACCCTCCTCCGGGACCAGCCGCACAGTCCATGGTTCAAATGACTCTGAGCACTATGGGACTTAACATCTATGGTCATCAGTCCGCTAGAATTTAGAACTACTTAAACCTAACTAACCTAAGGACAGCACACAACACCCAGCCATCACGAGGCAGAGAAAATCCCAGATCCCGCCGGGAATCGAATCCGGGAACCCAGGTGTGGGAAGCGAGAACGCTACCGCACGACCACGAGATGCGGCCACAGTCCATGGCTGGAGCGCCTAAGACCGCTCGGCTAATCCCGCGCGGCAAAAATGCCGGAAACCCCTACTTTTCTAGAACCCACAATCACAGCGCTACTATTGCTACGAGATTGATCTGGAGTAAGGTAAATACCCATCGGAGCGAAAGTTCACAAATGTCTACTCCGAATTTGGGCAAACTCACAATAAGAGGCAATATGACTGTTTACACTGATTTCACACCATCTCTACCTGCCAGTTTTCAGCAGCTTTACAAACGACGTTTTACTGTATTGTTTCCAGTAAAAATTATATTGAAGACGTACGAAAGCTCCATGTTTCTACCTTCAGTTTTCTTTCTTTTGCCGTAACATTAAACGAAAATCCTACCTGCACAATGATTGTATCGAGTTTTGATACAATTGCGTTGAATTTTCCACTCTTTCCATTCACCTAAGATCGATTACAAGCACTGCGTCAGATAGAAGGCTGTTTTCACGTAATAAATTGTGACTCCAATGTAACAACTTTGTGTTGCTTGAAAACATCTGCCTCTTTTCATCTGTCAGTTTATGTTTATTTATCAGTTGTCATTGAGTGATTTTGATTATCTTTTAGAAATCACTCCTAGCGTTATTAATATCTGCTGGAAGTCGAAGTACCTCTTATTCTCAGCGACATTTGTGTATTTTTAAGGACAGCCTTCCATGAATAAGTAAAACCTACTCTGTCACTAGAACACTGTTCAACGTAATTATTGACACGTTTTTATAAAGAGATGCATTTTCAGACAAGTGAGGTATCACAGCCAGAGCTGGAGCTCAAAATACGCGAATTCCCGTAAATAAATTCAATTAACAGACAATGACGTAATTAATATAGTAGAATTCGCTACAAATAGTAAACAAAGAATGTACAGTGACATCCAACGCTACTCGTTATTTACGTCACAAATAATTTAACCGGAAATAAATTTGTCTGGATGATCTATTTATTTGAATACCTATGCAGACAGAAATTTATTCCAGTAATACTCATCATTGCTTATCATTGTGCGCTCTTCCTCTTTGTGGTCATTGCATTTAACGTCATTGACTGTAACGAGACCTGTTAGCTCATTTGCTTTATTTACTCATTTTATATTATTTTTTAATTAATTACATCGCAGACAATTATAATCAGTTGTTACACTCATCAAAGCAATCCGTTTCATTTGTTCTTTCCAAAATGTGTTACAGTGTCAGTACAATTTTAGTAGGAGACTGAATTCGAGAATTATTTCATCAGCTATCAATCACGCAAGTTTGGAGGTCCACTACTTCAGCAATACTGAGTACTCGATTATCACTTTGCGTTTCGCTATACATAATCATACTCAGTCGCTATGGAAATAATTGATGCCGGCCGGTGTGGCCGAGCTGTTCTAGGCGCTTCAGTCTGGAACCTCGCGACCGCTACGGTTCCAGGTTCAAATCCTGCCTCGGGCATGGGTATGTGTGATGTCCTTCGGTTAGTTACGTTTAAGTAGTTCTAAGTTCTAGGGGACTGATGACCTTAGATGTTGAGGCCCATAGGGCTCAGAGCCATTTGAACCAAATAACCGATGAATTCCATAGAAAATATGTAAAATCGAGAGCCGAAAATAAATTCTGTTTCTGAGCGCATTCCAATGCTTGCGAGGCCCGTAAGTGCCCCTACGTTGTGAGGAAGTTGTATAGAATCTACGTTCCCTAGCTGCGTGAGACGGCCACGCGCCTCTTGCCTGACACTCGGTGAGTGAGTGCCATGTGATACTGAGTGAAACTACGTGATACAGAATGATAGTGGTCGAGTGTTTTCGCGCGCATAAGCGAATCGAGTGTTGGTCGGCGAGCACTGCTCACATGGTTTCGTCAAGCAAATGCAGTACTCTAGAGGACAGAGCGTTCTTGATAAGCTCTTTGAAAAGATTTTAGCGAATTAAGAGTGTCCGTCTCCTTGCAAGAGAACAGTTTTCATTTATTTGCCATCCTTGTCATTCCACAGTTGTGGCAATTACTAAAAAGTCCAGATTTTATTCTAAACCATGTCTCCTTCGTCCAAGAAAAATATAATCCTCTTTACTTCATTGCTCATCAGTCTGTCAGAAGACAATTTCATCTTCAAATATTGACATGCATGTGTTGACAGGCGTTACCTCGTAGTAGTGTTTTTGCTCCCTCATTACGACTACTGCATCCACGGGGTGTGCTACCATCGTGTCTAAAACCTCAGTACTCTCACTTCTTCTTCCGTCATCTGACAAACCAACTACTGCACTGGGTGCTGGCTTGTCCATGCTTGAAACGAGTGGTTCTATATTTACTGAAACTGACTCTCCTATTTCTGGCATGCTTTCGTTACCTGAAATAACTTCCATTTCTGATAAACAGTTACACCTGAGAGCCGTCTCCCTTCTCTCGTAATTCCGCGTTCTCGTCGATTATTTTCCCTCACATCTCCGAAAGAGTTCACTTGACCATCAGACAACCAGCCAAGAAAACATACAAAGAACCCCTCCAAAATTGATAAACCAGCAATGCTGAAAATCCACGACTTTCACACAACAACACTGGTATTCAGAGTTGCAGAGAATGAAAAATAGCAAAAAGCGCGCAGCAATTTAAATTCCATGACCTCCGACTTCTGCGAACAAAAAATATATGAGCCAATAAGCAGGTCGTTATGTATAAATGTCCCCGTGCTACAAATAATCTGTGATAATAATTGGCATCTCGGCGTAGCTTATAACAAAAACGTATATTCGTTTATGGTATGTCGAATATCGAGCTTGAATAGAGCGTGATAATGTCGGGCATACTCTTTGTAAGCAGGCTGTCTGGGTTTTTATATTGGTAACGCCACGTAGCGCTCTGTATGAGAATCACTGGCTGTGCTGTGTGCTGTCTGTGGCTGGTTTGGATTGTTGTTGGCTATTGCAGTGTTGGGCAGTTGGTGTTAACAGCGCGTAGCGTTGCACAGTTGGAGGTGAGCCGCCAGCAGTGGTGGATGTGAGGAGAGAAATGGCGGAGTTTTCAAATTTGTAAGACTGGACGTCATGAACTGCTATATATATTATCACTTTTGAACACTATTGAGGTAAATACATTGTTTGTTCTCTATCAAAATCTTTCATTTGCTAACCATGCCTATCAGTAGTTAGTGCCTTCAGTAGTTTGAATGTTTTATTTAGCTGGCAGTATTGGCGCTCGCTGTACTGCAGTAGTTCGAGTAACGAAGATTTTTGTGAGGTAAGTGATTTGTGAAAGGTAAAGATTAATGTTAGTCAGGGCCATTCTTTTGTAGGGATTTTTGAAAGTCAGATTGCGTTGCGCTAAAATTATTGTGTGTCAGTTTAAGCACAATCATGTACAAGTGTTCAAAGGGGACGTTTCATCTTTAATGACTCGGGAAACCTATGTTGGTTTCACAATAACAGGCTATTATATGTGACATCCATCCATTTTCGAATCGTAACACACAAATATATCTCCAGTTTTTTTTCCTTTCATCTTTGTGATGTAAGCGCTTATTTTCAAATTTCTAAGCGTATACGTTATACGTGAAAAAATGTATAATAATGTGTATTCGGAAACTTCCTGGTAGATAAAAACTGTGTGCCATGCTGGGTCTGGAACCTAGGTCCTTCGCTTTTCGCGTGCAAAATGCTCTACAGGCTGAATTACTTTTTTATTCAAAAATATACAATTTTAAAAAGCATAAGATGATTTTAAATACTTCTTGCAAAACATTTTCTTTATACTGTATTGAGATACTGTTTAACCTGCTTACAGATATAAAAAATTATAGCAACAGAACTGCTACAATTATCATAGAATAACTTTTTCCTAAACTGGATAGCAGACGCATCACAGTGCGGAAGGGAGATGGCGTGGTATTTGGAAACCTCGTCCTAAGTTGAAGTACTCGGTACAGTACAATTCTTGTTGGCAAAAAGTCAAAACTGCACACAGGTTCACCGACAGATTCCAGCGGTGTGGGGACCAAATGCAGTGTCACATCCTGTCGGAGAGGAATTGTGCCAACAATTTGACCAAGGGCACCCACATGTTGGTGACGCTGAACGGTAAGAAAAGCGATCGACATCGACCACTGACGGTAATGTCCATGCAGTCGAGAAAATGATTTGCAGTAATTATAGGTATTCCGACGATGAGGATGTTAGCGGGAGAGCCTCTGCGAAGTTTGGAAGGTTGTAGATGAGGGGCCTCTGGAAACAAAACTGTGAGGAGGTTTGGTGAGTTATGCTTGGATAGGTCAGTCGGTGGAGCACTAACTCGCGAAAGATGAAGGTCCCGAGTTCTAGTCTCGGTCCGACACACAGGATTAATCTGCCAGGATGATTCAGAAGTAAACCCTATTGAAACGTGGGACTTAAGGAAAACAGGAAGAGGTGTGAACGGGGCCTAATCAGTTATCGCTGGTTGCTCTGTAAACGCATACCCTTTACTAAAGAAAATAAGTTTTTAAAAACAATCATTTTTTAAAAAAAAATTGACTGTAACGCAAGCTACACTGACGGCTGAAGGCCTTGTTACGAAAGAATTCAAAATTATTTGTCTGCTGAAGGCCACAAGCAATAGGAATAATTTAAACAAAATATTATTTTTAAACATTTGACACAATCGGACCGAATAAATAAGGGAGTGATACACGGACAGTGCTCCAAGGATCGACCTGAGAAGAGTCCCTAAAATGTAAGTAAGGTGAGACAGGAAGCCCGGTGTTACACTTACTTAACAGGATGGTTACTCAGACCAGTCACAGTTTAACGCAAGACCAACACTCTCGCAAAATGTGCCAGCCGTCCGATGCTCAATACACGATAGAATAACCCATACCAGTCATACGGGAGGACTACATCCTTGACATCGGAAAACGGCAAACATTATACAAACGCAAGAGTAACCCCAGGTTATCACAACAAGTTGCACACACACACACAATGGTGGCGGTTTCACTCCTCGGATTTAACGATCCATTCAACTTAAACTAGCTGAATAAGGCCCATGGCGTGGTCGTTAACTCTCGTGACCACATCCTTCCCTCGGGTAGTGCATGTGCTGCCAGCTGCCTCGGCGAGTCCTGGGGTTGTACGGACCACACTGGTCCTCCGTCCCAACGGAACTGCCTGACACGCCACGACACGGAAAATTAGCGGTCGCTCCAAAGAAAAGTACCACAGCACTCGCTATCGTTAAACGACGCTACTGCCACTCACGGACAGGGAAAGCGAGCAAACATAGTGGCGCCAGTGAACAGACTAAGAAAACAAGAGGTGACAATCCTAATACACGACGCCAACCTGTCAATGGCAAGAAGGCGAGCAGGAGCACGGCTCATCTTTCATTTGAGGTTTGCGTCTCCAGTCATGGATAGTTACACTGCTGTTAACAAAGTGAATCTACTGGAATACGCTAAAGAAAAGTGTTACATCGACCATTAGTAATCTAAAAGTCTAGCATGTTCTTGCATGCTGGATATATTGATTAAAATGTAATCCTTATACTTCTCGACTTCTACAGAACAGGAAAGATGTGAGTAGGTACAAGACAGATAGTGAGAGTGTCTAACGGTACAGGAACCTGACAGTTGGGTATAGCCCTGGACAGCATACTCAGAACTCGTGGAAATTATCAGCACCTTTCGTCTTTGATAGTGGTCAAATCTTTAGGATGAGGGACATGAGATCGATGTACTGATAAATCTCGTTGACCGTTGACTGCAGGTCTATTGAACTAGCGGTCTCGAGAGCACTCAGGACAACTTTGCAGTACGAGGCACAGGCACGAGCCTCTTAGAAAGACGACACCACGACAAGCTCGTACGATCGTTTGAGCGGCTCTGTCGAATAGGATGAATCCAGGAAGAGATTACAAGCGGAGTACAGTGTGGCTCAAAAGTCCTTTAACATTTGGAAATGCATTAATTCACCGTATAGTCCAGTTAGAGAGGTACATTTGACACGCATGCCTGAAATGACAGTGCGTTTATAGGAACCAAAAGCGAGTGCATACATTGGTTAACAAATAGCCCTGAAAAGCGACACGTCAGCGAGATGGCATGAGAATCGTGTATAAAACTGAGGTACCGAAAATACTACAACTGTCGTGGAAAACCCATTGCAAGAAGACAGTCATTCTGGAGTCTAGTTACCACATCAGTCATGGTGTGACACTTGTCCGTGCTACTTTTCAAATAGTCAGTGTGGTTGATTGGAGGTACGCCGGTATGTTACAGAATCGCATCATTCCCACCTAGGCTGATAAACACCTGCTAGAAGGCACGACTTTAATGCTGGGTGAAAGATCTGTTACGCTCGTCGTTTGGCGAGGATCGTGTGTTGAGCCATCACATCCGTCGCGCTTGGCCAGCTAGGTACTATTGGATGTGTGTTATCTCAAGTTGCAGGTCTACCGCGATTGTTCGACGTCGTTAAGTATGCTGCCATCGGCCATGCCATGTTGGTAATTATCATTATTAGGATGCTAAAAACAATATCCGACGGCAGTTTCTCACCACATCTACTGATGCACTGTATAGTCCTGTTGAGAAAATTGTCACTCGACTGCAGGTATTGTTTCTGAATGACGGCCGACACGTTGAGCATTTGTTAGAAAGAACATTGTCTTTGCTAAAATCAGTTGTTACGCTAATTACTGCTTTTCAATCATACATTAGTCATTTTTCGAAGTCCGCAGCTCGTGGTCGTGCGGTAGCGTTTTCGCTTCCCACGCCCGGGTCCCTGGTTCGATTCCCGGCGGGATCAGCGATTTTCTCTGCCTCGTGATGACTGGGTGTTGTGTGATGTCCTTAGGCTAGTTAGGCTTAAGTAGTTCTAAGTTCTAGGGGACTGATGACCATATATGTTAAGTCCCATAGTGCTCAGAGCCATTTGAACCACTTTTCGAACCTTTTCCCTGTTTCGTTAAAACTCAGGTCATTTCAGGCAGGTGTCGGGTTTTCCTCCCTGCCTACATCATTACTTGAAATACTGAATCTTCAAATATTAAAAGACTTTTGGGTCATGCAGTATAACCACGAACCATTGGGAACAGATGACCGGAAACTGTATTCAGATCTCGAGGTTGCATGAGTCATTTACCACAGGCAACAAGGACTGGCGTGGTGCAGCGCCACAGCACAGTGGGACACTGAGTGACAAGGTGTGCGGCTCAGCAGTGGGTCTTCCTCCACCTTGCGGTGGCCAGATCGAGACCGACACGTCGTAGAACTTGATGTGGAGAGAGGTCACGGAAAGCTGCGACTATCTAGGCCCTTACCTCACTACATCTTCGAGTCATTGTGTACGGAGATACTAGCCTTGATGTTGGACATGACAACTGAATATTGTAAGTGGGGTTAATGCCGGACCAGCCGCTGTGCCCGAGCGGTTCTAGGCGCTTCAGTCTGGAACCGCGAGACTGCTACGGTCACAGGTTTGAATCCTGTCTCGTGCGTGGATGTGTCTGATGTCCTTAGGTTAATTAGGTTTGAGTAGTTTTAAGTTATAGGGCACTGATGACCTCTGATGTTAAGTCCCATAGTGCTCAGAGCCATTTGAACCATTTTTTGTTAATGCTGGCCAGTATGTGGCAGGAAAGGTTTGTCATACCCACCATGACTAGGGCACCAAGTGGCATATTCGAACAGGATAATAGAGGACTCTCCATACACACTTCACACCACAAATCCTTCAATTTGAGGAATGTACGGACCATCGACTGGTCTGCCTAGTCTGTGATTTCTTACTCTCTATATATGGGACGTGATGAGAAGACGATTACTTGCGTAATGGCCTCCAGCCAGCAATATTCACGATGTGATAGTCACATATAGCAAAAATTCGCAACCATGTTTTCTTCCATACCACAACAAATACAGAAGTGTACGAGTTCCCATAAGGGTCACACTTCAACCTGGCCAGACGTGATAGACATGGCCCTCATCAAGGGCATCACATCGACACTCAACGTCGCCATTGAAAACGATCTGCCCTCAAACCACCAACCTATAATACTATGCGTTGAGGAAACTCTGCAGCACATGGAACAACGCAGGATGTTGGACTACGGGCGTGCGAACTGGACATTATTCAAGGAAACACTCGATAGCCACATCCCATCCATACAAGAAATTAAAGAAACAGCACAAATTGACGAGGCAGTAGAAACCCTTACTAACGCCGTCCAGGTCGCAATGGCAGGCACCATACCTGATCGCACCTCACAAAACAACACAGTGCGGCCCTGCCCCAGGAAATCCTGGGCCTAATCTCAATGAGGAATCGCCTCAGGAGACAACGGCAGCGTACCAGGCGCGGGTGCTTCAAACGGCACATTAACAGGCTAGAAAGCATCACACACGACAAAATACAAACACACACAACACAACAGTGGAACCAAAACCTTGAAGGTCTGGACACCGCGTGTCCTGGCGTGTGGCATCTAGCCCGACACTTCACCAGGGAGAAAATGCACACCCCAACGCTCCAAGGGCCTGACGAACCTGCATACTCAGCGGAGGGGAAAGCAGAACTAATGGCCCGCACACTCGCAGCGTCATTCACACCGAACGTGGTACCATCAGATCCAGTGTTCACACTTGCTACTGACCAGGAGGTTACACGCATTTGAGCCCAACCATCTCGCGACGACATTCGACATGCCAGTACAGCCGAAGTCTCCTGGGCTATAATGCATTCCGCTGCTAGAAAAGCCCCTGGTCATGATGGTATTCAAAACCGTGTCCTCCAGGTGTTCACAGATAAAGCCACAGTATACTTAACACACATAACGAATGCCATACTAAAACACCAACACTTCCCCACCTTTTGGAAGACGGCCAAGGTCCTCATGTTCAGGAAGCTGGGAAAAGACCACAGCCTCACACTAAATTACCGACCCACAAGTCTTCAGAGTTGGCTCAGTATGATTGTTGAGAAGGTGATTCTCAAACGCATCACTAGGCACTGCATAACAAATGACATCCTGAGACCGGAGCAATTCGGCTTCAGGAATCACCACTTGACAACACAACAACTCCTACAGGTCGTTGAACATATAACACATGATGTTTCTGGACATCTGAAAGGCTTTCGACCGTCTATAGCACAACGGCCTCATTCGCAAACTCAGCGATGCGGGTTTCCCCGATGGGATGGTGCGTCTCATACCTCGCAGACAAGAGTTTCAACACTGACGTGCAGGGAAAACAATCAACACGACACGGTATACACGCGGGAGTACCCCAGGAAAGCATCCTATGTTCAAAATCGCTCTGAGCACTATGGGACTTAACATCTATGGTCATCAGTCCCCTAGAACTTAGAACTACTTAAACCTAACTAACCTAAGGACAGCACACAACACGCAGCCATTACGAGGCAGAGAAAATCCCTGACCCCGCCGGGAATCGAACCCGTGAACCCGGGCGTGGGAAGCGAGAACGCTACCACACGACCACGAAATTCCGACAAGCATCCTAGGGCCCCTACTGTTTAACCTCTACATAAGCGATCTCCCAACCACAGACAACACAACGATGGCAATCTATGCGGATGCCACAGCCATCCTCGTGCAATATTCGAAACCATCAAACATTACATCACGATTACAGACCGCACTCAGAGTGGCTGAACCTTGGTTAGAGAAATGGCGTGTTAGACTCAACGGCAAGTGCGAAGCCGTTCTGTTCGAAGAAACTATGCAAACACCGATACTGCAGACCAATAACTCTACATGGACGCCCAATACGAGCCGGCCGGAATGGCCGAGCGGTTCTAGGCGCTTCAGTCTGGAACTGCGCGACCGCTACGGTCGCAGGTTCGAGTCCTGCCTCGGGCATGGATGTGTGTGATGTCCTTAGCTTAGGGGACTGATGACCTCATGTTAAGTCCCATTGTGCTCAGAACCACTTGAACCATTTTTGAACGCCCAATACGCTTCCGCGAGAAAGTCAAATCAAATACCTTGGTGTCTGGCTGGACCGGAAATTACTCTGTGGGACAATTCGAAACACATGACCAACAGAGCAAGCGCGAGGCTCAAAGAGCTCTACCCTATGCTCAACAGGAGTAGCACACTGAAAGACGGGTGTCGAGGTCCATGTACATGACACTTATTCGACCCCTGATGACGTACGCAGCCCCTGTCTGGGGATATGCTGCGCCCACTCGCCTGCGCCGTCTGCAGATCATACAAAACAAAGTACTCAAAATCATAAGCAATCTCCTCACGATACACACGCATCGCGGATCTTCACCAGGAATACCGACTTGAGACTCTCACGGAGGTAATCCACAAACTCACCACAACACTATACAGAAACTCCAGACATTCGCAGAACCCGTTCATTCTGAAGCTGGAGAACTACGACCACAACCATAGATGGAGACATAACAGACCAAAAGACATACTTGCAAGGACCTAACATCTATGGCGAAGTACACACAAACATAACGGTACAGGTGAGTCCCTGTTAATTAGCCAACATTACCGGATATCCAGTTCGAACACACTTGCCGAATAACTGGCACCATGCAGGGAAGCCGCATCGTACACTACATGCAGACAAGCTCCACACCCAGATAGTGAGATGATCTATGGAAGATCTCCCACCAATATATAACGATGCTGATTGTTCCAGGAATGCAGCGTCTGCTGCGAACCGGGATACATCGCCATCGCCTGCCACGGTAATGATGCATGATACCCACACTAACAAACCCAACCTTGCATGAACTATGGCAGCTAGTAAGCCACTACTGCTCTTAATACGCATCGCACTGTCGCAGAGGTTTTTTTTCCCTCTGCACGAACTATGGCAATTGTTTCCGTCTGCTCTTCCAATTGCTACCCTCATTCGCGTTTTGTCCGCTATCTATCACTTGATGGATCGTGTTAATTCGTAGTCTTACCCAGACGCACGGATAACATCACAGCCCAGCACTCTGTGATCCACCTATTAGATAACTAACATATTGACAGAGGTGACAGTAGAAATTTTGGCTTGGTCACTACGTTGGTGCGGGTGTGGAGGGGCCCCATCTCTGTTTAAATGGTATTGGTGATAACACCGTTTTTAGTGAAATGAAAGTTTATTCATTTAATACCCATTATGTTCTGAACTTCTTCACGAAGTCTGATAAATAGCTAGTTAAATCAGAACGAGTTGCTTAACATTTTTTAGATGCTCTAGTGTTCTGATAAACTGATGTCGTACGTTAAGTGTGATACAATGATATACTGATACAGTAGTGGTCCTGAAAACAACTGCCGGCCACGGTGGTCTCGCGGTTCTAGGCGCTGCATTCTGGAACCGCGCGACCACTGCGGTCGCAGGTTACAATCCTGCCTCGGGCATGGATGTGTGTGATGTCCTTAGGTTAGTTAGGTTTAAGTAGTTCTAAGTTCTAGGGGACTGATGACCACAGCAGTTGAGTCCCATAGTGCTCAGAGCCATTTGAACCATTTGAAAACAACTGGATAGTTTCAAGGCAGGCCCTTCAGCACTTGTCAACAGTCCATCGGTGACTGACGGGAACTGTGATATACAGCCCGCAGCAAGGAAGCGACCCCTTGTGGCTGCTATGAACTTACCTGTGGAGCAACGTTTCGTCTCTGCTTTTCAGTAGCTTGCTTTTTATTTATTAAATTATTTCCTCATTTACGGGTGTGAAATGGACTTTTTGACGGTACTTCATTCCCTTTCATGCATTGCATTTCATTTGTTAAAAGTAATCCGTAATTTACTAAAGAACACTTTTCATTATCAGTTCACATTCTTTTATCTTTTCATCTACTCTCCCCACACTTTATTATTTTCAGCTGTTGAGCTCTTATTATCGTAAGTCAAGCTGTCACAATTCTTTTGTGCAATGGTAAATCTGATTTTAGTATTATATTTCGTAATTGTGCATACACCGATGCCCTATAGAAGGTGAACGTTTACTTTTGTCTTAAACTGCAGGATAACGAAACACACAGTGATTTTAATGACACAGTAATTGATTGTAAAACGTATGATGCCTTAGTATCTTTAACGACATTTTATAGTTCGTTCTTAATTTTCTCTAGTATACTGTACGCATTGTAACTAGGTAGAACTTTTCATGAAGATTTTTTTTCTACCTCTCTGAGATCTGAACATGATAGATTGCAAAATTGGAAGCGGCCGTATCTTTATATATACCAGGGGGTGTTAAGTAAGTAATGAGAGACCAGTATTTCCGAAAGCAGTTTGCTTATATTCAAGTTTCCAATATTACATATTATTCCGCAGTCTTTTGGCTACAAACCCATATTTTACTACATAATCTCCGTTCAATGCGACGGCCATGCGCCACCATACTGGAGGGCCCGTGCACCCGCGACTGGACCACGTCGGAGGCAGAGTCTTTCTGCGTTAACAACCTAACAACCTCCCCATCATCCACGTACTGCTTCCCTTGGAGTCGGAAGGTGCGAGATCCGGGCAGTAGGGTACACGAGGCAGGATGAAGTTTCGTGTGCGCCTCTCTGGTGCGCAGGCTTGTATGAGGTCTTGCGTTGTCCTGTAGAAGTAGAAGCTCGTATGCATTTTTGTGCGAACACTCTGAGGGCACGCGCCTTTGAATACCCGAACTGGTGGACGAGTGTGTCAGCACTACGAACAGAGACGTCCAGTTGTGCGGTGTGGGGCTTGGTTGTGATCACCTCGAGGGAGAATGCCCACACGTTCCCACATCGCAGGCGTCACAGCTGTGTGAGACCGGCTGCCACGCGGGAGATCGGACAGGTCTCCATTACCTTGCTCCGACGATGACAGATGATCCGCCCAACGACTCACCATGCTTTTGCAGGTCTCCGTCGCCAATCTGCAAACGCCAATGAATATCTCATTCTCTGGTTTTTCCCATGATTACAAGTGATTCTCCGGTTTTGCACCTAAAGGAACACGACTACAGTTCTGTGCTTGGAATGAAACTCAGTTACAGACACCATTCTGATGACTACTACAGCGATTCCACTCATCGGAACTTCAAGAATCTACACTACTGGCCATTAAAATTGCTACACCAAGAAGAAATGCAGCTGATAAACGGGTACCCATTGGACAAATATATTATACTAGAACTGACATGCGATTACATTTTCCCGCAATTTGGGTGCATACATCCTGAGAAAACAGTACCCAGAACAACCACCTCTGGTCGTAATAATGGCCTTGATACGCCTGGGCATTGAGTCAAACGGAGGTTGGATGGCGTGTACAGGTACAACTGTCCATGTAGCTTCAACAAGATACCACAGTTCATCAAGAGTAGTGACTGGCGTATTGTGATGTGCGAGATGCACCGCCACCATTGAACAGGCGTTTCCCATTGGTGAGAGGTCTGGAGAATGTGCTGGCCAGGGCAGCAGTCGAACATTTTCTGTATCCAGAAAGGCCCGTGCAGGACCTGCAACATGCGGTCGAGCATTATCCTACTGAAATGTAGGGTGTCGCAGCGATCGAATGAAGAGTAGAGCCACTGTTCAAAGTGCCGTCAATGTGAACAAGAGGTGACCCAGACGTGTGACCTATGGAACCCCATACTATTACGCCAGGTGATACGCCAGTATGGCGATGACGAATAGACGCTTCCAATGTGCGTTCACCGGGATGTCGCCAAACACGGATGCCACCATCATGATGCTGTAAACAGAACGTTGATTCATCCGAAAGAATGAAGTTTTGCCATTCGTGCACCCAGGCTCGCCGTTGAGTACACGATCGCAGGCGCTCCTGCCTGTGGTGCAGCGTCAAGGGTAACCGCAGCCACGGTCTCCGAGCTGATAGTCCATGATGCTGCAAACGTCGTCGAACTATTCGTGCAGATACTTGTTGTCTTGCAAACGTCCCCATCTGATGACTCAGGACTCGAAACGTGGCTGCACGATCCGTTACAGCCACGCGGATAAGATGCCTGTCATCTCGACTGCTAGTTATACGAGGCCGTTGGGATCCAGCACAGCGTTCCCTATTACCCTCCTGAACCCACCGATTCCATATTCTGCTAACAGTCATTGGATCTCGACCATAGCGAGCAGCAATTTCGCGATACGATAAACCGCAATCGCGATAGGCTACAATCCGACCTTTATGAAAGTCGGAAACGTGATGGTACGTATTTCCCATCCTTACACGAAGCATCACAACAACGTTTCACAAGGCAACGCCAGTCAACTGCTGTGTGTGTTTGGGAAATCAGCACGTTGTATGTGTCGCCACTGGCGCCAATCTTGTGTGAATGTTCTGAAAAGCTAATCATTTGCATATCACAGCATCTTCTTCCTGTCGGTTAAATTTCGCGTCTGTAGCACGTCATTTTCGTCGTGGAGCAATTTTAATGGCCAGTAGTGTTTAAGGGCTGTTGTGGGAATATTCCACGATGTCCCATAAGAAATTCCGCATTGTTTCAAGCGAAATTGGCTGAGAAAAAAAGGGTTGCATTACTTATCAAACGCCCTCGTACTTGCGATGTAGACATTTAAAGGTTATTTTATCAATATTGGACTTTATGATGTAACGCTTTCCATTTCTGACAGTACATCTTAGATATGATAATTATACACTCGAAAAATTATTTGTACTATACATCATAATGCAAATGCGAACGCTGGTGTGGTACTATTTCTACTCCTTTAATTAAATAAATATACAGGGTGAGTCACCTAACGTTACCGCTGGATATATTTCCTAAACCACATCAAATACTGACGAACCGGTTCCACAGACCGAACGTGAGGAGAGGGGCTAATGTGATTGTTTAATACAAACAATGCAAAAATGCACGGAAGTATGTTTTTTAACACAACCTTACGTTTTTTAAATGGAACCCCGTTAGTTTTGTTAGCACATCTGAACATATAAACAAATACGTAATCAGTGCCGTTTGTTGCATTGTAAAATTTTAATTACATCAGGAGATATTGCAACCTAAAGTTGGGGCTTGAAACCTCCGACGTTCAGTTGTATGTTGTAACAAACACGGGCCATGGTCGGCGAGCATCATCTGCACGGACATGTTTACGATGACGACCGTGTTTACGAGTGTGGATGTGGTGCACTGTTGTGGTTTGGTCTAGCTGTCGCAGTGTCCGCATGTAGCGGTTGCTGCTATTGTTATTCTGCATTCGTCTCCGCACGCAGACCAACTGTAGTACACAGTGTTACCAGACATCTGTGATAGTGTAGTGTTGTAGGAACTGTGACCATGATGTATTCGAACTCTGAAAAGGCGGAGATGATACTCATCTATGGTGAGTGTCGACGAAATGCAGCTGAAGCCTGCAGGGTGTATGCAGAACGGTACCGGGACAGAGAGCATCCAACGTGCCGCACATTGCAAAACATCTACCGCCAACTGTATGCAACAGGTATGATCGTAGCACGCAAACGGGTCCGTAACAGGCCCGTCACAGGAGAAGCGGGCGGGTGCAGTTGGTGCGTTAGCTGCTGTTGCCATGAACCCACACATGAGTACAAGGGACATTGCGAGAGCCGGTGGACTGAGTCAAAGTAGTGTCATGCGCATACTGCATCGTCACCGCTTTCACCCGTTTCTTGTGTCGCTACATCAGCAATTACATGGTGATGACTTTAATCATCGAGTGAAAATCTGTCAATGGGCATTAACAGAGAATGCGTTGCAGTTCTGTTTACCGATGAAGCGGGTTTCACAAACCACGGGGCAGTGAGTCTACGGAACATGCATTACTGGTCCGTGGACAATCCTTGCTGGCTAAGACAGGTAGAGCGACAGCGACCGTGGACCGTAAATGTATGGTGCGGAATCATTGGCGACCACCTCTTTGGTCCTCACTTCATTGCAGGAGCCCATACAGCTGCTACATACATCGCGTTTCTACGGAATGACCTGCCAACGTTGTTCGAAAATGTCCCACTGGAAACGCGTCGTCGTATGTGGTATCAGCATGATGGTGCACCTGCACATTCCGCAATTAACACTAGGCTGACCCTTGACAGGATGTTCGACGGGCGTTTCGTAGGACGTGGAGGACGCATTAATTGGCCAGCCCGTTCTCCTGATCTTATACATCTGGACTTCTTTCTGTGGGGTACATTAAAGGAGACTGTGTACCGTGATGTGGCTACAACCCCAGAGGATATGAAACATTGTATTGTGGCAGCCTGCGGCCAAATTACACCAGATGTACTGCGGCGTGTACGACATTCATTACGCCAGAGATTGCTATTGTGTGCAGAAAATGATGGCCACCACATTGAACATCTATTGGCCTGACATGTCGGGACACACTCTATTCCGCTCCGTAATTGAAAACGGAAACCACGTGTGTACGTGTACCTCACCCCTCATGGTAATCTACATGTGCGTCAGTGAAAAATACCAATAAAAAGGTGTTAGCATGTGGACGTAATGGGCTGTTCCAGTCTCTTCTGTACCTAAGGTCCATCACCGTTCCCTTTGGATCCCTACGCAATTCGGCGCTCTCCGACACACACGATCGAACAGCGGAGGAGTGGTACTCAAGCGTCAACTTTAGGTTACAATATCTGCCGATGTAATTAACATTTTACAATGCAACAAACGGCACTGATTACGTATTTGTTTATATGTTCAGATGTGCTAACAAAACTAACGGGGTTCCATTTAAAAAAAAACGTAGGGTTGTGTTAAAAAGCATACTTCCGTGCATTTTTGTATGGTTTGTATTAACCAATCACACTAGCCCCTCTCCTCACGTTCGGTCTGTGGAATCGGTTCGTCAGTATTTGATGTGGTTTAGGAAATATATCCAGCGGTAACGTTAGGTGACTCACCCTGTATACTCTTTGTTCATTGTACTTTATTTGATTAAGATGCTCTCCATAAAGATGGATACGTCGCGTGATGGCCTAATGTATCAAAGATAAGGCACAATGATGAGCTCAGAGAAGAACAAAAATACAAAACCTATGGCGCCTTACATACTGTCCAATATGAGCTCTCTTCCTTTCATTCTCGCCCTTTGTGACACAGTCAGTGTGTGTGCCAGTTTGTTTGTTTTCTCCGTGTGCGCGGGAGCTTTTGTGATCCTGCCTGTGCCTGCTTTTGTTGATTAGGCAGCTTCTGTGTGCATCGAGATTGTCGGGGGCAATGAAGCCGCGCTATATTGGGTGAGCGAACACGTGAAGGCCGCGCCAGATAAGTGGACACACCTGCTGATCACGTGACGGCCAGCTACGTCCGGCTGTAGTTGCCATGCCGCGGCTCGGCCTGTCAGTTTGACGTCGTCCGTAGCCAGTTTTACCAGCAACGTGGACGGCAACATAAAGCTGCAAAACAGATTATTACGGAGCCATTATCTCGGCGTTGATACTTGACAGTTTCATTTCAACTGCTTTGATTTTCCGCAGGAGTCCAGTCTCAGGCCTAAACTGCAGTGCTTAATTTTATTTTGTGTCTGTGTTCTTAAGTGATGGAGCGCAACTATGGTTTTCAGCTAAACTATCAGTCAAAAGACGACAGAGTGGAAGGAAATATTAGAAAATTGTTTAACATGATACTATAATGGTGCAACAATACTTGTTTTCCTGGGCGTGTGATTAATTAATTTAATTTGTTTCCACAACCAGGTTTATCGCAATTCGTCAGTCCTTTAATCTGCACCGACACACCTTCGTCTGGAATATTCAGTTAAAATTAGAAGTGAATATCGGTGCAACAGCAACTACGTCTGTTTTTTCAAACACTGTAACGCACGATTATAGTGTTTTATACAAGAAATAAAGTGCCATGGGGCATAATAAAAACCCAACTTCGTAATTTGAAAGAGTGATTAGAGATTGCAGATCAGCAAGTTTGGCTTAGGAATCCTACAGATTGTGTTCATCGTTTTATCGTGTACATATGGTGTGCCACTTTATCACGGTTGATTCCGTGCACATTGTGATTATCTATCTGGAGCGTTGTCGCTGTCTAGCAGTTGTCGACGTGTCATTAACACAGTCTTGACTAAATTACGGAAACGTAACTTTTTCCCCAACGAAGAAACACATTTTAGTAATAATACTGTAAAATATGTGACAAGCATAAATTTTTCTCATTGAACACTGTCGTGCGGGCCGTAGTGGCCGAGCGGTTCTAGGCGCTACAGTCTGGAACCGCGCGACCGCTACGGTCGCAGGTTCGAATCCTGCCACGGGTATGGATGTGTGTCATGTCCTTAGGTTAATTAGGTTTAAGTAGTTCTTCGTTCTAGGGGACTGATGGCCTCAGATGTTAAGTCACATTAGTTCTCAGAGCCATTTGAACCATTTTTTGAACACTGTCAGCATCTGGTCTTTCTGCTAAAGACAAATGTTAATGTATTAATCAATAAATAAATAAATTAGGAAAAAATCGATATTGCGCTTAGCTCGCAGGCGATATTAAAAATGTTATTACAGGTATTGAGTCGCTACTAGAAACAGGTCTTCACCGGTAATTTCTGTGCTAATAAATATTCAGCTGGGAACGTAATTTCATATTATACTTCCTATCATGCAGAGAACAAGAGAGACGTTTGCTTTAGAATTTCGTGCTCGCATAGAAGTGGACAATGATTGGCCGTGGAAGATTTTGTGGACAGACGAAACTCACTTCCATCTGGCAGGATATGTCAATACACAGAATTGTCGAATATAGGCAACGGAAAATCCACACGAAAATCAACCAGAACCACTTCATCCTGAAAAGGTCACTGTGTGGTGCAAGTTTACGACATTATTTTTCATAGGGCCATGTTTTTTCGAAGAGACAGGTGCTTCCGGACCTGCTACCTGTACAGTCAGTGGTAAGCGCTATGAGTGTCTTTTGGGCTATCACGTCGTTACAGCTCCCCAAGATCGTGGATGTGTGGATGGGATTATTTTTATGCAAGATGGCGCACCTCCGCACATTTCAAATCCAGTTAAGCAGCTGCTGGAGGGCCATTTCGGAAATGCTAGAATTATCAACCGCCATTTGCCTACAGCCTGGGCGTCCCGATCACCTGATCTTCATCCGTGTGACTTACGGCTGTGGGGCTGTCTGAAAGATGTTGTGTTCAGTGTTCCGATTGCAAACTTAGCTGCACTGAAGGCACGCATTGAGCAACTCATTCTGAACATGACCCAGGAAACACTTCGATCAGTTGTGGAACATGCTGTTTCTCCCTTTCAACCTGTTGGAGAAAACGGTGGACAGCATATTGTTTTGCGCCAGTGAGTGTAAATTAATAATCCGATTCGATTTTGATTTATGCTTTTTATTTGGTTTTTTAGCTTCAGGACAATTAAAAACCGATGTGAGTGATGTTTTTTATGCGGGTTTTGGCCTCAGGACCCTACAATATATTTTCCCCCTTGTCCGATAATATTTATTACCCATTTGACGTCTTTCTGACCAGTGGTGTTATTTCTATAGCGGTTTGAAAGTTTGACTTTAATTATAATCACCAGGTACTTACAGTATCACGTATTGATAAAATATCACTACTTGTATCAGACAGAGAAGCGGATGAGGTTAAAGCTTTGATATCAGTGGAATTTCTGGATGGTTGGTATTTAGATCTAGAAATGTACTGATGTTTGCATATTCTGCTGTGTGAACATGGAAATTTTCCCACTGTAACGACGGTGCGATAACAGAACATTAAAACATTCTTTAGTCATTTGAAGTAATACCTAGCATCAATACTTCAGGCTAAAACTGAAAAATATATGTATTTGGTTTTCTCTTTCTCGTAATGAAATGGTTTTATGAAACTGTTTTGCGGATCTTGGAGGACAGGACTGTATTGAATGAATACAACATAACGTACAGAGACCTAAGTGTACACTCGCAATAGCGGTCGCAGCACTTTTTAGATAATATTTTACGGTTCTCCATTCTGCATGAATACGACACCAATGAAAAGTTTACCATTGCTGAAAGGAAATTTGTTTACGCACAATATTCTGTGTTTTTTTAAAGAAATCCCATAATGTTGACCCGTAAATGAAACATTTTTAACTGTAGGTCATCTGATATGCTCAAGGTTAACGGGCACCAAGAATTAAATGAATGGTGGACCTGTACCATAACGTCAACATCATTTATGTATAGGGGTTCTACAATTACACTTCGCTTCAGTTGGTCGCAAGTGGCTATTGAACAAGAGTTAAATGCGGCACTTGGGCATTTGGACTACACAGTCCACTGCCATTGTTGAGACGACCAGTCAAAGTCTGAATAACCCCTTCTGCAACGCGAACCGCTGCGAGTCATGCACGAAGATAGTCACTGACTTTCTGGAAGGTACCGAAATATAGGTGGAGCCACGGTATTTGCAGTGCTGTGGCCAGCTGCTCTAGGTTTCTCGGTTTCAGATCCATGGGCGGACGGCATAGTGTCAACTGGGCTTAAATCCGGCTGGGGGCCAGGGAGGGGGGTGGACGGGGAGTGGTACGGTAGACTTATCCTGGTGCTCTTAGAACCAAGCACGTACACTGCGAGCTGTGTAACACTTTGCATCGTACTGTTGGTAGATGGTATCGAGCGGAGGAAAAACTACCTGCATGTGGGGATGGAGATGGTTCCCAGTGATGGATGCATACTTGCACTAATACATTGTGCCTCCCACAAAGACGAGATCAATCTGGGAGTGCCATGAAAACTTTCCCCAGAGAATAACGCCCGTTGCTTCGGCCTCGACCCTTCCGACGATTGTTGCAGGGTGTTTGACAACTGTGCGATGTAGCATGAGATGTGATTCACCTGAAAAGGGCACCTCTCGCCACTCAGTGGATGTTCAGTTGCGATACTGGCGTGCAAATTCAAGCATTCGTCGCCCGATGAAGAACAGACAGCATTGATGCATGTAAGACGCCTGTTTCGGAGGTCGATAAGCAGCAGTGTTTGCTGAACAGTCGTTGAGGAGGCAATGCTGGCAGCCCTTGGTTCATCTGGGTGGTCAGTTGCTCCACAATTGCACGTCTATTAGCCCACACATTTTTCCACATCTGTGCACCACCCTTGTCATCTTCAGTCCGTGGAGCATCACATTGAATCGGGGCCGGTTTTGGATAACGCTGCTTTGGAAATGCTTTTACTCTTGGCCCAAAAGTCAATGATCATTGGAAAAGGGCACAAATCATCCCCGTTTTCAAGAAGGGACGTCGAACAGATGTGCAGAACTATAGACCTATATCTCTAAAGGCCGTCAGTTGTAGAATTTTGGAACACGTATCATGTTGGAGTATAATGACTATTCGTCCACGAGAGTCAGAGGGCCATTGCCAGGCAGATGCCGTGTTTCTTGACTTCCGCAAGGCATTTGGTACAGTTCCCCACAGTTGTTTAGTGAACAAAGTATGACTATCAGACCAATTGTGTGAGTGGATTGAAGAGTTCCTAGATAGCAGAACGCAGCAAGTCATTGTCAATGGGGAGAAGTCTTCTGAAGTAAGAGTGATTTCAGGTATGACGCAGGGGAGTGTCGTTGGACCGTTGCTATTCACAATATATATAAATGACCTTGTGGATAACATCGGAAGTTCACTGCTGTAGTATATCGAGAGGTTGTAACAATGGAAAATTGTACTGAAATACAGCAGGATCTGCAACGAATTGACGCATGGTGCAGGGATTCACAGTTAAATCTCAATGTAGAGAAGTGTAATGCGCTGCGAATACAGAGAAAGATCTTTTATCATTTAGTTACAATATAGCACGTTAGCAACTGGAAGCAGTTAATTCCATAAATTGTCTGGGACTAGGCATTTAGGAATGATCTAAAATGAAATGACCATATAAAATTAATCGTCGATAAAGCAGATGCCAGACTGAGATTCACTGGAACAATCCTAAGGAAATGCAGTCAGAAAACGAAGGAAGTAGGTTACAGCACACTTGCTCGCCCACTGCTTGAATACTGCTCGCCGGTGTGGAATCCATACGAGATTGGGTTGATAGAAGAGACAGAGAAGATGCAGCGGAGAGCAGCGCGATTCGTTACAGGATCGTTTAGTAATCGCGAAAGCGTTACGGAGATGATAGATAAACTCCAATGGAAGACTCTGTAAGAGAGACGCTCAGTAGCTCGGTACGGGCTTTTATTGAAGTTCGAGAACATACCTTCACCAAGGAGTCAAGCAGTATATTGCTCCCTCCTACGTATATCTCGCGAAGAGACCATGAGGATAGTATCATAGAGATTAGAGCCTACACAGAGGCATACCGACAACTTTCTTTCCTCGAACAATACGAGACTGGAATAGAAGGGCGAACCGATAAAGGTACTCAAGGAAGCCTCCGTCCCTTCCCGTCCGGTGGCATCGATGTAAATGTAGATCACGACATTTCGGGCGTCAGATAAATCGTTCCATTTGCGCTTTCCAACAATGACTGCACTATTTTCGCTTCTCCTGGACAAGCTTTGTATAATCTCTGCTGCTAGCGCTGTCACCTGCTGTCTGTGCGTGGTTACTGCACATTGGCGTCGAATTCAGGCTTTCGTCATGCTAATGTAACTGGACCGTGAGTGATAAAGCAGCATCTCGTAAGGATAACAATACACATTGTAAAAGTAAGTATAACCTTAGGGATATTTCACTCTGCGCATCAAAGTGCGATTGTGCAGTTTTCATAGTCACTCCCTTACGAATACTGATACCTACAGGATCACAATAAGCAACGCCAAGACGCCAAGCACCTGCCCATGGTCCAATGAAGCACGACATGCTGGACGAAAGTATAGGTTTATTACTTTCATTTCAGTGCAGCTGAATGAAAACTCCATTGAAACACTGGCAGCGATTTTCAAGTAATTAATTTATCATTTCTTCAGTATATCTTGGTCAAAAGATCTAATGAATACATTAGTGATAATGCCACGTGGCAAACTTGAGTGCTGGACTATGTTCAAACACAAATTACTTGATTCTAGAGCCGTGAGCCTTTGGACCAAGACTCAGCTTCTTCCCTGCCAGACCCTGCAGGGTCTCTTCCACGATAGTCCTCTGACCGCGAAAGAGATCCAGCACCTAGGTTTCAGATGGGTATATACGCTCATCGCAGAAAATAATATGCATGGAGAAGTAATGAATGAATTCTCTTGCTGGTAATCACTTGTTACGATTCAATGATGATGTATGCTTCCCATAAGACGTTTTTCACAGTGTTCAATGCAACGAAGGTAGACTGTCACAGGCAAAGAGTATTTATCGCCAAATAAGTCGCCTAGTATCAAATACATAACTCAACTTCAAAAATAGATGTCAGGAAGCATATATCTTAAGTAGAGCACTGGATGGCAGTGAATAATGGACTATGGGAAAATCTGAAACATGAAACAATTGTTTGAGATGTGTTGTTACAGAGGGTGCTGAAAATTAAGTGTACTGATAACAAATGAGAAGGGTGTACCAGAACCATCGAAGAAACTAATATATGTAAAAGTTTTGTTACAAAAATGATTGACTGAATATGTGATGAAAGAACAGAGAAGAACGTCCTTAGTACTAGGCTCTGCAAAGGGAAGAAATTGTAGGGAAAAACGGTTTAGAATAAAACAAATAATTGAGGACGTTGATAGTAGGTTCTATTCTAAAATGATTGACACAATAGGAAATAGTGGTCAATCGCATTAAACCATCTAGGACAATGACAAAGAAAAGGGCAGATCCAATGACGTAAATTCTCCGATTACTTTCATCCAGAATGTGCTCAGAGTATCAACCATTGGGTAAAGCAGTCATCGACATTTTGTTTGATTTGATTGTAGTCGTGCTTTACACCTTACCATTGAGCAATCTGACACCACGTCACCCACCATGATGAAGTTGGAGTGCAGGGACAGAAAAGGTTACAGTTGTAAACTTCGCAGACCAACGAATTTACGACTTGCTATTTATGACAACCCCACATAAAGCTACTTTTCCAGAAAAACGGCTGTTCAGTATTCGCGCCACCATCACCGAATCTGAGACTGAGTGAAATGCGATTTTAGTTACGTCATTGGGCTCTCATTCGAAGGAGCGGGGTTTGAATCTTCAGATTTAGAATTTCTGGAGTCTGGCTATCACCTAAATCGAATATCGGGTTTGTTCCATTGAAATGACGACAACCGATTATGAACCAAATTCTAATCTAAGTCGTCATGTGTACACACTAACACAAAAAAGGGGTACCACAAATGAATTATCAGAACAGTACAAATCTTGAGATGTGATGTACGTGTACAGGCAAACAAATGATTACAATTTCACAAACACTGGGTGACTTATTGATAGGAAAGAGCTTCAGAAATTGAGCGAATCAATAACCCATTGGTCCACTTCTCGCCTTTATGCAAGCAGTTATTTGAGGTGAAATTGATGGGTAGAGTAGTTCGATGTCCCACTGAGGGACATTGTGCCAATTTCTGTCCAACTGCCGCGTTAGACAGTAAAAATCCCGAGCTGGTTGGAGAGCAAAGCCGTATCCATAATGTTCCAGGCGTTGGGAGCGATCTGCTGACCTTACTGGCCGAGGTAGGTTTTGGCAAGCACGAAGACGAACAGGAGAAAACCCGCCGTGTGCTGGCTAGCATTACCTTGCTGTAACCTAAGGGCAGAGTGGCTCGCCATGAAGGGCAACAAAACTGGACGTACAACGCGAACATCGTCGACGTACCACTGTGCTGTAACAGCGTCAAGGATGACAAGCAAAGGGGTTCCGCTATGAAATAAAATGTCACCCCAGACCAACAATCCTGGTTGTCAGGCCGTATGGCGGCCGACAGTCTGGTTGGTATCCCACTGCTGTGGGGATCATTTCCAGATACGTCTTCGCTGGCTATCGGGAGCGCAGTTCGAAGCGGGATTCATCTCCGAAAATTCTGCGGCAGTCTGTAGGATACCAGGCCGAATCTGCTCGACACCACTGCAGACGGGCTTGTTGCTGTATACAGGGTGGTCCATTGATAGTTACCGGGCCAAATATCTCAAGAAATAAGCACCAAACGAAAAAAACCGACAATGAACGAAACTCTTCTAGCTTGAAGGGGGAAACCAGATGGCGCTATGGTTGGCCCGGTAGATGGCGCTGCCATAGGTCAAACGGATATCAACTGCGTTTTTTTAAAAATAGGAACCACCATTTTTATTACATATTCGTGTAGTACATAAAGAAATATGGATGTTTTAGTTGGACCACTTTTTTCACTTTGTGATAGATGGCGCTGTAATAGTCACAAACATATGGCTCACAATTGTAGACGATCAGTTGGTAACAATTAGGTTTTTTAAATTAAAACACAGAAGGTAGGTACGTTTGAACATTTTATTTCGGTTGTTCCAATGTGATACATGTACCTTTGTTAACTTATCATTTCTGAGAACTCATGCTGTTACAGCGTGATTGCCTGTAAATACCACATTAATGCAATAACTGCTCAAAATGGTGTTCGTCAACCTCAATGCATTTAGCAATACGTCTAACGACATTCCTCTTAACAGCGAGTAGTTCGCCCTCCGTAATGTTCGCACTTGGATTGACAAATCGCTGACGCATGTTGTCAGGCGTTGTCGGTGGATCACGATAGCAAATATCCTTCAACTTTCCCCACTGAAAGAAATCCGGGGACGTCAGATTCGGTAAACATTCGGGCCATGGTATGGTGCTTCGACGACCAATCTACCTGTCATGAAATGTGCTATTCAGTACCGCTTCAACTGCACGCGAGGTATGTGCCGGACATCCGCCATGATGGAAGTACATCGCCAATCTGCCATGCAGCGAAACATCTTGTAGTAACATCGGTAGAGCATTGCGTAGGAAATCAGCATACATTGCACCATTTAGATTGCCATCGACAAAATGGGGGCCAATTATCCTTCCTCCCATAGTCCCGCACCCTACATTGACCCGCCAAGGTCGCTGATGTTCCAGTTGTCGCAGCCATCGTGGGTTTACCGTTGCCCAATAGTGCATATTATGTCGGTTGACGTTACCGCTGTTCGTGAATGACGCTTTGTCGCTAAATAGAACGCGTGCAAAAAGTTTGTCATCGTCCCGTAATTTCTCTTGTGCCCAGTGGCAGAACTGTACACGATATTCAAAGTCGTCGCCGTGAAATTCATGGAGCATAGAAATATGGTAGGGATGCAATCAATGTTGATGTAGCATTCTCAACACCGACATTTTTTAGATTCCCGATTCTCGCGCAATTTGTCTGCTACTGATGTATGGATTAGTCGCGACAGCAGCTAGAACACCTACTTGAGCATCATCATTTCGCCCACCCTGTAGAGTTCAAAAATAGTCGGCGCAAGGATGCCGTGAGCTCTGCCCCCTTTCTGTGAGTGACTGTCAATGCTCCTTAGGGTCACTGGAGCATCAGTTTCACGTCATCATCGATGATAATGATGTCTCCGGGGATCTGAATACCTCTCTGTCGCTTTCTCGGGCCTCACGTTCAATCGTCTCTCTAGCTTGACCGCTCCGTTCTTTACGCTGTGTTCATCCATAGTTCACCCATTCCTGCCGACATGTCGAATAAAGGCTTCGCTCCTATTCAAGTGTCGAGTGATCCGCCGATTACTAAGAGTGACTTCTTCGAGCTCAAAAACGTGTTCTCTCTCCAGTGCTGGCCTCTACATTTATTGTTTTAGATTGTTTGTAAATTAATTGTTTGTAGGTTTCCAGAAGGCTTTTGACACCGTTCCTCACAAGCGTCTTCTAACCTAACTGCGTGCCAATGGAATAAAGCCTTAGTTGGCAACTGGATTCGTGATTTCCTATCAGAAAGGTCATAGTTCGTAGTAACAGACGGAAAGTCAACGATTAAAACAGAAATAACATCCGGCGTTCCCCAACGAAGTGTTATAGGGACTCTGTTGTTCTTGATCTATATTAACGACATAAGAGAAAATCAGAATAGTGTCTTAGATTGTTTGCAGATGATACTGTCATTTACCGTCTTGTAAAGTCATCACATGATCAAAACGAATTGCAAAATGATTTAGATAAGATATCTGTATGGTGCAAAAAGCCGCAATTGACCCCGAATAAAGAAAAGTGTGAAGTCATTCACATGAGTACTAAAAGAAATCCGATAAATTTCGATTAAGCGATAAGTCACACAAACATGAAGGCTCTAAATTCAACTAAATACTTAGGGAGTACAATAACAATTAACCTAAATTTGGAATGATAGCGTAGACAATGTTGTGGGTAGAGAAAACCAAAGACAGCGCATATGCATTGGCAGGGCACTTTGAAGGTGCAACAGGTCTACTAAAGAGACTGCTTACACCACGCTTGTCCGCCCTATTCTGAAGCACTGCTGTCCGGTGTGGGATCTGCCTCAGGTGGAAATGACGGATGACATCGAAAATTTCAAATAAGTGCGGCTCGTTCTGTGCTATCGCGAAATAGGGGAGATAGTGCCACAGACATGTTACGTGAATTGGAGTGGCAATCATTAAAACAAAGGCGTTTTCCGTTGCGATGGGATCTTCTCATGAAATTTCAATCACCAGTTTTCTCCTCCGATAGCGAAAACATTCGGTTGGCACTTACCTACATAGGGAGAAATGATCATCACGATAAAATAAGAGAAATCAGGGCTCGCTCAGAAATATTTAAGTGCTCATTTTCCCGCGCGCCGTTCGAGGATGGAACGGAAGAGAGACAGCTTGAAGGTGGTTCATTGAACACTGTGCCAGGCACTTTATTGTGAATACCGGAGTAATCGCGTAGATGTAGATGTTCAGGCGACTGTCTGCGAGGTACATCTACTGTCCAATTAGGCAGGCGGAATGAAGTTTGCAAAGACCTTATGTCCAGGTATCGACATGTTCCCTGTCTGCTATGCTTGCCAGCTGGGCGGTAAAATTGCACTGCAGCGTCACACATTCATCCATCGGCAGACAAAATCTACAATTTTGCATTTTTCATCTATACCTGTGTGAATATTAATTTTTAACCAGTCTGCATAACTCCTTTGTGGTGCGTCGCTATTTTTAGGCTAATTTTCCCTTCTGTGCACCATTTTACGGTAGTGCTACTTTTATGAATCAGTTCCTTGATTGTACAATAAACATTTTCTCAAAGATTCCTGACCCACCTATAGCTATACACAAAAGAAGTACAAATAAATCTTGCATATTTAAATTTTGTCACATTTCCCATCGCTTTTTGTATAATTGTATTGAAAATAGGGAAGACATGAAAGCTTCATGTACTAGCAACCGGCTTACAATTAGTATTCCATGGCATTTAAACAATCGAAAGTCTTAGCTTGTAGCGAGCATTTTTAGATTTAACTCCTTATCAACTAATGTGTACAAATACGAATAAGTGTATATACCTATGAGTCTTGAATTCATTGGATAAGAACGCTGATTGCGAAAGACGAGGGCGTCGGCTCGAGGACCGATATGGTACAAAGATGTAATACTTAAGAAGTTTCACAGTAGCCAGCTTCCTGGAGAACAGTAACACATACGTTGAGTAAATTATTTTTATAACAGGAAGCAATATTTTAAACGTGCTGCTGAATCATTGACATACGTAAATACTAAAGTAAGCAAAATAGATATTTCTCTGGTAAACGTTGGATCATTAATGCCAGTAGTGAATTGACAGGTGCTCGGTAGGAGAATGCTCAGTGATCAAAAAGCAATAATTATATACACCAAAGCAAAAAGAGACACAGACACATCAAAACAGACAAGGCTTCTGCTACGCAAAGCAAACTGCAAAACTAAGGCACGTGATTGAAAAATTTCCTCTCTGTGTCACCCGAGGAAGCATAAATTACAGACCTCACTTTCTTACAGAGGTCTTACAGAGGGCACAAGCTACAGCAATACCTGCAATACGCGGCGCACCCAAACAAAGGGCACCATTGTCAACACTATTAACAAACTAGGAGAAGAAACACGTGATAAACGACGATACTGCCAAAACTCAGACAGCACAGGTTACCGCGACGCTAAAACGCGATACAAAAAAGACGAACTATATCAGACGAGGAAAGACCACTGGGACATATATGTTAGAACACACTTACAGAACAGTTTCTGTGGGGAGCCGTTTAAACAGCAGACTGAACGTACTGTCAACACTGAAAAAACAGTTGGTGGTAGCACAGGAGCCTGGATACACACACCACAGTATCTCGTTAGCAAACTGCTTCCTGACGATGAGCAGACTCGGAACAACCTACTGAACTTCACACCTGCCTTTGGAGACTACCAGATGACAAATACGAAAATAAGGTACCACCATCCCCTTTGGTCACGAGGAAGTTGCATTGGCAAATACACAAAATAAGGAACAAAAAGTCTCTGGACCCGGATAACATCCACCCCGAAACCACCAAACAAGCTGCTCGACTTACCGCACTATATCTGACAAACTTCGTGAATGATGCTTTATTGGAAGGACGGATACCGAATATGGGTGGTTAATGCAGTTCTAATCAAGAAAGCAGAGGACAAGATCCTGATTGACCCTAAAACATTCACACCTCTTTAACATTCTCCTAAATGTACGGGAGAGATGGCAGCCCAGTGAGATCACACGTATTTTTCTTCATCAAATAAAAGAACTTATTTGAGAGAAAATAGTATCAAATTTAAATTTTCTTTCTTTCGTATACTTGCTGTAGTGTCCGTTCTCGTCACAAAACTGAATATTAGCGTCTCATTAGAGCTTGTTCTTGAAAATCGTCGAGGTATCTGAAATCCCGATAATCGCGACGTAACCCGAAATTTTGCGTGACATAAACACAAAAATTCTATTCAAGTTTCTTTTATAGTGCAAAATTCGTTAATAAAAGACAGCTACTAGTGTCATCAGTGTCTATAGTCGCAATAAATGTGTAATTAAACTTTTCTACACGGTATTCACCTAACACATTTCGTATTGTTTACTATTTAGATAGTCATGATCTAGGCCTAAATTTTCCGAGTTATAAACGTTTAAAAACCTTACCAAACACGCTTGATAAAGCAAATTCTCTGGTAGCAAAGTAATTACCAATTCATTCTTCTGTCACTGTATCTCTAAATCAGTACAGAAACAACCGCACATAAGATCTTTGTGTCTTTTTCTGTTTACTTACAGCTAATCTCGTGTCCATGACAAATTTAAAACATTGCTTTTGTCGCAATCAAGTGGTGTCTTATTTCTCCCTGAGTTACTGACTTACCTCCATCAGTGGCAGCAGCAGCGCTTATCGATACTAGTACTGCTGTACCATCTATGGTGCGACAGCTATAGTTCCGTGTGGTGCTGGGTGTGCAGTCGATCGGCTGGGACAGAGTATCGAGGAAGTTGCCACGACACTAGATCAGGTCGAGACGGCTGATGGCGTGCACGCGCCGTCGGATTGTAAGATGCTAGCTGCGAGAGCTACGAAGTTCGTTGTCCACCGAACCTGGACACCGAAGTTGAGTGATCAGTTAACCTGTTACGCAACCTCAACTGCTGTGACATCTCTTCGTTCATTGCCGGTTGTTGCTTCCTGGGCTGTTCTGGCTAGCAGCAATGTATGGTGTATTTATTGGAGTTGGCGAAATTTGGCAACCGTCTTCCTGTATGGTCTTTAACTATTTTATTGGTTGTTACTTATCGTTGAAGTGCACCAGCAGTATTTCCTGCCTTGTGGCCATTAACGCCCCAGTTGCCTGCCCTGGTGGTTAGCGTAGTTTTCTGTTAGTGTGTTTCCCTCACCGTGTTGCTGTGTCTGGCACGAAGTGTAGTTCGACAGCCTTTTAAGTGGTTTTTTTTCTCATAAGAGTGGTTATTGTTCCTTGGTTGTTTTTAGATGCCAATTTCGAAGATGTAGTGCAGCTGGTATCTTTGTCCTCGGCGGATATTTTCCATTGTCGTACCACTGGTCGGGTGGAAGGGAATTGATTAGGTTGTTGGTCATTCCTTCAGCTGTCCCAGGGTCGGGTTGCCATCCAGTTATTTAACCTTACTCTTGGCCGTCTGCCTCTCCTCGCCTCATGTTAGAGCTAACTGCTCAGGCTGACCCTTGGAACACTTCTGAGCACTACTGTTGTCTTGGTTTTAGATTGTGATTTTCATTTTAGTCAGATGTACTATGTGAGGCCTTCAGCCATCTATTAATTTAGTTTGTTTTAATTTTAAAATAAGGCCTTCAGCCGACTTAAAATAAAATTTGAAGACTGACTTGTTAAAAAGTAAATTTTAAAAGTTTGTTCTACCTGAAATTCTTGTTATCCAGGCCTTAAGACCTGAGTTGTTCAATGTTCAATCTGTGGCCTTCAGCCAAACTTTTACGTGTAATATTTTAAAGATAAGGCCTTCATCTGTCTTAAATTAAAATTTTGAAACTTGATTTTTTAAAATTATTTTTTAAAATATTTGCTCTATTTGAAATTCTTGTTATCCTAGCCCTAAGCCGTGAGTTGTTCAATGTCTTATGTGTGACATTCAGCTGAGAATTGACGAGAAATATTTTTTTTGTAAGTAAGGCCTTCAGCCGCATGTATTCTTTAAAGTAATTTTTATAACTTGTGTTCAGGCTTTCAGCCGTTCTTGTTTTTGGTGTGGTTTTGGGCCTTCAGCCCAGGAGGTATTTCAACTTTTCTTCACTAGGCCTGCAGCCATATTGCTTTAATTTGATCCTTTTAAGGCAATGTGTAATTAGGTGGTTCTTAAGAAAATGAAGTTTGTGTGTTTTGTGCAACTACCAGTAACAGATTTCAGCCCCCCTCTACAACCATAACCTGATCCGCTCTATCCTGCGAAATCTGATTTCAGTGGGAGCTGTTAATAGGGAAGTGAATAGAGGGATTTGTTGTCAGTCTTGTAGGATACATTTTCACTGTGGTGCGATGGGATTCTGTGGGGAGAATTAATGGGAGAACAAAAGAGGCTCTCTCCTGGAACAGCAGCGTTTGCAGTAGGAACATTTTGATTGGAGAACAGGAGAGGTAAATCTGTGTCCTTCAAGCACAATTGGTGGTAGCAAGGAAGGAACTGGTAAGGATCAAGGTAGATAGGGAGGAGGAGTGTGGTTGGGAACTGGCATCTGGTAGAAGGATAGGAAGAAAGAGAACTCAATCTGACAGTTTTATCATCATCACTAAAAACATCTATCTACCAGTGCCAGAGATGAGTGTAGAAGAGCCTCTGTTAGAACAATGAGCAGGAAATCTGCAGCACACCTCACCCAAGGCCGAGAAGCCTAGGACTGTACAAAATGTTAGGAACAAGAAAGTGGTGCTGCTAGGTATTAGCCATAGGCGAGGTGTAGGCCCTCAATTACAGGAAACTTTAGGAGCAGCGTACCAGGCTACCAGCATCTTCAAGCAAAATGCAAGGCTAATTCATATGATAGAGGACTTAGGGTCTTTATGTAAGGACTTTACAAAGAAGGACGATGTACTGGTAGTGGGTGGTGCGGGAAACAGTTTGGACAGGGATGGGGTATGTGACGTAGAACAAGATAGCTTCCCTGACTCACGGCACCAACGTGCGCTTTGCTGAGCTCTTCTGGCGTCATGATAGCCACACCTTGATGGAGCTGCGAGATGAATCAACTTGGGGTTAGGGATGGTTCTGAGAGCAAAAAACTTTGCTCCTGTTTCTCTGGTGCACATCGGGACTATCAACAGATAGGGCTTCACTAGGCATGGCCGAAACCTAAACAGGACTGGGAAGGGAAGATTGGTACAACTGATTCTTAAAAATAGAGGGTGGATCTCAGGCCACACATGGTCAATTACCAGTTGTCATTGGTAGGCAAAGTACCTCTTTTTTTGGATAAATCCAGACAACAGGTTCCCCTGCCTAAAGAAAACCCCCAGCAGTTTAAAAAATACTGAAACAATCACTCATATTTTAACGTTCCAAATACCACACATACCCGAAGTCACAAAGAAAAACAAACCGTTCTAAAGAGTAACATTGGGCATTTCACAGACTTAACAATCCTCCATCAAAACATACAATCAATAAAAAATTAAACTGAATTATTAAGAGTTTTGCTCAAACTTTTGAACTGCACAGTAGTCTGTGTTACTGAGCACTGGCGTAGAGATACAGAAATCCAACATGTAGTATTATCATTGCATAAAAGGGTATACTCATGCTGCAGAATTGCTTCAAAGGGTGAAGGCTCACACATTTATATCAGAAAAGGAACACAGTTAAAATCAAGACATGACCTCATTACAATAAGTGTTTCAAATGTCAGCTGTTGAATTAACAGGATTTGATATAGCCAAGACATAAATCATTTTGTGTGATTAGATCTCCCACCAGTAGTGTTGACACTGTTTTCAATAAATTAGCAGCCGTTATAGATAAAGAGTCAAGTACAACGGTCAACATAATTCTGTGTGTCGACGTTAATATCATTACTAATATCATAGATGAATCCAGCAGCACCCTCATAAATATCCTTCAAAGTTTTGGCTTGTCCTTATTGGTCAATAGTGCAACAAGGGTTACTACAGTGACTGCATCAGTAATTGATCGTGTGGCCACAAATATGGACAGTGGAAAATGTGATGTAGCTATAAAAGATCTAGGACTATCAGGCCATCTCTGTCAAATAACAACAGTAAAATGAGGCATTGAATCATTCCCTACTACAAGCTACTCAACTATAAGCCTACAAACGAAATCTATCAAAAATCAAAATCACACTTTTTTCCCAAAGTGGCAAAAAAAAGTTGTACTTGATGCTCTTGACAAAGATAAGTGTGCCACAGGCATATTTTTGGATCTTTCTAAGGACTTTGATACAGTCAGTCATAAGATTCTATTAAATAAATTAGAACATTAGGAATAAGAGGGGTAGCTAATGACTGGTTTCGATCATACATAGCAGATAGGGTACAAAGAGTAAACACATACTTCAAATAGATCTAAACATTTAGTAAAACATTTTTCACAATCATAATACATTAATACATGGGTTCCTCAAGGTAGCATATTAGGACCAATACTATTCCCAATATATATCAGTGACTTTCCCAGCAGTGTTACTAATAGTGAAGTAATTCTCTTCGCTGATGACAGCAATATTATAGTTACTAAGAAAACAACAGGACTCCTTGCAGAGACAGCAAATGAAACTCTGAAGGAAGTTTACTTATTTGAGAATAAGCAATAAAATGACATTGAACATGAAGAAAAATAATGTCATGAATTTCAGTTTGAAGAGGGAAAATGAAAATATCCAATTAAATGTAGATGGCACCTCTACAGACTGTGTAACAAATGCCTAATTTCTAGGAATGAATATTGATTCTCAGTTGAAGTGGTGTGAACACACACAGGTGCTTGGAAACGGAATGTCATCAGCATATTATTCCCTTAAAATCCTATAATCAATGTATAACATGCTGTGTCGTTTAGTTACAAATCATTCATATGTACACTCAACTCTTAGCTAAGGCATTGTTTTTTGCAGAACAATTGCTCAAAATATGAACACAGTTCTCAAACTCCAGAAAAGATCCATAAGAATAATAACAAAAAATTGAAGTAGTCTAGCTCATTGTGAAGATCTGTTCAAAACAGTGGTGATTTAAACTGCTCCATGTGAACACATTTACCAGTCAGTTGCAAGCATCAAAAATAACATTGGTGATTACAACACAAACAGCTCTGTCCATTACATGCAACAAGATAGACTCAACTTACATTTACCAAGAAAACATAAACGAAAAACTCAAAACCGCATTTTCTACCAAGGAATAAAACTGTACAATAAATTACCAAAAGAGATTAAAGATACTGCAAAAATACACTTATTTAAAAAGGCAGCTGAGAAGTAGCTGTTATGCAATACATTTTATACATTGAAGGATTATGTAGATAAAACAGGATATTTTTTTAAAGTTATACAACAACTTAATAATAATGAATATAAAACATCCAACATTCCATATAACACCTTCTTTCTTCCTTTTCTATGAAAACCTACCCCCAAGCTATCCATAGCACAGTACTAATACCTCTTTCCCTTCTAAGCTCAACATGTCACTCACTACAGAGGGGACGCTGACTCAGATTTTCAGGATGGCAAATGGGACGTTGCGGTACAGAAAATAGCTCAAAGATCACCAGTGTGTGTGTTTGTGTGTGAAGTGTTATGAAACAATGTGTGTATAGTGTGCACAGTGAATGATAGTGAGATATGAGTGAATAGTGTGGCATTACATTTTTTAATAAATTATTTGTAATAAAATTATTGTATACTAGGAGTAAATGTAATGATTTTCTCTAATTACAAGTGTGTAAATGTATGTGTATACGAACCAGACTATTTTAAATTGGTCTAAACTTGTAAATACTTTCACATGTCCTACATCTTTGCAAAATGAAATCTACAGATGAATAAAGCTAGTACTACTACTACTAGATTAGTCGACATGAGTTTGGGTTTCGACTAAATAAACCTATCGATGATGTAATAAACTGGGCCATAGACCATATACGACAAATACATAGTAGGAATCCTATTTGACATGACTGGTGCTGTCGATAGCTTTTGGTGGGTAGCGCTGTTTCCAAGACAGGGAGATGAGTATTCAGCTGGCTCTCTACAATAGTCTTAGAGATTATTGTATAAATAGAACAGTGGACTCGAGGAATAGTCGCCAAAAGTTACAAACTGAGTAACCAGTTTGTACGCACAAATCAAAATGCGGAACGATTTTCTGGAAATAGTCACAGAACCACTACTGAATGCACTAGGAGATAACGACATGACAAACTGGGTGGTTGCACATGCTGATGATCTTACGTTCAGATATCTTCAAATTCCAGGTCGCAATTAGAGTGTCAAGCCACATGGCTCCTAGCATTCACCCGTGAAAGCTGTACAGACAACAGACACAATACCAGCTAACAGAACTATTTACCTGCTACTAAGAGCCACGCTGGAAATAAATCCAATTGTAATGTTAAACAACATATCTATAAAATGTAAGATAAGACAAATTACCTCGGTTTTTATGTTGACGAACATTTACACTTGAACGAAAATGACAAACTAACAATTAACAAAGCAACGAAGCTCGTGCACAAACTCGGAAGACTAAGCTCTATACGATATAGACGATCACTACACGCAGTGAGGGCATATTGCACAGCAGTCCTTGTGTCAATAACTTGTTTTGTGTATAGTGCCTGGGCACATCGCCTGTGCTTAGGTAGGCAGAAAACCATTGTGAGGAGCCGGCCGCGGTGGCCGAGCGGTTCTAGGCGCTTCAGTCTGGAACTGCGCTACTACTACGGTCGCAGGTTCGAATCCTGCCTCGAGCATGGATGTGTGTGATGTTCTTAGGTTAGTTAGGTTTAGGTAGTTCTAAGTTATAGGGGACTGATGACCACAGCAGTTAAGTCCCATCATGCTCAGAGCCATTTGAACCATTTGAGCCATATAATCAACAAGCGGAAATTCAACAATTGGAGAACTAACACTGGGGAACTGATTCATGGCAGACAGAATGGGACACAACCGACAATCGAAGACATTGTCTACTCTTCCTTCCCCAGGATCCGAGAGCAGATGCATACGAAGTACATAAACCCAATACGTGACATGGTGCGCTTTCTAACAGGCTACGGTCTGTATGCTGTCCACTTCACCAGGTTTTGCCTAACATAGATTCACACTTGGGAATGTAGAGATAATTTCTCATCTGAACACACAGTGCTCATCTGCGATGTGTAAGACTGTGGTTAAGGAACCAAGACATGGCACAGCTAACATGCAGACAGGATGACTGGCACTTTATAAACAAACACAGTCACTGACTCGGATATAGTATATCACACACGCACACTCACAAGAGAACGAGATACACATACAAACATAGTAAAAGTAAGCTAAGATTTTCGAACGCTAAGTCGAACATATCTAATAAAGGTATATCAAACACATGGACAGTATACAGGGAAGAACTGTCACATTATATTTTAGTGAAATTCTTTTATATCTCTTACTTCCTCCATTAACTGCAAGTTTAATTTTAACTTAACTTATATACACATGTTATTATGTATATTATTTGTTATCATTGTCTACACAAGCAACAAAATTAAACAAACCAATTACATAAAGTTGTACTTTTTGTGTATTTTTTCTTTGGTTGTATCATCTTGCACAATGCTCATAAAAGGCCTAATAACAAAACTTAATTTATGTTACGTAACAGATAAAATCAGAAAACGTACTACCTGCTGTGTAATAACAGAGAGCTGATTTTTACTTGAGAGAAATGCATAAAATAATCACGCAAATGTAATTGTTAAGCGAAGCAATATAATAAAGTGACTCATGGACTTACATGTGTAAGTAGGCTGTTTAGGTTTTCTTATTGGTAACGCCACGTAGCGCTCTGTATAAAAAAAAACACTGGCTGTGCTGTGTGCAGTCAGTGGCTGGTTGGCATTGTTGTAATACTCGCCATTGTAGTGGCTGGATGTTAACAGCGTGTAGCGTTGCGCAGTTTGAGGTGAGCCGTCAGCAGTGATGGACGTGGGGAGAGAGATGGCGGAGTTTTGAAATTTGTAAGAATTGGTGTCATGAACTGCTATATATATTATGACTAGTGAGGTAAATACATTGTTTGTTCTCTATAAAAATCTTTCATTTGCTAACTGTGCCCATCAGTAGTTAGTGACTTCTGTAGTTTGAATCTTTTATTTAGCTGGCAGTAATGGCGCTCGCTGTATTGCAGTAGCTTGAGTAACGAAGATTTTTGTGAGGTAAGTGATTTGTGAAACGTATAGGTTAATGTTAGTCAGGGCTATTCTTTCGTAGGGATTTTTGAAAGTCAGATTGCGTTGCGCTAAAAATATTGTGTGTCAGTTTAAGCACAGTCGTGTATAAATTTTTCTAAGGGGACGTTTCACATGGAGAGGTCTGCAACGTTAGCATTGACATTTCAAAACAATCTATACGGTTGTTTGTTTTAGGGTCCAGAGTATCACACCATGCTTCCATTCACCCAATCATTGACACTCATTTGCGAGTAATAGAGAAAAAAATTCTTGTAATGCACTAGAGCCTTATAAAACCAAAGTAGCTAAGTTATTTGGATGATATTATAAAGGATGTGAGTTCCAATGCTATTTGAGTCATTCTATGTCTTCATTTATTTACTTTTTCTTCCGTTTTCATCGAAACAACTGCGATCATTACTATTATTGGATGATGGTTCGTATGAGTGTGTGTGTGTGTGTGTGTGTGTGTGTGTGTGTGTGTGTGTGTGTATGTGGTAGGAAATTTGTGGTAAGGCCTTATGGGACCAAACTGCTGAGGTCATCGGTCCCTAAACGTACACACTACCTAACCTAACTTAAACTAACTTACGCTAAGAACGGCACACACACACACACACACACACACACACACACACACACACACACACACACACACACACCCATGACCGAGGTAGGACTGGAACCTCCGACTAGAGGAGACGTGCGGACCGTGACAAGGCGCCTGATACTGCGCGGCTACGTGTGTGTGCGTGTGTGTGTGTGTGTGTGTGTGTGTGTGTGTGTGTGTGTGTGTGTGTTTACTTCGATAATTCAATTTCCTCACCGTATATTTTCGTTCATGTGGACGAGAAGAATTGATGTTATGAATGTATGTACGACCGATACCAGCCGAAAAATGCACATACTGTATCGAAAAATAACTTTTTTACACTACTACACAGTCAGTATGAATAGATTATTCAGTCTTTTGCTTTTTATTCCATAGATTTGTTTTGTCAATGTATATTTTAAATATTGCGGTAAATGGGTAAAAATTTTTAAAATCGCGTGGATAAAGATTCAAAATTAAAGAAGGATGAAAATGAAAAATGAGAGCAAGTAAGAGAGTTAACACGATAACTGAAATTAAATGTCTCAAGATTGGACTTGAGAAAAACTTATATTGAGGTCGATTAATAGAATAAATTAATAATCGCAGTTTTTTCGACAAAGATACAAAAAATTAACTTTATGTACTTGACGTGTTTCCAACCCACGACATTCAAAATACTTGTCAAGTAACTGAACCGCTAAACTGTTTTATTCGGTATTACTTTGTTTTTAGATCTCGATATAAATACATTTCACATTTCTTGAAAGCGAATAATATAAAATGTTTGTCTTTACCATCCTCACAAATAGCACCTCCTGGAACGGAAAAAATTAGAAGGAAGAAAATATAATTTTGTCAGAGTGGAGTTTAGTTACAAAACGTTTTGTCAGAAACGTAGGGCAGTTGTATAAAAAACGTCAGTAGAATGGAAACTCTAAATGACATCTTGCGCTTCTATCTTATTTGTAACTTCCGCTTACCACTTTTTTACTTTTTGTGTTGTTAGCCAAAAATGTCTTTTGCGGTAATTGAGCTGCAAGAAAGTATAAATAGGGACACTCTCCCATTGTATAAATTAATTAAAAAAGAATGTATCTTTAAAATGTTAGGTGTTACATGACTGCGTATATGTATAATTTCGGACTTGGTAGTATTTTCCATCTTTCCTCCGTTCGGTGGTCCTGGTAGCTTTTGTGTGTTGTATCTTTTTGTCTTACTACGAACATACGTATTATAAAAATGTATGTATGTTCTAAATCTGCTCCTGAACCACTGGATTGATTTCAGCCGAACTCGGAGTAGATATCACTTACTGTATGGAAAGAATTGCTTTTGGAGTGAGAACCACCTACCACTCAAAGTGTGGGAGTAGGCCTGGCAAAGGAACATTGCTCACGGCCCGAAAGTAGCCAGAATTTATTCATACATATTTGAGAATGAGAGCACTTTTACGCATTATTTCAAACCTTTTCAAGAGTTTTCTCGCTGACATCATCCGCAAAATGAAGAAAGGAGAAATGTTTACCGCTTATTGCATTTTCGCTGTTCATACAGTAAAACTACTGCGTCAGGTATGACATTAATATTTAGTACTCATGTTCTAATAAATCTGTTCCCAACAGATTTTGCATCCAAATTCACGTTGCAACGGAATGTACCAGCGATAATATATCATTATACGACACATAGTTAAGGAAATATGACGTCATAAACTATTATATGCGTGAAAAACTGCCGCATCATACACCACGTTTTAATTTATTAGTTCTTTACTACTAACTCTATTCGCATTACATTACGCAGACAGTATTCACATATACCACTCTCCGTACCTGCAAAAATATATCTCTGTTCGACAAATAGTTCTGGAGATATGTCATAAAAAGCACTGAGCTGCGTAGAAAAGAAACCGCAGTTAGTAATTCGCTAGAGACACAGTTGAAATATGTGTGCAAATGTGAGAGAAATATGGTAAATGTAGGCGAAAAGTATGTGACATGTGCGACCCCGAGCAAAACCCCATACAGAAACCCCCTCCTATAGTGCTGGATCGATTTCAACCATACTAACTAGTGATAAATATAGTGGGTGTGAGAACCACCAACTTCCCATTATTGTGGGGATGATAATAGGGTAATGGAGAGAGAAGTGAGGATAAGAGATGGACAGACAGATGTGAAGAGAAGTAAGAGATGAACAGAGAAAGGGGAAGCGATAAACAGAGAGAGGGGAAGGAGGAGATGGACAGAGGAAGAGGAAGAGAGGATGGACAGATGAAGGAAACCGAATGCGAGGAAGATACGGGCAGGAGGGGATGGGGGGAAGGAGGATGGACAGGGAGGGAGAAGGAGAAGAAGAAGGACTGAGAAGGTAGAGCCAGAGGAGGAGCCGATGGATAGAAGGTATGGAGCAAATGGGCAGACGGGGTTGGGGGAGCAGATGGACAGAGAACGTGGAAGGGGTTTAGCAGAGAGAGGAGAGAGGAAAATATGCTGAGAGAGTGGGGAGCAGGAGACACACAGAGAAAGGGTGACGGAGGAGACGGACTAAAAAGAGATTCGAAAAGATACATACCCGTTCAATGTTAGGTTATGTATAATTAAAATTTAACCACATTATTTTTTCACTTTTGGAAATGGAAAGGATCGAATGTCTAAGTAAATCAGTTTCCTGTTAGATAAGGCTTGTGGCTGCTCAAGCAGTATATTTGTACATTGCTGCTTTGCCAATTTTCAAAAGCCCATGTTTTTGAAGACACACGTATTCTGTGTATGGCGTCGTCACTCAAATGGTAATATTGACAGTATACGTTCTCAAATGGTTCAAATGGCTCTAAGCACTATGGGGCTTAACATGAGGTCATCAGTCCCCTAGACTTAGAACTACTTAAACCTAACTAACCTAAGGACATCACACACATCCATGCCCGAGGCAGGATTCGAACCTACGACCGTTGGAGCAGCGCGGTTCCGGTCTGTAGCTCCTAGAACTGCTCGGCCACAGCGGCTGGCAGTATAGATTCCCCTCTAGGTGGAATCTATGCCGTCGCTCAGCAGTTTGTGAAAGAGCGTTGATGAAGACGTATGAGTCAGAACGTATATCAGAAGCCACACCGGTCAGAGAGATTTTTCCAAGTAGCTTTCCAGTGCACATCTAGTATTTTAAATTGAATATGCCGTGCAACTCGTTTACTTGATGATAAAATTTCGATAATACTCTTTGTACGGTGACTGCTTCCTGTTTCCATTTTCTCTATAAACTGCTGAACATATTCGACAGATAGTGAAATATTCTTTGGTATTAGCCTTTGTGGCTCTGTTTCTCCAGACACGCACCCTTCGGCTTCCAAACGTGGAAAGCCTACACCATCGTTTTCAAATCTTTCTTGTTTTTGTGAGATTCTAATTGCTCACAATAAATTCTGAAACTTCTTTGTCACCTATAGATTCTTTTAAAAAGTCGATACCACAACTAGAAACCTTTCCTTATGATACAATATCCTTAAGTATGATTCCACATATATTTTCCGTGAAACCGTGGAACACCTAAATCACGAGATGCTGTTGAAACAATTCTTAAAAAAAAAAGAATACCAGTTGGTTTTAGAACAATCCCAGTCTGCAAACAAGCACGCTGGTTAAAAGGTGTAAACTTCCCGCTCGTCTACGTCGTGTGCGTCATAGACATTTGCCAGATGCTTTAAGGAAAAAATTTATCCAAGCTTATCCGCTTCAAGCCTGGTAATCATTTCCAAGTAACAGCTGCGTGCAGTTTTACTTTCCGTATTGCGCTTATGGCCTTCCCCTTCGACACGCAACGTGTCTCTTAAACATCAGCGCGTCTACTCGGTGGCTTCTTCCTCCAGCTGCAACATCTCGCTGGCTTCAAAAAACATTTTGAGATCAAAGTTCGGGCACTGCTGAGTTTGCATAAACCGGTAAAGGAACAAACGTAAAGTAGAAGGAAATATATTTAAGATTTCAAGACTCATCGGCTTCGAGGTCATTACAAGCAATGTTGGACGAGAATGAAGGAAGGGAAACATGAATTAGGATTACTATTTGTCATTAGACGTATTATATACGGTACTTCTACGAGCGAAAGGGTAAAGGTCGAGAAATAGGATAAGATATTATCTCTTACGCGGAATGGTGACAACTCTGTTTCAGTAAAAATGATACAATCCAATTGTGAATACAAAAAGTAGGAAGTTTTTTGGTATTTAGCGTTAACATCCACAAATATAATCTTCAGGCAGAAAGATGTGTTCTGTCAAACAACTGCCGTGCGCGACTAGCCGAGCGGTTTAAGACGCTGCAGTCATGGACTGTGCGGCTGGATCCAGCGGAGGTTCGAGTCCTCCCTGGGCATGGGTGTGTGTGTGTTTGTCCTTAGGATAATTTAGATTAAGTAGTGTGTAAGCTTACGGACTGATGACCTTAACAGTTAAGTCCCATAAGATTTCAGACACATTTGAACACATTTGTCAGACAACTGTTTTGACATGCAAAGTAGGTAAGAGGGAGGTAGCAGCAGTTGTGAAGCTCTCAGGGAGGACCGAGGGTCGTGCATGGGTAGCACAGACGGGAAGGTACGCCATTTTAACTTGCCAGGAAGCTTCAACCATTAGGCTACCTGCGACTCAGCACTGGATTCAATGTTTGTGTGAAGTTATAGCGACAGGCGACCGCGGGGATTGCCCTATTGGAATGATGTAGATTCGTTATTAGTTTCAGAATTCTCACAAATTCCTTGAAATTAATGTCCCTGGTCCCGCCTAATCGCAAATTTTGCGTTGCCGAAATGTAGAGGATACGCTGTCTCATTGCCAGGTTGTTCACGAAAAATTATACCGTTTTCTTGTCTTGGCGAAGGTTTCGGCGTTGTATGCTTGAGAAATGGTAAGTTTTAAAGAACTACGGAAAGGCTGAAGTTTACCTGCACATCACCCGTCGCCAATTCCCATAACAACCTGCTGCACACAGCTGTTTAACAGCAGGTTTGCATTTGGCCCGTAAAGGCAAGCTGAGACTTTATTGAGTTTGACACGGTAGAGCGATTGTAGCAGTGTGTGAACAACACATATCACGCTGTACCACAAATATGCTAAAGCATTGGATCCAAATGCGCAGGGAACACCAATTTCTCCACTGGAAGAGAAGAAAAGTCTTGAAATAATAAGGTGTGAAAGGAATTTGGAAGTTTTTTTCACTTTATGGTCTTTAGGTCATCTGGGGTACAACCCAGTTCGCCACACACAGAGTTACTCTTTCTGTACTTTACCTGTCGCGCCTACACAATAACGTTCAGCCCCATGATTTCAAGCGAGTTTTCTGTGCACCAATTCGATCGTTATTTTCGACAGTTTTCGACAGGATATTCATTGTAATGCTATAAAATGGCGTACACGAATACGAGCGTAAGAAATATCTGACCAACTGTATCGCTGGATTGAAGAGTTTCTAGCAAACAGAACACAGCAATTCATCCTGAACGGACTTTGGACGTGATCCAGGAGAGTGTTATAGGACCGTTACTTTTCACAATACAAATAAATGACCAACTAGCGTCTGAAGCTCCATGAGGCTCTTCGCGGATGTTGCAGTTGTGTTCAAAGAACGCAAGACGCTAGAAAATTTTAGCGAAGTTCAGGAAAACCTGTAGGGAAACAATTCAGACCATTGTGAATAGTAGAAACACCCTTTATTGTATGATTACACAATTGGAGAAGAATCGCTAGATGCAATTACTTCCGTAAAATATAAAGGAGTACGCTTACGGCGCGATTTGGAATGGAATGACCACAGACAATTAGTCGTGGGTGAGCCAGATGCTAGACTGAGTTTCATAGGAATAAATGTAGTCCATTACCAAAAGTTGTGACTTAAAAAACACTCGTTCCACAAATACTTGAATACTGCTAGTCAGTATGGGATCCGTAGCTGATAAAGCTCATAGAGAAAATAGAGAAGATACAAACAAGAGCAGTACGTCTCGTTGCAGGTTCATTTAGTAAGCACGAAATCGTCACAGAGATGATCAGCCAGCAGCAGTGACAGACGCTGCAAGAGAGGCGTTCTGCATCACTATGTAGTTTCTTGTTCCAGTTCCGAGAGCGTACGTTCCTTGAAGAATGAACAAATATATAGCTCTCTCGTACATATATTACGCAGAGAGATCATGAACATAAAATTAGAGAGATTCGAGCCAACACGCTTATCGGCAATCGTTCTTACCACAAATGTTCTCGAATGGAATAGAGAAGGGGCTACACAAATTTACTTCGGCCACACAGCGCAAGTTGACTTGCGGAGTGTAGATGTAGACGTATATTTAGATGCACTTTGGATACGTTAGTGAAATATGCTCGAATTTAAGGTACACTGCTGGCCATTAAAATTGCTACATCACGAAGATGACGTGCTACGGACGCGAAATTTAACCTAAAGGAAGAATATGCTGTGATATGCAAATGATTAGTTTTTCAGAGCATTCACACAAGGTTGGCTCCGGTGGCGCACCTACAACGTGCTCACACGAGGAAAGTTGCCAACCGATTTCTCATACACAAACAGCAGTTGACCGGCGTTGCCTGGTGAAACGTTGTTGTGATGCCTCGTGTAGGGAGGAGAAATGCGTAGCACCACGTTTCCGACTCTGAAAAAGGTCGGATTGTAGCCTATCGCGATTGCGGGTTATCGTATCGCGACATTTCTGCTCGCGTTGGTCGAGATCGAATGACTGTTAGCGGACTATGGAATCGGTGGGTTCAGGAGGGTAATATGAATCGCCGTGCTGGATCCCAACGGACTCGTATCACTAACAGTCGAGATGCTAGGCATCTTATCCGCATGGCTGTAACGGATCGTGCAGCCACGACTCGATCCCTGACGTTGGCAAGACAACAACCATATGCACGAACAGTTCGACGACGTTTGCAGCAGCAACGACTATCAGCTCCGAGACCATGGCTGCGGTTACCCTTGACGCTGCATCTCAGACAGGAGCGCCTGCGATGGTGTACTCAACGACGAACATGGGTGCACGAATGGCTGAACGTCATTTTTTCGGATGAATCCAGGTTCTGTTTACAGCATGAGGATGGTCTCATCCGTGTTTGGCGACATCTCGGTCAACGCACATTGGAAGCGTGTATTCGTCATCGCCATACTGGTGGATCAGCCGGCGTGATAGTATGGGGTGCCATTGGTTACACGTTTCTGTCACCTCTTGTTCGCATTGACGGCACTTTGAACAGCGGACGTTATATTTCAGATGTGTTACGACCCCGTGGCTCTACCCTTCATGCTATCCCTGCGAAACCGTACATTTCAGCAGGATAATGCTTGACCGCATATTGCAGGTCCTGTACGGGCCTTACTGGATACAGAAAATTTTCGACTGTTGGCCTGGCCAGCACATTCTCTAGATCTCTCACCAATTGAAAACGTCTGGTTAATGGTGGCCGAGCAACTGACTCGTCACAATACGCCAGTCACTACTCTTGATGAACTGTGGTATCGTGTTGAAGCTGCATGGGCAGCTGTGCCTGTACACGCCATCCAAGCTCTGTTTGCCTCTATGCCCAGCCGCATCAACGCCGTTATTACGGTCAGGGGTGGTTGTTCTGGGTACTGATTTCTCAGCATCTATGTACCCAAATTGCGTCAAAATGTAATCACATGTCAGTTGTTGTTGTTGTTGTTGTTGTGGTCTTCAGTCCTGAGACTGGTTTGATGCAGCTCTCCATGCTACTCTATCCTGTGCAAGCTTCTTCATCTCCCAGTACCTACTGCTACCTACATCCTTCTGAATCTGCTTAGTGTACTCATCTCTCGGTCTGCCTCTACGATTTTTACCCTCCACACTGCCCTCCAATGCTAAATTTGTGATCCCTTGATGCCTCAAAACATGTCCTACCAACCGATCCCTTCTTCTGGTCAAGTTGTGCCACAAACTTCTCTTCTCCCCAATCCTATTCAATACCTCCTCATTAGTTACGTGATCTATCCACCTTATCTTCAGTATTCTTCTGTAGCACCACATTTCGAAAGCTTCTATTCTCTTCTTGTCCAAACTAGTTATCGTCCATGTGTCACTTCCATACGTGGCTACACTCCAAACAAATATTTTCAGAAATGACTTCCTGACACTTAAATCTATATTCGATGTTAACAAATTTCTCTTCTTCAGAAACGCTTTCCTTGCCATTGCCAGTCTACATTTTATATCCTCTCTACTTCGACCATCATCAGTTATTTTACTTCCTAAATAGCAAAACTCCTTTACTACTTTAAGTGTCTCATTTCCTAATCTAATTCCCTCAGCAACACCCGATTTAATTTGACTACATTCCATTATCCTCGTTTTGCTTTTGTTGATGTTCATCTTATATCCTCCTTTCAAGACACTGTCCATTCCGTTCAACTGCTCTTCAAAGTCCTTTGCCGTCTCTGACAGAATTACAATGTCATCGGCAAACCTCAAAGTTTTTAATTCGTCTCCATGAATTTTAATACCTACTCCAAATTTTTCTTTTGTTTCCTTTACTGCTTGCTCAATATACAGATTGAATAACATCGGGGAGAGGCTACAACCCTGTCTCACTCCTTTCCCAACCACTGCTTCCCTTTCATGCCCCTCGACTCTTATGACTGCCATCTGGTTTCTGTACAAATTGTAAATAGCCTTTCGCTCCCTGTATTTTACCTTTGCTACCTTCAGAATTTGAAAGAGAGTGTTCCAGTCAACATTGTCAAAAGCTTTCTCTAAGTCTACAAATGCTAGAAACGTAGGTTTGCCTTTTCTTAATCTTTCTTCTAAGATAAGTCGTAAGGTCAGTATTGCCTTACGTGTTCCAACATTTCGACGGAATCCAAACTGATCCTCCCCGAGGTCCGCATCTACCAGTTTTTCCATTCGTCTGTAAAGAATTCGCGTTAGTATTTTTCAGCTGTGACTTATTAAACTGATAGTTCGGTAATTTTCACATCTGCCAACACCTGCTTTCTTTGGGATTGGAATTATTATATTCTTCTTGAAGTCTGAGGGTATTTGGCCTGTCTCATACATCTTGCTCACCAGCTGGTAGAGTTTTGTCATGACTGGCTCTCCCAAGGCCGTCAGTAGTTCTAATGGAATGTTGTCTACTCCGGGGGCCTTGTTCCGACTCAGGTCTTTCAGTGCTCTGTCAAACTCTTCACGCAATATCGTATCACCCATTTCGTCTTCATCTACATCCTCTTCCATTTCCATAATATTGTCCTCAAGTACATCACCCTTGTATAAACCTTCTATATACTCCTTCCACCTTTCTGCCTTCCCTTCTTTGCTTAGAACTGGGTTGCCATCTGAGCTCTTGATATTCATACACGTGGTTCTCTTCTCTCCAAAGGTCTCTTTAATTTTCCTGTAGGCAGTATCTATCTTACCCCTAGTGAGATAAGCCTCGACATCCTTACATTTATCCTCTAGCCATCCCTGTTTAGCCATTTTGCACTTCCTCTCGATCTCATTTTTGAGACGTTTGTATTCCTTTTTGCCTGCTTCATTTACTGCATTTTTATATTTTCTCCTTTCATCAATTAAATTCAATATTTCTTCTGTTACCCAAGGATTTCTAGCAGCCCTCGTCTTTTTACCTACTTAATCCTCTGCTGCCTTCACTACTTCATCCCTCAGAGCTACCCATTCTTCTTCTACTGTATTTCTTTCCCCTATTCCTGTCAATTGTTCCCTTATGCTCTCCCTGAAACTCTGTACAACCTCTGGTTCTTTCAGTTTATCCAGGTCCCATCTCCTTAATTTCCCACATTTTTGCAGTTTCTTCAGTTTTAATCTACAGGTCATAACCAATAGATTGTGGTCAGAGTCCACATCTGCCCCTGGAAATGTCTTACAACTTAAAACCTGGTTCCTAAATCTCTGTCTTACCATTATATAATCTATCTGATACCTTTTAGTATCTCCAGGGTTCTTCCACGTATACAACCTTCTTTCATGATTCTTAAACCAAGTGTTACCTATGACTAAGTTGTGCTCTGTACAAAATTCTACTAGGCGGCTTCCTCTTTCATTTCTTAGCCCCAATCCATATTCACCTACTATGTTTCCTTCTCTTCCTTTTCCTACACTCGAATTCCAGTCACCCATTACTATTAAATTTTCGTCTCCCTTCACTATCTGAATAATTTCTTTTATTTCATCGTACATTTCTTCAATTTCTTCGTCATCTGCAGAGCTAGTTGGCATATAAACTTGTACTACTGTAGTAGGTGTGGGCTTCGTATCTATCTTGGCCACAATAATGCGTTCACTATGCTGTTTGTAGTAGCTTACCCGCATTCCTATTTTCCTGTTCATTATTAAACCTACTCCTGCATTACCCCTATTTGATTTTGTGTTTATAACCCTGTAATCACCTGACCAGAAGTCTTGTTCCTCCTGCCACCGAACTTCACTAATTCCCACTATATCTAACTTTAACCTATCCATTTCCCTTTTTAAATTTTCTAACCTACCTGCCCGATTAAGGGATCTGACATTCCACGCTCCGATCCGTCAGTTATAGTATAATATATTTGTCCAATGAATATCCGTTTATCATCTGCATTTCTTCTTGGTATAGCAATTTTAATGGCCAGCAGTTTATAAGAATCATCTCTTCTCAATAAATTTTGTTTTCTTTGCTGTCAAACATTTAAGATACAATAACCTTTGTGCATTTCATGCCAGATTTATTTCTTGAGGCATGACACGCTCTGAAATTCAGCCATTTATATCGAAAATAGCACTTTCGAAATCTTGTCGTCTGTTGGTCGGCAACAAATCTTATACAACAATACATCAAGAACACATTACTCAGCAAACATTCACACAGAATCATCTAATGTAGCCAGTAGAAGCAATCAGTCTCATGAGAATTCTTAACCTCTCTTATGAAACGAAGCATGCCTTGCGTAAAGCGTTAAATATTCCTGTCGTCTACGGATTCTTTCACCACTGTATAATGTGCACTAGGAGTTATGCGAATAACTGCCTCACATCTGCATCTATACTTCAGAAGTCAGGTACACAATGGACTGGAGTGAGATAATATAGTGATTAGCTTATCGGAGTGATGTGCTGCCGAAGAACGATTAAGGCTTAACGTCACCATCCGATAAGCCGCGCTCCCCGACTTTCCAAATGCAATTAAGGTGAAATTAGGGTTGTAAACTGAACTGATTAACAGTAGACCTTATATTAAGTAATACGGAAAACTTATAAATCTTGGAGGGCAAGTACCGCTGGGGTAAGGCACAGTAGCCGGCCCTTAATAAGCAAATATTTACTGAGAATAATTGAAATTCAGAATGTAACGCTATCAGTGCTAAGATTCGCTAATGACGTTGTTGTCGTCAGTGAAAGTACAGGAGACCTGAAGAATTACAAAAATTGTCGAAGGAAATGGACAGTCTTATGACTAGAATATGAACTTAGAGTAAATAAGCAAAACGAAAGTAATATGCAGTACCACAAACGAAATTAGAGATCGACTTATCATCAAAATTAATGACCACGACGTAGATGAATTTAAGGAATTCTACTGATTTTGAGGCCAAATAACATTGCAGGAGAAGCAAGGAAGTCATATAAAGCAAACTAGCACAAGTAGACATCACGTTCGTGGCCAAAAAAAGTCTTCAAGTAACAAAGACAAGTCTAAATCTGAGGCAGAAAATTTCTGAGACTGTAAGCTTGGAGCATGGCATTGCATTGGTAGTGCAGAGTCATGAGCTGTCGGGAAACCGCAAGAGATGACAATAGAAGCATTTGAGATCTGATGTATAGAAGGATGCTGGAAATTACATGGACTGGTAAAAAAAGAGACTGAAGACTACAAAAATTGAACGTTAGTAGTGTAATTCAGACATTCGACATTCACATATAACTTTTTTTTCAGTTAAACGTGACAAGAATCTCAACTTCTGAATATTTTAGAGAATTAATTAACTACAAATAAGTCAAATAAACAGATATATTAAAAGTATGAGCAGTAATGCAAAAAATGGCTGAAGGTGGAATCAATAAAAGACTTCATGTTTCGTTTGCTAATATTTTAGTTCTTTCCTTTACATTTTTGTACACTTAAGGATTGTCACATATCAAAGACACCGATCTGCCTCAAAGGACAAACCGACCACATTCCATATTTTAAAAAAAATTGAAACTCTTAGGAGGTGCTTCATGTCTCCAGAAAGTATTACTTTCTGCTTGGCCTGTTGAACGCGATAGATGTTGTCTAGTGCAGGTTTCTTCCTTATGTCATAATTACCAGTGTCATAGATGCAGTGCTCTCCTTTTTTTTCACTGCATGCACACACAACTGATATTTCTGTCACTATTTTGATGTTGCGTAAACGAGCGAGGTGGCGCAGTGGTTAGCACACTGCGCTCGCATTCGGGATGAGTACGGCTCAAACCACTGTCCGCCCATCCAGATTTAGGTTTCCCGTGATTTCCCTTCATCGCTTTAAGCAAATGAGGGGATGGTTTCTTTGAAACGGCAAAGCCAATTTCTTTCCCCATCCTTCCTCGTCAGATGTGACCGATCACCTCGCTGTTTTCTCCCCCTCCCCGAATCAACCAGCCAACCGTCATACATCCTCTCGAATCCTGTTCCAGTTGGAACTATCGTTTCTTGTGTTATTAACAAGTCACTGAAAAGACGTTAAACCACAGCCTTCCTCTCCGTAACTTAACAAACTATCGACTGTATTCGCGTTCGACACTGTGAAAGAGCGACTGTAGACAAACCTGTGTATCTGCCCGAACTACTCTTGATTTTACTACGGGAGGCCTCATGGAATACTTAATACGTTTCATGAATTATCCTTAAAAGTACTTCCTCGGAATTTTAGGAGTCTCTTTACGCGTCATAAAATGCTTTACCTGCGACGTCTGCCACCAGATATTACCGAGTTGTCGGGAAACCTCTCGTGCTGACGTAATAACTGGGGACGAATAGTGAAGCTGTTCTTTAAATTTTCCCTACCACGTCTTACAAACGCACTTGATAAATATCTCATACTGATGAAATATGCACAATAATCAGTCGGTCAAACATTTGTAGAGTCATGTCCTTCGTGGGAGAAATACGCTTTATTCGGATTCTCCAAAATAATGTAGGTTTGGTATCCACCTTCCTCCCAACAGCATGTGTGACCATTACATATTAATGGTCTACTCTCGTCAGTCAGCGTTAAAGACAAGCGATGTTTACGATATTTTCAAAACTAATGAAGCATTCAACGTACAATTTTTGCACATTATTTATTGATCCTTGAACAACGTTTTCTGATTTATGTAAGAAATTCAGTCATGATTAAGCCACCCTACAACCCTCCTCCATCCATCCCCCCCCCCCCCCTCGCTGCTCAATCCAAGGAGCTGAAGTTGCTGTGGCCAAAATGTGATGTGTCCATGACGGAATATCCTTCCCCTCTTCTCTCCCTCTCTCCCTTCTACCCCCCCCCCCATACACACACACATACTCACAGACAAACACATGAACCCACATTAAAAAAAAAAGGATTGCACACACACACACAGACACACAACAAATGAAAACCACAAAACATAACAGAAACAAAAGACAAACACATAACAACAGTTGGCAACACTACACACTGCAAACACACATATGTTGATCGCCAAATGGCAGTGAAAGTGAAATGTGATGTGACAAATGGCTAAACAACACCTGATTTGGCTAACTGGAGCATGAAGACCAGCAAATACATCTCCAGAAACACATTTATGTGTTAGCAGTGCTGGAAATCGTAAGTAAAACGAAAGATACATCATTTTATGGAACTTGTGCTACAAAAGTTGTTTCTAACCTAAAAAACCCGACAAAATGTAATATATCAACAGATTATATCTAGCAGATAATACGCTTATTGTATATATAAAAAGAAACATGTATTTCAGGCCACTGATGATGCTTCCCAAATAAATGAAGCGAAACGCGTATGGCAACAAACAAACTGTCTTCATTTAGTTGCATAGACGGCACATACCTCCACGAACTCTAGGATTACTGTGCCAGTATTGGCTTAGTAATCACAAACTCCTTTTTTAAAACATAAGAACATTCACCGGAACACTTGGAAAGGCAGGGGAAGCAGATCTGTCATTGACTATATAATAACAGATCAGGAATTCAGGAAGGCTGTGAGGGACACACGTGTATTCAGGGGATTCTTTGATGACACTGATCATTATTTAATCTGCAGTGAAATTGGGTTTGTGAGGCCGAAAGTGCAGGATGTCAGGTCCATATGTAGGAGGATAAGAGTGGAGAAACTTCAGGATACGGAAATCAGGCACAAGTACATAACAGCGATCTCAGAAAGGTACCGCTTAGTTGAATGTAGTCAATTACAGTCATTGGAAAAGGAATGGATAAGGTACAGGGACACAGTACTAGAAGTGGCTAAAGAATGTCTTGGAACAGTAGTGTGTAAAACTAGGATGAAGCAAACAGCTTGGTTGAATGACACAGTCAAGGCAGCCTGTAAAAGGAAAAAGGCGTATCAGAAATGGCTACATACTAGAACTCAGGTAGACAGAGAAAGTTATGTTGAAGAAAGAAACAAAACCAAACAGATAATTTCAGCATCCAAGAGGAAATCTTGGGAAGACTTTGGAAACAGGTTGGAGACTATGGGTGAAGCTGCTGGAAAACCATTCTGGAGTGTAATTAGCAGTCTTCGAAAGGGACGTAAGAGGGAAATGACAAGTATTTTGGAAAGGTCAAGAAAACTGTTGGTGTATCCTGTGGATGCCTTGGGCAGATGGTGGGAATATTTTGAAGAGTTGCTCAATGTAGGTGAAAATACGATCAGCAATGTTTCAGATTTCGAGGTAGAACGGGATAGGAATGATGATGGAAATAGGATCACATTTGAGGAAGTGGAGAAAATGGCCAATAGATTGCAGTGCAATAAAGCAGCTGGGGTCGATGAAATTAAGTCGGAACTCATCAAATACAGTGGAATGTCACGTCTTAAATGGCTACACAGGATAATTGAAATGGCCTGGGAGTCAGGATTGGTTCCATCAGACTGGACAAAAGCAGTAATCACACCAATCTTTAAACATGAAAACAGAAAAGATTTTAACAACTACAGAGGTATCTCTTTAATCAGCGTTGAGGGTAAAATCTTCTCAGGTATTGTTGAAAGGAAAGTGCGAGTATTAGCTGAGGACCAATTGGATGAAAAATCAGTGTGGGTTTAGGCCTCTAGAAAAGGCATATGACCGGGTTCCTAGGAGGAAGTTGTTGTTTGTTCTACGAGATTATGGAATAGGAGGCAAACTTCTGCAAGCAATTAAAGGTCTTTACATGGATAGTCAGGCAGCAGTTAGAGTTGACGGTAAATTGAGTTCATGGTTCAGAGTAGTTTCAGGGGTAAGACAAGGCGGCAACCTGTCTCCACTGTCGTTCATATTATTTATGGATCGTATGCTGAAAACAATAGACTGGCTGGGTGAGATCAAGATATGTGAACACAAAATAAGCAGTCTTGCATATATGGGTGACTTAGCTGTGATGGCAGATTCGGTTGAAAATTTGCAAAGTAATATTGCAGAGCTAGATCAGAAATGTAAGGACTATGGTATGAAGATTAGCATCTCCAAAACGAAAGTAATGTCAGTGGGAAAGAGATATCAACGGATTGAGTGCCAAATAGGAGGAACAAAGTTGGAACAGGTGGACGGATTCAAGTACTTAGGATGCATAATCTCACAGGACGGCAACATAGTGAAAGAACTGGAAGCGAGGCCTAGCAAAGCTAATGCAGTGAGTGCTCAGCTACGATCTACTCTCTTCTGCAAGAAGGAAGTCAGTATCAAGACTAAGTTATCTGTGCACCGCTCAATCTTTCGGCCAACTTTGTTGTATGGGAGCGAAAGCTGGGTGGATTCAGCCTACCTTATCCACAAGGTTGAGGATAGGGATTTGAAAGTAGCTAGGATGATTGGAGGTACTAGTAGATGGGAACAATGGTAGGAGGGTGTCCACAATGAGGAAATCAAAGAAAAAAACTGGAAATGAACTCTATAGATGTAGCAGTCAGGGAGAACTGGCTTAGATGGTGGGGTCATGTTACACGCATGGGAGAAGCAAGGTTACCCAAGAGACTCATGGGTTCAGCAGTAGAGGGTAGAGGAGTCGGGACAGTCCAAGGAGAAGGTACCTGGATTCGGTTAAGAATGATTTTGAAGTAATAGGTTTAACATCAGAAGAGGCACCAATGTTAGCCCTGAATAGGGGATCATGGAGGAACTTGATAAGGGGGCTATGCTCCAGACTGAACGCTGAAAGGCATAATCAGTCTTAAATGATGATGATGATGATGATGATGAAATAAATCAGGAAACATTGTCCAAGAATGAATAAATGATGTGCAAAACATTTTCGTTGAGTGCTTCATTAATTTTTCCAAAAAAAGTCGTAGGCTCACTGAGGAGGATGGATCCTTACATAGCATTGGACTGCGCTTAATTTGACTAACCTCTGGGAATTCGTACAGACGTATTCAGTTATGTACAGGGATTACTTTCTCCTCTGCCAACGTTTGGTTTGTGTTAACCATCTGCAGTTTGTTCTGCATTACCTACACAAGTTATAATAATATGACCATCATGTACCGATCTGCAATGAGTCTCAGGAAGTTACATTAACGTCTGTATAAATGCAATACCCGGAATAAATAGTCCTAATGAATCCTAACTGAATCTGCTGGGATCGGAGTGAGAGTAATAGCTTAATGTGTATCACACAGAGACGGATTAAAAGTTGGCGCAGCAGCTTCTTTATGTAACCTTAAAGTTCAAGAGTATTCCAGTGTCAGTCACTATAGGATAAGTTCTCATACCGTGATATTTCGGCTCGAATATGGAGTGCTCCTACCGTAGAAGTACTGGAACATTACTTACCCAGGAACCTCACGACAGGTGAGTGTATTCGTGCATGGAAGTTATGATCTACAATACCAGCACTGGGTATTACTTGTGTCTATACCCCAGTTACGTGGGTAGTTACGACAATGCCTGTCAATAAGTAAGGGAGATTCAGTAGTAACCTGATGTCTTCTATAGAGGACCTCGTAGCTGGCTACAAGGAGAAAACACAGCATGCGGAAATTCGGAATGCTGCTTGAAATGAACACCGACATATAGCCGTGGTTCAGTTCTACTGTGAAGCACTTTCGATACTTTGAGACGTCATGCGAGTAGCTAAAACGCACTAAATACCTAAAATGTTACTAATCTGTTTTAACAGAGCTAATTAGTAACAATTTGCAAACTTCTACCACATGCACTCTACCGGCATAATCAAAGTTGTATGGATGTCGAATGCGCAAAGACGCTTCCCTGCTCACTGAGGAAATATACGACAAGGAGGTGCTGAACTTATCTCCAAGTAGTGCAAATGACCATGTAATGAAGTGGTTACCTAATCTCTTTATGTCACACTGAATCAACTCGAAATTGTAAGTAAAGGGTGGTTAACTCTACGTGTAGGATTCTGAGTTAAAAGATAAATTTAACTTACTGTCAAAATCAAAATAAAGCCAATTTCCTTGCCTTGTACTTTACATAATAATGCATAAAGCAGGACAAAGAAAAATAAACATAAATCTATGGCGTTACACGAAGTTGCCACATGTATAAAGTACCAACTGCACACAACCAGAAATTTACTCATTCACTCGAAGAACCAACTGCACACAACCAGAAATTTACTCATTCACTCGAGGTACATTAACGTGCCCAACCCCTACTACTCGCGTGATATCGTAAAAGAATCAGCCCAAACGCGTGTACACCAACTGTCAGATCTGAATTCAGCGCCTGTGATCAGAACAATAGGTTCGCGGGCACACTATACAGTGGCGGTTTGTGAATCTGTCGATTTCACAGTTTAAATTGTATTACATGAGAAATCAGATCCTGTGGAAGTTCACAAGCGGACGGATTAATATCAGTATCTTTGCCTACTATTTTAAAAATTGACATAAATATTATAGGGAGGGATGTAAGGAAAACAATACAATCATATGTCAGTATATTTTCAGCAATTTGTGAGACCAGTGTCGACCTAAGATAATGCCAAAAAATGAAACGATAATTGATTTCAGAGAGAAAACGAGTAATGAACAACTATTTCAATTGAGAGCCTGATCCTAAATAGGAGTCTGTTTCAAAACTCCGGTGTAATTGTTCCTCACCTCGTTGCAGGATTCCGAGGTAGTTCGGGGACGAAGAGGTGCCATTGCTGGTATTCGACCATTCTGTGTTGCAAATAATGTCCCAAGATCTGTTGTATATCTGTTCCAGACGAAGATATCATCCTGGAATCCTCTCTCTCTCTCTCTCTCTCTCTCTCTCTCTCTCTCTCTCTCTCTATCTCTCTCTGTCTCCTGTTGTCGCCGGAGGTCTTGATGTTATGGAACTGCATTCCAGATAGTGCACAATTTCACAATTTGAAAAACGCGTCAGGGTGTTTGCGGAGTATATTTGTCTATAGGAGTCCTTCTCCGTGACGCATGTAGAAGAGTTTCAGTTCACTGACTGACACGGCATAGTTCAAAGATTAGTCACATTAAAGCTCTTTCTTGCAATGATGAGTACAGAATTCTTTTGGAACTTGGAATACTAAAAAGTATGTTAGACTTATATAAGTGAGTTTGAAAAACACAAAAGGTAGAGTACGCGTGGGGAAATTGGAGTCAAAAAAATTTGTAATAATAAATGGACTTAAGCAGGGAGATACCCTGTCTCCGCTACTTTTTAATTTAGTCCTAGAATATATTGTATGAATGGGAGCAGGTAATTCAGAGGGTGTGGAGTTCAATGGAAATATTAAGATATTATGGTATGCAGATGATCTAAACATCATTAGCGATAGAAAAGAATCTGTAACAGCAAATGCGAATGCGTTAATCAAGGCTAGTGAAGGGATATGTGAAGGCAAAACTGAATATCTGGTTACTACTAGAATGCCAACAGCAGTAGATCAGGAAATGTTAAGAGTTGGAGACATGGAGTTTGAAAAAGTGAACACATTTAAGTATCTAGTCGGGAACATCACTTCGAGAAATGATATTGAATCCGAACTGAAGAAGAGATTACGGGTAGGAAATGCGTGCTACTTCTCACTGAATAGATTACTTTCATCGAGGATATTGTCTAGGAATTTAAAGATTAAAAAAATGGTTCAAATGGCTCTGAGCACTATGGGACTTAAAATCTATGGACATCAGTCCCCTAGAACTTATAACTACTTAAATCTAACTAACATTAGGACATCACACACATCCATGCCTGACGCAGGATTAGAACCTGCGACGGTAGCAGCAGCGCATTTCCGGGCTGAAGCGCCTAGAACCGCTCGGCCACGGCGGACTGCAGCGACTCACATATACACTACCCTTGCTCATGTAGAAATTTAATTCATCCAGAAATTAAAGCACATCGCACGGTTGACCGTTCACTCAATAGTAATCGCTGTCTTTCTGCAATTCAAGTTGATACTGTTCACATACTGCATGTTTTTGAAGTCTCTGTATGTCCATCTTTTCAGGGATGCTTGCAGGTCTCGGCTATTCGCTTCAGGGTGTCAAATGAAACGCCTTTCAGCAGCCTAATTTCCAAACTTATTTTATTGTGCTGTCAGTGACGTCGGTCTACTGTGCCATCTTCGGGCTCCTGACAAATATGTAGGAAGATTCCACCTCGGTTCTGGCCAAAACAGGGGACAGCATTCAAATACTGGAATCTGTAGACTTCTAATTGCTATAGCGATCAATTCGACCATCATCGGCAGATGATGCTTGAAGTGATCGCTGTTGTAAGTAGAACTACAGATACCAGTATCTGAATGATGGCCTCTGATTTCACCAGAATCGAGATGAAATCTTTGCAAAAACAGACATAATGTCTTATGGGACAACAGCAATCAGTGATTTTATAATGTTAGTTAAAAACCGTCTTGATTGCAATTTTTTTTTATTCATATGACCGGTTTTGGACGGGTTACTCCTGTAACTGAAATATCAGATCTGAAGATGGTTCTGAATGAACCGAAACCGGTCATATGAATAAAAAAAAAATTTGCAATCAAGACGGTTTTTGAGATGGAATCTTCCCACACATCTCTCAGGGACCCAAAGATGGCACAGTAGACCGCCGAAACTGACAGCACAATTAAATAAGTTAGGAAATTAGGCGGCTGAAAGGCGTTTCATTTGACAATGAATTTATCTGAATGTTTTATTCGTACCGTCTGACTGGAAATTCAATCGACAGCTCATGTCAAAAGTTATCATCCGCTTGTCGCGGGCCGGATATCTCAACCGTTCAGTTTCAATAATCAAAACAGACTACCTCATAACACAGAAACAAAGAGACCCTAAACCATTTACGCTCAGATACAGCATTTGTAATATACACTGAAGCACCAAAGGAATTTGTATGGTTACGTGTATTCAAATACAGAGATACGTAAACAGGCAGAATATGGTGCTGCGGTCGGCAACGCTTATATAAGACAAGAAGTGACTGGCGCAGTTGTTAGATCGGTTACTGCTGCTACAATGGCAGGTTATCAAGATTTAAGTGAGTTTGAACGTGGTATTATGGTCAGCGGACGGGCGATGGGACACAGCATGTCCGAGGTAGTGATAAAGTGGGAATTTTCCCGTACAACCATTTCACGACTGTACCGTGAACATCAGGAATACGATAAAACATCAAATCTCTGATATCGCTGCGGACAGAAACAGATCCAGCAAGAACGGGACCAACGAAGGCTGAAGAGAATCGTTGAAGATGACAAAGTGCAGCCATTCCGCAGATTGTTGCAGAATTCAATGCTGGGCCATCAACAAGTGTCAGCGTGCGAAACATTCAACGAAATATCATCGATATGAGCTTTCAGAGCCGACGGTCCACTCGTGTACTCTTGATGATTGCACGACACAAAGCTTTACGTCTTGCCTAGACCGGTCAGCACCGACTTTGGATTGTTGATGACTGGTCGGACGAGTCTCGCTTCAAATTGTACCGAGCGGATGGAGTGCACGGGTGTGGAGACAACCTAATGAATCCATGGACCCTGCATGTCAGGAGGAGACCATTCGAGCTCGTGGCTGCTCTGTAACGAGGTGGGGCGTGTGCAGTTCGAGTGTGTAATTGGAGTGATATGGGAATCCTGATACTTCTAGTTACGACTCCGACAGATGACACGTAAATAAGAATGCTGTCTGATCACTTGCATCGTCATGTCCATTGGGCATTCTGATAGACTTGGGAAATTCCAGCAGAACAATACGACACCACACGTGAGCAGAATTGCTACAGAGTGGCTCCAGGAACACTCTACTAAGTTTAAATGCTTCCGCTGGCTACCAAACTCCCCAGACATGAACATTATTGAGCATATGTGGGATGCACTGCAATGTGCTGTTGAGAAGAGAGCTCCACCCCCTCTTACTCTTACGGATTTATGGACAGCCGAGCTGTATTCATGGTGTCAGTTCCTTCCAGCACTACAACAGTCATTAGTCGAGTCCATGCCATGTCGTCTTGCGCCACTTTTGCGTGCTCGCGGGGTCCCTGCACGATAATAGGCAGGTGTACCATTTTCTTTGTCCCTTCAGTGTATGAAAATAATGTTATTTATTACCAAAAGTAATGAATAAAAAATAATAAAAAGGAGAAAATATGTTTATATAAGCGCACTACAGCTACATATTTATAGGTTCATACTGGTGCATTTCCCAAATAACATTATTAATGTGCAACAATCTCAATAATAATGCTGCTTCTTACCTGTTCGTAATTAACTGTATCCATGCTAACGATACCTTTGTTTTGTTAAATTAACTACAAATTGATTAGAGAATATGAAATATGTTTACGTAATCTCACTAGAGCTACGTATTTAGGGGTCTGTACTGAAACATTTTCTGAATAACATTATTAATGTGCAACAATGTCAGTCATAATGCTGCCTCGTACCTGTTCACAACCAACTGTATCTGTGCCAGCCATACTTTGGTTTTGTTAAATTAACTACAAATTAACTAGTGACCACTGATACTTTGAGATAAAATAAGTCTCCTGTGCACATTTCACAGCGTTTGCAACGTGTTTTGCATTTTCAGTATTTTAAGTTCAGGCACCCATTTGCAAGAAATAGGTGATGTGCTGAATTTCAACTGGACTCATAACTTCTGAAGACGGCCGGTAAAAACCAGAATCGATAATAGTCTACAATAAAACGGAAATTTGACAAAAATAGTGTGATAATTTTGCAACAGTTGCTGTATCGAAGGGTGCCCATATCTGGGGACAAGGGAAAAGGAAGGAAAAACAAAGTGTAGTCAGCAACAAAATGATTTAAAACTCAGTATTACACACGTTTTTAACAGAATCGGAATTGGAAATTTTTATGGCTACTTTCAGGTGGCATGGTCTACTGACCCTCATTTGTTACATATTCCGTCCGCACAATCGCATTCTGCGCATCAAGGCGCTTCATTCAAACCAAAACTCGATAAGGTAGAGTCAATTTTGTATGAATTCATGTAAGGAATATGCAAATCTAATAAGTAAAATCGCAAGTGCACACCGAAATTGAAAAAGTCGAGGCTGGCTTACACAACATTACTCCCACAGGAATTTTCGTTCTACGGAGGCGGCCGGCCTGCTGGGCCACAGCATACATCGACTTCGGCCAGAACGACCGCCTAGAGAGAAGACAGGTTTTGCCAGAGCGAAAGGATAACAACACCAGTGTTAGACTTAAAAGAAAATTCCCCTACATTGTGTGGGAACGCCCAGAGGACGCATTTTTTGATGGACCGACTGCGTTGTTACGGAATTCTCACAGGAGGACAGTACACACCTAACAGAGATGCTACATCTTTCCACATTGATCGACTTAAACGAAACGTCATTCTCTCGTTTAAAAGACCAATGTTGTTTGGCGGAATAATTCTGATGCAAAGAGCCAGAGGAGTGAGGGAAGACAGTGAATGATATACCCTTGCAATTTTTCTAGGAAAAGTGGCTGTTCTGTTGTCGCTCTTGGAGCGGGAACACGTAACGAGAGCGAGTGCGCTCATACATGTACGCAAAGAGTGAGGAACAAAGTCTCTCCACAGTACTTCACTGGGAGAGCACCTCTGTCATTAGTGAATCGGAGTGATACTCTATATTGAGTCGCTCGCAATTAAGCGTTGTTCACTGTGTTGGCCACCACGCTTATTGTGTGGTGTGAACACGGACAGAGTACTAGTTAAACGCCTCAAAGTGAATATTGAGTGGCATCGCGGTGGACTGGCGTACCACGCTAATAGTTAGCCTAGGGGCGGATAGGAGTCCTCGATTTCATCAAGGCATAGGGAGAGTTTGATTGGAGAAGGTCAATCCAGATAGAAAGAGATATTTGTGTTATATATCAGCAGCGAGCGACGCAGGCAGCAGTTGTCACAGCTCACGGTATTGTCCACTACAGCATATGTGAGTCCCATCTGTCCTCCATAACAGTAAACACCATTACATTTCTCACGTGACCGACTTGACTGTACCTAGAAAAGTTATTCAAGTTGCGTAAGTGTGGCTCTCAGCCATTCTGTCAAGTAAATAACATTCTTAAAGAAAAGGGAGAAAGGAACCTTTTCATACTTTGTAAGTTAGTAGCATTCCTATCCATAAGAGGCAATCTACTGTTCTGAAAAGAAACAGGAAATTTATTAATTTATAAGATAAAGTTTCACTTGATTTCTCAGAATTTTCTTGCAATAAATAATATTTTTCGATCGTTTAATGTTTTTCTTACACTAACTAGCAATACTCCAGTACGCAAGTAATCCACTAGTTACGTAAGAACATAGAATATTTTTGTGTCTTTTCTTTACAGCAGACGACTCCAGAATATATTTGTTGCTGAATGTTTTTCAGTTAGTTCTTTTTGGTACATTAGGAGCGCCTGTCTCACTTCTGTAGTGGTGTGAGGTGGAAATTGATTCTTGCAGGAGCCTAAAGGTACTTGTTGGATAAATCCATTGCGCAACTTGAAAATATAAAACCCATACACTCACATTATTTACAAGTCGTCATTTGTCTTCACACCCTCCCGTCCCCCATCCCCCCGTCACCCTTCCCCACCCCACCTTCACAAACCATCGTGTTTGTGCGCTTGGTTGCATCTCTCCACAGGCATGAGGTCTGCTCAGACATACAGTCGTCATTAACTGCAACAAGCACATACTGGACAACTCAAGGTGACAGATTGACCACATTTCTTATCCTTAGATATGTTGATAATCTATCAGTTTCGGTCACCTCTTAACTATTATCTGGAAAAAACGCAACGAGTTTCGACTTCTCTGTGCTGAAGAACTGGATCTTTTTTTTATAATAATAAGCAGTTTAAATTGCGTCGCATTCCATTGCCCTGAACCCATTAACGACGGACTGCAATTGGAATGTCAACTGACAACATCTACATCTACATCTAGATTTACAGCTACATGGTTACTGTGCAATTCACACTTAAGTGCCTGGCAGAGGGTTCATTGGACCATTTTCAGACTATTTCTCTACCATTCCACTCTAGAATGGCACGTACGAAAAAGGAGCACCTTAATCTTTTCGTTCGCGCTTTCTCGTATTTTATTATGATGATCAATTCTTCCTACGTAGGTGGGTGTCAACAAAATATTTTCGCATTCGGAAGAGAAAGTTGGTGATTGAAATTTCGTAAATAGATCTAACCTCAAAGAAAACCACCTTTATTTCAGTCGCGGTCATGGTCACCCCAACTCGCGTATCATTTAAGTGACAATCTCACCTCTACTGCGCGATAACACGAAACGAGCTGCCCTTCATTGCACTTTTTCGATATCCTCCGCCAACTCCATCTGATAGAGATTCTGTACCTTGCAGCAATATTCCAGCAGAGGACGGACAAGTGTAATGTAGGCTGTTTCTTTAGTCGGTTTGTCGCATCTTCTAAGTGTTCTGCCAACAAAGCACATTCTTTGTTTCGCCTTCCCCAGAATATTATCTATGTGGTCTTTCCAATTTAAGTTGCTCGTAATTGTAACTCCTAGGTATTTAGTCGAATTGACAGCCCTTAGATTTGTGCGATTTATCGTATACCCAACATTTATCGGATTTCTTTTAGTACCCATGTGGATGACCTCGCACTTTTCTTTGTTTAGTGCCAGTTGCCACTTTTCACACCATACAGAAATTTTTTGCGGGATGTTGAACGCCTTACGCGACATTTTATCGGACAACCCCGCCCTCCAAATTATCTATAATGGTGGCCGCTAACGAATTAAAAGCAGCTATGTTGATCGCAGTCCTGTAGCCTGCGTCGTTGAGTGGAACGCAAAATAGCCTGTTGTGCCTGCGTAGACCTATCTCGACTCCTGCTTGGTGCAACCCTCCGGCCTTCCGTGAGACATTTGTTGCAGCGGGGTAAATTTAAGGGTCACATTCTGGAGCATCAAGAAGCAATGGAAGAAAGTGTGCATATAGGCTGCAGGGGGAGGGAGGGAGTGTTGCAGAGAGAGACTACAGCTTGACTAGAGACAGCAGATTCAGATCAATATGCATTGCAGTATTTATGCAGCAATGTGGAGGACAAGAGGACATTAGCATGGAGAGTTGCAAGAAGCTACTCTTCGGACTGAGGACCACAAGAACAACAATAAGAACACAAAGATTACTCACCTTTACAAACATCGCTGCCTCTATTCTTGAGAAAGGCCTTATTTCCACGAGGAGGCTTCTTCCGGTATCCTATATCTGAGGCGACTAATCCGTTAGACGTAGTGAAGATACCATATTGGGGAGGCGTTTTTTGCTACGTTTTGCCCGGTATCCAAAACAGTCCCAGAAATTTCCCATGGGATTAAGGTCGTTTGATTTAAAGGTCTGGTAAAAGTGCGGTATGTTGCTTGAGTGCTAGCCAATTGAGCATGGAGAGCTCCATCAAACCAGTCTCAGGACTGAAGACCACAACAACAACAACAGGAACAGTTTGCGTGAATGATTTGGCCGCCTAGATCGCCTGACATGAATCTCATCGAAAATTTGTAGGACATAATCGAGAAGTCAGCTCTTGGCACAACATCGCAGGGAAACATTTTCGCAATTTGAATGTCTGTAGAGGCAGCTGGCTCGGCATTTCTGCAGGGGACTTCCAACGACTTGTGTAGTCTATTCCACGTCGAGTTACGGCACTATGCTGGGCAAAACGAGGCCTGACACGATATTAGGTGGTATCTCATGACTTTTGTTGCCTCATTGTACTTACATACTTACTCACTGGTCGTACCGGACTCGAGAGTCCATTGCCGCAGCAACGAATTTTCGCCATCTGTCCCTGTCTTGGGCTATTTCCTTCCATTCACCTTCAATACCTTAGGCTCCTCAACTCAGCCTTCACATTGTCCTCCCTTCTACGCCTCGGTCTCCCCACAGGACGTTTTCCCTCTAGGTGCCCTACCAGTACTCTGCGCGCTGCCCTGCCCTCATCCATTCGAGCAGCCCATCGCAGCCTACGTAATTTAATAATACTGTTTATGTCAGGGCTTGAACAGAGTTCATGAACCTCTTCGTTATGCAGTTTTCGGCACTCTCCGCTAATTTCATCCCTTTTTGCTCCGAAAATGTTCTTCAAAATTTTGGGTTTCAAATACTCGAAACGGCTTTTCATTTTGCACAATGAGAGACCAAGTCTCACACCAATACAGCATAACTGGTAGAATAATATTTTTGTATATTCAAATCTTTAAAGGTTCTAGGCGCTCAGTCCGGAACCACGCGACTGCTACTGTCGCAGGTTCGAATCCTGCGTCGGGCATGGATGTCCTTAGGTTAGTTAGGTTTAAGTAGTTCTAAGTTCTAGGGGACTGATGTCCATAGATTTTAAGTCCCATAGTGCTTAGGGCCATTTGAATCATTTTTTTAAATCATTAAATTCCTAGACAATATCCTCGATGAAAGTAATCTATTCAGTGAGAAGTAGCACGCATTTCCCACCCGTAATCTCTTCTTCAGTTCGGATTCAATATCATTTCTCGAAGTGATGTCCACGACTAGATACTTAAATGTGTTCACTTTTTCAAACTCCATGTCTCCAACTCTTAACATTTCCTGATCTACTGCTGTTGGCATTCTAGTAGTAACCAGGTATTCAGTTTTGCCTTCACTTATCCCTTCACTAGCCTTGATTAACGCATTCGCATTTGCTGTTACAGATTCTTTCCTATCGCTAATGATGTTTAGATCATCTGCATACCATAATATCTTAATATTTCCATTTAACTCCACACCCTCTGAATTACCTGCTGCCATTCGTACAATATATTCTAGGGCTAAATTAAAAAGTAGCGGAGACAGGGCATCTCCCTGCTTAAGTCCGTTCATTATTACAAATTTTTTTGACTCCATTTTCCACACGCGTACTCTAGCTTTTGTGTTTTTCAAACTCGCTTCTATAAGTCTAACATACTTTTTTGGTATTCCAAGTTCCAAAAGAATTCTGTACAATTTTGAGTGCAATACTGAATCATATGCTTTTGTAAAATTTATGAAAAGATTATGAATTGCTTTATTGTATTCCCATTTCTTTTCCAAAATTTGGCACAGGGTGAATATTTGGTCTATAGTTGGTATGTTCCTCTGAAAGCCGGCTTGGTAATGCCCCACAATTTCATCTGCATATGGTGTAAGCCTGCTTAGCAGAATATTGCAGAAAATTTTGGAACATACTGGTAATAGCGATATCCCTCTATAATTATTACAATCCATTTTATCGCCTTTCTTACAAATTGGGATCAGAATCGATTCCTGCCACAATTCAGGTATCATCTCTGAGTTCCATACTTTACTTATCACTTTGTGAACTACTACTTCCACCAATTTCTGTCCCCCATTTTTAACTAATTCTGCAGTTATGCAATCTGATCCTGGTGCTTTAAGGTTTTTCAATTTGTTGATTGCATCTCTTACTTAGCTTGTAAGTTGGCTCAGGTATCTGCTGTATATATTGCCTCATTGTATGTACATTTATTTTTCTCGTTCGCCCCTCCTAAAAGATAACCTAACCAAAACTATTCGAGCGGTTCTAGGCGCTACTGTCTGGAACCGCGGGACCACTACGGTCGCAGGTTCGATTCCTGCCTCGGGCATAGAGGTGTGTGATGTCCTTAGGTTAGTTAGGTTTAAGTAGTTCTAAGTTCTGGGGGACTGATGACCTCAAAAGTTAAGTCCCATAGTGCTCAGAGCCATTTGAACCATTTGAGCCAAAACTATTGCCACCTTGCACTCATGATACAAAAGTGGCATAAAATCCAAAGGCTTGTGGTAGCGGTAAACGTTGTGATTAATTCCGAGCAATAAAATAGTTTTATAGGTTACGAGGTGTTTACGACACTACCTGCATTTTTTCTGCTTCTTATGAAAGGTGACAAATCTAGTCAGTGAGTGGGGCAGCGCTTTGGAAAACACCGCCACGCGGCCCGAGTGCCCATCGCGCCACCGCACCGCTTTAGAACTAATTGTTTGCCGTTGGCGGCGGCGGCGGCAGCCTTGCGCCTGACAGTAAGCCGATAACAGCCGCCAGCTGACGATCACGTGCCCAGGGCCCAGGCTCACGAACAAAAACAATTACTCAGCCGCAGATTACCCACTCCCCAGCACTTGTTTACATCTTTCCACGCCTTAGCCTCGCTCCTATCTGGCACAAAGGAATCAATAATTGTCCAGGCTCTGTAACGTCATATTATGTTATTTTAATACTGTGATCGTTTCATACTTGGCAATATAGGCAGTCTATCACTGAGCACATTGACGACACACATACACACTATGACAATGAAAAAACGATGCACCACTAAGGCATTACTCGAATGGGACGGACGTACATGAACAGACAAACAAACGAATACAATTTCAGAGAAATTGGATGATTTATTCAACAGAAAGAGTTTCACAAACTGAGGAAGTCGGTGACGTGTTGGTTTACCTGTGGCCTTTAAGGAAGCAGTCATTCTTGGATGTCCTCCTGAGTGATATCGTACCATATTCTGTTCAGCTCTCACTGTCACTCCCATACGGTGTATGACTGGCATTTTTCTTTCATGGCAGGACCCCTCTGGTTGTCATCCGGAACACAGTTAAAGCACGGCGGTTCGTCGGTGATCCTGGGTTTATATTTCAGCAAGCATTTCGCGCACAGCGAGGGTTTTTGTTGCTCGTCTTCGTACTTGCCATAGGCCAGAAAGTTCGCCAGATTTCTCCCAAATTGAGAACTTTTGGAGCATTAAGGTTAAAAATTGTTCAAATGTCTCTGAACACTATGGGACATAACTTCCGAGGTCCCCATTCCCCTAGAACATAGAACTACTTACACCTAACTAACCTAAGGACATTACACACATCCATGCTCGAGGCAGGACTCGGACCTGCGACCGTAGCGGTCGCGCAATTCCAGACTGTAGCTCCTAGAACCACTCGGTCACAACGGCCGGCGAGCATTAAGGGTAGGGGTTTAGAACCAGCTCTGGATTTTGACTACCTACGGCAGCTAGTGGACAGAATTTGGCACAATATCCCTCAGGAGGAAATCCAACAGCTTTGTCAGTCAACGACAAGCCCTATAAAGTCGTGGCATAAGGCTGTCGTCATAGTGGCATCGATATCGGTGGATTCGCCGACGACCAACATCGTCCGAAGACGGCCAAACTTTTAAAATCCGTACGCCACTAGGAGCGTGGTCACACTGTAGCCGTTCTAATCGCTCGCATGTATAGACTTCGGATGACTGTTGGTAAAATTCAGATCAGTTTGTTTCTTTGGTCAAACCGTAAGAAATGGATATTTCATCCAAGCAAGAATGAATTTGTGGCAGCCAGAGGATAAAAGTATCATAATCTGGATATAGTTCGGAGTCTATGGACTGAAATCGGAGGTTTATTGGAAACTACAAGTAGGCAAATCTTTATCGGAAATTTTAAGTGTGAATTCCGAAGTAAGAGTGATTTCAGGTGTGCCGCACGGGAGTGTCATGGGACCGTTGCTCTTCACAATATACAATAATGACCTGGTGGATGACATCGGAAGTTCACTGAGGCTTTTTGCAGATGATGCTGTGGTGTATCGAGAGGTTGCAACAATGGAAAATTGTACTGAAATGCAGGAGGATCTGCAGCGAATTGACGCATGGTGCACGGAATGGCAATTGAATCTCAATGCAGACAAGTGTAATGTGATGCGAATACATAGAAAGATAGGTCCCTTATCATTTAGCTACAAAATAGCAGGTCAGCAACTGGAAGCAGTTAATTCCACAAATTATCTGGGAGTACGCATTACGAGTGATTTAAAATGGAATGATCATATAAAGTTGATCGTCGGTAAAACAGATGCCAGACTGAGATTCATTGGAAGAATCCTAAGGAAATGCAATCCGACAACAAAGGAAGTAGGTTACAGTACGCTTGCTTGCCCAATGCTTCAATACTGCTCAGCAGTGTGGGATCCGCACCAGGTAGGGTTGATAGAAGGGATAGAGAAGATCCAACGGAGAGCAGCGCGCTTCGTTACAGGATCATTTAGTAATTGCGAGAGCGTTACAGAGATGATAGATAGACTCCAGTGGAAGACTCTGCAGGAGAGACGCTCAGTAGCTCGGTACGGGCTTTTGTTTAAGTTTCGAGAACATACCTTCACCGAAGAGTCAAGCAGTATATTGCTCCCTCCTACGTATATCTCGCGAAGAGACCATGAGGATAAAATGAGAGAGATTAGAGCCCACACAGAAGCATAGCGACAATCCTTCTTTCCACGTACAATACGAGACTGGAATAGAAGGGAGAACCGATAGAGGTACTCAGGGTACCCTCCGCCACACACCGTCAGGTGGCTTGCGGAGTATGGATGTAGATGCAGATGTAGAATTATCACCTCAAAAAATAAATTGTGCAATTGGACATCAGCTGTCTGCAAATTGTTATTACTGCTTAATGGCGTCTTTATACCAGTGGTCTGGCGATTTTTCACACATAAGCGAAACGACAGTTATTGATGGTTAATTGACGTATGCATGCACAACTACAAATAAATTCAGAAAGATGTGGTGTTTGTAATGTCACTTTTCAGATTCAACACTAGGGGTCTTGGGTATGCAAAGCCGAAGACTCACACGTGAAACACTTTCGGGTAACGAAAGCTAAATTCGAGTACTTGTAGAGGTGTGCGGCTCAGTTAGAAAATCTGATACTCACAAAAAAACCAAAAAATGAATGTCCTGTGACTAGAGCCTCCCGTAGGGTAGACCGTCCGCCGGGAGCAAGTTTTTCTATTTGTCGCTGCTTCGGCGACTTGCGCGTCGATACATTAAAGATGCAGTTCTCTCTCAAATAAAAGTAGATGTCACACTTCGATATTTGACAGTATGCGATTACATCTTTCCAGTATTCAAACCTATAACACGTTGTGAAAAGTACAATTTCAAAGTTTTTGTTTGACATGTTGGATGCTATTTACGATGGCCTAAGGCCAATTTAGAAGCTACTGTCTTCTCTTTTTCACCGCAAATACTACGAAATGTGAAATTTATTTAATGCCGAATTTTGAAGCTACACTTTGTACAAGTGCACTAAAAAGACAGTGTGATAAGTTGTAGATGATTTCCTTCAGTAAAAGTTTAATTTAACGGACAAAATACTGCCACCTGTAACATTGTTACTTCCTTTCTGTAATCCATTGAGCAAGTGTCTAAAATGCGCTGGAGTTTCCAGTACTAGAATCTGATTATCTGGAATATCCTGCCTTCATTGCATTAATTAACACCATATTTAGAATAAGGTGAGCTGCTGTGAAACCACAAATCCATCTTTCATTAATTACATAATTCTCCCTTACTCTCACACAAGTTTTATATGTGCATCATATAACAGAAACAGACCCTGCTTTCACCACATAACTTAACCATTATGTAATCGTAACCTCATTGGCAAAAACTTTATACACGAAGTCGCACATCCTATCACAGTAGCATAATGAACCTTACTCAGAAGAAAGCGTTTGGGAAAGAGCCTTAATGCCGTGTATGAACGTATAAACATGAAACACACCAAGAATGTCATTTCAGATTCAAAAGTAGCGGTTCCTTCTGACTATAGTCTGAGGTGGGAGAAGGAAAAAATTATCAGAAAATTAAAGCATTTTTATCTACATCTACATCTACATGGATACTCTGCAAATCACATTTAAGTGCCTGTCAGAGTATTCATCGAACCACCTTCACAATTCTCTACTATTCCAATCTCGTATAGCGCGCGGAAAGAATCAACACCTGTATTTTGCCGTACGAGCTTTGATTTCCCATATTGTATCTTGGTGATCGTTCCTCCCTATGTAGATAGGTGTCAACAAAATATTTTCGCATTCGGAGGAGAAAGTTGGTAATTGGTATTTCGTGAGAAGATTCCGTCGCAACGAAAAATACCTTTCTTTTAATGATGTCCAGCCCAAATCCTGTATTATTTCTGTGACACTCCGATATTTAGCGAGAATACAAAACGTGCTGACTTTCTTTGAACTTTTTCTATGTACTCCGTCAGTCCTATCTGGTAAGGATCCCACACCGCGCAGCAGTATTCTAAAAGAGGACGGACAAGCGTAGTGTAGGCAGTCTCCTTAGTAGGTCTGTTACATTTTCTAAGTGTCCGGCCAATAAAACGCAGTCTTTGGTTAGCCTTCCCCACAACATTTTCAATGTGTTCCTTCCAATTTAAGTTGTTCGTTATTGTAATAGTTAGGTATTTAGTTGAATTTACGGCTTTTAGATTAGACTGATTTATAGTTTAACCGAAGTTTAACGAGTTACCACACTTTTCGTTATTTAGTGTCAACTGCCATTTTTCGCACCATTCAGATATCTTTTCTAAATCGTTTTGCAGTTTGTTTTGGTCTACTGATGACTTTATTACTCGATAAACAACAGCGTCATCTGCAAACAACCTAAGACGGCTGCTCAGATTGTCTCCAGATCCGTTTATATAGATAAGGAACAGCAAAGGGCCTATAACACTACCTTGAGGAACGCCAGAAATCAATTATGTATTATTCGATGACTTTCCGTCAATTACTATGAACTATGACGTCTCTGACCAGAAATTACTAATCCAGTCACATAACTGAGACGATATTCCATAAGCACGCAATTTCACTACGAACCGCCTCCGGAAATTCAGGAATACGGAATCGATCTGAAATCCCTTGTCAATAGCACTCAACATTTCATGCGAATAAACAGATCGTTGTGTTTCACAGGAACGATGTTTTCTAAACCCATGTTGACTGTGTGTCAATAGACCGTTTTCTTTGAGGTAATTCATAATGTTCGAACACAATATATGTTTTAAAATCCTGCTGCATATCGACGTTAACGATATGGGCCTGTAATTTAGTGGATTACTCCTACTACCTTTCTTGAATATTAGTGGGACCTGTGCAACTTTCGAGTGTTTGCAGTCTTTGTAACATAGCGTTTTCCCCTTCATCTCATATTCATAAAACTTGTCGTGTAGTCTCAATAACTGATGACAGAGTTGTAAGGTGTCAGGCAAATCCTTCCATGAAAACCCTGACATGATAAGCAAATCCAGTAGTATGTCACATAGCTCCGAATAAATCGTGACATTAAATTAACCAAAGTAATACGAGTGACGAGTGAGCAAATGGAATACCACAGACTAACACAAGAATGCCCGAATGCATGTCAAACCTTCCCTCCATGAGACAGACGCAGTGCCGAGGAGAGAAACGAGAACAGAAGCCGAGAGCAGAACCGTGTTAAGCTAGAAGGTCCTACGATAAGGGACGGACTGGACACCCACGTCGCCAGCTAACCACGACGACCACCCCCCCCCCCCTCCAGCCCATTAAAAGGACCACACCGGCTGCAAGTTTTTCCGTTTCTCATTGGATAGACAGAATTTTTGTAGGTGGAGTTTAACGTCAACATTGAGACCCTGATTGGTCGGATGAAAACATAGCCAGGTAATTTTTTTTCAACCAACTTCGGTAAATTGTTGGAAGGAGAAGTTAGGGGAGGAGAGTTACTTCCGAGTCGGCGAGGTGAGCGGAGCTGTGCTGGCCGCCGCCCCCTGACGAACACCGACAAGGTAATGAACGCACACGATGCCGCATAACAGCGCATAAAGCTTCACTCAGAACTGCAGAAGTCTCATCTGTTACACCCCCTTTTTGCGTAATACTAGTGTCGATCGTAAATTAAAGCTCATGGTGTTCACATTTGCCACTTGAAGTAAAAATCTGAAACGCGATGATTTCTCTGGTATATAATTATTGAGGAGCCACATCAGCCTCTGTAATTTACAACAAGTTAGCTAAGTAATTAAAAATAATTGAGGGTCACTGTAGACCATTTTGATAGTTTTCTCTTTTGTGAAACTTAATTTAAACCTAGATTATAGATGTGATATGGCAAACGTCATCTTTCGATCCATTGTAGAACTTGTAAACCCATTCAGGGAATATTCATTCACATTTTTGTTGAACGCAGTTGGTTTTTACCATCCTGTATTGAAACACTTCTTTTTATCAATAGCGCAATTTATAAACAATGTTTTGTGAGTAGAATAAAATTTCCAATGGTAAACTTAACTGCTTTTTCGACGTTATTTTACCAGATAACTAAAAATAGGAAAGCCTTGAACCCCTTCCACTAAATTTAGTCAGCATTAAGATACTTTTACAGGGAGTGCAGTGGAGGTGACGCTGAAATCATTAAGTATTTGGTTATGTCATCGCTAGTCTCACTGAACTCTTCTGAATTCTACATGTGTGGTCTGGCGTCTCCTTACCAGCATCAAGTCCCAGGTTCAAACAAGTCAATTCCCTAAAAAACACGATCACAGCGTCGTTGCCCGAAAGTGGTAGGGAGACATGATATAGAACAAACAAATACCACCATGAATGTTAGAGAGTGTACGGTACTCGCCACGTTCTTTGCAAGACAGGCACCGCACCGCAACACTCATTTCCAAACACAAATGCGTCCTGTTATCCGTTTCACTTTTGGAGGTTAAAATCTAACCTACACATCATACACAGAATAGGTTCAAACCAAAGCTAACCTCCTTGACCCTGCTACAAATTGACTTAGGAGATCGGACGAACTGTGACCAAGCCGTCGGCCGAAGTTATCGCGCGGCCTCTGGGGACCGATGGTGACGATCTTTGACAGTGCCACTGTGAACGCAGCCTAAGGGCCAGAGGTAGACCATCGGAATACTGACTTGCGCAGTGCGTGGAACTCTTTTTCTTGAGTAAATCGCCCAATTTTTCTGAAGCTGCAATCATTGTTTGTCTGTACATGTACGTAAAATTCAACGATCACCTTCGTGGTGCTTCTTTTTTATATCTTAGACTACATAACGCATAATCATGGTGGAAGTGAGTCTCGAATCGATTACCTTTAGTTTACAGAAGTACTCTGCTCAGAGACCACGCCACAAGTCTATTAGGTTTCTAAAAACTTTTAAACCTGTGCAGGTGGTCTCTTGAACTTATTAACCTGGGGGCCTTTCGATTAATGGGTTTATATGAGACGCGGTTTTAAACGTTTTTGTTTTGTTTTAAACATGAGCGTTGAAATTTTATGGTCACAGTACTACATATTATCGACAAGTACCTTCTTCTCTTAGCCGTCTACAAACTTCTTGCAGTATCTTTAGGTTGAATGAATGCTTATTCACAGCTGTTTCAAATGGCTCAGCAGATTTAAAACATTAATGATTGTGAAACGCCCTGTTATTCGTTTCTTAATTTCAAGAGACGTGAAAGCGGCCACAATTCTTCAGCAGATTAGTGAAGCGTATGACGACGACGATACGACAGCCAGCATGATTATAAATTTTTCTTGGAAATTTGTGGTAAGGTCTTAAGGGATCAAACTGCTGAGGTCATCGGTCCCTAGATTATAAAATCGTGTAGAGCGTTTGAAGAAGGCCGCATCAATGTGCACGGTGATAAATGAAAAGGGTGACACTCTTGTCGTTAATGACGAGATGGAGCTGAAATTCGATAGAAGTTTCAAAAAAGACGCTTCGCGATTTCATCATTATCTCACTCCGTTACCCACACCCCAAGAAGTGTTCTGTATGAAATTATGACACTTTCTTGAAATACCTGAAGTTGTACGCACCCTGGGTGCCAAAAATGCTGACGCAGAAGTAATCGTTCAACCAGGACAACAACTTACCTCCAGAGATATTGGGTCGAAGGGAATAAGTTTTTCAAATGTCTCATAATTACAGATAAGAAGGAGCGATATGTCATTACTTTGAAGGAATATCATTATTCTTTGAGGAAAAATAGCGTTCAGTACTATTTTTTTCCCGATGACCGTCTGGCCCCTTGGCTTACTGGGCAGAACGTCTGACTGCCATGCAGCCGGTACGGGTTCGTTCTATTACCGGTCGAGTTGGATGCTTTTCTCCACTCAGGGACTCGATGTTGTATTGTTCTCATCAGCATTAACTCATCATCGACACGTAAGTCGCCCAATGCGGCATTCCCTGGAAAGACATGCAACTAGGTGGCCGAACATCCCCACGTGGGGACTCCCAGCCATCAACGCCATTCGCTCATTTGATTTCATTTCATTTCAGATAAGCCTGTCAGGTTTGTCGTAGATAAAAACAATACATTGAAAAAGCAGCTTGTGTAACTAGAGACGTCCGCACTCATAAAATTAGAGTCCTGTTTGTTACATGTTGAAATACGGAGCAGTGCAGACTTGCAAACGTAAGCAAAAGCGCTGCGAGTGCATGAGTACCTGTTCTAAGGGACTCATTTGCTGGCGTCACTTCAGCTTTCGTGCTGGATACAAATTGTTAAAGCACTGTGTCGTAAAGTAAATCTTCAATTTACTAAACCTTCGGATCAATACTCATACAGCTATAATTACTCATGCTGGGATTTTGTGACTTTCCTGAATTCGGCATATCATCGCCAAAGATAAAAAAAAAATCTGTGGATGTTCCTCCGTTCATTAGTCCTAGTGACTAGTACGGGAACATAAAGAGCACTTGACTCTGATCAAACATGTCTATGCCACCAAATGGATTTTTTGCTCCGTTATCTCACTCCCCAACACGATGAACGTCCAGCGCCGGGTTTTACCAAATGCGTCCATCCGAGCCGACAGGAAAATCGTTATTGTGTACCTCTTACTTAACCCGTCTCAAGCCGTCTGGGAAATTTGCTTCTTCCATACGACAAGATATCTCGTAATATTTAGTCGCGATTTCCTTGAATCTCTGTCACTTTCCGAGTAGAATGCACAGAAATTGGCACTAAGGTCCTTTGTAAATGTTCGAATTACATAGCCGATAATGCGGTATAAATGAATGCAAAACTTCACTCATATCCAGTCGCAAATATTCTCGAACTATGCCCCATATGCTTATCGGCGACATTAAGCTTTGTGTTTTTTTATATAATTTCATAACTAGGTAAATAATACATTACGACCAAGGTTTTTGTCACTGTATGTTGGATATTGCAAAGACTCACGTAAGTTCTTAGGCTTTCGCTTCAGGAATCAGTTTTTATAAAAGTCATCTCGTTTGCAGACGGTGCCATATTGTAACCTCTCCACTATATGTTTCTGTATGAAATTTAGCACAGATCTACCTTTTACTTTACAAAAAGTCTACGTATTACCAAAACTATGTACCCACAAACTTAAATTATTCAACTTAAACGGAACCTAATCTGAATTAAACTGTAACTGGTCTGAACACAACTTGTGCGCAACTGAAGTAAAACAGTTATCTGAGCACAATCAAAATTTCCATTTACCTCGCGTCTTGACAACATTGTCGCAGATTTCTCGAAAGCACATCAGCAAACAGCGAGCAGGCACCGGACAAATTGGATTTCTACTTTTAAATGAAATTTGCAAACCATATTAAATGTGTTGCTTACCACTAGGTGCAATGTAGTTATACGTAATGACAAACCTTCTTTAAACACTGGAAGGGGAGAGTAACTATTCCTATGAAATATTTCAAGACAACAGTTTCAGAATCAAGTGTGTACTCAAAAAGAGAGAGTAAAATTTCGCATGTTCTTCACACATAACATTGGTCTGAACAATACCATGCTTAAAAAAGTGAACAATGATCTGAAAAGGGTACAATGTTAACAGAGAATTCCTACAAAAGTCGAACAGCTTAATCAGTTGGTATCTTAATGCATCATTCATGGAATCAGAATGGTCTGTCTTTCAGCTCTGAGCAAGTTAACTAGCTGACACTCATTCCGAGAGTGCTGCAGCCTTACATCACATTTCTTCTCTTGAAAAATAATAACATTATTCAAAATTTATATTGTTTTCGCCGACCGATATATACATGATGTTCATCCATGCTGTCCTTAGCAAAAAGTCTTTCTTCATGTAACAGATACAATCACAAGTCAACACAGCAGTACTGAATAGGTCCATCCCGTGTCACACTTCAACCAAGAGTGTATCAGACTGCGCAGAGGCAAGACTGTGCCACAACATGATCAAAGATTGTTCAGCGGTAACATAACTTGCTCTCTCTCTGACATACATATCGATAACTTACAAAAATTAAAATGACAAGACCACCTTACAATATTGTATAATGCTTCATCTTACATGCATTACTCGCATTACAAACCACTACACTTCAGAAGAACTCAGTGTAAACGTCTTACGTGAACATCGGTATATTTCTGAAACATACGTCTTGACTGTGAAAGATATATATTTCTTTTCTTAATTATGTTGACAACCATTACGTATAATATCCTGATATCTTACAGTCTAATTTAAATCAGTTGATTCACGGCGTTTGCGGTTCGAAGCAGGAACGTCAAACGTTTTATTTTAACATACGTAAATATCACGTCCGTACCCTGTACGTGATGCGTATTTTATATGACAAAAGTGTAGGAAAACTAATTTACGTTACTAAACCTATTATACGTCGATTCAACTTCGAAAAAAGTTGAATAGGGTTCCTTCCCAACTGAAGGAGGTTCTCCGTTCTTGATGTTCTTGAGGGTGATGTTGTGTGCGATTTATAACGATTTGACGGTTGATGTATCTCCCGGTAATAGAAAGCAAGGTTGTCAAGAGAAACAGAGAGATAATGTTCGGTTGTTTCTACTGTTTTTCTGCGTTGATGGCTCCATCATCAGCAGAAATGAACCACATGGTTTCAACAGGGGCTCTTCGTTGGTGTGGAGATCGTCAGTAGTGAAGCCAAAACGCTACCGTTTTACAACCATTCATCTGCCTGCCCTGTCGACTTCTTTATTCCTGGAAATCAAGAAATAAACACTTTCTGGAGGTTTACTAGGAATACGATTGTGTTATGGCTGCCCATTTCTTCTAGGAGATGATTGTCCACATTTGCTCAGTAGCTGTTGAAATGTATGTGGATACACCTCTTGTGACCTGCTGCATTTCAAGGTATTTTGGCAATAGTGGGTCTGTTTTACTAGACACGAAGCACATATTTTTCTATCACTGAATCTGGCCATATGAAGATATTTTTGCCTACTAGCCTAAGCCAACAAGTCTCTTCACAAACTAACAAATTGTCTTTAGATCGCACTCTTTGATAGCTTCATAAGTGGCTTTGATCTTTCTCTCTCCAGATTTTGGAAATCTGTCAATATCTGGAACAATTGTTCATTAGCAGCAACCGTAACACTTCCACTGCAATTTTTTAAATCACTGGGGTTGATGAGACACAGTGTTATTTCCAGTGGCTGCACATCTCTCCAGAAGATGTTAAGTACTGGGTGGTTATAATTAAAGTGCACCAACTCGCCGAGGTCCAGTGTGGGCTGTAATTGTCGTATGGCTGCAGAACTTGGTAGATATTCGAATGGGTTTATGCGGAACCGACTTACGCTTTTAAAACATTATTTCCAATTTTGGCCACCAGGTGCAAATTTGGCGCTGCGAATGCAAGAAAGACGCATAGAAATGTTTCTATGTATAATGGATTAAGAACAGAACGTGATCAGAAAATATCAAACAAGTGAAACAGGGATAATGTTGGTGTTATTATTAACTGCTCCTTATGAAATTTGTTCAGTATGAACACCGGAGACGTCAATGAAATGCTGCAGAGCGTTCATCTGGTCTCGAAAACGGTAACCAATTTTCCTGCACGGTAAGTGGATTCCACATCAACCCCTTTGAGTATCTACATAGTTTCGCTGCCATAAGATAATTACAGCCCGCACTGGACCTGTGCGTGTAGGTGCACTTTAATTGTAACCATCCGGTTTGACACTCGTCGAAAAGACGCTGTGTCTCAACGCTGCCACCCGTCCGGACACCGAGTGCTTACATCTGTAGTATAAATTTGGAGGGTCTACATCCACACTCGGGCTCCCAGCACTTGAAAGACTAGAGGCTACAGCCGTCAGGGTCAAGTTCAACGGAGCCAACACCACACTGGTATCAATATACAATCCTCCTAAAAACATAGTAACACGCGATATCAGCACAGTACTCAACACAGCACCGTGGATAATTGCCGTTGGAGACCTCAACGCAAAACACCCTGATTGGAACTCACGAATACGAACCTCCAACGGCAAGAAACTGTACGAACACGCACTAGGCCGAAACTACATTATACTTGGACCGGACGTTCCCACGTTCGTGCCTACACAGGCTCGACATAGGCCAGACGTGTTAGACATAGCCGTCATAAAGGGCATCACAAGCACACTCAAGCTTACAGTTGAAAACGATCTGGACTCAGACCACATGCCTGTAATACTGCACATGGAAGAGACACTGCAGGACATCGAACCACGCAGGATGCTTAACTACAAGCGCGCGAATTGGTCACTGTTCAAGGAAACGCTCGACAGTCGCATTCCTGACACCCACGAAATTAACAACACACGGCAAATCGATGAGACTGTGGAGGCTCTCACAACTGCCGTTCAAGACGCAATGAGTGACGCCATTCCATATACAACACAAAGACAACACTTAACGGCCCTGCCCCAGGAAATCCTGGGCCTTATCTCAATGAGGAACCGCCGCAGGAGATACTGGCAGCGTACCAGGCGCCCGTTCTATAAACTGCACGTCAACAGACTACAGGGCTCAATACGGAATAAAATACAAACATTCAGAAACGAGCAATGGGGACAGTAGCTCGCTGGGCTGGATACCACACGTCCTGGCAGCTGGCAGCTGGCTGGACACTTCACCAGGGAGAAACATTACATTCCCACGTTACAAGGACCAGACGGCCCAGCCTACTCCGCGACGGAGAAGGCAGAGCTTATGGCCACAACACTGGCAGCGTCTTTCATGCCGAATCTGGTTCCTTCAGACCCAGCATTCACACTTGAAACGGACCAGGAGGTTACACAACTTGTTGCCCAGCCCTCGCGCAGCGAAATAAGACGTACTAGCACAAATGAAATTACATGGGCTATCAAACACACCAACGCTAGAAAAGCCCATGGGCCTGGTGGCATTCAAAACCGTGTCCTCCAGGAGTTCACGGATAAAGCCGTAGAATACCTCACACACTTAACGAATGCCATCCTGACACACCAACACTTCCCTGACTTTTGGAAGGCGGCCAAGATCCTGATGTTCAGGAAGCCAGGGAAAGACCACTCCCTCCCACAAAATTACCGACGTATCACTAGGCATCGCATCGCCAACGACACCCTAAGGCCGGAGCAATTCGGCTTCAGGAATCACCACTCGACAACACAACAACTCCTCCGCGTAGTCGAACATATAACACACGTCTAAAAGATGAACAAAGCCACAGGGGCCGTGTTCCTAGACATCGAAAAGGCTTTCGATCGTCTCTGGCACAATGGACTCATACGCAGACTAAGCGAAGCTGGTTTCCCGGACGGACTCGTAGTCTCATACACTCGTATCTCACGAACAGATGTTTCAACACTAACGTGCAGGACAAACAATCAACACAACACGGTATTCAAGCTGGAGTACCCCAAGGAAGCATTCTAGGGCCCATCTTGTTTAACCTGTTCAGTAATGACTTCCCAGCGACACAAAACACGACCTTAGCCGTCTACGCGGATGACACAGCCATCCTCGCGTAACCGTCGAACATCAATTCACGAATACAGACAGCACTCAGAACAGCTGAGCCTTGGTTGGAGAGATGGCGTATTAAAGTAAACGTCGACAAGTGCGAAGCATTTTTGTTCACACGCAGACCGAAACTACTGCGCAAACACCAACACTGTAGGCCGATAACACTACATACACGCCCAATACGTTACCGAGAGAAAGTCAGGTACCTTGCTGTCTGGCTGGACCGGAAACTTGCATGGGGTGACCACATCGAGTACGTTGCCAACCGAGCGCACGCGAGGCTCAAACAGCTCTACCCAATGCTCAACAGGGAAAGCACACTGAACAGGAGGGTGTCGAGGTCCATATACATGACACTGATTAGACCTCTGATGACGTGCGCAGCTCCCGTCTGGGGATCTGTAGCTCCTACACGACTGCGCCGCCTGCAGATCATACAGAACAAGGTGCTACGAATCATTAGCAACGCTCCACGCTACACACGCACCGTGGATCTTCACCATGAATACCGCCTTGATACCCTCAAGGAAGTATTCAAAAAACACGCCACACGGCTATACAGGAACTCGAGACACTCGAACAATCCTTTCATCCTCACTCTGGGAAACTACGATTCCAACCACAGGTGGAAACACAAGCGGCCAAAGACACTGCTAGCTAGGGCATAGCCACCTATAGTAAACTAACATACGCAAACAGCGACAAACGTCGGTAAGCCCCTGCACATCAGCAACTGACTAGCAACTACCAGCTACTACTAGAGCCGATCAACAGGACACAGCAGGGACACCGACGAGTTCGCCCACAGGCGCACAAACAAACTGCCAACATTCCCTCACACTGTGTCCCCGGTATATGACCTATCGGACACAAGATCGATAACAAACCTGTTACAGGTTGCTGTCGCTGAACGAGGACTCCGTACCAGCACCCAGCGCCAGCCGCCGAGCAGCACAACGCACAACGCCAAGGTATCGACAAGCATGATACCCACTACTAACAAAGCCTATCCTTGCACAACCTATCGCAGGCAGCAAGACAACCGCTACTGCTCTTACCACCCGACCTAACTATCGCAGAGGTTTTTTTCCCTTGGCTCTTGCCCTGGCACTTTTTTTCCTCTGCCCTTAAAACCGCTAACCTTCGTCAGATTTCGACCAATCTATCTCCATATGAGCGCGTATTCATGATTAATCCTAACCAGACGTACGCAAACATCGCAGTACCCACATCCTGCGACACCTCACTTTAGTGAATACTAACCCTTATGCAGAGATGGCAGTAGACCTTTTTGTGTTGGCCATCATGGCGGTGTGGGCGTGGAGGGGCTCCACCTCTTATTAAAAAAATCCACACTCGCTTAGAGCTGTTTCCAAGTCATTCAGTGCGATAGGCGCTCCAACTAGTCTTCTCAAAGTCTGTGTTCCTGGCAGTTGATTTCTTTCTCGTTCCTGCTATAAATTACAGTTCCCAATGCAGTATAAGCTGTTAAGTTTTTATATGAAGAGATATCTGATATGAGTCTACATAGCCATTAATTTTACAAGCAGCCATCTCCTGGTCCTTTTCTATGCATTATCTGAAGAGTTTGACTAATCTTCAGCAAGAAACACATTGCAATTTTTCAGCACCGCGTGTATGCATCTTTATGTTGGTAAGCAAAGTAACAACATGAGCTTTGAGGTTTTCTCGGCGCCATGTGTCACTAGTATGTTTTAGAGTCGCTTACCATGGTGACGATTCCAGTTGCACCCACAATATTTTGGTGCACCGTATGTAGCACGTAAAAAATTCCACTAGTTTAGTCATACGGTATCTCTGCAGAGTAATACAATCGTCAAATGGGTAGAAACCGATCTATGAAGATTATGGCGGTAATTACCAGTCCTATCTATATCTACATCTACATCCATACCCCGCAAGCCACCTGACAGTGTGTGGCGGAGGGTACCCTGAGTACCTCTATCGGTTCTCCCTTCTATTCCAGTCTCGTATTGTTCGTGGAAAGAAGGATTGTCGGTATGATTCTGTGTTGGCTCTAATCTCTCTTATTTTATCCTCATGGTCTCTTCGCGAGATATACGTAGGAGGGAGCAATATACTGCTTGACTCTTCGGTGAAGGTATGTTCTCGAAACTTTAACAAAAGCCCGTACCGAGCTACTGTGCGTCTCTCCTGCAGATTCTTCCACTGGAGTTTATCTATCATCTCCGTAACGCTTTCGCGATTACTAAATGATCCTGTAACGAAGCGTGCTGCTCTCCGTTGGATCTTCTCTATCTCTTCTATGAATCGATTCATCGAAATGCCTGTGGCAGTGATATTTTTCATGTCTGGTGCAAAGTGATATCAAAAGCGCGCGAGAGCTTTTTTTTTTTGGTCATGTGTTGTTTTTTATCTTTGCCGTAAGAGTATAGGATCTCCTAGTTCTTGTTACTTCTCTGTTGTCTTTTTAGCTTCTTCTTATTGTGAGTTTTCACGAATAAATATTTTTTCGTTAACTAATTATACCGGACGGCTATGCAATTATTTGTTGTAAGCAAGTCGCCAACATAACTGGTGACCTCCGATTAAGGAACTTTAAATCTTTCGTTAGCTACGTCGAACATTAACTGCAAAAGCAATGAACGACGACGGCAAACAATACGGTTCGATAACGGAAGAAATTCATAGGCTTCAGAATGAGATAGAAACTTTACAGTTGCATATTTCGAAAGATGTGAACTTAAAGCGTATACCGGACCAAAGGAATGACGTCGGTTCAACAACCATGGCAGCACAACCACAGCAAGTAACAGCAATGGAAGTACCCGCTGGTTTCAACGCTTCACCAACTCAACGGTTGCAATTACGGGCACCCCCATTCATGCCTTCTCAGCCAAACACATGGTTCGCGGTAATGGAAAATATATTTCTACAACAAATAATAGTCAGTGATAACGAGAAGTTCGCCTTGGTGATAAGTAATTTGGACCATCAGACCTCGGTTTTGATATCTGACATTATAGTGAACCCGCCTACTGAAGGAGCATAACGTAGACTGAAAGAAGAATTAATTTCTCGGTGTGTGAAGTCAGTCGCCATCAGAGCCAAATAAGTACTACACCAAGAGAAACGGGGAGATAGGACCCCGTCAGAATACTGGCGTCATTTACGCAGCCTGGTAGATCGATCGACAGTCTCTGATAGACTGTTACTCTACGTATGGCAACAACAGCTACCAATGAAAGTAAGAACTACGCTAGCTATATACGACGAAAGATCAGTTGACAAACTGCTGCTCGCTGCAGACAGAATCTGCGAGACGCACGAGCCTACTGCTACAGTCGCAATGACGTCGACAGATGCCACGTACGATAGCTACCATTAGCAGCAAGACCAAACTGACGATATAACAGTAAACGGTGCCGCGGCCACAACGCGACAAACAACAAAAAGTTCAAGCAAAATTAGAGATTTAAAAACTGCAATAAAGGATTTGCGAACGAAGCTACGCACGCTAGAGCGACCACAAGTTATCTTTAAGCGCAAGAGAGGCCGGGATGGGTGTGGAACACGAAGTCAACAAGAGGACGAGCGTAAGGTGTGTTGGTACCATAAACGTTTTGGGAGAGATGCTACAAGATGTACATCACCACGCGCTACTCAGACAACCAAGGTATGTACAGAAACAGTGCAGTGTTTTCATGTCAGCGACAACAGTCGTCAATACATATGCCTCCTGCTTCGAAAAGATTGTATGTATCAGACGTACGTACGGGTATAAGGTTTTTGGTGGACACCGGGTCAGACATAAGTTCGCTTCCTGTCAGCCATGCGCCACACAACGAAAAAGACATACAGCCACGTTTGAAGGCAGTGAATAACTAGGCGATTAATACGTACGAATGTAAAGTGCGCAAGATTGATGTGGGTTTTTCCAAACAGTTTACCTGGTCTTTTGTGACAGCTGGTATATCAGAACCTATTTTGGGCGCTGATTTTCTGGCACATTTCGAGTTGGCGGTCGACTTACAAGGAAAACGTTTGTTAAATCTGACGGACAACAGTGCAATATCAAGCACTAAAGAGCATACACCTTGTGAGAATCTACAGGCGATTGGCAACTCTGTAGCCGAAGAGCTACATGACGAAGAGAAGATTCGGAGATGTTCTGACGGACAGACAAAAGAAGTTAAACATATTACGGATCACTATATTCGTACCACGCCAGGACAACCAGTTTCACGACGAGCACGTAGAATCGCACCAGAGAGATTGACAGAAACAAAGGCGATATTCGAGGAAATGTTACAGGCGGGAATAATTCGCAAGTCAGACAGTCCGTGGTCTTCACCCCTATACTTAGTACGTAAGAAAGATGGATCATGGAGAGCGTGTGGGGATTACCGAGCGTTAAACTCAAGAACCATTCCAGATAGATACCCAGTACCTAATATACATGTGCTTTGGCCGGCGCGAAATATTTTAGCGTCCTCGATTGCAACAAAGCATTCAACAATACACCGGTAGCTTCAAGAGATGTTCAGAAGACAGCAGTGATTACACCATTTGGATTATTCGAGTTTTTATTTATGCCTTTTGGCCTTAAGAACGCAGCACAGACTAGGAAGGTGATAAAGAGCCTTGACGAGGTGATAAAGAGCTTAACATTTTGCTTTGCTTATCTTGATGACATCTTGGCTTTCTCTCCGGATACTCAAACACATGAACAGCATCTGTGTCAATATCGCAAGCATCTATCTGACTGCGGAGTCGTTTTAAACGAAAATAAATGCGTCATGCACAAGAACCAAGTCACTTTCCTCGGCCATACTGTGTCATCAGAAGGTATACTGCCTCTGCCAGAGAAGATCGCGGCGATACAGGCCCTTCCGAAACAGACAAACTACCAAGAGCTACGACGATACGTGGGATTAATAAATTTTTATAGACGTCACCTGCCAGCAATGGCTGCGGTGCCAGCACCACTCACTGATGCACTCAAGAGAGACGACGCCAAAGGTCGACGAATAGTTAAGTGGACACAAGAAATGGACAAAGCATTTAATGATCTTTAAGCAAGCTTCAGCAAAGCAGTGTTGCTCGCTCACCCAGTTCACTACGCACAGATAGCTATTGTTGTAGACGCGAGGCAGTCAGCAATAGGGGCGGCGCTGCACCAGCGTGTAGAAGGGCAATGGCAACCACTACGGTTTTTTTTTCTAAAATGTTACAGACTGCACAACAGAAGTGGAGCGGGTATGACAGAGAATTGTTCGCGATCTACGAAGCAATTCGATACTTCCGCCCACAAATAGAGGCTAGACCAGTGACTGTGTTTGCAGACCACAAACCCATAACATCGGCTTTTAAAAACACCAATGATAAATGCTCACCAAGACAGTTCCGTTATATTGACTTCATAAGTCAGTTCACGACAGATATACACCATTTAAGAGGCGCAGAAAATTTAGTGGCTTACTATTTTTCACGTATTTGCGGAATTTCAGAAATTATAGACTATGATAAACTTGCAGTGGAACAGACCAAGGATGCAGAGGTGCGACAGCTCTTAAACGACCCGTCTACAGGTCTGAAGTTCGAGCAAATTCTGGTGACTAACTCCAAGCGGAAGCTGTGGTGCGACTTTTCTCAAGGCAGACCGAGACCATTCATTTCAGAAATATTGCGCAAGAGGGCATTCGACAGTGTCCACACACTATCGCACCCAGGAGCCAAGGCTACAATAAAGCTGCTGACAGACCGCTATGTGTGGCCTTGTATGAAAAGAGACGCGCGCCTCTGGTTACATTCCTGCATTCCTTCTCAACAGAGTAAAGTAGGACGACATGTACGTGCTGATATTGGAGATTTTCAAGGTACCTCTGCTAGATTCGCACACGCTCACGTGGACCTGGTTGGACCTCTCCCATAGTCAGAGGGTTACAGATATTTGTTTACGGCCATAGATAGGTGCACAAGATGGGCAGAAGCAACTCCAATAGTCGATATTTCAGCCGAAACTACTGCTAAGACGTTTCTGTGTACGTGGGTTGCCAGGTTTGGATGCCCCCTTCATGTCACAACTGACCGAGGACGTCAGTTCGAATCTACGTTGTTCCTCGAGCCATCCAAAATGTGCGGTTTCCAACGCCACCACACGACTGCCTATCACCCTGCCAGTAATGGTATGGTCGAACGAGGCACAGAACACTCAAAGCAGCATTGATGTGTCATCAAGAGAGATGGACGGAAGCATTACCATTAGTGTTGTTAGGCCTGCGGACAGCTCACAAACCCGATATTGGTGCATCAGTTGCCGAGATGGTTTGCAGCGAGCCGCTACGGATTCCTGCAGATTATTTAGTACCAACCTCACTACCTGGATCAGAGGGCCTCACACACTGGGTGCAACAGCTAAAACGTCACTGCACAAATGTACGTTGCCTGCCACCTTCTCGCCATGGTAACCGTAAGGTGTTTCTACACAAAGACTTGTACAATTGCTCTCACGCAATGTTGCGAACAGACTCAGTCAAATCGCCGTTACAACCACTATATACGGGCCCATTTCAGGTGTTGAGTAGAAATAAGCATACCGTGGACATAATTTACAATGGTGTTCCGACAAAGGTATCGATTGAACGTGACAAGCCAGCATGGGTTTTACCCTCTCCGACCTCTGACACCACGCCTGTGCATCAACACATGATGGACGCAGAGCATGCCAAAACACCGCTCAGTACATCGTCCGAGACAGGTGAATCACCACCACAAACAACAACGTCACCACCCCCGAGACACCCGACGCACACCAGAGCTGGACGTCGAATAAAATTCAAGTATCAAGATATACTTGGGGATCCGCACTTTAAGGGGGTGGGGCCTCTGTGTGGCAGTGATATTTTTCATGTCTGGTGCAAAGTGATATCAAAAGTGCGCGAGAGTTTTGTTTTGGTCGTGTGGTTTTTTTTTTATCTTTGCCGTAAGACTGTAGGATCTCCTAGTTTTAGTTACTTCTCTGTTGTTTTCTTTTTAGTTTCTTCTCATTGTGAGTTTTCACGAATAAATATTATTTCGTTAACTCATTATACCGGACGGCTATGCAATTATTTGTTGTAGGCAAGTCGCCTACATGCCGAACGTGGCTCTTGAAAGTCTAGACTCCTTCCTGTCTTTGGTACTAACCCAAACGAACCAGTACTTCTTCACTAATAGCACCGATTTCGATAGGGTGTTAAATACTGCTCGTCTTTATCGTTTACTGTCATTTCGTTTTATCTATAAGTCAGGAAAATATGTGGATCAAAAACTTAGCAATAGCTCTGTTACTTTTTTATAATTTCATATCGTTACATGCGTTTACATACATGTGAAAAGGGCTGAAGACAGTCAGTAATGTGAGTGTTGTCAGTTATTGAATAAACTCAACGTTCACAAATGAAAATCACATAAAAAGGGAATTTTCTATTGTACTGATTTATTTAGTGAATTAATTTTTCGCTTACACGGCCATCACCAAGTCATACCTGTGTGACGTAATCAAAAGGATTTCATGTTACCCCTACTATTTTTTTAATTTTCTTTTGTAGCGCTTTAATGACTTTTCAGTAGGATGTAACGCTTTCAACTCGATCAACAAAAGTGGAAGAGTACCACAAGAAAATAGGGAGTATGCTATTAATACGTACTCAAGTAAAAATATAATCAAAACTCCTTGGTAGAATAGGTTAACACATGAAACGTCATATACATGTTAACAGTTCACTAGGCCAGGAAATTTATATATACACCGGAAAGAAATATTGGTCTGAGAACATCATATGGTCGCACTGTACTACATATGTGTAGTAGACGAGCCAACATTACACCATTTCGTATATTACTATGATGACTTATTTGTATAAAATCTTTACTTGCAGTTTACATCTGTAAGTAGGCTGTTTAGGTTTTCATGTTGGTAACGTCAGTTAGTCCCTTCAGTAGTTAGAATCTTTTATTTAGCTGGCAATAGTTGCGCTCGCTGTATTGCGATAGTTCGAGTAACGAAGATTTTTATGAGGTAAGTGATTTGTGAAAGGTATAGGTTAATGTTAGTCAGGGCCATTCTTTTGTAGGGATTTTTGAAAGTCAGACTGCGTTGCGCTAAAAATATTGTGTGTCAGTTTAGATTGATCAGAGTAAGTAAAGAGAGAAATGTCTCAGTACGTTCCTTTCTGCTCAGCTTTTTGAAAATCAAATATTGTAAGGGGTTTACCAGCATAGTCATTGATAAATTTTTCTAAGGGGACGTTTCACTTCATCTCACGTAGGTCGGCTGAAGAATGGTACTTCTACGGAAGCTAGTAATCAGCAAAGAATTATTCGCTAAAAGTACCTCATGATGATAACATGAACACCTTCAAATATATTAGAGCTGAGAAGGATGTCACGCAAAGAAAGTAAAAGGAAATGTTTAAGTTAAATCTTAAATATATGAAAGGGAACATATCATAAACACGATAGGACCAATCAGTGAAAAAAAAACCAAGTGTTTGTGTTGGACGGTAAGGTCGAAGGGAACGATGACAATATGAGCAAAACGTACACTACTTTATCAAAGGTATACGGACATATATTGCGGAACTGACCACTAGACGTCTTTAAAGACGGGTACACCAGTGCAAAAGGTGCAGAGAGTATTGCGTTGACAGTAGAGAAACAGTAACAGCAAGCTGGGGTGGAGCGTTCGGTAACTTTGGAGGTTCACTCGTCATTGGAAATCGCTTGACCAGCAAACTGATCAGGGAAATCTCAACACATCCAGAGCTGCCCACGTCCATTGTGAAGTGGAAACGTGATGAACAACCGCATTTAAACCGAGACCAGGCAGAAATCGTGTACTAACTGATGGGGAGCATCGAATAGTGTGGAGGGCTGTTGTAAAAATCGTAGCAAATGAGCGGAGATAACCACTCCTGAGTTCCAAAGTGTTACAAAGACTGTGCGTGGGGATTTCAAAATGAATGTGATGCTATGTCCGAGAAGCTCTTCATTTCCAAGCGTACCTGTAGTCAACGGTAATGTGACATGAAGAGCGACGCTGCTGGTCTGTGAATGACTGGAATCGAAAGATTTGGAAAAATGAATCGCACTATACATTGCGGCAATCCAGTGGAAGAGTTTTCGTTTAGCAAATGTCTGCATCGTGTGTAGAGCCAATTGGGAAGTACGGAGGTATTATTACGCTATGGACGTGTTTTTCGTGGTTAGGTTGTGGTCTTACTATTGTGCTTAGTAAAACGCTAAAGTTAGGAACACATTTTACAGCGTAAAGTAGAGGAACAGTTTGGAGGCAATCGCTGTTTGCATTAGTATGACACTGCGCCCTTTCGTAAAGGAGCATCTGTGAGGAATTGGTGTGTGGACCATAATTTTGCTGAAATGGACTGGCCTGCACAGAGTCTTCACCTGAACGGAATGGAACATCTTTGGGAATAGCTGAATCGTCGAACTCCCTCCAGACATTAGTATCCTACATTGCTACTTCCGTGGTTTGGGCTCTTGAGGAAGGGTGGATTACCATTCCTCCCCAAATATACAGGTACCTCACAGAAGGAGTACCTAGCCGTGATAAACGCAAAGGGTGCGCACACGCCAGATTAATGCCTGTTAATAGGTCTTCGGATATTTTTCATCACTTAGTGTAGCACTCTACATCTAAACCTGAATTTTTAGCTGTCGTAAGCACTGCATAAATATTAAATTTTCGTGCATAAGTATAGACAATAGCTGTGAACAGAAGTGGAAATGCAAACCTATGTGTGATTGTATAAATGAATAGATATGTAAATAATATAAATGAAAGATGCTATGATATACAAATGATTAGCTTCTCAGAGCATTCACACAAGGCTGGCGCCGGTGGCGACACTTTCTACGTGCTGACATGAGGAAAGTTTACAACCGATTTGTCATACACAAATAGCAGTTGACCAGCATTGCCTGGTGAGACGTTGTTTTGATGCCTCGTGTAAGGAGGAGAAATGCGTACTATCACGTTTCCGACTTTGAAAAAGGTCGGATTGTAGCCTATCGCGACTGAGGTTTACCGTATCGCGACATTCTTGCTCACGTTGGTCGAGATACAATGACTGTTAGCAGAATATGGGATCGGTGGGTTCATGAGGGTAATACGGAACACCGTGCTGGATCACAACGCCCTCGTATCACTAGCAGTCGAGATGACAGGCATCTTATCCACATGGCTGTAACGGATCGTGCAGCCTCGTCTCGATCCCTGACTCAGCGGATGGAGACAACAACCATCTTCACGAACAGTTCGACGACGTTTGCAGTAGGATAGACTATCAGCTCGGAGACCATGGCTGCCGTTACCCTTGACACTGCATCACAGACAGGACTGGCTGCGATGGTGTACTCAACGACGAACCTGGGTGCACGAATGGCAAAACGTCACTTTTTCGGATAAATCCAGGTTCTGTTTACATCATCATGATGGTCGCATCCGTGTTTGGCGACATCGCGGTGAACGCACTTGGAAGCGTATATTCGCTGTCGCCATACTGGCGTATCACCTGGCTTGATGCTATGGGGTGCCATTGGTTACACGTCTCGGTCACCTCTTGCTCGAATTGACGGCGTTACATTTCAGATGTGTTACGACCCGTGGCTCTACCCTTCATTCGATCCCTGCGAAACCCTACCATTCAGCAGGATAATGCACGACCGCATGTAGCACGTCCTGTACGGGCCTTTCTGGATTCAGAAAATATTCGACTGCTGCCCTGGCCAGCACATTCTCCAGATGTCTCACCAATTGAAAACGTCTGGTCAATGGTGGCCGAGCAACTGGCTCGTCACAATACGCCAGACACTACTCTTGATGAAAGGTGGTATCGTGTTGAAGCTGCATGGGCAGCGGTACCTGTACACGCCATCCAAGCTCTGTTTGACTCAATGCCCAGGCGTATCAAGTCCGTTATTACGGCCAGAGGTGGTTGTTCTGGGTACTGATTTCTCAGGATCTATGCACCCAAATTGCGTGAAAATGTTATCACATGTCAGTTCTAGTATAATATATTTGTCCAATGAATACCCGTTTATCATCTTCATTTCTTATCGGTGTAGCAATTTTAATGTCCAGTCGTGTAAATACATTATAAAAATTTAATAAACGTCTTATTAGCATAGAAAATGTGTGTGATGGATACTTTAGTATACAATTAAATTTCCTAATGCTTGAATTCCTGTAATGTTACTTAATGAAGTACTTAAGCTTTCCCTGCATTGTTTATCCACAGTGATATTGTTTTCAATCTTATAAACGATAATGCACTACGACGGAAGTTTTAGAGAGAAACTGTCGGGCACTTTGTTTGCGAAGCGAAACTGACGCCGTGAGCGGTCGGCACTCGACGTTGACAGACGAGTGCCGTATAGCGGCGGAGGGTGGCGTGTCGGCTGCCCCTGGAGAGCGGCCTCCACGCATTGCGCGCGTGGCGGGTGGCGGACTTTGTTGACTTAGGAGCGGCGCGGCGGGAGTAATGTCGTCACGAGGTCAGCTGCGGCAAGGCGCGTGGAGGGCGCGTGATCGCGGACATCGACCTTCCACCTGCGACTACCCACACTCTCCCTCCCGTACTGGTGGAGCGACACTAGTGGCTGTTCACCAAAATTGAAATTATAATGAATTTCCCTTTTGTTACAGAAGAAACTATTCATCATTTTATCCCTTAACCGCAAAAGTAATGCTCTGTTCAAATAAAAATAAGGAAGTTACTGTGAAATAATGATCCAAAAGTAAATTCTTGGCGAAGTTTAAAATAATATTATGTTAGTCTTTTTTCTCTACTCTTTAAGTACAAGTTATTAAATGGAATCGATACATTTTCAAATAGTATGGTCTTAAAACACTTCATCTACGTCTACATACATACTCCGCAATCCAGCATACGGTACGTGGCGGAGGGTACCTGGTACCACAACTAGCCTCGTCTCTCCCTGTTTCACTCCCAAACGGAACGAGGGAAAAATGACTGCCTATATGCCCCTGTACGAGCCCTAATCTCTCTTATCTTATCTTTGTGGTCTTTCCGCGAAATGTAAGTTGGCAGCAGTAAAACTGTACTGCAGTCAGCCTCAAATGCTGGTTCTCCAAAATTTCCTCAGTAGTGATTCACGAAAAGAACTCCTCCTTTCCTCTAGAGACTCCCAGCAGGCTTCCTGAAGCATTTCCGTAATACTTGCGTGATGATCAAACATACCAGTAACAAATCTAGCAGCCCACCTCTGAATAGCTTCTATGTCCTCCCTCAATCGGACCTGATAGGGATCCCAAACGCTCGAGTAGTACTCAAGAATAGTTCGTATTAGTGTTTTATAAGCTGTCTCATTTACAGATGAACCACATCTTCCCAAAACTCTACCAATGAACCGAAGACGACTACCGCCTTCCCCACAGCTGCCATTAGATGCTTGTCCCACTTCATATCGCTCTGCAATGTTACACCCAAATATTTAATCGACGTGACTGTGTCAAGCGCTACGCTAGTAATGGAGTATTCAAACATAACGGTATTCTTTTCCATATTCATCTGTATTAATTTACATTTATCTATATTTAGAGTTAGCTGCCATTCTTTGCACCAATCACAAATCCTGTCCACGTCATCTTGTATCCTCCTACAGTCACTCAACGATGACACCTTTCCGTACACCACAGCATCATCAGCAAACAGCCGCACATTACTATCCACCCTATCCAAAACAAGATCATTTATGTAAATGGAAAACAACAGCGGACCTACCACACTTCCCTAGTGCATTCCAGATGATACCGTCAACTCCGATGAATACTCACCATCGAGGACAACGTACTGGCTTTATAATATAATTTGACGAGGTTTACTACAGTTTACTCATAGATGTAAAAGATGTATATATTACACTACAGAGCAGAAATTGACATGAGTATTTTGATTAATTGCGTTACACACATACCAACAGATACTCAAGTTATTGACTGTAAAATGCAGTTCGTCGTAAATTCTACAAGTGAAGTTAATTTAAAACAGTCATACCTTATTCCATTAGCATATCTGCCCAAACAAACATTAATATCTAGAGAGACTCTTAACAAAAGGGCTTAGTTTTTGGCAAGGGTTTGTACTGGAAAGAAGCCACTCCGAAGTTTCTTGAATTACCGACTTCGTCTACTTTAGCATTTTATATTGTTAATAGTCTCAGAGGGACACAAATCGGTAGATTTAGATGCTTTATGTGTGGAACATCATTGAACAACAGTAGCCACTCTACAAATTTTGCCGTAACGATGGTGAATTTCATTGCACATAAGGATACTCAACAATAATTCTTGGTTTTCACCAACTTTTGTGCTTATACGGTGCCCAATAATTATATACTTCTACTTCCATTATGAAATAAAAAATTATGCTGGTATAATAACTCCTGAATACTTGGCTACTGGTAACGAAATTTGCCAAAAATTAAGTATGTAGGTGTTAATAGGCTCATTCCATGTCATCACAACACTCCCCCCCCCCTGATAATTAATACAGAAACTAGTTTATCACAACAAAGGAACTAAATTTACTTTAGAGTAGTTTGTATAGAGAATAATAAAATGTAACAAAATAAGAGTGTGACGAGCTATTACAACACTAAATTCACTGTGTGCCTTCTCAGGACTCAGCACAGTTGTCACCCGTAATGGCTAAGAATGTAATGTTATGTGAACGAACCACATCATTTAAGAAATGGCGAAGTCAAAGTCGAGTCTCTTAAAGTGTCCAATTCAAGCTACTCACGGTCAAAGAACATATCCTAATTATGACTGATTGGTAAAACTGGAACGATAAGCAATCAGCAACAAAACATTAGACTTCATATTCTCCTGTGTATGCGTGTAATATGTTGCAGTTTCTGTAAGATGAAAGTAGATAAAAAAAATTTATGACAACTCCAGAACAGTCATTAGTTCCTTTTAAACAGACAAGAGAGAAGTAATTTTAGAAAGTGTTTCAAAATTGTTTGATATTACTTCTATTAACAACGTTTTCATGAATTTTCCGTATGATATGAACAATGACTCACCAGTCGTAAAATGATAAATTATCTCATTTTTCAGCTACTGTTCACATTTTTTGCATAGTACTTACTATGTTTCGAAAGATAACGTTATGTGTAAGCTATGAAAATAAAAATTCACCCTGATTGTTCTGTCAATCAGACAAGAAATTTCTGAAAGCGGAAACTTCTAAAAGCGATCAATAATTGAAGGGGTTGGCATATGAAAGTGCTAAACCACAAGAACGTATTTTGAATTATTACTTCTTATTAGTTTGATTATATGGCGTAAGCACAATTAGACAATGCTATTTAAGCAGGAAACAGTGCTTTCTAGCAATACTTAAGGAACTACTTGTGATGGCATGTTGTTTATTCAAAATCAGAACAGATTGCGTGATCAAACTAATCCTTACTAAACTAAGAGTTAGCACTTTTTCTGCCAGCTCCGTCAACTGTCGCGCTTTTTGCACCATCTGGATTCAGTGCACGAGAATATCAAATTTACGATGGAAATGGAGAAGGGCAGCTGTATGCCGTTTCTGGACGTCTTGGTCAGACGGAAAGTGGCTGAATTATTGGATCATTCATTCTACCGGAAGCCCCCACATACCGACCAGTATTTGCAGGGGTCTAGCTGCTACCAGCTGTCACAAACGATGGTCGTCCTTCGAACTTTGGTGAAGCGAGCACATGATGTGTCTGATGGAGACAGACTTGCAAAGAAGGTGGATCACCTACAATCAGTGTTCAAAGATGATGGGTAGTCTCCACATCAGATCAGTACAGCTTTAAGGCTGAACAAACTTGAGCACATACGAGAGCATGAGGAGAAGGATCTGTTAAAGTTCCTCCCGTACGTTGGAATCTTAAGAAAACTTCATGTCAAAGTAACCTTTCGCGTCCCTATAAAGACTTACTCTCTTCTCGGGTTAGCAAAGGAAGCTGAGATCTACAGTTTGGCAAAGTCTACACTGGTCAGGCGACGCGCACAGTTCGTGAAAGATGCGTTGAACACGATCACCACACTCGCCTTTCGCAGCCCAGTAAGTCAGCCAAAGCTGAGAATTGTATCTCCACATGATCTTCCATGGATTACTCTCCCATGGAAATCTTGACCTCGACGAGATCCTTCTGGGGTTCAATAATTAGGGAATCAACGGAAAAATGTTTATCGCAAGATATTAATCGTGACGGCGGCTTTCAGCTGGATAAGGCGTGAGACACAGTTATTTATTTCATTTCCTCAGGAAGATAACATTTTATAACCAATGGCACGTGTAATGGCATTAAATTTTATTGATTTTGACATCTGAATTTTAACTCCTCGAGTGCACATTCCGGCATACAGCGCACATGTAGTATCACATTACGCATGCGCCTGCGCGCCGTAGACGGAGCAGTATTCAGACACAGCTTGTAACTGTGCTGAGGTCACTAATGTAGCAGCTACCTTTGGGCACACGTCTTCGCCCCTATTTTTAGTATAAATGTAGCGATGTCAACCAGCAACCTCCAGTGCGAAACATTCACCTGGAGATGGCTGAATGGTTATCAGCGGAAATATCGTGGCAGTAAGTCGACATCATCTGGTTGCAATCCCAAAATTTCATGGAAGGATCACCTTGGTTTCCTTTCCTGCTTGTTCGTTGTACAGATTGATTGACATTTGCAATACGCAAGCAATCTGTCTTACTCCCCCTACTGCTACTGGTTCCGTTTTATCCCCTTCTACTCTTATAACTGCATAACGGTTTCTGTAAAAGTTATAGATGACCTTTCGCTCCCTGTATTTTACGTGAGCTACCTCCCAAATATTGAAAAGTTACTCATTCAACATTGTCAAAACACGTCTCTAAAACTGTAAATAATACGAAGTATGATTGCTTTTTTTAACTATCGTATATGATGACTCTTAGGATCAGTGACTAATTTGTTCGTAAATTTCTCCAGAATCTACACTCGTCCTCCTCTATCATTCTTTCCGTTGTCCTGTAAATAATTTGCGTCAGTATTCTGCGAAGATGATTTATTGTGATGGTACGGCAACATTCACCCTTTTCAGCAACTTCCTTCCTTAGAAATGAAATTATTACATTCTTCTTGAAGCCTGAGGGTATTTCTGCTTTCTCCTCCAAACTAGCTGGAGTAGTTTTGTCAGGGTAACTCAGGCTAAAGGGACTAGCAATTCCTACTTGTCGACACTCCATAGACCGTCTATTCTTGACGATAGGTGGCTGCTTAAGTGACGTACGCTGTCAGGATTCCTATAACTCGTGAAGCCATCGATCAGTACATGTTAAAAATACTTTTTGCTAGTTGGTAAACATCAAAGCCGGCCGCGGTGGCCGAGCGGTTCTAGGCGTGGAGTCCGGAACCGCGCGACTGCTACGGTCGCAGGTTCGAATCCTGCCTCGGGCATGGATGTGTGTGCTGTCCTTAGGTTAGTTAGGTTCAAGTAGTTCTAAGTTCTAGGGGACTGATGACCACAACTGTTAAGTCCCATTGTGCTCAGAACCATTTGAACCATTTTTGATAAACATCAAAACTCTGTCTTCCACTGTCAATTTTTAGTTATGGAGTTCTTTCTGGCACACTGTAATGCCTATTTGCCTTCATGCAGCTCGTGAATCTGCATTTAGACCATTATTTGATCCACAAATGAAAAACTAAAAATGGACGATTTACGACGTGGAACGAATATGCGATATTTACTCTCTATTGGAGGCGAGTTTTGTGAAGTGAAATTGTGAAGCCTCATTTCCTTGAGAACAGCAAAAAACGAAGCATTATTGGAAATTAAGAGTAAGAAGAGTGAATGAGGAAGGGATGTGGAAAGATCAAATATTTTTAAAGTTTCAATTAAATGTTTATTGAGTAATTCTTTTAAACTGAGAGCTTAGCATTGCATTCCGCACGCTCCTAAGAAACTGAAGAAGTACTTTATGGGTATCTGTACAATTACTCCTCTGATATAGAAGATATAGAAGAGGGGTAACTCAGACGGACGATAGATCATTTGAGAAGCCTCAACTCGCTTGTGTCTGTCAACTTTAGAAGGCACGTTCACGACTTCTACCTCTACAGAGAGAAACGAGGATGCCATCTTCTGCTTTCGTTAGTTGTGTTGACAGCGACACAAAGTGGAGAAGAGGAGTGGTTACCTTAACTCTCCAGGACAGAGTTAACAAGAGAAGGAACCTGACTTGATTCTTCCTGATTTTTCTCATCAGGTCCTCACGTGGAGACGATCATGAACTTTCTGTAAACGTGATTCAGTGGTAGCATGTTACTAGGCACCAGTCTCTGATGTTCCAAAATGCTGCGAGTAGAAGCGATCGTAGTCACCAAATGGAAATTGTTTCTGATTAACCATTCTCGAACCCCACTCGGTGTGCTCCAGAGAATACACACTAGGTTTTGGCCGACATGTCTGAATATGACCGACAGTTGCCAGTCGTCTTTACCTTGTATATTTGAGTGTCCAAGCTTTAGGCAAAGCTTCTCCTTGTGACTAGTCTATACTTTTTCTGCTTTTGATTCATCTGGTCTGCACACGTACTTATTCTTCCAGCCTTCATCACTATTCGGTACTTATGTCTACTGAAAGATCTATGACAGTTAAATATCCTTCTTTTAATTCCTAAATAATCTGTGGTATGGAAGTAAGAGCTGACATGTGGCTTTCCAAGTGTTTCTAAAATAGGCAGAAATAAAGCACTCGTCTCAGGCAAATAAATCGTTAGAAGTCATTACTCGAGTTTAGAGGTGTGATTTCCCGTTTTGTTATTAGATCCGCATCTAATGTCAGTTTTGCAGAAGCAGTTAAAATTACAACAACACGGTCACAGGTAGGATCGGATGGGAATTCTATGTCTGCCGTTGTATCAGTTTCCACGTTAACTGTGGGGTTAATTTGATATGCCCTCTTTCTCTGGCATTAAAAGTGGATCCAAGGAGGATCAAGCCAGTTCTCTCGTGACAGAAGAACCTACAAACCAGAAACAGCACGCCCACACCACGGAGATGTCGGAAATGTCTTTCTTAGATGACTGAAGATGAAACGTAAAATTTACGTTAACACACTGCGTAATTTCAGTGTGACCCAGTAGCGGAGGACAAGTCGGTATGTTAGCGCAGAAATGTCCTTACGTTCCGTCGAAAAGCGAACCGTTTGACCTCTCTGTTTTATTCCGTCCCGAATAGGTTTACGGAACCTTGGAGTTGTGTCAGCCGCCGCCAGTATCCGCTTTAATCTTTCATCAAACAAACTGCGACAGGAAGTCAACCTGCGGACGGACGAAAAACATGTCGGCAGGCCTTCGCCGCGGCCTCTGGTTGCTGCTGCATCGTGTTTACCTGCCAGCTGGGAATCCAGAGCGCGAGCGTTTTTACTCTGCACATTTTCATTCATGGCTCTCGGTGCAAGGATTATCTGCAGCCCACACACACTTTTAATTAATCTTGCGTAACATTTGATAGACACTGACGTAATATTTGTATAAAACGTATATTTTCATCCACACCGCTTTATCCCATCAAAAGAAATTATTAATTTGTTCATCAGACATGCATTCATGTTTCTGGGAGCACCGATTACGTATGTCTAAAAACTCTGGATCAACTGAAAAAAATGGTTCAAAATTGTTCAAATGGCTCTGAGCACTATGGGACTCAACTGCTGTGGTCATCAGTCCCCTATAACATATAACTAATTAAAACTAACGACATCACACACATCCATGCCCGAGGCAGGATTCGAACCTGCGACCGTAGCAGCAGAGCGGCTCCGGACTGGAGCGCCTAGAACCGCACGACCACCGCGGCCGGCGTGTATCAACTGAACTTTCGTAGGATCGTGATATACAAAGAATCTATTTTATGCTGAGTAAAGTAGTCACTTTTTTCACCGGCTTCATGTCACAAATTCTGCAACTATCAATTGATAAAGACATGAGTAAAAAGACCGTTAAAATATGAATGAAAGGATTATTAAACAAGTTTTCTGGACGAAACAAGGGAGTCCTGTTCTTGGAACATATTGCATTACTGCCTCGTTTCATTACTGTTGCGAGTCAAAAAGTTACTAAGATTTCTTTGGAAACCAAATAGGTTTCCCAGCACAGATTGACTTCTGTGGACCTGATAAATAGCTGCTGAGGCTGGACTGAAGTAACAGTCGTCTATCTATATGCTTTTTAACCCATTCACAAGTTCTAAGCAAAACGCAGAAAAGTGCTGGCGTCTATCAACTTAGTGCATAAAGCGTAGAGGATTGCAATATTTACTTGGGTAGTAATAATAGGAACGACTCTTGAGACTTTATTGATTGGAAAACTGCATGTATAACAGAGTCACCTCCAAGAGCTCTAGCGATTCAGGGGTACCACTTGTGTACTTACGCTAAGGTATTACAGTACGTCTCTCAGTGCTGTGACTGCAGAAATCCAATGTAGACTTTAGTCGTTCATTTGCGATAATGAAGCTACGCTGGAGAGCTATGTAACTGCGATATAGTCCCTGAGATTACTTTCTGTATGTGGTGGATCATAAATGATGTCGGTTGTCATCACTCAAAGAGATTCTGCACAAAATGTTCGAACTTGAACATAGAGAGTGCTACACATTCTGATTATCTGGAACTGTAGGTCAACTTCTGTTATTCCCCCACAGCCATAAGTTAATAGCGTCCGCGTCATGGACAGTTTGTAGCTGAAATTCAATTTCAATATGTGTTTTCTAGTAATAACGAATTTAATTCATTTAAATTAGGGAGGATTACATTTTTTTCATTGTACTGATTTCTTGAAACAAAGAAGAAAACTAATTGTCTAATTTCAGTCATCAGTAGAAGACTACAAAATGAAACGCTGCATATTTCTGCACACAAACATTCATAGAAATCATAAGTAATCCTCTTATGATAAGTTTCCCTCGAAGCAAAATTGAAAATTTTAGACTTTGTGAGCAATGGAACATCTATTATGTTATAAGAAGAAATAGATGATGATTGTGTAATATACATTTGTTGGGAGGTGTCCATAAAATTTTCAGTGATATATATATATATATATATATATATATATATATATATATATATATATATATATATATATATTTTAATTACTTGCGTTTATTTCCTTATCCAAAGCCAGACAATTAAGATAAGGTATATATTAAGTGTTCAGTGACACATGAATTCTAATTACTTGGGTTTATTTTCATATCAAATGTCAGACAGTTAACAGTTTAGGTAAAATGAACTTCAGTTACTCTAATTGACATTCATTTACCATAATAGCGTCCTGTGACAACTTATGAATAAATGTTTAATAAAGCCAATCAGTGATAACAGATATATGAAGCATCTAACATGATACTCTGGGTGAAAGCTGAGAATAATCACCAGAGAGCTGAATAAATGTCGTGAAATTGATTGACATAGAATAGAACTACTGACAGTAATACGTACAAATAATGAGGGTATCATGTGTCACATATTATGGATTTTGGAAGCATACCGCTCATGACTTCACAAGGCAAATCTTCAGAGTAAGGTACTAAGGTTGCAAAATTAACAATTAACTTGAAAGTCCCTACTCCTCATGACATTGCAGCTCAGTCTCACTGTAGTGTATATGTCAGCGACAGACATACTGTGACTTCAATCAGCGTCAGTGGCATGGCAGCGGGCCCTTCCTGTAGCTAAGTGTTGATTGAGCGAAAAATTTTCCGTCCCCCGAAAGCATTACATTATTTGGTGGCTGAAGCCGACAAATAGAGTGAAGCAGTAGCAACAGTACTCCAAGACAAGACTCCAAAGAAAAAGGCGATTTGGTGGGTGATGGGTGATTTATGAGCGAAGGTATTCGACACAAGGAAAATTCACTTCGTTGAGTTTTTCGTTGTATGCTTTATTCGATTGCCTGGTTCCTGAACCTTCCAAACGCTGACCGATCAAAATGCTCCTTAGAGATCCTGCGCCTCTTTTGGGAGACGTTTTAGTTGGCTAATCAATGAAGTCACCACTATCTCCTCAAAAAGCCAGTCCTCGCTGCTTCTGTCTCTCTCCCCTTCCAATGAGGCAGCTTCCCGTCAACACTGTCGTGCTTCTCTGTCTCTCTGGAAAAAGTTTAGATGAACCACTGTCCATAGGTCCTACATCCTGAAACAAAGTTTTTTGTAAGAGCTAGGTAATCAGCGGTTTCTCATGGTTTTCAAAGGCCTCGCTCAGAGCTCCCTTTCTACGTGCAAGATACTGATCTGTGGCACCCATCTCAAAACGTGGCTTTCTGCGTTTGGCTGACAGTAGTGCCTTTCGCTAAAAATTGATCCTCACTCTGTAAAAACATTTACACTACCTATCACTGTTGGATACCCTAACTGTTGTGCATCTGCATGGTGGCGTCCTGTAGTGTCTCAAACGCAAATGCGGGATCGGCCCATTGCGTTGACCACCTCCCCTTGCTGGTCTTCTAAGAAGTACTCAGCGGGGTTCCTGACCGTTCTGGCGTTTGGCTCTGCAACTGTGTCAGCCAGTGTCCCTCCAGAAACCATTTCGAACTAGCATGAAATCCTGTTTTAGATTATTATGGAAGCCGACCATCAGTCATAAATTTAACATTAATTATTTCTCTGACTGGAATTGTTCAGGTCGAGAAGGGATCTCTAATATGAATTTATACGAATTTACAAATGTTGTATGACTGTTCTGAAAAATGGTTGCATAACAATTCGACAACATAGGGGATCCAGTATTCTAGTCTGAGCTTCGTATCTCAGAAAGAAGGGAGGGTATATTCGGTTTTAATATCCCATCGGAAAAGAGTCCATAGAGAAGGAACGAAAGCTCGGAACGGTGATATATATGAGCCATATATTTTCCACAAGCAATTTACGAAAAGAAGGGAAAACCAAATCTTACTTTTGGACGCTCTGACATGAATATGAACCATTCTCAAGAATGTGATTCAAGAGCTACACTACTGCACCACGCCAGTCGCTTATACAGTAGGTCTTGAGTACGCCATTACACTTAACTGAAACGTGCACTGTGAGGAAACCGGGAAAAGAAATCTCATAGCTTTGGAAGGGCAGAGAGACGCGAGAAGTTCCTGAGAAGAAGTCGACTCTGATCCCACATACGCCTGAATTTCAGAGAGAAATACCTGACAATAGGCGTCGTGGACAGTGTAAGGTATGAAAGTTTATTATAGATTCTTGCGAAAGTGTACAATTCATGGGAGAGGAAAAATGTGGAACAAATAACCTCTGTTGTAAGCGTTCCTCTTAGATGGAGAGATAGGTACAAGAGAGAAAATAGTGGCATGCCGATAATTCACGTAGGACAACGACTAAAAAAACAAACAAAAAACAAAATATTGGAGACAACAGTGTGTCGCGACCCGAGGTAATCACTCACCTTGTCATAAATCTCCATCGCATCTAACATTCTAATAAAATTTGGAGATCTCAGACAAAAAGACAAACACATTCCTAAGCAGTGGACGTCGAAACAAAGCTAAGTCAAAATATTCCTAACACAACAAACTGACACTTCAATTCCGTATTAGCAAATGTGTGACAGCTGCGTCTATACTCAGTTAGTTACCTTATGGCGTGTGACTTAGGATACGTCTTCTACTACAGTCACTGCTTCCCTTTCCTGTTTCAGTTGTGACTGGCACGAGAGAAGAACTATTATTGGTAGGGCTCCATATGGGTTCGAATCTCCCTAACTTCATCTTCATGGTCTTTTTGTGAGATATACCTAGAAGGAAGCAGTATATTGGCTGATTGTTTCTCGTACGTACAATCTCGCACAAAATCTCCCTTGTAGCGTTTCCCTCTGGTGCTGGATGGCCGTCTGCGAGATGAATTTCATGCTCACTAAACGAATCTTTGACAAAACGTGCTACTCTTCTTTGAATTTTCTCCTTTTTCTCTATCATTCGTCTCTATTAAGGGTCAAAGACTGATTAGCAATTAGTGTCGGATGTACGAGGATTTTGAATGCTACCATCTTCGTGGGAGGCGTATATTTCTCATGGATTCTTCCAAAGGATCTACACCTGGAATCTAGCTACCCTATGATTATATTTGTTTCTGATATTCCAAATTAAATCATCCCAAGTGCACACTTCCAGATATTTAATGGATGGTACTGACTCCAGTGATAATTCCGCAATCGTGCAATCATACAATAATGTTTCTTTCCACCTATTTACTCTCAGTACGATATGTGTCAACTGCCAATCCCTACACCAGCGTCAACCTTCTACAAGTCTTCATTCATTTCTTTCCAGCTTTCAAACTGAGCAATTTCTTTATATACCACAGTATAAATCGCGAAAAGCGTGGTGGAACTTAGACGTTTTCTGCTAAGTCATTTACATATAGTGTGAACGACTATGATCATGTAGCGTATCAATGGTGTTTTCCAGAAGCCAATACTACGTCCTAAAATTCTCCCCCATAAGACTGACAAGTCGCGTTGTACTTAATAGGAACTTCTCAGCCGAATGACAAAGCTGGCTATACTATTCAGAATGGTCACAAAAGTGACAGTGCCGTCCGAAAGTCAACAAAAAAGGGCAACAACCTTGGCGCCGATATCTGCTGCCGTCTAGGTCTCATGGATGTTAAGAGTGAGTTGAGTTTTCTTGTTTGTGTAATTCAGATTTGTTCCTACAGATGATGTTTGGTTTGTGCTGCGCTCAACTGTGCGGTCATCAGCACCCTCACGAAGCCCCAATTTTTGCGAACACCAATTGTTTTACACAGTCCAGTCCAGCCACTATCACGAATGATGATGATGGTGATGATGATGATGAAATTATGAGGACAACACAAACATCCAGTCTCCGGGCAGAGAAAATCCCCAACCGGGCCGGGAATCGCTCCAGGGACTTCGTGATCCAGAGGCAGCAATGTCAGGCACTAGATCACGAGCTGCGGACATTCCTAAAAATGAGTGTTTCGACCTCCAGATACACCATAATACTAGCAAAACACATGTTGCAAAATTCTACAACAAATCTGACGTTGTGGCTATACGTCCTCACCCACCTTCCCACTGATCTTGAAATAACTTACCTTGGTGAGTTCTTGAGAAGCTCAACCCTTTCTGAAACGACGTATAATGTTTTTCAGGTGAGGGAAACTATGAACTAACGGTGCGTGGATTTAACTGACTGATCCCCGTAAAGGGTAAAACTTGATTAAATCTGGCTGTAACGAACAGTTGAAAAAATTCTTGAATAAAATATCGAGTTTTTAGTGCGGCTTTGAGAAAAAAAAATTGCTACGAAATCTGCTTCAACACGTAGTTCTAGGAATGAAGGTATCAAAATAATCAAAGTTTGTATTCATTCTTTTGTACTTACGGCACTCCCTCTCTAGTAGTGAGCTTCAGATTTGAACTCACTTTCTGTTATTCAAAGAGTCGCACTTTTTTTTATCCCTTAATGGTTTGTAAAAACACGCAGTGTTTAATGCTTTGGAATTTTCGCTTGAGTACTAAGTACGTCATCACGTTTCCGTATTCTGAAAGTTCACGGCTATGGCTGCACAGCACGTCGCAAGGTATTTATACCCGTCCAGAAATGTCTCAGTTCTCACCAAAAAACTTGAAACTTCCGTAGACGTCCTTACACCGCCAATGACAAACATTTACAAATCAGTCCCATTATAAATAAACAAATGTTGAAGGTATGGACAAAAAGCACTAGAGATCTGGGCTATATGGCCTTCCATCACAAGGAATGACCACAGACTTCGATAGCCGAACGCAAAAAATCTTTTCCCGGTAGCCGGCTAAGGACCTCTTCCATATTGGTCGAATAGCACAGTAACTAGCCAGCTTGCTTCTTAAACTTATTCGGTCGGTAATCACCCTATTTTGATTAATTCGAGTTCCAGAATCAATTTGTATAAAAATTGTAGCCAACAAAACGGGAAACAACCCATCTTTACTTGCCTGAAGGAGCACAGTAACAATTACACTACAAAGGTACTGAAAACTGGCGCTTTCTTTCATGTATGTGACTCATAGCGAGATACCACAATTTCATTGTTACGCTCTCATGTTTCGTTGTTCACAACTTCGGCCATTGATACTTCACATAGATGCAGCATTCACCCTCTCCCTCCACTTTTCATTCACTCAGACAATACGGTGTTCCTTCCGTTGGATAGGGACATTGAGCTCGGCGCCCCTCCTTGCTGCTATTCAAGAGGAGTAAGCTATCTTCCAGCACTGGGTTTCACCTTCATCGTTCTCTCATCACCATACAGTCTAATCATGACACAATATCACAAACGCACCCATTGCAGTTACCTACGATGAATACAACAATCTCACACTTCGCGAAGAAGAGGCGGTAGTGTGCGCGAAGGATAGGGAAAACGAAAATCTTCTGTGTATTTTTTCAAACGACCAACATTTCGATACCTCTGCTGGGATATTCTTCAAGATCTTGTGGTGTCCACTGTCCACTGCAGATATCGTTCCGATATTACGCGGATGAATCTACCCCTGGGGTTCCCGCAGCCAAAGATGACGTACGACTTTGCGTTTCTCATCTTTACAGAGGCTTCAAATCTGCTGGAAACACATCAGTGAGGTGTCTGGATGTCTGTGGAGGAACGGTAGCTCATTCCTCCTCAAAAGATAGAACCAAGGAAGGCTGATTTTGGACGGTAGGGTATGGAGTATAGTGGACGTTCTAACTCATCACAAAGGGATTCTATTGGTTTCAGGTCGAGACTGTGGACAGGCCAGTCCATTTCAGAAACGTTACTGCTCACAAATCATTGTTCCCCAGACGCTGCTTCATGAGTTTGTACATCGTCATGCTGGTACAATCCTTATCTACGAAGTGTTCCTCTGTTGCACGTGGCGCACTATGTTGTAAAATGTTTTCATGTCCTTCTACATTTAGCGTTTTCTTAGGCGCAATAATAGAAGCACGCCCCAACCACGAAACACATCCCCCGTACCATAACACCAACTCTTCTGTACTTCACTCTTGGCACGAAATATTATGGCAGAAAATGTTGTCCAGGGATTCGCCAAATTCCAACCCTTTCATTTTTGGCCACAGGACACAGCTTGCCGGTCGCTGTGGCAGAGTGGTTCTAGGCGCTTCAGTCCGGAACTGCGCTGCTGCTACGGTCGCAGGTTCGAATCTTGCCTCGTGCATGGATGTGTGTGATGTCCTTAGGTTAGTTGAGTTCTAAATCTAGGGACTGGTGACCTCAGATGCTAAGTTCCATAGTGCTTACAGCCATTTGAACCATTTCTGGACACAGCGTCATTCATCGTTCCTGATCACTCGTTTCCAAGTATCCTCTGTCCTGTGACATCGCTCTTTACACAACCTCAGCCGCTGTTTACTATTGACTACAGAAATCATTGGCTTATGAGTAGCTTCTCGACCATTCTATCCTAATCTTAACTCCCTACGCACATTGATTCTCCTAGATGGACTGCCATTAGTTCTTTGGAACTCAAGAGTGATTGTTTCAGCAGATGAAGTGCGACGTGCAGAGAGTCTCCAAGATGGTGTACCTCGGGCAACGGACTGCTAAAGCAGAATGTCGAAACGTCTACTCTGCCGGCAGCCATACTAGATCAGTCTCTCACGGCTACTCAAGACAACAAGCTGATTTCATGGGATTTTTACAAAAAACATTACACAATGCACATGAGTTGTACCTGGTCTTGGGTTAGCTGTTGTTATTCCTTTCCACTTTTATTTCGTAGTTACATGACTAACAGTCATCGTGGACACCTTTAGAAGAGTTTGTATGTCCCTGATGGATTATTTACTTGGGTAACAAGCAATGTCTAGTCCACATTCGAAGACAACGAGTTCTCCCTAGCGACTCATTCCGCTGTTATTGCTTCCCTCTACAAATTACAACGAATTTCTTACTGTCGTTAAATAGTGTCATTAGAAAAGCCTATACAAATATTGATAACAAATGCTTTGCTAGAAATGTCTTTAATAATTCATAAGAATGTGCGTAATATTTGTTATCTGTAGGCTCGGTGGCTCAGTTGAAGGGAAAAAACTGGCGAAGTCCCATTCTACACATCCCGCTGTAGGAAAAAAAAACCTCAAAACTGAGATTGACAAACTGGACAGTTTAAGTGTAACATACGCTACTATCAGCGTTCGAAACCGTTCACTAGGGTAATGGAGACACTCTAAATCTACTCTACATCTACATCCATACTCCGCAACCCACCTGACGGTGTGTGGTGGAGGGTACTTTGAGTGCATTTATCGGTTCTCCATTCTATTCCAGTCTCGTATTGTTCGTGGAAAGAAAGATTGTCGGTACGCCTCTGTGTGTGCTCTAACCTCTCTGATTTTATCCTCAAGGTCTCTTCGCGAGATATACGTAGGAGGGAGCAATATACTGCTTGGCTCCTCGGTGAAGGTATGTTCTCGAAACTTTAACAAAAGCCCGTACAGAGCTACTGAGCGTCTCCCCTGCAGACTTTTCCACTGGAGTTTATGTATCATCTCCGTAACGCTTTCGCGATTACTAAGTGATCCCGTAACGAAGCGCGCTGGTCTCCGTTGGATGTTCTCTATCTCTCCAATTAACACTATCTACTGAGCAATATTCAAACAGTTGGCGAATAATTGTACTGTAACCTACTTCCTTTGTTTTCGGATTGCATTTCCTTAGGATTCTTCCAATGAATCTCAGTCTGGCCTTTGCTTCACCGACGATCAACTTTATATGATCATTCCGTTTTAAATCACTCCTAATGGCTACTCCCAGATAATGTATGGAATTAACTGCTTCCAGTTGCTGACCTGCTATATTGTAGCTAAATGATAAAGGATCTTTCTTTTTGTGTATTCGCAGCACTTGCGTACATTGAGATTCAATTGCCATTCCCTGCACCATGCGTCAATTCGTTTCAGATCCTTCTGCATTTCAGTACGATTTTCCATTGTTACAAACTCTCGATGGACTACAGCATCATCCGCAAAAAGCCTCAGTGAACTTCCGATGTTATCCACAAGGTCATTTATGTATGTTGTGAATAGCAACGGTGCTACGACAATCCCCTGTGCCAAGAAAAGCTTCTCACAGATCCCTTAACAGTTATGTCTGTTGCTAAGCTCAGCGTCAGCGGTGCGGAACTGCGCTTGCTATGGTTGTACCACCTTTTTGTGCAGCCACTACGACAACCATCTGCAAGGCAAGGCGGCGCGCGTTGTAACGAGAGAACAGGCTTCGGGCCCTAGGGACCATTGTTCACAACACCGAGAATCTGAACCGTTTCGGAAAGTTGGTGATTTGGCAGCTGGCTGAATGGTAGGCAGCCGAGCGCCCAGGAAATGCAGCGCCGGCCGCGCCACATAAACAGCGGCCGCTGTTTGTTTTCGCACAGTGTTTGCGTTGGCTGCCCGCGGCTACACGCTATCCCATCCCAGCCCATCCTATTCCTCCTCGTCCAACCCCCGCGCAGCTGCGGCCGTGTCGTGCCGCGCACATCTGTGTCAAGGCACCTGTGACGTGCTGTGCCGTGCTGCCTGTCCACCCCGCGGGGGACCGTCGGCCCACACCTAGTCCGCTGTAAGCGCCGGGCGCTCCGTTTGACAGAAAAAGCATCGAGAGCTACATTTGGGCCAAGGAGCGCAGCCATTGTCAGTAACCTGCATGTTTCGGACCCAGTTCTGTGTGCAGTTCCGATAGACGAGTCGAACACATGTGCACATCATGACTAAGCCGCCGTCGGTTCTGTATTCTACGTGTCACTTGCGTCTGCAGGACGACTGTTTGTCAGACATTAGGGAGCTTGGTCGGTGCGCACAAGTATGCAGTATCTCCATAAGGTATTCCTTATGTCTCACAAGGAGACGGCACGAACGTGGGGTCCGGGATTTGTCCGAAATTTTGTGTGGTGAAAGAGGACCCCTAACACCTCAAGTGGTTAAAACATTAGGACGCACTACTCGGAAAATCCCGGGAAAAATCATTCCAAAGTTTCTTAGGTGCCTTATGAGTAAAAACTGTTAGTCCGTTGCGGACCGACCGTCTGGCCTACATGGTTAGTGCAGAGACCCTTACGCGAGGGATCTTGGGTTTCTATTCCTCCTGCGGCAGTTTTTTTTTTCTTCTGTTGCTTGCAAAATTGAATTGCATTGTTACAGAAGTATCGTGAAATTAATTCCCGGGAAGATTGTATGAAAATTCATTCTGTAATTCACCGTCAGTTATCGTCACCAATATTCCGAGATATGATTCAATATGCCTGGTTTGCTTCAAAATTATCAGAAACTCAAAACATTTTCGTAAATGTTAATGGGACATGTTTCTGTACAGATTTGCATGTTTTTACGATAATTACCACTGCGGTTCTTGTTTTAATTATTATATTATAAAAACTAAATGTTTCCCAATCGACTTTGTTATTCTGATTAATAACCCATTGTTTCCCCTCATATAATTTAGAATTAAGAATGGAAAACCCACCGCCATGAATTGTGATGATGAACAAAAAGAAAATAGTTTTCATTCAATAATGTAACTAGATTGGCAAAATGTTCTGAATTGTTGGTGGAATAACAAAAGAAAATGAAAGAGACGAAAAAAAATCTGCCAGACGAGGAATCTAACCCGAGACCTCTGGCGTAAGACTCCGAAGCCTAAACATCTACGCCAGACGGCGGCTCGGCAATGTAATCATATTTTATACTCATAAGGCACCTAAGAAACTTTGGATCGACTTTTCTCGGGATTTTATGGGTAGAGCGTCCTAATACACTCCTGGAAATGGAAAAAAGAACACATTCACACCGGTGTGTCAGACCCACCATACATGCTCCGGACACTGCGAGAGGGCTGTAGAAGCAATGATCACACGCACAGCACAGCGGACACACCAGGAACCGCGGTGTTGGCCGTCGAATGGCGCTAGCTACGAAGCATTTGTGCACCGCCGCCGTTAGTGTCAGCCAGTTTGCCGTGGCATACGGAGCTCCATCGCAGTCTTTAACACTGGTAGCATGCCGCGACAGCGTGGACGTGAACCGTATGTGCAGTTGACGGACTTTGAGCGAGGGCGTATAGTGGGCATGCGGGAGGCAGGGTGGACGTACCGCCGAATTGCTCAACACGTGGGGCGTGAGGTCTCCACAGTACATCGATGTTGTCGCGAGTGGTCGGCGGAAGGTGCACGTGCCCGTCGACCTGGGATCGGACCGCAGCGACGCACGGATGCACGCCAAGACCGTAGGATCCTACGCAGTGCCTTAGGGGACCGCACCGCCACTTCCCAGCAAATTAGGGACACTGTTGCTCCTGGGGTATCGGCGAGGACCATTCGCAACCGTCTCCATGAAGCTGGGCTACGGTCCCGCACACCGTTAGGCTGTCTTCCGCTCATGCCCCAACATCGTGCAGCCCGCCTCCAGTGGTGTCGCGACAGGAGTGAATGGAGGGACGAATGGAGACGTGTCGTCTTCAGCGATGAGTGTCGCTTCTGCCTTGGTGCCAGTGATGGTCGTATGCGTGTTTGGCGCCGTGCAGGTGAGCGCCACAATCAGGACTGCATAAGACCGAGGCACACAGGGCCAACAACTGGCATCATGGTGTGGGGAGCGATCTCCTACACTGGCCGTACACCTCTGGTGATCGTCGAGGGGACACTGAATAGTGCACGGTACATCCAAACCGTCATGGAACTTGCTGTTCCAACAGGACAATGCACGTCCGCATGTATCCCGTGGAGGAGGAGGAATAGGATGGGGTGGGATGGGATATCGTGTAGCCGCGAGCAGCCAACGTGCTCTAGAAGGTGTAAGTCAACTACCCTGGCCAGCAAGATCTCCGGATCTGTCCCCCATTGAGCATGTTTGGGACTGGATGAAGCGTCGTCTCACGCGGTCTGCACGTCCAGCACGAACGCTGGTCCAACTGAGGCGCCAGGTGGAAATGGCATGGCAAGCCGTTCCACAGGACTACATCCAGCATCTCTACGATCGTCTCCATGGGAGAATAGCAGCCTGCATTGCTGCGAAAGGTGGATATACACTGTACTAGTGCCGACATTGTGCATGCTTTTTGCCTGTGTCTATGTGCCTGTGGTTCTCTCAGTGTGATCATGTGATGTATCTGACCCCAGGAATGTGTCAATGAAGTTTCCCCTTCCTGGGACAATGAATTCACGGTGTTCTTATTTCAATTTCCAGGAGCGTATTTTAACCACGTGGGGTGTTAGAGGTCCTCTTTCACCACACAAAATTTCGGACAAATCCCCGACCCCACGGTCGGCCCGTCTCCTTGTTAGACACTTCCTATTTACATGAAATCTATTCGCATCTGTGAATATGGAGAACCATCAGCTGTGATTAATGGACTGACGACAATGAAAATTTGTGTTGGGCTGGGACACGAACCCAGATGTCCCGCTTGTCGCGAGCGGTCTTCTTTCCGTTAGGCTAACCGCGCACGAAGAAAGGCCAGATCCAGATTTCCCTATGTACTAATTCATAAGTATTGTCTTATAGTGTAAATTGTACTATAAATTTCTACTTACATCTTTAAATCTGTACGTATTCTATCAAACCGTTCCCGAAAGGCTAAAAACTGTTCACATTCATTTGAAGCTCTGCTTCTGAGTTTCTCCTTGTTTTCCATATGCTATGAGCGAATGGGAAAACATATATATAACCTAGGAAAGTTTTTCCCAAACTCATTGTGCATAGCGAACTATAGGAAAGAAAATAAATATTGCTCCCATGAAGAATATATGTGTGCTCACCAATTTCGAGAAAACAAAAATTGTCTTGACATGTAATCTACGTAACTAAGTTGAAGTGTTTTCATTTTTTAAAGCATTTAACTTGATTCTTTACATTATTACTCGTAAATATTTGTGCACAGTTCAATCAATTTAAACTTTCAATTCCCGATTTAGCTTCCAATACAGAACTTTCAATGTAAAGCATTAGAAATTTTTCTAAACGTCTTATTGACGCAGATATATTTTGGGAGACTTTTGTATAGTATCAGAGTAACTTATTGCGCTCTTTTTATAAAGTGAAAGGCTATTTTTCTGCGACAGTCTGTATTTACATATGTTCCAGCCGCGTTTCGCCTTTTATTTAAGACATCTCCAGGAGATTTCATATGGAATAACACAGTTCGTTTTTCTATGAGATACTTGTAGATTATAAAATTTCTCAACTCATATTTCTTAGATTAATAAAGTGGTACGTACAGTTAGTTCTTGGTTTTGCACTCGGAAAAAAGAAACGAGAACCGTTAGTAGCAATTTATTAATGTAGAAATTATTACGCAATTATTTTCTGATCAGTAACTTTCGCAAACGAAAAATGTCTGCTGTTATTTTAGATTATATCCATCGAAGATGTCTTAGGTTTAAGGGTGAAACACTTCTGCAACATTGAGTGGAGCAAGAGAAAACATTTCGATTTATAAAACGAATATTTTTGTACTTGCTGCGAAGAAAGGGCTCACCTAGAAACTTGTGTATCCCGAGTCAGCAATGGCAGATCGTATTCTTTCCAATCCTTACTTCCATTTCCAGAGTAGCATAATGTCTTAAAAAGCGAACTTGTAATAGAAATAAAAACCCCTCTGAAGTTGAAATATCATTAAGGCCATCAGCAAAAGAAATACTGCCAATGGACGTAACTTTAAAATTACTAATGACGATGTAGATAGTAAAACTCGAATGGTGCCACATTTGTTTCAGTTAACCCGTCTTTTCCCACCGGGTGTCACATAGGGTCTCAGTCAATCAGCATTTGAAATACAGTACTTTACGAGTAAGTAATTTATGTCTCTGGTCTTGCAGTGATTGCTTGCTACACAGAGATGCAGCGCGGATTATTTAAGTTACTGCTATCAGATATACCTCTGCTTTTCGACTTCAATCTTTTAGACGAAAGTGAAAAGTGGCTCGATTGTACTTTGCTTCATTATTCTGGCAGGACATGAATGCTTGTCATGTGTCATTAAATCTTCATTTCGTGTGCAGGAATGAAAGAGTAAATATTTTGTATTCTGTTGACCATTAAAAGGCACAGACCTTATTATTTTATTATGCTTGACAATACTCGGCCTGCTAATCGATATTATATTACAGCGCAGTATTTTTTTATTAACTTCAACGAAGACGCAGAGTAAAGGCATAACGAAAGACCATCACTCTAATAAGCTATCTCTTTCCAAGTAAATCGTAGTAATTACTAGCAGACTTGATATAACTTTCATTTCTACAGATTTTTCGACGTATTTTACCTTTTATTTTTCCAAAGATAAAATTTCATGATTCCATTTCATTGCGTGTTCAGGCAATAGTTTCGTGTAGAAAGAGGTAGCAATATTGGACTTGGTTGTAGATCGTGTTATATTGCAAAGTTATTTCCTGAACACTTTTAAAGGACACGTATAATGTAGTTCGTGAAGGACGCCTGGATGCCTGAAAGGTCATATCGAGGTGATTGCTTACCCTCACGTAGCAGACAGAACATTTCATCTTTAGGCTGTAAAAACATTATTTATTGCGACTGCAATTTCGACACGTCTTCATTTTCAAGCAATCTGAAAACCATGAGTCGTTAAATACAGTACACGAAATTTTCAAATTGACAAATATATGGAAGCTTTCTGTAATGTATGGTTTATGGAACACCAGATAAATTCACAACACTGCACTCTTACGCAGCGTGTCATAGCTTCCTATTACTGAGTGGATTACGACATCCTACGTAAACAACTTGGAAACATACAGAGATAGTAATCAATGACTGCAGGAGGCAACATACATAATTATCAAACGGTGGTGGTTGCGATGATTGCTTACAATATGGAGGAGACTGTCACGTCAAGGCAACAGCCTGACGTAGTTACGGATGGTGATTGAAAACGGTGATTCCAATAGATAAACAACATCAATGTCTTTTGTTGAAAGTAATGAACAGGCAAACCGTAGTCTGTGTCGAGGCGGCAAGAACATATCGCGTTCATGTGAGGTTGTCTTGTTGATACCGCTGGTGTGAAGGGAAGATAACCAACAGGTTGAATGGCTATGGTCTGAGGTTTCATGACTTCGGAACACCCGGACTCCTATGAGCTGCGTACCTCAAAAAATAGGCATAGTAACAACTGCCCGTAGTCTAGGGATGCTAAAACGAAGAAGAAGAAATATATTTTATTTATTTCTGTAATTTTTCTGCCAAAGAATAAAAAATCTCTGTATACGACAAGCGATTGGATTTAGGCAAAAATATCACTTTTTTTGCATTTATAAAGAAGCGTACATTTCATTTTCAGAAGGAAGAAAACGTCAAGGAGTTGATAAGAAAGAAAAATTATTTTACATTTTGAGGTGGAAAGAATATACAGTCATCAAAAGGGACTCTATTGCATTATTACTTTTCTTTTTCAGTTCCACGAAATGAAAAATTCCTCTCATAACTTAATTCAGAACTAAGAAGAAATTTAATTTAAATAAATACATAAAAAGTAAGACTTTGTAACATAAAACGAAATATTCACGTTAAATAATTTCTTCTGTGTACCAGACGAATAACTGTGCTTTAAAAAATAAGATTAAAGGCGTAGAAGCGTCGCTGAAAAAGCAACTTAAAGTGAGACAATGGAAGAGCTATAAGGGGAAGGAAAGAAACGAAGAAAAGGGGACAGCGTCTTTAACTGCCAACCAAACCGTCCCTGTGCCAGGTTCGAGCCCCCGCGACCTCTTACATTTTCAATAAAAATCATCAGCAGTGGAGCCCGAAGACTTCCAGCAAAAGAAGTCTCCCTCATGCAACAAACGGCCTTGTCAAAGAGGGCGAAAAAGCGGACAGAAAACAGTATTGCCCTTGTAATGGGAAACTGACACTGAATTCGGAAGAATTAGTAATGATCAACAGCGTCAGAATACAGAAAGCGATGGAAAGCACTGCATTAAATACACGTAACTTTTATCCACAGTACGTGTCGTCTGTTTTTGAAAAGCATCATGATGACCTCTCTATCGGCAAAAGAGCCTGGACTAGACCCTCATGCGAATCTCTGTGAGCGGACTGCCACAGGGTAGCTGACCATGAGAATAAAAAGATTGAATAAAAAACTAACGATAACGTACTACGAGTCGAGGCGTGCAGTGTCAAAAGTTTGAACATGGCATGGGACCTAGAAGATATGAAAAGGAAATAAAGGCTCAATCTAGATATAGTGAGGGCCAGCGAAGTACGGAAAAAAGTTGAATTATTGTTAGACTTTTTCGCAAGCTGTACAAGAGGACTAATACCTCAGAACAAGGGTTGGAATAATTTTAAAGAGAAACGCGTGGAGGATGAACCACATATTTCGTCATTTCATGGAATACACTTTATTGCATCACAAAAATTTTATGACTACAAATTAAAAATATTGTCAAAAAATGAATAACAACGCTCACAATAATTTAAAGAACTTGAACAGAACAATTCATTAAAAAAACTTTGATAATTTATACGATTAGGAACAGAGCTTAGAATTAGAAATATAAAGTCCCCAACAACAAGTGAGAAGTTATACTAACTAGGTGTGATTGGAAGCTGGTTCGAACTGAGTTAACCACGAAGATAAATTGCAAACGACTGCCACTGAAGGCACTAACAATTCCCAAGCGTGGGTAAAACATTACACAATAAACAACGCTCACCCAAGATACAGCAAGGGTAACAAGTCACCCCACTGACTGTGGCTGCTGGAAAACCCTTAATTATTTGTAACCTTAATGAAATCCCTTAAACAATAAAATACACAAGCCCCCAAAATGCAAGAAAAGCTGGGAAGGTATACAATTTAAGTGTGACTCCCAGCTGGTACACACCAGCAAAAACATCACTAATGAGCCTTAAATAAATATCCATTAACCGAAGTACAAGAAAAGGTAATAAATTACAGCAAACGACTATCGCAGCCAACAGGCAACAAGCAGGGAAATTGCACAATGAAGGGAGTAAGTGAATGACTGGATAAAATAGAAAGAACTCAATAGTCCATACAAATAAGTAAAGGACTCGAAAACTTAACGTGCTCCGGAACTACTAATAAGGGTGCAAGGTTTAAAGAAGTAGTTGAAGTGCAAATGTGGTGGCAAGGAACGTCGGACATGTTGAAAGTGTTTCAAAGCTAATGTGCTTGCTGAATTCACAATACTGAATAGATCAAGAGTTCTGGATTCAAATGGCGACACTCCGGCGTGGCACATATCAAACCATCTATTTTACTTAACTTGAGCCAACACGAGGCAGCTGGTACAGGCCCCAGATTGCGAACAAACCTAAACGTCGTGCGACGACTCCCCACAGGAGGAAGAAAACACGCCACTGTCCTGAGCCCAGGAGATAGAGAAGTGTCGTCCGCTGGCAGAACTACCCTGATAACACACATCAGAAGGGTACAGTAATCTGCTCAAATAAGGCTACAGGCAACACTGGGTAGGTTGTTGGCAATATTAACTTCCTGCAGAAACGACTACATACACGAGTTCCTAGGTTAACGCACCTTAAAATCACTGAAAAAATAACAAGGTGAAATATCAGCGACTGAAAATCCAATTAGTGGGGCATGCCCATCTATAAAAGGTACATTGCCTTCCACACAGATTATGTTTCAATTTCAGTTTCATCAGTTCAGTTTGCATTCTCTGTGAATGCTCGTACACTTGCATGGAATATCAGTTACACTGATCAATGACCACCCACACAATCACTCGGAGGCACGTTAGAATGACAGGTCTACTTCAACATTAACACAGACGTGGCCTTACGACAACAAGCACAAAAAAGAACATTTAACTCCACGCAGGTGTGGAGGAGCCGTGACTTCCAGTATTCCAAAAAAGGGTGTTGTTCCCCCGATTCGTACAAGCGATCGCCAGGTGTCGTAAAATTGCAGAGTTGGCCTGGAATTTGCTGACCAGGTTGTGCATGGTATCATCGTACCGGATAGCAGGAGTCCCCCAAAACCAAGCACGTACCCTCCAGTTACCTGCCAATACCACGGCCCGCTAAACCCAAAACACCCTAGCCTAGACATACGGCCAAGATAGATATCGACTGTATAGGTAGTGACACCAATGGAGTGGAATGCCTACCAAAACTAATGCCACCATGGCTCAAGGATATTGAAAGGGTAATTTAATACGTGAAGGGAGATGAAAATCTAATGTTCATGGAGGACTGGAATTCGGTTGTAGGAGAAGAATCTATCAGAAGAATATGGGCTTGTCAGCAGAAACAGAGGAGAATGACTAATTGAGGTCTGCAGTAGATTTCAGCTAGTAATAGCGAATACTTTGTCCAAGACTCACAAGAGCTGGGGCTGGTTTCGGAAAACGCTGGGAGATGAGGGAATATTTCAGTTATACTAATGATGGTCGGGCAGATTCCAGAATCATATACTAAATTGTAAAGCGTGCCCAGGAGCAGATGTATATTCGGTTCACAATTTCATAATGATGAAGAGTAGCCTGGAGTTTAAGACACAGGAAGAATCAATATACAAAGAAGTGTGATAAAGGAATACTAAGAAATGAAGAGATACGCTTGAAGTTCAGTGAGGCAACGAGGACATAGAAATTGAGAAAAGGAATAGCTTAGTAAGCTGTTCAGTTGAAGAGTAATGGACATCTCCAAAGACAGCAACCATAGAAGTTGGAAGAAGCATATGTCAAAGAAGGTACTGGGAAGAATCCATGGTTAACAGAAGATACAGTTCAGCTGACCTATGAAGGAAGCAAGTACAAAAATAGGCAGGGTGTTTCAGGAGTACAGAAATAAAATTCACATATCAACGATATAAACAGGACCTTCAGGAAAGCTAAGGCGTAATGGCTCACTGAAAAATGTGAAGAAATTGAAAAAGAAATGACTGTCGGAAGGACTGACTCAGTATATAGGAAAGTCAAAACAACATTCGGGGAAATTAAAAGTAAGGATGGTAAAATTAAGAGTGCAATGGGTATTAAATGCAGAGGAGAGAGCGGATAGGGGGAGAAAGGACATTGAAGGCCTCTACGAGGTGAAAGACTTGTCTCATGACGTTTTAGAAGAAGGAACAGGAGTCAATATGGAAGAGATAGGGATCCAGTATTATAAACAGAATTTAAAAGAGCTTTGGAGGACTTAAGATAAAATAAGACAGAAGGAATAGTTAACATTCCATTAGAAAATCCTGAAACATCGGGGGAAGTGGAAAAAATGACTTTTCACGGTGTTGTGCAGAATGTATGAGTCTGGTGATATACCACCTGACGGTCGAAAAAATATCATCCATACAATTCCGAAGACAGCAAGAGTCGACAAGTGCGAGAGAGATTTAAGGCACAATCAGCATAACAGGCCATGCCTGCAAATTGCTGACAAGAAGAATAGGAAAGAAAATTGTGTATGTGTTAGATAAGGATCAGTTTGGCCTTAGGAAAGATGAAGGCACTAGAGAGGCAGTTCTGAAGTTTGACTTGACAATGCAAGACAGACTAAAGAAAAATCAAGACAAGTTCATACAATCTGTCGACCTGGAAAAGCGTTCGATAATGTAAAATGGTATACGATGTTCAAAATTCTAAGAAACATAGGAGTTAGCTAATGGAAAAACGGGTAATATGCAATATGTAAAAGAACCACAAGAGAACAATAAGAGTGGAACACTGAGAACAAAGTGCTCGATTTATAAAAGGTGTGAGACAGGTACGTAGACTTTCACACCTACTTTTTAACGTTTGGTATCTTTTTATTATTTATTTTCGTTATTTTATGTAATTTTGTTAGTTGCTTAGACTTCATGCACGTTTGTATGATTACTGTTACACAACGTAACGTTACAGTTTATCGTCAACACATATTGGAATTCTGCTATTTCCTGTTAAACAGTTAAAGAAAGAATTTTTCCACTTTACTGTGTGTGTTTAATTTTATTATTGTTACAACGTGCAACACTTGATAGTTACAGGAAAGCTTTTTTCCTAATTGTACGCGTTTTACTTTACTGTACTATGTCGGACACAGTTACCTCACAAAACTGTTTTATCTTCACATGCACTCCGCTTTGCTGTGAACAGCAACGTCGTTCTCATTATGATTGTCCTGGAACTGGCATGGCTTGCACTCGCTCGATGATGCCAATCTAAATTTTTTTATGTCGTGTGATGATGCCACTTAGATTTGGGTGATACAAGGCTTCTTCATTCTTAATCAGGTACGTTTCATCACATTTTTATCTCGTGTTATATATATATATATATATATATATATATATATATATATATATATATATATGTGTGTGTGTGTGTGTGTGTGAATCAAAACCTTTTAATTGTTTAATAATTTAATTTTTTTACTCGCAGATTTGAAGGTGGTCATTATGTACCGTAATAGATGGTAAGAGGACAATTTGTGATCACTGATTTAAGTTAAAAAACATAAAACTGTGTTATAAAGACAGCAGGGTTATGGTTTTGGGCAGGTTTTTGTGGTCATTTACAACCATTCTTCGTTTACAGAGACAAGAGGCAATGACAAGTATAGTACCAGCAATAAACAAACTCTGAAAATAACAAATTCAGATTAACCACAGTCACCCATACTGTGTTAATTACTTTTGAGTACATTATGGGAGTGACAGTGATCAATGTGTTGCAAATATTTACTATTAAAAACAGTCTTGATCACAATTTATTTATTACGGTGACCGGTTTCGACCACTACCGTGGTCGTCTTCAGACCTACAAGTCGTATAAAAAGCTTTAACTAGAGGGCTACAGACATTAAAGAAAATACATAAGTTATAAAGCCATAAAACGATGAATTACTAATGAGAAAGAACCTCAACGAGGTTATAAAGTTGTAAAGCTATAAAACCTCAATGCGGTCCTTAAGCACTGGTAATTCATCGTTTTATAGCTTTATAACTTTATGTATTTTCTTTAATGTATGATGAATTACCAATGACTGAGAACCTCAATGAGGTTCTTACTCATTGGTAATTCATCGTTTTATAGCTTTATAACTGTATGTATTTTCTTTACTGTATGTAGCCCTCTAATTAAAGCTTTGTATACGACTTGTAGATCTGAAGATGACCACAGTAGTGGTCGAAAGCGGTCTCCGTAAAAAATAAATTGTGATCAAGACTGTTTTTAATAGTAAATATAAGCGCTGTGTTAAGCTGGTTCTAGATACGTCCACCCCTAGTCGCTCGCTAGGTTGCCATCAAATCTGATATTAAGGTCGGAGATGAGCTATGGACAAGGTGAACAGATAACGACGACAGACAGGTGTAGCCGATAAGCGTGACTGTTAGCGGGAGGGGAAATCCCCGTGGCCGGCGCTGAGGTGGGGCCCGCGCGTTGCGACACTGCGTGGCGCGGCTCGTGGCAGTAAATTTGGAGGAGCGGCTGGGAGGCGGGTGGCGGCCGATCGCGGCTGAGTCAGCGCGCGGCTATGCGTCCCGCGCCTAGCCTGGGGGCGTGTCGGCGCGGCCATCCGTCACCAGAGGAAATCCGAGCAGCCTGCAACCGCGCCGGGGCGTCCCCGCTTTCGCTGTCGCTAGGAGATCGTTGGACGCCTAACAACTAGGCCACGTGCCTCACGGATATCTGCTCCTCGTTCTCCTTTAACTTCGCTGGTTTGCACAGCCTGCACACTTAAGGGGGAACGCTCATGAAATCCACCGAAAATGTCAGTTTCCAGCTCTTTTTTTTTTATTTATTAGTAGAACTCGCGGGCAATAAGTTCGCAGAGTTTCAATAATCTAATCGCAATCAAAATGCCTGAAAAAATAATTACATTTGTGACGCCACGTCTCTGCCACACACACTTCTTAAAGTAATACTTCAATACTATCCTGGCGAACAGTGATTCCGTGGATTACTTTCAAGCAAACTTTCACAGATACATCTAGGTGACTGAACTGCGTAAAGTGTGTGTTCATCGCAAATGCCGGACTCGAAAATTCACTCATATTGAAACGATGCCCTAAAATAACATTTTCGTCTGCCACAGTTGTCATAATTGCAACATAAGAAGCACTTATTGTATTTAATGATGGGAATGTTGAGGGAATTAAGGGATTTAAGATAGGGAATTTCACTCAAGACATCTTGACAAATATAGATTTACTGCGCCTCTCTGCGGCTGAAGAGACTTGTTGACCTGCTAGAAAAAAAAAAAAAAAGGCAGAAAACAAGAAACGAGAAAAGAAGTGTGGTGTCAACGCCAGACACCACACTTGCTAGGTGGTAGCCTTTAAATCGCTCGCGGTCCGTCAGTATGAGTCGAACCCGCGTGTCGCCACTATCAGGGATTGCAGACCGAGCGCCGCCACGTGGCAGGTCTAGTCTAGAGAGACTTCCTGGCACTCGCCCCAGTTGTACACCCGACTTCGATATCGATAGTTTGCTCTCTACATACGCTCTCATTTGCAGAGACGACAGTTTAGCATAGCCTTCAGCTACGTCATTTTCTACGACCTAGCAAGGCGCCATATTCAGTTACTATGAATGTATCCTGAACAGATAATATTCTGAATCATGTACCGTCAAGAGCGACCGACGTTCATCATTAATGGATTAAAGTTAAGTATCAGACTTTCTGTCATGTCTAATTCCTTGTCATGTTCCAGACCTCACGTCAGTATAGTCCTTCCCTCCTTACGCCAGCCTACGTGAGCTAAAACGCGTGCATTTCGGCCTCCTCTAGGAACACGGTGTTGGCTCTTCTGCCAACACAACAAGAAGCCTTGAAGGGAAAGAGGACCCTGAGTACAAATCTGGGGCGTTCTCAAGAGGTGACATAACGAAAACATTAGGTTGAACTTCAAATTGCACTTACTCGAAATTATGATTTTTAAAGTTTTTTATCTCTTTTTCAGAATCTACGAAGGGAACAAATATGAAATTTTCACACATGTCTCTATAAACCCAGTAGATGTTGTCTCAGGAGAAAGTTTTGAAGTTTTGAGTGTAAGCTGAGATATGGGGCAAACTGCATGGGATTTTGCATGAACTTTATATTAGGCTTACAGAATTGTAGTTTAAAAGTTTATTAAAATTATCTTATTCGATATATTCAAGAAATCTCGGGAGAGAAGTTTATTGTATACAAAGAGTGTAAACAGAGAAAATTTTGTAGAAATCTCTTGAATAGTCTCTGACAGAAAGGTAGATATATTATTTCTGAAAATAAAACTTTTGAATTCCACATGTAAGTTTAATGTATGTAATCCAAGAAACTTAAGACTAAATGTGTAAAATTCACTAGGCGCTGCAGTTTAGATTAGATTAGATTAGATTAATACTTGTTCCATAGATCATGAATACGACACTTCGTAATGATGTGGAACGTGGCAGGTTAATAAAAGATGTCTGTACAAGAAATTACATGACACAAAATATTGCATGACACTAATGATTAAGTTTTTTTTTTACTTAGTTTATATCTAAAAATTCAGCCAATGAGTAGAAGGAGTTGTCATCTAGAAATTCTTTTAATTTATTTTTAAATGTTAGTTGGCTATCTGTCAGGCTTTTGATGCTGTTTGGTAGGTGCCCAAAGACTTTTGTGGCAGCATAATTTACCCCTTTCCGTGCCAAAGTAAGATTTAACCCTGCATAGTGAAGATCATCCTTTCTCCTGGTGTTATAGGTATGCACACTGCTATTACTTTTGAATTGGGTTGGATTATTATCAACAAATTTCATAAGGGAATATATATACTGTGAGGTTACTGTGATGATCCCTAGATCCTTAAATAGATGTCTGCAGGATGACCGTGGGTGGGCTCCAGCAATTATTCTGATAACACGTTTTTGTGCAATGAATACTTTTCTACTCAACGATGAATTACCCCAGAATATGATGCCATACGAAAGCAGTGAATGAAAGTAGGCATAGTAAGCTAATTTACTGAGATTCTTATCACCAAAATTTGCAATAACCCTAATAGCATACGTAGCTGAACACAGACGTTTCAGCAGACCATCAATGTGTTGCTTCCAGTTTAACCTCTCATCAATGGACACACCTAAAAATTTAGAAAGTTCTACCTTAGCTACAGACTTCTGTTCAAATTCTATATTTATTACTGGAGTTGTGCCATTTACTGTACGGAACTGTATATACTGTGTTTTATCAAAATTTAAAGAGAGTCCGTTTGCTGAGAACCACTTAATAATTTTGTGAAAAACATCATTTACAATTACATCACTTAGTTCTTGGATTTTGGATGTTATTACTATACTTGTATCATCAGCAAAAAGAACTAACTTTGCATCTTCATCAATGTGGAATGGTAAGTCATTAATGTATATCAAGAACAGTAAAGGACCTAAGACCGAACCCTGTGGGACCCCGTGCTTGATAGCACCCCAGTTTGAGGAATCAGCTGTTGTTTTAACATTACACAAACCACTTATTTCAACTTTCTGCATTCTTCCAGTTAAGTATGAATTAAACCATTTGTGCACTGCCCCACTCAAACCATAATGATTTAGCTTATCTAAAAGAATTCCATTATTTACACAATCAAAGGCCTTTGAGAGATCACAAAAAATACCAATGGGTGATGACCGGTTATTCAGAGCATTTAATATTTAATCAGTGAAAGCATATATAGCGTTTTCTGTTGAAAAGCCTTTCTGAAAACCAAACTGACATTTTGTTAGTACCTTATTTTTACAAATATGGGAGGCTAAACTTGAATACATTACTTTCTCAAAAATTTTTGATAGAGCTGTCAGAAGAGAGATTGGGCGGTAGTTGTTGACATCCGACGTATCCCCCTTTTTATGCAATGGTTTTACAATGGCATATTTCAGTCTATCAGGGAAAACACCCTGCTCCAAAGAGCTATTACATACGTGGCTGAGAATCCTACTTATCTGTGGGGAACAAGCTTTAAGTACTTTGCTGGAAATGCCATCAATTCCGTAAGAGCTTTTACTTTTCAGTGAGTTTATTATTTTACTGATTTCAGAGGGAGAGGTTGGTGGAATTACAGTTGTTTCAAACTGCGCAGGTATGGCCTCTTCTATTAACAGCCTTGCCTCTTCTAGTGAAGATCTAGATCCTATTTTCTCCACAACATTTAAAAAATGATTATTCAAAATATTTTCAATTTCTGATTGTTTGTTAGTGCACATGTCATTCAGTTTTATTGCACTAAAGTCTTCTTGTGCTCTTGGTTACCCTGTTTCCCTTTCAATAATATTCCAAATTGCTTTAATTTTATTATCAGAGTTACTGATCTCAGACATAATACACATGCTTCTGGACTTTTTAATAACTTTTCTTAGTACCGCACAATAGTTTTTATAATATTGAACAATTTCGGGGTCAGTACTCCCTCTTCCTGTTAGATACAGTTCTCTTTTGCGGTTGCAAGATATTCTTATTCCTTTAGTTAGCCAAGGATTTTTATATGTTTTCTTGGAATTATGTTTAACTATTTTCTTGGGAAAACAATTTTCAAATACCCTTAAAAATGTATTGTGAAATAAGTTATAGTTCAAGTTTGCATCGGGTTCCTTATACACTTCATCCCAGTCTAGCAGCTGTAGGATTTCCCTAAAGTTTGCAATATTTATATTGTTAATTGAACGCACTGCTTTGAAAGTCTGATTTATTATACTGCATGGAGCTATGTCATGTACTGTAACAAGCTGTGCACTATGATCTGAAAGACCATTCTCAACAGGATAAGCATTTATGTCCTTAAACTTATCTTGGTCTATAAAAAGTTATCTATCAATGTACTGCTGTTCTTTGTTATCCGAGTAGGAAAATCAATGACGGAGCTCAAATTGAAAGAACTGAGTAATACTAAAAGGTCATTCTTCCTATTACACTCTTTCAGGGAATCAACATTGAAATCCCCACAAATGATAATTTGCTTCCCCCTGTCTGACAGATAGCACAACAAAGCATCCAAGTTTTCTAGAAATAGCTGGAAATTCCCTGAGGGGGACCTATACACTGTTACAATTAAGAAAGTGCCATCATTTAGTTTAAGTTCAGTGGCACATGCTTCCATATGTTGCTCTACACAAAATTTTTTAGTTTCTAAATTTTTTGCACTTTGGAAGCTTTTGACATATATGGCAACTCCTCCTCTCATCATATTATCTCTACTTACATGTGCAGCTAATGTGTACCCATTGATGCTAACCTTTTGCATGTCAGTGACAATGTGATGCTCAGACAGGCATAGTATATCTATTACATTCTTGGTTTCGATATCTTCTAAACAAAGCAGAAGCTCATCAATTTTATTCTTCAATCCCCAAATATTTTGATGAAATATACTAACAGTATTTTTCACTTTACTTTTGTGAGTATCTTGAACTTTTTTAACATCTTTAGTACTTTTATTCTTCAATCCCCCAATATTTTGATGAAATATACTAACATTATTTTTCACTTTACTTTTGTGAGTATCTTGAGCTTTTTTAACATCTTTAGTACTTGCCTGGCTGAGTTTCCCACTGGACACTGATCTTACACTAAAAAAGAGTTTCCACCATGAGATGTAGTTCCTCCTCCCCCCTTTAAATTTCCTGCTATCAGCCCAGCCAGTTTACCCTTCCCTTTCCTGTTGAGGTGAAGGCCATGTCTAGTATAGTCCCACCTACAGAGTTAATCAACAGGAACCACACCAATGTGTGACCCTGCACCAGATCCAAGTAGCCGTTCCAACTCCAAATTAACTCTCCTGACAGAAGAGGTCAAATGAGGTCGGTCGTGGCGCTCCAGAACCGACACAAACCCAACACCGGTATGATTCGATGCCGATGCAATCTTTGCCAGGTCACACTTTATGCTGTACCCTGGATCTCTGTCAATACTGTTGCCCGGCCCACCCACAATAACCACGGTGTCTTCCTTAGTAAAACCTTTACATAGTGAACCTAAATCCTCTGTAACCTGCCCAAGTTCAGCACTAGGTTTGAAAAAACTGCAACCGCGCGACCGCTACGGTTGCAGGTTCGAATCCTGCCTCTAGCATGGGTGTGTATGATGTCCTTAGGTTAGTTAGGTTTAAGTAGTTCTAAGTTCTAGGGGACTGAAGACCTCAGATGTTAAGTCCCATACTGCTCAGAGCCGTTTGAACCACTTTTGAACGCCTGAAATCACTTCTGTTTTACTCGATGAATTTTCGTCAATTACTACGAACTGTGACCTGTCTGACAGGAAATCACAAATCCAGTCACATAACTGAGACGATATTCCATAAGCACGCAATTTCACTACTAGCCGCTTATGTGGTACAGTGTCAAAAGCCTTCCGGAAATCCAGAAATACGGTATCGATCTGAAATCCTTTGTCAACAGCACTCAGCACTTCATATGAACAAAGCGCTAGTTGTGTTTCACAAGAACGATGTTTTCTAAACCCATGTTGACTGTGTGTAAATAGACCGTTTTCTTGTTGTAGGGGACTGATGACCTCTGAAGTTAAGTCCCATAGTGCTCAGAGTCACTGGAATTTTTTTTTTGTAAATTTCATTTAAAGCATGGTATAATATTTCATTGCCCTATATTCAAAATTATGGATTTGTTGCATCTTTTAAATAGTGTGTGATTTTCATGCATGTTCCCCCTCAAGTAACAGCAGTTCCATTTGACGGAAGTCATTTTCAAGAGTCACTAGGGGCTGCTGGTGGAATAAGCCTTTATCCACTAGCAGTTACCATCAACTGATGAACATCAGACAACCTGTTCAGCAACAGAGAGATCATAGGAGATACACTGAGCATCTATTAATGCAACAATATCATGGTGAACATGCTAATGAAACTCCCGTAATTCAACGTACGCGCATAAAATTGGATGACTTACGTATTATTAGGAGTCACATTCAAATATAATAGCCAAAATGGTGATCCTTTCACAGTTTGACTGTTTTTTATTTCAGTCTGTATACACCACTTCAGTTTCAGCTTTGCAACTATTCATCATTGACGTTTTTAAATTAGAGGTATTGCATGTCATCGTACACTAGGTGGCACGAGAATTAAAGTCTGGTTCAGCAGTGTTTTGGAAGTAATGCAGCCAGAAATATTTTTCTATTTACCTTGGGAATATGCAGACGAGGAAGTATTATTTCAACAATTACAGGAAACTGATCACAGTATTTCAGATCTGTTCCAAGAAGGCAAAAAACCATTCATGTAAACAGCATATGATGATATTATCTCTAGATATAGAGCATGTTAACTGAATAGATACTGTATATGTAAAATGGTCACTGTAGCTGAACAAATGACGTGCCTCATTTTCGAACCAATGTGAAGCCTTTTTCTCGTCATAAGAGATACATCCTTCTGGTTCAACAACTGTTTGTCTATGAAGACTTCCAATGTTTTATGTGAACAGTGGGTGCGATAGAAATAGCGTTCTAACACAACATTTCAGATGTAGAATGACAACCCTGGTGCCGAAAACTTAAATTTACTACCACTGTTTGACATAATACTTGAGTATTATTTAGATAGTTTTATTATTATTGTACGGAAACAAACTGACAGTTTGCCGAGGCGAGTTAGGTCTACAAGCACACGATTCGTTCAGTAATGGTCAGAGGCAGTACACGAGCAACGTCAAATACCTGCACCACAACGCTTTTAGTCGAGTCACTTTATTCATTGGATATGCCTCATCGCCAAAAGGCTATTCGTGACTTCGTCACTACTCCTGTGGATGAACGTAATCTGAGGGTGTTGGAAGCCGGAGCACGGCACGGCTTTCAGTCGAGTCACTTTATTCATTGGATATGCCTCATCGCCAACAGGCTATTCGTGACTTCGTCACTACTCCTGTGGATGAAGGTAATTTGAGGGCCTTGGAAGGCGGAGCACGGTATGGCGTTCCCGAGTACACTGTACAATAATGGATAAAACGTTATCCAGATAATGAAGGATCCTGTAGACGTTTGGTAACTGAACTTTGGCGTGTGGAAACACCTGTTCAGTATAATAAACCTGTCACCAAGTCACGGCAAAAATGTGGTGATACAACAGCCGGTAGAGAAGAAGCATGTGGTGTATGCATGATGGAGCTCCAGACGGATGGAGTTTGAAACGTTTTACGTAAATCAACTGTCCTATAAATTCTGGAGTATTATTCCAGTGGCTGGACTCAGTACAAAGAAGGTACCGGCAAAGGAGAAATGATCTACATCTGCATCTACAATTTATACTCCGCAAGCCACCCAACGGTGTGTCGCGGAGGGCACTTTACGTGTCACTGTCATTACCTCCATTTCCTGTTCCAGTCGCGTATGGTTCGCGGGAAGAACGACTGCCGGAAAGCCTCCGTGCGCGCTCGAATCTCTCTAATTTTACATTCGAGAAGCAATATATTCGATATCCCATCCAGAAACTCCACCTCTCGAAACTTGGACAGCAAGCTACACCGCGATGCAGAGCGCCTCTCTTGAAGAGTCTGCCACTTGAGTTTGCTAAACATCTCCGTAATGCTATCACGGTTACTAAATAACCCTGTGACGGAACGCGCCGCTCTTCTTTGGACCTTCTCTATCTCCTCCGCCAACCCGATCTGGTACGGATCCCACACTAATGAGCAATACTCAAGTATAGGTCGAAAGAGTGTTTTGTAAGCCACGTCCTTTATTGGTGGACTACATTTTCTAAGGACTCTCCCAATGAATCTCAACCTGGCATCCGCCTTACCAACAATTAATTTTATATGATCATTTCTCTTCAAATTGTTCCGCACACATACTCCCAGATATTTTACAGAAGTAACTGCTACCAGTGTTTGTTCCGCTATCATATAATCATACGACAGAGGATCCTTCTTTCTATGTATTCGCAATACATTACATTTATCTATGTTAAGGGTCAGTTGCCACTCCCTGCACCAAGTGCCTATCCGCTGCAGATCTTCCTGCATTTTGCTGCAATTTTCTAATGCTGCAGCTTCTCTGTATACTCTCTGTATGCTACTATGATTGTACAGCGTAAACACACACTCCTACGCCTATACAGCTGTGCACATAAAAACGCTACATTCCTAAAGCTATGTGGTTTTCTTTAGTCATGTGTAATGTAGCACTCTTTATACTCTAATGCAGGATAAACACAAAAACCTTGCCAGTTTTCTACCAGATTTACTACTGCGATAAACTTTAAGATTATAAAAATACTTCCTTCGCCACTATTCTCGTGTCCTAGGAAGTGTCTGAGCTTTTGCTCTCTACAAAGGTACCATCAGTATACTTCCATTACTGGAAATGCTTATAAACCAACTACGAGGAAGTCTGGAGACTGCCGTTAGATCTATTAGGAAATGACGAATTTTATACATCTTCTTAAGTCGGAAACGTACGTACCCTCAATCAGATCTCCCGCGTTCTACACTTTCATCTGAATTCCCCTTCACCGTGTAGGGATCTGCAACAGGGAGTTGACGTATGTACAGAATTGATATCTGCTGATGCTCTGACATTTTCCACATACGTATATGCTTTTATTGCTTACCAGATAAGGTGGACTACTTTTGTTTATACCTTCCAACTCAGACACATTCACAATCCTCCCAGAACATCTACAAACTGTTGATCTCGGGTACTTTTTTTACCCTATTAATAAACTGTCGGTCAGTTGACAGTGTGTCGTCTGACTTTCAAGGGAACCTCCCGATCGCACCCCCTCAGATTTAGTTATAAGTTGGCACAGTGGATAGGCCTTGAAAAACTGAAAACAGATCAATCGAGAAAACAGGAAGAAGTTGTGTGGAGCTATGAAAAAAATAAGCAAAATATACAAACTGAGTAGTGCATGTGCAACATAGGCAACATCGAGGATAATACGGACTCAGGAGCGCCGTGGTTCCGTGGCTAGCGTTAGCACCTACGAAACGAGAGGTGCATGGTTCAAGTTTTCCCTCGAGTGAAAATTTTAATTCCTTTATTTTCGCAAAGTTATGATCTGTCCGTTCGTTCATTGACGTCACTGTTCATTGTAATAAGTTTAGTGTCTGTGTTTTGCGACCGCACCACAAAACCGTGCGATTAGGAGAAGAAAGGACGTGCCTCTCCAATGGGAACCGAAAACATTTGATCGCAAGGTCATAGGTCAACCGATTCCTCCACAGGAAAACATGTCTGATATATTCTATACGACACTGGTGACGGCATGTGCGTCACATGACAGGAATATGTTGTCGACCCACCTAATTTGTACACTTGGCGAATGGGTAAAAAGATTCTTCTACCTTGCCTAATTTAGATTTTTGTTGTGGATGTGATAATCACTACCAAAAAAGTGATGAAAACATAAGAGTTTGTCACAAAAGTGCAACAAATGAATGCCACAGTTTCACAGTCGCACAGTTTCCCTATGCTCTGTCAAAACATGTGTTTTTAACGTTTTCAAATTCTTCCGTGTGTAGACCGTCAAATCCTGCATATGTCCAAGCAAATCTGAACATGTCCTGGAATTTTGGAGAGCGAAGTTGATTATGTGTGAGTGCCTGAATTTTGATAATTGTCTGAAAACAAAAAATTAAACGTTTCACTCGAGGGTAGACATGAACCAAGGACCTCTCGTTCCTCAGGTGCTCACGCTAACCACGGAACCACGGCGCTCCTGAGCTCATAGTATCCTTGATGTTGCGTATCCTGCACATGGACTACTCAGTTTGTATATTTTGCTTATTTTTTTCATAGTTTCACACAAATTCTTCCTGTTTTCTCGATTGATCTGTGTTCAGTTTTTGAAGGCCTATCCACTGTGCCAACTTATAACTAAATCTGAGGGGGGTGCGATGGGGAGGTTCCCTTGTTAGCATCCTGCACCGAAAGAGTTTCTCTTCTCACTACCTACAGAGTGCGTCTCCCTGGCAGCGTAATTTATAGACGAACAGTTACTAACTGATCCGCTCGAACCGCTACCGTCTGCCGTTGACAGTTCTACACGCATACACATAGAGACTCGGTGTGTATATTACCAATGGCGAAGTCTCGATTTCACCACCTCTACGTTATTTCCGAGAGTACCACAGCCCTGAAAACAGCGAAATGCTCTTCGTAAAACCGTTCCGTAAGGGATGTAGGCACATTTAAATTCCTCCTGCTAAAGAGTGTAACATGCTCGATCCAAATTACATTACCAATATTTTGTAACAAATTTGTCTAAATTCTCCAGTAATAACAACAAAACACGGCATCCTGCTGCGCCTATCACACCTCTTCTTATACTCTTCAAGATCCACGATGACGGGACATGACCATCGTAGTTCCGTTATTGTGTTGCTAGACACCTGTTGGATGGATGGAGACAGTCCCTCATGGGTACTATTCGTATGTCCGAGACAGAACAATGCATTAGTTGGACGGTATAGTACAGCAGTGTCGTCGAATGAATTACTCACATAAACCGATATATTCTCCATGTCCAGTGCATTTGCTCTATTTTCTGTATTTCTACGTCCAAGCGAGTGTCGTGGATAGCTTCCATAAACCTGAATCATTCTGTTTGCAGGTGGATCCACCTACGAATCTTACCCCACAACTAGCACACAGCGGATCACCCTCTAAACACTATTACGGATGTAACGCTCTGTGGATCCACCTTCAAACCCTGTCCTGGACGTAACACATTGTGGATTCACCGCTGGACACCATTCTGGATATAATACGGGATAGATTCACATCCGAACACTAACTCAGCCCTGCCCTTGTTCATGGCATCCATGCGTCACACACGCAAATGTATAGAAACACAGAAAATTCAGCAAATGCACTGCATCTATAGAAAGTATGACTGTAATTGACTGGGTGCAGTCGTCAGTACCCTGACTGGTTTGATGCAGCCCACCACAAATTCCTTTCCTGTACCAAGTCAACCTCTCCATTTCAGAGTTGCACTTGTAACCTACGTCCTCTGTATTCCTCTACAGTTTTGGCTCTCTACAGGGCTCTCTAGTACCATGGAAGGCAGCCCCTGATATCTTAAAGAGATGTCCTATCATCCTGCCCCTTCTCCTTTTCAGTGTATTCCTCAGATTACTTTCCTATCAGGTTTTCCGCAGGACCGCTTCATTCCTTACTTTATCAGTCGACTTGCCATTCAACACGCGCCTGTAACACCACATCGCAGTTCCTTCGGTTCTCTTCTGATCCCATTTTTCCCGCTGTCCATGTTTCACTACCATATAACGTACATTCTCAGAAATTTCTTCCTCAAATGAAGGCCTATATTTGATACTAGTAGACTTCTTTCGGCCAGGAACGCCCTTTTTGCCAATACTAGTATCCTTTTGACGTCCTCCTTGGTCAGCCCATCATTAGTTATTTTGCTGCCTAAGTAGTATAATTCGTTAATTCATCAATCTCGTGACCATCAATTCTGGTATTAAGCTTCTCGCTGTTTTCATTTGTGTTATTTCTCATTACTTTTGTCTGTCTTAAATTTATTCTAAATCCGTATTCTGTGCACAGCCTTGAGGCAAAGAAATTGCCAACATTTTTTGAATTTCCCGTCAAAGTTCGAAATTCTCACTAGTAGTGTAGTACGAGACGGGGTAGAGGGAGGGGGAGGGAGTTGGGGAGGAGAAGGAAGGGGGGCCACATCCCATCTGGGGAAAGCACATGATGTCATCTGGGGTTGGGAGTGGAGGAAAAGGGAGGCAGGTTAATGAATTGATCAGGCTCTGTAAAGTTTCCCAGCATAATGATTGGTTGTATTCGTATTGGATCTCCAGCCAGAACATATCGTCATATGATGACGATACAACCAATTATTACACAAGGAAAGCTTACGGAGCTACATGAAGAGCCTCTACAGGGAAGAGATGTTTGAACTTGTAAGGAAGTTTGCTAAACTTCATAAGAAGAAGGCGAAGCTGCTGAGCGCCTTCGCTTTCCTGCTCAGATGCCGGAACGAACTCAGATAACGATAGGTTCCGGACGGATACCCGACACGAATACAATCAAATTAATTTATCTGTTTAATTAATTTTCAACCAGTCTTATATCAAAAGTATCCTATTGCTAAAATGCCCCAAGAATATCGAATATGGAGGCATCATGTGCAGCATCATACTTTCGTTTTAACTTTTTGGTACCATACGATTATTCGTTAACTACAGACACTCATTCATCAAGTAATACGTACTAGTCCCATGTTCAGCCTTTTGATTACTTCAGAGTAAGTACAATAATTTGGAAATCTGTTTAACCATTCGATAATCACTCAGACACCGCTCATAAGTCTGATCTGTGGATTATAGTTGGTAGAAATGTGTGTATATTTAACGGACTGATTGGCAGCATACTCACACACTAACGAACTTATCTATAATTTGCCTCTTCTGTAGTAACATATTGCAACGTACATGAACGAGAAGCTCTGCAATCGACCCACTCTCTTCAAATATTAAATTTAATTTGGGAGTAACTTGTAGAGATGGAGGTAGGATGTTTGACAAAACGTTTTACATACAAATCACAAACATCACTCTAAATGAGGTCATCATTCCAACATGTTTGCAAAACAAATACGCATTATTCTGTTTGTCAGATACAACAAAAAGTATAACCTCAAACTGCTATTGTACACTGCCGCATGGTCCACTCAGTACTTCGTTGCTGGGAGGGTTCCATAACTTAACATCAGCCATTTGAACGAATGTCGATAAACCGTAACTTCCTCGATTTTCTCTTCGTGCCCCTGTCGCGAGACGTATGCGTGAGGAAGTAATACGTTGCCCGACGTTTCTTAGATCGTGTGGTAAAGAAATATCAACAGTAGACATCCCAGTGATGCACAACACAGCTCTTATAGCTTCTGCCACCACAGTTCGTTGAGGTTCTATAGAATGCTCTCACGCTAACTAATGGGTCCCATAATGAAACGTTCCGCTCTTCGTTAAACCTCTACTATCTATGCTATTAATCCAACCTATTGTCGGTCCCAAACAGATGAGCAGTCCACAAGAACCAAAGTGTTTTTAAGCCATTTCTTTCGTGGATGGCTTACATTTCCTTGACACTCTCCCACTGAATTTCAGACTGTCATCTGCCTTTCCTACACCTAGCTTTATGTGGTGACTCAACTTTATGTCGCTTCTCATGGTTATTGAAAGATATTTTTGGATTGTTACTGTTTCTAACGATTTACTGCCAACAGTTAAACCACGAGCAATGGATGGCTCTGCATATTTGTATACATTCATGATCAGCTTCATGTACCTATACCATTACCGATGGTCTGTAGTCTTACTGCATTCTGAAGTCCTCTATCCCTGCAGCCTTCATATAGACAACTGCACTATCTGCGAACGCTCTTGTGGACCTCCTGATGATCGCGTTAGCGTTCCGAAGTCGCTACATATTCTGAAATAAAGAACCAAATATTAATAAAAAGGCAGAACAAGAATTTTATTGCTGTTCGTTTCGTCACAGCAATTATAGCCGTCCTCTTATGTTACTGCCTAACTATACACTCGGAAGTAGCCACTTATTCGGAAACAGAGCCAGATATTTGTGAGAAGGAAAAATATAAATTTTATTGCAGCTCGTTTCAGCAGCAGCAAATTACGCTGTCTCCTTAAGTCCTGATTAATCGCGCACTCGGAAATCGCTAAATATTTGTTTCATCATTCCTTCTCTGATCAGATGAAACCTAAATAACACCGAATATTGCAGATCATACTTATGTTACATTCATAAGAAAGTCCCATAATGTACTAACAACGCTGGCACGAAAAAATATATACATATTTGCGTATTCTGAGCTGCGAACCTACTCTATTGACTCCAGAACCAACGAAGTTATCCATCACTCGAGTCACCTCTCTCTTCACTTTCTTATCGTTGTATCTCTTGAAGGGTTAAATCATTGCTGCGTTGTTAACAGACATTTGATGATAATGAAGACGTGTCTGTCATAAATTTTCAAGTAAAATGATGCAAAGCATACGGAAATCTGTGTAGCACATGAGGAAATTCGCCAGCCTAATTATAATGTCATCTGAGCTCGCTTTCCACGTAACAGTATTTTCCTCTTTGCAGCGGCCTACATGTTGAGCAACTTCCCTAATAATAATTATGTACCAAAGTTTCGGTTTTTTTCAATGATTCGAACAAACTGCGCTACGACGTTATAGCGAGTTCCGCTTTGCAATCTGCCGCTGTTTGCAGCAAGATTCGTTTCAGCATTATGTCTCAAATGGCAATGAAACGGCAAACTGCAATGTATAAAGCAAGCGTGTTTCATGCTTTATTTATAAATTACTGACAATAACAATTAACTTCTGAGGGAGCTCTCTTATGGGAAGGCATTTAGCGTCGAAAAATTATTATGTGAGCTTTAATTACAGCAATAATTATAATAAACCATTCCAAGTACGACATATTTTCATATATTTTCGACATGAGTGCACGAAGTTTCGTGAGAGGCCCGAATCCAACGCTATCGAAAGTCCACAGCATTTCCTGCGACCGTTGATTTGCACGTGATGTCAAAAACGGAGTCACAAATGCGGAAAGTGTTGTGAAGCGAATGTTATCATGATTAATCCAGTTTTAAGGACGCTAATTCTGTAAATAGTAACATCGGTTACATATAATTTATTCTCGCAGGCTCTTTCTTTCACTGCCACAAATACGTTAATTCTCAAGAATGCAGAGTACATTGTTAGTTAGCTTGCATTCTGTGCCTTAAAACACTGTGAACACAGCTGATATCCACTATCCACCTCAAAATTAGCACATTTATCACCTCTGAAATTGATTTGTACACAACCCATCTCAAAATCAGCATATTTCTCATCTCTTTAAGCAGATTTTTATTGATGTCTGTATGCTACGAAGTCCTGAGTCCAGTGACAAATCTTGTCCGGTACTAGGAAAATTCCTAAATGTGATTCATTAAACGAAAATGTAAGTTATAAACCATGCTGTTCGACAGTCAAGCAACACGGCGCCCCAGTTTGAGGCGTTAAAACGGGCCTTGGTTGTATTTTTTACTTCCACAGTCTATAGAGATTCACGGACGGCTCGCTAAGATGTTGGAAATTCAATTGATAATTTTTATTACTAACGAGTCACTTGGGTCGAAATGGATTTTAGATTGTGTCAGACAATTCTTCCGACATTGGCGGGGCTTATAGATGGTCGAACTTTGCTTCGATTGCTGTGGATATTTGTTGCTAATGCGATTATCGTGCTGTGTATTTGACATGATTCATTTCTGCGTTTTTGAAACAATATATTTCATCAGTCTTGCCTAGTTTTAGTATGACATAATGTATTCCTCCTCTGTTCATGTCGAACTACCGCAAAAATATTAGTTAGATTGTATGAGTAATAAATAAGACACTGCAAATACATACCAAACTTTTTACTATTCAGCAATAAACCAAATTCTTTTTGCACTATTCCTACGATAGTTATTAGCTTGCTGTACACTGAGTCACCTATAAGATTAAGAGGAATTCATTATAATAATCCAATAGATACCTATACATTACGGCTGTATACAAAATCTTACAAAATATGTTGACTGAACTGAGGTGATATTACTGGCATTTCGAAGTAAAATGATGCAAAGCATACGGAAATCTCTGCAGCACATGAGGAAATTCGCCAGTCTAATTTTTCCCTGATAATGTTTACACACCTAGGTTTCTGCTTTATTCGGTGATTCGAACAAATTACTCTACGACGTTACTCTATAGCGAGTTCCGCCTTGCAATCTGCCGCTGTTTGCAGCAAGATACGTTTCAGCATTATGTCACAAATGACAATGAAACTAGGTTATCGCACTGGTTAATCGTTGCGAGTGGCACCAGATCGGCCCATATCAACACAGCTTTAGCCCACCGCCCTGCGACCCACGTTTATCAATTTATTGATTGCAGACATTTATTGAATGAGCTCACTCTTCCTCCCTCGCTAGCAGAACGCGTATGGCTGGAAATAGAATTGCCATGTTACATCAGAATATATTATCAGAATATGTATATGTATTAGCGTTTGGCATAAAAAGGTGAAGTTCTCAGAAGGAGAGAAGGAAACAAAAAAAAAAATACAAACAACCAAATAAAAAACACAGGGTGACAGGCTACCTAGTCAAATTTAAAAAGAACTTGGCAGTATGAGCTGTAATCCCACGTTACATATCTGGTCTTTTTCGAAACTAAAATTCACTCGACCTGGCCATTAACAGGTCCCAAATTTCTTATAAAACATTAATTCACGTTTCACAGTAGAGAAAATTAAATAAAAAGAGAACAAGAGCCAGTCAAACTGAGTATTATATGCAAAGTAACAAGGAGCTTTATGCAAAGAGCTCCTAAAGAACGTCCCTTTTGTTTCAAAACTACTATATGAACCAAACACACGTACAGTTAACGTCTTCATCATCAGGAGTTTATAGCATCCGGGAGTCTTTGTGTTCGAGGTTTTAGTGTCCGAACTTTTAGCGTTTGAATATTTAAGCTCCGTGAAATAAGTAACTTCATTAGAAGCCGGGCTAAATAAAAGTAAATTTCTGCTCTTTCAATTTATTGTCAAAAGTACGAAAACTGACAGAACCGAGATAAAGCTAACATCGAGCGAACATATTAATTGATAAAAAATCGATATCATTAATTCCAATTTAAGAACTTCAGTTGCTGCCGAAGCTACTATCCAAACACGTGTCACAACTTGACTTTCGATTATAGACCCTGACTGGACATTTATTATAGAGCTAAAGTGTGACCAGTTAGAGTAGCGTATCATATCAAATGAAAAAGAACAGTGTACTAGCGTCGCACGATTTCGTACAGATTTTCAAGTGTACCGTATATTTGGTTATCTCTGGACAGTAACAATAATAATAATAATAATAATAATAATAATAAACAACCACTACAGACCATATCCTGCATTTGCGGACGATATGGCGATACTAACAGGGGATCAGCAGACTGCAGTAAAAGTACGTTTACAAATTTAAGCTGAGAAAACTGAATTCTTTTGTTCAAAAACTAAAATTGCAAATCTGAAAACAAAATATGGTAAAATTAACAATGTCTCGTACTTTAAATACCCTGGAGAACTCATCGAACCGACAGGAATCGAAATAAATCTCGCAGCAACATCGTCTCCAAAAAATTAAAATAGGATTAGGGTTTACGCAAAACCTTTACAACAAAAAATCTACGTCAAGAGGTGCAAAAATTCGATACTACAATACTGTCATAAAACCAGCAATCTTCTACGTAGGTGGAACACTAACCATTAACAGAAAACAGCTTGAAGGCATCAAAAAAGAAGAGAGAAAGATCATCAGGGATATTCTGGGAGGAAGACATACCCAAGACCGTTATACCTATAGCCATCAATTAAAACAACTGAAAAGTTTTCAAACATCGCAACCGATATTAGGAAAAGTCTCAACCGGCTACCAGAGAATCGATTGACGAAGATACTAATAGATCACGTAACCTTACAAAAGAACTCCACTCCTTGGCTAGATGAAGTCTGAGAGGACCTAAATCATGGAATACAAAGAGACACCTTCAGACACAAAGTAGACAAATGGTAAGTTATAAGAGAGAACCAAAAGAAAAACGGGACAGATCAAAGTGGTCGGATGAGCGTAAACAAGCCTTTTCACAATGAAAGCCTATTGGGAGAACAAGAAGAACTCAAAGAAATATTGATCGAGTTATTTTCTTAACGCCTTCCATTTCTGGGGAGAATTCGTCAGTAATAATAACAGTTTATTTCACATTAATATGAAAGGGAAAATAAATTTCAACGGACGAAACATCGTGCTGTGTTAAATGAACCCTGTGTCTTTTGAAGAAATGAATTCGGTGTCCGTGTATTACTCTAATCAATAATATCAATTCATTTTGGATCGGCCTCCTAGTAACAGTTAATGAGCGTCTTTGATGACAACCGCTCAACAACGCAGGACGGCCGCGGTGGTCTCGCGGTTCTAGGCGCGCAGTCCAGAACCGTGCGACTGCTACGGTCGCAGGTTCGAATCCTGCCTCGGGCATGGATGTGTGTGATGTCCTTAGGTTAGTTAGGTTTAAGTAGTTCTAAGTTCTAGGGGACTGATGACCACAGCAGTTTAGTCCCATAGCGCTCAGAGCCATTTGAACCATCAACAATTCAGCTATCTAACAGTATTAATTTTAATCTAAACTTATTAACGAAAGATACTTTAATATATTTGTGTAGCTCAGAATGTAAAATCAGACTAGCGGAAAGAGCGGAGTTTACCAAAAAATGCCAACAATATGGTAGTGTGAGTAGGCAGGAATAGGATGCGTTCACAGAGCCCGCTCATCAGTACGATGTTGCACCCCTCTATACGGGATGCACGCACTCGTTCGTTTAGGAAGGGTGTCAGGAGCCCTCTCCCTAGGCTAGTTGAGCCGGCCGATGTGGCTGAGTGGTTCTAGGCGCTGCAGTCTGGAACCTCGCGACCGCTACGGTCGCAGGTTTGAATCCTGCCTCGGACTTGGATGTGTGTGATCTCCTTACGTTATTTAGGTTTAAGTATTTCTAAGTTCTAGGGACTGATGACCTCAGATGTTAAGTCCCATAGTGCTCAGAGCCATTTGAACCATCTGAATCTGCGCTAGTTTGGCCCACAGCTGTAGCAAATAGCCCTTAACATCCCGGGTCTCTGGACTTTGTTGGCAACGGGAGTACATCTACATCTACATCTACATCCGTACTCCGCAAGCCACCTGACGGTGTGTGGCGGAGGGTACCCTGAGTACCTCTATCAGTTCTCGCTTCTATTCCAGTCTCGTATTGTACGTGGAAAGAAGGATTGTCGGTATGCTTCTGTGTGGGCTCTAATCTCTCTGATTTTATCCTCATGGTCTCTTCGCGAGATATACGTAGGAGGGAGCAATATACTGCTTGACTCTTCGGTGAAGGTATGTTCTCGAAACTTGAACAAAAGCCCGTACCGAGCTACTGAGCGTCTCTCCTGCAGAGTCTTCCACTGGAGTTTATCTATCATCTCCGTAACGCTTTCGCAATTACTAAATGATCCTGTAACGAAGCGCGCTGCTCTCCGTTGGATCTTCTCTATCTGTTCTATCAACCCTACCTGGTGCGGATCCCACACTGCTGAGCAGTATTCAAGCATTGGGCGAACAAGCGTACTGTAACCTACTTCCTTTGTTGTCGGATTGCATTTCCTTAGGATTCTTCCAATGAATCTCAGTCTGGCATCTGCTTTACCGACGATCAACTTTATATGATCATTCCATTTTAAATCACTCGTAAGGCGTACTCCCAGATAATTTATGGAATTAACTGCTTCCAGTTGCTGACCTGCTATTTTGTAGCTAAATGATAAGGGACCTATCTTTCTATGTATTCGCATCACATTACACCTCGCTACATTGAGATTCAATTGCCATTCCGTGCACCATGCGTCAATTCGCTACAGATCCTCCTGCATTTCAGTACAATTTTCCATTGTTGCAACCTCTCGATACACCACAGCATCATCTGCAAAAAGCCTCAGTGAACTTCCGATGTCATCCACCAGGTCATTTATGTATATTGTGAATAGCAACGGTCCTATGACACTCCCCTGCGGCACACCTGAAATCACTCTTACTTCGGAAGACTTCTCTCCATTGAGAATGACGTGCTGCGTTCTGTTATCTAGGAACTCCTCAATCCAATCACACAATTGATCTGATAGTCCGTATGCTCTTACTTTGTTCATTAAACGACTGTGGGGAACTGTGTCAAACGCCTTGCGGAAGTCAAGAAACACGGCATCTACCTGTGAACCCGTGTCTAAGGCCCTCTGAGTCTCGTGGACGAATAGCGCGAGCTGGGTTTCACACGATCGTCTTTTTCGAAACCCATGCTGATTCCTACAGAGTAGATTTCTAGTCTCCAGAAAAGACATTATACTCGAACATAATACGTGTTCCAAAATTCTACAACTGATCGACGTTAGAGATATAGGTCTATAGTTCTGCACATCTGTTCGACGTCCCTTCTTGAGAACGAGGATGACCTGTGCCCTTTTCCAATCCTTTGGAACACTTCGCTCTTCTAGAGACCTACGGTACACCGCTGCAAGAAGGGGGGAAAGTTCCTTCGCGTACTCTGTGTAAAATCGAACTGGTATCCCATCAGGACCAGCGGCCTTTCCTCTTTTGAGCGATTTTAATTGTTTCTCTATCCCTCTGTCGTCTACTTCGATATCTACCATTTTGTCAACTGTGCGACAATCTAGAGAAGGAAACACAGTGCAGTCTTCCTCTGTGAAACAGCTTTGGAAGAAGACATTTAGTATTTCGGCCTTTAGTCTGTGATCCTCTGTTTCAGTACCATTTTGGTCACAGAGTGTCTGGACATTTTGTTTTGATCCACCTACCGCTTTGACATAGGACCAAAATTTCTTAGGATTTTCTGCCAAGTCAGTACATAGAACTTTACTTTCGAATTCATTGAAAGCCTCTCGCATAGCCCTCCTCACACTACATTTCGCTTCGCGTAATTATGTCAAGAGGACGCGAACATCGTGCTGTTTAAAATAGGCGACACGAATGTCGCACGAGAAATAATATGTGGTGTCACCGCCAGACACCACATTTGCTAGCTGGTAGCCTTTAAATCGGCCGCGGTCCGTTATTATACGTTGGACCCGCGTGTCGCCACTGTCAGTGATTGCAGACCCCGCGGTCCGTTATTATACGTTGGACCCGCGTGTCGCCACTGTCAGTGATTGCAGACCGAGCGCCGCCACACGGCAGGTCTAGTCTAGAGAGACTCCCTAGCACTCGCCCCAGTTGTATAGCCGACTCTGCTAGCGATGGATGGTTCACTATCTACATTCGCCCTCATTTGCAGAGACGACCGTTTAGCATAGCCTTCAGCTACGTCATTTGCTGCGACCTAGCAAGGCGCCATATTGAGTTACTGTAAGTACTATCTTCATGAATGTATTCTGAACAGATAATATTGTGAGTCATGTACCGTCAAGAGCGACGTTCATCTTTAATGGATTAAAGTTAAGTATCAAACTAATTACGTCCGCTTTCTGAATTCGCATTCCTTGTCATTTTCCAGACCTCACGTCAGTATAGTTCTTTCCTCCTCACGCCAGCCTGCGTGAGCTAAAACGCGTGCATTTCGGCCTCCACTCGTAAAGCGGTGTTGGCTCTTCTGCTAACACAAAATAATACATTTCGACGCAAGACGTGACGGGCTCTTGTGCAGTCATAACTCCCTGAACCACTAGACGTGAAGTAACGTCATCTATTCTTTTCCCCATACTAGGATGTTATAAGTAACACCTCCGTGCGTCTACAAAAGACGGCAAGAGTGTGACCTATCCACAGGTCACCTCTCCACCGACTACAGTATTATGGGGCAATACAGAACCGTGATTCACTGCTGAACACAGTGCAGCACTGTCCATCTGCAGTCCATCCTTCCCCGTCACGACACCACTTCCAAACAGATGATTGTATTTTTGTGTTACGGCTGCCTAAGCGTGGTGCCGTAATTCCCTAGTCCGGTTACATTTAGTCAGAGAGATTTCGCAGGGAGTTCATTGCATACTCTCGAATAGGTGGCGTGGATGTGAATTTGCTACCACGACGATCTTCCTCTGTGGTGGTCAGACATGGCCGACCGGTAACGAGTATCCCATGCAGCTCAGCTTCGGGCCACTGTCACATCCCAATATCTCACATACTTGGATCTTGCACGATTCCACCAGCAGGCGAAATGGAGACCCACAATTACGCCACTCCAAACTCTGACAGCCACTGCTAACACAGTCTTACAGGCGTTTGTTGCATCTCCGTGTGCTTCACAGCGTTTACTCACTTTCTGCTGCAGTTCACGCTTCTTATATACGCCACCAGGTGTAATAACAACACTGAACGTCAATTACACTAATACACTAAACTGCCCGTTCTAACAAACAGAGAACTGCAACTCTAATCATTTACATATCAAGTTATGCTGGCAGCCAGAAACCTCTGGTCATTTATTTTGTCGGTCACCAAGTCTCTGAAACAATGGTCGGAAGGTTCTAACAATCGTTTAATTCCTCGAGGCTACAACTCGCTCTTTGGTCAAGGAGTCATTCAAGAACCGCTGTGTGAACATCCTCATCTTTGCCCAATCTCTTTCCTCCCACATGCTTGTTTCAGCTTTCCGAAGAGATGGAAATTTCATGGTGCAGGATTTGCACGTCCCAACCAGGATCATTCACTTCTGTACAGACTTTGTCGAATTATTGATACCAGGTCCCTACGGGTGGACGCGAAATTGGCCCTTCTTCCACTACAACTTCGTGTTGAACCTGTGTGCAGTTTAGGTATTTACCTCACAAGAATCGCATTGCCACGCGTACTTTGGAGCTCATTTCCAGATGCTGCTTCATTTCAATTGGCCCTTCTTCCACTACAACTTCGTGTTGAACCTGTGTGCAGGTTAGGTATTTTCCTCACAAGAATCACATTTCCACACGTACTTTGGAGCACATTTCCAGATGCTGCTTCATTTCAAATGCTCACTGTGATGTACTTGTTGCCCGTACCGCAGAAGAACAGTGTTTTCCTGAAACCTGGAACATGCACTCTTTTCCGACTATGTTTGGATGGCATACGTCACTTACTTTCCGAAGTCATATACATTATTTTGGTACCTACTATGGTCAGCATAGGGCACACATTACTGTAGCCAAGACAGGCGCAAAGTAAAAATTCACCACAGTAGCACAAGTATCCCTGTTAGCTCCACAGATGGTGTAGAGATTAAAAGAACGATGATACGCAAGAAAGTATTCAGGAGAATTATGTTGATATTTAATTATGACGGATGACTGTAATTCGACAGGACGAGAGGAAAGAGAAGAGAAAGAAAGTAAGAGAACATGAGCAGAGGGAAGTGAGTGAAGAGGGAGGCCACTTGGTACAGTTTCCCACAGGGCATTATTTAATCATACTAACACTTTGTATAAGAACCATAGAAATCCGAGGAGGAGATCTGGATATAAGAGCGCTTCAGATACAGTATACAATAATAAGAGGCATCTAAACCCGATTTGAAACTTCAAATCATTTCCAGGGCCGAAAGTGGGCCCTGACGATTTTTGTTGGCCATTAAAGTAAAAAAAAGAAATAGGTGAAAAAATCGGATGTGGGAACTATGTAAGTTGCAATAACGATTGATCGTGAAGAATTTCAGTGAGAGTGAAAGCAACAGTTAACTCAAATAGGAACGCAATAGGAGACAAAGGAGTAGTATGAGACATCGTAAAGTTAGCTGAGGAACAATGTGGCAAAAAGACAAAGTCGAGCAGAAATCTTTTCGTAACATACAGCTAACCGAATTTAATAGACGAAAGGATATAGTGTAACAACGCAGCACACGAACAAAGCAATATGGAACACAGACGTCTAAAAGTTAGATCGACAGAAAGTGCAAAGTGTCTAAACATGCATGTCCACAGGACAAATACAAAGCTGTAGAAGAATGCACGACTGACGGTGAGATAGAGAAGTCTCCTACATAAAAAGTAACGAAATCTTTGGTGAAAAGCGAAGCAGCTACATGAATAACAAACTTCTGATGGCAGGCCAGTATTAATCAAAAACTAGAAGTATAGAAGTGCTATACGAAGGAAACAAACTTGAAGACAGTGCTATAGAAAGATAAGAAGAAGTTGCTGAAATGGGATATAAGATACTGTAAGAAAAATAGATTAGACAAGGATATTTTTCTTATATGACTTTGGCTGGAATTGGAGAACGGGCGCACTACGATTCTTTTATCTTTCTCTTCTAGTGTGTTCTTCATTGTCTTTCAGAACTTTTCTCATCTTAATCTTGTACAGTCGTGGACAAAACGAGCGAGACCCCTCGCCTTTTCGTTATGCTGATCCGCACAGCTTTAAAGCCTGGTACACAGCATAACAGGGCAAGGCGACGAAGTGCTACCAACATACTATGTAAGTTCGCTCAGCTGATGTACTGAGATACCACTGGCGAAAGTCACGCTTCGAAGACGCCACAACATCTTTTACCACCACTTCGTGGGAAACGAAATACCTCAAATGTAAGCAAATGTGTTTTATTCGCATGTCTGTGACTATGACTTGGATCTAAAGTGTGGTTATGGATAGTACGTATGCTCAGATTGCAAATCTAACATCATGAATAAAGACAAGGAGAAATGAATTAGGCGTCCTTCCTCTTCCGTAACATCAAATTTATTTTAGTTATTCTTTCTTAAATGAACTGCGCAGAAAATATTCCACCAGAATTGAATAACTTTTTAGCAACACCAGATGACATTAACAGCTTGCCGGCGCGGGTTAGCCGTGCGCAGACCGGCGTCATATCGCGAACTTCGCGGCTCCTGGCGCCGTCAGTTCGAATCCTTCCCCGGGCATGGATGTGTGTTAGGTTAGGTAGGTTGAAGTAGTTCTAGATCTAGGGGACTGATGACCTAAGCAGTTTGTTGTAATAGTTTTTAGAGCCATTTTTTGACCTTTCGCGTAAATTTTCTTTACATAAACGGCCGTATCTTTAGATTGCGTTAATATAGTTCACCGTTTTACAACACCAAGGGACTGAATACCGCAGGAAGTGCGATACATTTCCGCTTATTATGTCCATCGTACTCGAGGTAAGCAGGTTTCAAGGGTTGGGTAGACAGATAGACGGTAAAGAAAGTGAGACTAGTAGGGGTCCATTTTTACCGATTTACGTGCCGAAATCCTAACAGTTACTGAAGATGAGGGCTGCATAATAATTTCCCCTACTCTATATTCGAAATGTTCCAGCTGCAGTCGATACATCAGCATATTAATCGTAGCTACGCTTTCGATCCAAATCACGTTTACAGGTATACAAATAAAATCCATTCGCCTTTACACGTGGTAATTCAGGTCCCACTATTAATGCCACCGCGTTTTGGATGTGCGAGCATTCACATTGCTAGCTACCTTAAGGAACACTTCGGCTAATGAACGTTTTCTGGCTATGCCACGTCTAATGGAGAATTCAAAACATTGTAGAATACGTTTGGCAGCAACGTCGCTGTTTATTTCCTGGGATGGTGCAGAATTATCCTACTAAATTTACTCGCTAATCACAGTTTTTTGTTATTTCAAAAACATCTCGAATGATTGTCACATAAGCGGTGACATAAAGGTAGCCAATTCATGCAACAGAAATTGCAGATCATTTTGCCATTTTCATTGCGAAATTGCCGGCTTATTCATGTCGGGGGTAATAATAGAGGGCTGTTTGCCTGGGTTGTCTGCTAGCGTAGTGAAAGGTGTTTGCTACTGCAAGGGAGGTCTGGTTCCTTTTCGGTTCTAATCTCGATGGAGGCAGATAGACTATCAGTAAAGGAATCTCAAGAAATTCTCGCGCCCCCAATACGTTTCTACCTTTATTCTGTACCGGCGCCCTGTGGATGTCGATATGAAACTCTTGTAGAATTTCGTACTTGTAACTGCCTACTTTTTCCGCTTCTGTCAATAACTGAATTGACTCAAGTGTGGTACTGAATGATTTTTAACTGAATTTCGTTATGAATCTTCACGCATTGCTAAATTTGCACACTTTCATGGTAGGTCAGCAACGGTAATTCAGTAAGACTGGTCTGAACGTTGACACCATTTCGCGGCCGAATGCGCATAATATTTTGCTAATTCGTAACGATCTGGGGTACTTTGTCTTACTAAAACAGTTATATTATCTCGACAGGCTGGATTCATTTTTATTAGTACAGTTCATACTAATCAGCGTTTCTTCTTTCATTTATATCTCATATTTAGGTGTTGTGGTTAACACACTAATCAGCATTAATATAGTCTTACACATGATTGAAAACAGTCTGACAAATTTCAGATAGTTTTTCAACTTCACGCCTGTGCACAGTACGTTGGTAGCACTTCATCGCCTTACCTGTTATACTGTTTAGCAGACTTTAAAGCCGTGCGGATCAGCATAACGAAAAGGCGAGTGGTCTCGCTCGTTTTGTACACGACTGTATATGTTAGTTGAAGTTGAGGATAGTTTTGTAATTTTCATTTCTCTTCGTGAATTTTGTGTCTTTTTAGTGTATTGCTCTTTGCCCACGATGATAAATGTATAAATGTGTTTCGATGAGCTGTTTTTGTAATTATAGTGTTGTGTTTTTATAGATTTTTAATAGGTATTTATAATCTGAATAGCGAAATAACGGACCAAGGCAGGAGTACGGGGGATGTATAAAGTGCAGACAAGCAGTTAAAGGAAAATTTCTTCTGATAAAGAGAAATACCTGAATATCAAATTTCAGTTTGAGTACTAGGACCCTTGTCTGATAATAAGGCCTTGAAACGTTTATTATAGGGCTGAAAATGACGGAACGGAGTATAGGAACGGGGGAGATAAGGTATGGGGAACTGCAGGTGACGTGTGGTATAAAGGTCTGGTGTGTGGGAAATAGGGAGAAGGTGGAAAGATTTGGCGATGGTGGAGGTGAGAAGGGGGAAGATGACAAGGAGAGGAAACTGGGGGCGGCGGGGAAGAAGAGGAAGTAAAGAGGTGAATGGGAGTCAAGAGAGGAAACAGTGAAACGGCGAAATGGTTGGGGAAGGGTGTGAAGTGGGGGAGAAAGAGTCGGGTGGGGAAAGTGAGATAGAAACTAGGGGAGTAGGAGAGGGGAGAGAGGGTGGCAAGGTAGGAAGCAGGTAAAATGAGGGAATTGTGTCGACAATCAGAGCAGCAAGGATTGCATATTGGTAAGGGTCAAGGTGGAATGGGGGGTAAAAGGTATCCTGGGAATATGGCATGGAAAGGAGGGAAAGGTGATGGAGAAAATCGAGAGAACGGCAGGGTAGAACTGTGCGAGAGGATGCAACTGCTGGGGATGACGGGAAACAGAAAAGAGATGGATGGTCGTGGTGTGAAAGGGATATATACAATACAGTTCAGTACTGAATCGATAGCTATCAGTTCGCCATCTCACTCGGCAAAACTGAAGAAAAATGTTACAAATTAAAAAAAAAAATCACAAATGTTCTTAGGAAACTTGTTTGTTTTGGAATGAGGCACTTCCTTTTTATAGCATTTCAAAGTTTTAATTCATTCTATTGAAATGCAGCTATACTGAATAGGTACGAATTGCATCAACCCTGAGTATCTGGAACTGAAAACACAAAACTCTGAAAGAGTAAAGAGGGAAAAACCACACCTGGTCCTATAGATTCGTTGCAGCACTTCCAGTGTCCAATAATAAATTAACGTTGATATACGGTCTTATGAAGTTTGGAAAGAGGATATGCCTCGAAATAAAGCGTAAGTTTGCGATGATTTATGCGTAAGAAATTTTAAATCTAAATGCAAGCATAAAATGACAAATACCTTTCGCAAAAGCATATTTGCAGAGTGTCCTGCTATTCGACTGTAGCGTCAAGGAAACGGAGCTCAAATATGAGCATGTGATCACTGTGTGGTAGCATTACCTTTATCGATGAGCGGGGGTGAACCTATTTCTCATAACACAAAGCTTCAGTGAAGAACACTGTAGAACAGTTTTCCAATAGATATCATTCGAAGTTAGTTGCAAGCCATACCTCACTGCCAGTATATCGAACATTCTTCAGAACTGTGTGTTAACTATTATTTCAGTTACATAAAAATTCTTAATATTCTCCTGGTTACGAATTGCGCTGTAATCTCTTTCAAATGAGCCAAGTTAAGCAAAACGAAAATTTTTGTTCTGAAGAACAAAATGAAATAACTGAAGGGAACAATGAGAGACATAAAAACATTTAATGATGAATAAAGATGAAAATAACTTTACAATTCAGATCCTTTGAGAGGAATAATTTCCCGCTCTTTTGATATGTAGTTTGAATGTCAGTAGCACCTCTTATGTATGATTGGCATGAATTTGTTTGAAGCTTTGTTTCGCTAATTACCTGTCAACGCGCACCGACAATTCGCCACGACAAGGGAATTCAATGTAAACGTTCCAGCACTATTGTGCAGCGATATTGGTTCGTAGCATTCATTGATCACAGTATTACAAACACTCGTAAACTGAAACAAGTGGAGTTGGCATTGATTTATATATTTTATTTAAATCCACCTGTCTTTCACGTCCTCGTCCGCATTACTGCTCCCAGAAAGTATATTTCAATGAAGCTATGTTCGTAACAGCTGCCTCGTGTCGGACAAGCGGCGACTGGGGGTGCAGTTGCAGCAATAGCGGCGCAGTTCCGCTCTCCAGTAGAATTGGGAACGTGGCCAAGGGCCCTCCACACACGTGGCGAATTCCCACGTGTTCGCTGCACTTGGCCACGTCGCAAAAGCAGCACGATCTGACCCGGATAGCCCGTCCATCGTCGGCACAGCGATACTGGCCCTTCCCCGACCCAAATAACCAGATCGTGTTCCCAGCCAGTATCTACTGTGATGCATCAGCGAGGGAACACTCGCTCATGGGCGAAAGCCTAGTTTTGTTACTCTCACGTATCCCTCTACAAAATGAAGGCGTTTAACCATCGTAATTTTAAGTGTGGAGAACGCAAAGTGCAGACCGATAGCTGCACAAAGATAGGTTTAAGCTCACTGAGAAACATGGGAGTTTCTTTGACAGTATTATAATCCGCACTACATGTTTTTCTAACTACAAATTAAATAAATTGTACACCATTAGACTTTCTTCCAGGACAATATTCCCCATAACACATCTAAGGGTCAGTTTCGTCGGAACCGTCAGCCATGTATTTATCACAATCGAGATCATCATTGTCTTATTCACTCAAAAAAGTCACTGTCTAACACATACTTGCTACTCGAATTTAAACTTACGTAGGAGACTATATATGAACATTGAACTACGTACTAGGTTTTTGCATAAACGATAAGCGAACTAAAATCTCGGGACTTGTAGTTTTCTTCCCGTGTATACATATCCGCAATACATTTTAACCTTTTTAGCTCCTGTGATTGCAGGCGAATGTATTCGACTTTCAGAGGTTTTCTTCTCGCAACTGTCAGTAGCGGATATATGTTCCAGGAAATTCATGCCAGTTTGTTGTATTAGAACAATTTATTTAATTTTCTACCTGTTTGGTCACTGACCATCATCTGGAGTGAAACATTTGCTACCGCAGGTCACATGTCACCATACTGAACCATACAATCGTGAGTAATCACACAGAAGAAAATACTTTTTCATACAACAACAACCTTCCTGAAGACCTGTTGCGCGTGCGTGAGGTAGGCTGTTGATGTATGAAAAGATATTCTTGTTCTATATTACCACTCATGAAACTGACAGTTAATTCGATTGTACGGTTCATCATAATTGACATGTGACCTGCAGTACTCAATGTTTTGTGCCGGATGATGGTCAGTGGTTGAAACTGGTAGCAAATTAACAAAGCTTTTAGGTCGTCAGACAACCGGTTTCGATCAGCAATGACCACTTTCCGATCTGTTTTGGAAACATGTCCTAATATAATGGAGCCATGAAGATATCGTCAAAAGATAAACACAAAATCAGCAATACCTTGACAACGCCACTATGGCTCCATTACACTAGGATATGTTATTAAAACAGAGCTGAAGATGATTTTGCTGACCGAAACCAGCAGTCTTAGGAGTTACAAGTTTGTGACGATAAACGGAAATAAACAAATTAATTCTACAATTTCTGGCTCGCTGTTCGATTCGCAACCATGTCGCAGCTTGTGTCACATTAATAAATAGTTCTAATGCAGGCAAGTGTCACGAATTTCCTGTGGAAGACTTTCTTTTTAAATTTATGTCAGAAAATTTCCTTACGAGGTAGTTGATGTTGACAAAACGATGTGAAGTGGGTAAATTGTTTAACACTCTACTTACCTCTAAGCCACTGAGGGACAAACACGATTTTGGATTCAATAAGACTTGGACGGGAAACTGGTCGAGGGCTTCTTTAAGAAACCATCACTAAATTGCTCTGAAATGATCTAGGAAAAGTGTACAGATGTACTATGGTTAGGGTGTGGTCCTACTATTGTGCTTAGTAAAACGCTAAATGCGGAAAGTTAGGAACACATTTTACAAAAAAAAAAAAATGGTTCAAATGGCTCTGAACACTATGGGATATAACATCTGAGGTCATCAGTCCCCTAGACTTAAAACTACTTAATACTAACTAACCTAAGGACATCATATACATCCATGCTCGATGCAGGATTCGAACCTGCGACCGTAGCAGCAGCGGGGTTCCGGACTAAAACGCCTAGAACCACTCGGCCGGCTGTAGGATGGTCGAAAACATCGAGCCGCCGAAGGTGAGGAAACGAAGTGAAACTTCACTTGTTGAAAGGGTGTGTGATGTTGTTTCAGTGATTACATCATCGAGTCAAATTTACAAACAGCTCGGCTGTATGCGCCCACTTGTCGGTTTGACAGTGTACTCTTCTGATCCGGATGCAAGCATTGATTTGGTCTATAGGGGTATCATAAATGGCGACAGATGGCCAACTACGTGTAACTAATCCCTGACATCCCGGATCTTGGTTCTGATACAAAGTTCACATCCAAGCTCATTATGCACATGTTCTACAGCGGATAGCTCTGGAGATGGCAACGGAAACATGCCATGTATCGACGAGCATCGTCCAGTTGAAAAATGACACTATGACACAGTCGCACGTTTCCGGTCTGCCACGTCTGTCCACCACAAGGGTGGATCACAGGGTGTCTCTGCACTCTGATGTTCCATCAAAGTTGCCTCAGACACCATCACCCGTTTACGAACTTCCAGCATGCTGGAGTAGATTGGGTCAGCAACTTCTGTTAATCAGTAGAATGGAAAAACAGTCCATAGATGCAAATTTTTACTTTTTATACACTCGTTGTCTAGTTTCGGAAAGAGATTCATTTTTATATCATCGTAACACAGCCGAAAATAGCATTTCCAAAGACTTCAAAAATGTGTAATTAACAGTTACAGTGCATTCAGTTATCTGTAGGCGCTGTAACTGTTCGTTTCACATTTTTGAGGTCTTCGGATATGCTATTTTTGTCTGTGTTACGATGATATGAAAATGAGTCTCCGCCAGAAACTAGACATCGAGTGAATGAAAAGAAAAATTTACAACTTTGGACTAGTTTGTCGTTCTGCTGTCACCCGTGTATTGAAGCCGTACGCAACGGCTCTCCGCGATGCTGGGAGTAGTAGAGCTGTGTAGTAATTTTGTTGTACAGCTGTGCCTCACCACAATATTAACAGAATCATACTTTGCCCCAATCTTAGCAATACTCACCGACGATGTTCAACCGGCTGTAGTGCAGAACCGTATTCATCCCCGAACACCACGTGACGCCATTCGTCAGCAGTCTGTACTTCCCGGTACCGAACTGCTTCGAGCCCAACCGTTTGTGTTGTAATGTTAACGACAGACTGCGTGTGGGGCAATGTTTCCTTAGACCGCCTGCCTCTGGCCTCCGATCGGTGGTGCGGGATTACACAGAATTTTGCAGGGAGTCCATTACTTTTTGTCGAGTGGCGGGATCGGTTGTGAAGGGCCTACTATGCACTGTACGGCGATCAATCCTTGCGTTGGTCAGATGTGGCAGACCGGAAACTTGACGAAGAATGTGCCTTATTTCACGTCCCCATGCTGCCCAACAGCGGACCGTTGTCACATCGAAATGGTTACTGCACGATTCGACCAGCAGGTCAAATGTAGACCCACAATGAGACGCTTTTGAAATCTTTCAGGTGCCGGTAACGTAATCTCATATGATAACGCGGCATCTCCATGTCCTTCACTATAATAAACCAACATCTGATGTTGTTCATGCCCTCCATAGACCAGGACAGGCCTGGTATCACCACTAAACAATAAGAACACTAACGGACTGTGATGCACCTGCCACAGAGAATCGTAACTCCAAATGTTCACCTATCCGCAGATGGTGTGTACATGTACGAAGTTAGTTTATACCCGACCATGTTTTCTGAGTGCTTCACGTTTTTGTTAAAAAGTATAAATTAGGCTAGTCGACACATGCTTTAATCTCCAGAACCCAGTGTTTCTCAGTACCCTACAGAGACAGACTTTTTTATCACAATATTTTGTACCAATGGCTATTGTTGAAGTTTGTCAGTAAACGAAAATTTCCCTCTCTTATGCTCAGGTGAATTTCGCAGGACTAACTTAGGGGTAAACACGTCACGTGTATGCCTTTAAACCCACATGAGTATTGTTTAATGTTAATTCCTCAAGACTGTTTCAGCATCCCTTAGGACATTTAGATAGGATTCTCTAATGCAGGACCCCTTATAGTGGAGCTCTGTGGACAGTTTTGCAACGACTGCAGCAACACTCCACGCGTTGTATCATAAATAGATATATGGGCTATGCAGTAAGTCTGGTGAGTCGTTCGTGGTCTATAAGACTACTCAGTAAATGCCAGCGTTATTTCCTTTTTCAGTAGTGGTGATAATCTCGTGTTACATCTCCGCCAGGTATGTGCGTGTTAAGTGGACTGCAGATATAAGGAGGGGAAGAAAAACTAGTTCTCGCACTAAATTGTATATTCTATGCCGTTATGATATACATCCAACAAATATTTCACTTAACAAATTACAGATGTTTAGAACCTCGGTTAAAAAACTGTAAATGCTGTGTTTCATATTTAAATCCAATCTGTACCTTTCCTTGTCTACAGTTATAAATTAGTTAATATCGCCTCTGCACTTTACTCAACAAGTGTTGTATTACATTGGCGATGTATGTCTTTCCAGGTCCCAGTACCAATATATTATCTGTAATCCTTCTTCCTCCATAATGAACTCTTCAAATCTCATTTTATTTGTTTTCGGTTCCTGCGAATACAGCCATCTCACAGACGATACGACATTGTGTTTGAGGCGACTTTGTGTGTTAGTCTTGACAATTCGAAGTTACGGAAAACCCCGTCCAGAGGAGTAAATCTCCAGCGCGCGCGGGAATCGAATCCGGGACCCTCCGCTTAAGAATCTGCCGCTCTCACTCCGCAGCTACCGAAGTGTGCTATACTGCACCGGCGGGGGGGGGGGGGGGGGAGGAGGGGTAAGGCAATGTAAGACCCTTAATCAGAATAGTATCATTTAAATACTATATACTATACTGTTGATTATTTTATTGCGCACCTACACATACCAAGTTCAATGGGCTTTACATGACGGTAACTGCCTTCCTACTCCTTGAGCAGTGGATTATCTTCACTAAAGAAAGATTTCTTCATTTACGACGCACGGCACTTTCGCGCTACTTGTTTCCGTCATTGACTTCCGCAAGGTGACTGCAAGCTGCAAGTTACATTAACAGTTCTCATGATGTGTTACAAAAATAATGCAAAGTTTACTGAAAAACTTGTCAAAGTAATAAAAAGATATTGAGGAATCGACCGCTTGTTACCATTTGATTTGATGTTGATGCGCTAATCACAGAAAGGGATGTAATGCTACATTAATATTAAAAGTAATAAATCATGTACTCCGTGAGTTCATATGACTGAAATATACTCCCGTAGGGCTACATAGAGATGAGAAAATGTCATAGAGAGTGATTGGTACCAGCATTTAAACCTCCGGAGCGATATAGATGACGCTGAGACAACTGATCAGTACGTAAGTGTACAATATACGTGCCTCTAAACTCAGGAACAAGTCCCGCTACGATCAAGGGAGTTCTATGGTGTGGTAGCCCACCATGGGGAAGAAGGTTCCCGTTTTTACATGCTTTTGAAGATGTAACGGCCGCGAAATTACATCCCCTAGAAATTTCTAGAACATTCCAGAACAATTGACAGTATTCGAGAGCGTTCCACAACATTCCAGAAAGTTCCGGAATGTTCCACAATGATCCGGGATGTTCTGGAATGTTCGGTAATAGTGTGAAACATTAGCTAAGATTCCAGAATGTTCGTGAACATTCCGAAACACCCTAGATGATTGTGGAACATTCCAGAACACACTGTAATGTTGTGGAATGTTCTGGAACATTGTGGGACGTTCACAGCCTTTTTGGTGTCTTCTGCAACGGCCGCTGGTGGGCCTACCCAATGGGAGGGGTATATAAAGTAAGACTCGTCGTAGGTTCGAAGGTAAGCTTCTTATCAAAAATATAGTGTGTAAAGTGTTTTAAGTGTACTTAGTGTATCTGTTAATAAAAAGTTGATTTGTATTTAGACAACGCTCAAAAGAAAAAAAGAGGAGAAGATCTCGCCAATTCTGGAGCAAAACAGCGAAAACAGAAAGAACAGTAAGAAAACGAAACAGATGATTGAATTCCAAACGACCGACAATGAGAACCGTGAGATGCAGAGACACCGAATAACAACGTCATGAACGGATTGAAGAATCAACTTATAATAAAAGACTGCGACCTCAAGCCAGCGATGAAAATATTACCATGCGAGAAGACCGGACGAGGACAAGTAAACAGTACAACCTATCAAATGAAGCATTCCACCCCGATCCGACCAATGTAACATACACAAACACGTCGCAATCGAAAATATGGATAATACCTACCAGTTTTGCAACGAGAAAAAAAAAATCAGAGAGAAACATCAAGATTCTGTTGCATGAATGGAAAACTTTGATTACAAGCGTTGGAAGCACATCTGGAGGAAACTCCCTTCAGAATATAAAAGAGTAAAATTCCCTGCTTCTAAATGACTTCTTTTGGTCTCACGTCGATCAACACTAACGGAGATGAAGTCGATCATATTTTCTCTATCTAAGAACAAATCTATCACAACATCGGATCTTTACTACCACCACCCAACAAGATTATAAATTTCTGCAATAATATTTCATCGGAGATGAAGAAACAGAAATAGATCAACGATGAACAAATGTCAGAGGATTGAGACGAGAGGAAGCCCGAGATGTACAGAGGATTTTACACGAATGCAATCAACTGATTTACTTATTCAAAACAGCACTAGATCTAATGATTTCAGATGACTATATTGATACTGACTGGGGTACCTGGCTTCGCTCAGGGAGTTGGTATGAGATTGTGTGGTATCTGGAATAAAAGGATAAACTTTTAAAGTATAAAAAGTAATTAAATATTGAAAATGTATTAGAACTATTTACAATACTTGTTTATAAACAAAATTTTTCATTTTCTTATTCGGGATACATAGATCCAAATTTATCGAATTTCCTACTGTTGAGCAAGCTACTTACAATTAACCGTGGGGGAAACAGAAGTCTTTCAGGTTGATTCCGCAATAATTCAAACTCCGTCATTGTGTTTTGTTAATTGAAAAACTGTAGGCTAATTTGATTGGAAATTGTATTCTGGGGAGAAGTAGTGTGTGTCCTTTGTACTTTCTAGTCATACGTTTGGCTTCCATGGTATAATTCGATAGCTTTTTGGTGATCATCCATGTTCCATTGCATAGTTTTGGCGAGTTGAGATTTGTCAGTAGTAGGATCGGAAATTCAATTTTAAGTCGATGGCAATGTAATTACATTCCTGGTACTTGCAAAGAGTTCAGAAATTCTGTAGGGAAATTCACACTTTCTTCAAAGTTTACCATCATGTCGATCAATCTGTATTTTCTGTCTTTATCGGTAATTTTCTTTTAAGTCTAAAAATTAAAGCAAATCAACTTTTTATTAACAAACACACTACGTACACTTTACACACTTCATTTTCGTTTTATAGTCAATCATTGCAACATTTTCACTACCCACACTTCACTGTTGGTTTTTATTCACTCACTGCACTACTTTTTCGATTCCTCCCTTCGTCAATGATAAGAAGCTGACGTTCGAACCCACGACGGGTATTGCTTTATATACCCCTACCAATGGGTAGCCCAACCCCCCCCCCCTGCGGTGGATTGCATAACATACTAGAAAGGCTTCGAACGATCCACATGTTCCACAACATTCCACAACATTTGAGAGCGTTCTGGAATGTTCCGCAATGATCTGGGATGTTTCGGGATGTTCGGGAACATTCTGGAATCTTCGCTAATGTTCCAGACTGTTCCCGAACATCCGGGTTCATTGTGAAACATTCCACAGACCATTCTGAAATCTTGTGGAATGCTCCCGAATACTCTCGAATGTTATCGAATATTCTCGAATGTTCTAGAAATTTCTAAAGGGTGGAATTTCCCAGATCTTATATCCTCAAAACCACACCTTTCAGGTAAAAACGGGAACCTGGAACCTTCTTATTGAATGAGGGTTAGAGGGCTTACCACACCATACAACTCCCTTGATCGTACCGGGACTCGTTTCTGACACGCGCATTGTATGCTTACTGTTATAACACACACACACACACACACACACACACACATATATATATATATATATATATATATATATATATATATATATATATATATATATATAATTCGAGGCTAGAACACGAACGTCGATTTAATGCATCTCTGATAGATGACATACGAAGATGGTATCTGTTCTTTCGGACATGTCCGGAAGAACAGATACCATCCTCACATATATAAGGCTTGCCGGCCAATCATGTTGTTCAGTGCGGATGCACTCACATTGCTCAAACTCTTACGGGAATCGGTAGATTGACTGCCGCGAGTAATGATGTAGTGGGCAGGGTCACCACAAATGTAGCGTGTTGACAGTAAGTTGGAAATGTGGGTCACACAGGGAGCGTGTCACAGTAAGTCCCTGCAGTCGCACTACACTCTGTGTCCTCGTTGGTTCAGTTACTCTTCGAGCGCCGAGCGGGAAGATTCTTGTTTATTTCACTTACCTCAGCGTCGCTTGTGAGAAGTTTTCCTCGTTAGTGTTGCTCTGTCTGCTGAGTGACTCGTAGCGCCTAAGCTCCGTCGTACTGTCTGTTTGTGTTCGTCTACTTGGAGCGGCGTCGACCGCTCCGCTATGGCTACCATTGTTTTCACATGTGTGCCACGAAAAGGTACTATGAGCTTCACTTTCGAAAAAACATCGCGACATGTGCGGGCTGGGTCTGTAGAAATCTACAATTGGCTTGTCGTTACAATTCATGTGAACTCTGATCAGGTGCACACCTCTTATTGGTTGCTGTTGTCTAGTAAGTCTTTCAGGGCAGAGAACAGAGTGCCACTGCAGAGAGATGTGTATTCATTTCTCACTAGTTTGCCTTCCACTATGGCTTTTCGTCTGATAATTTTCTACAATTATTAGATATTGTTGAGACTGTTGCTGCATTTGAGAATTTTCAAATCCGTATTGATGTTGGGTTACGTTTCTTGTCCCTGAGGTATTCAGCAAACGTGGAATGACAGCTGTTACTTTTTAATGCTCTTTTGTGTTCTGTGTATCAGGTATTAAAGTTTCAGCTTGTCTGCCATATATAAAATTTAAGGGCGAATATCATTTTAATGTGAAGTAAATCCAACCAGAAACTGGTGTAGAAACAAACAAAGATGTCACTTCCTGTGAGTTCTACGCATACCGTTCAGTGATCCGAGACAATAAAACGTACAATTGCATTCTCACTATTCCCCGTTTATTCCAACATTTCCTGGTAGATATGTATACAAAAATAGAAGCGGGACGGATTCTTTACATAAGACTGAATCAGAGGAAACTACCCACGGAAGAACACATCCACTTTTGAGAGGCAATCATAAATGACGAGAACCTTGAAGACACTGGGAGAGTGGTACTCTTACTTTCATCAGACGTAGGAAATTCGAGATACCCGCCAAAATACACAAGATGCCATGGCCTATTTAAGAAAATATGGACGACATGACCTGTTCATAACATTCACATGCAACACGTTGTGGCCAGAAACCAAAGCCGCGCGGGATTAGCCGAGCGGTCTACGGTGCTGCAGTCATGGACTGTGTGGCTGGCCCGGCGGAGGCTCGAGTCCTACCTCGGGCATGGGTGTGTGTGTTTGTTCTTATGATAATTTAAGTTAAGTAGTGTGTAAGCTTAGGGAGTGATGACCTTAGCAGTTAAGTCTCATAAGATTCCACACACAGTTGAACAGTTGAACAGAAATCAAAGAAAACTAAGATGCAGACAAATTCCCAAGCATCGACACAACATAATAGCCCGAGTTTTCCACAAAAAGAAATAAGATTTATTGAAGCCATCTCAGAATACCACATCTTTGGAACCAATAGTTAATGGATGTACACTATCGAATGCCAAATACGAGGACTGCCTTCCTAACACAACTTAATATGGCTACACGGCAGAATTCACCCAACGGATGTCGACAAAATCATCCACAGTGAATTTCTCAATCCAGAAGAAGATCCGGAACTGCACGACATAGTAGTAAAAACATGATTCAAGGACCATGTGGGCCATTAAACCCCAATTAGTCATGTATGAGTGACTGAAAATGCACAAAAAATGCACATAAATGCACAAAAAACCCGACATACAAACAGGAGGTGATCGCTAACCCAAATAAAGAAGACGATCACCCAAAAAAGGTGGCTTCACAGCAAAATATGATTACTAGTCAGCGAAGATCTGGTAATAGGTAATCAGTGTGTAATACCACATAACAAACTACTTTCCAAAACGTTCCAACCACACATAAACGTAGAATACTACGATTCAGTGAAATCCATCAAATGTGTCTGTAAGTATGTGGACAAAAACAGTGACATTGCAGTATTTCAAACAGCCAAAGACAGCGAACAACCAACGGAAACGACGAGGTCTTCGGGTACCAAATAGGAAGATACATCAACAGTAATGAAGTACCACGGCGGATTTTCGGCTTCCCCATACACGAACGCGGACCAGCTACGCAACGTCTACATTCTGAGAGTAGACGGAGGGACATAGCCAGATAAACAGCAAGCGAACCTCTTCAGAACGAAACATTTAACATCTCCGGATGCTAGTACACTATTTCACAGATCTGAAGAATATTGACTGGGAAACGACAACCGGTGGGAAGTAATACTACAAGGAGGCTATCTCAAAGCCTCAGCTGAAGAAATGAGATATATATTCGCCATAATTCTAACAACACGTAACCCATCTAATCCAAAACAGCTATGGGACTCCTTCAAATAAAGTGTGAGTGACGCATACTATACCAAAACCGACAAGCTCATCCTCAACTGACCATACAATTCAACGACGTCTTCAGTGAAACACTCATTCGCCAGAAGATAAGAGTTCAGCAATAAATAACCAGACGTTAATACAACTTGGGATGCCAGCACCACGAGAAGATGATATCAGTGTGCTAAACTTTAAAATTACACAGGAAAAAAGCCACAACATCAACAAACTACTTCATTACATTGCTCACAACAAACCAATCCAAAGTGAAATTAGAAAGGATGTATACGACGTTATCATGACGTAGCTCGCTGCACATGCAGCGGTTAGGCCTATCGATCTGTGGCACCTAATAATCCTATCCCACGTCAAATGCTCACATCGGCGTGGCTCTGAAATCACGTGCGTGACTTAAGCGCGGGGAGCTCACGGTTAGAGTCTGTCACGAAGTATATCTTTTTCATTGCATTAGATAATTATGTATTTACATAGAGGTAAGATTTATTATTTTATTTACCGGTCTAGCGATCTCCGCTGGTTTATTGCAAAGTACAGTACAACAAAAACCTATCGTTTTGCTCGCAAGTAAATGAGTATAAGTTTCCGAATTGGTTCGTTACCAGTAAAAGACCTACGTTATCTTTACTAAATAACGTCTGTAAACAAAAAAAGAATGGGCAAAAGGAAAAAAAAAGAACGGCTATCACTTGATTACCGGAAAGACAATAATTTGGTAATTTCTACACTTACAAGCGGCTACGTTTACAAATCGTGTTCTAAATTTGCATCGTCTGCTCAAATTCATGTATTGCATCGCTCATTCAGCCCCTCACCACGAAGCCCAACCTCTGCACTTGCGACGAGGTACTTCGTCTGGTGACGTCACATGTTCAACATTCCTTATCAATTTTTAGGGTATTTTCCGGCATTCGTGGATTCATGTGTCTTACATTAAATTACTTGTCACAGAGTCATTCAGGTCACTTCGGAGGTTTTTAAACGTGAATAAGAATCTCTCTATATGTTTCATTATTATAATAATCTTAAAATACAGAATACCTGACGAGGCCTTTTCTGACGATCATAGCACAAAATGTTGAAAAATTAACCAGCTGATTCACTGCCAGTCAAGTGCGAATTGCATTGGCTTCAACTTTTAATAGTTAACGTGTTCCTCTGTTACAGTACCGTTCACTTCCTAGGCATGTGTACCCTGGCATCTGTATGTGTGTGTGTGTGTGTGTGTGTGTGTGTGTGTGTGTGTGTATGTGTGTGTGTGTGTGTGTGAGAGAGAGAGAGAGAGAGAGAGAGAGAGAGAGAGAGAGGGCGGAAGGAGGGTGTGTATGTGTGATCTACTTCGGTTCCATTCGTGCCACAATGTTTTCACCTGGCACTTTAACCTCCCTCATCCAGTACCTGCACAATAGAGTACTGGCATCGTTAGCAAAATGCGTGGATCAACATCAAACTGAAATAAATATTATTCTAGGTTCACAACTGAATGAAGAACGGAACTGAATCTTCCTCAAGATCGATAGATTCAGCTCTTTTATCATTTGGCCGGGTAATCGTAGCCATGTGTGTTCATTTCACGTGGCCTTCAGAAACTACATCTAGGTCGAGTGCACCACATCTTCGTTGACCTAGTCCCAGTGTTTCTGATGAAATATAACTGAACGTTTGTCACTCAAGACCTTACCAAAATAAGCAACGGATAGACTTAGGTCAAATTTCGAAGACTCTTGGCAGCGTTAGGCGACGCTCAATACATAATATTTCGAGACTGGCAATTTGGCGTAAGATCAAAAGCGAGAAAAATAGTGACTTGTGAAAGTTCTCAGGATCTGCTGTTGATTACAGGATGTAATAATTTCTAGTTATATTTACCTCAGGAGAACATTAGTTATTAAAGGCAGGAGGAGTAGGAATTCTCCCTGTTTAACCTTCCGTTCGAAAGACTCCACGACGTCATAGATATATCACTATTAAGGGGAGGAACGCCGATGCTTCCGTAATGAATTGTAAAATATTGTAACGATGATACGAAGAACTAAACGACCGCTGGGTCAGAGGGGATGAGGGGAGAAGAGGGATGCTGGGTGCTATATATTCGATATATTTGTCGCAGGCTTGCCGAAATAACGAGTGGTTCATTTTCGATCAAGCTTTGTTAGTATAGACACAAGACGTCGACTGGGTTGTTACCACAACGGAAGAAGTGATTGTATCACAGAAGATATACTTTTGCTTCGGAGATCCATAGTAATGATATCCTCAATAACGTATAATACGGCATAGAACAAGAGTATGTAATACGTATGTACAAAAACTGAAATTTAAGAATATCTCTTCCACAGATCCCTTGTAAGTGAAATCTTAATCGTGGAAGTGTAGTAGCTGAAAATTTTTGTACATATTTTCTTTTAAAAGGTAACAGCCAACTTTGTACAAAACCTACAAATGTACAATACACACTGGTGCATACACGTATGCAAGCAAGACCCAACAAGAAATCATTTTACAACATTTACTGGTATTGATGACAGTACTGCACTGATGATGTGCAGAAATAAAATTTTGCATAACGTGTTCTTTGATTTTATTAATAATGTATACAGCAGTCGGTTTTACTAAGAAATTTTGCGGCAGAATTGAATGAGTTTGTCACCAATAGACCCTCTGGACTATGCTTAAATTGAACGTTGTTAGTAGTGAAGCTTTTTATGTCTCTAAACAGTTTATTGAAAATATGTGTTTCTGAATAATGCACATCACTCTTGGATCTTCCCTGATTTGATAACTTCTAACTTTCGTGGTCTTTAAATTGCATGAATTGAGCAGTTGGTTTGAAAAAGAAATTAATTATGTATGAAAAATTTAAATAAACAATAAATAAACTGGAATACTGCAATTAGTACTCCAGTTCCTTCAACAGGCCTCTACATGACGTTTTTACTTCACACCACAATTTATTCATATAAAACTTTAGTTCGAGCTTATGAGATGCCCCAAAAATCGGTCCCGTTCGACATTATGGTATGAAAGTAAGCGGAGTAAGTTATATTTTTTATTATTTTTATGTCATCTACGTCTGACATCATCTGCGTTGCAACTAAGTGTTTGTGTGAGGACTTCAAACGAATTGGATTTTACACTGCCAACTTCTAGACACTTCTTGTCGTATTTTAGACACATACTAGGAAGAGACAGATCTCTTTAAAACCTGTGCTTTACAGTCTACGAGGGTGAGTCAAATAAAAACCTTAATTTTTTTAAAAAAAATATTATTTATTGTACAGAATTGGTACAAACCTGTATCACTTTTCAACATAATCTCCCCCAGGCTCAATGGAAGTTCAAAAATGGCTCTGAGCACTATGGGACTTAACATCCGAGGTCATCAGTCCCCTAGAACTTAGAAGTACTTAAACGTAACTAACCTAAGGACATCACGCACATCCATGCCCGAGGCAGGATTCGAACCTACGACCGTAGCGGTCACGCGGATCCAGACAGTAGCGCCTAGAACCGCTCTGTCAATGCTAGTCCTCCAGCGCTTACAAAGTGCATCAATTCCTTTAGAAAATAATTCTTTTTGTAGTCCGCGCAACAGTTCCATTGTAGTTGCTCAGTAAACGTATCTTGCGTCTTCTGTACAGCTACACACACACACACACACACACACACACACACACACACTGTACCTCACCCCACGCCCCTGCCGATCGCATGACGTAGGTCACACATTGCCACGTTCTCTGATGACGGCGAAGAGATAAACTATACTTACGTTGCTGTTTAATGCACAGGTTTTACTTTAAATTAATCCTCCGGCTGAAATTAAGCCCTGCATGTTTGGCACCGTCTGTAAGGGCGCATTCGTATCTACAAAGAAACGAGCTGTGTGAAGTAGAGCGAAGGCCGATCTCAACCCATGAATCATGTTATGGTAACGGAAATTCTTCGCCGGAGGGAAATATAAATTTTAACGGAATGCATGCAGACCCGCAAGCTAATAATGTGTACGCTGTAATGCTAACGGAGGAAAAATTGTTGAAACATAGGCAGTTTCAGACATTCTCAGCTGACCGAAAATCCATAAACCCAGTGGTATTTATACGAGGATTTCGTGGAGTACTACCAAGGGAATGGACTGAACCGAGAAAGATCAGTTATGTCTCAGTATATATTCAAGGTGATGGTGCATTATGGGCCACGGATATGATGGATACATGCGAAACGCACGACGATCTTGAGAAGGCGTTTCTTGCTAAGTATTGGTTACGGGGTGTGCAAGAACGATTAAGAAAAGAGGTCTTTAGCCCGGAGCCGTTCTGTGTAAAAACAGGAATTCTAAGGCAATACTTTGACAAGTATTTAAATTCTATAGCGCACAAGGATATTCTGCGGATTTTGAAGGCGAAACTTCCGGCTGAGACGAAAGCGAAGTTAATACATGCATCGGAGGAGAATTTAGAAGAATTGATGTCAGTCTTGGACTCCATTGATTTGATCCAAGAGGATATTAAGGCAAGACCACACAGACACAGAGCGTACTCGCAGTCGAATAATGCATACGGCAGCCGAGCGAGCAATCATCTGATACAGGAGACAAATGCAAATCGCGTTCCGCTGCGCTGCAGTAGTTACGACCAACATTGTATTCCGTGTAGCGGTAATGGAAGCAATTTCAGATACGGGAAAACCAGACAGAATCGACATGACAGACGGTACAATCCAGGTTATAATGTGAACTCGAATTCTACGAATGGCCAAACCATAATAGACAGACGCAATCTTCTGTGCCGATGGATAATTACTGGAGGCAACGAACACCAGTTATTACATATGTGAGAGAGGGTGCAGTTCATTCAAATAGAGTCGCGCTCGGAAAACTGATTCCGACCGAACTCTGCCCCGAAAGAGCGACAGAGGAAAGGAATAGGGGCTATGAGCAGAATGTAAATATGATGTCAGTGAAGGAAGATTAATAGAAGAGGAGCTTTCTGCTGACACAGTTAAATGTATGGAGGGCACGCGATCACAACCTGTGAAGACAATGCTAAAATTGGATCTAGGAAATGCAACGATACCATGCGCGTTCCTAGTAGTGAATAAATTAATAGTCGACTGTTCTGGGATTAGAAACTATTTGCGAGAAGGACGCAGAATTAGACTTCTCTACCGGGAAAGTGAATTTTTGCATAGACGGAGCCTTAGCCCAGGTAGATTTGGTAAGGAAAGAAAGAAAATATGGAAGATACTGCAGAGGGGCAAAGTTGCAATTGATAATGAAAGAGTGTCGGCAATACAAAACAAGTTTGATTTAAGTCCTTCAAGTTGTAGAAATATCCGAGCAGATAAAACAGAAGTTGAGGGAGCCAGAGCACCTTCATCATGAGCATAGGACACTATTGTCTATCCTATTAAGCAAGTGTTTGAAGAACAACCCAGTATTGTTAAGGATTATACATGTCATTTCAGTGTCAACCCACACAAAACATACTGCAGTAGTTCCTATCCCGTTCCTTGGAAACAACTCAATGCAGTGGAGCAAGAAATAAAGAGGATGTTATATTAGAATCTAACTGACCATTCAAACAGTTCTTACTGCAGACCACATCTCGTTGTATAGAGGATCAGTCGATGAATTCAGTGCCGTTATTAAATTTAGTTAGGAAGAACGTGCATTGGCATTGGACTGAGGAATGTCAACGAGCATTAGAAGCAATCAAGCAAGTTTTGTCTAATGCACAGATTTTCTATCATCGTGAGACCAGAAATATAAAGGGATTATATCCTCATCGCGATTTAAAAAGTAAGAAAAAGAAGATAATTTTTCTAATAGTAGTATAAGAAATTTTTTACATAATTTCAGACAAGATTATGATGGGACGACGGGGATCCATAAGAGATGAACTATAATGATTATGTAAATATATATGTTCCTTTCAGCAACATGATTTTGTGTATTCTTAAAGGAAAGTAATTATGATGGTTTTTTTAAATTTCATTAAAGAATATATAGTTATATTGGATATCTGTTTCAGTTTTCATGTAATTGTTAGCAACAGGTACCTGGGAATATTTATGTTAAAGGCATAGCAATATATATATTCAGAGCAACGACACAGCAATATAGCTGATTAATTACACTCCTGGAAATGGAAAAAAGAACACATTGACACCGGTGTGGCAGACCCACCATACTTGCTCCGGACACTGCGAGAGGGCTGTACAAGCAATGATCACACGCACGGCACAGCGGACACACCAGGAACCGCGGTGTTGGCCGTCGAATGGCGCTAGCTGCGCAGCATATGTGCACCGCCGCCGTCAGTGTCAGCCAGTTTGCCGTGGCATACGGAGCTCCATCGCAGTCTTTAACACTGGTAGCATGCCGCGACAGCGTGGACGTGAACCGCATGTGGAGTTGACGGACTTTGTGCGAGGGCGTATAGTGGGCATGCGGGAGGCCGGGTGGACGTACCACCGAATTGCTCAACACGTGGGGCGTGAGGTATCCACAGTACATCGATGTTGTCGCCAGTGGTCGGCGGAAGGTGCACGTGCCCGTCGACCTGGGACCGGACCGCAGCGACGCACGGATGCACGCCAAGACCGCAGGATCCTACGCAGTGCCGTAGGGTACCGCACCGCCACTTCCCAGCAAATTAGGGACACTGTTGCTCCTAGGGAATCAGCGAGGACCATTCGCAACCGTCTCCATGAAGCTGGGCTACGGCCCCGCACACCGTTAGGCCGTCTTCCGCTCACGCCCCAACACCGTGCAGCCCGCCACCAGTGGTGTCGCGACAGGCGTGAACGGAGGGACGAATGGAGACGTGTCGTCTTCAGCGATGAGAGTCGCTTCTGCCTTGGTGCCAGTGATGGTCGTATGCGTGTTTGGCGCCGTGCAGGTGAGCGCCACAATCAGGACCGCATACGACCGAGGCACACAGGGCCAACCCGGCATCATGGTGTGGGGAGCGATCTCCTACACTGGCCGTACACCTCTGGTGATCGTCGAGGGGACACTGAATAGGGCACGGTACATCCAAACCGTCATCGAACCCATCGTTCTACCATTCCTAGACCGGCAAGGGAACTTGCTCTTCCAACAGGACAATGCACGTCCGCATGTATCCCGTGCCACCCAACGTGCTCTAGAAGGTGTAAGTCAACTACTCTGGCCAGCAAGATCTCCGGATCTGTCCCCCATTGAGCATGTTTGGGACTGGATGAAGCGTCGTCTCACGCGGTCTGCACGTCCAGCACGAACGCTGGTCCAACTGAGGCGCCAGGTGGAAATGGCATGGTAAGCCGTTCCACAGGACTACATCCAGCATCTCTACGATCGTCTCCATGGGAGAATAGCAGCCTGCATTGCTGCGAATGGTGGATATACACTGTACTAGTGCCGACATTTTGCATGCTCTGTTACCTGTGTCTATGTGCCTGTGGTTCTGTGATGTATCTGACCCCAGGAATGTGTCAATAAAGTTTCCCCTTCCTGGGGCAATGAATTCACGGTGTTCTTATTTCAATTTCCAGGAGTGTATTTCAAAGAATAAAGTCAGTTCACTGGGTGGAGTTTTGGGAAATTTTATTGAGATATATTACCAACGACAGTATTTGGAAGGACGATGCTAGACCAGATGGCCGATTGAGATGGATATGTGTGATCATTGTGGGGTGTTTGGTATTAAATTGTAATTATCTGAAGTACGATAAATGATGTAAAGAAACGACTGGGCGGAATTTGTGTAGATTCGGTGCGAAGCAGATAAATTCGTAATTGCATTTTGTAAAGCTTAGACCTAATTTCGCACACTGATAGAAGTGCAGAGTAGTGATGTATTCCATGAACAGCAACGAACTTCACGTGAAGTGTTGTGCGTTTCCAGGTACAAAATAAATATGAACACATGCTGGTGCAGTGTCATAAAAACAAACTTGTGATGAGACGCAAGAGTGGTTATCTGTGTGCTAATAAGCAAGGATATTCTCATGTGCGTCATATTCGAAAATTCTTTTGTGCTTCAATGAAGAAAAAGATGAAGTCACGAAAGAGAATTATCATTAGGTTTTACAAAGGACAACGAGTTTGGACATGGTACTACGATATTAATAAACAAATGTATAAAGGTGAAAAGAATAGATAATTGTGGTGAAAGATTACCGGAATATTGAGTAACAAAATATATATTACTTACAGAATGAGATTTGCACTCTGCAGCAGAGTGTGCGCTGATATGAAATTTCCTGGCAGATTAAAACTGTGTGCCGGACCGAGACTCGTACTCGGGACCTTTGCCTTTCGCGGGCAAGTGCTCTACCAGATGAGCTTCTGTGAAGTTTGGAAGGTAGGAGACGAGATACTGGCAGAAGTGAAGCTGTGAGGACAGGGCGTGAGTCGTGCTTGGGTAGCTCAGTAGGTGGAAGCACTTGCCCGTGAAAGGCAATAGGTCCCGAGTTCGAGTCTCGGTCCGGCACACAGTTTTAATCTGCCAGGAAGTTTTATACATTAATTCTTCCGAATCACTAAATTCAGACCAGTAGCGCTTTCCCATCAGTAATGATTAACATTGATACTTGTTGTGGGATATGTTACATGCTCGCACATCACTGCCCTGTGTATGACCATATGAGGGTACGATCCAGCCGTTCTCCTACCTGAGGATCAGCCCTGTTCCTTACCATCTTTACCATCCCCCACACCTGTCCTGCAACTTCCATCAGATATCGTGCTGTCTTCGCTACCAAGACATCTTCATACTTACCCGGCTCCACCAATGCAAGGACACCCTATATAAAGACAATGTCAGATCTGTTATTAAAACTTGTAATTAATTTTTGAAAATTGCTGGGTGGATCATAAGGTTAAACTAGCCTTGTTCCAGGTTGTTTATGATTTCACTCAGGAACCCTTGCCTAATGGGAAGGCTCTTCTGTTCGAAAGTCAATGGCCACATGAACCGTTTACAGTGTTACTAAAACGGCTAGTGTCAAAATATTTAACCTTATGAGAAGTAGTGAGTGATTATGAAAGCTACACAATGTTCATAAGTTGCTAAAGTTGTCATCAGGCGCCAGCATATTCTACTCAGTACTATTGTAGGAAACTGTAGGGTCCATTTTGTCACAGTTGTACCCCCTTATTGTCTTATAAAGAAAATCCACGACCAAAAAAGGGTAGGGTAATGGATTGTAAATGGTGAATAAGCTTTGACTCACTTGCGGTGCCGAGAGTAGTATAAATTGCCTGCGAGAATTGGACGTTACGTGCTACGCACGCATCTCTCTGGAATAAGTAACCAAAGATGTAGATTGGAGGACTCTGTGTGAAGCGATAACAGAGATCGGACGTGTTTTATGTTGGAGAGATTTTGCTATTGTTGTGCTACGCTATTAAGGTTCATTGTGAATGTTCAGTTAGTCGATGGCACAATAAACAAATTCAAGAAAATAATACGCATTCAAGGCGTGTATTTATCTATTTATAAAAGATCTGACAAACATTTTTCAGGTATCACGTGCCATAGATCGATCAGAGGGACAGTGTGGAAGGATAGTGAGGGCCTGGAGCTTTTCACTTAAAATATTCTACGAGAGAATATCTCAGAAGCAATAAACTTTATGTTTATAAAAAAGTAGGACAGATCAGTCCATACGCATCATGCAAAATATCACCTAGTTGTGCCGAACTATCTTCGTAGCGAAATAAACATTTTAGAGATTTCACGTGGAGTAGATCCGACGAGGAGTATCAGCGAAATCAGCGCTGCGGTACATATATCTAGCTCTCCTGTGGTATTTAAAACCAAAGACATATTCTTTAGCTTTTAAGAGACTGTAGGTAAAGCCTAAATAAAACCACTGGAAATCATAACTAAAAATACCAAAAATAAATAAGAATCAGAGAATTTTTCCTAAACAAAATATCTTAAACACATAAATTAATTAAAATATAATAAAATAAACATTATTGTTGATCCATTAAGTTTCGAGAATGCAGCCGCATGAATTCTGCTTCTTCTAATATTTCGGCTGTATACCTTTCAGCCATCTTCAGAGAGTGCCGTACGACTGACGCTCCAGCGCTCGCTCCATCCTTTTAAACTCGCGGACCGCGCCACTGCGCATGCGGCCACAGATAAACAAGGCGTCAGTGATGTTGATCGGCGGCAAAGACGTACAACATATGCATGAGTTACGTCTGTGGCTGCGCATTCGATCCATGCTGGGAGGTCGATGTATTACTGGGAGCTGAACTGTAGCGACGTCTTTGTAAGTTCAATATTGAAAGTTCCGGATTCCATGATTTATCTAATGGAAACCGCTGTCTCTATTAATTAAATTCTTCGTCAAGCGGATTTCAATGGCCTCTTTTACTACGGAGTCCCAGAAAGATGAAACAGAAGTCAGAATTTCGACATTTTCATGTACCATAGAGTGACCAGAATTTCAATACAATGCTCTGCCACAGCCGATTTACTGGGTTGTAAGAGCCGAGTGTACCTGTGATTTTCCGTACACCTCTCATGGACTGTACGATTCGTTTGTCCGATATATGAAAGGCCATATTCACATGGTATCTTGTAAACTCCAGGCTTGCGTAGTAGTAAGTCTTCTTTAACGGAACCCAGGAGTGCAGCCGTCTTCGCCGGTGGACGAAAAATCACTTTTACTTTATGTTTAGTGGGGATCCGTCCTATTTTGGATGAAAGGCTTCCCACATACAGCAGGAAAGCCATGGAATTAAATGTTTCCTCTTCGTCTTCTGCATTCCTTACGGACACCTTAGGTTTTATTTGTAGTGCCTTACGTATCTGTTGTGGAGAATACCCGTTGTCCTTAAAAACTCTCTTCAGATGTAAAAGTTCGTCTTTTAAACTACTTTCATCAGATATGACGTGTGCTCGGTGTACCAAAGTTCTTAGAACACTACTCGTCTGCGAAGGATGGTGACAGATATTTGCATGTAAATATAAGTCCGTATGGGTCGGTTTCCGATATACTGCATGACCCAAAGTGCCATCTTCTTTGCGCCGGACCAAGACACCCAAAAATGGAAGACATCCCTCCTTTTCCACTCCCATTGTAAACTGAATTTGTCCATGGATGGAATTCAGATGGTTTAAGAAGTCCTGCAATTTGTCCTCGCCATGGGGCCACACTACAAAGGTGTCATCAACGTGCCTCCAAAAACCTGTAGGCTTCAAACTAGCAGACTCCAGGGCCTTCTCCTCGAAGTCCTCCATAAATAAATTGGCCACCAAGGGTGACAAAGGACTACCCATGACAACACCGTCAGTCTGTTCAAAAAAGTCGTTATTAAATAAAAAGTATGTGGAGAATGCCTAAGTTGTATGACGTCAATAATATACATCAGCGTGAGGCTATCACGAGGTCGAAGAAGTGATGAATTTACATTTTGTGTACTATATTCTAAACGGCAATAGCTACATAAACTTCTGCAGGTGATGCCGATGATGAAAAACGACATTTTTAAAATTCATGTTGTTATCAACTGGCACTTAATTTCAAAATTTGCCCAAAACAGACCTAACTGTAACGGTCTTTACGTTACGCAGTGCAGGTCTAGCAAGTATTTCACTGATAAGGGATGCTATGTCCGTTCTCGATATACTCAAGCAGGGATTATAAACGCTCTTGTTGCTTAACTACCAAGCATGACTTGGAGCTGCTCTCCAATATAAACTCAGGTACGGAAACGCAAATTTCACTTTTCGCCGCTGCGCTTGTATCATCGCTCTAAATTATCGCAGCTCCAACAGAAGTGTACAATTACTAGAAAAAGTAGGAGAGCCTCTGTTCCAAAATTAACCAACACTAACGTGCATCTCGCGTAATTATCATGACGCAAAAATTTAAAAAAATCAGCTTCAAACATAAGGATTTCGACAGTCTTTCTACCCGTGCATAATCCACTAACCAAACAAGGAAAGGGAAGGGGATGATATTGATACACTATCTATCCTCTACCACATGGACTACGCTGTTTATGCAGAGCAAGTGTTGGTTCACATGTAGATTAGATCTTCAGGAGAGTTGTTGTCTGAGATTTCTGTTTATACACTAGCTTGATACGTGTTGCTTTTTTCTCTGACTTGCCCGATGTGCTCCTTTACGAATTCCTCTTTTGTGACAACCTCTTCATGTAAGAGTAGCTCTCGCACCCAGCGTCCTCAATAATTTGTTGTGTCTATTCCAAAATGCACCATGCAGCATGTAACCTTACGAGTATATGACCGATTCATTCGTCCTCTTAGGGCTGATACTGCAGAGAGATGCATTTGCGTGCTGAGCTGGGTGCGAGACGGCGGGACGAGGATGTCACAAGGCGGCCCAGGTGAGACCAGGTGCTGAGACAAGGCGTGTGTCACTGGAAATTGGTTCGTTCCAAAGGTGGGAATTTGGACAGCTGGTGCTTGTGTGGCCTTTGTGCAGGCGATCAACCAAAAACGTCGGAGCGTCCGACAAGCTAAAATATGGCTTCTTACAGCTCTTTGAGAATCTATAATAATTTACAGTCAAATATTAAAGCAAATCTGAATAGATTTGCAATCTCGGAAAAATGAGATGCATCCGTCGAAATCTACAAATCTATCTACATCTACATTGATACGCCGCAAACCACCTGACGGTGTGTGACAAAGGGTAGCTTGAGTACCTCTATCGGTTCTCCCTTCTATTCCAGTCTCGTATTGTTCGTGGAAACAAGAATTGTCGGCATGCCTCTGTGTGGGCTCTAATCTATCTGATTTTATCCTCATGGTCTCTTCGCGAGATATATGTAGGAGGGAGCAATATACTGCTTGACTCCTGGGTGAAGGTATGTTCTCGAAACTTCAACAACAGCCCATACCGAGCTACTGAGCGTCTCTCCTTCAGAGTCTTCCACTGGAGTTTATCTGTCATCTCCGTAACGCTTTCGCGATTACTAAATGATTCTGTAATGAAGCGCGCTGCTCACCGTTGGATCTTCTCTATCAACCCTGTCTGGTACGGGTCCTACACTGCTCAGCAGTATTCAAGCAGTGCGCGAACAAGCGTACTGTAATCTGCTTCCTTTGTTTTTGGATAATAATAATAATCATATCTTTAAAACAACGGAAGTTAATAGGATGTCTTTATCGGAATGAAATTTTAGAAGCACTATAAAATAATAGATGGAAAATTACCTCTCAAACGGGCATTGTCACCGTCCGCACCCGATACGTGGCTCAATTTGTGTTGTTTTCGTGACAGCGACGTAAGCCACTGCGCCTACCGGTCTGATGTTGTTCCTAGCAAGCCATACATGCCAAAGGCTGGAACGTGATTAATTTTAATTTTTTGACTGGACCATATCTGCACTAAACTTTCACCACTTCCCTCTCGCAGTATTATTTTACGTAAGTAACCTTTGTATGTCATGACAATTATAGTCTTCGTTAACATTTTGGTTAAACTTGATTTTCATTGTATAATTTCGTAGGGTTTCTTAAAATTTCATTGTGATAAAGATATCCTTAGAGGTGTAGAAACCTGGGTCAATGCACTACACATTTATTTGCATCTGGTTGGCTGTGTGAATCCTATGTTGGAACCTTTAAGCGCTTCATGCATCTTCATCGTATGGGATTTCAAATGACAGCACTGCACTATAGCTACACTCCTGGAAATTGAAATAAGAACACCGTGAATTCATTGTCCCAGTAAGGCGAAACTTTATTGACACATTCCTGGGATCAGATACATCACATGATTACACCGACAGAACCACAGGCACATAGACACAGGCAACAGAACATGCACAATGTCGGCACTAGTACAGTGTATATCCACCATTCGCAGCAATGCAGGCTGCTATTCTCCAATGGAGACGATCGTAGAGATGCTGGATGTAGTCCTGTGGAACGGCTTGCCATGCCATTTCCACCTGGCGCCTCAGTTGGACCAGCGTTCGTGCTGGACATGCAGACCGCGTGAGACGACGCTTCACCCAGTCCCAAAAATGCTCAATGGGGGACAGATCCGGAGATCTTGCTGGCCAGGGTAGTTGACTTACACCTTCTAGAGCACGTTGGGTGGCACGGGATACATGCGGACGTGCATTGTCCTGTTGGAACAGCAAGTTCCCTTTCCGGTCTAGGAATGGTAGAACGATGGGTTCGATGACGGTTTGGATGTACCGTGCACTATTCAGTGTCCCCTCGACGATCACCAGAGGTGTACGGCCAGTGTAGGAGATCGCTCCCCACACGATGATGCCGCGTGTTGGCCCAGTGTGCCTCGGTCGTATGCATTCCTGATTGTGGCGCTCACCTGCACGGCGCCAAACACGCATACGACCATCATTGGCACCAAGGCAGAAACGACTCTCATCGTTGAAAACGACACGTCTCCATTCGTCCCTCCATTCACGCCTGTCGCGACACCACTGGAGGCGGGCTGCACGATGTTGGGGCGTGAGTGGAAGACGGCCTAACGGTGTGCGGGACCGTAGCCCAGCTTCATGGAGACGGTTGCGAATGGTCCTCGCCGATACCTCAGGAGCAACAGTGTCCCTAGTTTGCTGGGAAGTGGCAGTGCGGTACCCTACGGCACTGCGTAGGATCCTACGGTCTTGGCGTACATCCGTGCGTCGCTGCGGTCCGGTCCCAGGTCGACGGGCTCGTGCACCTTCCGCCGACCACTGGCGACAACATCGATGTACTGTGGAGACCTCACGCCCCACGTGTTGAGCAATTCGGCGGTACGTCCACCCGGCTTCCCGCATGCCCACTATACGCCCTCGCTCAAAGTCCGTCAACTGCACATACGGTTCACGTCCACGCTGTCGCGGCATGCTACCAGTGTTAAAGACTGCGATGGAGCTCCGTATGCCACGGCAAACTGGCTGACACTGACGTCGGCGGTGCACAAATGCTGCGCAGCTAGCGCCATTCGACGGCCAACACCGCGGTTCCTGGTGTGTCCGCTGTGCCGTGCGTGTGATTATTGCGTGTACAGCCCTCTCGCAGTGTCCGGAGCAAGTATGGAGGGTCTGCCACACCGGTGTCAATGTGTTCTTTTTTCCATTTCCAGGAGTGTATATTCCAAGAAAGCTGCTAATCTCTTTGTATGTATTTTTTTATTGACTTATGACGTCTTTTATATCTATTTTATTACGCAAATGTTTGTAAAAACATCGTATCCTCCACAATTGCCTAGCAAATGAGTACAGCATGAGTACCTCTCATATTGACATACTTGTGTTGTTATTTAATGAACAGTTTACTATTTTGCCAGTAACTTTATTGAAATTTTGACTCCTGTTTCTAAAACTGTTGCAATCTAAAAGTGGTCGATCGCATGTGTCAGAGGAAAACACGATCGAAAACAAATCCAAAAGATGGTTCTGTCAGGTAGACATAAATAATGGTTTAAACGGTACCTAATGACAATTCGCTGTCATTAGTCGTGAGCACATTTGCTCAAGAATGCTTGCTTATTTATTTATTAGCCAGCTATTACTTACATTTATGGTAAATGATCTGAGTGCAACCAAATGTTTATGACATTTCTTTGCTTAAATATTGCCGTAATATATCAGTTTGGTCCGGGAAGTGGTCATGTTGAGTCAAATCATATCTGTAGAACGTAAGCAAGATGTATGTTCGGTGGGGATGGCCTTCAGCCAACCTAAACCAGACGGTAGCGAAACGTAACGGGAGTCAAGCAGAGACGGGGATGTTTCGAAAGAACTGCTCAAGGGACAGACTAGATGCTTTATGTCGTGTACTTGAAGGAGACAAATCCACCAGTGGTACCGAGCGTTATTCGATCGTGTATATGATTGATTCTGGGCGCTGAATGGCACCTTCATTACTCTAACTTCTGAAGGAACTTTATACTTCGAGAGGCCTGAATGTGCTCCAGAGTAGGATTCCTGTTCCTGTAGTGTTATCGAACTGATGATAGACAGAGTAGAAGCTAATAATCCTTGTATCACATGTGACAATTTGTAAATCATTATGTTCAACTGTGAACTGTTTTGCGCTGGTGAGAATTTCTTGTATTGTGATTACGACCTAGTTGTCGCGTATCTTTGATGATTATTTACTTTGGAGGTTTTGCTGACATTCTCGCAACATTTTTAAGATAACGTCACTGCATTTGATAAGGTATTTTCTGACTGTATATCAACCAAATGTTGTGGGAACACTTTCCGTTTATTTGAGATGTACTTTCATGAATAAAAGTTATACAGACGTTAGAATACAACTCTTGTTATTAAATAATTCATTTAACTTGTATTTTGTATTTCTGTGTTTTTTTTTTTAACTGGCAATTCTAGGCAATGCATAGACTATCTGATTTGCAGGATCACAGATACAGGTTATTATATACTGCATATTAGCCGCTGGGCACGAAAGCAGACGTGCGCGGCTCAACCCTTTGACTAAATCGAGCTATAGTCCAAGTACCTAAGGGAGTAGTAACCACAGGTAACAACGCAACTGGTTTGCTTGTAAGGGATGCTGTCTAGAGGAGAAGCTCAGCAGCAGTAATCTTTATGTTACGTAGCAAGCAGTATCTTGTACCATACAAGATATTCATTGATTAATACACATACTATCACCCTGTCACTTCCTCTTGTCAGTGTTTACCATATGTTCCTGTCCTTCCCGAATGTGCGGAAAACTTCCCTATTTCTTGACTTTTCAGTCCTAATTTTCATCATCCGTCCAAAGCACTGCGTTTCAAATTCTTCAATTCTATTCTTTTCCAATTTTCCCATAGCCCACAATTCATTTCAGTCCAATTCTGTACTGCAAACCTACATTCTTGGTAAAGCGCGTGTATGAAAAGCGAGCGGTCGCAGCATCGAATCGGCTGAACCACGCCAATTTGAACCTAGCCTTCACCTCTCTATGATGTAGCCAGCAACGACACGAGGTTCGGATTCCACATTAAACTGAAACTCCCCTTTCACTGCTTGGATAACTGGGGTAGACTCGGTATATGTAAAGCGCCAAAGTAGCTCCCAATTAACACACTTGCAACAGGCCCTCGAGTCACACGAAATTATTAACGTACATTCTCAGAAATTCCTTCCTCTAATTGAGGTTACAGTTTGATACCAGTAGATTCCTTTCGAATACACACTTTGTCTGTGTTAGTCTGCTTTTTGTGTCCTCCTTGTTTCGTCCATCATTTGCTATTTTGTTTCCAAGGTAACACAACTGCATCACTTCGTCTACTTCGTGGTACCAAACGTTGATGTTTACCATCACGTATCACTAATCTCATTTCTGCTACTTCTCATTACTTTTGTCTTTCTTCCATTTACTCTCAATCCACAGGGTGTACTCATTAGATTATTTATTCAATTCCACAGGTGTAGTAATTCTGAGGATAGGAAAGTCCTCAGCGAATCTGTCAGATGCATCTTTTCAGTCTACATTTTAATCGCCTTCCAGAACATTTCTCTTATTTCTATAACGTATGTGGTTTCAACTCATCCAAAACGAAACCCGAGCAGTACTGGTTGGTCATTCTAGGCTCATTAGCTCGAATTATCGGGAATCTGTACCATCTTTAACCCTAAAGGGGACAAATATCAATTTCTCATCCTCAGTCTAGGCGTAATAACAGATGAAAATCTAAATTGGACTGAGCACATAACTGCAATGCGCAAGGAAGCATCAGCATCTCTCCATACGCTACGGAAATATAAAAAGCTCCTTCCTCGTGCCCTGACAAAGAGACTTACATTTCAGATTATTGATTACAGCGATGCTATCCTGCATGGATTTTCTCAGAAAAGCTCACGGTACATGGAACTGATTATGAATACCGATTTTCGTTATGTCTGTCATATTCTATTATTTGATCATATTTTAGCGTCGTATGCTCAGTTATCCATGTTGCGCAGAGATTTCTCTACCCTCTATCTTCTGGAATGTCTTATCAACGTACACTGTCGTCCATATCTCTCCTCGATCTTAGCTCTCTTGTCCGAAGAACCTAACAGAAATAGATTTTCCTAACACAGCAACATAATTTCTGTCCCTCTCCACCATTCAACGACATTTTCGAAGTTCTCCTCACTAGCAGAAATCCGACTCTGGAATAATTTCCCGAATTGTATTACTGAACTGAATTACATCCCCAGCTACAGAAGATAGTTGATCACATACCCACAATAGCAACAGTAATTGTCCCTGTACGCACTTCTTACCCTTATACATCCTTATTTCCAATATCTTCCTCATTTTTCACTGTTGTTAGCTGTTTTAGTCTCCTTAAATTTACTTTTTCAGACCTAGCTAAATTAGAAAACTTCTATTGTGTGCACCTGTAAAATCTTTTTATGTCTTCCACTATCATTACAGTTATTATTATCATCATTATTATTATTATGTTGCTATTATTATCACCATTAGTGGAAGCAGTAGCAGTAGTAGTACAAGTATTGCGAGTCTTAACTTTATTAGTCCGTAGTCAGTATTGTTTGCTCACATTGTTACTATAGATACTCCAATGATTTTAATACTATTTGTCATATTAAAATTGTTATCTCTTACGTGACTATAACGTAAAAACGGTGCTGTATGTATGAAACCATTGAAACCATGGTCCAATGTAAGAGAGGGCCTGATGACCCTAACCAGATCAGATTAAATAAATAAATAATAATAACAATTTCCTCCTGCATGTATAAATTGAGCTGTATGCCCTTTCTAATACGAGCAGCTCGTTCTAGGTCACTCATTCTTATTCTTCTTTTTCGTTTTTTGTATATATTGCATACTGCCCATCTTTCCCTTTAGTTTGCTTCTATTTCAGTGTGAATTCAGAACTTCTTGCAGGATTTTATATTTTCAAGTGTTTATCTAGGTCTACAATTCCCTTGCTTCCATTATAAAGCTCAATGTCAGAACCGCCTCTCTGTTGCCCTTCCTTTTTCAAAGCGAAGCTGCTCCTCATCTAAGGAATCCTCATTTTACTTTTTCGGTATTCAGTATATTATTCTTATTAGCAACTTGGATTTACAAGATTTTGTTTGAAATAAAGACTTAGAGGAAAAATTTGTTCCCTATACACCGATTCAGTATCATTTCACTTTTTATATTATCGGCAGTCTAGACAGATATAATGTGCGGAGCATCGAAGTCATGAAGCTCATGCACAGTTGCTAGTTAAGAATTGTGCTCATATGAAGATGGCACCAAGTCTCAGCGTGTGTATCACAATTTTATAGTGAATCTTCCGGGCATCTTAATCCAGACACTATCTTCATTGTCATTATCACAAAGTGGAGTTTTCTTTTGTTTCTCTTGCACTTTTTGTGGCAAAGTATCTCTTCCATCGTTAAGATTCAGTAATTACATTGCCGACGCCAGTAAAATTAAAGTAACCGGTACGAGATGAGATACAGCATCACAGCCCTGTTTACCTACATCGACGGAACTGGGAGTTGGAAGTGACTCACAAGGCGCTTCTGACGGGCAGCTCGGACACACTGCGGTTGCCGTCTGGTCTCTGTGGCTGGCTCGCAGCCAGTGTGTTCCGGCGGCGTCCTTGCAACACGGGGACGACAAAGCGGTCGCGGTTATCAGCGGTCCGCCAGCTGGTGTTACGAGGACGGCAGACCGGTATTCTCCGGATAAATGACACGGTTACCATACGGTGTTATAGTTTTTGGCACACACTGACTGTTAACAATGGTCCACATATGTGAAACACATACTGACGTAGTCACGTACGTGAGTAATCCGAACACTTAAGTAACAGAAAGCAGTACGGTTTCCTTGGCGGCTAGTGTTCATAATGGACTGAAATATCTCCTGGACTTCTCCTGTAAAGTGTCATACGAAGGCGTTTCTTATCTAGATGCATAAATGAATAGTGAATTAAATCATCAGTCATCATCAGAATGGGAAGAAATTACATGTGGTGACCCACAAGGATCCATTTTAGGGCCATTGCTTTTTCTGCCAGAAGCAGAATTCGTTTTGTTTGCAGATGACACAAGTATTGTAATAAATAGTATGTCGAGTGTAGTTCTAGAAAGATCTGCTAATGATATTTTCATGGATATTAATAAATGGTTTAAAGCCAACTCACTGACATTAAACTTCGAAAAGACTCACTATATGCAATTCAGAACCTGTAAGAGGTTTCCACCCAGCATATTCATAAAGTATGAAGAAGACCAGATAGAAGAGGTTGACAGTCTTAAATTCCTGGGATTACAACTTGATAATAAATTCAGGTGGGAGGAGCACACCACAGAACTGTAGAAACGCCTTAACAAATCTGTATTAGCAATTCGAGTGTTAGCAGACATAGGAGACATAAAAATGAAAAAGCTTGCATACTTTGCCTACTTTCATTCCATAATGTCATATAGTATAATATTTTGGGGTAACTCTTCAAGTCCAACAAAAGATTTCAGAGTCCAAAAGCGTGTAATACGTATTATTTGTGAAGTAAATTCACGGACGTCCTGTAGAAACGTCTTCAAAGAACTGGGTATACTAACTACTGCTTCTCAGTATATTTACTTCTTAATGAAATTTGTGCTAAATAATGTATCTCTTTTTCCAACAAACAGCTCAGTTCATACATACAGTACCAGGAACAAAAATGATGTGCACAAGGACTTAAAAGCACTTACTTTACTTCAAAAAGGGGTTCACTACTCAGGAACACTCAACTTCAATAATTTGCCGGCAAACCTAAATAATGTTGTTACAAATAAAGATCAGTTTGAAAAGAGCCTGAAAGACTTAATAGTGGCCAACTGTTTCTACTCCATTGACGAATATTTTAATAGAAACAAATGATGTATTGTATATATATTCATACTATTAGTATTGTTATTTCAGCTTTTCATAAAAAAAATTGACATGTTCCACATCCACGAGGATCTCCTCAGCACGGATCTATTCAACGAAAAACTAATCTAATCTAATCTAATGGACAGGTGGGCAACATTCTGCTACAATTTCATGATGGCACTGTAACGTACGGCAAAGCGTCGCCGTTGAATGACTGTAGCACGATAGAGAATGACTTGGACGAATTTTCTATTTGTGATGCTCCAAAGGTGGAAAAACGTAGGTTAAATTAGATTGGATGGAAATGTAACGTTGGAACACAGTATTAGTGCCGTACTGCTTCACACAATTGCGTCGATTAAACGTCTAGACGTAACGTTCCAAAGCGACACGAAATGGAACGAGGACGTAACGTCGATTGTAGAGAAGGAGAACGGCCAACTTCTGTTTCTTGGGAGAATTTTGGGAAAGTGTAGTCTCCAGAAAGCAGACCGCGTAGACAACACTTGTCCGACCCATTCTCGAGTGCTTCTCGAGTCAAAGTGGGCAGGTCGAATTCCAGGAAGATATCGAAACTATTGACAGGTGTGCTAATAGGAGTATTACTGGCAGGTGTTTTCACCATCCGAGTATTACAAAAGTGCTTCATGAACTCAAACGGCATTCCTTGGAGATAGACATTCCTTTCGCGAAACACTGTTGAGATAATTCAGAAAACCGCCTTGCGTCACATCCTGCAGAAGGATTCTACTACCACCAACATGCATCTCGCATGGAATCACATATGAAATCATATAGAAAGCACATTACGCCTCGCTCCATTTGCGGGTCGAACAAAGGGAATGAACAACAATGGTTCAAGGTAGTTATAGATCTTCTTGGCTAGTAAGGGGCAAATTTTGGCAAAGTTAGTTATATACTGAAATGGGAATTCTTATCTGTGCAAATTTTTTTAGCGTTCTCTTGCTTCTTATTTTATTGTGTCGTTTAAAAGGAATATACTTTATCGGATGTGACTTCCTTCGATTGATATTTTGCATCCGCTCTTCCAGTCTTCTGACTGGTCTGATGCAGACTACCACGAATTCCTCTACTGTCCCAATCTCTTCATCTCAAAATAGCACTTGCAAACTGTGTCCTGAATTATTTTTACCATATATTCCAATCTCTGTCTTCCTCTTCAGTTTCCTCTAGTACTATGGAAGTCATTCCCTCATATCTTAACAGACCTCCTATCATCCTTTTCCTTCTCCTAGTCAGTTTTTTCCACATATTCCTTTCCTCTCCGATTCTGAGCAGAACCTCCTCACTCCCTACCTTATCAGTCCACCTAATTTTCAGCATTCGCCTGTAGCGCAACATCTCATATGCTTCAGTTCTCTTTTGTTCCAGTTTTCCCACATTCCATGAGGGATCCCATATGTGTATTATAGTGATGAGGTGCTAGTGTAAGGAGCATAATAATATGTAAGGTGCGGTCAGATCCTCAGGTGTCTAGTTGAGTTGTCTCCTGCTGTGAGAAGTGTTCCAGACTTCCTATTGGGGTACATTGTAATTAGCTGTTCCAGCACCTGGTTTCCCTGTTCTTGCACTGAAATGTCTAATCGAGTAAAACGAAACCCAGTTTCTGATATAACAGAAGGAGTAATTGCTAAGTAACTACCAGTTATGATTATTTCAGTTAGCATTGTGACCTACTACTTATTTTATAGCTACATTTAATGATACCAGCTTGTCAACCAGGCTTTCCAGTGTCATGAGAAGCTGTATTTATAGGCAGGACATACAGCATCTAATTAGTTCAGTTTCTTTTAATGAAAGATCGTGCATCCCTGATTGTATTCATCTGTGAAACACCCTGGGGCCAAGCGTCAAATATAATATACTCTATATAGTTTTCAGTATCCTCAAGCTCTGCAGAAGACTGTAGCATCTGGTACTCAACCCGTTTCTTACAATCCACTAGCGGGCATTTCATCTTTCACGGTGGGCATCAGGCAATAGTGGTTAAAAAAAGACATTATGTCTTCATAAAATTATGCATAAAGTATTTGATAACTAATTATCATTACATGCTTTAACTTGGCGTAACTCTGCTTTTTAAATTCAGTGAAATAACGTTAGTTGCTTACTTTTTAAATCACAAAACTGTAGATACTACTGACAGAGATGCAATAGTGGGCGGTTGGAATAAACTGTAGACTACCCTTGATATAGTATATCTTTCGAGTAGTTACGTGTTGCCACAGTTGTCATAATAACTAGCGTACCCACTTCCAAAAAAAAATGGCTCTGAGCACTATGCGACTTAACATCTTAGGTCATCAGTCCCCTAGAACTTAGAATTACTTAAACCTAACAAACCTAAGGACATCACACACGTCCATGCCCGAGACAGGATCTGAACTTGCGACCGTAGCACTCACGCGGTTCCGGACTTTTCCCACTTCCACCTTGACTAATGTTACACAACAGTAGATTCGCAAAAATAATGAATTTATTATCTGATCAACCTACATTACAAATAGCACTATCACATGTTATACTGATTTGTTTCCATATACATGTGCGATGAATCCTATATTTCCTTCTCGCTTCGCAGTCATTGCATTTTTCGTTGTACAGGTGTAAGCTGAAAAGGCATGAGAGGCTGTAATTGACAAAGAGGAAATATGGTCTTCCAAAAGTCCGTGTTATGCAAATTACATTTTCGGCTGTGTGTTTCTTGACGTTTACGAGTAATTTTTATCTTCTCTATTCGCCGAGTTACGACACCGATATTGTTTTTTTCTAGTAGAAAATCATTTTTCTGTGGTACTTGAAAGAGGCTTCTAAGGTAACTTCTACAGCAAGACATCTTTGCGATTTTATCAAGTAGTATCGAGATAACAGCGCCCCAGATCATTGTTCCACCGTCAGGAGAAGAGGTTGTACAAACGTCTGCCTTATTATACCATAAGTAAACAAGCGCGTGACTCAAGCGCAGTTAGTGTGATTATTATCTCGGCAGTGACATTCGTGCTCAAAGCGCTGAGCATTGCTACTCGCTACAAATTGACTTGAGAAACAGTAATGCACGTTGGGTTCTCTCGAGTTAAGCAGCACTGGCCCCTGTTATGAAGTATTTCAAGTCTTCGGGAGTCGTCCGTGTTTCGTAGTATATCTCTTGCTTTCATAGTCACCATAGATAAAATTATAGAAGGGCTAACTTTGGCCAATTTGCAGGCCATTTTGCGTTTCCTGAATAATCGTTCAAATTTTCTCCAAATGTTCTCTTAACAGGGTCTGTCATTTATGTGCGGAGTGGGAGACACACCCCTCATATTGGCAGCACTCTGCCTTATATTCATTGGGATGTCCTCCAATTGGTGCGGCAGCAGCGTATCTTAGGAACTCAAGATACTTGGGTGTATTTAGATGCTCATCAATGAAACAGGAATCAATGATGCAGGTCTTCGAAAACAAGCGCCAAGCGTTGATAAACCAAGAGCGTTTTTTCATCCACTTCTTTGAGTCAGCGTGGATTTTGGAATGACGATTGCGAAGACTGATTTGTCCATGGGTTGCGAACGAAACTTCGTACTTTAAAAATTTTGCATAGATAAGACGCAGCACTTTTCACTAGATAACATTCAGCGAATAGTAACCAATTTTAGAAGTCATTGCGGTGAAGCTGTATATGCAGCGAAATCTGAGGAGAAAATGTGTCGGTATGTAGTAACTTTTGCAGAATATTCGTTTGGTTGATCCCGCTCTCTCGCTTATTAGTGACATTTCCACTGCGTCACTGATACTAAAATGTTAGTTCCCCTTCTTTCAGCAGTTTCTCTTCTTTCTCCTTGGCACATTTTGCTGTCTACACTTTCTCATTTCTACAACATTTTTTTTAATGTTTGCGAAGACGGAACGTGAGTGCTCAGGACGATGTGCATGCTGTGCAGTATACAACCACAACTCTGCTCCGATAGTTTGGTGAATGTCAATAACCTTAAGACCAAGTTTTGGGATCGCTACAGCAAGAGAAGACAGACTGACGGATTTCAAGCTCCAAACAGAAGACCCATATCCTGAGACACGTCTTTGCCTGCATTCGATATAATGGGAACCTCTTCTCCTGAATGGTGGACAGCGGTTTGCGGCGCTGTTATCTTGATGCTATTTAATCAAGTCCCATACATGTTGTGTTTCATATCCCGCCTGGTAGGCGGCGGGTGGGTGGGAGCATGAGCAGGAAAAGATCATACACGTCGGTACTGCAAGAATGTACAAGTGATTTACTGGTGCAAGAAGAGTAGTACATAACTTAATACATGTGAGCACGGTCTGAAGCTGAGCAATGTGTCCCGGATGTCGGCTCCTGATGAAATGAGCTGAAACTACAGTGGTGCTCATAGAGCTGAACTGTGGCTGCTAGAGAGCGCTGTCGTCGTTGTCTGTCGTAGTGCCAACTTAACTGGCAGCTACGTCGTGGCATCCTAGCTATCGATACCACATCATGTCATTGAAGTCCTTATACAAGCTTCTTTCAAAAGCCACAAAAATAAGTAAATAGTTCCATGAGAAAAAAAAACAAAGTCAGTGTTGCAATTCTGCAACTATAAATGATGTTCTTGGATTGACAGCCGTGTCAGTACGTTGTTCTACGGCAATTTCAGCAACTTTCTTACTTGCCATCTTCAGGCGAAGTGTCGGGTTCACGTCTCGTCAGGATCTTTATAGGCGCTGGACCACGGGCTTTTCTGCATCCTCGGCCCCGGTCGGGCAGATCAGGCGCGAGAGGAATCGGAGGGGGCCGGCGTGTGGTGGGTGGTGGTGGGGGTGAGCAGCCGCGGGCGCCGGGTCCTGGGGTCTCGTCTCGGTGCGGCCTGTTTATTCCATCCGCCGCCACCGACCTGCCTCCACTGGTGCGCCGGCCGCGGTGGTCTAGCGGTTCAGGCGCTCAGACCGGAACCGCGCGACTGCTACGGTCGCAGGTTCGAATCCTGCCTCTGGCATGGATGTGTGTGATGTCCTTAGGTTAGTTAGGTTTAATTAGTTCTAAGTTCTAGGGGACTGATGACCACAGATGTTAAGTCCCATAGTGCTCAGAGCCATTTTTCCATCGGTGCGCTCTCGTCTTATTCGTTCAAATGGCTCTGAGCACTTTGGGACTTAACATCTGAGGTCATCAGTCCTCTAGACTTAGAACTACTTAAAACTAACTAACCTAAGGACATCACACACACCAATTCCCGAGGCAGGATTCGAACCTGCGACCGTAGCAGTCGCTCGGTTCCAGACTGTAGCGCCTAGAACCGCACGGCTACTCCGGCCGGATCTCTTCTCGATAATGTTGTGTTCCACACGGTGCTTGAGTTGGAAGACGATATCCCGGTTGACCAGGTTATCACTGACCCGTATTTCCACTGCCTCTTTAATAACAGAGCCCCAGAAATCTTTTACTCTAGACAGTCTCCTGGTTTCTTCAAACTGAAATGTGTTTCCTTCACTGAGGCTGTGCTCCGCTACCTCGGATTTTTCCTTTTGTCCTAGGCGAACGCTTCTCATATGTTCAAAGGTGCGCTGTGTGATGCAACGCTGCGTCTGGCTAATATTTTCCACATTCACAGGAAATGCTGTAGACATCTGGTGTTCTTAGACCCAAGTTGTCCTTCATTGAGCCCAGCATATTACTGACTTTTACTGGAGGACGCAAGATGATTTTTATCTTGTTCTTCTACAGTATCCTGGCAATTTTGGCCGTGAGCGGCCCTGCGTATGGGAGAAACGCAAGACCATTGTTGTCCTCTTCTTCCTCAAGGTCCTCCTTCGTTTTCTTGCTCATCTTGAGAGCGCATCTAATCTGCGTTTCGGTGGAGCCATTCTTCTGTAAGGTTTCCTTCAGGTGCCGAATCTCAGTGGATAAACTGTCCTTGTCGCATCTGTCACGAGCTCTGTGGACAAGGATAGTGGGCAGGGATTTCCGTTGTGCTGGGTGATGGCAGCTGTTGGGGTTGAGGAGCAGGTCTATGTGTCCCAGGGTGCCGTCCGTTTTCTTCTTTATTAGGACATCGAGGAATGGTTGGCATACATTTTCTTCCAATTCCATTGTGAACTTGATGTTTTCGTGCATGCTGTTCAGATGGTTGAGAAATTCAGTTAGAGTGTCGTCGCCGTGTGGCCAGATCGCGGAAGTATCGTCCACGTGCCGATTAAAGACCATGGGTTAAAGGCATGCTGTTTCCAAGTCGATATCCTCGAAGTATTCCATGTACAGACTGACGACACATGGTGCCAGTGGGGATCCCATAGCGACTGCATCCACCTGTTGGTAAAACTTGCCCACACTGGAAATATGTTGTCGTGGGTGCATAGCGTAATAATGCCTTTGAGTCTTCGTCGAAATGATCCTCCAGTAGTTTCAAGGAGTCCTCTAGCGGTGAAGAGGGTCATTTTCGTCAAGTCGCCACTCCTTGAGTTTCTTAACAAACTCAGCGGGAATTCTTGATGTGGTGGGGACATTTACCCACGAGACGCTTAGGTAGCTGTGCAAGGTGTTTGGCTATGCCATAGGTAGGAGCATTAGTCGTGTACACTGCCTCCCGCTTGTCTATCTTGGAGAGGCCGTATAACCGTGATGGAACCGGAGCTCTGGGGTGAAGCATTTATACCAGGTATGGTCCAGACCTGAGTTGTTGAGAAGGCCGATGGTCTTTCTCGTCACAGCTGTTGTAGGGTCCTTCTCCACCTGTTTGTAGGCCTGGTCCTGCAACAGCGAACTAATGTTGTCCCAGTAGTCAGCCGCTCTTAGCAGCACGGTCGCGTTCCCTTCGTCTGCTGGTAGAATGACAGTATCCTCGTCTTCTCTGAGGCTGCATATCGCCCTGCGTCCCGCTGCCGAAATGTTGCTTTTAGGCATTCTCTCTTTTTCTAGGATTCTGAAAGTCTCCTTTCTCACCGGCTTCTGACTGCAGCCCGCGGATTGCCTGTTCGACGCTGCTGATGATCTCCAGTTTTGGTAACGTGCTCGTAACCGGTAAAATGTTTAATCCTTTGCATAGCAGGGACGTTTTCACCCCATCCAGGTCCTTGCAGGTTAGGTTGACGAGGGTCCTCGGTCCTCGCTGTCGACCTCCTGCAGTTGTGCCCCTGGCAGTAGTTGGAACTCGTTTAGGTGTTTCGTGGTGGCCTTTCGGTTGCACAGTTCACTGGAGCCGAAGGTATTGACATCCCATCAACCCACTCGCATGTGATAGAGGAAAACGTCGAAGCCAGTTTCAGGTGGAATTCTAGTAAGGCACGTTCAATTTTGTCAAGTTCAGACCGTGTAATGTGTGTTTGATTCATACATTTTGGATAGGAGGTCGCAGGTGTGTGAACTGCGGTATATGAAAGAAGATTTGTTGAAAATGTCAGGCAATTCGCCTTATTGCACGCTTTAACTTGGCGGAAACCGCACATTGATATATTTATTCATTCTAGCTATATTTGCGTTGGCCTGTCTGAATTGTCTCACTCTGTATGTTGCAGAGTATCATTTGTTTATTCTTTCAGATATGATGTTGCTTGGTGTGTTGTCTAAGTTCCGTATCTCTGTGCTTTTGCAGACTCTTTAGTTTGTTACTTGTGAAAACGGTCCTTTGATTACCATTCATTTTATTATGTTCACGTCCAGCTCGTTTTCAATTCGTTTTTATTAGATCTCGTTCTCCTCCCCCCATGAACCATGGACCTTGCCGTTGGTGGGGAGGCTTGCGTGCCTCAGCGATACAGATACAGATAAGGTACGTAGGTGCAACCACAACGGAGGGGTATCTATTGAGAGGCCAGACAAACGTGTGGTTCCTGAGGAAGGGCAGCAGCATTTTCAGTAGTTGCAGGGGCAACAGTCTGGATGATTGACTGATCTGGCCTTGTAACAATAACCAAAACGGCCTTGCTGTGCTGGTACTGCGAACGGCTGAAAGCAAGGGGAAACTATGGCCGTAATCTTTCCCGAGGGCATGCAGCTTTACTGTATGATTAAATGATGATGGCGTCCTCTTGGGTAAAATATTCCGGAGGTAAAATAGTCCCCCATTCGGATCTCCGGGCGGGGACTACTCAAGAGGATGTTATCAGGAGAAAGAAAACTGGCGTTCTACGGATCGGAGCGTGGAATGTCAGATCCCTTAATCGGGCAGGTGGGTTAGAGAATTTAAAAAGGGAAATGGATAGGTTAAAGTTAGATATAGTGGGAATTAGTGATGTGCGGTGGCAGGAGGAACAAGACTTTTGGTCAAGTGACTACAGGGTTATAAACACAAAATCAAATAGGGGTAATGCAGGATTAGGTTTAATGTTGTTGTTGTTGTCTTCAGTCCTGAGACTGGTTTGATGCAGCTCTCCATGCTACTCTATCCTGTGCAAGCTGCTTCATCTCCCAGTACCTACTGCAACCTACATCCTTCTGAATCTGCTTAGTGTACTCATCTCTCGGTCTCCCTCTACGATTTTTACCCTCCACGCTGCCTTCCAATGCTAAATTTGTGATCCCTTGATGCCTCAAAACATGTCCTACCAACCGATCCCTTCTTCTAGTCAAGTTGTGCCACAACCTTCTCTTCTCCCCAATCCTATTCAATACCTCCTCATTAGTTACGTGATCTATCCACCTTATCTTCAGTATTCTTCTGTAGCACCACATTTCGAAAGCTTCTATTCTCTTCTTGTCCAAACTAGTTATCGTCCATGTTTCACTTCCATACATGGCTACACTCCAAACAAATAATACTTTCAGAAACGACTTCCTGATACATAAATCTATATTCGATGTTAACAAATTTCTCATCTTCAGAAACGCTTTCCTTGCCATTGCCAGTCTACATTTTATATCCTCTCTACTTCGACCATCATCAGTTATTTTACTTCCTAAATAGCAAAACTCCTTTACTACTTTAAGTGTCTCATTTCCTAATCTAATTCCCTCAGCATCACCCGATTTAATTTGACTACATTCCATTATCCTCGTTTTGCTTTTGGTAATGTTCATCTTATATCCTCCTTTCAAGACACTGTCCATTCCGTTCAACTGCTCTTCCAAGTCCTTTGCCGTCTCTGACAGAATTACAATGTCATCGGCGAACCTCAAAGTTTTTACTTCGTCTCCATGAATTTTAATACCTACTCCAAATTTTTCTTTTGTTTCCTTTACTGCTTACTCAATATACAGATTGAATAACATCGGGGAGAGGCTACAACCCTGTCTCACTCCTTTCCCAACCACTGCTTCCCTTTCATGCCCCTCGACTCTTATTACTACCATCTGGTTTCTGTACAAATTATAAATAGCCTTTCGCTCCCTGTATTTTACCCCTGCCACCTTTAGAATTTGAAAAAGAGTATCCCAGTCAACATTGTCAAAAGCTTTCTCTAAGTCTACAAATGCTAGAAACGTAGGTTTGCCTTTTCTTAATCTTTCTTCTAAGATAAGTCGTAAGGTCAGTATTGCCTCACGTATTCCAACATTTCGACGGAATCCAAACTGATCCTTCCCGAGATCTGCATCTACCAGTTTTTCCATTCGTCTGTAAAGAATTCGCTTTAGTATTTTGCAGCCGTGGCTTCTTAAACTGATAGTTCGGTAATTTTCACATCTGTCAGCACCTGCTTTCTTTGGGATTGGAATTATTATATTCTTCTTGAAGTCTGAGGGTATTTCGCCTGTCTCATACATCTTGCTCACCAGCTGGTAGAGTTTTGTCATGACTGGCTCTCCCAAGGCCGTCAGTAGTTCTAATGGAATGTTGTCTACTCCGGGGGCCTTGTTTCGACTCAGGTCTTTCAGTGCTCTGTCAAACTCTTCACGCAGTATCGTATCTCCCATTTCGTCTTCATCTACATCCTCTTCTATTTCCATAATATTGTCGTCAAGTACATCGCCCTTGTATAAACCTTCTATATACTCCTTCCACCTTTCTGCCTTCCCTTCTTTGCTTAAAACTGGGCTGCCATCTGAGCTCATGATATTCATACACGTGGTTCTCTTCTCTCCAAAGGTCTCTTTAATTTTCCTGTAGGCAGTATCTATCTTACCCCTAGTGAGATAAGCTTCTACATCCTTACATTTGTCCTCTAGCCATCCATGTTTAGCCATTTTGCACTTCCTGTCGATCTCATTTTTGAGACGTTTGTATTCCTTTTTGCCTGCTTCATTTACTGCATTTTTATATTTTCTCCTTTCATCAATTAAATTCAATATTTCTTCTGTTACCCAAGGATTTCTAGCATCCCTCGTCTTTGTACCTACTTTATCCTCTGCTGCCTTCACTACTACATCCCTCAGAGCTACCCATTCTTCTTCTACTGTATTTCTTTCCCCTATTCCTGTCAATTGTTCCCTTATGCTCTCTCTGAAACTCTGTACAACCTCTGGTTCTTTCAGTTTATCCAGGTCCCATCTCCTTAATTTCTCACATTTTTGCAGTTTCTTCAGTTTTAATCTACAGGTCATAACCAATAGATTGTGGTCAGAGTCCACATCTGCCCCTGGAAAGGTCTTACAACTTAAAACCTGGTTCCTAAATCTCTGTCTTACCATTATATAATCTATCTGATACCTTTTAGTATCTCCAGGGTTCTTCCACGTATACAACCTTCTTTCATGATTCTTAAACCAAGTGTTAGCTATGAGTAAGTTGTGCTCTGTGCAAAATTCTACTAGGCGGCTTCCTCTTTCATTTCTTAGCCCCAATCCATATTCACCTACTATGTTTCCTTCTCTCCCTTTTCCTACACTCGAATTCCAGTCACCCATTACTATTAAATTTTCGTCTCCCTTCACTATCTGAATAATTTCTTTTATTTCATCGTAGATTTCTTCAATTTCTTCATCATCTGCAGAGCTAGTTGGCATATAAACTTGTACTACTGTAGTAGGTGTGGGCTTCGTATCTATCTTGGCCACAATAATGCGTTCACTATGCTGTTTGTAGTAGCTTACCCGCATTCCTATTTTCCTATTCATTATTAAACCTACTCCTGCATTACCCCTATTTGATTTTGTGTTTATAACCCTGTAGTCACCTGACCAGAAGTCTTGTTCCTCCTGCCACCGAACTTCACTAATTCCCACTATATCTAACTTTAACCTATCCATTTCCCTTTTTAAATTTTCTAACCTACCTGCCCGATTAAGGGATCTGACATTCCACGCTCCGATCCGTAGAACGCCAGGTTTAATAATGAATAGGAAAATAGGAATTCGGGTAAGCTACTACAGACAGCATAGTGAACGCATTATTGTGGCTAAGATAGATACGAAGCCCACACCCACTACAGTGGTACAAGTTTATATGCCAACTATCTCTGCAGATGACGAAGAAATTGAAAAAATGTATGATCAAATAAAAGAAATTATTCAGGTAGTGAAGGGTGACGAAAATTTAATAGTCATGGGTGACTGGAATTCGGTAGTAGGAAAAGGGAGAGAAGGAAACATAGTAGGTGAATATGGACTGTGGCAAAGAAATGAAAGAGGAAGCCGCCTGATAGAATTTTGCACAGAGCACAACTTAATCATAGACATCACTTGGTTCAAGAACCATAAGAGAAGACTGTATACATGGAAGAAGCCTGGAGATACTGACAGATTTTAGATAGATTATATAATGGTAAGACAGAGATTTAGGAACCAGGTTTTAAATTGTAAGACATTTCCAGGGGCAGATGTGGACTCTGACAACAATCTATTGGTTATGACCTTTAGATTAAAACTAAAGAAACTGCAAAAAGGTGGGAATTTAAGGAGATGGGACCTGGATAAACTAAAAGAACCAGACGTTGTACAGAGTTTCAGGGAGAGCATAAGAGAGCAATTGACAGGAATGGGGGAAAGAAATACAGTAGAAGAAGAATGGGTACTTTGAGGGATGAAGTAGTGAAGGCAGCAGAGGATCAAGTAGGTAAAAAGATGAAGGCTAGTAGAAATCCTTGGGTAACAGAAGAAATATTGAATTTAATTGATGAAAGGAGAAAATATAAATTGCAGTAAATGAAGCAGGCAAAAAGGAATACAGACGTCTCAAAAATGAGATCGACAGGAAGTGCAAAATGCCTAAGCAGGGATGGCTAGAGGACAAATGTAAGGATGTAGAGGCTTATCTCACTAGGGGTAAGATAGATACTGACTACAGGAAAATTAAAGAGACCTTTGGAGATAAGAGAACCACTTGTATAAATATCAAGAGCTCAGATGGAAACCCAGTTCCAAGCAAAGAAGAGAAAGCAGAAAGGTGGAAGGAGTATATAGAAGGTCTATACAAGGGCAATGTACTTGAGGACAATATTATGGAAATGGTAGAGGATGTAGGTGAAGATGAAATGGGAGATACGATTCTGCGTGAAGAGTTTGACAGAGCACTGAAAGACCTGAGTCGAAACAAGGCCCCCGGAGTAGGCAACATTCCATTGGAGCTACTGACAGCCTTGGGAGAGCCAGTCCTGACAAAACTCTACCATCTGGTGAGCAAGATTTATGAGACAGGCGAAATACCCTCAGACTTCAAGAAGAACATAATAATTCCAATCCCAAAGAAAGCAGGTGTTGACAGTTGTGAAAATTACCGAACTATCAGTTTAATAAGTCACAGCTGCAAAATACTAACGCGAATTCTTTACAGACGAATGGAGAAACTAGTATAAGCCGACCTCGGGGAAGATCAGTTTGGATTCCGTAGAAACACTGGAACACGAGAGGCAATACTGACCCTACGACTTATCTTAGAAGCTAGATTAAGGAACGGCAAACCTACGTCTCTAGCATTTGTAGACTTAGAGAAAGCTTTTGACAATGTTGATTGGAATACTCTCTTTCAAATTCTGAAGGTAGCAGGGGTAAAATACAGGGAGCGAAAGTCTATTTACAATTTGTACAGAAACCAGATGGCAGTTATAAGGGTCGAGGGACATGAAAGGGAAGCAGTGTTTGGGAAGGGAGTGAGACAGGGTTGCAGTCTGTCCCCGATGTTATTCAATCTGTATATTGAGCAAGCAGTGAAGGAAACAAAAGAAAAATTTGGAGTAGGTATTAAAATCCATGGAGAAGAAATAAAAATCTTGAGGTTCGCCGATGACATCCTAATTCTGTCAGAGACAGCAACGGACCTGGAAGAGCAGTTGAACGGAATGGACAGTGTCTTGAAAGGAGGATATAAGATGAACAGCAACAAAAGCAAAACGAGGATAATTGAATGTAGTCGAATAAAGTCGGGTGATGCTGAGGGAATTAGATTAGGAAATGAGAAAATTAAAGTAGTAAAGGAGTTTTCGCTATTTGGGGAGCAAAATAACTGATGATGGTCGAAGTAGAGAGGATATAAAATGTAGACTGGCAATGGCAAGGAAAGCGTTTCTGAAGAAGAGAAATTTGTTAACATCGAGTATAGATTTAAGTGTCAGGTGGTCACTTCTGAAAGTATTTGTATGGAGTGTAGCCATGTATGGAAGTGAAGCATGGACGATAAATAGTTTGGACAAGAAGAGAATAGATGCTTTCGAAATGTGGTGCTACAGAAGAATGCTGAAGGTTAGATGGGTAGATCACATAACTAATGAGGAAATATTGAATAGGATTGGAGAGAAGAGAAGTTTGTGGCACAACTTGACCAGAAGAAGGGATCGGTTGGTAGGACATGTTCTGAGGCATCAAGGGATCACCAATTTAGTATTAGAGGGCAGCGTGGAGGGTAAAAATCGTAGAGGGAGACCAAGAGATGAATACGCTAAGTAGATTCAGAAGGATGTAGGTTGCAGTATGTACTGGGATATGAAGAAGCTTGCACAAGATAGAGTATCATGGAGAGCTGCATCAAACCAGTCTCAGGACTGAAGACCACAACAACAAACAGATCTCGTTCTCTGTTCATTTTACGCTGACATCAAGCACAAGATGTGAACTGGATAAAACGCAGCACCTTGTAAACGTTTGTCATGGCTAAAATATTTAAAATCGTACAGCATCTTGTCCAAATGGCCATGTCGATATACCTACTGTTCACAGAGCTTTTACTCCTATTACCTCCTATAATTAATGTAGAACTTGAACACAGATTGAAAATTTTTGACTCTGTCATTTCAAGATACGTAGAGTCAAAATATTAAATGAAATAAACAAACAAAAGAAAACTACCCCGTCCATCGATCGCTGCTTTTCTAGAAAAGTCATAAGTGGTTGAATACTACAAAAAATCTGCCTTATTCTCCTATAATTAGTGATAAATGCTGCACACTGAGGTTGAAAATCTCTGTCTTTTTCGCCCATTTTCTAGGGATACAAGCATTTCACGGCATTTTATGTAGATCCATGCAGCAGGTCTGCTACTTTTTATTTTTGTTATCTACTATTTAGAAAGATCCGTTGAGTTTGTAATTTATTGCTATTACCATAGCTCCCTTCCTCTTTTATTATTTCATGGATTCCGGTGACGAGAGCGCAAAACTACAGTATAGATCAGGCCAGGGCAGGTCTTGCACACGGCGCGTACAGACGTACGTTAAGCCACGACGCAAGGCATCGGAGCCGTTATTGTCTCAGGAATGCGGTGCCAATTGTTATGGTATGTGTTTGTTGCTCGTTTCTGTCGACATTGTTATTAAAGTAGCGCTGATCACTTTTTCCGTTTTCCATAACAACGTTATATTTCATAGAAACACAAATTTTACGAATAAAAAAATTACTTCTTTTTTAAAAAGAGATTTATTTAAAAAGGAAACTTTTTGCCACTGCTGCAGTGGATAATTGATATTTCGGTTTTTACTCGGTTATTAGTAAAATTTACAAAACACCTGTCTTATTCTGGACTTAACATATGCCAAAAAATACTGGTAACTCAAAACTAAAATACCGGTATCGTATGTGCTGTAACTGTGATGAAATGGGGCTCTGTATCAGAATGTGTTTGTTAACATATTGCCTACCTTACTGGAAGATGTTTCATGTCAGCTAAGGGAACAGATGTGATTTTTTCACGATAGTGGTGCAGCAGTAATGTGTAGCGTGACCCCACGGCTCGCCCCCTCCCCCCTTTGTGCCCGGTATCCTCTATACATTTGTTTCGGGGATAATTCAATGAATGGCTCTACTTCACTCCAGTCAACGACGTGCAGATAGTACATAAACTCATCATGTGTGAATGCCAGCATGTACAACAACAAAAGGATCACCTTGAAAGAAAGAGCATGATCGCTTAGGCAAAGGACAAAATGTTGCATTGCCATGAATAGACTTTATGGTGAAAATTACCTATGAGCAGAAGTCGTGAATGGACGAGATATTAAGTCATTCCTAAAAACAAGTCTTAGATTAAAAGTATGCGTTTTGTGCCCTTGTATGGTGTATTTGGTTTTCTTGTTTCGATAAGTACCCATCTCTCATAATAACTGACAATATTTTTAACACATTGTATACATCTAAATGTATATATAAAGGACGTGTTACGATTCCTGTTACATGTTTCTAGGAGTCTTAAAGTCGTGATAAGGTATCCTAGACCGAAAATCTGCCGTTTGGATATTAGATAATTTTCAAGATCCTCTGTTTCAAAGTATGGTACATGATGGTAGAGCTGCACAACGCTTGTTTTTCTGTTTGCCTCAGCCCGTCTCATACCAGTCCTGTCCGTCTACAGCAGTAGGTGCCAGAAATTGATTTGCTCACAACCACACTACCGGCCATTAAAATTTCTACACCAAGAAGAAATGCAGATGATAAACGGGTATTCATTGGACAAACATATTATACTACAATTGACATGTGATTACATTGTCACACACTTTGGGTGCATAGATCCCGAAAAATCAGTACCCAGAACAACCACCTCTGGCCGTGATAATGGCCTTGATACGCCTGGGCATTGGGTCAAACAGAGCTTGGATGGAATGTACAGGTACAGCTGCCCATGCAGCTTCAACACGATACCACAGTTCACCAAGAGTAGTGACTGGCGTATTGTGTCGAGCCAGTTGCTCGGCCACCGTTGTCCAGACATTTTCAGTTGGTGAGACATCTGGAGAATGTGCTGGCCAGGGGCAGCAGTCGAACAGTTTCTGTATCTAGAAAGGCCCGTACAGGACCTGCAACATACGGTCGTGCATTATCCTGCTGAAATGTAGGGTTCCACAGGGATCGAATGAAGGGTTGAGCCACGAGTCATAACACATCTGAAATGTAACGTCCACTGTTCAAAGTCCTGTCAGTACGAACACGAGGTGACCGAGACGTGTAACCAATGGCACCCCATACCATCACGCCGGTTGATACACCAGTAGGGCGATGACCAATACACGCTTCCAATGTGCGTTCACCGTGATGTCGCCAAACACGGATGCGACCACCATGATGCTGTAAAGAGAACCTGGATTCATCCGAAAAAGTAACATTTTTCAAGTCGTGCACCCAGGTTCGTCGTTGAGTACACCATCGCAGGCAGCGTCAAGGGTAACCGCAGCCATGGTCTCCGAGCTGATAGTCCATTGTGCTGCAAACGTCGTCGAACTGTTCGTTCAGATGGTTGTTGTCTTGCTAACGTCCCCATCAGTTGCACGATCCGTTACAGCCATGCGGATAACATGCCTGTCATCTCGACTGCTAGTGATATGAGGCCGTTGGGATCCAGCACGGCGTTCCGTGTTATCCTCCTGAACCCACCGATTCCATATTCTGCTAACAATCATAGGATCTCGACCAACGCGAGCAGCATGTCCCGATACGATAAACCTCAATCGCGATAGGCTACAATCCGACCTTTTTCAAAGTCGGAAACGTGATGGTACGCAATTGTCCTCCTTAACGAGCCATGACAACAACGTTTCACCTGGCAACGCCGGTCAACTGCTGTTTGTGTATGAGAAATCGGTTGAAAACTTTCCTCATGTCAGCACGTTGTAGGTGTCGCCACCAGCGCCAATCCTTGGGTGAATGCTTTGAAAAGCTAATCATTTGCATATCACAGCATCTTCTTCCTGTCGGCTAAATTTCGCGTCTGTAGCACGTCGTCTTCGTGGTGTAGCAATTGTAATGGCCAGAAGTGTAAGATGGGTGACTGAGGTGCTCCACAGATGCGCTCCATGGTTTGGAGACAGTGTCGTAGATACACCGTGTGCTAAGAACAGCGGGGTTGCCACGTGGAGCAGCTCCTTTAGGGCACAAAGGTCAGAGCTGTCTTCGCTGTGTGCGCACCATGAAGCCGGATATTTGAAAGTGATTCCACTTTCAGAATTACTTTACATCCAAAAGGTGTATTGCGGCATGGGTTCCTTATCGAAACTATACTATGTCCCCTCTCCAACCCATAGAAGCCTGTAATAAATTATGAAACACGTCATATACTCCGCAGTTCACTGTATAGTTCGTAGTGGAGGTAACTTCGTACCAATCTCATCATTTTCATTCTTACTCCATTCGCCTACGAAGGAAAAAGTTATCCAATGCCTCTGTACATGCCCTACTCTCCCTTATCATACCGTCAAAGTCCTTCACCACGGCGGAAGCGAAGGATTAGTCTTCTTCGAAAACAGGGCTTCAAAATTATGCCATCAGGATTTCTTAAGTGGTACAAAATCGTTCTTCCAAAGAGACCACTTTAATATCCTGACCATTTCAGATAAACTTTACTACTGGCTATACAGAAGCGTTACGATCCTAACAGTCGTCTCTGAATTCGTTCTTTGTCATGTTATTACTCTAGAATTGTTCATACAAGAATGCGACTTCCTCCACAGACGCCTTGATTTTGTCATGCAACCCTTCCTACACATCATAGTCTTGCAGTTACCTATCCTAATACTCATTAGAGAACGAACATTGTCTGCATAAAAACCAACATGGTTCTTATAAAAAGAGCTCTTTCCCAATTCAGCGTGGTCTGTCTGTCTGTGAGATCCAGAGTGCCATAGAAATCGGTGGTCAGTCTAATGTCATATCGCTTGACTTCAAGAAAGTATTCGATAGAGGCTCGCCCCGTCCTTTAGCGAACAAAATACGAGCTTACTGCGTATCGGACAAATCTGTAACTGTATTCAAGGCTTCCTTGCAGACACAATGTAACACGTCACTCACCAATGAACAAAGGTGACAAATGTAAAATTCAAGAGAATTCCAAGTAAATGCTATAGCACCGATACCCGTTAAACTGTGTGCAAATGATCTAGTCGATAACAATGGAAGGCTAGTTGCAGATGCTGCTGTTCTTCATACGAGTGTAACAAAGCCAGAAAACTGTAGCGAACTCCTGGAATATCCGCAGGGGACTCATGATCTCAGCTGACAAACAAAAGCTAAACGAAGTGAAAATGAACATAGAGGGAGCAATGAGAGAAGCGCTCAAAGCCTTTGAAAGTAAAATGTTGTCAGCAGATATGGCTAACTCCCACAAGAGGTTTTGGTCTTACGTAAACCGGTAAGCAATATGAATTAATCTGTTCACTCACTCAGAGGCCATACAAGCACCGAAACGGAATACAGCAGAAAGAACGCCGAAATACTGACATCGGTATTCCGAGACCGTTTCACCGCGGAAGATCGTAATACAGAGCCTCCTATCAATTATCTTACGAACGTCGAAATGGCAGGTATCGAGATAGTCGATCGGGGAATAGAAAAGCAACTACAGTCGCTTTGTAGTGGAACAGCAACAGGACTAGGAGAAATACCTGTTATGATTCTACAAGGATTACGCGAAAGAACTTGCTCCAGTTCTAGCAGGAGTTTATTGTAGTTCGCTGGACCTACGAAGGGTACCTAGCGACTGCAAAAAACTGCAGGTCATTCCTGTTTCCAAGAAGCGTCGGAGGAGAGATGCACATAATTATAGATCCATATCTTTGAAATCATCCGCTATGGATTTATAGAATGGATTTCATGCTCAAGACTAATGACCTCTTGGAGAAATAAAATATGCTCCATAAAAATCAACAGGAATCCCGCAAACTTAAATCAGCTCGCACTGTTCTTCCATGATACTCCCGGCGCTGTAAACAACAGCGCTTAGTTTGCATGACGTGTTCGTTGATTTCAGAATGGCATTTGATACTGTTCTGCACTGTCGTTTACTGAAAAGAATACGAGCTCACGGAGCATCGGATCAGATTTCTGAATGGATCCTAGAATCCCTTGCAGATAACACGTCACTCATAACAGAACATAATCGACGGATTTGAAGGTAATTTCCGGAGTACCCAAAGGAATGTGATAAGACTGTTACTGTTTACAATGTACTGTATATAAATGATCTAATAGAAAGAATAGGAAGCTTTTTGAGACTGTTTGCAGATGATGCGGTTGTCTGTAAGAAAGTAGCAACGCCAGAAGACTATCGATTTGCAGAATGGACCACAGAGGATTGATGAATGGTGCACTCCCTGGCAGTTGAACCTGAACGTAAAGAAATATAACACCTGCACATGCATAGGGAAAACAATCCACCCCTGTAAAATTACAATATTGATAACTGCTGGAAACAGTATCTACCGTAAAATGTATACAATGTAATGGTAACTATCCAGAGCGACTCTAAGTGGAATGTCCGCAGCACTTGGTCTCACGGTCGCGTTCTCGCTTCCCGAGCACGGGGTCCAGTGTTCGATTCCCGGCGGGGTCTGGTATTTTCACCTGTCTATGATGGATGATGGTTGTTTGTGTTGTCCTCATCATTTCATCATCATTCATGCAAATGTCAAGACTGGACTCAGAAAAGGTTACGAATTTGTACGGGCGCTGATAACCACGCAGTTGAGAGCCCCACAACGAAAACATCATCATCATCATCGAAGTGGAATGATAGCGCAAAATAGTACGAAAAGCAAATGCTAGTGTGAGATTCATAGGAATTAACTCATCCACGGAAGAAGTGGCTTACGAGGCGTTTGTTCGACCGGTTCTTGAGTACTGTTCACCAGTCTCGGACCTTTTCCAGTTAGGACAGAAAGAGGAGAAACAGAAGGTCTAACTAAGAACGGTGCATTTCGTCAGGGGATCGGTTAGTCGGCGCGAGAGCGTCACAGTGGTGCTCAACAAAAGCCGCTGGCAGACACTACAAGACAGGTGTCGGGCATCACGGAGACATTTACTACTGAAATATTTAGAATGTACTTTCCAGGCATATTCGGCCGACATATGAGTTCCACCCACATACATCTAGCGATATGACCACAATGAGAAAATTCGAGAGAGTAGAGATGAAACAGAGGATTACCCTACAATCATTCCTCCCGCGCCCAATTCGCGAATGGAACAGATAAGCGGGGGTTCAGTGACTGGTACCAGAAATACCCTCTGCCACACACTGTCAGGTAGCTCCGGCGTATTGATGTAGATGTAGATGTAGGTTGGTTTAGGACCTGGTAGTTGTCCTGAACTATATAAATGTTACGTATTGCACATAAATTGGTCAAGAGATCCACTGCTGTACGATTACACCATTGGCGGAAAGGTAATGTAGACATTAATCACCATAAAGTACTGAAATGTTTCCATGTACTGAAGTGTCTCCATCAGGACCGACCTAAAGTGGAATGACCATATAAAATCTTATAAAAGAAACAGTATGAAAGGAAGACGCAAAGTTGAGATTATAGAAGGTATCTTAAGGAAATGTGGCTTATAATTCACTTGCTCGAACGATACTGGATGCTTATCAGTCTGGGATCCTTTCCGTATTGGATTGGTAGAGACAGACAAGACAAGATGAAGAGTGGCGCATTTCGTCACCGGTGGTTCCAGAAGTACCCTCTGCCTGTAGAGTGTGGATGTAGACATAGGTGCTGACTTTGTGCGATAGTCACCTTTCGCATAGCTTCTTAGTATTGATTTCAAATACTCGCGCGACGTACTCAAGGGCAGGTACTATCAGTTTCCTTCTCTTTATCGAAGGTATTATACACTACATCAGCAGTGGCGGTAGAAGAATTCTAATAATAAGAAGTAACCCACATTTTGTCAACGGCGTGGGCAAACAGGGCGAGGAAGCGTACAGGGGTTCAAGCACCCTCTTGCCTTTGTGATGGGAAGCTGTCCCTAAAAGGTGGAAGAATCAACAGTGCCCAAAGGATTGAGGATACAAAAGGCAATGGAAAACACTGCATTAAAGACACATAACGTATATCTGCAGGACATGTGAACTGTAATTGAAAAGTTTCATGATAATCTCTCCACTGGCAAAAGATTGGGAATTAGTCCCCCATTTGGATCTCTGCGAGGCGATTGCCAAGGGGGAGTTGACCGTGAAAAAAATATTGTATAACCGACGAAAAGATATTCTCCGAGTTGAGACGTGGAATGTCAGAAGATTGAACGTGGTAGGGAAGCTAGAAAATCTGAAAAGCTAAATATAAATCTCTTTCTAGATATAGTGGACGTCAGTGAACTCAAATGGAAAGAAAATAAAGATTTTTGTTCAGACGAGCATGGGGATTATCTACAGCACCAAGGATAGCGGGAATAGAATTCGTTATGAATGGGAAGGTAGGACAAAGAGTTTGTTACTGTGAGTAGTTCAGTGATAGGGTTGTTCTCATCATAATCGACAGCAAACCAACACCAACTATAATAGTTCAGGTGAACATGCCGACGTCGCAAAAGAAGATGAAGAGATAGGGAGAGTATATGATACCAATACTTAAAGGGCGATGAAAATGTAATAATCATGGGGAACTGGAATGCGGTTCTAGAGGAAGGAGCAGAAGAAATGGTTGAGGAGAGAGACTCATTAATTTCTGCAATAAATTACAGATGGTAAGTGTAACTACTCTGTTCAAGAAACACAGAAGGAGGAGGTATGCATGGAAAACCCATGGAGATACGGGAAGATTTCAGTTACATTACATCGTGGTCAGGGAGAGATTCCGGAATCAGATACTGAATTCTAAGGCGTTCCCAGAGGAACGATATAGACTCAGATCACAGTTTGGTAATAATGAAGAATAGGCTAACGTTTAAAAGTCAGGAAGAATCAATACCTAAAGGAGTGGGATACAGAAGTACTAAGGAATGAAGAGATACGCTTGACGTTCTCTGATGCTATAGCTACTGTGGTAATAACTAACTCAATAGGCAGTTCATTTAAACGGGAATGGACATCTCCTAAAAGAACAGTAACACAAGATGGAGAGAAAGACATCGATACAAGGAAGGTAACTGCAAAGAAACGATGGTTAACAGGAGAAATATTTCAACTGATCTGTGAAACAAGGAAGTACAAAAATAATGAAGGAAATTCAGGAATACATACCCACAAGTGTCTTAGGAATAAAATAAATGGGAAGTGCAGAGAAATCAAGGCGAAATGTCTATATGAAAAATTTGAAGAACTCGAAAACAATGCTAGAAGGACTTACTCAGTATATAGAAAAGTCAAAACACCTTTCGGTCAGATTTAAAGCAATGGTTGTAACATTAACATTGCAACGGGAATTTCACTGTAAAATGCAGAGGAGAGTGCAGATAGGTGCAACAAATACATTTATAGTCTATATGAGCAGGTAGACTTGTCTGCTGACGTGATAGGCGAAGAAACAGCAGGCGATGAAGAAGAGATAGGATATCCAGTATTAGAATCAGAATTTGAAAGAGCTTTGAAAGACTTACGATCGAATAAGGAAGAAGTGATAGAACAACAGAATTTCGAAAATCATTGAGGGAAACGGTAACAAAACGCCTATTCACGATGTTGTGTAAAATGTATGAATCAGGCGATATACCACCTGACTTTCAAAGAAACATCATACACACAAGTCAATGGACTGCAAAAGCCGACAAGTGAGAGAATTATTGAAAAGTCAGGTTAACAGTTCAAGCATCCATTTTGCTGACAGGAATAATATACAGAAGAATGGTAAAGAAAATTGAGGATGTATTAGGTGACGATCACTTTGGCTTTAGGAAAGGCAAAGGCAGCATAGAGAGAGTTCTAACGTTTCGATTAGTAATGGAAGCAAGACTGAAGGAAAACCAAGAGGGGTTCATAGGTTTTTTCGACCTGGAGAAAAGCTTCGGCATTATCAAATGGTGCAGCTTGTTCGAAACCCTGAGAAAAGTAGGGGTAAGCTATAGCAAAATAACCCATGATGGAGCAAGGAGGACATAAAAAGCAGACTAGGACTGGAAAAGGCATTCCTGGCCACGAGAAGTCTACTAACATCAAACATAGTTCTTAATTTGAGGAAGAAACTTCTGGGAATGTACGTTTGGAGCACATAAACATATGGCAGTTAAAGAGTCAAAAAATTCGAAGCATTGGAAATGTGGTGGTACAGGAGAATTTTGTAGACTCAGTGGACAGATAAGGTAATAAATGAGGAGGTTCTCCGCAGAATCGGCAAGAAAAAGAATATATCGAATTCACTGACAAGAAAAAGGTATAGAATGATAGGACATCTTTAAGACATCAGGGAATAACTCCCATGGTACTGAAGAGAACTGTAGAGGCTCAAAACTGCGGAAGAAGACAGAGATTGAGAAACATCCAGTAAATAACTGAGGATGTGGAATGCATGTGTTACTCTTGGATGGAAAGACTGGCGTCAAACAAGCCAGAAGACTGATGACTCGAAAAAATACAAAAAGATTGCCATTTATGAAACACAAAACTGGCAGTAGTGAAACTCACTGGGCCACGGTTGCAGATCTTGATTATAATGCTTTATTACGACAGCTTCCCTTGCGCAGAGAAAGCTTCCCAATTTAAGAGGTCGTTCCCTGCGTAGGTTGCACCGCAGGGAATCTGGGCGACCCGGTTTCTGGGTCGTGGAATGACGGCTGACGGGTCGTTACTGTGCCCAGCGGGTCGCAGCAAAGTGGCCTGTTTGCAGGGGGAGCCATCTGGCGGCGGATCGCGGCCACTGGGGCAATAAGGAAGGCGCGTTATCATTAGCACCACCCGCCACAGTAGCGAGTGTGCTATACTGCGAGCGCCGGGTGGACAACAATGTCACCTCGTCTTTACTGTCGCCATAATAGCTCCCTTCAGCGTAAACCATGGACCCCGTGCACTGTTTCAATGGCTGTTGTCCACTTGTGCACACCAAGCATTCTACACGACTCAACGTTCCGTATTTCATTGCGATGACACCGTTTTATTTTCCAGTTAATTCGTCAGTATTTCTATTGTGTTTACACAGCCTCCTACCCTGTTCCTTACCGTGCTAATGTTTCCATTGGTGAGTATTTGCTTTTTGCTTTACATCTCTCAATGTTTGCCTGTTTAAGCAATATTTCTACATTAGTTAAGCTAAATAATCATCGAAATGTTAACCAGTTTTATATTCCCTCTCTACATCTTCAGCCTCTCTTCTTCTTCCTGCTTCTTTTCATCACCTTTCCCCCTATTTAGCTTAAATGTAATCCAAGTTCGGATCCTGTGAATTCCATTTGCTTCCCTCGCAATCTGGGAACATTATGTCGTTTGTGATGATACACTGGAAGTAAATAAATTCATGGAACACTGAGAATATGATCGTGATTACGTTGCAGCTGGATTTTCCTTCAATAAATTCTCACAGAAATATTAGGAGGGCAATGCAGCCTTTGAAGAAATAATCGTTGCACTTTTTTGAAGTAATTCATGGGATAATGGTATTTATGGAACAACAAATGCAGTGTCAAGCCAAAATATTGTGACCACACTTACCACATGTTAGTCTAAGAACCATCTCTACCAAACGGGAGAAGTAGGCAGCTACCTCGGAAGTAGAAATTAAGGGAGAGCCAATTTTTGGTTATACACCCAAAAAATTTCGATACAATGGTTTTTCTAGCCGCTATGTTAACGTCAGTGACTTGACGGTAGTGCTTTGGCAATTAATGAAGCCATTTTGGGCTCTGGTTTGACGTCAGCCAGGGCTTAAACTTTGAATAAAACTCATCAGCAAGCATGATCGAAGATATTCAGCATAATAAGGGGTAACCATCGTTCTGCCACTTCCTTGTCAAGCAGGTAAGAGGAGTCAACAGAGGCTAAGAGCACTGTCTTGCCCTTCGGACAAGTATTTGCTCGTGAAAGTTGTAAACTGGAAATATCATCAACGATCAACAGCATGAGTAAACAGAAGGCAATAGTTACCACTGCATTCATGACACAACACATGATACGTTGCATATACATGATGATCCCTCCATTGCCAAAAATATCCGGATTAATCTACCACTCCGATCTGCTTCACGTCTGCTGTGCAGCGAGCTACCTTAATTTAAGTATTAATTGTATTTTTCTTACTTGTCACTTCTTCTTCGGTGTGTTTTTGCTTTTAGGAAGCTTTAATTGTCGAGTGCTATTAATAGTATTCCATAGATTTCATGTTTGTTTTGAATACAGTCCAGAGACAGGTAGTGCTATTTTCATTGTTTTCTACACGAAGTGGTTAGCAATCACAGTTTGGTCAATAATCAGCCGCCTTTAGTGAATTAGCAGTCTAGTTAAAAGTTGATTAAGTCTCTTCAGTAAATTGATTCCTTAGGATGGATAGGATGTGGGACTGCTGTGTACGGACGCAGAGATGGTTCTTAGACTAACATGTGGTAAGTGTGGTAACAATATTTTGGCTTGACACTGCATTTGTTGTTCCATAAATACCATTATCCATGAATTACTTCAAAAAAGGGATGTGTGGCTGCTGTGTACGGACGCAGGAGGAGCTGGCCACTCTTCGCGAACAGCTGAGCGTATTGATGGCCGCGGTCAGCCGTCTTCAGGCTGCTGCCTCGGAGTGTAGCGGCAGTGGGGAGTCTGGTGCGTCGCAAGGTACACCCCAGATGTTACATGCTTAACCCACTGTCCCTGCTGTCGAGACATCTTCGCGGGTACCGGGCGCGGTTCGGCCACCCTCTCCCCAAGGGGAGTGGCGGGTTCAGCGACGTTCGCGGCGCACGAGGCGGAGGGTAACTGTGGAGGCTGGCCGTGTGGCATCGCCCGCTCTGCCTGTGAGTGGACATGTGACTGCTCCTTCAGCAAGGTCCGAGCAGGCACACGGGTGGAGGGGTTTATTAGTTATTGGGAGCACCAACGTTAGGCAGATGATGGAGCCCCTTAGGGAAATAGCGGAAAGGTCGGGGAATAAGGCCAGTGTTCACTCTGTCTGCTTGCCTGGGGGTCTCATCCGAGATGTGGAAGAGGCCCTACCGGCGGCGATAGAGAGCACTGGGTGCACCCAACTGCAAATTGTTGCTCATGTCGGCACCAATGACTCCTGCCGTCTGGGTTCAAAGGTCATCCTCAGTTCGTACAGGCGGTTGGCTGAGTTGGTGAAGGCGGAAAGCCTCGCTCGCAGGGTGGAATTAGAGCTAACTATTTGTAGTATCGTTCCCAGAACCGATTGCGGTCCTCTGGTTTGGAGCCGAGTGGAAGGCTTAAACCAGAGGCTCAGACGATTCTGCGGAGAGCTGGGGTGCAAATTTCTCGACCTCAACTATCGGGTGGAGAAATGTAGGGTCCCTCTGAATAGGTCAGGCGTGCACTACACGCCGGAAGTGGCTACGAGGGTAGCGGAGTACGTGTGGAGTGCACATGGGTTTTTTTTAGGTTAGAGAATTCCCTCCCTACGCCCGACAAGACGCCTCCTGAGACGCGGAAGGCAGGAGTAGGCAAAATTCAACAAGGAATAACAATATTAATGTGCTAATAGTAAACTGCAGGAGCGTCTATAGAAAGGTCCCAGAACTGCTCTCATTAATAAACGGTCACAACGCCCATATAGTACTAGGGACAGAAAGTTGGCTGAAACCACATGTAAACAGTAATGAAATCCTAAACTCAGATTGGAATGTATACCGCAGAGACAGGCTGGACAGTGAAGGGGAGCCGTGTTTATAGCGATAAGAAGTGCAATAGTATCGAAGGAAATTGACGGAGATTTGAATTGTGAAATGATTTGGGTGAAGGTCACGGTTAAAGCAGGCTCAGACATGGTAATTGGATGTCTCTATAGGCCCCCGGGCTCAGCAGCTGTTGTGGCTCAGCACCTGAAGAATAATTTGGAAAATATTTCGAGTAGATTTCCCCACCATGTTATAGTTCTGGGTGGAGATTTTAATTTGCCAGATATAGACTGGGAGACTCAAACGTTCATAACGGGTGGCATGGACAAAGAATCCAGTGAAATATTTTTAAGTGCTTTATCTGAAAACTACCTTGAGCAGTTAAACAGAAAACCGACTCGTGGCGATAACATATTAGACCTTCTGGTGACAAACAGAACCGAACTATTTGAATCAGTTAATGCAGAACAGGGAATCAGCGATCATAAAGCGGTTACTGCATCGATGATTTCAGGCGTAAATAGAAATATTAAAAAAGGTAGGAAGATTTTTCTGTTTAGCAAAAGTGACAAAAAGCAGAATACAGAGTACCTGACGGCTCAACACAAAAGTTTTGTCTCAAGTGCAGACAGTGTTGAGGATCAGTGGACAAAGTTCAAAACCATGGTACAATATGCGTTAGATGAGTATGTGCCAAGCAAGTTCGTAAGAGATGGGAAAGAGCCACCGCGGTACAACAATCGAGTTAGAAAACTGCTGCGGAAGCAAAGGAAACTTCACAGCAAACATGAACATAGCCAAAGCCTTGCAGACAAACAAAAATTACGCGAAGCGAAACGCAGTGTGAGGAGGGCTATGCGAGAGGCTTTCAATGAATTCGAAAGTAAAGTTCTATGTACTGACTTGGCAGAAAATCCTAATAAATTTTGGTCCTATGTCAAAGTGGTAGGTGGATCAAAACAAAATTTCCAGACACTCTGTGTCCAAAATGGTACTGAAACAGAGGATGACAGACTAAAGGCCGAATTACTAAATGTCTTCTTCCAAAGCTGTTTCACAGAGGAATACTGCACTGTGCTTCCTTCTCTAGATTGTCGCACAGTTGACAAAATGGTAGATATCGAAGTAGACGACAGAGGGATAGAGAAACAATTAAAATCGCTCAAAAGAGGAAAGGCCGCTGGTCTTGATGGAATACCAGTTCGATTTTACACAGAGTACACGAAGAAACTTGCCCCCTTCTTGCAGCGGTGTACCGTAGGTCTCTAGAAGAGCGAAGCGTTCCAAAGGATTGGAAAAGGGCACAGGTCATCCCCGTTTTCAAGAAGGGACGTTGAACAGATGTGCAGAACTATAGACCTATATCTCTAACGTCGATCAGTTGTAGACAAAGTATATCTCGCGGAGAGACCATGAGGATAAAATCAGAGAGATTAGAGCCCACACAGAAGCATACCGACAATCCTTCTTTCCACGTACAATACGAGACTGGAATAGAAGCGAGAACCGATAGAGGTACTCAGGGTACCCTCCGCCACACACCGTCAGGTGGCTTGCGGAGTATGGATGTAGATGTAGATGTAGATGTAGGGGAGGCTATCAGGAAGAAGAGCGCAGTGGGCATTTTGGCCCAAATGGTTGATGTCAGCAGTTTTTGTATCAAGATTCCTGATATTAACAAGTATCACCATTCCCAAATTTGGTAATGTAGGCATCAGCATTCCTAGAATCACTGATGGCAGCCTCAACGTTACTAGAATTCCCTCCTCACTTAGAAAACTATTTGTTCTCTCACTATGCATTTGAGTTTTACAGGTGGACTGACCTACTGTGATAAATTGATAACACTGTGACATTTTGTGTTGCACTATGTTTGAACCAGGTTGTTATAATTGAACTGCTGGTGTTCGGAGTACTGAAATGCAGGCTATATAAATCATAGGGCACTGAATCGTAGTAGGTATGCTCACTAATCAATGCGCTCATGGAGTATGTTCAAAAAGTAATAGCTCCACCGTCTGTCACGAGATGGAAGTATGATTCTGTAAAGTCAGTGAGTGAAATATTTCCGGTTTTGATGTCAGTATCCTGTTTATCGCTTGGCGATGCACTTTGATTTCCTTTGTGAAGTGAATGTTGGTGCAAAGAGCAAATAGAGATGACGTTTTGCACAAAAAATGCAATGGCCACTGGGAAGGAAGACGGTACACTGCTGGTAAAGTTTTTTTTTTTTTTTTATCAGAGTGGCAGCAATAGCACCGCTGCATTGTGGGAATATCGCCGATAGAAACAGCTGTGAAGAGGCCCCATGTCGATAATTATGACAAATAATATAATCAAGAAATCTGAAGAAACAGGTGAATTTTTGGCGTGGAAGGGAGAGGGAGGGACCCATCCCCATGGCACACATTGATGTAGGTCCTGTACTTGTAACTCACTCTGCAGCACCTGCCTCAAGTTCTACAGCCAGTGCTCGAGCTGTGTCACGAGAATTGTCTCTGCACCAGTCAACTACTCAGGAGATTTCGCGGCACATTTTACACTGGTACCCCATCAAGATTCAGAATGTGCATCAAATGAAGCACCAAGGTAGGCCACAATGTCGTGACCTTGCCCCTGGTCGTTTGGCTTACTTGGAAATGGATGACTTATGGCCAGGGAAGATTTTTTGGATGGATGAGGCATGTTTTACTCTGCACAGTACTGTGGTTGAACAAGACTGTCGTACACATGGGTGTGCAGGTGCATCCACTGCAGTCAGTTTATGTGACTGTGTGATTTGGTTTCACAAGGTCATTCACTCTCTATTCATGTTTCATCGAGGAGATGACGCCTTGCAACATGTTATAAGGACTTCCTTGTGCAACAAATGATTCCAGATTTGCAAGAAAGGAACTGTGTCCACACTACTATGTTCATTGTTCATGCATGTCACTTTCCAGGTGAAAGATTTGGTTGAAGAAACGTTTATTAATGACCACATCATCTCTACACAATTTCCACATGTGTGCCGGTAGAGACTGACTGTCTTAAATCCATGTGATTTCTGGGTGTGGGGATATCTTAAAGATCATGTCTGTCAGGGATGTATCAGGGATGTTCCCGATACATCCCTGAGGAGATCATATTGGAGACATGTTGTAACTTGTGGCTATATACTAATAGCTATACCAGAACCACCATTATCGTGTGTTTGGACAAACCTCCCCTTTTGCAGCACCTACACAACATTCTCACTGCCTGTGGCGTCATACTCCCACCTGGTGACAAAATATGGGACTACTATTTTTTCAGCACATTCTGTGAGTGCACTAATCAATAAAAATACCTACAATTTTGCAGCGTCCTGCGATGCATACAGCCCACTCTGCAACACTTGGAACACCATCAGTTTAATTCTAAAGAAATAGTATTCTGTGATTGCTGTCGACATACTATACTACCACAAATAATGTTTAACTGGTATTAATTTAAAATGTTTTGTATAGTACATCCCACTCGTATGATAATATGTTACCCCTATAATCAAACATGGGCATTAATGAGGCGAAAGTGTTGCCACAGTTTGTGACATGGTTGAACAAACTGATACTGCCCAGTGTAGGACATAACCATTTTCCATGAGAAGATAATGTTTTATCGACAGTGCAAGTACATTGACAGTTACTAGTTGCAACAGATTGTCACTTTGTAGCACAATTATTAGTGCAGAATGTTCTTGTGGCCTGAATACTGAGCTATTAAAGTAAGTACGATTTTTAAAAGACGCTATAATATTTTTCATGACATGTAAAATTTTTTGAAGGATTTAACCACTTTGACTACTTAAAGTCATAGTGGCATTCCCATTCGTAGGAACTCAACTATTTAGTGCGTTTGTTGCAATAATACATGAAAATTGATTTATTAATCATGTTAAATACACATAGTGTGCCATATATTATTTTAACAAATACACCAACTTCTGCAGGGCCCTCAAAATGGGAAAACAGTGATTTACACTGCTATGATTTTAAACTTTCCACACTGACTTTATTCCAAAACAGAATCGCCACTGTGTAGTATCCCAAGCCCAGATGAGAAAGGAGGAGTGGGAGGAGTATCGTCCCTTTAAAAAACATTGGTTCAATTGACCTGGATGATAGTACCTTGTGTCTGATAAGACTGCAATAGTCAACGAGACAATGTGGGATCAGGTGCTCCCTACAGTGACTCGAAGTGTGGAAGCAGCAACCCTCTCTGCTAGTGTTGAACTGACAGAGAAGAAAAGGTGAGGTATATCTCATAAGTCTTGGTTGACATTCTACCAGGGCAAATGTACTCTGATTTTAAATCTGGTCCCAGTTGGCTGGTACCAATACATAAAAAAAAACATAACTCATGAATTTATAAGGTGGAAGCGTGATATTATTTAGTCAGCGACAATGTCATGATGAAGGAAAACGATTTCGTAGCGAAGACATGTCATGTGTAGGTACCTGGAATACAAGAGGAGATTTTAATACAAAGTAACTGGAGCTTATAGAAAACTTGAAACCAAAAATATAAACACTGCTGTAATAACAGAAACAGAAAAGAAGTAGAGAAACAAAAGATTTGAATAATTACATACTAATTTACCACGGAGTTGAACAAAGTAAATGAACAGTGAGGGAGTAGGCATGCTTGTAGACGAGAAACAGAAGAGAAAGATACATTTTTATGAGTACTTAATTGAAAGGATATTATTCGTGGGATTCAGAGATGGTACGGGACATTTGTGTGTCATAGCAGTATGTAAACCTGAAGATGGAAAATGCAAAGAATCTGTAATCTTTTATGAAGAGTTGCAAAAACAAGTAAATAAATGTAATAAAACTGATCATTTGTTAAAATTAGGAGACTTAAATGCAAGAATTGCAAAGGTACGAACAGCAGAAACAGTAGACACATTTGGTGAAATAACGTTAGTGAAATTTGAAGACATTAAGAGATTTTGCTACATTTATTCAGCTAAAGTTACAAATATCTTCTTCAGAAAGAAAGAAATACACCTGGAATGCAAAAGAATCACACTCAGTAAATGATCAGGTAATAGTTAATAACAAAATAAGCGCTCAAATTCGAGATATTCATGAATTTACAGATAATGAGATTGGCTCTGATCATTTCCTAGTTGCCTTGGAGATTGAAATGTGGGCAGTATGGTAGAAACAAACAAATTTAAAGAAAATCCAATTCCAAAACCTGAAATATCAAATACATCATCTGGAGTAAGAAAGTTTAGGGAACTTATATGAACGAGCCTCTAGTAGGAACTGAAAACGGTTGAAACTAAAGACAATATTGATGAACAATCTGAAAGATTGAAAACAAAATTAAGTTGAAAACAGGTGATGAGGTACTAGGAAAAAGTAAATTATCAAACCAGAAAAGGGGTCTGAAAACATGGAATAGAGAAATGCAAAGAGAGCAAAATGTTCATAATGCATGTTTATGAACATGAACAAATGAAGTTTGCGAAATACATAAACAAATAAGAAATAAAAGTAATACTTTAATAAAAGGTTACCACCCTTGGAAAAATTCACTGCTAACGTTGAACACGACATTCACAGAGGACAGAATACAGCATTTAAATTTATGAAGCTTATGAGTAAAATGGAGAAAGATACTGCAAACATTAATGATAAAAGTATTTATGGTACGATGGAGGCAGTGAAGAAACTTGTGATACAGAAATTGATAATAACTTTGTAGACCGAACAGACATCACAGAATTACAAGCACCCTTAAATGTAATTATATATAAAAGCTACTGGCTTCGATGGCACTAATACCGCATTAATCAAACATGAAGGAACCGTTTTAGAATTTTAGTTCCTCCAGTTTTTATGTATGTGTTGGAAGAAATGTTCTGCACCTGAAGAACGGAACACAGCTAAAGTAATTTCTGTATACAGAAAAAAGATAATAGGAAAAACACAGGAAATTCTAGAGGAATAAGGTTACTAAAATAGGATATAAAATTTATGGGAAAATTCTTGATCAAAGACTACTAATTATTGCTGATACAGTAATCTCAGAAGAACAATCAGGCTTCAGAAAGAAACATTTGTGTAATGATAAGACAAAGTACTGAAAAACGGCGCGAATATGGCTTTGAAATGCATTTAGCATTTACTGATTTTGAGGAAACCATTTATAAGGTAAAAATGAAAAAACTGTAAATGAAAGGTTTTCCTGAACGCCTTATTGATACTATAAAGAGCCCATATATAAGTACAAAAATAGTTATAACTTCAGGTTCCAAAATATCACATGAAATTTTAATTAATGTAGGTGTACCACAAGTGTGCAGTCTATCACCCACTTCATTTAAATTATATGTTGATGACTTACCTATAAAGTGGAGATATAGAACACACTTAAGCGTTAAAATAGGACCTACCATGCCATTAAGTACTGTGTTATATACTGATGACCAGATAATTTACAAAGTGTGGTATACACACTGAACCAAAACGTAGTATATTACAACCTCATCTGCAACCATATCTGCAAATTAGACAAAGGAAAGTATACTGTCAGATCAAAAATAATAATTAATGAGAAAATTTTAGAACAAGTACTGTGGATAAAATAAGGACATCAACAATAAGTTCAGATTTTAAAGTGTTTTCAATTAATGACAAGATAGGAGAGAACAGAATGAAATTGGAGGATCACATTAACAAAATGACAGAAAACAGATTTTGCAGTGAACACATGCTGTGTCGTTGGGCGATCAATCTGTTTTTAAAATAATTGAAAAGCCACGATCGCTTTAATATCGTTTACCTGATGACCAGTTTCAGCACTCTGAAGGATCTGTGAAGGTATAACATAACAGGTTTGAGGGAGGGCTTACATGAGTTAACTATATACATTTTAGTTATTACAGAACCATATACCTGAAACGTGGATTAACATTTATAAAACCATATGGACATCATGGCACATGAGGCAGACCATCTGATAAAAATCATTGTCACAACCAATAAAAAATAGTAAAAAACTGCTCTCATGGTCGTTCTTTCCATAAAATGTAAAACTGAAGTCACCAGATGAAACTACCACTGCTCGACTAACACCGGTCTGCATCATTACTGTCCTATTCCGCCCAGGCTTACCTGCTGTGATTCTAGCGGTTCACAACTGGCAACCAGATAGCGCTGTCCAAGCACCGCACACACAGTCTCACGGAATAACCACTCATTACTACTAAAACACAACTTTACTATAACTGCTTGCCACATGCCCATGCAAAGCCCACATTTGCGCATACACTTCCTGTACATACTATAATCATTATAAAGTCCGTCAATTACAAAGTAAAATCATCTGAAGCACAAATATTATCCATTAGCGCCTTACAAAACTACATATTATAATTTACCTGTATTCATATAAGGACGTCAGGAATATGCACACAGAAAGCTGTTCATAACACGACTTACGTACAATGTGACGAGCGATTAAAACCCGTATGCTGGGATTTACCTGTCTACGCACTATGGTCTTTGGTATTGTTAGCGCTAAAAAAGAACGTATTAACTTACTATAAAGTCTCTCACCATCTACACATTCGTTATGAGCAAGGTACGAATCAACTACGTATACCTGCATAGGCACATGGAGTCAGGGAACGCTAGGTCAGAAGCAAACCGAGGGGCACAAGAACAGGGGGGGGGGGGGGGGGGGGATGAGATGCGGACCAAGATGTACAGTGACTGCACGTACGCTCCCATCGGTATGGCATTCGTTTCGTCCATGGGCCTCACCGAATGGGGAATAATGAAAAACATCGTTTCAGGTAAGTGTCTGTAATAATTATAATGTATATAGTTAACTGAAGTAAGCCCTCCCTCAAACCTGTTACAGGTATGATATACCTTCACACATCCGATGATGGCACCTTCAGAGTGCTGATGCCAGTCACCTAGTAAACGATACTGAAGCTACCTTGGCTTTTCAATAATTTGAGAAAACAGATTGCCAAAAATATCATAAATTATCGGCCAGCTGGAAAGAGAGAACTAGGTAGACCTTTTAAGAGATGGATGGATGGATGATAAAGACCAGAACAGCTAATCTTTGGAAAAAGAAGATGATCACGACTATAAAATCTTCGAACAATGTACTATTTTTGTACTGCTTAGGCAGCTGAGTTTGTACAAGATATAAACTGTGGCATGAAAATAAAAGTACAAGTTAAACAATATGTACATAAAACAGTAATCTTCGAAATTGTAAACAGCTTATTCTTAGGTCTCAAACATTCTGGTCAAACTGAAACAGTTGTGCATATTTATTGTGTGATGGAGGTAAACAGCATATAGCGCATAACAACAATATAGCTCATATTATTGTTCAAAGTGACCACAACCAGTCTCAATACATGTGTGGTAATGGTGCATGATGTTCAGCCACACATCCTGAACATCACTGTAGTATGTTGCACCAGGAGGCAGCAGGCAGCAGGCAGCAGGCAGCTTGAACCCGAGCAAGCATATTTTCATCCATTTCTCCCATTGTTTTGATGTAACCCCAGAGGAAAACTTCCAGATGTGTGAGATCCCCCAATCACACTGCCAGTGGAACAGGATCTCTCCTTCCAATCCAGTGATGAGGATATATGTTGTTCAGGCTCTTGCACACATTAGCGTCGAAGTGGGCTAGTGCACCACTGTGTTGAAACCACCTTCCTTTGTGGAAAAAAACGGCCAGTCTCCAAGAACTGTAGCAGCACTTTTCACAGGAACACCGGGTAACGTAAATCTAACAGGAAGACACAAATAAGATGATATTAGGTGAGTTTTGACTTTGCCCATCCATACTTTTACAGAAAATCGTTGCTGGTGGCCGTCGATGTAGGTGGCGTGGGGATTGTCCTCACTCCAGACAGCTGTAGCTGCTGATCAAAACACCATCACAGGAGAGTGAGGCCTGACCTGTCAACAATACAGACTTTACATAGTGCAACGTTACAGCACTGCATCGGACAATCCATCAACAGAAGTGAACGTGGATCCCAAAAACGTTTGGTCTCAGCGCTATCAAACATTCTTTATGATACCTATTCCATCAGTACTCTCCACTTCCCTGTGTCAATAGAATCAGTTATGGATCCACTAACACTTGTTTCAAAAGACCCAAAAGGTTTACGGTAGCCTGTATACAGAGTGCGAAGAACGGCAGGAGGGGTTTATGTTTGAATGTGGCCATAGGTTTGCATAAAACTACTGTTCACAAAATTTGGTATCGTTTGTGCTGTCTGGTACTTTTTTTTTAACGATCGCAACACAAAAAAAACCACGGGCATGAGGTCAAGAGAGGGTGAAGCCAACAATGTCACCGAGTCCTATCTATCGCTAGGGTATGTGTCTTTCAGTGTCCGTCTTCGTGCTTAAGTACGATGTATGGGACAACTAAGATGCTGAAACCACCTATTCTGGCGTGGGACTAGGGGATACAGCTTCAACAGCTGACACGTCTCCAGCACCGAGGTCACTAAGGCGTGCCTTTCAGGTGATCCTCGACAGGAAAGGTGACGCTGCTGACTTTGATCCATGCGTCGGATGTAGAAGCTAAGCTCAGCGACTTGTGTAATACCATTAGAAATTTGTAGGCAGTGTGTGCCTATAAGGAGTTTCACCCTCTCCCTTCTTCTAGCATCTTACGACACCCCACTGTACATACGCTCATTACAACCTACCCTCAGCAGAATCACTTAAGATATTTCATCCACTGAGTGACGGGGGAAAGAAAACCCTTTCACATTAGGCAGCTGATTCTAGCCCCTATGGTCTGTCAGCCAACAAACCTTAACAACTTCTATATACCTTTTTCAAACAGATGTTGGCTTAATGGCTGTATGTGAACACCAACCGTACAAACATCTCCGAGAAAGATTTCATTTCTGGCGTATAAGCGCCTTCATTGCAATAGCCATGGTGGCTGCTTTTTTATAACAGCTGTAAAAAAATGTAATAAGAAGAAGATGAGCGCCGACCAGTCAGTATCAGCAGGCAGTGTTAAACAGTGGATGCAGCTGTAATGTGCTAACGTTTATGTATCACAAATTGCAATGGAGCAACATCTCTAAATCAGCTCTTCAAACGTTCTCCAGAACGTCTTGACAAAAAGAAGTGTGCTCAAAGTCTGTCCCGCACACCTCGACGTCAAAATAAAAACAACGGCACGTGGACGATTGGCGCGGCTTGGTTGAAATGCAGTGTTTTGAGCTATATGGCTCCAGCACCACCCCTTCTTATTTACAATTTGAAAAACAGTTCATTGATATAGGAAAGTACTTTTCAACGTACAACCTTGTTTGGTATTGCTATAACGTTTACAGTTAACTAAAACACTAATATCTGGAGGTGATGTCCAAAGCTTGATGAATATCCGAAAACAGCGCCACTTTTTCGAACCTCCAAGAGCTGCTGATAAAATAAATCTTTTATTTTTGGTAGGGAACCGGTATTTTCTTGAAAATTCCTGGAAGAAACTATGTGCCCCACCGAGACTCGAACTCGGAGCTTTTACTTTTCGGGGGCAAGTGCTCCGTTCCCGGATGTAGCGCCACTGCACAAGAGTGCGTTTGCGAATTTTTTCCGGTAGTATAGTAACAAATAATAAAATAGGTAAATTTGTCGCCTCCACTTTAACCCTAAAAACAAAAATAACTGCATCAGATCAGCTGCTCATTGCAAAAATATTTGAACTGCACTACGCGTCGTAGAAAGCACTCCAAACGAAGTTGGAAAAGTGTTGCCCGTATTTCGGTTCAAATGGTTCAAATGGCTCTGAGCACTATGGGACTCAACTGCTGTGGTTATCAGTCCCCTAGAACTTAGAACTACTTAAACCTAACTAACCTAAGAACATCACACACATCCATGCCCGAGGCAAGATTCGAACCTGCGACCGCAGCAGTCGCACGGTTTCGGACTACGCGCCTAGAACCGCGAGACCACCGAAGCCGGCCCGTGTTTCGGATTACGGAGAATGGCGTAATGTCGTTCGCTCGCTCGAGAATAATCTTATCGTCAGTGGCAGGAAAATATCGAACTGCAAGGCCGCGGACCAGTTCACAGAGATGAGTCTTGGTTTTCTGATAATAAACGTCATTGTGGAGCAACATCATTTACGTTGTTATTTGGTCAGGAGCAGCACGCATGAAGAATGTCGGAATTCACCAAGTTAGATACCCAACCATGACCTCGTGAATCGTGCTTCGGTAGCTCAGTTGATAAAGCACATGCCTGCGAAAGGCAATGATACCGAGTTCGAGTCCCGTTCAGGCATACAGTTTTAATCTTCCAGGACGTTTCATATCAGACAGATTTCGATGAAGAGTGAAAATTTCATTCCGGTATTTTCTCAATTACTGAGTAATATACTACTCCACACTGGACTCGCATTCGGGAGGACGACGGTTCAATCCCGCGTCCGGCCATCCTGATTTAGGTTTTCCGTGATTTCCCTAAATCGCTCCAGGCAAATGCCGGGATGGTTCCTTTGAAAGGGCACGGCCGACTTCCTTCCCCATCCTTCCCTAATCCGATGAGACCGATGACCTCGCAGTTTGGTCTCTTCCCCCAAACAACTCAACTCAATATACTACTCGGCCACGATAATAGTGCACTTGGCTGGCTGGCTGGTTGATTTGGGCCGGCCGCTGTGGCCGAGCGGTTGTAGGCGCTCCAGTCCGGAACCACGCTGCTGGTACGGTCGCACGTTCGAATCCTGTCTCGGGCACTGATGTGTGTGATGTCGTTAGGTTAGTTAGGTTTTAGTAGTTCTAAGCCTAGGGGACTGATGACCTGAGATGCTAAGTCCCATAATGCTCAGAGCGATTTGGTTGATGTGTGGGAGGGGACGAAACAGCGAGGTCATCGGCCCCATCGGGTTAGAGAAGGACGGGGAAGGAAGATGGCCGTGCCCTTTCAAACGTAGCACTCCGGCATTTATCTGGATCGATTTACGGAAATCACAGAAAACCTAAATCAGGATGACCGGACGCGGGCTTGAACAGTCGCCCTCTCAAATGCGAGTCCAGTGTACTAACCACTACGCCACCTCGCTCCGTCTGCACTTGGCCTCCCGTGTGGTGACGTTGCAGTAATCTAGTTCACTGGTGACTAAGCAAAATATTCACACTGGGAGTGCTACATACTGTCAAGTGGGTCAGCCCGTTCTCGTGAAATATCAAGAAAAAATCTCACGAGAAGCCGATCGAAGTGCCGACATTCCCAGGTGCAATAATATTGTGGTCGGCTAAAACTTCACGATTCGTCACAAACAGGAAGACACTGATAATCTACATGCTACAGCAACAGCTGGCGCACACTCTTTTTGCCATTGGGTCAATAGTTCCTCAACGTCATAAGCGTTTTGCCGAGTACCTTGGTATTTGTATTTCCCAATTTGCCTACCATAAGAGATGTTGTATTATTGTATCTGAGGAGAATTCGAAAGAGTATTAAAATGATATCGTTCCATTTAAGAACCAGAAAAGTACAGTCGGCAGTCTTGAAATTGTAAGTAAAATTCTGTCTAGTGAAATGTTTCATAACATGAAGAAAGCAAACTGAAGAAGATAAGTATCAAAATGTCATCTGTTGCATAACGTCCTTGGTGGTTATCCGGGTGCATGTGCGCAGCAGCAGATGTCTGTACACAGGTCACGCAATTCCCGTAAATTACGGGTCGATGGTTCGTGGGCACTGAGGTGGCCCCAGGTTACGTCCCAAATGTATTTCATCAGATTAACGCCAGACGAATTTAGTGGTCACGACATCAAGCCATTGTAGCACTATTATGGCATTCTGAGTCGCAGAGTGGGAGGGTGCAGTGGTGAGCACACTGGACTACCATTCGGGAGAACGATGGTTCAAATCCGCGTCGTGCCATCCAGATTTATGTTTCCCATGATTTTCCCAAATCTCTCCAGGCACATGTCAGGATGGTTCCTTCGAAGCGACACAGCCGATTTCGTTCCCCATGCTTGAAACATTCCGAGCTAGTGTTGTTGTTGTGTCCTTCAGTGCAGAGACTGATATGATGCAGCTCTCCATGCGAGCTTCTTCATCTCCCAGAAAGTACTGCAACCTACATCCTTCTGAATCTGCATAGTGTATTCATCTCTTGGTCTCCCTCTACGATGTTTAACCTCCACGCTGCCCTCCAATACTAAATTGGTGATCCCTTGATACCGCAGAACATGTCCTACCAATCGATCGCTTCTTCTAGTGAAGTTGTGCCACAAATTTCTCTTCTCCCCAATTCTATTCAATACCTCCACATTAGTTATGTGATGTACCCAGCTAATCTTCAGCATGCTTCTGTTGCACCACATTTCGAAAGCTTCTATTCTTTTCTCGTCTAAACTGTTTATCGTCTATGTTTCACTTGCATACAGGGCTACACTCCATACAAATACTTTCAGAAACGACTTCCTGACACTTAAATCTATACTCGGTGTTAACAAATTTCTCTTCATTAGAAACGCTTTCCTTGCCATTGCCAGACTACATTTTATGTCCTCTCCACCTTGACCATCATCAGTTATTTTGCTCCCCAAACAGCAAAACTCCTTTACTACTTTAAGTGTCTCGTTTCCCAATCGAATTCCCTCAGCATCACCCGACTTAATTCGACTACATTCCATTATCCTCGTTCTGCTTTTGTTGCTGTTCATCTTACACCCTCCTTTCAAGACGCTGTCCATTCCGTTCAACTTGTCTTCCAAGTCCCTTGCTGTCTCTGACAGAATTACAATGTCATCAGTGAACCTCATAATTTTTATTTCTTCTCCATAGGTTTTAAAACCTACTCCGAACTTTTCTTTTATTACCTTTACTGATTATTTAATATACAGATTGAAAAACGAATGGGGATAGGCTACAACCCTGTCTAACTCCCTTCCCAACCACTGCTTCCCTTTCATACCCCTCTTATAACTGCCATCTGCTCTCTGCACAAATTGTAAATAGCCTTTCGCTCCCTGTATTTTACCCCTGCCACCTTCAGAATTTGAAAGAGAGTATTCCAGTCAACATTGTCAAAAGCTTTCTCTAAGTCTAAAATGCTAGAAACTTAGGTTTGCCTTTCCTTAACCTGTCTTCTAAGTTAAGTCGTAGGGTCAGTATTGCCTCAGGTGATCCAACATTTCTACGGAATCCAAACTAATCTTCCCCGAGGTCGGCTTCTACCAGTTTTTCCATTCGTCTGTAAAGAATTTGTGTTAGTATTCTGCAGCCTTGACTTATGAAACAGATATTTCGGTAATTTTCAAATTTGTCAACACGTGCTTTTTTTGGGATTGGAATTATTATATTCTTCCTGACTTCTGAGGGTATTTGGGCTGTCTCATACATCTTGTTCACCAGATGGTACAGTTTTGTCAGGGCTGGCTCTTCCAAGGCTATCAGTAGTTATAATGGAATGTTGTCTACTCCCACGGCCTTGTACTCCATGAGCTAGTACTGCATCTCTAATGACCACGATGTCGGGAGTACGTTAAACCATAATATTCCTCCTGCGACGTCATCTAACGGTTGCTGCTACGTGGTTGCTTTTCTAATCAGCGTCCCATACAAACCAACCAGCTGTGTTTTTGCCTGTGGTTTCTCATACTTAATTTAATCGGTCTATGCACGGTTCTTGTTAAAAAGAATAGCTCGATGTAATCGTAGGGTCGACCCATTCGCATGTGCTTTCATGCCCTACACTTAATTCGCTTCAGATAATAACCTATAGGTATGATCCTGCAGTTAAAAAGTCTATTCATAGGCTAGAATGCCGGGTTATTGAAATAATCAGAAATAAAAAATAAAAGTTGAATGAATAATATAATAACAATGGTTCTGTTGTAACTTCTATAACTGATGTAGACGATTGGTAATTATGTTGAATAATGTTTATTCAAGAAAAGATCTCTCCAACAAACAGGAAGTGATCTTACGATACTCAGTTAAATTACAGATAGAATACACCCTTATCAAATATAGTAAAGTTACACTGAGACCGTTACGAGAGTGGTAGCAATCTCCCCATACTAAATTGTAATCAAAGATATGTGAAAACTGAGTCCAATTTATAATCACTACACACAAGATATTCGACAGCTCAAAACAGTTCGGAGTTCAACACGATGATTTACAAATTGCCGCAGGCGATACAAAGAATAGTAAGTCACAATCTGTCAGTCATCAGTTCTGTAATATAAGCGGAAAAAGTTATAGTTTTACTGTTGAGCACAGCCCCTTCAGAAGTTAAAGTGTGGCAGCGCCCGTTCACTGCCCAGACTCAAACACCTCCACTCATTACCACAGGAAGGTCTGCCTCCTTCCTCAACTCGCGTAAAATTGTCCAGAAATGCTCCCTTGAGTTCTTTACTCGAAAAGACGTCCCTCACCACTTTACTCCTCTAGTGTTGCAAAACCTCTCTTCCTTTCCATTGGCTGAAGACCATTCCCACCAAAAATACATCTCTCTTAAGTTCTAGAGATATCATTCGGCTCAACTTGACTGCTCCAGAGTGAACTAATACACTACAACAGTACTTAAATAAAGAAATGTTATAAGCATTAAGTCACACTCAGCACTTTAACAATAAATACAAACAAACGTTTGTCCATAAATAAGTAAGCCAGTATTCTTCCTCAAGTGCGCTCATAATAAATGATAACGGAATGTCGTTAAATAATGTTTAAATGGTTGTTTAGGCCCGCTTGTCAGAAATGGCTTGTAACGCCGGAAATGCATATCCTCCTATTTCCATCTATTGTACTATAAATTTTTTCCTTATTTTGTTACCTGAAGATATGACATTTTGGTGTCTTTATATATCATAATTGTTTTACAATTTGTATATATTTATGTTGATGTATAATTGGTTTGTTTTGTAAATATTATTTATATTTTTACACTGGGTCATGCCTAGGGAAGACTATGCTGTCGAACGATTACATCGATAGGCCGCGTGGAGAACCAAAGTGTTTAGGATCTTGGGCAGTGTTAACTCTGCCGCGTGGAGCGCGGCCAGAGCAGAGTCTGTTTGGAGTAGGGTGGTGGAGCAGATGTGCTAAGTTACGCTCCCGCGAGTTCCCGCGCTTTGGGGGTTTGGCAGCACGTAATTGCGCTCGACTTGCTATGAGAGTTTCTGGCACGGTGTCACACATCAAGTGCCCGTTTCGCCTGGTGACTGTGTCGAGAAGAAAGCACGCCAACATCCAGCGTCTGCAACAGTGACGGCCGACAATAAATGATTGTCGCTACCACCTGGATAGACGACTTCAAACCTTCAATCAACCAACAAGGAAGACTGGTAGCACGTAAAGTTTTAGAACTGTATGGCAGACCTCAGAAATGAAAACTGTTCCATTTGCATCACTGAAATACAGCAACTTAGCATGAACCTTTGTTGCTCGTTGTCCCAATTCCATTACCAAGCAAGGTCCCTTCCTTTCCCGAAATGAAGCCGAGTGTCGTTGAAATTCAAACGTCTGCATTAAAGTAATATCATTCCATTTCATTGCTTTAATTACAAAGTTCACTTAAAGTAATCATAGCTGGCTACAATAAACAAACAGAACTACACTCCTGGAAATTGAAATAAGAACACCGTGAATTCATTGTCCCAGGAAGGGGAAACTTTATTGACACATTCCTGGGGTCAGATACATCACATGATCACACTGACAGAACCACAGGCACATAGACACAGGCAACAGAGCATGCAAAATGTCGGCACTAGTACAGTGTATATCCAACTTTCGCAACAATGCAGGCTGCTATTCTCCCATGGAGACGATCGTAGAGATGCTGGATGTAGTCCTGTGGAACGGCTTGCCATGCCATTTCCACCTGGCGCCTCAGTTGGACCAGCGTTCGTGCTGGACGTGCAGACCGCATGAGACGACGCTTCATCCACTCCCAAACATGCTCAATGGGGGACAGATCCAGAGATCTTGCTGTCCAGGGTAGTTGACTTACATCTTCTAGAGCACGTTGGGTGGCACGGGATACATGCGGACGTGCATTGTGATGTTGGAACAACAAGTTCGCTTGCCGGTCTAGGAATGGTAGAACGATGGGTTAGATGACGGTTTGGATGTACCGTGCACTATTCAGTGTCCCCTCGACGATCACCAGAGGTGTACGGCCAGTGTAGGAGGTCGCTCCCCACACCATGATGCCGGGTGTTGGCCCTGTGTGCCTCGGTCGTATGCAGTCCTGATTGTGGCGCTCACCTGCACGGCGCCAAACATGCATACGACCATCATTGGCACCAAGGCAGAAGCGACTCTCATCGTTGAAGACGACACGTCTCCATTCGTCCCTCCATTCACGCCTGTCACGACACCACTGGAGGCGGGCTGTACGATGTTGGGGCGTGAGCGGAAGACGGCCTAACGGTGTGCGGGACCGTAGCCCAGCTTCATGGAGACGGTTGCGAATGGTCCTCGCCGATACCCCAGGAGCAACAGTGTCCCTAATTTGCTGGGAAGTGGCGGTGCGGTCCCCTACGGCACTGCGTAGGATCCTACGGTCTTGGCGTGCATCCGTGCGTCGCTGCGGTCCGGTCCCAGGTCGACGGGCACGTGCACCTTCCGCCGACCACTGGCGACAACATCGATGTACTGTGGAGACCTCACGCCCCACGTGTTGAGCAATTCGGCGGTACGTCCACCCGGCCTCCCGCATGCCCACTATACGCCCTCGCTCAAAGTCCGTCAACTGCACATACGGTTCACGTCCACGCTGTCGCGGCATGCTACCAGTGTTAAAGACTGCGATGGAGCTCCGTATGCCACGGCAAACTGGCTGACACTGACGGCGGCGGTGCACCAATGCTGCGCAGCTAGCGCCATTCGACGGCCAACACCGCGGTTCCTGGTGTGTCCGCTGTGCCGTGCATGTGATCATTGCTTGTACAGCCCTCTCGCAGTGTCCGGAGCAAGTATGGTGGGTCTGACACACCGGTGCCAATGTGTTCTTTTTTCCATTTCCAGGAGTGTATATTTAGATTACACAAGCACAAATTAAGAGTGCGAGTTTTGTTACCAGATATTGGCTTACCTGTGACTGCAGCTCAGCTTGGTACCTACTAAATTTTACTATTGTTAATTGTTCAAAATCATTTAAATCAATTTCAAAGTTAAATCTCTTGTTTCTAAATTGCGTAGATTCAAGTTGCTTTTGAGATGATTGTTGAGGTAGCCCAAGACTAACCTTATTTTATTCAATTTCGTAGCGCTTCAGAAGCAAAGTTCACTATTAATTTCAGTTACTAAATTAACTTTCAATTTTCTGGTTTTATTAATTCTTTTGCTAAATTAAGTCAGAGTGTAGCGAAATTTATTACTTCTGACAAACATTCAGTTTTCACACAACACGTGTCAACCTTCAGTTGCCACTCTTTTAGTGCTAATTATATGTGCATTAATCTTTCTTTTTCAGTTATTATAGTAGTTGTCCATAGGACTGGCGACCGTAATTTTCTCCAAATCTCAAACATCTAATTAACGCCAGTTAATTGTTAACGTAACGACCGCACATTTACTTTCTTTATTAACTTGACGCTTTTTCAAAATTAATTTCCATCAGTTTCATACGCATTTCTCCTTTCATTTAGATGTAACCCTTCCTCCCTCTTTACCGACAGATTAACTTCGGTGACTATTGCTTTTCCCAAATTCCATTAGGTACACGTGGTTTAATTTTTCACTGTCATTAAGGTCGATACGTAAGGGGAAGTTACAGTCTTATAGTGCTCTTTTACAAATCAGGTGTCAGCTAACACATTCGACTGACCACTTCTTAAATTATCACGATTTTTGTTCTATCACTTCTAATTAATATTTAAATAAAGTTACTGGCAAAATAGTGAACTGTTCATTAAATAAATACAAAAGTATGACAAAGTGTGAGGTAGTCATGCTGTATTCCTTTGCTGTGTAACTGTGGAGGATACAATGTTCTGACAAACATTTGCGTAATGAAAATATACGAAAAATGTAATAAGTCAAAAAGTAAAATAGATACAGGAGCTATCAGAGATCACTGCTATAGTGCAATGCTATCATTTGAAATATCGTATGTAGAAATCACAAGGAGCACTTAAATGTTATTTCATAAATTCTTCGTGAAAATGTTTATTCGCTGTGAAATATTAACTTGTGTAGTTTTAAGGACGTTGGAATATTCTTGTGTCACTGTATCCGCCTCATTTTTCAGAGGTTGCAGGTGCATTCAGATTTAATACTTGGAAGTGAGTTATTGTATGTTCTTGAAGAGCTCTAAGAAGCCATCTCTCACTTTGTGTGACACGTCACCATTTCTTGGAGCATTGTCTGTCCTAAGAGCTGAAATTCCCCCTACTGGGATTTACCCGTTTCCGGCCATCGCTTCTTGTCTCCACACTTGAGCTCACATGAAATGTCTGCCTGAGATCCTCGTACCGCCGACTAGCACCCAGCCAAGCAAGCAAATTCAGCTCCCCTCAGTACCAGCTCTAACTGGACGTGCTGGTAATATTACAATTGCTGCATTCTTTTCGTCCTTGTTAATAGAACAATTACTCTGCTAGGAGGTGCAGTCGCCATTAGGGAAGACATCAAATGTGAACCGATCCAGGTAGCCCTCGATAACTTTGACGTAGCCCACAGATGCTACAGCGCCTTGTCTTATTACAACGGATCGCATGGTACCCAAGGTGTGTGTGTCTTATAGGATAAAACAGACCACACATACCCGCATCCATGGGGCAGTGCATGTTTTGAGGATCCGTTTGCTTGCTTGATGATGTATGTGGACACGACCATTTGACGTGAAACAACCGCTGTACAATTTCAAGAGGTATATAGGCGAGAGAGTGGGCCAAAGTCTACCGCAGTTCACTACTACCAACACCACATCGTCATAATGTGCCTGTGCTTAACAGACAGCGGATTGCACAATAACTTAAGAGTTAAATGAAAACAACTTTACCAGACACAATCAGTGTGTGCTTCAGTATATTAATATAAGAGTTGTGAAGTCTCAGAATGATCAGATGAATATGTTAAGCAAAATACAAAATCTTAAGAAAAAATAAATGGCGCTGAATAATAAAGCTAGAGAGCTATGAATATGTATCACACAATTAAAAGTTACATGTTTCAAGTTGATCAGAGAAATATTTCGGTTGAAACCAACGTTTCTGCGCAAATCTGAAGCGGCTAAATAATAGCCTGAAAATTCGTATGTAGCCTCAGATTCATATGGAAAAATTAGATATGTGTCACCTGTGAGTTACCTCTTGTCGGTTTCAGGTTATTTAGTAAAGACTAAATTTGAAACGGAAACGTCATTATTCATGGCGGATTAAGTATCATTTCTGTTTACAATAGAAAATTTTAATTACAGACGTCGATTACATTCATGAAATAATACAGCTGTACCGAGTTTCAAGAGTGTATTCTAAATAACAGTGGTTACAAGGAATCTTAACGAGGCAGTTGAGAAGTCGTGTTCTACTTTCGGTTTCGTTCTAAAAACTCTAGTTGGCAAAGTTTAAATACAGTCTAGCTAAAAAAAAAGTTTCAGTAAGTAAAGAAAACTTTACTCTCTTTACATAAAAAGTGGTTAGATTGTAATCTGCTAAGCGACAGAGCTAATAACTAATGCGTGTCCGAGGATGTGGCCACATAGATACTGCTCCGTTAGCCTATGGCGGTTGATAGCGGATGTTCCGCTTGACGGTCCACTGAGCCTCGATATAAATATAGCCAGAGAGGCTGTGGTAGGCCATAGTACGCAAGTAGATGTCATCATTCAAACGCCCAGGTCGGTTCTGTGTCGGACGACGTCAGAGCTAGACAGACTTAAAAGTATTTTTGGTGAAAGTAGGAAGTGAAGTCGTGAGGACTGTTCAGCAACCTCAATCGTTAGATTTCATGGAAGTAACTGTTTGTGTGCCGCCCGTAATGTCGACAAAACCGCGTGGTAAGTGGCATGTTCATTTTCCAGCTCTAAGGCGAGAAATTAACTTTCGGTGATTAGGAGTTGGGGCGAGCGACCGACCATTTTACTTGGAGCTTCCCGTAGAGATCGTCTCTGAACTATTTATAGTGTGGCTTCTGATAGGGATATTAGTTACAATACCTACATATTGAAGCGTTGCTTTTTTGGGGGGGGGGGGGGGCAAAAGAAAAATAATTGTTATTTTTTTTAAGTCGAAAAAGTGAATATTTTGGTGGGTCACTTGGCAACAGAATCAGGGATTGATTACTCTATTATAATAACATTCGTTGAGCATTAAATACCTAAATAAAAGCAGCATACTGATTTATTTGAGATCGTTCGGAAGAAACATTATCATTTCTATGCATTTTTATAGTCGCCATGTAGTCATACCCGGATCAACACTAAGGGACCAGAAGATTTATAGACTTTAAAAGAAATGCAACACCACACTTAAAAAAAAGAGTTGATTCAGAAATAATAGGAAAACGATGTGGTTAAATACTTTATACATAAGAGTCAAAATGTCCTCTTGATGCTGTCTGTTCGTAATCAATTACAAGAAATTACATGTTTTCTGATTGAAAAAATAACCGTTAACATATTTACTGAATATTTTCACATAAAATATAAAATACCGATGCGGAACGGAGCAAGTCCGTGTCCTCCTTTCATGGAATACAAACAGTAAAAAGTGAGGCGCCAAATGCCTCATTTCTCTTGAAACAACACAATTCTTTTTTTTTTATCATTAATCGATACTTGTACGTAGAGATTTATAGGCACCGCGCAAGAGCGGCAAGGATAAAGAATAATAGATTCTGTCGCTGCTATGCGATGATTCATTTCTTTTACTTTACAATTGTTCGGTAACTTCAGGCCATCAGGCGTTTACTATTGAGCGTATATAAATTTTTGTGAGGCGAAAATTACTAATATTACAATATTTTGTGAGTGTGAACTTTTACAGAATATATCAATCAGTTAAAGCTTTTATTCATAATCGTAATTGTTGACCGTGGTGAGTAAATAGGAAGTAGGAGGATTTTTTTCCAAAGAGCACTAAGAGTAATGTGGATTTGCAGACTGAAAATAATGGTCTGTATGTTTTCCTTCGCTTTCTGGCTGACCGCAAAAATTGTTTCAGGATCTTGTAGCCGGCGAAGGTACGTGGAAAACACATACAGACAATTTAAGATTCTTTTCATAACAACATAACGGAGTAATATCCATTTGATAATTACCTGCCGCTCCACACATTGACTTGATATATTAACAAATGTTATTAATGCCACCTGGAAAAAGGTTACCATTGGTCCACCACCAAGTCTTGGCGATCGCATGATCATCCGATGACTGACGATGCCGATGGATCAACATGGTAACATTTAAGGTTCATCTGCTAGGAGATCCCATAACAAAACACGCTGAAATGGTGTGCTGCAAAAGTCTTGAGTCTGCACCAGAATTTTAGTTTTTCATCAGATGTGCGACAGATCACAGCCTATCTTGCTTTATAGTGCGCGCTATTCTCCGACTTCGATGATCTGTGATGAAATGGGAAACTCAACACCTTGTGGCCCACGTGTGGTTTCACCCTTTCCAACAACTTTCCAATGTCGTTGGATATCTCCTACTATCGTGTCAGACTTCCTATTTCCTGGCGTAGTTCAGCAGCTTGACCTGGCATGGACTCAGCAATCCGTTGGATGTCCCCTGCAGAAATACTGAGCCATACTGGCTCAACGGGGATCCATAATTGCGAAAGTGTTGCAGGTGAACGATTTTGTGTACACTAAACTCTCAATTATGTCCCATAAGCGTCTCATGGGAGTCATGTCGGGCGATATGGGTGGGCAAATCATACTCTCGAATTGTTCAGAACGTTCTTCAAAGTAATGGTGAACCGTTGTGGCCCAGCGAACTGATACACTATCTACCATTAATATTCCATTGCTGTCCATGGCACGTGAGGTCCATGAATGGCTGCAGATGGTCTACAAGCAGTGAAAATAACCATTTACTGTTAACGATCGGTTCAGATGGGCCAGAGGACACAGTCTATCCTAGGTAAACTCTTTCCACACTTTATGGAGCCGTTACCAGCTCGCACCGTGCCTTGTTGACAACTTGGGTCCATGGGTTCATGGGGTTTGCGCCACGCTCGATTCCCACCGTCAGCTCTTACCAATTGAAATCGGGACTCATGGGGCGCGGGCACCGTTGTCCAGTCTTCTGGTGTCCTACCGATGTGATCATGAGCCCAGGAGAGCCACTGTGGACGATGTCGTGCTGTTACTAAGGCACTCGCGGCGGTCATCTGCTACCATGGCCCATTCACGCAAAATTTGGCCGAATTGTCCTGACGGATAAGTTCGTCAAACGTGCCATATTGCTTTCTGCCGTTGTTTCAGTGTTGCTTGTGTATTAGCACTGACATCTGGAAGCAAACTGTTGCTCTGGGTCGTCAACTGAAGACCATCGGCCAGTGCGGTGCCGCCGTGAGAAGAAATGCCTGAAATTTGGCAGATTCTCGACACTGTGGATCTTGAAATATTGGAATTCCCTAAAAATTTCCTAAATGGAATGCCCCTGCGTCTAGCTTCACGTAACATCCCTCGTTCAAAGTCTGCTAATTCCCGTCGTGCAGCTACAATTACGTCGGAAATGTTTTCAGGTGAATCACCTAATGCAAATGCCAGTTCCACCAAACTGTACTGTTTCTCCTGGGTGGACTTGGGTTTGAAAAAAAATGTAAACATTAATTTACGACAAATTTTATAAATAATCGACAAATACGCCAAAGAAGAAGAGATGGAACTACAATGGACATGTTATTCCATCGACTTCTGCGCTTCATATGCATGAGCTATCTTTCCTTTGTCATTCGCTTATCTTATCTGCTTGGATTCGGACGTAAGAGGACGTTCTTTTGTAAAGCTCATCTTGCTGTACCACCTGATAATGCAAGTTGTACTTAAAACAAGAAAAATATTGTGGTTATTTTGTCAAAAGAATTTGTGTATGTGGTCAATCCATTGTCTTAAGTATATATGGGCCTCAACAAAGATTTTTCATTGTTAGACGCCTTCTTAGAAAAATCTTTAACATTTTTCTTTCAGCTCATGTACGAGATGTGCGGTCGGTTAGGACAATTAGCTTTATTTCACATCTCACGAGACCGGAGGCACGTACTAATAATTTAATAATTTTACTTACAGATTTTCTTTATATAAGGAGATAACATCCGAGGCAGAAAAGGTCTGGTCATAGGATTCCAGTTCCATTATAGGAATTCATTTGTAGATGCTACTCTTGCTATCTTATATTGGAGAATCGAGACGAAACCACGATGTATTGACGGCTACATAACTACCCTGAGAACTGAGCTAGTTTACTGAGTGCTTATACACGTCAGGATAAATTAAACAACGTATTACACTGTTAATAATATTGCTACATTAATTATTTCTCTTTTATGCTGAGGCATTGCATTAATGTGTGCTTCTTTTTGTATAAGTCACGGCTCATATTTCATTCTATTACATTACACTAATTGTCACAAAACTATTACATTACACTTGGCGCCAAACGTGGAATTTTCACGTGCATCGCCTAAATGCAAATGCCAGTTCCATAAACGGACTTCTGTTTTATAGCTTTATTACGTGATACTACCGCCAAATGTATACGTGCATATCGCTACCCCATGACGTATGTCGCTTTAGTGTGATGAATCCTCATTCGTCCCTGTATCGCTTATGTACAGTATTTTTGGTGTCGCAAAACGTGCCCTCAACGTCACCAGGTGCCATTCAGTTTCCCAATGGCCAGTGATCGCAATATTTTAGCTCAGCTGTGTATACCGGAACACTAGACTCAATGACATTTTTGATTCTCTTCTGTAGATTCATGTTGGATAACATACCGTAAATAATCAGAGAAAGCTCCCATCAGATGATTCGAAGTACGTCAGAGACAAAAATCAAATTATAATTAAATCTGCGAGAACTGTAATGAAGCTTAATTCTGCACGGTCCCGCTATCTGCGTTCCTGACTGGTACGGAAATAAAAGTGTTTTCCGATTCCAGTAAACGTGAAGTATGTGGGGATTGCTTCGCGTTTTCAGCTCCGGCACGTGCACCTGATCGCCAGCACCACCTACACATCCTGCACTCTATAAAAGTTTCGCCACGGTACAGCCGACACGTGTCGCTACAGCTCAGATGTTCTCGCAGCCAGCTGCCGGCTGCCTTAATTTACAACAGGATGCAACTCTATAAAGTGTACTACTTTAGCTACTGCGCTGTAGCGCATTGCTAAAGCACCAGCAGAGCTGGAGTCAATAGTTCATTCTACAGTGCCATGTCATAAAACTACCCAGATTGTGAGTTAACAAGCATTTCGCTCCCATTTAAATGTATGGTCGAAAGAGTCTGCCTACAGGAATAGTGAAAAGAACTCTGTCGTTCAGGACCGTGTGCCACAAAGCGCGGAGATTCACCACAATATGGGGAAGCTCAAAGTCGTCTATTGTCGAATGAGGCCTAAGCGCTGTAGAGTGCGAGTGAGACAGACGAGAACGTATGTCATAGGGAAACCTAGTAGAATCCCTTTGTGGCCGAGCAGACGTAACTGTGCTAAATATGGCGGACTTAAGATCGGCTATTTATGGAAACTATTTATTCTTTAGCAATGCAAGGAATGAAAACACAGTAATTTTAATCTGCCATCCTTCATAAATTTTCATGGTGATCTCAATAAAACTTGAATATTGATCATATCTATAATAGTTTAGGATTTACTGTTGAAGTGGAATTAACAAGTTCCCCACAGTCGGTTAATGAACAAAGTAGGAGCATGTGGACTATCAGACCAATTGTGTGATTGGATTGAAGAGTTCATAGATAAGAGAGCGCAGCATGCCATTCTCAATGGAGAGAAGTCTTCCGAAGTATGGGCGATTTCAGGTGCGCCGCAGGGGAATGTCGTAGGACTGTTGCTATTCACAATATACATAAATGGCATTGTGAATAACATCGGAAGTTCACTGAGGCTTTTTGCGGATGATGCTGTAGTGTATGGAGAGGTTGTAACAATGGAAAATTGTACTAAAATGCACGGGGATCGGCAACGAATTGACACATGGTGCAGGGAATGGCAATTGAATCTCAATATAGACAAGTGTAATGTGCTGCGAATACGTACACTCCTGGAAATTGAAGTAAGAACACCGTGAATTCATTGTCCCAGGAAGGGGAAACTTTATTGACACATTCCTGGGGCCAGATACATCACATGATCACACTGACAGAACCACAGGCACATAGACACAGGCAACTGAGCAGGCACAATGTTGGCACTAGTACAGTGTATATCCACATTTCGCAGCAATGCAGGCTGCTATTCTCGCATGGAGACGATAGTAGAGATGCTGGATGTAGTCCTGTGGAACGGCTTGCCATGCCATTTCCACCTGGCACCTCAGTTGGACCAGCGTTCGTGCTGGACGTGCAGACCGCGTGAGACGACACTTCATCCAGTCCCAAACATGCTCAATAGGGGACAGATCCAGAGATCGTGCTGGCCAGGGTAGTTGACTTACACCTTCTAGAGCACGTTGGGCGGCACAGGATACATGCGGACGTGCATTGTCCTGTTGGAACAGCAAGTTCCCTTGCCGGTCTAGGAATAGTAGAACGATGGGTTCGATGACGGTTTGGATGTACCGTGCACTATTCAGTGTCCCCTCGACGATCACCAGAGGTGTACGGCCATTGTAGGAAATCGCTCCCCACACCATGATGCCGGGTGTTGGCCCTGTGTGCCTCGGTCGTATGCAGTCCTGATTGTGGAGCTCACCTGCACGGCGCCAAACACGCATACGACCATCATTGGCACCAAGGCAGAAGCTACTCTCATCGCTGAAGACGACACGTCTCCATTCGTCCCTCCATTCACGCCTGTCGCGACACCACTGGAGGCGGGCTGCACGATGTTGGGGCGTGAGCGGAAGACGGCCTAACGGTGTGCGGGACCGTAGCCCAGCTTCATGGAGACGGTTGCGAATGGTCCTCGCCGATACCCCAGGAGCAACAGTGTCCCTAATTTGCTGGGAAGTGGCGGTGCGGTCCCCTACGGCACTGCGTAGGATCCTACGGTCTTGGCGTGCATCCGTGCGTCGCTGCGGTCCGGTCCCAGGTCGACGGGCACGTGCACCTTACGCCGACCACTGGCGACAACATCGATGTACTGTGGAGAACTCACGCCCCACGTGTTGAGCAATTCGGCGGTACGTCCACCCGGCCTCCCGCATGCCCACTATACGCCCTCGCTCAAAGTCCGTCAGCTGTACATACGGTTCACGTCCACGCTGTCGCGGCATGCTACCAGTGTTAAAGACTGCGATGGAGCTCCGTATGCCACGGCAAACTGGCTGACACTGACGGCGGCGGTGCACAAATGCTGCGCAGCTAGCGCCATTCGACGGCCAACACCGCGGTTCCTGGTGTGTCCGCTGTGCCGCGCGTGTGATAATTGCTTGTACAGCCCTCTCGCAGTGTCTGGAGCAGGTATGGTGGTTCTGACACACCGGTGTCAATGTGTTCTTTTTTCCATTTCCAGGAGTGTAGAAAGAAAGATCCTTTATCATTTAACTACAATATGCAGGTCAGCAATTGGAAGCAGTTAATTCCTTAAATTATCTGGCAGCAGGCATTAGGAGTGATTTAAAATGGAATGATCATATAAAGTTGATCGTCGGTAAAGTAGATGCCAGACTGAGATTCATTGGAAAAATCCTAAGGAAATGAAATCCGAAAACAAAGGAAGCAGGTTACAATACATTTGTTCGCCCACTGCTTCAATATTGCTCACCAATGTGGGATACGTACGAGATAGGGTTCATAGAGCAGACAGAGAAGTTCCAACTGAGAGCACTGCGCTTCGTTACAGGATCATTTAGTAATAGCGAAAGCGTTACGGAGATGATTTATAAACTTCAGTGGAAGACTCTACAGGAGAGACGCTCAGGAGCTCGGTACGGGCTTTTGTTGAAGTTTCGAGAACATACCTTCACCGAGGAGTCAAGCAGCATATTGCTCCCTCCTGCGTATATCTCACGAAGAGACCATGAGGATAAAATCAGAGAGATTAGAGCCCACACAGAGGCATACCGACAATCTTTCTTTCCACGAACATTACGAGACTGGAATAGTAGGGAGAATCGATAGAGGTACTCAAGGCACTCTCCGCCACACCCCGTCGGGTGATTTGCGGTGTATGGATGTAGATGTAGATGTAAAAAGACCTGAATGCTAAAATCCGGACGATTGGGTCGATCTTAACGATCGACATTTCATATAGAAGCGGAACATTAAAATGACAAACGTTGTAAATATCAACTCCGAAACTTTATTTGTTTAAATATATAGCATATTTAAATTATCAGTATTTTCAGTTAAGCATCAGATCATCATTTCCTCCACACAAAACACATTGAACGATGAGAGCATGATGCCCTATTGAATCATTAGGTAATAGAATATTTGTTGTAAAGTTTAGTGCATAATAGTTACTTTTGTTAATTATTTATTAATCAGAAAGTACATTGGTGCAAGGCTACTGGCCGCGACATTAAAAGTTAAGAAGGAAATTGTATTGGTTTTATATAAAAGAAGAAAACGCTTATTATGTAATGGATATTGTTGTTACTTTATTTAGAACGTGACAGTGGTTAAGCTTTGATTATTTAGGTATGTTAAAACGTAAAATAATGTGGAATGAGCTGTAGCGAATCAGACGGACGGCTTCAGGAGAGGAAACTATCCTAGTGAGATGAGTGACGATATTTGCCCCGCGGGAAACGCCCCGGGGTACGGGCAGAGGGACAGTGCTTGCGCAGACGTGAAAGCGGACGGTTCGGCTGGAGACACCAAAGGGTGCAGTTCGGATTGAGGCGCGAAAGCGGACAGTCGGTCTTTAGACAGCTAGGAAGTGAAGCGACTTAGAGAATTTCGCGTCATATGGTATCGCGGGACTTACTGTTAGTCTCTGAGCGGTGAGCAGCCTAAATTTTCGTGTAAAGATCGAGGTGGAGTATTGGACTTGTTCCGCGATGAGATTGTGAATGATCGAGCTGTGTCAAACGGATATGCGATCGAGTGTAATAGCTATTCTAAATACGACCACTGTCGCTATTAGTTTTTTTTCTTTCTAACCAAATCGGAACTGTGTGGTCTACATCATTTATTGGTCGTTAATTTAGTTCCCGATTTTATTATTACGGTTATTAGGCCTATATGTTATATTAAATGTGTATTTCGTAAACTTGCTATCAGCCAGACAATTTGACCAAAGGGTGACAAGTGTCTAATTTAGGGCGTGTAGTGCGACACGTGCGGTTCAACCCCTAGACGAGTTTGAGCCAAGACATTACGACGAAGAGGAACCGTATGTGAGCCCGAACATGTATGGGATGTTAGCTCGCAAGATCGAATATAATGTCTCTACCGACAGAGCTATCTGGATACGATTCACGACCCGTCCTCAAAGCGGTCCTGGTCACCTACAATTTTCAAACTTCGCGACACTGGCACTCCTGGTAGAAAAGATATTGCGAAGAAACTGGTTAGCCACAAAGTTACGTAACTTTAGTCTCCAGGAAGCCTGCATGCTCTATTCGCTAGACAAACAATCAAACCAGTCTTATTAATGAGTTTTATTACAAAAAGGAAAGATACCATACTTTGGTAATTACACTAATGTGTCGCAAGCAAAGGGCTACACACGAAATAATCAGTCTTTGCAGTGACTGCTGATCTCTAAGTGACAAAAGTCTATCCTGAGCCGTTATAGCCGCGCGAGATTAGCTGAGTGGTCTTAGGCGCTGCAGTCATGAACTGTGCGGCTGGCCATGGCAGAGGTTCGAGTCCTCCCTCGGGCATGGGTCTGTGTGTTTGTCCTTAGGATAATTTAGGTTAAGTACTGTGTAAGCTTAGAGACTGATGACCCTAGCAGTTAAGTCCCATATGATTTCACACACATTTGAACATTTGAGCGTTACCGAAGTCGCTGTTGTTGACGCTGCTATCTAAGTGGCTAGTCTTGAAGCTGCGGTTGAACTGGGTGTCGCCAGTAGGGCGCGGCTCTTATTTCGTCTTCACATACGGAGCGCTGCTGTCGCATTGTCGTTGTGGAAGGGGGCTCCAGTCAGCGGGCGATTGGCCGATCTCTTCTCACAGCCTTCTCTGCTCTGTTGTTCCCGAGTGGCGTGTCGGCGCATAACTTTACGCCATAGCAGTAACAACGCACACTGCTCTGTGGAGCAGAGAGATTCACTGTGGAAACAGTCCACTAGGCACTGGTTAAGCCGCTCCTCCGGAATATCGCGTCGCCCAGAAGTGTCAGTCCCGCAAAGCACTCAGGAGAAAGCCCGTCTAGTTTGGAAAACAGAAAAGCGGTTCTGTTATTATGCATTACAGAATTATATCAGTTTCTTTCATAACTATTGCTTAATTTTAAGTCTAGTGCTTCTTGCGCAGTTTCTGGATCAGTTTTATTTTGATAATTCTGAAGAAAAGTCGTAGATACTATTAGGTGTGAACACAGAACGACACAGTAACATAGATTTTTGAGTCGTAAATGCAGATATTGGGATGGTGTTTGGCGACAGTGGTGTGAAAGTGAAGAGTATTTGTAAAAATTTGAAACCTTCCCAGCGAATCAATTGTTCAAAAAGATTTCGGGCTTGCAGCCGCTCGTCGTAAACTTCATTGCACGATATTTCGACTGGAGAACTGCCACCCATCTTCAGGTGAGAAGAACCAGGACTGCCGAAGACTTTTTTTTCTTTATTGTTAATTTCACACCTGATACAGGTAGGCCAGCAGCGGCATATTACGCCGCTCTTAGGCCACAGATAAAACTAATCATACAAAAGAAGACAATTGCAGAACAGACAGGGGGGATACACAAACGTAGACATACAAAATTAAAACAGACATGCGAAGACGTTCTCTGCTCTGTGTTACATAGTGCTCTGATAGTACGGCAGAGCATGCATTGCATGCGCGGAGACAGAAGGGCAACACCGCCCGCCGACAGCCCCCTCGCTGGTGGAACTGCAATACTCACGTCCCGTCGGTATTGTCGCTGGCCGCAGCTATTGAAGTCTTCTGGCGTCTTCCTCGCGAGCAGATTTCGAAGATAACGGGATTCCATGCGTTATTCAATTGGTAACCACTGTCACGGTTCATTAGATTTCCCGCAATGCGTAGTTCAACGGATCCTTTGATAATGGAGTCCCAAAAGTTGTTGCTGTGGCCAAAATCGAAGTTTTGTCGTACTCCATTGAATGTCCGTTAGAAATACAATGTTCCGCAACTGCAGTCTTACTGTTCAACGTTGATGTTCCGTACAACGCTCTTCCACTGTACGCGTTGTCTGTTCTATATAGGCCATACCACATTGACACGGTATTTCGTGAATTCCCGCCTTCCACAGTAACAAATCATCCTTCACCGATCCCAGCAAATCCGAAATCTTAGAAGGCGGACGAAAAACCACTTTCACATGAAAATAATTCAGAATCCTCTCTATCTTGAAGAAGGTATTTCCAACGAAGGGAAGAAAAGCTAGGGAGTTGGCTGGAGCGTTCTCCTCTTTATCCACTTCCCTGTTCCTGGCTCTAGTTCAGAAGGCCCTGTTAATTTGTCGGGTCGAGTATCCATTGTCTCTGAACACCGTACTCAGATGTGCAAGTTCCTTAGGCAAATTCTCTGTATCCGACACTGTATGTGCCCTGTGCACTAGGGTTTTAAGTACACTCATGGTCTGGGATGTGTGATGGCAACTTGAAGAATGCAAATACCAATCAGTGTGAGTGGGCTTACCATAGACAGAACGTCCCACCGAGCCGTCTCTCTTCCGTTTAACCAAAACATCCAGGAATGGAAGGCAGCCATCTTTCTCTAGATCCATAGTAAATCGGATATTCTCATGGATGGAGTTAAGGTGATGAAAAAACTTCATTAACTTTTCTTCTCTGTAGGACCACACTATGAAAATATCCTCGACGTATCTCCAAAACACATTTGATTTACAAACCGCTGGTTCAAGTGCTCTCTCCTCAATATCTTCCATAAAAAGGTTAGCCGCCAGAGGAGACAGAGGGCTGCCCATGTCTACACCGTCAGACTGTTCAAAATATTCCTGGTTAAACATAAAATAAGATGAGGTAATAGCATGTCAAAACAAAGCAGTGATGTCCAATTCAAACTGTTGACCAATTAGAATCAAGGAATCCGCAAGAGGTACTTTTGTGAAATATTACTCACTATAGACCGTAAGGACAGGCCTTGTTTATGCACTTTAGGAAGGCCATACAGTCTCTGTGTTACGCTGCCATGTGGTCTTAACTGCTTGATTGTTTCTGGAGCTAAAGAGGAAGAGTTCAAAAGTGCACACGTCTTCCTCTTGCACACGTGCTGTTGGGTCTTGATCAGTTCTCCGGTACATAGTATCATTAAGTAGTACATCTTCTCTAAATACAACCAACGAGGTAACTAAACGGTAGAATTACCTTTATCAGCCTTCAGCATCACTATTTCCGGATCTTTTCGAATGTTCCGTAGTGCAGCCCTTTCTTAAGCGGGTATATACTTTTTCCAATCTCATCATCTCAGATTTATTGGGAGCATTCCAGTCTCTGTCTTCCCCTGAATTTCTTATCCTCAACAGCTCCATCTGATACTATAAAAGTTAGTACCTTATGTCTTAACACATGTCCTATCTCTCTGTCCTTTCCTCTTGTCCGTGTTCTCCATACATTTGTTTCTTCTCGGATTCTATGGAGACCTTCCTAATTCTTTATCTTGTATGTCCACTCACGTTTCAATACGCGTCTGTAGTTTGCCATTTTAGACTCTTCGATGTTGTTGACCGCCACCAGCCACACTCTCTCCAGGGTGGCAGCATAGAGTTCTGATCAGTCGCCACATACTGCGGCACACATAAAAAGAACTTTGCTGTGCATCCGCAACAAGATTTGAAATGCTACATCCACTAATAGTGAAGTGTGGCACCACAGAGGGCGCTCAAACCAGTAACTGTTTCCTATATTCGCCAAATAGAGCGCAGGTGACGACTCATCCGCCGACTGCGGACAGAGGCGTTCGCATACCTTCGCTCAGCCAGTTACCCGCAGTTACCTATCAGTTCCTGTTATCTACAGTTGCTGCTGTTATGGTCCAGCATCGCCAAAGAGTGTTCATTAGACAGGGTCTTAACTGTGAACTGACTTACAACAGTTATGACTGAAACATATTGGGAGTAGGTCCACACCCTTTACGGCAGTACCTTTCTTTTCCATCATCAAACTAAAGATGAGCATTTATCTTGTACGTTATATTAATAAATGACTATATTTTGTTGCTTATGCTGTTGCCAACATCATTTGTGTTTAAGTTCTAGGGGACTGATGACCTCAGAAATTAAGCCCGATAGTGCTCAGAGCCATTTCAGTCATTTGATTTCTATGTCCTTCTTGCTTCGTCCTTCATCTTCCCTGGTAGCAGATTTCCTAAGCTTCGTCTATTTCGTGGTCACCGATTCACAAGTTTTTCGCTATCGTCAATACATAGCGTGTGCTCATTAAACTATTCATCCCACGCAATAAACTCTGCAATTCTTCTCCACTTCCGTTGAGGATAGCGCGGTTCTTAGAGAAGTTTGTCATTTATATCCTTTTTACCGTTTTACATTCTCGAACGCATTTTCTATGTCGACAAGTCCTATGAACGTGTCTTGATTTTTCTTAAGTCTTGCTTACACAATCAGTCGCAGTATCAGAGCTGTCTGTTTGCCCTTTTGTGAAGGGCAAAATGATTGTCATCCAACAGATCCTCAATTTTGTTTTACATTCTTCCACATGTCACTGACGTTAAAAAATTTCATGCGTAAGTTGTTAAACTGATCACTTGTTGCCTCACTTACATGCCCTTACTATCTTTGGGATGATGCGGTTGATATTTTTACCAAAGTCTGATGTATGTCTCCAGTCTCATAGATTCTATATACAAACTTGAACAGTCGTTTGCCTGTCACTTCGCCCAAAGATCTTAGAAATTCTGAAAATAATGTTATGCATCCCTTTTGCCCTATTTGACCTCAAATATTCGAGGCTCGGTAAAACTCTGGTACTGGATCCCCTACGTTTCCCACATCGACTAGATTTTTTTTCTGCCGTGTCATCAAAAACGTCTTTCCCGTTATAAAGGCTTTCATACACTCTTCACTCTTTTCACTAATCCGCTATCTCCACTATGCGTAACAGTGGATTTCACATTGCACTCACCATGTTGACGCCCTTGTGTCCAATTTCATCGAAGGCTTTTTGACGAATAATTCTTTTCGAAAACCATTTCTCTTTAGAATGTTCGCATTTGTCTCCTGCAGCTGTTTCGCCATGGCATACCTGCACTTCCTGCGTATTTCAATCCTAAGTCACTTTTCCCACTCTTTCGTGAACATCATACTTCCTTTTCGCCGATCAATTGAAATGTTTCTTCTGTTGCCAGTGGTATCATCGTAGTTATTTTCTTCGTACCTGGGTTTGTCTGTCCAGCTTGTGATGTCCTTGTTTCAGAGATGTCCATTCCTTTTCAACCGAACTTCCTACTGTAGTCTTCATTATCGCAGTACCTACAGACACAGTGAGCTTCAAATGCATCTCATCGTTTGTCTGTACATTAATGTCCCGCTTGTTTTCAACTGATTCTTCCGCACGATTCTCTTGTCCATTCCAGTATACGCCTTTGAAATCCTAGTCTATAAATGCTCCTGGGTACATCTCATAATGCAATATCTGATACCAACACGATGTGATCCAACAGGATTCTATCCATATCTCCAGGCCTTTCACAATTATATTCCTGCACTTGTGATTTCTGTGCTGTGTACATGTGGTCTAGGTGTAGCGTCTTAGCGTCTTTGATTAAAAAACAAAACGTCCTGGATATCAAATTCGAATCCATCCAATGCTTAATTTTTTGAATAAAAATAATCACCAGTGGCGCAGAAGACTTCTGGCATAAGAAGTCACCATTATCCTGCCAAAGGCCTTGTCAAAGACGGTGGAGGAGCGGACAGAGGCTCAGGGCAATCTCTTGCCCTTAGGATGGGAAACTGTCCCTAAAATGCGGAAGAATGAGCAATTATCATGAGCATGTGAATGCAGAAGGCAATGGAAACCTCTGCCTTAAGAGCACGTAATGAATACTGGTAGGAAATGAGGCCCGCAACTGAGAAATTCTCATTATGATCTCTCCATTGGGAAAAGACACCGGACTAATCTCCATTCGGACCTCCAGGAAGCGACTACCAAGGGGAGGTGACCACGAGAAAAAGATGCAAGAACCAATGAAAGGGTAACGTTCTACGAGACAGAGTGGAGTGACGGAAATTTTAACATAGTAAGAAAGAAAATTTGAAAATGTAAATGCAAAGGCTCAATCTAGATATAATGGGAGCCCAGTGAAGTGAAATGGAAAGAAGGTAAGGATTTCTGGTCAGGTGAGTATAGGGTAATATAAACAGCAGCAGAATATGGTTGCGAATAGGAAAGTAGGCAGAGGGTGAGCTATAGTGAACAATTAAGTGACAAAGTTGTTCTCTTCAGATTAGACAGGAAAGCAACATCGATAACAATTGTTCAGATACACATGCCCATGTTGCAAGCAGAAGATAAAGAGATAGTGAAGTAATATGAAGATAAGAAGTAAAGGGACATGAAAATCTCAGATACGTAAGGAAATGGAGCGCGGTTTTAAGGGAAGGAATAGAAGCTAAGTTTAGGGAGAATAAACGTTTGGCAGTAAAGATTTTAGCTGGATTACCTCATGGTCAGACAGAAGCTCCGAAATCAGATAGTGGATTGTAAGGTGCACGTCACGAAGTCAGATACTGGATTATAAGGCATGACGATGAGCAGATGTACACTCAGATAATAACTCAGTATTGATGGAAGACAGACTTAAGTTTAATAGAAGTGCTAAGATCTGATCAGACGAGTTCAAAATTCAATAGGAAATGCCAGAGCAGGCAGTTCTGTTTAAGGGGAATATACATCAGTACACAGATTAATCACTGATGTTGGAGACACAAATATAAGTAAGAAAAAGGTAACTGCAAATAAACCTTGGATAAAGGAAGAAGTACTTCAACTGATCGATGAAAGAAGGAAGAATAAAAATGTTCTAGGACAGACAAGAATACAGCAATATAGATCCCTTAGAAATAACAGGAAGTGCAGGGCAACTATGGCGAAACGGCTGCAGGAAAAATGTGAAGAAACCGAAAAGCAAACGATAGTCGGAAGGACTGACTCGCCATATAGATAAATCAAAACAAGCTTTGTTGAAATTAAACGCAAGTGCGTTGACGTAAAGAGTGCTATGGGAATGCGGAACAGGGAAATGCCAAGCGTGTTAGGTGGCAGATTTTCTTGAACCTGTTACATAACATATGTCAGGATGTCATACGATTATTCTCTTGTTCATTCTCTTACGCTACTTCATAACTGCTGACAACACTCAGTGCCACCTGTGACTGTCCAGTTCACTGCTTTCTTGTCCCTTCTCTTGTATTACGGGAAGACGGCGTTTCAAACCTTCGTCCGGCCATCCTGATTTAGGATTTTCTTGATTTCCCTAAATCTCTTCACGCAAATGTCGGGATGGTTCCTTTGAAAGGACGCGGGCTATTTCCTTCCCCATCCTACCGCAATCCGAAGGGACCGATGACTTCACTGTTTGGTCCCTTCCCCCAAATCAACCAACCAACCAACTTTTCCTACGGTGAAGGGCTGCAGAATTGCAGCACTTTGAGCTGGCTGGCAAAAGATAAGAGTTTTGTTAAATGGAACAGGTTGGACCATAAGTAAACTTATTCAGAATTCAAAACTAGGTTTGAACCCAGGTAATCGACACTGCATTCACGTCCCCCATCCCCCTCACTCCTGATGATTCACGGGGACAGCTGTCAGCCAAGAAAACAGCATTGTTCTAAGAATTATTTTACAAAAATAAAATTCTACCCAGTTGTCACTTTCCAGACACCATTGTTTCAGTTTTATTTTTTTCGTTATAGTTTCTGACTTGTTCCATACCCCCGAGGATCATCTCACTTTTGGGTCTATGGAATGAAAACGTAATCTAATCTAATCTAATGTCAGCAGCCATTGCTCGGAAGAATGTTCTGTTTAAACTGTTAGAATAAAGCAAAGCCAGTCATAGGGTTATTTTCCATAAAACACTGAACTTTTCATTTGTTTAAAGTCGTGTTCGTAAGTTTAAGTTAGAGTCTGAGAAAGGTGTAAAAGTTATTTGTGATATAGAAATACGTAAATCTCAGTGCAGGGCAACAGGACTACGTAAAAATTTATTTTGTAACTGAAATATGTGGAGCTCGCGCAACACGATGCGAAATGCTGACTATCCAAGATATCAGACAATTCGTCTGCCCGCGAAATAATCAGTTTTCAATTAAATTTACGTACTTCATACGACTGCAAAACAAAATGACTCAGTTTAAAATGATGGTTCTGAATACTGCTAGCCTTTATCTTTAGTCGTGTAAACAATCACTGTAACCGGTCATTGTGATTATACAGCAAATGACTTTCTGGTAAAACTGCTTGAAAAGTCACAAGATAGTACTTTACTGAAACATTTTACTGGTATCAAGCGTCAGAACTAATACTGATATTATTTTCACAAATACACTCTGCCAATCTCTGTGCCTTGTAGTGGACATAAACTTTGATGGTAATGAAATTTGTTGGCCTACCTTTTGCGCAGAAATAGGCCAGCAAATTTAATTGCTATCAAAGTTCATGTCCACTGCATGGAATAGTGATTGACGGAGTGTACCTGTGAAAATAATATCAATATGAGTTCAGAGGCTTATTACCGGTAAAAGGAACGCTCGTTTGTTGTATAACCTGTTTCTATTAGGAATAATTATGTGACTGTCGTAATCAAATTTCATTTGCCTTACTCGCGATGTGCAATGCAAGATGTATCTTACTGATTTTCATAAATGCTTCACACTACACGATTCGCGATATTCAGTGCGAGCGTGCAGACAGAGTCATGAAAGTAAATAAAATGGGGAACTGATCTTAACTACTGATGAATGCCCAGAAAGACTCCAAGTTAAACTGTGCTTGTTAAGCCACAACAATATTACACCTTTTCATAGAATTCCCACAACTAGACAAGTTAGCAAAATATTTGTTAGTAACTCTCCTCTGTACAACTGGCTCCCTTGACACTTGTTTCAACTGTAAGGCAAGGCCATATGCTTCATTACAAAATTTCTACAGCAGATTTCAACCATACGCTATCGCCCTATGATGTTTGCCACCAATGGGTGACGAGATTCCTGCTCTGATGAAAACAGCCAAACTGCAGAGCGTGAAGATAGAGAACACTGGACGATGCACACCTGAAGAGAATCTTGCTGCTAGGCTACGGAAGAGTAACTACTTGGTACTAGGCGATAGAAGAGTAAACACTTGGAGATAGCCTTGCTGTCATGTGGAAGGATGTACCCTGCTTAGCACTTAATACACAGGGAAGTCCGATCGCCGGCCTCTTTGGCCGAGCGGTTGTAGGCGCTTCAGACTGGAACCTCGTGCCCGCTACGGTCGCAGGTTCGAATCCTGCCTCGGGCATGGATGTGTATGATGTCCTTAGGTTAGTAAGGTTTAAGTAGTTCTAGGTTCTAGGGGACTAATGACCACAATGTTAAGTCTCATAGTCCGATCTCATAGTCCGATCTTCAAGTCTCCAGCCGTTCACGCTGACAATTTCCACAGTCACACTACTCGAGTTTGGTAATAATGGGCCAGAGGTGCATACACTGATGCGGTACGGTCGCTATGATAGATAACAACCTTCAAGAGACAACACGACACAGTTTTAATGTCTCGTAGTCAGCTAGTTGCTTTCGTTATGTAGCTTGGCGATCTTTCTCGTGTCTGCACACATTTTCCAGTGATTTTTCTGCAATGCACCAACCACACTTGCTGCCATTTCTCGTATTCGTGAATTATTACCATAACTATTCTTTTATCGTGCCCACAAACCTGTACCATCGCCCTTGTCCTTGTCTTTGCCCGTTATTCAGTTTCATCAGTGAGTAACCAGTATGTTGTGGTTTTATGAAATTAATCCTGACATAGTGACCACTGACCGCTTGTTTCCATTATAGCTAGGAGATCCCACCTCTCACTAATATATGTATGTGGTGCTGTGGTGCCCTTACGTCCATTCATTTCAGTAAGTCTTCTCCATTCTGTGACATTATCATTTCCTTAAAATTAATTTTCATGGTCGTGTAGAGTGCCTACGTTCTCTGAAGGTCACCAGAGATCGGACTATAGAATTTACGGGTATGCTAAACAGCATAACCGAAACTGCCCATGCATCCAAGTTGCTGATAAGAATAATACGCAGTACGATGGAAAAAAAGTTGAGAATCTGTTAGATGGGGATCAGTTTCACTTTACGAAAAGTAAAGGCACTACGGAGGCATCCACAATGTGAAATGGACAAATGTTGGAAAATTTGAGAAAAATAGGAGTAAACTATGGGGACAGACGGGTCTATAAAACGCACGTGAATACTTAACTATACTCCATTAATGACGAACGTCGGTCTGGACGGTACATGATTCACAATATCAATAGTAACTGATAATGGGGCCTTGCTAGGTCGTAGCAAATAACGTAGCTGAAGGCTAGGCTAACTATCGTATTGGAAAATGAGAGCTTATTTAGTCAGTGAACCATCGCTGGCAAAGTCGGCTGTACAACTGGGGCGAGAGCTAGGAAGTCTCTCTAGACCTGCCGTGTGGCGGCGCTCGGTCTGCAATCACTGATACTGGTGACACGCGGGTCCGACGTATACTACCGGACCGCGGCCCATTTAAAGGCTACCACCTAGCAAGCGTGGTGTCTGGCGGTGACACCACATTCCTCCCCCGCAAATCGGCGTACGGTTGTGGCATAAGGCTTCGGCCCGCCGTGGGGAAGACCCGATGTTGACGTATGCGACGAGGTGGGGAGCCTAACAAGAGGCGAGGCTGTGCCACCCGCACCCTGCCATTCGGACCGCGGGGAGCTAGGAAACGCCTGAAAACCTGCTCCAGGGTGCACGCCAACATGCTGTGTATGCGCCCTTAGACAGAGGGGCCGAAGGGTCGACCTCCATCGGGCCAGGGCACCCGACGGGCGAAGACGACATATGGTCCGGAGCGGACAATAGTTCCATGTCGGAGGACAACTGGTCACGGGAAGTGATCGGCGGTGCGTGACCCAGGGAGGCGCCCGGCGGTTGCAGCGACGCGTCCACTGCGGGCGTCGCCGGCGGGAGAACAGGCGGCGGCGGCGGTGGCGGCGGCGCGTCGCCATGGGGCGAAATGGAAGGCAGCGTCGGTAACACCTGGGGCTGAGGTGAGCCAGTAGATGGGCGCTGACCGGACGGCACAGTCGCTGAAAGCAGACGGCGAGCGGCAGATCCCGTGCGACGACAGAGGCGCAGCTGATTGAGATGCCGACGCACCTCACCAGAGGCCCCCAAAACTAGATACATAGCGCTGCCGAGGCAGAGAAGAATGCGCCCTTCGAGCCAACGCCGTGAACCTCGATAGTGGCGATAGCAGACAACGTCGCCTGGAGCAAAAGCAGTTGTCTGCCTCTGCAGGTGAACCTGATGCGGCGGATGAAGCAAAGACATCAAGGTTCGATGATGACGACCGTGGAGCAACTCAGCCGGCGAGGGACCATCTCGGGGCGGAGAGCGATACGAGGACAAAAAGAGCAATAACGCGTCCTCCGAGAATGCGACTCTTTCAACTTTAACATCTGAGACTTGAAAGTCCTGACCAATCGTTCAGCGGCACCGTTTGACTGTGGCGAAAACGGCGCGGACGTCAGATGGTGAATACCATTGGCCTTGCAGAATGACTGAAATTCTGCCGACATGAATTGTGGGCCATTGTCGGAAACAATAGTCTGTAGAAGACCTTAAATGCAAAAGATGGCAGATGACGTCGTGGAAGACATCCGGACAACAAAAGGAAAATTACTGAATGAATCGACCCCAACCAACCATGGAGCATTCCAGAATGGACCAGCAAAATCGATGTGTAAGCGTTGCCAAGGGGAAGTGGCTTTTGGCCATGCAAAGAATTTCCGCGGTGGTGCTGATTGTTGTTCAGCACACACCATGCAAGAAGAGCACATATTCGTAATCGCGGCATCGATTCCGAACCAAGTACAGTGCTGACGAACAAGTTGTTTCGTTCTCACTATACCCCAATGTCCTTGGTGGAGAAGCTGTAAGACAGAGGACTGTAACGAACGAGGTACCACGACCGTGGACTGATCATTATCAGAACGCAATAGCAAAACACCACGTCGTACAAAAAGTCTCTCCTTGTGAGAAAAAAATCGGCTAACCAACGGGTCCCCGATCCGTGACTTTGAGAAGGGCCATTGCGTAACAACAAAACGCAGAACGGGATCAAGGACAGAGCCGGCAGCTGAGGCTGTAGCTACACGACGAAAATCAATCGGAAACGATTCGACCACGTCATCGGTTTCCGCATCAATGAACATGCAAGCAAGTTCGGAGGAACCGAATGCCCTATCCTCAGCAACAGGCAAGCGGGACAACGCATCGGCGTTTCCGTGCTTAACAGGGGACCGTTATAAGATATAGTAGCGGTACTGGGAGAGGAAAATAGACCAGCGAATGAATTTCTGCGCTGTACGTGGAGGTACAGGCTTGGTCGGATGAAAAAGCGATGTCAAAGTTTTGTGGTCTGTGATTATGGTAAAGTGACCACCATACAAGAAATCATGAGACTTTGTAACACCAAATACGAGAGCCAATGTTTCTTTCTCGCTCTGTGAATAATTTCTTTGAGCAGACGAGAGCAATTTGGACGCAAAGGCAATAGGGCAATAGGGCGATCGTGCGATCCATTTTTGTGCGCAAGCACAGCACCGATCCCGAAATCTGATGCATCCACCATCAACAAGAGGGGCTTCTGGTGATCAAATGGCGGAAGGCAAGTATTGGATAGCAACGCTTACTTCAACTGGCGAAAGGCGCGTTCGCATTCCGTCGTCCAGACGAACGGAACACCCTTACGGCGTAAGCGATGAAGCGGAGCTGAAATGGAAGAGGCATGTGGAACATATTTATTATAATACGTAATTTTTCCCAGCACACTCTGTAGCTGCTTCAAATTCTGCGGCGGGGGCAAGTATTGTGTGGCACGGAGGTGCGTTGGACTGGGATGTATGCCTTGGGCATTGAGAACATGTCCCAAGTATGGCAAGTCACGAGCAAAAAACACACACTGGTCCTTCCGCAAGCGAAGACCATTTTGGCGCAAAACCTCAAATAATGTTCTGAGATTGGCCAAATATTCTTCTTCCGTCTTTCCAGAGATCACAATATCGTCCAGATGCAGTAGGGACCGACGCACAAACAGTTTGTAGATATTGCTGAAACAATGCAGGGGCGGATGCACACCCGAATGGCAGTCGTTTGAATCGATACAAACCAAGATACGTGTTAACCACCAAAACAACACACTGGGATTTAGCGTCCACCGGTACGCATATGCTAGGTCCAACTTCGAAAAATATTTACCCGGGCACAGTTTGTCAAAAAGATCTTCCGGCCGGGGTAAAGGAAAAGTTGCAATCACTAGTTGTGGATTCACTGTTGCCTTGAAGTCCGCACAAAGTCTCAATTTGCCGGAAGGTTTTGGCAAAATTACTAAGGGCGATGCCCAGAGAGAAGCGTGCACACGTTCAATTAAACCTTGTGATTCCCAATCGTGTAATGTTTTTGCGACCTCATCACGCAATGCGTGGGGAGCATTGCGCGCTCTAAAAATTTCAGGTGCGCGTTTACTTTCAGTTCTTAGCGCAACCGAGGCTCGGTGCAAAAATGTCTGCAAATTCTTCACATAGACGAGAAACATTGTCTGAAGGCACAGTCTGGTTCACTGATAGGGACCTGATTTACTATAGACGAGTTAAACAACTGAAATAAATGGAAACCAAGCAAATTCACTGCAGAAAAAGAACGTAGGACGTAAAATGACAAGTTTTGTTTGTCCTTTGTATGTTGCAATAAGGCTGCACTGTCCGATCATAGGGATCTCTTGACCTGAATAGCTAGTTAACATTTGTGGCAAGCAACGGAGGTGTGCCCAGCAGTTTGTAAGTGTCTTGATTGATCAGTGAAACTGCAGCTCCTGTATCGAGCTGGAATGATATCACTTTGTCGTTAATGTCCAAGTCTACCAAAAGTTTATTGTCCTGCTGGTGACAAGAGCGACTGCCTCGTTCAACGTGAACTGACACTGGTGCATAATCACTTGCGACTTGACGGGAGTTCCGGCGATGTCGACGCACACTATTTTTGGGACGGACACAGTCACTGTTAGAGAGAGTGGCACTGGGCGGAGTGGAATGAACTACATGAATTTCCATGGGCGAAGTTTCGCGAGCCTGAGTATCCTTGGCTCTATTCCGATTCCGAAGTGAAGCAAAGGGCCTGGAACGGTTTTGAGCTTCCGATCTGAGCTTTTCCTGGGAAACACTCCGAACATGTCCTTTTTTATTACAATAAAAGCAAATAGCTTGGCGTGACGGGCAATTCCCACGCGAATGTTTAGTAGCACACCGCGGGCATGATTTGATCACTGTATTTGCTTGCCGGCGCGGCACACGTGGCTGAGAGCCTGCGGCAGCGGCGCGGCCGGGCGCGAGGGCTGTTTACTGCTTCGTGCAGCTCGCCAGGCGGGCCGGTTAACCTGACACAATGCTGGCGAAGTTTCAAATGATTCCTGAGCAAAGTCACGTGTGTCCTTCCTATCCAATATGTCCGTCACTTGTTGAAGGGAGGGATTTACTAATTTCAAAATCTGTTTCCTTATACGAACATCTGTGCAATTGCATAACGTACTATAGTATCTGAATAAGGGAGTCCACATTGACACTCAAAAGCACAATCCTTAGTAAGGCCTTGCAAGGTTGTAACCCACTCCCGATTAGTCTGACCTGCCGTACGTTTTGTACGAAAGAAGGTACACCGTTTGGCAACTAGATTGACTGATTCCTTGAAATATGCATCTAATGCAGACAAAATTTCTTCGTATGACAGAGTTGCTACGTCGCGTTGGGGAAATAATTTGACTATCACACGGTACGTTTGTACCCCGACGGATGAAAGGAGAAAAGGCTGCCGCTCGTTACCTTGAATTCTGTAGGCGGCGAGATGGAATCCAAATTGGCGTGACCACTCCGTCCAGCTTTCCAGTGCAGCATCAAAAGGTCGAACAGTTGGTGCAACGGCGTGTTGTGGCGGCGTTAGCGGTGAAGCGGCTGCTGCCGCATCGTTTTGCATGGCACGTTGACCCTGGACGAGATGTCCAAGGGCATCCAGTAATACCTGCGTCTGCTGATTCTGTAAGCGGTAAAATTCGGACAGTACATCTGGAGATTGTGACGAAGTCATTACACAAGGAAATCAGGGCAATATCGATAAGAACGCGGTTTTGCCTCGTCGCCAGTGTTGTGGTTGGCAGGAGAGCCAACACCGTGTTACTAGAGGAGGCTGAAAGGCACGCGTTTAAGCTCACGCAGGTTGGCTTGAGGTCTGCAACAGGACAAGGTAATTAGAATTTAGAGAAACGGACGTAGCTGGTGGAATACTTAACTCTAATCCATTAATGACGAACCTCGGTCTGGACGGTACGTGATTCACAATATCAATAGTAACTGATAATGGCGCTTTGCTAGGTCGTAGCAAATAACCTAGATGAAGGCTAGGCTAACTATCGTCTCGGCAAATGAGAGCGTATTTAGTCAGTGAACCATCGGTAGCAAAGTCGGCTGTACAACTGGGGCGAGTGCTAGGAAGTCTCTCTAGACCTGCCGTGTGGCGGCGCTCGGTCTGCAATCACTGATAGTGGCGACACGCGGGTCCGACGTATACTAGCGGACCGCGGCCGATTTAAAGGCTACCACTTAGCAAGTGTGGTGTCTGGCGGCGACACCACAGCAAGGGACGCTGTCTTTCGCACCTACTGTTCACTCTATAGATCAAAGAAGTGATCATGGATATAAAAGAATAGTTCAAGAATTGGATTAAAATTCACGTTGGACAGATACAAATAATATTCACTGACGACATTCCTATCATTAGTGAAAAAATAACAGGACGTGTTAAGTGGAATGAACTGTCGCAGTGCAGAATGCGAACAGAGAATAAACAGGAAAAATACAAAAGTAACCTAATGAGAAATAGCAGAAATAAGAAAAGCGACAAATTTACGGTCAAATTTAATGTTCAAGAAGTAGACGACGTTATGGAAAACTGATACCTCGGAACAAATTAAGCTTCTACGGCCGAAGCAGGGAAGATACAAAAAGAGATTAACAGAGGGAATTAGGACACTCCTAGTCAAAAGAAGTCTATGTAGGCCTAAGTTTGAGGAAGAAATTTCCGAAAATGTACGCTTGGATCACAGCATTGTATAGTAGTGTATCAACGACAGTGGTTCTAAGTCTAGGGAACTGATGATCTCAGATGTTAAGTCCCACAGTGCTTAGAACCATTTGAACCATTTGTGGTGCTAGAGAAGAATGTTAAAACTCAGAATGAAAGATAAGGATAGGTTCTCTGAAGAATCGGCGAAAAAGGAACATATCAAGAACACTGACAAGAAAAACGCAGGTTCATAGTACATGTGTCAAGGTATCAGGGAATAACAACCATGTTACTAGAGGGAACGGTTGAAGCTAAAAACCTTCTTATTCATAACGAATCCTTTCCACGTTACACCATTTTCTGCCGCTATTGATATTATCCTGTGTTCGCCTGACCTTAAATCCTTATCCTCTTTGCATTTCACTTCACCGAGGCCTACTAAATCTAGAATGCTCGTTTGCATTTGCATTTCCATCTTGAGATTTTCTAGCTTCTACCACCACGTCCAATTTCCGACATTTCATGTCCCACTTTGTTGAATGTTAGCTTTTAATTGTGTGTTCAGTCATTTTCTAATGGTTACCTCCACCTTGGCAACCCTCTCCCGGGGATGTGAATGGGGGACATCCGAAATCTTTTTCAATGGAGAGGTCATCACATTTTTATCATTTACATGCTACGTAGCCCGTGAAAACAGTATGTGTGCCTAACGCAGTGGTTCCCATTGCCTGCTGCTTCTTTATATCGTTAATCCCTGCTGCATCTTCCGTCTTTTAAGGACAGAGACTCACTAAAAGGACAACGAAGTGACGTGAGACACATGTGGCTTCTTATACCAGAAGTCTTCGGTTTTCATCTTCGGTATTTTTCGAAATTCAAGCAGTGGCTGTGTTTGAACCCGGGATCGAGGAACTTTATTTACTACTCAGTGATTCTTTCCCAGGAATTCCTGTCCTTGTTTCAAGCAGGTTAATATGAGGAATTCTATATAACAGGTACCGCTTGTTTCATTGTCGTCGAATGACACCACTCAGTTAATGAATGTTGTTATCTCTGTGTAGTGAGGTTGTGCAGAGATTGTGAACTCATAAAAGGGAGAATTTAGGACCAATATCCACATTTCGTTGCCTCATTTGTTTTCCGTGGTACCCCTATATTGATAAAGCGAATACAGATATTATGTCTTTGAAAATGTCACTGTTGGTTTCTTTCTCATCCCTGTCCCTGTCAAGCACTTGCTCTGTTATTAATGATCTCATCATATACTGGGCAATAATCTTTAATATTATTACAACTACGATCTCTGCTCCAGCCAATACATCAGATTTCGGATGCGCATAAGAGTATCTGAAACTAACGGTTCGGCAAAGGTGTAGCTCATATCACTCATTTCGTCAAAATAGATCGAAGTTGAGTACAAAGAGTACTGTTCTCCTACGCGTGTGTTTGAGGTCTAAACACACTGACGAGGAAAACCGGTATTACATCTCTCCATGACAAGACTGAATGCCGCCTGCAGTTCATGCGGGCTCGTGACACGCTGAGTGTCTAAGCAGGACAGAGACGAAACTGGGATCATTCCTACGACGACCATGGCCGCAGATGGGGAAATCCATTGACATAAACTATTTCGACAAAAGGCAAATAGACTACTGGCCATCACAATTGGTACACGAAGAAGAAATGCAGACTCTCCGCCACACACCGTCTGGTGGCTTGCGGAGTATGGATGTAGATGTAGATGATAAACGGGTATTCATTGCACAAATATATTACACTACAACTGACATGTGATTAGATTTTCATGCAATTTGGGTGCAAGGATCCTGAGGAATCAGTACCCAGAACAAACACCTCTGGCCGTAATGACGGCCTTGATACGCCTGGGCATTGAGTCAAACAGAGCTTGGATGGCGTGTACAGGTACAGCTGCCCATGCAGCTTCAACACGATACCACAGTTCATCAAGAGTACTGACTGGCGTATTGTGACAAGCCAGTTGTTCGGCCACCATTGACCAGACGTTTTCAATTGGTGAGAGATCTGGAGAATGTGCTGCCTAGGGCAGCATCGAACATTTTCTGTATCCAGAAAGTCCCGAACAGGATCTGCAACATGCGGTTGTGCATTATCCTGCTGAAATGTAGGGTTCCGCAGGGATCGAATAAGGGGTTGAGCCACGGGTCGTAACACATCTGAAATGTAACGTGCACTGTTCAAAGTGCCGTCATTGCGAACAAGAGGTGACCGAGACGTGTAACCAATGGCAACCCATACTATAACGCCGGGTAATACACCAGTATGACGATGACGAATACACGCTTCCAATATGAGTTCACTGCGATGTCGCCAAACATTGATGGAACCATCATGATGCTGTAAACAGAACCAGGATTCATCCGAAAAAAATGACGTTTTTAAATTCGTGCACACTGGTTCGTCGTTGAGTACACCATAGCTGGCGCTCCTGTCTGTGATGCACCGTCAAGGGTACCCGCAGCCATGGTCTCCGAACTGATAGTCTGTGCTGCAAACGTCGTCGAACTGTTCGTGCAGATGATTGTTTTGTTGCAAACGTCCCCATCTTTTGACTCAGGGATCGAGACGTGGCTGCACGATCCGTTAGCGCCATGCGGATAAGATGCCTGTCATCTCGACTGCTAGTGATACGAGGCCGTTGGCATCCAGCACGGCGTTCCATATTACCCTCCTGAACTCATCGATTCCATATTCCGCTAACAGTCATTGGATCTCGACCAACGAGAGCAGTAATGTCGCGATACGATAAACCGCAGTCGCGATATGCTACTATTCGACCTTTATCAAAGTCGGAAACGTGATGGTACGCATTTCTCCTCCTTACACAAGGCATCACAACAATGTTTCACCAGGCAACGCCGGTCAACTGCTGTTTGTGTATGAGAAATCGGTTGGAAGCTTCCCTCATGTCAGCACGTTGTAGGTGTCGCCACCTGCGCTAACCTTGTGTGAATGCTCTGAAACGCTAATTATTTGCATATCACAACATCTTCTTCCTATCGGTTAAATTTCGCATCTGTAGCACATCTTCGTGCTGTAGGAATTTCAATGGCCAGTTCTTACCCGACAGCTTAGAACTACCATCTCGGGAACGTCGAATCTATTGTGCTGCTCGCAAGCTGCTTTCGTGACATTCCATGGGCAGTAGTAGAGGGAAGGTAAAGCCACGTCTACGACGACTTGGCCGGCCGCGGTGGTCTCGCGGTTCTAGGCGCGCGGTCCGGAACCGTGCGACTGCTACGGTCGCAGGTTCGAATCCTGCCTCGGGCATGGATGTGTGTGATGTCCTTAGGTTAGTTAGGGTTAAGTAGTTCTAAGTTCTAGGGGACTAATGACCACAGCAGTTGAGTCCCATAGTGCTCAGAGCCATTTGAACCATTTTTTGAACGACGACTTGGACGTCCATGTCTGATCACAAAATGTGTAAGCCGGTGACTGGACCGTTCTGTAAACCAGGATAGGCGAATATGTGGCGAATGTGACGAGACTGTACAGTGTTGGTACAGACAAAAGTTTTCCAGACCACGCCGTTCGGGGCATATTGTAGAACATAGGACTCCGTAACGGACCACTGCTACGTGTTCTCAAGTTTATCCAATAACTTCGTCAGTTACTATTCCTGGAAATGGGATGTTCGATGTGGGACCGTGAATTGAAACCATGACGTACGACGGATGAATATCGTTTCTTGTTACACCAGGTCGATTGTCGTGTCCGGAGACGCCGACGTCCAGGCGATGGTTGATGGAAACATGCCCCACTCCGCGGACACTTGCCTGCTGTGGTCTACATTCGCCTGTGATTCTATTGGATCGACGTCGAATTCGAAGGCATCATGTCACCTGTGGAAAACGTAGTCATTACCGCAGACCACCTGTTTTCTTTCTTGTTTGATGTCTTACTCAATAGCGATGAAGTCTTCGAGACGGATAGCTATCGTGTCACAGGGACAGAGTCGTACTAAAGTGTTGTGAGGAGTGTGCTTGTGAATTCCCGATGATATCTTGGTGCTAAGTACTCGACGGAACTCATCTGAGACTTTCGGGCGCCACCTTCGCGCCCACAATACATCGCCCGAATTTTACGCGCACTGCGTGTACCTGTGCGTAGAAATCTGGAGCAAGACGCCTCCGGAAACACACCAAGGACTTGTCGAATCCACGCCACACGGAGTAGCTGCTATGGTGACATAGCATGTTATGTAATTTGTCATAATACTGAGGTTCAATAATGATGATGATGATGATGTTTGGTATGTGGGGCGCTCAACTACGCGGTCATCAGCATCCGTACAAAGTCCCAAATCTTTTATAGTCCGGTTTCTACACAATCGGATCTAGCCACTGTCTCGACTGATCATGATGATCAAATGATGAGGACGACACAAACATCCAGTCCCCGGACAGAGAAAATCCCCAACCCGGCCGGGAATCGAACACGGGGCCTCGTAATTCAGAGGCAGTAACGCTACCCACTAGATCACGAGCAGCGGACAGGTTCAACAATGTATGAATATTTAGGTGCTTAAAACGTAACACGTAATTGTGAATTTTAAAGTAACTGGGCTCTCTCTTATAGGAATCACCCACCCAATGAATACGTCAGAGCTATCAGTACAACATGCGAACTGTTGTTTATGCATTGAAAAGCAAACAAATGAGAAGGCAGAGACTCCAAGATACTAATTCAGCATTTGGAGAGAGGTGACTTGTCTCTAATTTAAAGAAATCTGCAGCACATGCTCGCTGCATGACTTTCGCGTCGCCTTACCTCGCGAGACTGAAAATTGCAGCTGGATAAAAGACTTAAGAAGCAGCTGTTGCTACAAGACATATGGAGGGCAGTGAACAGTTAAATAGGATCATACGCACAGCATCGCTTTTTGCAGACTTTTCAAGATCCGGCATGGGTGGTAACTGAGAAAGATCGAAGCAAATCACGAAGAAAATTATTCATAACAGGAAGAGTTTTGTTTCATATTCATAGCCAGCCAATAACATTTTACGAAACACAACTGGCATGTAAGGTAGACTCGATAAGTAAAAATATAAGAAAGCAATAAGAGGTCCACTAACAATGGATATATGAAGAAGTAACAGCATAATATAAGTAATGAAACATCAATAGAATAGCCATGGAAGCAATTATACCCGCCGTCCATACATGTGATCTTCAGTTACACAATGGAAAACAACTACTAAGTAATGTGTTCATTACACTTTGACTAGTAGATAGTACACCACTTGAGCAGATCTCAGATTTTAATTTTTTAAGATTCAGCATAAGATTTGATATGGATAAGGATAGAGATAATAAGATTAAAAATATTAATTAGTACTCGGAATGATAAAACATTCCAGAACAAAATACAGAAGAAAACAAATTTACAGTTGTATAAAAGCATTCTGCACGTATATTGCTATTTGAAAGTGAGTCACTGGTCCACAAAAAACGTAACAAAAGTAAACTAGGACCCCCAGAAATGAGGTTGCTCAGGAAAATGACCGGTATTACCAGGGGACCGTATAAGAAATGATAACCTTCAGGGTCAACTAGATATCTATAATATTAATGCAAAGATAGAAGAAAATAAAAAAAAATATTGAAACATCACCTACGAAGAATGAATGCAGAAAGAATTCCACGTCAGACGTTACTTTACCAACCAAGAGGATGAAAGAATATACGAAGACCCAGAACGGAGTGGCATTGAAAAGCGAAGACGAAACTGGCATAAGTGTCTAAACCTGGAAGTGCAGAATCAGAAGAAGAAGAAGGCGACGCCAATTGCAGGTATAATGTACGTCAGAGAGTATTCAAATTAATTAAGTGATATGCTTCCAGATCATAGGAGCCACAAGGTGCAAGTTCTGAATCAACTCGCAACTTACAAGTTTCGGTTCTCGTGAGCTGTCGACTGATTAATCGATTTTCCATGTGTAATGGAAACATCAAAAGTATAATAACTTCTTGTAAGTTGACGCAGAAAAATTTTATAGCAATATGTTCATTAGGCGCAAGAGCATCGTGTGGTCTCAACAAGTGAAACAGTATGCGACTCAGTCTTGATCTGCGCCTAACTAGTACTGATGTTCTACAACCAGAATTTTATACTAAATCGGCCTTTTGATACTTTGCCCGCAAGTATCTGATAGACTGCCGCTCCAAAGAGCTCCATGGGACATTACCATCATCCTGCTGTGTGTCAGCCCAAAAAGATTGTCTCTCAGGACGTACCATCAATTGATACATTTAAGCATCTTTAGAAATTTAGGTGTTCTAAACATTCATGGTGGTGTATGTTTGTTCTATATCGTGTCTCCCTACCACTTTCACGCAACGACGCTCTGAGCGTGTTTTTTAGGGAATTGACTAGTTTGAACCTGGGACCTGTTGCTGGTAAGGAGACGCCAGACCACACATGACATGTAGAATTCTGAAGAGTTCAGCGAGACTAGCGATGATATAACCAAATACTAAATGATCTCAGCGTCAGCTCCACTGCACTCCCTGTACAGTAATCTTAATACTACCTAAATTTAGTGGAAGGGGTTCAAGGCTTTCCTATTTTTAGTTAGCTGGTAAAATAACGTCGAAAAACAGCTAAGTTTACCATTGGAAATTTTATTCTACTCGCAAAACATTGTTTATAAATTGCGCTATTGATAAAAGGAAGTGTTTTAATGCAGGATGGTAAAAACCAACTGCGTTCAACAAAAATGTGAACGAATATTCCCTTAATGGGTTTCCAAGTTCTACAATGGATCGAAGGATGACCTATGCCATATCACATCTATAATCTAGGTTTAATTTAAGTTTCACAAACGAGGAAACTATCAAAATGATCTACAGTGACCCTCAATTATCTTTAATTACTTATCTAACTTGTGGTAAATTACAGTGGCTGATGTGGCTTCTCAATAACTATATAAAAGAAAAATTATCGCGTTTCCGATCTGTTCTTCAAGTGGCAAATGTGAACACTATGAGTTTTAACTAACGATCGACACTAGTATTACGCAAAGAAATGGGGTGTAACAGATGAGACTTCTGCAGTTCTGAGTGAAGCCTTATGCGCTCAAAAATGCGGCATCGCGTGCGTTCATTACCTTGTCGGTGTTCAGGCAGCTTCAGGGGAGCAGCGGCCGGCGCACAGCTCCGCTCACCTCGCCATCTCGGAAGCAACTCGTAACTTACTTCTCCTTACTACAATTTACCGAAGTTGCTTTAAAAAAAAAAAAACTATCTGGCTGTGTTCTCATCTGACCAATCAGGGTCTCAATGTTAACCTTAAGCTCCGCCTACAAAAATTCTGTCTATCCAATGAGAAACGTTATACTTTTCGTGGTGGGGCAATGTTTTTAAAGTTTGCAACGTCACAGAGACGCAAAAAAGTCTCACGCTAAAACCTGCAGCTGGTGTGGTCCTTCTAGCGTTATCGTAAGATCTATACTGTTCTTCTGGAGGGCTCTATCTTTTAACATGGGCTGGGGGGTGGTCCTAATGTAACAGACATGCGAAAAGGCTCACGCTAAAACTTGCGGGTGGTAGTGGCCCTTTTTGTGTTATCGTAAGATCTATACTGTTTTTCTGGAGGGCTCTAGCTTTTAACATGGGCTGGGGGGTGGTCCTTGACGTAACAGAGACGCGAAAAAGTCTCATGCTAAAATGTGTGGGTGGTAGTCTTAGAGGTAGGCTGCCGACGTAGGTGTCCAGTCCGACCCTTATCGTAGGGCCTTCTAGCTTAACACGGTTCTGCTCTAGGCTTCTGTTCTCGTTTCTCCCCTCAGAACTGCGTCGGTCTCACAGTGGGAACTTTACGACATGCATTTAGGCATTCTTGTGTTAGTCTGTGGTATTCCATTTGCTCACTCGTTACTCGTATTACTTTGGTTAATTTAATGTCACGATTTATTTGGAGGTACATGACATACTACTGGATTATCTTATCATGACAGTGTTTTCATGGAAGGTGTTGCATCTGCCTGACACCTTACATATCACCACCCTTCGAACTTAATTTTTGCACTGAATTTAGGCAATGATTGAATCGTTGTCTAAGTCAGTCAAAAATTTTCTAATTTATCTAAATTTTGTTGTGGACTGTTCAGCCACATTATTCTGTTCTATGCTAGTTTGTATTACTAATTTATATTTTTATGTTCGTCCACATTATAATTAAAATTAGAAGAGAAGATTTTTTATGCTATTATTAATTTTTAATGATTTTCTTTCTTTATTTAAGTGTCAAGTTTGTTCTTTAAGAAGTTTGTTATCGAAAGTGAGGAGTCTTTCACATTGATTTTCTTAGAAATATTGTTTTTATAAATGTAGTAATTAAGTAAGATCTATTCCTAACACATTTTCTCAATATCATGTGCAAGTAAAATGTTTTTGTTTCGAGACACTCATTTCAACATTGTTACACTAACAAATAAGAATTACTTCCAAGAATTTCTTTGGCAAAGGAATATACATACCCAAGTATTGAGATATTATCCTAATAAATGGTACAAATGTTAAAAAAAGGGAAAACATCCAACAAGATAATTTTTTATTCTTTGTTTTTATAAGGAGAAAATAAGTAAAATATAGTTATTCTTTCATTTCATGACAAAACTCTACCATCTGGTGAGCAAGATGTATGAGACAGGCGAAATACCCTCAGACTTCAAGAAGAATATAATAAATCCAGTCCCAAAGAAAGCAGGTGCTGACAGATGTCAAAATTACCGAATTATCAGTTTAATAAGTCACAGCTGCAAAATACTAACGCAAATTCTTTACAGACGAATGGAAAAACTGGTAGATGCGGACCTCGGGGAGGATCAGTTTGGATTCCGTCGAAATGTTGGAACACGTGAGGCAATACTGACCTTACGACTTATCTTAGAAGAAAGATTAAGAAAAGGCAAACCTACGTTTCTAGCATTTGTAGACTTAGAGAAAGCTTTTGACAATGTCGACTGGAATACTCTTTTTCAAATTCTAAAGGTGGCAGAGGTAAAATACAGGGAGCGAAAGGCTATTTACAATTTGTACAGAAACCAGATGGCAGTCTTAAGAGTCGAGGGGCATGAAAGGGAAGCAGTGGTTGGGAAAGGAGTTAGACAGGGTTGTAGCCTCTCCCCGATGTTATTCAATCTGTATATGGAGCAAGCAGTAAAAGAAACAAAAGAAAAATTTGGAGTAGGTATTAAAGTTCACGGAGACAAAGTAAAAACTTTGAGGTTCGCCGATGACATTGTAATTCTGTCAGAGACGGCAAAGGACTTGGAAAAGCAGTTGAACGGAATGGACAGTGTCTTGAAAGGAGGATATAAGATGAACATTAACAAAAGCAAAACGAGGATAATGGAATGTAGTCAAATTAAATCGGGTGATGCTGAGGGAATTAGATTAGGAAATGGGACACTTAAAGTAGTAAAGGAGTTTTGCTATTTAGGAAGTAGAATAACTGATGATGGTCGAATTAGAGAGGATATAAAATGTAGACTGGCAATGGCAAGGAAAGCGTTCCTGAAGAAGAGAAATTTGTTAACATCGAATATAGATTTATGTATCAGGAAGTCGTTTCTGAAAATATTTGTTTGGAGTGTAGCCATGTATGGAAGTGAAACATGGACGATAACTAGTTTGGACAAGAAGAGAATAGAAGCTTTCGAAATGTGGTGCTACAGAAGAATACTGAAGATAAGGTGGATAGATCACGTAACTAATGAGGAGGTATTGAATAGGATTGGGGAGAAGAGAAGTTTGTGGCACAACTTGACTAGAAGAAGGGATCGATTGGTAGGACATGTTTTGAGGCCTCAAGGGATCACAAATTTAGCATTGGAGGGCAGTGTGGAGGGTAAAAATCGTAGAGGGAGAGCGAGAGATGAGTACACTAAGCAGATTCAGAAGGATGTAGGTTGCAATAGGTACTGGGAGATGAAGCAGCTTGCACAGGATAGAGTAGCATGGAGAGCTGCATCAAACCAGTCTCAGGACTGAAGACAACAACAACAACAACAACAACAACAGTCTATTTTTTACTTAAGTCCATAGTCAATGACTGTTAGAAGTAGTTTATTAGCTGTCTGGTGTGCTTAACTTATTTAGTTTTTCACACGTTTCTTTTGCACAATTCCTACATCGCATAATTTGATTTCACACATTCACACAATCCTATGAATGTTCAAGCATGAGGTTGGCGAATGTTTTTGCCCGAAGGTGATGAACTTGAGCGAGATGGATGTGGGCAAGTATTTGATGTACAGCTTCGTTCGTCGTTCCTTGTTGGCTTTCCAAGTGTGTTGCTGTTTGAAGCAAAGCAAGCGCTGTATCATGTATAAGATACAGAGGCGAGCGAGTGCACGGGACTTACCCTAGTTCACTGCTAGTAGCGTCACGTCATCGTAACGCGCCTGCATATCGTATTGCACCACATTTAACATAAAAGTAAAAATTAAGATTTGTGTGTAAAACTTTGTTAAAGTATAGTTCTATGTAATAATGTTTCAGGTAACAAATCTTAATGTTATAAAATTAGTAGTTTACGTAAAATTCACGTTTTGAAAGAAAAATAGGAGGCGCTAAATAATGACGCTAGGAAGCCAAAATTTGGTGAGAAGGTGCAGTAAGAAGTCATTAATGAGTGGTGCTGGTTTCCAGAACCATAAAACTAAAATTGACTCCAGAATCCGCGTTTTTCGGAAAAATCAGAGGCGCGAAATAATAGAGCTACAATATTGAAAATTGGTAGGATGCTTCAGTTCACCCTAATAATAATAATGGAAATACCACAATCAGTTACCTCTTCTAGTTTTTTAGTAATTTAGTAAAAACTACTTTCGTGAGTAAAATGTACATAAGCATTATAGATTAAGTACTTTAAATTTTAATGATAAAACAAATTCTTTAAGACCAATGATCAGATAGGACAATTAACAAAGCTACACCAAGTTTTAGTCTTGTAGCATAATTAACAGCTGATACAAGTCTTGATAAAGCTATGGTTCAGAGGTAACAATCTACCGTTAGTTCCATTGTAAAAATTCTAGAGAGTAAAGTTTTAATTTTAGCGGGCTGAGATTTTCTACGTGCTTCTGTACTGCTCAGATGTATGTATACAAAAATTGAGAAGTTTGTAAAGCTATTATTAAATGTGATATTTAAGATTATGTGCCTGAGATAGCGATCATTTGGAAGCTACAGGCATCTGCATAGGAACGGAAAGAACAGATGCTCTCTTGGCGGTACGCGCCGGAGCTATATAAAAAGAGCGGCAGAGGCAGTAGTAAGCTCACTCCGCATTAGACCAACGCCTAGTCCACGCGAGCTTAACGTCCGATCGCGCCTCGCCTCGGGTGACGTCATAGCGGGCTGTGACATGCGCGTACTTAGCAATGTAAACGGACATTGAAAATCGCGAGGACTGTACACCGTCCTGGATCGTTTAGACTTCGGTAACAAACTGTTATTGTGCCGTCCGTGTGAAGTATAATTCCGCGTGGCAAGTGGTGACTAACTCCACTTTTAAGGCGAGCATTAATTTTTTTTTTTAACATTATTGCGAACTATTAATAGAGCACCGTTAGTTAGAGTAATGAACTATTCGGGAGGAACTTGCTGTAGAAGTCGCCCCTGAACTATTAAACGATTGGCTGAATTAACAATATTTAATGTCTTTAGCATTTTCAGAAGTTTCGAGTAATTTGTGTGAGCCTTTAAGATAATAAAATCTTGTTTGGAACTTTAAATTTTATTGAAGCAGCCCTAACCCCGTGAAGAACTATGGACATTTTTCGTTTAGCTGGGCTGTACAGGAATGTGGCCGTGCAGACTGGGAACTAAGGTCAGTAAGTTTCCCTTCGCTTTCTGACTGGCCACCAAATTAGTTGCCAGGCTCGCGTGATTTAAGGTGGCAATGTTCAACTTTCATTCAACATTAAACAACGACTTCTTCGCCGTCCCACATATGTTGCATCGGCAATAGTCTGTTACGTGAAATGAACATTCAAACAACTCATTCGACAACTTCTTCGCCGCCCCACATATGGTGCTTATCGGCCGGGAAAACTGAATTAAAAGCAAATAAAAGTGCTCGATGTGTGAAAGCGATTGGTATAAATTACCGAACTCGGTAGGCAATAACAGGACACTGAATTGAACTAGTGTGGGAACAGTGTTACCAGTAAAGGCGGGTGTAGTGTATAAACAATAAGTGTCTACCGCTGTACGTTGGTTAGTGACGATGGTGAGGAAGGCGACGATGCTGGATCGCGGCTGCCGACGGCGCTGAGACTAAAGGAAGACGGTGCGTCATCGCGGAGCTGCGCTGATCTGCGAGACAGCTGCCGGCTGCGCCGAGCGGTCAACGGTGCCTTGCTGCCCCCCCCCTGGAGCTATTGCAGTAGGCGATTCCTGTGGCGGTACTCGACGCTACGGCTGCTGCTGCTGCCTTCAATACGTCGCGACGCGTCGCATCACGATTGCTGGTACACCGCGACGACATCATTCGTCGAAATCAAGCATTTAAGTTAAGTCAAAGACTTTTAAAATATTTTTTAACTGCTGCTAACAAACTAAAAGATATGGAAAGTAGTGTACATTTCAGAAGGGAACCGGTCTCTGACCAAGAATCCTCACGATCAGGAATTGAGTTTAATGAGGATGGTTCCATTAATCCCTCAAATATTGAACTTGAACGTAATTTGTCACCAGTAAATTATGACTTTAATTTAAATGAGAGTGCAGGGATGCAATCAATAAGTGAAATAGAAGTCAAAAGGGAGCCAGTAGAGTTGCTAACTTTGTCAGGTAGTGAAACTGAGCTCAATATATCTCCAGCTCAGTCAAGAGATACAAAGTATCAAGGTAGAAGCCCCGGATTGGATGCAAATACTGTTTGCCAAACTCGAATCAAACCAAAATAAAATTGAGGCTAAAATTGAAAATAGTAATAAAGAGTTGGAGAATAAAATTGAGGTTAGTAATAAAGGGTTGGAAAATAAAATTGAGGATAGTAATAAAGAACTAAAAGAAGAACTGCAATCAAAATGGAATAGTTTGAATTATAAGATAGATGCTATTCATCATGACATTCAAGTAAAAGTAGGGCAACAGTTAACTAAAATGCATAGTACTTTCAAATGTGAAATAGATCAAATTCAAAAAAATTATCAAGAGGCAGATGAACTTTTGGAAGTGAGGTTGTCCGAAAGATTGAGCAACGAGTCCAAACTTTGCTCTGACAAAGTTAAAGAGGTACAAATTAAAGTAGATACTTGTCAGAAAAACATTGAGAAAGTAAAAGAAACCTGTACCGAAATTCGTGGTGCAGTGGAACAAAGATGTTCTGCCAGGATAGAAGCAGTAGAGTCACAAGTAGAGGAATTAAATACTAACATTGCTAACCTAGAAAATAGAGTAACCTCTGTTAATTCTAGTCATTCTACGGTACAGCATGTGACTTCAGTTGACGCCGCTTTTATAGGGTGTCGACAGTTTTTGCGCTTTGATCCTGATAAGTACATTCACCCTCTTGAATTTTGGAATGACTTTGAGGATGTTCTCCCCAACACTTGGTCAGAAAGAGAAAAAATTTCATTTATAAGAAGTCATTTGTCAGGTGATGCTTTGCGATGGTCAGCGGATGTAATGATCAAATGTAAAACTTTATCTGAATTTAAGTCTGCATTTCTCAACGAATACTGGTCACATAACAAACAAAATGATGTGTTAAGGGAATTCTGGAGTGGTAAGAAGTTTTTCCCAGGGCGTGAATCAGTAAAGGATTTCGCTAGGAAGTGGGTTTCAAGACTGTCACATTTGACAGAAAAGATGAAGCCAGATATGATCATTATGGGTTTAGAAGGTAAGCTGCCGTGGTACTGGCAGAAGAGGATCATTTCCGCCCCTAGAGATAATATAGACAAATTTATTGAATATCTGGAAAGAGTGGAAAGAGTAGCTGCTGCTGAGGAGCAGGTGCAGCAGAATAACAAATCTTCTAACAATCACGTACAAAATAATGGAAACGTGAACGTTAGAAATATGGAAGTTAGGCACACCAAAACAAACTATCGAAACCAAAGCCGTGGCAGAGGAAGAGGGGGTAGATACTCACCACGCTTTCGTAACAACTACTATGACGAAAGTGGAGAAGTAAATACTATGCCATTAAGACAAGAAGGGAGTCATGATGCTACTATATCTAGTGGTGTCACAGATGAACACAACAGGCCGCGTGTGGGAAACTAAATCCCGTCTATGAGGAAACTGGCGCTCACCAGGCGGTAACAGTAACACAGCCAGTAACGGAAACACAGACAATCAGCCAACATACACAGACAGACAACATGGATGACGAAATAAATACAGATAATACCAGTGATGTGTTAAGCCACTCTCACAAAATAGTGGATAGTATTTTGGATACACTAGAAAAATGGGTCAAGGAAGAACAGGAACTCAAGGTAGATAATGGGGAAGAAATAGATAATGGGTTTGAGTCTGATGGGAATAATGATGAAGTAAAAGCTTACATCTTCGATGAAAATGGCAATCTAAAAGCTGAAGTAGAAGTAGCAGAAGTAGAATCAGTACTGCAAAACTTTAGAGAGGAGGAAATGATGAATGAAGGGGGTAGAAATAGTAACGAGGTGAAAGAATCTAGTAGCTGTGTAAACGTGCCACAAATGGTTGAAGGTGACGACATTCTTATGAACAGCAATATTGCGCAGGGACGCAGTTGCTCAGAGGTAGAGGATAGTTTGGCTGATGTGCAGCAAACAAAAGTAGAAAAAGTCGTCAGATGCTTCGATTTAAAGTTAGTGGACAGATTAGAGAAAGCAGCTAAGATTATAGAGCATGATGAGCCTCAGGATGTAAATGTAAATGTAATTGCAACTGATCAGAATTACTTTAGCTGGAAGAACATAGAACGAGATTTATTGGACGAGGTGTGTGAGCAACCTGTTCAATGTAAAATAACTCACCCTGTTATCAAAGTAAACATATCAGGAGTCACTGTGCGTTGTCTGCTTGACAGTGGCAGTGAAGCAAGTGCTTTATCACAAACATTTTTTGACACCATACCCAATAAAGAGAAGTTAACAGTTATGAAAGTAAGTGGCTTAAAGATTATAGGTGCTACTGGAAAAGTCTCTAGACCAGTTCAACACGAAGCTTTGATACCCATTGGTATAAATGACGTAGTAATAGATCATCCTTGTTTGATTGTGCTAGGCTTAAGTGTTGATATGTTGATTGGTACTGATTTCTTATCAAAGTACCAGGGAGAGATCAATTTTGATCAGAACAACTTAATTTTAACTTTACCTGACTCTAAAGTGATAAGAGAGTCTTTTATAGGAAGTCATATAGGCGGTAGTAATGAAACTTGGGAACTGCCTATTAGAGTAATAAAGAATAAAGGATACTTGCAGGAAAATTTGGTTTTCAGTGAGAATGAGGAAAGTGCTAAGGTTGAAGAGAGACACATCCTAAAGGAAAACAGCGTAAGAAGGTAATGCTCATAGAGGCAAGCAATGGCGTTTTAGAATTAAATAAATGGAGATGTGTGGAAGTGGTGTGAGGATCGCAACAAATATATAGAAACAGGACGTCAATAGGCTGACAAAAGGAAAAGGGAGAAAGAAGTGGAGAAATGAAGTATTTTGAATCTGGAAGAAAAGGGAGAAAATGAATGAGGTGAAGAAGTGAAGTAAGTAAATTGAAGTAAATGATGTAGGATTAAAGAATAATTCCCTCACGTCTCGTGAAATGGTGAAAAACGCTAAATCTTGCTTGAGGCAAATAAATAGTTAAACAGACAACAGAAACACACAAATATTGGAAAATGCAGAAATTTGGAATCGGTATACTGAAAATAACTAATTTCTTTAGTAATTCATACAATAAAGCAAAGTGCTGGTCAGCAAATGACTTCTTTGATGAACTAATCCATACGATAATTAAGCCAGAGTACATTAAAACTAAAAGGTTACTCAATTTTCTAAGTTGAAGCAAGATCTTAATATATTAATTTGCTAAAAGAATTTTCACTATTTAGGAACCTAAAAGATTATTTATGAAAGAAGAAAGTAGGAGCTATTGTATCAGATACGACTTAGTGCTAAATGTCTTTCTGACAACTTCACAATTAGTAAAATAGTGCCAGAATATAAACTATAAAATGTACTTTGTCCTACCTTAGATATAAGTTGAAAACAGAAACTTAGACTGTATTGTCTGTTTCTCAGGGACATGCAGGCTGCATGAATGACTGACAACAAGCGGTAGGGAGATTGGAAGTAGAGACGCAAACCACAGTGAATACAATTTCCTCCCACAATTTTGTCAATCAGTGAAATTAAATGAGTGTTACAATAGGACACCCACCACAGTGCCGAGTATTATAGTAAAAGAAAAATGTGAGTGCGTTGCAGTGATAAAAGTCGTGTGTATTTTCTTTTTCAGGAAGAGACTGATTTTAAAGAAAAAAAAATAACTATTTTGTAACCATTGAAAAATTTATATTTCCATGTAAATGTATGTAAATAATTTGTGAATGTCTTCTGTACTAGGTTTTCTATGTGTATATGAGTATGGTTATTTTGTGTATGTAGTAATAAGGAATTTCCTAAGAAGAAGCAACTTAAGTTGAAAGAGGTATACTAAAGTAATCCATCGCTTGTTTGTTCTTTTAGAAATTTAATTTTGTTCAAAAATAGATTTTCACGAAAATTAAAAAGGGGGTGATGAAGCAAGGCAAGCGCTGTATCATGTATAAGATACAGAGGCGAGCGAGTGCACGGGACTTACCCTAGTTCACTGCTAGTAGCGTCACGTCATCGTAACGCGCCTGCATATCGTATTGCACCACATTTAACATAAAAGTAAAAATTAAGATTTGTGTGTAAAACTTTGTTAAAGTATAGTTCTATGTAATAATGTTTCAGGTAACAAATCTTAATGTTATAAAATTAGTAGTTTACGTAAAATTCACGTTCTGAAAGAAAAATAGGAGGCGCTAAATAATGACGCTAGGAAGCCAAAATTTGGTGAGAAGGTGCAGTAAGAAGTCATTAATGAGTGGTGCTGGTTTCCAGAACCATAAAACTAAAATTGACTCCAGAATCCGCGTTTTTCGGAAAAATCAGAGGCGCGAAATAATAGAGCTACAATATTGAAAATTGGTAGGATGCTTCAGTTCACCCTAATAATAATAATGGAAATACCACAATCAGTTACCTCTTCTAGTTTTTTAGTAATTTAGTAAAAACTACTTTCGTGAGTAAAATGTACTTAAGCATTATAGATTAAGTACTTTAAATTTTAATGATAAAACAAATTCTTTAAGACCAATGATCAGATAGGACAATTAACAAAGCTACACCAAGTTTTAGTCTTGTAGCATAATTAACAGCTGATACAAGTCTTGATAAAGCTATGGTTCAGAGGTAACAATCTACCGTTAGTTCCATTGTAAAAATTCTAGAGAGTAAAGTTTTAATTTTAGCGGGCTGAGATTTTCTACGTGCTTCTGTACTGCTCAGATGTATGTATACAAAAATTGAGAAGTTTGTAAAGCTATTATTAAATGTGATATTTAAGATTATGTGCCTGAGATAGCGATCATTTGGAAGCTACAGGCATCTGCATAGGAACGGAAAGAACAGATGCTCTCTTGGCGGTACGCGCCGGAGCTATATAAAAAGAGCGGCAGAGGCAGTAGTAAGCTCACTCCGCATTAGACCAACGCCTAGTCCACGCGAGCTTAACGTCCGATCGCGCCTCGCCTCGGGTGACGTCATAGCGGGCTGTGACATGCGCGTACTTAGCAATGTAAACGGACATTGAAAATCGCGAGGACTGTACACCGTCCTGGATCGTTTAGACTTCGGTAACAAACTGTTATTGTGCCGTCCGTGTGAAGTATAATTCCGCGTGGCAAGTGGTGACTAACTCCACTTTTAAGGCGAGCATTAATTTTTTTTTTAACATTATTGCGAACTATTAATAGAGCACCGTTAGTTAGAGTAATGAACTATTCGGGAGGAACTTGCTGTAGAAGTCGCCCCTGAACTATTAAACGATTGGCTGAATTAACAATATTTAATGTCTTTAGCATTTTCAGAAGTTTCGAGTAATTTGTGTGAGCCTTTAAGATAATAAAATCTTGTTTGGAACTTTAAATTTTATTGAAGCAGCCCTAACCCCGTGAAGAACTATGGACATTTTTCGTTTAGCTGGGCTGTACAGGAATGTGGCCGTGCAGACTGGGAACTAAGGTCAGTAAGTTTCCCTTCGCTTTCTGACTGGCCACCAAATTAGTTGCCAGGCTCGCGTGATTTAAGGTGGCAATGTTCAACTTTCATTCAACATTAAACAACGACTTCTTCGCCGTCCCACATATGTTGCATCGGCAATAGTCTGTTACGTGAAATGAACATTCAAACAACTCATTCGACAACTTCTTCGCCGCCCCACATGTTGTGGAGATCCCATAATGGAAAGTAGCTGTGAGTGCAGAATCTCGTGGTTTACTGGCTTTGTATGCGCGAAAGTTATCGTTATATGTCGCTGAAAGTTTTTTGTTGTTGTTGTAATACTTCGCAGACGACTAGTTTACAATAGGATAGGGATTTGGGAAGGTATGTCATCTATTCTTCACCCATCTTCTTTCTTGGTCTCAATCTTGCGAATCTTCAACTTCTGTTCTTCCTGCTTTTTCTCTGCTTCTTACTTGATTCTTGGTTCTTCTGTGGGCAGGATATGGAAATATTTATTGATAACTAGTCGCTTTGAAGTTCTCCTCCTAGTAACAGTTTGATAAATTGTTTTGGCGTGTCATTTTTACTTTGTGGAACTTTGCTTCAGTTTCGTGCATCAACGTGCTGTTTAATAGTAGTAATGTGACTTTTTCACATATTTTTTGCCAGTGGTGGCTTGCCCAAGCGGTCTTCTCGTCCGGCCGTTTTTTGCTCGCTCCGCTGAGTCGGGGGCGCCCCAGGGTTTACGAGTGGTGAAAATCCGGTGTCTGCTAGTCTGTCCATGCAGCCAGCCCCTACTGAAGCTAGGCGTCCCGTCGCGTCTCAGTAGAGTTCCCCCTAGCGGGAAAATTTATTGCCCACTTTCGCTACAAGAAGGTCACTCCGTTGGTCTCGCTGCCCTCGTGTCTTGCTAATTACGTCCTTTTCTTTCTTGATACTTTTCGTGTTGCAAGTTGTGGGTCGTTCCATCTGGTTTTTGTTGGAGTTTTTACAATAGTTCTTACAAAAAGTTTTGCTTATAATCATCTAACATATGTCTAGTATCTACTTGTTTTACGCCTTCTTAAAAAGCTTTACAAATTTCGGCGCCCTTTCCATGTTACAATTCTAAAATATTTGGGGTCTTAACGTCTACTCAAGAATCCTCAAATTCGTTTTTTATTTTTTTGTAGTGTCGTGGTGTATAGCATTTTAGTATTTCATGCTGTTAGACTATCTACGCTTTATCCCTTCACTTTAATCTATGGTACTATTTGGTGTTTTTATTGAAACAACTTTCTTTTTCCCACCTTCCTCTCTCTTCATTCTTCTTTCTCCTGACGATCGTATCTGCAACATAATCTTGAAATATAGTGCTGATTATTTACCAGTAATGAAATTAATCTTCAAACTTGTACTGAAAGTGTTTAACACTGCCAGCCTTAGGTAAAAATACCTTTGCTTTATCTCGTAATATACCCTCCAATTCTCTTTTACTGTGTTCCGAAATACCTTGAACCTCTTGCAATTTTTCATCGATTTCTTTATGGACTTCTAACATGAGTTGAGGCGATTCCCTATTTTGTGCATACCATTCTAATTCTCCATCCTCTTTATCTCGCGTCATTCTTAATTGTTTGTTTATAACTGGTATTTCTTCTAATTTTAGCTTTTGCTCAAAGAGAAGTGTGACATTCCCCAATGTTAAGCTACCTTTCCCCATATCTATTATCGCTCGTCTCTCATTTAAAAAATCTACACCTATAATCAAATCTACAGTTAGTTTAGGTATAATCACGAAGTTGGCTTCGATCTCTTTGCCTTCGCACGAAAGAGTTAACCTTGTTTGTCTCGTAACTTCCGCAGCATTGTTTCTAATAGGATCTTTTACTTTAATCTTAAGTGTTTTCAGAACTGGAAATTCCTCATTGGCATTACACTGCATGAATAAATTTTCTGAAATCGCAGTGATTTCACTTCTGCTATCAATTGAATGGGATATGGTTTATTATGGCCTTCACAATTGGTTGAATTTGAAAGGGTTGGTTCTGTTCTTCTTCTTCTTGCACCAACGAATCCTCCACTGAATCATACATGAGTCTTTTTAGGAATTTCCCTTGTAAATTCGAACTTTCTGTAGGATAAGCATCGACTGCTACTTCTCTCTCTTTTATTTCCTCTTCTCTATTTCTTCCTTCATTTACGCTTTCTTCTACATCCTCTACTTTTTCTCATCCTCGTCTATCTTCTCCTTCTTCATCGCTACTTCCACATAAACACATCTAAATGCTCTAATTATCGCTTCATAACTTCCTTCATTATATACGTTGGGTTGTGTGCCCACTTCTAACTTATTTTCATATTCTGTCGACTGTGCATTATCCTCAATGAATTCGCTTTCCCTGGTTTCCATCTCAAATAGCTCTGCAATACTCATTACTTTGTCCTTTCCTCCTACATTCGTTGTGCATGCCTCTTGTAATTCATCTTCCTCGTCAGTATTCTCCCAATTAATTTCGTCCCAACACGATATTGTTATTTTCCTGTCTTCGTTTTCATCTGGTCCCTGCGGATTTGTTTCCCCCTTCTTCTCTACTCATGATAAGATTTTGATATCTCTGTTCAAGGTGCTGCAATTGACCTGTGTCGGTGCGTCATTCTCTTTGGCTTGGGCGCTTAGCTGTCAAATCAACCGGTTATCGGGTTTTGGTGGTCTTCCCTCAACCTCTTCTATCTGTATTCACTTTTCTATCTGTATTAGCTTGTTGATAGTGGTTTCTTTGTTGACAATTTGTCGGTCTATTGGCTCTCCAGTACCTGTTCCGGTTGTCGTTATTCCCTCTGTAATAGTTGTTGCCGTTCCTGGGTGAATCATAGTTATTGCCATATTCTCTTCTAAATCCATAACCGGTTCTTTGTTGAAATCTATTGTCGTTTCTTGGTGCGAAGTTATCACGTGGTTCGTAATTATTGTTTCTTGGTACTGTGTCTTGTGGATTCCACTGCTTTTTGCTTTCGTTTTCACTGGCGCTTCGTCTTTTCCTTGCGTCATCTTTTCAAAATATGAACTCTAGTTCCCTTAGAACACCTTTAAATTCTTCGACGTCATTGCCTCCGCGACCTACTAGTGATTGCTGGTATTTCAATGGTAGCTTCATCGAACATAATTTAATCAACTCTCTGTATTGTACATCTAAGCATTGATCTTTGTTTGGCATTATTTCGAAAAATTTCACGGGACTCTTCTCTCCTGAATTTTCAAAATATGGGTTCTGTAATAATTCGTACTTCACTCTGTTCTGTGCTTCCCTTGACCAATATCGTGCGAGAAACTTCTCTCTGAAATCTTCGTACGATCGGGATGTCGCTGCAACATTCTGCATAGTTTCTGCGACTGTTCCTGACATGTGTGCACAGATTAAGTCTAATTTGTGTGCTAGCGTCCAGTGTTCTGGTAATCCTACTCGGAATTGATCAATAAAAGTTCGTGTATGTAATGAGTTTCCTTCTCGAAAGTGTTGAAATTTTCTGACTGTGAGGAAATGATCGTTGTCGTACTTCGTCATAGTTACATATGAAATTCGCGATTCTTCGCCACTTTTGTTTCTGATCATTTCTCCCTCCGTTTTTTCCGGTTCTGGTACATCCATTGGATATTGTCCACTGTAACTTTCGCCTACCCTTGCGTAGTATCGTTGGAGTGGTACGCAATAATTTTCTTCCATCGGTTGTGAACGTGTAACTGAATGCGTTGCACTGTACTCTTCGCGACCTGGCTTTCCATTGTCACTTATTGGTTGGGTATCTTGTCTGACTAACCTTGCTGCTTCATTGCACAATCCAAACCGTCTTGAAACATATATTTGTGGCTCTGCATGTGTTTGTGATGACGTTTGTTCATCAAGAATTTCGAAACGTGTTTGTTGCTGTGCAGGCTGTATGATTTCACGTATGTTACTTTCCGCCTGTGATTGGAATTGCAAATGCGTAATATCTTCGGTAATTGCTTGATTTTCTGGTGCTGTTCCAGATGCGGATGTCGTTGCAGACTCTGTGCTTGTTCGATCCTGTTCACTACGCTCTTCAATGGTTTGCAACAACTCTGTTCGCAATTTCTGAAATTGTCGCTTCGTTTGTGCTTCTATTTTGACTATGCGGTTCTCATATATTTTCAGCGCTGCTTTTGTGATACGTTTGTGTAACACACTGTTTCCAACAATTTCACTCGCTGTACCTGCTGCTTGTCTAGTAATTTCGTTTATCTGTTTCTCTAATTTCATCAAAATGATCTACAGTGACCCACAATTATCTTTAATTACTCATCAAACTTGTCGTAAATTACAGTGGCTGATGTGGCTTCTCAATAACTATAAAACAGAGAAATCATCGCGTTTCAGATCTTTACTTCAGGTGGCAAATGTGAACACCACGAGCTTTAATTTACGATCGACACTAGTATTACGCAAAAAGGTGTAACACAAGAGACTTCTGCAGTTCAGAGTGAAGCCTTGTGCGCTCAAAAATGCGGCATCGCGTGCGTTCATTACCTTGTCGGTGTTCAGGCAGCTTCAGGGGGGCAGCGGCCGGCGCACAGCTCCGCTCACCTCGCCATCTCGGAAGCAACTCGTAACTTACTTCTCCTTACTACAATTTACCGAAGTTGGTTTAAAAAAAAAAACTATCTGGCTGTGTTCTCATCTGACCAATCAGGGTCTCAATGTTAACCTTAAGCTCCGCCTACAAAAATCCTGTCTATCCTATGAGAAACGTTGTACTTTTCGTGGTGGGGCAATGTTTTTAAAATTTGCAATGTAGCAGAGACGCGAAAAAGTCTCACGCTAAGACCTGCAGCTGGTGTGGTCCTTTTAGCGTTATCGTAAGGTGTATACTTTTTTCTGTACTGCTCTATCTTTTAACATGGGATGGGGGGTGGTCCTAATGTAACAGACACGCTAAAAGGATCACGCTAAAACTTGCGGGTGGTAGTGGCCCTTTTTGTGTTATCGTAAGATCTATACTGTTTTTCTGGAGGGCTCTAGCTTTTAACATGGGCTGGGGGGTGGTCCTTGACGTAAAAGAGACGCGAAAAAGTCTCACACTAAAACGTGTGGGTGGTAGTCTTAGAGGAAGGCTGGTGACGTGGGTGTCGAGTCCGTCCCTTATCGTAGGGCCTTCTAGCTTAACACGGTTCTGCTTTCGGTTTCTGTTCTCGTTTCTCCCCTCGTAACTGCGTTGGTCTTACGGTGGGAAGGTATGACATGCATTTAGGCATTCTTGTGTTAGTCTGTGGTATTCCATTTGCTCACTCGTTACTCGTATTACTTTGGTTAATTTAATGTCACCATTTATTCGGAGCTACGTGACATACTTCTAGATTTGCTTATCATATCAGGGTTTTCATGGAAGATGTTGGATTTGCCTGACACCTTACAACATCTTTTCGATGGGATATTCTAGATCATCCTCTGTACAGCCCCGATCTTGCGCCCAGTGACTACCATCTGTTCCTACACTTGAAGAAACACCTGGGCAGTCAGCGTCTTCACGACGATGACGAAGTTAAAACAGGGGTGATGCAGTGGTTAACAAGGCAAGCGGCAGACTTCTATGAGGAGGGTATCCAAAAACTTGTACAACGTTATGACAAATGCCTCAATATCGACGGAAATTGTGTAGAATAGTAGATTAAGGTACAGGCTTTCATGTAAAATTAAAATTATTATGATATCCAAGATCGACTTTTTTTAAATTTCGAAACGGTACTTACCTAAAAAAAACGCCTCGTAGAAACACGCCTACCAACTTTCGTTTGTGTCCCACAAATCCACATTGGTGTTGAGACTTTTTTCCCCGTCAGTGAATAACTTGTTCCTAAAAGTACGCACGCAAACACACACACACACACACACACACACACACACACACAACACACACACACACACACACACACACACACACACTTTGAAACATAGCTGCTATTTCGCCTCGTTTCATAACTTGACAAGAATTGTTACACAAAAATCATATCCCTAAAGTTATAAATAGTCGAAAACAGTAGCTGTAGCGATAGATAGTAAAAGTATAAAATTGAAATGAGTCTAGAGGAGGCAACAGCATAATTAAGTTATGAATTTTAATATTGTTAGAATTAAGTTTTCTCTCCAATGCAAGCGCACAGGTGGCGGATACAACGTTGACAAGTTGGTTCTGACCCAACAAGTAAGTGAATGGATTGTAAGTCTTGGTAGTGTCAAGTCGTGTGAACAAAATGTTTATGAAACGCGTGAGATCGTATGAGCGCATGTTGACTCGAAGTAGGGCGCCTGAATTGCTTTTAAAACAAAAAATAAGGGATTCGGAAAGATTAGCAATGGCAGATCGAGACCTTGACCGAATTGAGGTAGAGAACCATCATCAAACTGGACAGAGAATAGAGGACAGTACAACAGACGATGCAGTATCGCGAGAAATAGGACATATAACGCACCATAACGAGGACAATGTACGCCAAGGCATAGAAAACACAGGTCAGCATACGACAGAGGAGCAGGAAAGTAGTGAGACAGTCGATGAGGATTGTAACTTGCGTCTTGAATACGTAGAACCCATAGAACAAGTAATCAGAGCTCCCTCACCACAGAGTACAAGGAATGCGAGCAGAAACGTGTTACAGCACAGTTCAATGCAATCGGTTGTGAACCAACCCTTGGGCGAAAACACAGAGTGTAGAACGTCGGAACAAAACGCAATAGGACCCACCAATCTGCCAGAATTATTACAACAAATTGCGGAAACCATGACAAGGCAAAATAAAGACATAGCGAACCAAATTCAACTTAAGAATGCAGAAACCACGAGACAAATGCGTGAGATTAAAGAACAAGTCAAAAAAATTCAGTTACACCTAAGTCATATTGAGGACGAGGCAAAAGAATCTCGAGAAGTGATAAGAAACTTAATAACAGGTCACAATCAATTGAGAACAGACACAAGCGGACGTACAAACATTGCGTAATGACATTCAGGACGGGATCAAGACATTACGTAACAACACAAACGGAGAAGTCAAGAAAGTAGAGAAACAGATAAACGAAATTACTAGACAAGCAGCAGGTACAGCGCATGATGAGATCTGTGGACTGATTCGCCACATGCGGACGGGCATTGTCTTGCAGCAAAACGATGTCCTTGCTCAACTTGCCACGTCTTTTGTTCTGATTTGAATTCAACGGCTTAGATTGTACAATGTCTTACAGAAAGCCGCTGCACTCATTGTCTCATTACGAGGCGACAACGAAGGTGATGACGATGACGAAGTCAAAACAGTGGTGATGCAAGTCAGGTGGCAGACTTGTATGGGGAGGGTATTCAAAAACTGGTATAACGTTATGACAAGTGCCTCAATATTGACGGAAATTAAGCAGAAAAGTAGTTTAAGGTACAGGCTGTCATGTAAAATTGAAATTATTGAGATAGCTTAGCACGTCTTTGTTTTAATTTCAAAACGGTACTTACTTAAAAACACGCGTCGTACATCTGAAAGATGTAGCGCCACTATGAGGGTGCGATCAGGTTTTTTTTAATGACGCTGTAACAGTCTTGAGCATTAATTACGTCTGTGATTGGGCGTGGTGCGTTGATGTTACTCAAGAATGCCTTTAAGGAGAGCAAGACACCATTATTAAGGTGTCACTGATTTTGAAGGACGTCGTGTAGTAGCTACGAGAATCTGAATATTCTCTCTGCGATATTGCAGAAGGACTTGGCAGGAATGTAGCTACTGTACATGATTGCTGGCAGCGATGTTCACGAGAATGTACGGTCGCAAGAAAACCGGACTCCGGATGGCCACGTGGCACTACCGAGAGGGAAGACCATTGTGTTTGGCGAATGGCTCTGGCGCATATTACTGCATTTGTAGCAGCAGTTTGAGCAGCAGTTGGCACCATAGGGACACAGTTAACTGATACAAGTCTGTTACTTCAAGGACAGTTCCGAACCAGTAGCCCTGCATTCCACTAATCGAAAACCACCAGCATTTGAAACTTTAGGGGTGACAAGTGAGAGCTCATTCGAGGGCAGGGTGTGTTGTAGTTTCTGATGAAGGTTGGTTCTGCCAAGGTGCCAGTGACGGCAGGCTTTTGGTTAAAAGGAAGCCAATTGGGGGCCTGAAAACAACATGTCTGCGTGCTTGACACACTGGACCGACATCTGTATGTATAGTCTGCGGTGAGAATTCGTATGATACCAGAAGCACTCTCATGGTTATCATACACACCATGACCGAAAATTTGTACCTCAATCGTAGAATCCACCTTTGTGCTGCCATTCAAAAACAGCATTCCAAGGGGTGTTTTTCAGGAGGATAACGCTCGTCCACATACCAGTGTTTTAACACAACATGCTCTACAGAACGTCAACACGTTGCCTTGGCCTGCTCAATCACCAGATCCATCTCCTATCAGACGACAAATCGAGTGGTATCAAGAAACTGTGTTAATTGTCCCTGTTCTGACCGACTAAGTGTAACAGGCATTCATCTCCATCCGGCACCTGTACGCCACAATGAAAGCACATTTGCATGCTTGTATTTAACTTTCTGGCGGTTGAACTGGCTATTAATCTACCAGCGTTTCACATTTGCAATGGTTTATGTCACACTTACATTTATCTGTGATTTAGCAACGTCAGTCACTTAAAAATGTTATCTAGACAAATGTATTCCCGAAATTGTATTACTCTACAATAATTATTTTTTGTTGGTGCAGTTTTTTCTGACACTGTATTTTGATATTACTGTACATTTTTATTTAACATTTTTTACCATTTCAGGTTTCAAATTGTTTTAAACTGGTTCTAAAAGCCTAGAAATTGTGCACCTAGTAGAATCTCTAAGCATCATCACTGCAGCCTGAAGCAACATTAAGCAACTAGAATCGATGTTATCATTTGCAGCAGTATTTTCCAGTTACTCTGTGTTATGTGTTTTTTCCAAACACTAACTGTTTAATAATCCAGTATGCATATACGACTAGCAAATCAAATCAAATTACTAGGTTGAATGAAAGCTGCTAGCTATAATGACAAACGGCAATGATTGCTATTCTTCTTATCTCTGTCTCTTTTCCTTTTGGAAGAAGTAGTATTTCTCACTCACCTAGGTCTTTGGCTGGCAAGCGAAATGTGAGATTCACTGGGGTAACCAGCACTTGCCATAAAGATGTTCCTGCAAAAGCAGAAGTCTTAGGCAGGTAAATACAGGGAAGAGCAGTCTGCCGACCAAACGCAATATGGCTGGCTAGTGTGAGTGGCTAGCACATCACGAAGTTTCATTGTGTGCAAAGCAAATCCGTTTTGGCAACGATAGAGAGCCTAAAGACGGAAAAAAACACAAGGCTGCTAGCATGGGACAAGCCATTAGGTCTGAAGGAGGCCAGTGTAATGTTTGTTCAAAATTTAGTAAGGAGAAGTCTGATTGCCCCAGAGCAATTATTTTGCCTGTAGGGAGAGTTCCTACGCCGGTGCAAGTAGATGCCATCCAGCTGGTCATAATTAGTAATCTGTTAAGCAGTGGGGAAGATTTTCTGCTTTCTACTCCGCTCCAAGGCAGAAATATACCTCATTGGTTAACGACAGCAGATTCCATAATTGCAGATTAGGGCTTTTGTTAGAATGTTTATTAAATTACCATTGGTCTAAACTAGCTATTGCAAATTCAGTGGTAGCTTCCAGATGCTGGCCGAAACAGAATACACTTCTCAGCAGGGCTTGATACAGCACACTTCGTCGTAGAGCGGTGGAGTGAGAAGTCTACACTTTGAGCAGTACTCAGATGCCATTACTGAACTTAAAATTCTCAGCCAGTACTGTAGCAAGCTTCTGCTCTTGCACATCATTAGAGTGATACGAATGAGCTGTATGTGATTTCTCTGACACTAGACGAATATGAAACCTGTGTCATGCATCAGGGTTTCGTTTTGGTAATCTAATTTCACAGCCACGTAGCAGCACCCACTATGCTCTTAGAGGACACTATTGGTGTTTGTTATTGCTTTTTCAGGGCCTTTCTGTGGCTATTTCATTTTTCCACAATCATTTTTCTTATACACGAACTCAGTTTTATATCGTTTCTATCTTGTTTCCACACACATATGTCAAGGCTATGTTATATTTTTACAATCCCTTGTTCATTTGGTAACTTACAATATTCGTGATTCTGCTTTGAAAATACTTTATACCTTTTAGCAATAAATCAAAAAATTTTAGTGACCCAGAAATTCTCTTCATACTTTCATGGATCCCATTATCAATATATCGACGTGACATGAGACAACCATATTTTCGAGCTAGTAATTTAACTATACGAAACATTATCCATTGTGTGAACTTGTTTTCCTTGAATCTGCATGATCTTGTGGAGAGTTATCCTTCACTACAGCTCAACAGAGACAGATTTTGTAGCATCTCGGGGTATGTTAAATTGCTCAACCAGCACTTCACACCGACACTTCACATTATTTTTATAGTTATCGTATACAGGTTTCGCCCTTCGTGCTAAAGCACTGTTTTTTCTTGTTACCCAAACATGTTTCCACATCTCTGTGTCATAATAAGTGGGTTTTGTTCCTTTAAAACCTACTCATAAGGGCACTAGAGATGCCAAAACGTGCTTGTGCAACAAGGAAAAATTGTGTTTTTGCGTAAAAGGCGGAACCTATACCTAATAGATTTAATTGCAAACATGAAAAAGAAATACAAGAACTGCAAATCCAAAAAATGAATACTTAACACTAGTTTTATGTTGCCCTGTGCTCAATCCTACTGGCAACTAGGTGTGAAATGACACTGGGACAGTCATGAGTTCGCCAATGTCACTGAAGGCTTTCAGATATGGCGCTAATAGCAGTCATAGTAGATTTTTTTCTGTGCCATCAGCGTCCCTACCCTACTGAACTCCTAGGAGTGGTAAGTATGTCTTACACTATCTGCTTTTGCAGACAGTATATGGTATGTGTTGCAAGAATGATAGATATTGTTTCACACATTCCACTTAATGCCTGTTACCCCAACTCTAGATTGGCCAACTGTTCCAGCAACAGGAAAATTCCTCAGTGCAACTTACAATCCAGCCATTTGGATCACCACAAATGTGTGCAAATAGAATATAGAATGCCTTTTTAATCTAAACAGGAAATTCTAATGGTATATATGTAGTTGTTCCGTGGTCATGTCATGTCGTTCACACACACACACACACACACACACACACACACACACACACATATATATATATATATATATATATATATATATATATATATATCAACATCGTTTAAGACTGATCATGCCTTTCATAGCCCCCTTATAAAATTCCTCCATGATCCCCTATTCAGTGCTAACATTGGTGCCTCTCCTGATGTTAAACCTATTACTTCAAAATCATTCTAACCGAATCCAGGTACCTTCTCCTTGGTCTGCCCTGAATATATATATAATTTCAGCAACCATTACAACCAATGGAAGTATAACTCCAATGACTCCAAAAGAGAAGTTTTAATTTCATGGGCAGAAGAACACAAAGTCCACTCTGTTTTTGATGTCTATGGCCAACCTACATTTAGATCAGCTGCATGGAGTTAAGAGTACAATCTCTAGTCATCAGCAACCCTACGGGGAGTTATGTCTGTCTCAAAGATTTACTGCTAACACAAGCGTATTGCACAAACTGCTGTACGGCTGTTACTGTCATCATTTTATTCATAGCTTTTATTTTCTGAACAGCTGAAGTATGGTGTTCTTTTCAATATAAAATTCTGTCATCATCTGCATAGTTGTTTTTATTGGTTCATCAAATAACAGTATCTTCTTCACAGAAGCATAGTGCTATGACATGTCAGAATATGTACATATTGTATGGGATAATTACAACCATACATTGTTAATTTACAGATAATCTTTCACAGTAATGCACATAATCAATTTGTGTTAGCATGCAAGTAACATATCGTGGCAATATGTGTCTGAAAAGGAGATACTGACATCTGCTAAACAAATGTTAACCTTCTGAAGATGACAGATTAATATTCAAAATTAGTAAAACAAAGAAAAATAACTTTACAACTGAGGACTCAATTTTACTACCGAACTTGTTTCATTTTTGGAGAAAGAAATCAATTTTCTTTTTTTGTGAAGAACTTCTGTTCTTAGGAACGTAGGTTGCCCTCTTTGAAGAAGCATAACGCCTTCTGTTGTCATCAGATTGTGGTGCTCCACGTAGTGCATCGCTAATTCCTATGTCGCGAGTCAGTTAGTGTTACTTCGCCAACGCCCAATTATGCCGCTACCTTTTTTAGTCTCACCACTGTCTAGTTTTTCAGTGTTAGAACCTTCGTCTCCAGAAAAACGGATTTCCAGCGCTCGTACTAACGAAGAATTGCCGGAACAATTATAAATACGTAAACGACCCGACTATGCATACAGAGCGCTCTGAGCCTGGGCAGACACCGGCTGAGTGGCGGTGGGTGAAACAACGATAGCGTCTAAAGCGAACACGATTGTACACAATGCATACGCTTGCATCTCGGCCGCTGATCACACCCACTCCCTGCGTGTATTCGACTTTATGCGTGATATTCTTTTCATTTTATTTAATGTAGTAATCATGCGTCACCCTCCTCGGATTAAACGGAGGCTCAAATTGTGGGGGAGAGTTACCGAGGTTTTAAAGTACTGTCAACGACAGGATCACGTCTGGTTATGCACTCCGGCGTTGAAACCTTGATACCTACCTGCGAGCTAAGGCCCACTTTATGCTCACAATTTGCACTGGAACAATTAGATTACATAGGAAGAAATTAAAACTAATACAGACTCAGAATGCAGTCTAATTCTGTCCACTCGATAAATATTTTTAGATCTGTAACTAAAATTTTTAATTTAAATGTAATTTATCTATTGTGGTTTGCTATATTTCTTGTAGTAGTGGTAGTTGTAGTACCTTTATTCATCCGTAGATCTCGTTTTACAAGGATATAGGACATGTCAAAGTATTTACAAGTTTAGACCAATTTAAAATAAGCTTATTCGTATACACATATATTTACAGACTTCTAGTGAGAGACAATCATTAAATTTACTACTGGTATACAATACTTTTTTTTACAAGTAATATATTAAATAGTGTAGTGCCACACTGTTCACTCATATCTCAGTATCAGTCACTACACACACTATACACACATCGTTTCATAACACTTCACTCACTACACACAAACACACACACACACACACACACACACACACACACACACACACACACACTGGTGATCTATGACCCATTTTCTGTACTGCAACATCTCATTTGCTATCCTGAAAAACTGAGTCAGCATCCTTCCACAATGAGTCAGATGTTGAGCTCAGAAAGAGGAGAAGGTGTTAGTACTGTGCTGTGCATAGCTTTGGGGTAAGTATTTCTAGAAAGGAAAAAAGAAGCCAAAAAAGAGAAGGTGTTATGTGAAATTTTAGATGTTCCATAATCATTATTATTATTCTCTGTTTGTATAACATTTTTTTTAACAAACCCAACTCTATTTTATCTAAGAATCCTTCAATGTATAAAATGTATTGCATAATAGGTACTTTTTAGCTGCCTTTATAAATAAGTGTGTTTTGTAGTTTCTTTTCGTAACTATTGTACAGTTTTATTCCTTATTAGAAAATGCTGTTTTGGGTTTTATGTTTATCTTTTCTTGGTAACTGTAAGTTGAGTCTAACTCTTGCTGCAGTGTCATGGACAGAGCTGTTTGTGCAGTAATTACCAACGTTATTTTTGATGTGTACAACTGGTAAATGTATTCACCAGTTAAAATCCCAGTGTTTTGAACAGATCTTCACAATGAGCTTGACTAGTATTTTAGGTTGTTATTCTTATGACTCTGACACACATTTTATGTGTTTGATCCCGAAAAAAGAATGCCAAAGCTAAGAATTGAGTGTACATATGAATAATATGTAACTAAAAGACACTGCATGTGACACACTGATAGGATTCTAAGGGCATAACATGCTGATGACATTCTATCTGCAAGTACCTTTGTGTGTTCATACCACTTCAACTGAGAGTAAATATTCATTGCTAAAAATTTTGCATTTGTTACAAATTTAATTTAACATTTTCATTTTTCCTCTTCAAACTGAAATTGATGGCATTAGTTTTCTTAATGTTCAATGTCACTTTATTGCTCATTGACCAATCATAAACTTCCTTGACATTTTCACTTGCAAGGAGCTCTCTTGTTTTCTCAATGATAATATTGCTGTCATCAACAAAGAGAATTTTTCCACCATGAGTAACATCACTGTGAAAGTCATTGATGTACATCAGTAATAGTATTGGTCCTAATATTCTACCTTGTGGAACCCATATGTTAATATAGTTTGGTTCTGATAAGTGTTTTATTAAATGTTTAGATCTATTTGAAGTTATTTCTACTCTTTGTACCATATCTGCTAGGCATGATTGAAACCAGTCACTAGCTACCCCTCTTATTCCTAATGCTTCTAATTTATTTTACAGAATCTAGTGGTCGACTCTATCAAACGCCTTTGAAAGATCAAAAAATATGCCTGTAACACACTCACCTTTATAAAGAGCATCAGCTACAGCTTTTGTGGATCCTACATGCCTGACTCCATAATTTTGCCACTTCATAAACCAAATTGTGTTTAGCTTAAGAGATTGTATTTCTTCAAGTAATTCATTAATCTCTCTTTCATAATTGTTTCTATTATTTTTGAGAATGCTGGCAGCAGGGAAATCGGCTGGTAATTTTCTATGTCTTCTGCATTATCTTTCCTAAGAAAAGGTACAACTCTTGCCTGTTTTAACTGCTCTGGAAATGTCCCTGATGTGAAGGATTCATTAATTACATTTGTTAAGGGGCCTTGTATAATCCCTATACATTGTTTCAGTACACACATCAGTAATTCATCTAAACCTACTGACATAATTTTTTAGTTTTTGAACACTTTTATTGACTTCATTATCTATGGTTGGAAATATCATCATTGTATTTAGTGCAACATTATTTCCAGATGTTATATTTGTTTTGAGGAATTCTTTGCTGTACCTTCTCTGAAATACTTGAAAAATTCTCATTTGCATAATTTGCTAAGTGTTGTGGATAATTTATTAATTTATCCCCATCCCTTAGTAGTATGTTATTGTGTGACTGTTTGCCTCTCACCATTTCCTTTTTTATAAGGTCCCAGACTGCTTTGCTGTTATTCTATGCATTATATATTATTTTGTCACTGAATGACTCTTTTGTATCTATGATAGAAATTTAAGAATGCTGGTTCATTACGAATATTTTTCATGGAACTGAGTTGTTTAAGTGTTTAGGAGGACTTCTTAATACTGCGTCTTAATGCTGTTCTCCATCTGTTTTTGTGAGATGTTGATACAGAAATGCATACTTTTGGAAATGCCTTTTCAGAGTTCAATTTAAACATTGTGGAGAATTTAGAGACTTTCATATCCACATTTGTTTCCTTATACACTTCATCCCAGCTTTATTTTACTACTTCTTTTGAAAATCTTTTATTTTGATTTCTGGTAGATGTTGTTTGTAGGCTTATAGTTTAGGGAATGACTGGATGCCTGATTTTACTGTTGTTATTTGACAGAGATGTTCTGATAGTCCGAGATCCTGTACAGCTGCATCACATTTTTTCCTGTCCATACTTGTGGCCACATGGTCAATTACTGATGCAGTCACTGTGGTAACCCTTGTTGCTCAATTGAGCAATAGGGATATGCCAAAACTTTGAAGGATGTTTATGGTGCTGGATACATATAGTATATTACCATTGATGTTACTGTCCCCATAAAGAATTATGTTGACCTTAGTACTTGAGACTTTATCTAGAACTTCTGTTAATTTATAGAAAAAAGTGTCCACACTACCACTGGGAGATCTATACACACAAAATGATTAATTTCTTGGTGATATCAAGCCCTGTTAAGTCAATAGCTTATATTTCAAAGTGTTTGTCTTCTCTTACTGTACTGAGGTCATATCTTGATTTCAACTGTGTTCGTTTTCTGATATAAATGCATGATCCCTCACCCCTTGAAGTAGTTCTGCAGTAAGATTTCGCCCTTTCATACGACGATAATACTACATGTAATTCTGTACCTCTACACCAGTGCTCAGTATTACAAACTACTGTGCAGTTCAAAGATAGGAGCTCAACTTCTAATAGCTGTACTGTTGTTACTGTGGCTTACGTTTTCCTGTATTTTCTATGTTGTCACTGGCTCCTGCCCAAAGCGAAAGAGTTATAACAAGATTTTTATCAAAATTTCAATTTCAAAAAGTTGTGAAAAAGTACTGCTGCTCAGAAAGTCATATTGGAACGCAATGTTATCTTAAAAGGAGGGAAGGTTATGGAAACAAAAGAAAAGTTAATTAGAATCTTTTCACTATATTACAGTTATCTCGCTGCAAATACGAGGTGCATTCAAGTTCTAAGGCCTCCAATTTTTTTCTAATTAACTATTCACCCGAAATCGATGAAACTGGCGTTACTTCTCGACGTAATCGCCCTGCAGACGTACACATTTTTCACAACGCTGACGCCATGATTCCATGGCAGCGGCGAAGGCTTCTTTAGGAGTCTGTTTTGACCACTGGAAAATCGCTGAGGCAATAGTAGCACGGCTGGTGAATGTGTGGCCACGGAGAGTGTCTTTCATTGTTGGAAAAATCCAAAAGTCACTAGCAGCCAGGTCAGGTGAGTAGGGAGCATGAGGAATCACTTCAAAGTTGTTATCACGAAGAAACTGTTCGTAACGTTAGATCGATGTGTGGGTGCGTTGTCTTGGTGAAACAGCACATGTGCAGCACTTCCTGGACGTTTCTGTTGCAGTGCAGGAAGAAATTTTTTCTTCAAAACATTTTCGTAGGATGCACCTGTTAACGTATTGCCCATTGGAACGCAATGGGTAAGGATTACGCCCCCGCTGTCCCAGAACATTTTTCAGCACTGGCGGTTACCCGAATTTTTTTTTTTTTTTGGCAGTGAATCTGTGTGTTCCATTGAGCTGACTTGAGCTTTGTTTCTGGATCGAAAAATTGCATCCACGTCTCATTCATTGTCACAACCGACGAAAAGAAAGTCCCACTCATGCTGTCGTTGCGCGTCAACATTGCTTGGCAACATGCCACACGGACAGCCATGTGGTCGTCCGTCAGCATTCGTGGCACCCACCTGGATGACACTTTTCGCATTTTCAGCTCGTCATGCAGGATTGTGTGCACAGAACCCACAGAAATGCCAACTCTGGAGGCGATCTGTTCAACAGTCATTCGGCGATCCCCCAAAACAATTCTCTCCACTTTCTCGATCATGTCGTCAAACCGCCTTGTGCGAGCCCGAGGTTGTTTCGGTTTGTTGTCACACGATGTTCTGCCTTCATTAAACTGTCGCACCAACGAATGCACTTTCGACACATCCATAACTCCATCACCACATGTCTCCTTCAACTGTCGATGAATTTCAATTGGTTTCACACCACGCAAATTCAGAAAACAAATGACTGCACGCTGATCAAGTAAGGGAAACGTCGTCATTTTAAGTATTTAAAACAATTCTCATTCTCACCACTGGCGGTAAAATTCCATCTTCCGTACCATGCTGCCATCTCTGGGACGTTTTGACAATGAACGCGGCCTCATTTTAAAACAATGCGCATGTTTCTTTCTCTTTCCAGTCCTGAGAAAAAAAATCGGAGGCCTTAGAACTTGAATGCACCTCGTAATAACCTTCAACAGTGATCCTGTAGTCAAATGGTCTATGAATGGGATAGAATTGTAAATTAATGAAATAAACGTCGTATTAAATAAAAAATAAATGAATAATCAATGAAAAGGGTTTTATTCTAAGGTCTATAATTGATGCAAGCGACCAAATTATGTTGAGTAATATTTATTCAAGCAGGTGAAGCTCAACGGAAAATTGTCCTATAATAATCACGTATAATGCAGACAGAAATCCTCTTCTTAAATGCAGAAAATCTGCATTGAGAGCGTTATGAAAATGGTAGTAGAATCCATGCTAAATGGTCACCCAAATCACGTGAAAACTACGTCCATTTTGTGATCAGAATACACGAAATATTCACCTGTTCAAAACAGTTCAGAGTTCAACATGATGATTGACAAAGTAACACTTGCGAGATAACCTGTAGAAACTCATACACTCTCTGTTCCCAGTCCCGTAATGCAATCGGGAAAAGTTAGAGTATCGTAGACACCGTTCACTGCCCAGAATCAGTCACCTTCACGATTGAACAAACGCATTGTTTCACCAACAGGTCTGCCTTCTTCAAAAATCAAAGTAAAAGTGTCCACAATCGCTTCATTGAGCCCTTCACTCGAAACACATTTGTCTCCATTCGACTTCTGTGGTGTTCCGCCACTGCCTGCTTTTCCATTGGCTGAAGGCCATCTCCATCAAAAATACATCGTTCTCAAGTACTATAGACACGATTTGACCCGACCACTTTCAGGACTAAAGTAGTACATTGCTACAGTATTTAAATAAAAGAAATATTATAAACATTTGGCCATAGTCAAATGATTTACGTTAAATATAAGTAATATTTTGTTCATGAGTAAATAAGCCAGCATTCTTGCACAAGTACAATGACTGTAGATGACAAAAGATTGTTGCTAAATATCGTTTAAACAGTTACTTAGGCATGCTTGACAGGAGCATCATATGGCACTCTTTACAATGATAGGGTCAGCCAACAAATATGTTTGACCGATTCTTAGCTTACCATGATTTTGTACTAGCAATCGTAATCAGTAGTTAAATAAATATTTGGCAAATACAGTAACAAACTCATTAAATAACTACACAAGTGCAACATGATACAGATGTTTATACTGCAGTCTTTTGATGCGAAGGAGAGTACGACGTTTGACAAGCATTTGCATAATGAAACGATATAGAAAACGTAATAAATCAAGAAGTGAAATAGATGCAGATACTAACTTTCAGAGGTAATAGCTATAGTGCAATGCTATGATTTGAGATATCGTTTGTTGAAATCACTTAAAGCATTTAAAAGATGTTAATTGAGAGGTTCAGTGCGAAAACGTTTAGTCTCTGTAAAATAGTAACTTCTATAGTTTTCAAGATATTGAAAACTATTGTTGTGTCATTGGGTGTACCTTATTTAAGAGTGGTAGCTGATGTATTCAGATTTGATTTATTATATAACTGTGACTTCTAAAACTTGTACATAAGTCATATTTTAGATTGTCTCAAAGTCTGCCACTGCTGGTGCATTCCGAATTCATCTAAGTGAACAATCACTGCTCAGCTCCCCCTTCTGAGAGTTTCCCCATTTCCTGCCATTCTGCCCCTCTTCGTACCCGGCTCGCCCATACCAGTCGCATAGCTGGACCATCCGTGGCGCGGCCATGGCCCTGAGATCTCCAGCTAGAGTTCAGATGTACAAAAAAAATTCACCTCAGCTTCTACCAATTCCCGGAGGCCGATTAGATCGCCTACATATGTGCAACACTGCGCTCTGCAATGTGCATGACCGTACGAAAAGGCTCTCATAGTGTTTACCTGGAATGGTACAGGTGACAGGATCCACAGGAACCATCTCCTCAAAAAAATACG